>NC_140194.1:3916797-6316797 GCF_965226575.1 Pagrus pagrus | reverse complement strand
GACAAGGGACGGATCCAGGAAAACATTTTTTTTTGCTTTCTTTAACATTGCGAGATAGGGCATTTATTTCTCAGGGAATAAAGGATTGATCTTGATGATGGAAAAAAAAGGTGCATTTAGGTGGCTGGTATCTATCAGTAAGTACAATTTGATGTGATTCCTAGATCTGGTGAGCTCAAATTATGGTTAAGCAGTTATGGGTGGTTTAGAATTAGTGGCAAGTTTTTGTGTACTATACTGAGAATATCATAAAGTGTTTGTTTTTCTGAAATGTCCTCAGGTGGTCGCAAATATAACTGGCTGCAGCTTCGAAAGCACAGAGAAACTTGCTGACTGCATGAACAACCTCGATTTTGATACTTTTGTGGATATTACGAGCGTAAGTTATTGTATGCAAAACTAATATCGATTGACTTGATGGGATTGTTATTATGTAGCTGGTTTTTATAATTTTTTCTCTTCTTACATTTTGTTCTCTCAAGAATGCACACTTAAGATATCCCATAAATGTTGATGGACACTTCCTGACCAAACCTGTCGAGGAGCTGTTCCAGAAACATGAACTTCTCACTGTGCCATTCATGACTGGTATTAATGATGATGAAGGGGGCTGGTTACTAAATGGTGTAAGTGTAAATACTAAATTGATTGCCCTATGAGCCCATTAAACATTTTGATTTTGTCTGAAATGTTAATTCCAGCTGTGTCTTCCCTCAGTTCTTTGGTCCTCCAAACTGGGCTGAGGGAATGGATCGAGAGCAGGTCCAGAACGTAATTTCCATGTTCAGCCCTGATGTAAGACAGACACTGGCCTGATACAGTATTACTGTTTCATCATGCTCAAACTTCTCTAACACGTGTTGCTCTTTTTCTCAAGCCCATCATCAGTGGTTTGATCGTAGAGGAATACATTGGAAATGGTGAAGATCGTGTGAAAAATAGAGATGGGTTCACAGAGATGCTCGGAGATCTGATGTTCAACATTCCAGCCATAAAGGCAGCTAATGCTCACAGAGGTAGTACATTTACTGAAGACTACTCAAATCTAGTTCAGAACCATTATTTATTATTTACTGTCACACAACAACATAATATCACACTCATTTGTCTGCCAATAGATGCAGGCGCCCCCGTGTACCTGTATGAGTACCAGTATGCTCCCAAACTCCTGCAGAAAAGAAGGCCAAGCTTTGTTGGCACTGACCATGGAGATGAACTCTTGACAGTACTAGGATTTTGCTTCACAACTTCTCATGTCAAGTTAAGTGGTAAGTGCAATATAAAATACATTTTTCAGCAGACCACCAGAGGTTTGGATTTTCTCTGGGTGTGTAACAAGAGTATTATTGTTTTAGATGAATGCTCTGAAGAGGAGATGCAGTTGAGCAGAACCATGATGAGCTACTGGGCTAACTTTGCTCGCACAGGGTAAGAATTAACCTCATTATATGTTATAATACGACCTGAGATAAGACATACTTGTTTATAACATCTGTGTGTGTGTATGTGTCTAGGTCTCCTAATGGGGACGGTCTTGCCCACTGGCCAAAGTACGGAGCAGAAGAACACTACCTGGAAATTCGTTTAAAGGAGCAGGTAACTGGTCAGAGCTTGAAGAAGGACCAGTTTGTCTTCCTGACTCAGACGCTCCCAGAGAAGATCCGACAACATCAAGCAAAGAAGCACAGCGAGCTTTAGAGCAGCCACCTCTCCTTTATCCAGTCCATCAATTCCAGTTTTTTTTATTGATTCCATTTTCACCCTAAACAAGCCACTAAAATGCACTTGCCTTACTGTGAAATTGTTATCACCACTAATGTGATATAAATAATATTTTGACTACTTGATGCACTTTTTGTAGCCTTTGCAGAACACATTGTATGAAATTTAGAACAAGGTCCTTTCAAAAAATGTATCTTTGGAGTATTTTCCCCAATTCTAAAATCTACCTGAAAGTTGTGATAACTTTTTTTAGCTACTGTGAATATTGAGCATCAGTTTGAATCCAAGGCATTTTAATTCAGCGAATTTTTCTATAAACTCTAAAAGCCATAAAAGAAATATGTAGGGCAGCTTCACCACCAGGAACCCACATATTTAATATCTATTTTAATGATCCAAAATAAAAAAAAATATTTTGAAGTTGTTGTGTGAAATCGTGTATTATTCAGTTGTGTTTGTATCTACCTGACTCAACATTGTGTCCAACTATTTCATTCTCTATTCACACACACAAACAACAAAATTGTCAACACAGAAATGGACTCAGGATGTTTGAGGGGCAGGGGGCAAAAATGTGAAGGAAAAAAAATAAAAAAGGCATCACATGTGTTCCTAGAGGGCACTTTATCATGTCTTATCTACCATAAGGGCATCCAAGAGTGTACTGTTGCAGCATTGTTTTGAAATGAGTCCACCAGTGCACACAAACAACAGTGTGGACACTGATGGGAAAGGGTTAACATGGATTACCAGACAGTCCAAATTCCAGGGTTTTTGTAGGTCCAGCACTCTCGTAAAAGAGGTGAACAAGGGTCACTTAAGCTCATGCTTTATGGAGATAATAGAAGTTTGTTTGCAATTTTTGATTCCTCATATTATGTAGGGCTGTATTGTGAAGTGCAACAACATTTAAATGTCTCTCCAATAAAATACCTGTACAAGAGATAATGTTTTTTTAGGGATAGTTGAGAACAGGTTACATGCATCATTGCCGTAATGTGATACAGATAGAAACCATAACAGAATAAATAGATATGACAAAAAGGTTCCCTTCAGTTTTGTATTTTTTTATTACTGAGAAGAGCGCTTAAGCTGAAAAGCTCCCTGAAGTCCGATGTGAGCAGTTGAATGAGTCAAACTCAGTTTTTTCATAAATCAGGCGTATGACATCGAAAATAGTACAAAGCAACATTTTTCAAAGGCAAATCATTCAAATAGCTGGATACAGAGGGCTTACAGAGAGGAGAATGTGTCAAAGAAATGCTGTAAATTGCAGAGCAAATTAATAAAATGTGACTAAATTAAGTTGATGATGCTTCAGCAGACACTTTTTTTTTTTGCAAATGTTAGTAAAGCTGCAGTCTTGATAGAAAAGTGCTGGCCAGTGGTTTCGAATGATTCACTATACTGCCCAGAAAAGTGCACTTGGAGTAGGAAAGCTACTGGGCACCACCATCAGGCCGTGATGAGACATACAGACATTTACTGGGTACTTTGAGATGCACTTTGAGCTGTTAGTTTGTATAATGTTCAGCTAGCCTGGTCTCAAGTTTGTAATTAATCGGAAAACTGGATAGCTTTTGCAGGTATAAAGCCAGGCAAACATCACGTCAGCCATTTAAACAAACAACAAATGCAATACATTTTAAAAGGTAAGAGACGTTTCAGATCATAATACATAAGCACATAAACCGTATTATCTCGATTGAATTTAGTTTATGTATAGGTTACATTATTCTATTGCAGTAAAATACATCTTTCCAACTTACATAATGCTATGGCAGGTGTGGCGACATTTATTATCTTTCATGTATGACCATGAGCCAAAGCATATCACTGAAAAAGATATCTCCCGTGTTCAAAGGGTAAATTGATGTCAGTCTGATACAGCTACAGTGTTTGATAAGACAGCTAATTATCTCTTGTCAATGATTAGAAAATTGCACGGTTGTAAAACTCAGTATTTCTATTGGACTATTAATGACATTTTTGTTATACACATTAATACTTCTGTCGTGTTTTTCACCGACGTGGTGAAGAGAAAAGCACCTGAGATGCTGTCTTTTGTTTCTTTTAATTCTGATGTCTCTAAAGCAAAAAAAAAAAAAGGGCATGCTGCTTCATGAAAATAAAACATCATGTTCAGATAATGGTTATGAGTGTAATGCAGTTAGATCTAAATAAAACGCAGCATGCAGTTTTAATATGTTGGGCACTAAAATTGGTATAATACTATATAGTAGAATACATTGGACACCTTTATCTTCTTCAAGCACTACCAAGTACAGACATGGTTTTTAGAATCAGAGGCACATACAGTTTGATCCATAATAGTTGGTTTCAAATAATCATTCCTTTTCTCCTGCAAGGGAATAAATAAATAAATAAAAAAAACACATTTATGTGACCTGTTAATCATGCTGCATGGAAGGATTAAGGTCATACTGAGGTGAGGTGATGAATGGTGACTTGGGGGGCCTTTCAAAGTGCTTGGGGGTGGTATAACTAGCTTAATTACACAGTAAAACCCAATGTGTTGGGACAGAGACAGAACCTGGAGAGTTAAGATCATGAGCTATCGCCGTAGTAACATTTCCAGCGGAGGACAGAGGTGATTTGTGTGTCATGGTGTTGTGGGAGGAGACTTAAAGCGTGGTGCATCAGGATGTCCAGGACTGCATGTTGCGCAGCATGGCCTCAAATCGCTCCATGTTTGGGGCGTGAGCGTGGGCCAGGTTGTCCGTCAGGCGACTGTACAGACTGAAAGACTTCAACTCAAGCCAGATGAAACCAAAACGGTCCTGATCAAACATCACAAAGAGCCCCGGGGTGCGCTCCGGACTGGTGAAGCCATGCCCGGCAATCAGGCCTGTCCCATAGAAGCTGAAATGGAGGAACAACAACTCGTCAACAATTTGATGGATATGAGTCATGAGTACAGAAAACAGTAATAACAGCAATAGGTAATGGTTATGATTGCAGTATTTTACTTAAACTAATAATAATTTATAACAATTTCTGAATATCATTGTCCAATGAATGCAGATTAATGCAGACTAATTGATTTTGAATCTGTAATAGAAATGCATCACAATTACACACATCCAAGTATTTCTGGTGTTACTGAAATCCAGCAGAGTCGGGGGAATCGGGTCACATGACCTGACTCAAGTCAGACTCAAGGCGCAGATTTAAGGACTCGAGGCTTGCTTGACCAACACCGATAAAAAACTCAACTGGACTTTGACTTGAATTCCTGACTTGTGACTTGTGAGTTGACTTTGACTTGAGACAGAGGACTCAAAAGGACTTGACTTTTAGTTTTTGTACCTTTAACTAATTTAAATGTAGTAACTGGGGTAGATCATCATTTTGTATAGATCTGATTAGTGACTTGTTTGACCTGAGCAATAACTTGACTTGTCTTGCTTGATTCTCACCACAGTAACGTTGTACTTGCTTGAGACTTGAGGGTTAAGACTTTAGACTTCCACCTCTGGACTGAAGTCGGGACACTGGACTATGGTCAAAATAACTGATCAAACAATTAACCCTGATTTGGTGCACCAGAACAGGCACTCTGCATCATCCATCCATTTTGCACAATAGCAAGTTTAATTCATTTTGGAAGCCAAAAATAGTCATAATCACTATCTTCATTTGAATTTTCACATGTTCAGCTTACATTCAAAACGCACACTGACAAGCCATAATGAGAGACTGATATGATTTCAGCATGTTGGCTGTGAACTTTCACCAGCATACTGTAGCTCAGCTGAGTACAGCTCAGGAACAATAGGTACACTGTCTAACACTGCTGTCACTGGGGCAAAGGCAGCCACAATGAATCCAGCAGTGGAATTTAGACTGTATACATTTTCCATGCCCTTTTAGACAAGTCCTTACCATTTCCTACAGGTGCGAGGGTACACCTCGTTGCGAGCCGTAACCCCCAGGGGCAGGACGAAGGGCTGGGCTTCATTAACATTGGTGGTGGTGCTGCTGGGCTCGAGCTGGCAGCTGTCTGAACAGGCACCGTGATCTGCATCCACCCCTGCTTCTGCGCTGGTGCTACCACAGGCCCCCTCTGCTGCACCTCTTACTGTGGCAGAAGCGCCCTTGGCCCGTTGTTCCGCTTCTCTCTGTACTTCCGCGTGTACCCCCAGAACGAGCCGGGACAGCTCCTCTATGTTGCGCTGTTGCTCCAAGTCTGGGAGGACCACGGGCCGGCTCAGGTCAACATCCAAAGTGAGCTGGCCTGCAGGAACATTGGGGTCTCCCTGCAAGAAGGAGAAAAAATTACAGTCTGCATAACTAGCAGATGAAATGTGGCGGGTCACAACATTGAGAATGTTCCGTTCAAAGGCACTTGGTTGTGTAGGAGTGACTGATAAAAGCCTGAGTGATTACATCAGGAACTCTGGCTGACTAGTTTGTTGTTGGAGAGGAGGAGGATGACCTAACGGACATGAACAAGATAAATGATTTCCAGGAAAGTAGTCTTTTGTAGAAAAATCAGTGTGTTCACAGATCTGCTGTGAGACTGTGAGTACTTTACACTGCAGGGCCAAGATGCACACGATTAATTTATTTAATTAAAACAACGTTTCATTTAACAACAAACGCGGTGTCTGATAATGATTATTCACTGACTTACAGTGAGCTTGGTGGCTCTCGCAGAAGTCTCGTGGAAACTGAGCATGACAATCTCCAAGCCGTGACTGCCGTAGGTGCCTTTGAAGAGGCCCGGCTGCAGCAGGTCAGAGGGCATCACAGGAGGCAGGTAGATCCTTCGGTATGTCAAGCAGTTACTGTAAAAAAAAAAAGAAGAAAAAGAAAAAGCAGATGTAAGCCACCGCCTTTTTTTTTTTTTACTTGAACCTCTGCTAAGTCCATCAGATCTACAAGTACAAGTTACAACTTAATCAATAGGTGAAATTGGGGGCAAATCTTAAGATAACGAGTCTGTTTATTAACGTTTAACCTATAAGAGCTACTGAGGACATTACGCTCCGACGCTCGATTTCAGCCTCGGAGAAAGGGTGATGTGAGGAAGAGACTCGTACTCGTATTGACTAGTGTAAATGAACTTCATCAGGATGAGCTCCTGCATGTGCTCATGGAAGATTTCTTCCAGCGTCCGGCCCCATTCTTCCTCCAACCATGTCCTGAACTCCTACGCACACACACACAGACAGACATTATAGAACATTAACATAAAAGTTGACATTATCAACGTATGTGGGCTTCAAAATGAGTTAGTGTTGGTGTCTGTTTTGACCCACCTCCTGTCTGCCCCCTGGCATGCGGTGATGATCAGTCTGGTTACACTTTGTTGAAAACTCGTCCTTCTTCACAGTCTAAAGATAACACAATATGACACATATTAAAGGATGATCTACTTTAATTAGCTTCTAACCTCAAATTAAAGTATTCTTCGGCGCACAGAGAAGCTTTTATGCTGTTGTAATAATAAGCCCTGTACCTGTATGTCTCCTTTGTGGGGACCTTTGTGTCCGTACATACACTCCACAGTGGCCTTTTTGCTCTCCCACATGTGGATACGGAAGAGCGGCCGTCTTCTCATGGGGTCCTCCACACGAGGGTCATGAGGTGGCAGATACATCCAGCCAATGATGAAGAGCCCGTCCACCTGAATGATAAACACTTTTTTTAAAATAACTTATCACCCTTTGAATTGATGCTAAAACGCCTTTTTCTGCTGCTTCCTCGATGACCAGCGTTTGACTTGCACAAGAGATCAACTAACTGTAAATTGCGGTCATTTGTTCCTCATTTTACTACAAATGAGATTGAGAAACACACTGCTTACCACGACATTGAGCAACCCCCCATAAGGACCTATGTCAGGCTGCCACAAGCCCAAGATGTGTCTGTATGGGTGAAGCACTGCAACAAAAGAGCACAACATTGCACAGCGCAGATCAGTTTCTGGAACGATGCACTCATTTATTTATTTTTTTAGCTACACCGTGCATGGTTAAAAACAACAGAGGGGAAGTTAAAGCCCACAGACTGACCCCTTTGTTTAATGTCTGCCAGGATGGCGTCTATGAGATGTAAACCCAAAGGGAGGAAAGTGTAAACTGACCACGCTCCCGTCAGCCAGTCCAAACAATACACACACACAGCACACCAAGTTAATATGAAAGCAAACAGTGCTGAGGAGAATCATTAACAGGATGCATAAACACTGATGCAACTGTTGGCTTGCGAATGAAATCAATAAAAACGCTCACACACACAACCCCTCATGCTCAGGTCAGCCACTCTGAGGCTCATGTACATACAGTGTGTGTACACGTCTCTATAGTCCATGTGCTCGTAGTCCGGGAGGAGCTTCATAAAGCGCCCAGACTTCACCCGCGGGTTGACACCTGGACAGGCACAACACAGGCATGTGTAGAGCAGCCACCACCAGGACCGAGGCGGGCTCAGTCCAACTGCAAAAATAATATATTCAAAGAGCCAACAGCTGCCACCGCTTTGCCTGGCGTGTTTTTACGGCAGCTGGAATTTCAAAATGCAAAAACGAGCTCAATATATCTGCTGATAAACAAACGAGGACCGGATGGGAGGGACTTCACTAAAATTTACCACATTCATATCAAAGAAAGCAATATGCTGGGACTATTTTCCCAATCTGCTGCTTTAGAGAGATGGATCTGGACACAGACACACGACTAAATATGAGGGTGCAAATGTTAAATGACCCGATGGAGGAGAGATGAACCAAATGTTACACTGGGTCAAAGAAAAACAACTTTTTTAAGCAGTCAAACTCACGTTTAACGTAGAGGTCCCGGCTGGATACTCCTCCAACCTCCATCTTCCTCAGATCATCCTTCATACCAAACTCTGCAGAGAGAAAACATGTATTATTATTATTTGGCGCATAAACGTGGTGATGGAAATGCTTAAAAAATCCTCCATATCTAATGGATTCATAATGCGAGTGGGGGTGTTACACATTACGGCAGCTCCACAGCGAGACAGTAAACAGTGGCAAAAGTCCAGATCAACTCTGACTAATGTTGTGACTCCAAAAGCGAAAGCAGCTGAACAGGAAGTATGCATAGCAGCCAGAAAGATGGAAAGTCCACACTGTGACCCGATCACGTCCCATTCGTGATGATTCACAAGAATTATTAAAACACACAGCCGGCCTGAGGCACACAAGTGAGCCGAGCAGCTGTTAAAGGCCGGTGCAGCCGCCACAAGAACCGTGAGAAAGGACATTTAAATTACGTTTCTTGGAGAGCTCGTGTTTGTGTTTTTACTGCCTTCGAAGTGTTCTCAAACCTTAAATAAAGAATGACAAGTTAAATTCACTGGTTTTTCATACTTGATTGTTGTTCTGCACCGCACATACAAGTGGCTTTCCAGCTCACCCTAAATGCCTGGTATGCTGGTTGTTGTGTAACTTTTCAGTACGCAACATTCCTAAAGGCCAACATATTTATCTCGTGCTGTCTACAGTTTGCAGTTTCCTGATTGTGTTACAGTGCAAACTAATGACTAAATCCAGTTACTGCTCATGTTACGGAATCAAAATCAAACAAAATTGGAAATAATGACGACATTAACTTCTTCTGGAAGAGGATTATCGTAGGTCCCGCTGTTTTTCTTGCAAATCCCACTCCACTCCTTCGTTGTTTTTTTGTTATTTGCAGTCATGTTTTCCCTTTTCGCTGTTGTGTTTTTCTATTAGCCGTTGGTTTACGACCATGTAAACCGTTGAAACTTTGTTTTGAAAAGTGCTGTATGAAGTTTATTACCTTTTATTGACTAACAAATGCTAATACGATTTGCCGGAAAGCTTTTATCATGATGTATACCTAGATATAAATCTAATATTCCAAAATAAAAGGTTTTTATCTTTCTAAACTAACTGATATATAACATTGTATTTGTTCTACAGATTGATTTCTGCAGCGATACTGGCTACTCGACATGGCGTCTCAAAACAATAACAGTGAGCTCGTAGAATATGACATTATTAATGTTTTACATGGTATTGTGTGTAATTATGTGCACATTATAATACATATTTGTTGCCACAGTGCACTCCACTTTAGCAACATGGGGGTGCTTATGTGGTGGTGGTGGTGGTGGTTAAATAATGCTCAAGGCCCCCCAAAAGGCAAGGGCCGGCCCTGCATCAACAGTCTTATCAGCTGCACAGAATGGCTGACAGGGGCCTGATAACAGTGAGAGAGCTCGGTCCTTTATTTATTTATTTATTTATTTATTTATTTTTTTTTTACAGCAGTGACTCAGGACGCAGGGGGTTAGTGGTCATTTCCTTCACTGTTCCCGTACAGATCGATAGAAAGGCTTTTAAAGGTGGGGGGAGACATTTCTGAGGAACCAGAGGCTCAGCTGTGCACCGAGCCAGACACAAATACAGAAGGAATCTCGCGCTCAACAACACATCTGATATTAATATGAGACTCAGGGGCTTTATTTAGCAGTCTATTACTAGAAGGTTTAAAAATGCATCCAGTAATCGCTCGCTATATTTACCTTCCATGCACCGCCTCCTCCAGATCGTCTCAGTGTGGAGGATCTGTTTGAATTTCTTGCACACCAGGGCAACACTTGGTAGCGCTGTCCCGGGGAGCAAGGAGAATATTTCCACCAGAAGCTCCGGCGGTAGCTCCACTAATGATTGCGGGTGTGGAGGTCCCGTGCTCGTGCGCTCCGGGCAGCCTCTTCTGTTGACATGATGACCGCTGCCATATTCACAAGCGTCACTCGGCCCTGCAGTGGCGACGCCGCTCTCCGGGCCTCCGCCGCCGCCGCCGCCGCCGCCGCAGCCGACGTCGCCTTGCTTCTGGCCCACGATCCGCTCTTCTTCTTCCTCGTCCATGTCGGAATCGCTACCTTGATCCTGCTGGTTCTGCCGCTGTCGCCTCCTGCACCTCCGCGACTGACCCACTCCGCAGAGCCTGGCACAAACAGCCATCCGTAGTCACCAAACAGGCAACATTACATCACTATAACACATCTATCAGCTGCAGTCTGGTCTGTTCTCCCTCCTGTCCGTGCGAGCATGGGCAGAAGCGTTTCTTCTGACGTCACATCGATGCACGTAAAAGAGCGTAGCGGCGCGGGTTCGAGTCCAGGCCGAGGCTCTGTTCTGCATGTCATCCCTCCCTCCCTCGGTCTCTCTCCTCGGCCTTTACTCTGTGCTCCTCAACTGTCACTTAAATCATACATAAATCAGACTGGAAAAATAATAATCATATCAAATATAACACTGTAAAAATACTGCAAATATAAGTCCTGCTTTCAAAACTCAAACTGTACATAAGGATAAAACTTATTATGTAGATTATTATTATTATCACTAATTATTAGCTTGTCCAGGTGGAACTAATTTTGTTTTCTTTACATACTGTACACCTTTAATGTGATCATCATTTGTTCTGTATGTAAAATCTTAATCGGCACAATTATTAGTAATTAGCTGTTAAATAAAAGCAGTAAAAAGTAAAATATTTTGTATCCTGGTATAATAATCCTCTCCTCTACAGAACACATCCATAAAAAAGCATCTAAAAAATGCAGGATATTGTCTTTTAGCGGTGCAAATTCCTCAACAGATTTGCAATTACTCATGCTACAACATGTAGTGAACCTGTGGTTTTTTGGGGGGCCCCAGGGGGTCTCGGTCCCCCAGAGCATTGGGTTGGTTATCCAGCCTTGTTGGGGAATATCTACCAAAACGAGTATCAGCAGGCTATGGACAACTGCACACATATAATAGAAGCAATATGTGCTTTAAATAAAAGGTTAGGCAAGAATATGCTTGCACAGAGTGGAGTTTTTTTCCCATTTGACACACCTTACTTTGAAGCAGCTTTAAACACTGGTGAATGATCTATAACAGTTTAAATCGCCGTGTATTTACATTATGAATTAAAATGATTATCAAAATAATCTATTAAGTGGAATTTGAATTAGATATAACAGGAATCGTCGTCAAATCTTCCTGATAAAGAAAAAGATCGAGCTAGCCAGGAGTCGAACCTAGAATCTTCTGATCCGTAGTCAGACGCGTTATCCATTGCGCCACTAGCCCGAGATGGAATCCCAAAACTCCGCATACCAACTTAAAGGATCGCTTTATAAAGGATTGATTTCTATGATTGCTACGGTTTCTTTTAATTCATTGATTATTTGTAATTAGGCTATTAAACACTGTCAGAGAGCGAGGCGAAGGAAGCGCGCGTTCACAAAACGCTCGCCCCCGAGTTGTTGTGCTCGTACCACAGAGGCACTGTGGAGAGAGCTGAGGTTCAAAACTGACTTTTTTTAGTGAGTTTTATCTGAAGATGTTGTATTGTAGAAGTGAAATCCAAATTTCACGACTGTCTAGTTATATTTTTAAACTGGGACAACAGCACATACGTTTGTGTTTTTATGTCTTTATCAACACAGCCAACTACTGTTATTTCTATCAATAAAAAATATTATATTTGTGAGAGACTTTTCATTTTGAATATTATGGACTTTTGGAAGAAAGTATGCTCATTCATTTATAGGCTAAATATAAATCGCTATTTTATCATATTTGTCTTAAATGCAGCTCCATTATAGCAGGTAAAGCACATCCTGACAGCTTGTAATATTACTGTCCCCCTCTGTTTCATAGGAAAGGAGTCTCACACATCTTTCAAATTCATACTACTTACTTCTTTCCCCACAACAGATAAGTCCTGTGATTTTCAGGCTGATATCATTAAATTTGACCATTTACAACAGGGGGGATATTATTAGTGGCAACCTGGCTGGCTAACTGACGTTACGTCTGTAGGCGTGCTGTGTAAACGGGGTTGCCAGATCTGCAGAAATCAGGTTTTTCTACTAAATGGCTTTCACTAGCAATTACACAACAGTTGATACAGCGTTGAGTTACTGAATACTTTCACGTTAAACCTAAACGTGTAGCATGTTATTACATGTATTTTGTCACAATGAGTGTTGTGCTGATATGATTATCAAATAACGTGATGTGGGATACTGTGAGCCGAACGTGGCAACCACGAAGCAAAAGCAGGAAGTGTGCACTGGCGGGAAATTCGCCACATATTATGAAAGCGTTACTGAAGGCTGGACTGTGACTGTTTACGAAACAGCTCGCCAAATTAAACTGAATGTCCAATATCACATTTGGCCAGACGATCAGCAGAGGTAAACCGTTTCATTTGTGCGCTTTGTTTTCCAAATTAAACATTTAGCGAACGTTACTGCAACAATACGCTCTCTGAGGTTGTCAACACATGAGGATTTCTTGCTAGCTGTGTTTGTCTGTCTGCAGGTTCATCATGAAGGCTGATATGGATAAAATTATCTCACTGTCTGATCGAGACAGTACTGCCGAGCTTCAGAAGTACCTGTCCTCCCTTACTAATGACCAGGTAATGTTATTTTGTCAATTTAGTCCAACACATTTTCTGCCAGGTTGCTTATAAAGTACTCCCCCCTAAATCATCTCCTTTTTTTTTTAGCTAATCACTGGGATTACCAATGGGGCACTAAAGGGAAAGAAGGCCGGGGCCACGATTAAAGGCATATTCAAAGGTGAGCCCTCAGTTTCTTCCACTGTGAGTGCATCATTATAATCACAATCTGTCATACATCTCCAGGCAGAGTCATTAAACTCATTAATAAATGACCTGCATTGTTTTCAATATCGCACATGGTGTCCTGTGCATTTAAAAGTAAAGTTTTTTGCTCTTGTGTGAAGGCTCTCCACCCACTTCCACTGAAGGATCAGACCGCAGACTTCTTGTTTATCAACACTGCATCCCTCTGTGTGAGTCTGGGGATCTTCAGACTGAGGTGGTGGCTGATATCATTGGACTACTGATGCTGGAGGTAAAAAAAAACAACAAAAAAAGTCTGATCATGATGCTTTTGTAGGATTTCTAATGACACATGTTCTTCCGTGAAAGAGCAGCAACAAGTAATAGCAGGTGTATAATCAAGTAATGTCTAGAAACTGGCAGGATTGTGGTTGTACTGGGTAACAAATGCATTACTCTTAAAGTAACAACCTGCTTTGAACTCTCTGCGATGCCTAATGCTTTTCAGATATGAAGACGTGAGACATGGGTTAATACAATATGACTTTAATAACAAAACTGTTAAACATTTTTCTGACGGCCTGCACAGACTCTTTGGGGCTACTTGATTTCTGATCTTGTGTCTACATCTTTTCCCTTTACTTTTTATTAATTTTCTTGAATTGCAGTCAGTTTTTTTAGTTTTTTTTTCTCATCAGTAAAGCAATTTTAATTGTAGACATACCTTTACACATTGTGACCCCTTGTCCTGTCCTTGTCTTATTACCATTTTGCATTGCAAATGTTATACACAGACTCACACACTGTCCGGACCGTCTCTTGCACAACTGGCGTCCCTTTTCGTTGAAGCCATTAAGGTGGGAAAGATGGGCAGTGGGAAATCCCTGGAGCTCTTTCCTACTGTACTTACTGCCCTCTCAGCCTGTGAGGCCTTGTCTTATGGCAAAGGTTAGTGCAAATTACCAGTCTTAATAACTCTATTATAAGTCATATCAAAAACATCTTAATGAGGGTGCAGATGTTAAAAGGTGATGAATTTCTGTCTGTTGTGGTTGCTTGTTATTTTATCATAACTTCAGGTGAACTCAGTGGTGAGGAATACAAGAAACAGCTGATCAACAGCCTCTGTTCAAGCAGGTGAGAACATCTCATATTTCAAACAGCTATGTGTACAGTGTTCATATGCAATTTTTCGTTTGTAGTGCTTCATGCAACATTAGTAGGGAGTTTTGGGTTAAATTTGGCTATCAATAATAATTAATGATTATCAGGGATGAAAGTAAAGGTTAACTGCGTATAATTTTGGGTCAGTAGTACAAAACTAAAATATCAGTCGTGCACATTTTCTCTGTATTGGTTAAAAATGGTTGCCATATAGCATAAATGTCAAATGATGTATAATGTGTGTAATTTATGGCTTTTCTACCAGAGTATAGTATGAGTATAGGTCATCAAGCTAAGATATGTCATATTTTTGCCTTGGCAACTAGGATGTATATCTTGTGGAGCTACTCCAAATGCTATCCTAAGTGGTGGAGTTTTGAAAGAGGTCTTTACTGTGATTTTTTTGCCAAGGCATATATGATAATGAGGGCGCGTCAACGACCCTCATGGAGATGAAATATTCACGCATAAAACCCTAGATATGGATCATTTTCAAACATAAAAGTGGTTGTTGAATGTATTTATCTATTCCTTTTTTCCATGCAGATGGGACCCACAATGTGTTATCCACCTGACAACCATGTTCAGGTAATACCTTTGACTATCAGACCATCACATTCTTGCTTGTTTATTGCAGTACCTTATATTTTCCCTATCTTTATGTGTTCACACTGATATCACAATGTTTTACCCAATTTTAATTTTCTTCTTGTGCTGCCTAAATCCAGAGATGTGCCCTTGTCATCAGAGGAGCTGCGGTTTTTGGTGGAGAAAGTCCTGAGAATGTTCACTAAACTGGATCTGCAGGAGATCCCACCTCTGGTTTATCAGCTGCTGCTTTTATCTGCAAAGGTGTGTGTATCAGCATGTTGATTATCAGGAGCAGGTAATCAAGTTCCTCTTTTTTTTAATGATCTAAAAGTCGGCCCTGCACTGTGTCTGTTAGGGTTGTAAGAAACAGGTCCTGGATGGAATCATCAGTTATTTTCAGGAGCAAGACGTTCGCCAGGAAGAAGAGCAGAAAGATGGAGAGTGAGTGGCTCATAAACTGCAAGTGGGATAAAATATGTTGACTCTAAATCTTACTGCCTTTTTTTCCCCTTAACTGATGATTTTGCTGTTTCTTCCTCAGGAGCTTGGATCTAGAGGTTCAGTCCATCCCACAGGACCAGTTAAGGCACGTGGAGGGCACTGCAATCCTCCACATAGTCTTTGCCATACGACTCGACCATGAACTCGGGAGAGAATTCCTTAAAAGCTTTAAGGTTATGTATAACTCATCTGTCAGTTATTTTGTGACTATTGTAATGTAGAGTTTGCCATAAATCTTGAATTGAATTTCTACAGACATCCTATGGGGACCTGTGCCCTTTCAGTGTTGCCCTGATGCTCTCAGTGGCTCGCATCCAGCGTTATGAGGAGCAGGTGAGACACCTTTTTTCTGTATACTCATTTCAATGTTATTTTATCTTTCCTGCTCACTTATTTCGTTTCATCTCCTCTCCCTGATTTGGGTAGGTGTTTGACCTTTTGAAGGGGGCAATCATCAAGAGCTTCAAGGACGAGCAGCTGCAGCAGGGGTCAAAGTTCCTGCAGGACCTGCTGCCTGGACACTGCAGCGTGGCTCAGATGATACTGGACACAGTAAAGAACAGGTCAGAGCATCAAATCAAAGTTAAGTGTGTTGGAAATGTGTTGCTCTAACAGCGAAAAGGGCTTATCCCCCTGTCGATGTAGCCCAACACCACGTGAACTGCCTGAGATTCACACATACAGATGTATTGTTGTGATTGTGTGTATTTGTACGAGTTTTAACAACAACAAAAAAGATTCTGAAGTAAGAGGTAGCAAATTTGTCGAGTTTAAATCATTACAATCAGGGTTTCCGTTGACCATGCAGGTCAGCGTGACCTGGAAGTTTTAACTGCTCGGACCATTAAATGTGTTTATTGAGGTTATAAATTCACAGATGAAATAAATTCGCTGATGTCATGCATCACCAATCTAAAGCATCAGTATTTGACAACCTGGAATAGGACGAGAGACATTATGACCAGAGAAACTTAAATATGTCTGACTTTGAAAGATTTCCCCAAGAAAAAACAAACAGTTAATGGATAATGGTAACACTGATTATAATATTTCATCAGAATCATGATCACTGTGAGAAAACAGAGTTTCTCCACAATAAAGTTTAGTTTTCTTTTTGGTCTTTTCTGTGTTTCCTGTGTTGTCTGGCAAAGAGTGATAAAAGATGGTTTTTTGGGAAAAATAATTGAGATGTATAAAGTAAAGATGCACATCTCACATCTGTCATGAACTCAGTATTTGTAGTTGATCTTCTTCACATGAACTCTTCTCTTCCACCCGTGCAGTGTGTTTGGTTGGGATCATGTGACCCAGGGGCTGGTGCAGCTGGGCTTCTTCCTTATGGATGCATTTGGACCCAAACCTGGACCCTTTGGCAAGACCACAGAAGGGTCTTCTACCATAGCCCGGACCCCTGCTCAGCTGGCATGTAAACTGGGAGGACAGGTGCTTTTACAGGGCTTTAAGGTAACATTTTTTATATTATAGAATAACCACAATACAAATGATTGGTAATTGACTGCATGTTTGTATTGTATTTTCTCACCGGAGTGTGTTTGTTCTTCTGCGACAGATGCACGAGCCTATCAGAGGAGAGATACTGGAGCAGGTGTTGAATCGATTGGTCACAAAGACAGCCTCGCCTGTCAGTCATTACTTAGGTAATGATAAGCCCCAACTTTCAGACGTACACTAGTTTCTATTAATCAATCAAGATATAGAATACATGTTAACTTTCCGTCTTTTCTTTTCCTGTTTTTGTTTCTGTATCATCAGACCTTTTCTCTGACATTGTGGTCTCTGCTCCCATGATCCTCCTTGAGTCATCCTCCAAGGTGACAGAGACATTTGACCACCTGTCATACCTGCCCTTGGCCACGGTTCAGGGTCTACTAAAAGCTGTCCAGGTACCTAAAGAGACAAACACCTAAACAGAGATGATGTTTCCGTTGTTTAATAGTTCCTCTCTGTTTAATCTCCAGCCCCTGCTTAAAGTCAGCATGTCCTTGAAAGACGCTTTGATTCTGGTTCTACGCAAGGCCATGTTTTCCAGGTGTGGTACTGCTTTGCTCTGTATCAGTACAGATGATGAATCATGCTTTTGTTAACACATTTGATAGATTACCAGTAATTGAAAACACTGTTCTCCTCCCATATATGACTCTCTACTAGCCAACTGGATGGCAGGAAGTCTGCAGTGACCGGCTTCTTGTTGCTACTGAAGAACTTCAAAGTGTTGGGCAGCTTGGCGTCGAGCCAGTGTAGCCAGGCAATCTCGTCTAGTCAGGTACAGTTCCAGTTGGACTTTATGCAGTTCATATGCTTGAAAACACATGCAGTAGTGGAAAAATGTGCAACCCTTAACACAGTCTATCATGTAGTGACCGTCTGCCTGAACTCTGGAAAATAGGTTCAAGTGGACGTTCATTCTCGTTACAACTCTGCTGCAAACGAAGCGTTCTGTCTGGAGATCCTCAGCAGCCTGCGTCGCTGCCTCGGCCAGCAGGCTGATGTGCGCCTCATGCTCTATGAGGTTAGAGCTCTATTTCTAATGCCATGTTAAGTAGTTGTTAATTTAACAATTACTAGCCATGATTGATAGTCTTGATTAGCTTAGTCCCAATTTCTTTTATGCCATCTTGAGCATCTTATGCTGTATATAAATCTTTAACTGTAGACAAAATTATGAAATGTAACCCTTCAACATTCGTGGTGTTATTAACATTTAGGGTGTGTTAAGATATGTTTTATACTGACAAAGCAAATTCTCACCTATTTCAGGGTTTCTATGATGTTCTCCGTCGCAACTCTCAACTTGCAAGCTCCATCATGCAGACCCTCTTCTCACAGGTATGTGTGTGTGTACTGTGTTCAGTGTAACGGCCTTGTTATCATAATATCTATAATGTAGACAGCTGTATGTCTTTGCATCTTTAGCTGAGGCGGTACTACGAGCCTGAACAAGACCTCCTGCCCCCAGTGAAGCTGGAACCGTGCATCACAGCTCAAGGAGACCAAGTCTACCTCCAGGAGCCGCTGGTATGCTTGTCCGCATTGTAGCATTATTGTGCCTGGGTGTTTGCTGTGTTAATGGCTGCTGTAAATAATGTTTGTCCTCCTTCAGGCCCATCTGGTGAGCTGTACTGTGCATTGCCTGCTGTGGCTGCAGAACATGCGGCGATCAACCAACCGCAACACTGACGACAGCGATGATGATGAGGAGGAGGAAGAGGGATACCAGTCTGAACTTCAGACAATCCTAGAGAGCATGACAAGACGTATGATAAAGAGTGAACTGGAGGACTTTGAACTGGTATGCATTAAAGACAGGAGCTGTAAACTGTACACTGAACTGTATACATTGTATATATTGTACATTGGCGTAATCCTCTCAACATGACCTGCATAACATTTTATTGTTCTCTTACTGATTAGTCTGGTTGAAGGAAATATAGCAACTTAGACATGTGCAAGCAAATAAACACTGTATTTTTATTTTGAAATGTACATCACATCATAATGCCAGTGTTCCTCAGCTTCCATGCTTTCCTCTTAGGACTGCAACCAACGTTTATTTTTCATTGTCAGTTAATTTGCAGATTATTTTAGGGTTAATCGGTTTGTCGTTTAGTCTCTAAAGTGTAAAATCCTGGAGCTGCTGAAACCAGCAAATGTTTGTTATTTTGCTTGAAAAATTTACGAAATGATTAAACTAGTTGGCAACTAATTATCTTTCAATCAACCAATCATCACAGCTCTATTTCTACCCCTGCCCGTTAATAATGTGACACTGGAAGCATCATCTGAAGCCATATATACGGTCTATGTGTTGATCAGGACAAGTCAGCTGAGTTCTCCATGGGATCCAGTGTTGGGGTGAAGAATAATATCTACGCTGTGCTGGTGATGGGAGTGTATGAGGTCCTCATGGAGTACAACTTCATCAAAGCCAACTACAGGTAACATATATCTTTTTTTGTATGGTGAGGACGTTGTGTTGCATTCATGTATTTAGATTTGTGATTTTTTTTTTTTTGTGTGTGTACTTTACGGCAGTAAAAGCCGCTTCGAGGAGCTCATGGAGCTGTTCAACCGCTACCACAAGCTGTCTGAGATCCTGAAGGAGAAAGCCGGAAAAGGTCGAGTACCTTCACACAAGACCCCCCGCAGTTTACTGTCTTTGGGCTTCATATCAACTCTACTCCCTGCGCTCTTCAGGTAAATGCTTTCCATGCTTACCTTTACATGGATTACTGTTACACTTACTGGTTTTGTCTGAATATAAACATCACATTTTATGAAATTGAATCACCTGAAAACAGCTTTTAAAATACTGTACTCATTGGGAAATGCACTCATTTTAGTTCATTGTTTTGCATGGCTTTACTGGTTTGCAATTTGTAGCCAGTAAACAAATACACTATATTTAGCTTTTGTCAAAACGTTACAAGTATTGAGCAAACTGGATGAGCTAAAAGCTAACTGGTCTCCAGAAAATGTATACATTAATCAAAAATAGTATTGACAACACTGAAACATTAAAAAAATGGTCAAATGTTGCTTTTTGTCTTTCAGAGACAGTACTCAGAGCAGAGAGGAGGCTCTATCGGTGCTTCGCTCCAGTGGTGATTTTGTGCGTTATGCAGTGAGCGTGGCCGTACAGAAGATCCAGCAGCTGGAGGAAACTGGACACACGGACGGCCCGGATGGACAGAACACAGACAGAACTTTCCGCTTCCTCTGTGACATGACAAGGTTGGTGCCCCCAGGCCTAAGCATTCAGTTTGACTGTTCCTGGTTTTATTTTCTATAACCAATGAGAGATCTGTCTTTATTTAACTGTCATCCCAGTGTGCTGATATGGCGTTACACCAACATCCCGAGTGTTGTGGAGGACGCAGGGAAAAAGGAGAAGCGCTCCAGCCTCTCCCAACTGTGTCTGGAAGGTCTGCTCAGGATCTTCACGACATGCCAGCAGCGCTTTCCAGACAAGATGGCCCAGCTCCTCTCCACCATGGGTCAGACTATTCACACCGTAACAGCAATGAAGTTTACGTTTTACAGCTAAGCAGTATGCAGGAATTCATCATATTTTGTGTTTCTTGCAGACACCTCAGAGGAAGATGACGAGTCAGATGATGGCGCTGAGATGAACTTCTTTTACATCCGACAGTTTCAGGTGCATCTACACAGAATGTATTACGTTATTTTTACTTTAGCCTGTTTCAGAAACCTGACTTCATATATAGAATGTGTCAATTTTGTAACAGGAGCCTTTAAAGCGTCAGATATAAACCTACTTGATTTCTTTCAGACAGCAGTGTTTTACATACGGTGAGGAATGTTCAACCCCATCTGAGCAGCTACACTAAAATCCAATTTTCTTTGCCCGTCAACAGAGGGCGCTGTTCACACAGTTAAGTGGCGGCGAGGATGAATTTAACAGCAAAGAGGCTCAGCTGCTGGTCAGCATCTTGACTGTGCTCTCCCGCCAGCTGAAGCCCTCCTCCCAACAGGTAGGTCTACCCCTAACTGCACCTTATAGGATAAATGGAGTCGTACTTGATCCATTAACACACGTCTTCATCTGCAGTTTGTACAGATGATCACATGGACTGTGAAAATCTGCAAGGAGACCAGTTTTGGTGAGTGACAGCTGACCTAATATTTGTCGCCATGTTGGGTTCAGTAGGGTAAGGTGTGTTCTGAGGTCTGTTTATTTCTCTCTTTTAGAGGATGCAGCGTTCTCCAAAGGCCTGCTTTCTCTTCTCTTCAACCTGCATGTTCTCTATAAGAGTCCTGTAAGCCTGCTGCTCGAGCTCTGCCAGGACATCCACAGCCAACGGGGAGATATTGATCAGGTACACACAAACATACTTTACGTTGTGTTTCTTAAAAAGGTTGTAAAAAGCTTCAAGACACCCTGGACTGATACTTTACAACAGCAATCCACAGCTATCATTTGGCCTTCATTTTGCAGTAGTTGGTGACAATTATTTAGCAATTCAGCCAATACTAGCTTGCCACATTTTGATGATCTTTTATTCTGCTTTTTCTGTCTTTATGCTCAGGATGTGGAGGTGGAAGAACAGTCTCACTTTGCCATTGTGAACCCAAAGACTGTAACCACTGCAGCAGTGAGTTTTTTTTTTTTTTTGTGTGTAACTGGGGGCCTCTGATTTCCAGTGACACCCTGAATCTGTTTGCGCAGTGTGCTCCCCATAATCACCATCGTCATCTTCGTCATCGTTTTTAATCTCTTGCCACAGCTGCTGGTCCTGTCGCAGGTGGACAGGGTGCTTGATGAAGTGGACTGGCTGATTGCCAGAAAGAAAAGCCAGACACCCTCTGACAAATCGGGCTCTGGTAAGAAACCTTTTCACACAGGTGCTCATGTTTGATTAATGGTGAGAGTTCAGAGGGGACACGAGGAAGAAATGCATCTTTGTCAGGACACAGTACTAAAACTTCTGTGATGTTAACGTTCCTGACGTGCAGGTGAGGCCACCCAGACTGCAGGCCAGCAGGATCCAATAGAGAAAGCTGTGACACTGCAGCTGGGGACTCTTTTGACGGCATTAAACGAGCTGGTCCAGACATCCCTGCTGCCTGGCAACTGCACCATCACACTGCTGAAAGAACTGACTCGCACATACAACATCCTCACCACCCTCGTCAAATATGTGCGTATCTCTATACTCTGTATTGTACAACTGTGATGTAAGTATTAATGTAGAGTTTGGGAAGTGTCAGGGTTCATAGAGTCTTGAAAGTTTGAAAAATGCTTATTTTTTACAGTTTTTATATATCGATTGTTGTGGACAAAAGAATTCTGTGAGGCTTTTTTTTTCGCAATTTCATTTTTAACAATGAAGATTTGATGATACAGGCTTCAAGAGTCTGGAAATGTTTGGTTTTGCGATCTTGAAAGTGCTTAAAAAAATGCTCGAATTTACTCTTAAAAAGTTGTACAAACCCTGAAGTTTGTCTAGCGTGACATTTGTTTCTCCCTTTGTCATTTTAGTACATCCAGGTGTGTACAAGCCAGCCCGTTGCACTGCCTGCACGCTTTGAGAAGCTGGTGAGTCTCATGTGTTATTGTTCCTCTCCTCTGTTTGTATCTTCTTGTCCCGATGATGTCATGCTGATCTGGTGTTTTCTGTGTAGGTCAAACTGTCCGGCTCCCACCTAACACCACAGTGCTACGCCTTCATCATTTACGCACAGGTAGACCTCACTCCAGTTTTAACATGTTTGGAAGTTCTCGCACAAATAATATTCTCTAAATATGACTGTGCTGTTTTTGGTTATGGAATTTCAGCCCTGAGAAGGAGTATTTAAGTTTAAAAATAAAATGTGTTTCATGTTTTAGAGTGGAGAAAACGGTGGTGGTGGTGCAGATGACAAGAAGAAAAAGAAGAGGAATGAAGTGAACACTATTACCTCGGTCAGAACATTCATCTCCTGTGATTATAATGATAACAACAAGACATTTACATTTTCTGTTTATTTATTAAATCATTAAACGTGTATATACACTGTACAACCCAAAGCTTCTAAGCCTCAAACAAATCTGATGATCGATCCTTTTATTTTTCTCTTGGTAGGCAAAACTTCTGCGAGAGACAACGGGCATCCCGAACTTAATCTTCAGCATCGAGCAGTATGAAAAATACCTCATCACACTCTCAAAAAAATCTAAGGTATGTGTGACATAAAGAGACTTGTAAAGGTCGATGAAAACACAAAGCTCCCTGAACACCATCAGTACCATATCATCTGTCAGACCACTCGTACAGTGTTTCACCAACATCGGTTGTTGTCCAGGTAAATCTGATGCAGTACATGAAGCTGAGCACCTCCCGAGATTTCCGCATCAACGCAACCACTCTCGACGCAGCCCTGCAGGAGCAGGACAACGTTGAGGAGGTAAGTGCAATCTCACACTGAAACTAGCAGCTCCAAAACTCCTTTCTGTCTGCCCTTACACATTCACAGTGCCATAGTTTTCCCCCCTTCCCTCCTGCAAGGTAGGATCCAAGTGTCTGTTTCTTTTTCCTTTCAGACCACAGAGTCACAGGACGTAGAGGAGACACAAGAACCGAAACAGAAGAAGAGAAAGCCGTGAGCAAAGACTCCTCATCTCTTAGGTCCTTCCGACTGCTGACTTTTTTTGTCCAGAGAGCCTTTAGTGATGCTGATGATTTGGTAAATGTCCAGAGCCTCACCTATGGAAAGTTTGCACACATTGTTTAACAACTCGGTTATGTTCCTGTAGATCACTTTATTCAAAAGAATTGTTGCATATGACACGTATCTCTAAACATGATAAATGTGTCACACCGTCATTTCTGTTTTACATTATTTAAAGAGTTGTCAAGGAGTAAATCGACTTTTTTCAGGATGACTTCGTGATGAATAAGCTGCTCTGTTGTTAATATAAGGGTCACTGTTCATTTAAAGATTGTATAGTTGTTATTACATAACTACGTAGCTAAGATGACCCTACTTTATCGATCCTTGGTTACGCTGAGGGAACGAGTCGGATCTTTGGTTTCCAATATACGTAATTTCATCCTGAAGAGATTTTCAGGCATTATTATAAGTGCTGTTTTGTTTTAAAATAAATATTGTTTATATACACTGTTTGAGTCAACATTTTAGATTCATTCAGTACTCTTTTTTTTTACTCTTGTGGCCAGCTCACACAAGAATGTGTAATGCAGTACAAATTAACCGAACGGTCACAGACAATGTAAAAAGGCTTCTTTGATATATATTAATTTTGTACTACACGTGGATATATTTGGGGTTCTAGTAAGACTTTCATGTCTTTTAGGTACCCTCAAAGTTAGAGTTAGTGCACTTTTATTTCAAATAGTTACACATTGCATGTTATATGTATGAAAAAAGATGTATGTGTGTGAACAAATCGAGAATTGTGTGCAGATGTGTGGTCAGTAAATATAAAACACCTTCCACAAATGTAAACTCATATTTTTTGCAAATATTAAAAAAAACTAAATTAAAACTTAAATATATAAAAATAGATCCATGAATACATTAATATACATATACATGAAAAGCATTTGTGTCATATACAAACATATACGGATTTCAAACAGACATTTGTGAATCCACTTTCTATTGAAAAGGTGTGGATCTTAATTCTAAGCTTGTGGATTTGTATTTTACACACAATTTTCTCTTATTTGTGGAATCTGTTCGTATTTCCAGATCCATTTTATATTTGCAAAATATTTTTGTGAGTTTAGAATTTTTTTTTTGTATCTGTGGAAGGTGTTTCATATTTACAGATTATACATGCACACAATTGCTATTGTGACAAGTCTATCTATAAAAATAAAGGCTGATGGTGGTGTGCAGAACTCACCAGGTGGCAGGCCGTATCTCCGTTCCAGACCTGTGGGGTTGGACGGGGTCACACAGTCCATGTTTACCTCCTTCCTCAGACACTGGTCAATGTCAACTGAACTAAAGAAAGCGACCGACTGAGGAAGGTCCTGCATGCCTAATGCATGAGCGAACATACTCCTGCAGGAGACACAAGCACACAATCAGAAAAAGTCTCAAGTTTACAGCCTGTTCTAGGGTGGATATTTTTGACAGGGAAGGATAAATACTAAGCTGTGATCAGACCTCGTCAGCAGGTTTGTGATCTGCATTGCCAGCGCTGCTCTGTAGCGGTCTGTGCTGCAGACGAGGTACCGCACCTCGTCGTGGATGCTGATGCAGAAACGGGCGTCAATGTCGTACTCCTCACAGAGCCACTTCATGGCCACCAGCATCAGGTGTAGGTAGTCCACCGCAGAGCTCTGCACCACCCAGTTCACTCTGCTCGTGATAAACTGAGAAAACAAAGCAACGTCTTAGTCTCAGAGCCTCCATTAGCAGTAACAATGGACCTCAACCAGTTAGGGCTCTTAAGCAAGATGTGTTATTCATGATTTAGGAAAGAACGGCCATTTCTATGCTAAGAATTTCCTCTTCAGAACAGTTTATAATTAGATTTTAGGACTTAGCCTTCCCTTAATGACAAAGTGGGCCCTTGGCTAAGGGCAATAAACATCTCTTACAATGAATCTCCAGAATTAGACTAATAAAAAAGGCTTTTGTTGATTAGATTTATGCAAGTCTGTCCCCACTGATGAGCACTGCCTCACCTCATCCTTAACTGCCTTGGGCTCCAGCGCTCTGCTAATCCTGCATCCAAGAACAGGAGTGGCTGTCTGGGCTGAATGAGCAATGCTCTCGAGCTTATTGAACATGTCCGACTCTGTACCTCCGGCCCACAGACGTTTGCCGACCATGTCCCACCTTTTCCGCCGAGAGCTGAGGGGTGTCAGGAACATAACAACCAGAGACAGAGGGAAAGGAATGAACGGAGCTACTGAGATGGTGTGGGAGAATATGTTGGGCTAATTAAAAAAAGCTCCTGACAAGAGACTGGATGTTTGTGTGATGTTTTAATTGCTCCCTCACCTCTGTGAGGCCAGTCTGGTGATCCTCCGCAACTCCTGCAGAGAGACACTTCCATCTTCCTCCATCTCCACCTCAATACCCAGTTCATTGACCAGCCACTCAGCCTCATCTGTCAGATGGTATCTGAAAAAACATACAAGTACTGGAGCTCAAGTTTGCACAAACAACTGAAATATTTCCTCAAACACACAACTGTTCAGCTTGTTGAATGTACCTGCGTAAGCCCTTTGTTAAGGCGTACATCTGCTTGGCCTTACTAGAAGCTTCTTCCTGACCGAGGCGGTGGTTGAACTGCATTAACAGCCTTTCAGCAAAGGGTTGTCCCGCACCATATATGCGTCCGTAGTTGAACACCTTGGCGTGCTCTCGGCTGATGCCCACAGCGTCAGCAGTGCGGCTGTGCAGGTCAGTGCCCTGACTCTTCTTCCCCTGAAGGGTCATCCAGCCAAACGCTGTACAGCCTGAACCCAGCAGAGACATGAGATGAACACAGTCAACATCAGATGCTGTATATTCAGATTATGGCCGTGTTTACATCAACATATTTTTATGCACATTTTAAGGTCATTCATTAGTAATTAGAAGTTGACTTAGATGTCAATGGGGACAAATCTCACCATGCATGCCAGCAAAGTGAGCCTCTCCAAGCACAGCAGCGATCCACAACTCCTGAGAGTCTACATCTGCCCCCACCAGGTGATATCCAGGAGGTACCTGCACCATGGCCTTCAGCTCACTGCCTACCCGATCCCGCTGTGGACACAAAAAAACAAAAAACCATACCAACAAAACTTCATGACTGGCTTCTGATGAATGCTATGTGATGTGCAGTTTGTCCTCGTCAGCTCTGACTCTTACCCGAGCGTTACTGGCAGTCAGCCACGTTGGCTCCACAGCCCGACGCGTCACCGTTCCAGCGGTGATGACCTGAGGGAGTATGGCACCGTACTGGGCCTCTTCATCAAACTCTTTGTGTCTACGGGAGACAGGAAGGTTGTTATGTACAGTAGAGACTTCTCCTCTCCACATGGCTTATCAATAAATACATGATAGCTGTTGATATAACAGACAGACCTCCTGACAATCGGAGGAAGCTCTACCTTTCGCAGCTGCAGTACCATCTGAGAGCTATGAGGAGACAAAAAAAAAAAACATATTCATCATCTTCATGCCTGACAGAGCTGAGATTATCCAATTTATAATGGAAACTGATGTTACCTTATACGTTTATGGGCATTCCTCCAGAAGGATATCATTTTGTTGATCTCCAGAGCTCGCGTCGCGTTGGTTCCACTGCTTCCTGCACTGAGAGTGCCATCCTCCATCTTAGACAGGAAGTCTTTTGAAAAAGGACTGCCAACATTGTTGTCGTTACCATCCTGAAACACACACACGCACAGTAAAACAATGAAAATTAATCATTAAAGCAACAATGTGCCAATGCTAGGTATTATAAACACTCACCTTATGGGGTAATTTGAAAAACCAGCACCCTGGGATATCTACTTCATTGTAGGGGCCGTTTCCCTGGTGATAATGGCACTGATTTTCTGCCGAGATGTCATTTGGATCTTTGGACTATGTCACATAACAAAACACAGTAACTGATGTTCAATTTCAGCACAGTGAAGAAACACCGAAGTCAGACGCATGTAGAATACAAAATGTCTGGAATCTAATTCTACAAAGAGTATCATACTAATAAAGTTAGTGTAGCCTAACCTTTATCTGCAACTGTGCATACATACTAGATTAAAACAGAATAAATGGAACGACCATTTCACTCACCCCGTTTTTCTTCCTCGCCCCATTTTTCGTCACTGTGACTCCATTTTCCTCTGGCAGACTCTCCGTGGAACCAAACTCCTCCATCTTGAGATGAAGTTTAAAAAAACACCTCTGATACATATTCTATCATTCCAGAGGCCATGGGCCTGATTAATGATCCATAGCACTGATTAAACACCAACACCTAAACAACTCGAAACTTAAAAATATTACATTTTGGTGAACCTGCACTATGAAAAGTTATGCTGCATTAGCTACTAGCTGCTCCTGTCTGCACTCGTCTGTAACGACAGACATACAATCACTGAGATTATTTTGTTGTTTTGGCTTGATCTAAAGTTATGATAAACACTTCTTCTATATGATTTGTAAACTGCATATTTATGGATTTTTATGTAAACACTACACAGCTAAGGTAAATGACACTATGAGCCGACGCACCTTGTTCCACACTTCGCTGTCTGTCCACACGAGGTCATCTGAAGAGTCCAGATATTCAGGCCGCTCTTTGCTGTTCTGCTCACAATACTCCCTGTAAACACTCTCAATAGCCCTATGGGACAAAACAATGCTTTAACAAACCCAACACATATCCTATGCTGTGTAATTCTAAATAATCAATAGCCGATATCTCGATGATGTAATCACAGTATATTACAAACCTGTGTGGGCACACGGGCCCTGTATTTTCCTCCTGAGACACCAGGTTATCCCTGCGTCCGGGTACCAGGTATCCCCACCCGTATTTGTCTGCGTAATGGAGGGGGAAACCATCCCACGTCAGACCCATCAGTTTAGGAGTCACTCTCATCTGCAGGCTGATGAGGCTGGCTCCAGGTGACCAGCTGTCCTCCGCAGACATCTTCTCACAAAGCTTACGATACCACCTGAAGGACAAGGCGAGAGAGGGAAATGGTTATTGAAAGATACTAAATATTGGACGACTCTGAAGTGCTTGAGGTGGATCTTACCCTGGATGTCCTGGCAGATGTTGCCTTCTCTTAGGAAGTCGATTAACTGTTTCCTTCAGCTTCTCCACAGCCAGCCTGCTGGGGCAAGGGCCCTCCATCTCCTCTTCAGAGGGTGGACCTGGGTCTTATGTCACGACAACACAGCTGAATCATCTCATCTGTTGTTTTTAAAACACCTTTTTCTATAATTGTTGCAAAGCAGCGAAGAATGTACCTTCATCCAAGTCTGGAAGAGGAGTAGCGACTTTTGTTTCTGCTTCTTTTTTGGCGCTTTTCTTTTTGCTGGCTGCCACTTTCTTCTGCTTGAACTCCTGCACATCCCACTCAAGATCCCACAGCCAGGGGTCTTCTTTGTATCTTAAGGTAAAAACAAACATTAACATACATATTTTTGCATATTTAAACCTTGGAGTTATGAAACTGTACATTATGCATAATTCTATATTTCTTTTTACCTTCACATACGCTTTAAATTTAAATAAGCTATTTATCACAAAGTGATCACAAAGTGATAAATAGCTGCTTTTCTCACCTGTCGCCCTGCAGCAGCTGGCAGGCGTCGTCCGCTAGAGCCATCAGAGATTTCTTCATCTCTCGCTGGAGCTCTTCGTAAATGTCTTGAGAGTCTTCCAGGTAACGGCCCCAATTCTGATTGACAGGAAGGTAGCTCACGCCCATCTCCAGCATTCCTGCAAGTGTCACTGGATGAGGACACCTTGTAAAAGAAGAAAAAAAGAGATATGGTGAGCAAATTAATATCATACTCTTAGCTAAACAATCAATACATAGAAGCGTAAACTAAAAATGTTTGCGGGTTAGGATTTACTAACCTCTCCATGAAAAGTGGAAGCTGTTCTGCAAAGACTTGATGTGTGGCCTCAACATCCATGGCGCAATACTGCATCAACTCCTGCAGAGGTCAGCAAAGCCCACATTATTTGTCTTTACTTCATGACGATTGCACGTCATTTAGACCTGCTAATATGTATAAATATGGCCCATAAATACTGACAATCTGACATTGGATTTGTTGCGAATCTCTAACCTGGAAGTTGTTTCTGACATCCATCATGCTGCCCTTCACAAAGGTCTCTCTGGCCTCCTTCTTCAGAGGCTCCCCTCCCACATACAGAGCGTGGACATCAGCCAGGTTATTAATGCTGCCAATATTCACCCAGTCCCAGGAGCCAATCTATACACAAACACATAATGTCACGGCGGGTTTCGCTGGTAACAGAAGCCAAATAACTAACCCTACTTGAAGATGCAACGTTATCACTGACACTGCATGTTGTAGCTGAAGTATGGTGAATAAAAGCACACAAACCGCTGGGCCTTCTCTTTTCTGTCCAGTTTTCTTAATGTGTTCCTTGACCTCCTGAAGACCCCTCCTTTTACCCATCTTATTGGCCATCCACAGTGTGCGCTGGAACCCAGTCAGCCCAGAGATGGCCATGTGAAGGCTCATGGTGTCCATGAAGCGCGCCTTAGAGCCCTGTAGCAAAGAAAACACATCTTTGTTCTGTACATGAACTTAAGTCATGCGAAGGCATGTGACTCAATACAATAGTAAGAAAAAGGTGTTAGAAAGCTGAGTTGACGGAAACACACCACCCTCTGAACATTTTACCTTCAGCAAGTATTGCTCCTTAATGTAAGATCGGTCAAAACTGACATTGTGGCCCACTATGAGCATCTCCTTCCAGTGACCATCTGGTGGCCGGACAGAGTTTCTGGTTGTCTCCAGTGGTATGAGGTCAGATAGGGCCAGCTGATTTGACCAGGTGTACCGCTCTTCAATTAGACGCTTACTGCACCAGGAATACCTAGCAGGGGAGAACCATACACATTAATATCTAAATCCTCTGCCTAATAAACAAAACAACCCATAACAAAACAATAAACAGAAGCTAATCGATCCTCCCCATCGGTGCATTTCTACCCTTCACACTCTCTTTCCAGTTCTTGCTCGTTGCTCACCAGTTAGTGGGAGACACAGCAACAGCCAGTGTGGGACATTTCCCCTCCGACATGCACACCTCCACGTCAAACACCAGTGCCGACTCCTCTGGGAAATCAACCTTCTGACTCTTCCCGTCGGGCCCATAACGTGTCCAGCCAACCTCCCAGTTCCATTCCTGCGGCATAGGAGGGAGCTCAGCCAACTGCAGGTTGTTCGCAGCCTCAAGGTAGGGCAGACTCTGCGTCTGGGCCAAGGTACGAAAGTGCTCATCAATATTTTCGCCGTACATCTTGGGCAGATTCAGCTCCACATCGGGCAACAGGGAAGTTTCCTTCCCCCACAGCTGGTGTTTCTGCAGGTGCCTGATGCTGCGCTGCACATCTTCCTCTCTGCACTTTGATTTAAGGCCTCTGAAGATCTGCTTGTGGAGGTTCCTCGAAAGCATCTGAATGTTAAGGGGGTTCATGCGGGTTTCTGTGGAGTCCTCGCCCTGAAGGGACTGAGGCTCGGTGGAGCAGAGGGATCGTAGACACTTCCATTGTAGAGGGATGAGAGTCCTCTGCAGAGGACAGCGCAGCACATGCAGCATCACCTCATGAAGACCTCACAGTCCAGCTGGAAGACATAAACATCAACAACATCAACACTGTGACATGATACGGATTAGCTCCAGTTAGGCACAAATAGGGAGGAGATACTGACGTAACAGCAGGGTATAATGTATCTGTAATCTAATACATCTTACCTTTTTGTGCATGCTGTTTACGTGATCACGTTACATGTAATCTATTACTCTCCACGCCTGCATAACAGATACAGATGCATGTTTGATTTTATGTTATAATGTGTATTTTTCTAGTGTAACATTGTTAAGTGGCTTACTTTGTCCATGCTGACACACATTTTGGTCACATTATTGAAGACGAGGAGGTAAAAACACTTTGATATTTCACACAATTACACCAAAAACAAGTTTGTTAACTAAAAGTAGGTGCTCGACTAAACGTTAGCTACCTAGCTTAACCTACAGTAGCGGTTACTGTTAGACAATACTGCTAGCTACTACTTTAATCGACTTAATAATGAATTAAATTAAATAAAGTAACTGTTGAAAGTTACTAACATCAGACCCATGCTCGCCTCCATGTGTGAGCCATCAAACTACGTAATAACTATTTAATACTAAATTTGGTAGCTGGACGTCGCTACAAGTCAAAACAGACGCCGCACCCGATCCGTGTTATCAAGTAAAACGTTAAAGTAATCAACTAAAATATGTTTTAAAATCCAAAATGAGCGAATGCGAGTGTTACCTTAGCATGTTTGCTACCCACCGAGGAGGACGACTCACGGTGATGTTGTGGGGCTAAAGCTACAGCAACACGCAGCGTTAGCGACCCCCGGCGGTGTGGAGGAATGTATTTGTTTTTTAACAATACAGACAAATGTTTGGTTGAACACGACGTTGGTGGACGACAGCGGGCAAATGTAGCCTTACATTATCCACAACATCCTGGGTATAAATATACTGAATAATATATAAAATGCGGTATGTTGCCGGAGCAGTATATCGACGGGCCGCGTGGCCTAATGGATAAGGCGTCTGACTTCGGATCAGAAGATTGCAGGTTCGAGTCCTGCCGCGGTCGCTCTTTTGATTAAATCCTGTAGCGACGTCTGAATCCGTTACACACATTTACCATACCACACTGATATTTACAAGGCCATTTCCTTTCATAGTATTTTTTTTTTTCCTTTACCCACTAATTTTCCATTTAAGCCCCGCTTCCTGATGTGGATGCAGTTTCTGAGAAGGCACTGTCGGTCCCATTTCACTGCAACACCTGGCTTATTCCTGCCCTATAATAGAGCTACGCTTCCCCCTACATGGTACCTCGCTTGGTTTTAACATTCACAATCATGAAACCGATGAGTATTTTCTACCTGCCTCTAGCCGTATCTACTGTGTGTTGTGCCTGCGTTGTATCGGAGAGGATGGTGTGGCATGATTTTGTCCTGCTGTGTGTTTTTTTGTCTTTGCTTCTCGTCAGGCGATGGCGGACGACACGGAGGATGTGGAGCTGGACTTTGCTGCTGACGAGCAGGAGAGGGCGCGGAGAAGCGCAGTCATAAGGTGCACTGCAGGGGGAGGCTATCTATCATGTCTCACAAACTCATTTATTTTTGTTTATATTAGTATACAATCAGCTGGGATATCAGCCAGCTGGGAGATTTTTTTTTTTTTTTTCAACTTGTTATAATGTGGAATTTAAAGAAAAAAACTTTATAGGACCAATGATGCTCTGTTATACAGTCTAAAAGCTATGACTGATTTTTCAGTTATATCACATGATTTTATGTTTACACACATCATCAGAGGAAATCACAGCCTGCAGATTTACTGCACATCAAAGTCGACTCTTCCTGCCTGACTTTGCATTTTTTTAGTCTCTCCATCATCTGTAACCCTGTGCATCTGATTTCAGACACCCCCTCGCCTCCTTTTTCCACCTGTTCTTCCGTGTGGTTGCCATTGTCACATATCTGCTCTGCGACTGGATCAGCGAGAATTTCGCGCCGTGTTTCGTCCTGATCATCACTCTGCTCTCTTTCGACTTCTGGTCTGTGAAGGTGAGAGGTCAAGCTGTTAAGTCCCCTCACTTTCCAACGCCTCGCCACTCTTTTCTTGCTCCCCTCAGTAGTTTAACCCCTTTTTTTCTTTCACTCCACCAAACTCACTCTCATCCTGTGTTTTCAGAATGTGACTGGCCGGCTGTTGGTGGGGCTGCGCTGGTGGAATCAGATTGATGATGATGGAAAGAGCCTGTGGGTGTTTGAGGCCAAAAAAGTAAGACACTCTCGTTATTGTGAGTACGGTAGAGCATTTTTGGAGCATTAACACTGGGTTATTGATATGTGTGTGCAGTCTTCTCGGGGTAATAACATTGGGACAGAGGCAGAGGCGAGGATATTCTGGCTGGGTCTCATCATCTGTCCTCTTATATGGATATTCTTCTTCTTCACCTCCCTCTTCTCCCTGAAGATTAAATGGCTGGTGAGACCCATGTTGCTTGTGTGCATGCTCTAGAAATGCTCTGTGGAGATCTCAACCCTAAATGCATCTGTTTGTCTTCCCCAGTCACTTGTGGTGGCAAGTATTTCCCTCCAAGCGGCAAATCTCTACGGTTACCTACGCTGCAAGGCGGGGGGAGAGGACGGCCAGCCTCCAGACACCAGCTCTTTCACGGGACAGCACCTCCTACAGCGTGTGAGTGACTGACTGCAGCGCGAAACATGTGCAGCATTCAATCAAATCTGACATAAACTCACAAATGATTTCTCCTCTTCCAGCCAGACATCATCTTTGGGATACTGTGAAGATCTACCTCCTGCACCCATACAGCCACTCTGCTGTGCTTTTCTGTTTTTTGTTTTTTTCATGTGTGTCTCTGTGTGTGTGAAAGAGACCGAGGGCAGGATGGATGAGGGCTGTCTCGTCTCCAAAAGTGTCCACAAGCTGCATCTACTTGAAGGGCCGTGCGCCCTGTGCATGCCTTATGCTGCTGACTGTTCACTTCACATGTTGCCCATGGATCAGTCAATGTTAATAAAAGATAAGTGCATTATACACATTTTCCTTCTCTGCGAATTAATTCATTGAAATCAGAAAAAAGCATTTAGTTTTCATTGACGTGCAGGTTTTTTTCCCACCGCTTTAAGTAAAGATCTCTGTGGCTCCATGACCTACAATAAAACACAGGGTTAATCTGACGTAAGGACCCTAAACTAGACTTATTACCTCTTAAACATAAGAGACAGGGTGTAACTCTCCAGTGAAGCCAGTTTGCTTTGATTGATATTGTCCCAGAACACCCCTAAAAGTTTCACCAGGGAACGATGGCACCTCAGATACAGTGTGAAGCATTCGTTACACTTTAACAAACAAACGACCATTAAAGTTTGATTGAAATGAAGATATTTGTATTTAGCAGCAGGCCTACACGTTGTCGCATGTGTGCTTCAGTGCTGAAGGATTAAAAACATGAGCAAAAGCAGACAAAAGAGTGGGAACAACAAAACAAACAGCAACTTCTTCGTCTGAGTGATTTAAACGTTCAAACTAACTTGTTAATTTGAAGCTTTTTAGTTTTGTTTGTTTATTGGGTGAGAAATTTCATTTTAGAAGTAGTAATTTGTGCGTAGCAGATTACATTCTCACTCAAATGTCATTAACTTTCATTAATCTGTATTAACAAATCAGTCTGGCTCTCCATTCCTGCCAGTTTGATCTCGTCCTGTTTCACCATTTTATTCAATGTCCTATTGTTGCCTATCCCCAAACAGGAATGTAGTGGGAGCATCAGAAAGCATACACCTCATAAGTCTATGATTAATCACCAGGCACTGGGATTAAATCCTGAGACAATGGGTTGCCTTAACTATGACTGTCATGTGTCTTATACTCTGACATTATTTCCTGCAAACATGGAAAAAAAAGAGCTTCATGTCTTTTAATCTGTCTCCAGTTTGGTTTGTTACATTAAAAAGTGCTTTTGGTGACACTGTCCAGTACAGATTTGGAGGGAACCGCTCACAGCCTGCTGCTCTTGGCCGTGGCCCCTGAGCTCTCCAGCCATCACTTGCCACATACAAACGCCTCAGATCACAAAGATGTTTTATGCGTCAGGAGCTCTCACTCCAGCCTCCAGCCCGCGTTTACCCTGTTTAAAACATTGGGCGGGAAATCATTTTCTTGCATCCACTTGTCTGAACTTACAATAGCCTACTGTAAGGCTTTGACGAGGAGATGGTAACTTCCAGAGAGAACATCAAATTTTAACGCATAAGTGAGTCATCCCACAAAACCGAAACCGGCTATCTATTTTGTCATGTACCTCACGCCCTTGATGAAAGTGTGCTTGGGATATCACTAATACATTTTAAAAAATCCCATACATTTTACTATTCCCAGAAACATTTTGCTGGTAATATTTTGTTTTCTTTAAATATATTCATAAATATTTTTCAGCATACATTAGCACATTTTGGCAGCCTATGATCACCAGATTTGCTGAATGCTGGAGCAATATTAGGCCTTGCTAATAAATTTAAACCAGGAGATATGTTGAATTGATTTCAAGAGAAAATGTCAGTGGAGCTCAATAACTTGGCAGAAGAACTACAGACGTATTTAAAGTGGAGCTAGATTCTTATGAAGGCTGTAAAACCTCTCACAGATGATTAGAAAGCCCTATGAGGCTCTAGTGAAACCATTTGTTTGAGTTTTTTCAACTGGAAATAGCAGCCTAGTTCATAATCTTGTTATTCTACTCTGTTTAAAATAAACGCTAAATATATATGATTATATTGAAGGTTAAATTAATACTGCTACTCTATATACTGGTGAACATAATGTGAAATTATCTAAATGGACCCTGAGGTGACATTTTGTCAAATGCTGTTTCCAAGGTCAGGGACAAACTTTTTTTTTTTTTTTTTAAGTGCTCTGAAACAAATTGAAACTTATTTATCTACAATTTTTATTAAAAAAAAAAAAAAATGGGGGGAAAAATCTATTTATATGATCAAAAATCTCCAGCAAAGCTTTGAAATGGACCTTTAAGTAAGATCGTTTTGAAAATAAGATCTGCTTTGTTCAGTATTTGGTCTTTTTTAAAATATATTATAGAGGTAGAAGCCTAGTGGTGAGGAAATCAATAAAAAGCATAAGATTTTATATTTTTTTTAGGAGTGAGAGGTCTTGTTGAACTCGGACGGTCTTTGGAAGCAGCGGACTCTGTGATTGGTCAACACGCCGCCCTGGTCCTGGCATGACGTCAGTGCGGGGAGCGAGTAGAGGAAGCGCGCAGGCTGGAGGAGATGCAGAAGCTGGAGGAGCGAGGATGAGACTGGACTCACCTGAGAGCAGCAGCGGCGGCGGCGGGGCTGACTCCCCACAAGGGCCCGGCGTGAAGGCGGAACAAATCATCTGGAAAATTCTTTACGAGCTGAAGTTGAGGACATTTCCCTCCACGAGCCGCTTTGCTCCCGAAACAGGTAAGAAACGCAGGCTTGATTTTGCACGTACATCGTTTTTTTATATTTCCACCAGCTTTGAATCTGCTCTCGTGCCATCTCCATGGAGAATGAAGGCACACGCGAGATGCATTTACGTGTTTTTAGTTTATTTTTCTGCGTGTTTTAACCCTCAGAAAACGCCCTTGCGTTTCATTTAAAATGAGAGAAAGAGAAGAACAGACAAAAAAAACCCAACCTTGTTCTTTAAAGTGCCAGAAAATAACCACACGCTCCTTTCTCGCCTTACAAATTGCTTCCTGTAATAGCTCGTGCGGATAATCCTTGCGTGTGAAATAGTCTAGTTTTAGAAGAAGTAGGCCAATCGCAACTCTCATTAAAAGTAGGGACCCGTGCCCCCCCTCCCCACCTCCCTACCTCCCAGGAGCACTAAAGAGCCACGAGCAAATTAAATCTGCTTCATAAACAAGCTACATTAACACTTCTTGTATTATTATATTTATTTAAAAAGAGTGAGTTGTAGAAATTTCGGAGCGTCATTGAACCTGCTGCTGCGTCTGTCAGGTTCACGGTCATGCTCTCAGACACGTCCTGTATAGTTTCCTGATCATCCAAGAGGCAGAAACACACTCTTACTTAGCATTACACGTGTGTAAATAGAGACGTTTAAGTTTTTAAATCATTAATATGTGGGATTTTTACAACAATGTGTCAGTCATGAGAGTTCAGATGTGACAAGTTGTGTGAAATGAATGAAAAATACCTCGGGTTTGCTCTGCAGGAAACAGGCCTGTCCGACACACTCACTGTATCGGTGTGTTTTATAGAATTACCTCTTTCAGTGTGCATGCGTGTCCCTGAACGCAACTTAACACGTGAAATGTGTGAAACGTTTATTTATTCAATGATTATAATTTTTTTTTTAAGTCTCTCAGGAGTTGGTACGAATGAACATTTACTGCTTTGCAAATTATGTAATATTGAATCCGATTTTTTTTGCAGAAATATAATACAAGAGATGCTTCATATTATTATTATTATTATTATTATTGTTATTATTATTATTTACCCCACGTATACATGCAAAATAATATATTTGTTTTTTAGTTCTCAAGAAAATCTACTGAAATCGCTTGATATTTTTGAACAAGTCTTGTTAAATTAAAAACACACGATATTAAAAGAAATGTGCACAAATTACAAAATACAATTATGTCACTGTGACTAGGCCTTCAACCAGACACTTGAACGTATCACGACAGGGACATTTAACGGATTGGGCTCCTTTAACCAATAAAATGTGTTTCACCTTAAATGTTTAAACTCATGTTACTATCATGGGCTGTAGTTATTATTTATTCTAGTCAGTCTTAGTTATTTATATATAATTAGAAGAAAAGTGTAATAATCTCACAGGCCTGCTAACACATCTTCACCTCCTCCTAGATGAGGCCAGCAGCAGCTGCAGCCTGACAGTGTGTGAGAGCAGGAGGTGTGTTTCTGTCTTTGGTTATCTAGCTGTATGAGTGTTAAATACCTGTCATAAAGCTAGATAACCGAAAGTAGAAATCACTTCCTTTGACGCTGTGTTCATCCCCCTGAAAACTGAGAGGAGAGGAGACGGATTTTTTTTTGGCTTTCAGCTCAAAAAGGTAAGAAAAAACAGCTTTTTTTTAATAATATTAGAACACAGATAATCCAAACTGCTTGTAGTTTAACACGTGGTGTAAAATTCAAATAGCCTAGAATAAAAAGTGAGTTATTTCCTAGAAGCATGCAGCAGATTTATATGAGTTTGCAGAGCTTTTTCTTTGCTGGAAAATGTTTATTAGCCACATATCAGCCTGAGATAACAGAGAGACATTAGAAAAACAAAAAAAATGGCTTCCACACAATATGTTTCTTTTAATCCAGTGGAGGAAAGTGTTTCAAAGTTCACCCAGCTTCTATGTTTGATATCAATTCTGTTTTATTTCTCATCTCACATCAGTTTATTTTGAGGATTCAGTATATGATTTGTATGAATTGACAGAGGGCCTGCAGTCGATAACTGGCCCTGTTTAGGGTGGTTACAAGGGTTGTGGTGCATTCAGGGTCCCCGCAACGTGGTGCTGAATGTTAAATAGTAGCCTCAGCTCAAACTTTCTCTGTTTTTCGAGGGCTCCCAAATGAATATGCTACAGATTTGAGATTTAGTAACTTCATCTGAGAAGGAATTGGTTTTAATTGTGTGAAAAAAAATCAAATAATGTTAACAGGGAGGCAGCATGAGGTCACAATTGGTCTTCTTATACAGCAGACATTTTGACTCGTCACAGTAGGAGAAGTGCACCGGTGAGCCAGCATGCACAGTACCAGAGCCCTGAAACTGCGGCAGCTAAATGGATTTCAGCCATCTTTGATTTGATTATTTACACCTGTGCTTTCGCTACTGTGAAAAGTGAAAGTGAGGCCTCGTGCTCACCTGTAGTAAGTGAAGCGAAGCCTAAATCCCTCCAGGATTTCTCTCAAGGATCCCAGGAGGTAGCTGCTTTGGGACACACCGGTGTGTTGCCATGTCATCCTGAGTCAGTGTTTAATTTTTTTTTAACCAAAGCAGATCCTCCGGATTTATCTTTTGCGAGTATTTTCCAATTAATTTCAAAATAAATTACACCACATTTTGGATTCAACCTCTGAGAATCTGTTTATACAAGAGAGAAAGGGAAGGCTAATGCTTTGTCCGGGTCACTAATGTCTCCAGGACTGCTTGTAGTGCAGTTGAGTGGTGTAGCAGCCTACACACACACACAGGGTTAAAAAAGACACTTGGCGTCTGTATTTAAAGCTGTAGAGAATCTCGGGACCTTTGGGAGACATTGTGTCTCGCCTCAAAGAGAAGGCCAGGGCCATCCTGTAGACAGGAGCTGAACTTTTCAACTTGGTACTTCAGCGCTGCGCGGTGCATACGCTCGGCCCGGAGAATGCCACTAAAGCCTAAAGAGCACCAAAGTGAGATGAGTTTTCATTCACTCCGTTAACTACCTATTGCAGAAGAGCTCGCTGTCAAACCGGGCTAATTGCTTCGTTTCACAGCGAGATATTGGATATGTGAAAAGGCCGCCGTCCAAGTCTTTTTCCCTGAGCTTTGCCTGGTAGCTTGTCGACATGGCGGCCGCTTTAATGAATGGGAGTAAAAAACGCTTGAGACTTTATTTACGGGACGGTCGGAGGCATTCTTGTTTCATCCTGTGTGCGCGTACGATGCAAATGATTCTTTTTGTGCTTTTATTGTAGCAGAAACACACACTCGAGGGCGACAGATTTAAAAGTTTTGGTTACTTTGTGAAGGTCTAAACAGAAGCTGAATCAATTTTTAATTAAAACCTGTAATCAAAAGGCTTTGTTTAGCTGTACTGATGGCTGAAATGTGCTTTTCCTGTTTTATTCCTCTGTTTTCTCTCTTCCATCTGCTCTTGTTACAGGCCTTTCCGATTAACAGCGTTGAATGATCGGGGGGGATTCCTCAAAAGAGGGCAGAACCATAATTAAAAGAAAACGAGGAGAGAAAAACGGTCAGTCCGGAATTGCCACCTCCTCCCCCCCTCCCCCACTCATCACCCTTTTTTACCCAAGAGCCTCTAATGCCATCTGCACTGCCAACGGGGGGACGCTTTCGCCCGTGCCAGGAGGCGGACAAAGACCCTGCCGGATCCTTGGGAGTATGGGCGCGCTCGGAGGAGCCATCTTGGGAGATGTTGCTGCGACACCTAAAATGGCTGGGCTGGCATATGAGGTGAGCTGCATCATGGTTTTTCTGTTGGGTACCAGTGATGATGGTGGGCAGGAGGTGGGGGAGTGTGAGTGTGTGTGTGTGTGTGTGTGTGTGTGTGTGTGTGTGTGTGTGTGTGTGTGTGTGTGTGTGTGTGATGGGGGATGGGGGCAGGAGGAAGGACGAGGGAAAGAAGAAGAGTTACCCATTTCCTCCCCAGTCACACATGGCCTCCCCCCTTTTCTCTTCTATCTTCTGCTCCTGCTAATTAGCAGTTAAGGGGTGATGCGAAGGTGGGGGGCGGGTGGGTGAGGAAGGGTGGTGGTGGTGGTTGTGGGGGTAGCAAACAAAATTAATGAGCTGGCACTGGTTGAAGGAAACCTGCCATCCTCTCTTGTCATGGTGCTTCTTTACTCCCTGATGCACACCAGGCTGTGTGTGTACGGCGCGTTTCCACCCGACGAACCTCGTAGATTAATTCATGCAAACCTGCTTCTGTTATGAAATCCACATTATGATATTTAGCGCAGGATCTTAATGTGTCGAACACCCTCCGGTGAATTTTTGCCGAGGAAGGGGGGGGGCAATAATCTCCTGTTTGGGAGATCACATTAGTGTTTTTAACAGTGGAACCATTACAATTTTTCCATTTAATTCACGATTTGAAGAAGGATATTTTGGCTTACGAAGCGGCCTTTTATATGAAATATCTTTCTTTTAAAATCAATTATATTATGCAATCATCAGAACGTTTGGATTGTTTCCAATGGTGTTTTTAAAAACCCCTTCAAAAGACTGCTCACATGTTGGATCTCGTCTCTTTTTTTAAGCATTTATTCCCGAACATTAGATATTAACTCAATTTATAACATGGAGGAACTTTATTTGACGCCCACACTCAGACATCACTCATGTATGTATGTCACATTCTTCCAAAATCTGACTGTGGGAGGAGCGACCGCCAAATATCACAGCTCCAAGTCTTTACCACGGATCGAACAAACGCTCCTTATCATGGCGTAGAGCTGCTCTGTACCCCCTGTGGCTCTGGCAGCAACCTGAAGCAAAAAAAAAAAAGAGAGAGAGAGAGACACGTGAGCATGTGTGTCCAGGGCCAACATGTGCAGCTGCAGTGCTTGTGTGTTAATGAACAGTGCCGTGCGTTTTCACATTATCATTCAGCTCCGCTCTCTCTCCCTCTCTCTACCCCTCAATAGCTGTTTAGTCCACCACCGCCCCCCCCTCCCCAAACCTCCTCCGCCCTCCGTACAGGCCCTGCTTTCCCACCATTGTGGGAGCTGGTGCTGCGGCGGGCCTGGGCTGGGGGGCAGGGTGGGAAAGACCCTCCAGACTAGACATGAGCAGATGCCTGAGACATTAGACTGTCGTGCGGATCACCGGGGTCGGGCGAGCCGCTGAGTTTTAATGTGTGTGCGAGTGTATGTATGTTTAATATGTGTGTTTGATGGGGGGGGGGGTAGTAGTCCAGACCCTGGAGTGCCACCTGACTGTTCATTAGTCTATTCAGCCTCCTCTACATGTCTGAAAGGCATGTAGATGCAGTTTTTTTCCTGCTAAATGAGACAGATTTCACTGGCATTAGAGATGCATTCATACATGATATGCATATAGGTGCATACATCAGGCCTCCACCCTGCCACACAGTCGAACAGTTTGCCATCAGAGGTCTAATGCGATGATATTTTAACAACCGCAAAGATGCATTTTCATGTTTTTGACATTGAGAATCTGATTTTATTTAACGCAGGGCGCCTGTCATCAGCCGTGCACTCCTTTATCTCTGCTCAGTTAACCAGCGGGATGTGATTTGTCCTTCGTGCAAACACAATCTGCATATTTTGCATCGCTCTCAGGTGGCGAAAAAGACACACGTTCTGAAAATAACGTCGGCACGGCGTACCACCGAGAGTGACTCAGCTAAGGCGATGGGTGCGCCTAACAAGCTGAATGATGTAACCTGCGGATAATGATTATTAATGAGCCTCGTACTGTATGTGTGCCTCCACCAGATATGTAAGGCATGTGCAGCCCACGTGTCAAAAGATTATAACCTCTCTTTATTCACATAAAAGACTCAGAGCCGTCTTTATAATTGCATTTGTGCTGCTCATCTGTGATATACAGCGCGTTGCTCCGGGCAGACTTGACAGAAGAGAGAAAGCAACGGTGAAGGCGGGAAATTAATCTCGGAGATACTGTAGCTCGCTCCGTGCTACATCTCTGTTGCATATCTCCATGTTACGTTAGGGAAAACTGAGGAGCGGGAGGGGCGGGGATGGCAAAATTGTGGCTTTCTTGTGGAGTAAAACTAAAAGATTGGCTGATCAGGGAAGGGTTAACGACAGCGGAGACAAATGTGTATGTAAAGGAGGCGACGGAGGCAGGTGTAGCACATGGGCAGCCATGTTTGAGCCACCTCTGCATGTGCTGATGAAGTTAGCTTGTGTTAGCTCGTGCAGCAGTGCCATGCTAAAGCAATCTGCAGCAACGAGGAGCTGGGCATGGAGGGCTGGTGCATGTGTGTGTGTGTGTGTGTGTTTGAAAAGAGTAAAGGGGGGGTGCTAGTGTGCAACTTTATGCGATAGCTGCAGCAGTCGACAGAGACAGCGTGGTCAAAGAGAGGGGGTGACTCAAGCAAATCAAGAAAATGTACTCACGTATTCAGAAGAGCATTCACTTTTTCCGAGTATTTAGAGGATGTGAAAACGAGCGACGCGCACACAGAACAGTTCCTCGTCTAATGATAAGTGTCGACTAATTGCAACACGCGGGTTGAGGCAATGTGAAATAACGACAGGGAGTGAACAATTAAAATACGCTCTCAAGGTGAGCTCATCTTGGTTCGAATGTGTCTTACGAAGACTTTGGCGAAACTGCTTAGGAGTTTGGTTTTAATCTGCTCTGACACAAGGAGAGTTTTTCAATCAAGATCGCCTGAAAACCAGAGCGGCTGATCAGCGAGGTCACGGTGTCAGGAAGGATTTAGGACACGAGCGTCCCTGAGTAGACACACGATGGCAGAAGAACTTCAATATTCATTCTTCAATTCCTTCTTGAACATAACTTTTCAAAGAAATGACAAATGTATTTCCCCTCCGGAATATGGCAGAATATAAATGATTACCTTTTCGGTCTTCTTTCCTCTGTTATTCATTATTAACCATGTATTGCTTTTGCTTTGTGGGCTTTTCAGTGCTGGGAAATTATAACGTGTGACATGATGAAGTGACAGTAGCCGCCGCTCACTTCCAATTCTGCGCAGGTGAAGCAGCGTAGCCACAGCGGCGATAAAATGTTAATACCATATAGCTCCTGGGTTACCTCTCCGGATTCTCCTCGCTATGTGTGGACACTATTAATGTTTTAACGGCTCTGCTGTGATATATAAAGCCCAGCTCACGGGCCGCCCATAGTCTTGGACGAGGTCCAATGTGGGTCAAGCGAGGCTCATCTGGGTTTTTTTAATGCAACTTTGGCCGAGACTAATCTAGCACAAAGCCTGACATTAAGTATCTTAGAGGAAGATGGAGAGAAGTTCCTACATCCCAGGCTTTTCAGATTACGTCTGCTGGCCGTGGCGTCCCCTGAGTAGGGGTCCTGTGTGCTCCAATGAAAGTAGAAGAGAATTAGGTGACTGAGCCTTTAATACAGCGGCCCTTTGTAATCATATCAGGAGGAGATGAGGTTCTAGGGTGAGGAGAATTAGGGGGAATCCTTGGCGTGACCTCATTTATACATGTTTTTTACGTGACTGGTACAGTGCGTGAATTCGATACCAGAGCGAAGGGTGAAAAAGTGAAAAAATCCGGAGAATACTCTCATTTTCATGCCACTAAATGGACATGCGTCTCCTTCACTCTGTCAGAAATCGAGTCAAGTTCAAGTTCGTGGGTGCAGCCGCTCTGTCTGCACCCAGTCAGGGAGTTAAGACAAGTCTGCGGCCACCCTGGAGCACAAGAGGAGGAGGAGGAGGTGGTGGTGGTGGTGGGTGGATGGGGGGTACATAGCCTTTGACCTCTGTTAGGGTTGCTATGGGAAAGAGGCCGGGCCGGCTCAGTAATGTACGACTGAAAAGGCCGAACTGTCAGAGCTGTCCAGCAGACGTCAACCCCCCACCACACACACACACACACACACTAACTCGAACCCATTCACACATACTCACAGATGGCACGGGCCAGCTTGGGAATGTTAGCGGCGAGAGAACAGACACCGTTATAATTCATCCGGCCTTTAGAGTTACACATTACCAGTCTGCACCTCTTCCTCAGTGCAACGCCGCTATTGTGTTGGACCATTTTTCAGTCTCGTCCTACACATCTGAACAGCCATTGTGCGTTATAGTGTGTGTGCGCTGTGGGCTTATAGGACACTAAATATACCATTACTGTGGTGAAGGACTTCTTAGATTGCAAACAAAGAGCTTTGTCTGAATAAAATCAGACAGAAAAAAGGGCTTTCACAACTCAAACATCAAACTCTTTTCAACAACAAATCAGCGGAGATGAAGGACGTTTTACCAAAAAGTGGAGACGTTCCCAAGAAAGTTTTAACTGAAGTGTAAACTTAAACTTGTTGTCTGGTCTTAAAGTAAGAAAACACTCAGGAAACAGTCACAACGGAGCACAATTTAATCTGTAAGGTTAAACATTGTTCAATAAGTTATTACCCATATTACATCTCAGACACATCACTTAGAGTTAAGTAGCTTCAGGGAAAACATTTTTTTAATCATTAAACAAACTCTCTTTGTTTTCATGCCTGAAAAAACTGAATAAACAAACTAACCTTGAAGAACAACACACTTTCATACTGTTTTACTGTGTTCATATGTGGCGGACCCTGCCACCTGCCTAGCTTCAAACAGTGTCCTGGGGACCTTATTTTCCTCTGAGAACAGCTTGTTTTTTCAGTCATGGAAAAAATAAATATTTCTGAGTTTGTATTAGTAACTCATTAATGTTGAAAATATTAAAAATCTGAGTTTGAACTCGAAACGTAATCTAACCATTAGTAACATCATAGTGCAGATAATGTTGAAATGTAACTAGACGACTAATTTTAATAAGCAAAAAAACATAATATGGACTTTGTACTCAGTCTCAGTTACATCATATAACAAAGAAACTATTTCCTCTTTGGGAGAAAGTAGCAGATGGTAGAGATACTTGATGTATCTGTGCACGTAAAGATCTTTGACTTTTTCTCAAATTCAGCTTCACACGAGCTTCTACGCCAAAACGTGTGCAGCAGCAGATCGTCTTTCTTTCTCTGCACACGTTACACTGTAAAAAAATGTTATTTATTTTTTTAAAAGTACATTACTAGCCAACACCTCCAGTCTGAGATGTCCTGTCTGTGATCCATCAGTCTGGGTAAACAGCCTGTACAGATAAAATAATCTGTGACACCATATATTCCTGTCTGCTCGTTTTAAAACTGTCAGCGTTCGATGTTTTGAGTGACTGCATGTCAGAGAGGGCATGCAAATCCACTGATTGTAATACGTGCGTGTTTCCATGCTCCACCCCCCCCCCCTCCTCCTCTGTAAATGTGTGCAAGTGTGTCCTCATTTAAGGTTGCATTCATTCAGGGGAGGGGTCTCGGGAATAAAAGAGCGTGTATTTGCATACGCTGCATGCTGTCTGCAGGAGAGGGAGCAGTCAAAAAAAGATGTCAGAGGTGGACAAAGAGAACGAGGACAAATCCTTCATTGTGGGCTCGGTGTGAGAAAGGGCTCGTCTGAATTGGGGAGTGGGTGAAAATTGACAGAGAAAGAGTTCGGCCTGGTTCCCCGTGGGGATAAAAGCCTTAAGATCCCTCCATGCATACAGCCTGAAAATGGGAGAGAAGAACAACATGCAGAGCGCAGGGGCCTATTTTTTTAATTTTTTTTTACCAGGCATGAAAAGGAAGTTTGCTTTTTCTGAAACGCCGCGTTTGATTTTCGTACAAAACTTTAAAATCATGCACAACAACAAATTCAGTATTGTCCAAACAAAGATCGTAGGCCTGCAGAGTCATTATTGCTTTTTTATATACTTGGGCTTAAATTCATAACCTCCATAGACTCACTTTATATGACCGTACTTTATGTGTGGGGGGTTTGTTTACTCTTTTTATGTTGTTCCACCCTGTGGCCCTTTGTTTTGTTTATCTACTTTATTGCAAAGGTTTTATTAAATGCTTTGCTCTTTGCAAGCTTTTGAAAAGAATCTTTACATTAAAGCTTTTAATTATTATTATGAAAGTTTAATGTGTGCTTACTTTTATGCTACATCCATTATTAAAGAGAGAAAAAAAGGAATAAAGTGGGAAAACTCTTCACAATCTTCTGCTAAAAAATGTGAGATATCTTTTCTCTCCATGCAGAGGAGTTTATGGAGTTTGATTGTCATGCTAATGATTTCCTCTGTCGTTTTTTTCCCCTCAGGATTGGACGAGACCTGCAAAGCCCTTCTGCACTCTGTAGGAACCGTGGATCAAACTCAACGACACGTCGACGTCGGAGACGAGAACATAATGATTGTCAGTCATGGAAACACTGTTGAAGGACTGTAAAAAAGATCCTGTTGGCGTGAAATGTATAACACGAGATATGTCTGTGATCCGTGAAGATGCTGTATTAAAGAGGCGATTAGACAAATCTCTTGTTTACAAATGATAAAATAAAGAAGCCTTGAATGCTCCTTCTTACATCTCAATACATGATGTGCATTTTCATAGCAAATAAATGTTTTAATTAATTCAGTTATTAATTAATTTCTTCTCCTATGTCTAGTAATTAATAGGATATAAATATATCACCGGTAAAGTGTGTTAATTTAAGGTTTACTGCTGTTAATGACACTGAAATATGTTGAAATAAAGATAATTAAAATATCTCTGTGTTATAGTTTTGTTTTATTGATCGAACCACGTTAATTTTCATGTGGAATATTTTGTCTTTTATCTCAAAAGATTTAAGATAAATCTAAAATGTAAAGTGTGTTTAAGGGTGAAGCCTGCAGAAGATTTTCTTTTCTCTCTCTCTCTTTTTTTATAATTCACATGGTAATGTGTGTGTGTGTGTGTGTGTGTGTGTGTGTGTGTGTGTGAGGATCGTGTGTGACGGTGTGTTTGAGTGACCCCGCATTAAGTTTTAATTAGGAGGAGCAGACAGAGGGGGACGTGTGTTGAATCAGTGGGAGAGAAAAAGTTCATCAGCCACAAAACTCTGCGGACAAAACTGACCCTGCCCCGCTATTAAAATATATAATGAGCTTTTTTTTTGTTCATTCCCCTCATATTTTATTTATCAGGGAAATGTAAACGAATCTCTCCTTCTCTTTCTCTCTCTCTCTTTTATAAAAAAAAACATTTTGCAATTTTTTTTCGCTGCACTTTGAGAAAAATTAAATGCAGATATATATTTAAAAGAAGATAATATGGATAAAAAGATGTGCAGGCTTCACGTGTTGTTGACTTTAAATCCTAATGTAGTCCTATCACTGACCCACCAGGGCCCAGTTTGGACGATTAATCAGGTTTTGGAGGGATTACAGGCTGTCCCGGTGTCAGTCGGACCTCAATCAGTGTCCGACTGATCTGTGTCCGGAGTCAAACAACAGATGGACACGCGCAGGGTCAACAGGGGATTATTACTTCCGTCTGTGAAAACAAGAGAAACCCTTAAAAGTGTCCATTAGTCACATCTGAGGGCAGAATTTAGTCGTTTCCTCTCTCTCTGACAGCGAAAAATGTTTTTACAGGCAGCGCGTTTACGCAGAAAAATGTGACACGTGAACGCACCTTTTTTTTTCAGTTTTAATTTGTTACATTTTTTAATTTAGCCTGTTTTATTTTAACGAATTCATATGTTTTTATTTATAAGACAACGAAACACTAATATGATGCACGGCTAGCATTTAACAGGCTAATTAAAACTTTGAGTTTAAACTACATTATGCAAACATTTAGGGTATTTTATTTTGAAATCAACGCTGAAACGTTTTCTTAAAATTTACAGCAACCTGTTTTTTTTGTTTTGTTTTTTGCATTTGAAATTAATAAAGTTTTGCATTGTCCTCATGAGAAACTTTATTGAGACCAGGTCAAGGAAAAGTGTCACAGCAGCAGAAATTCAAGAGCAGTTGCATGACGAAAAGTAAAAAACTGGAACATTATACACATTATTAGCGTCTGCTGTTTACTAAATGGAGCATCTAGAAAACAAAAATAAAAGTTGGCCACTGAATACAACATATACCAAACATACGTTACAATAAAGAGACAAAAATAGCAAGAAATAAATCAAATAGGTCACTAAAGTGTGAATGGTGCATAAAACAATATTTTTCTCCTCTCTTTAAATCTAAAATCACACTCATGCAGCGGTGGAGATCACAGTCATGGAGGCCCCCGTGCAGGAGTCAGCATGTTTTCAATCCATCCAAACTCTACAGCGGCTGATTTCGGTGATTAGTTCCCCTCTCTGGATGAATGGAAACCAATTAGTGAAATCAGCCTCTGTAGAGTCTTGGCTGGAACGAAAGCCCCAAATGTTCAAAATGATTTTGCAAAAAAAAAAAAACTGTTACACTGGCTTGATTCTCATCATTAAAACCAAAAAAAATATTCTGTTGACTTTATATCACACATTCTGCAAATGTGTGTTTTCGGTCTCTTTCTGCAGGAAGGATCATGACGGCTTCAGCATCCTGAGGTAGTTGCTGCTTGAATCGGCTACTCAGGTTAAATATTGCTTTTTGATGAGTGTCTTATGAGGCGGGGGCAGCTGGTTAGGGACCTGTTGGTGAAGTCCCTACAGGTCAGGAGGGGTCAGGGGGTCACGATGTGGACAGTCCCCCGGAGGACAATAAACAGGCAGGAGGAGATGCTGAGGTCAGGAGCCGGCTGAGCCACAGCCAAAGGTCAAGGGCCGCTAATTAAGTGGCTATTTCCTGCTATTCCCCCGTGACCAGTGGACTCAGAGAGAGACAGGAAGATGCACGAAGAAGTCTATTCACAGGAGGGTTAATAAAACTAGTTACTACACAAAATTAGTGACTGGAACAACAGATTGTTTAAACAGCACGTTCACCTCACTGGAGGAAATAAAGATACCACTTTCAAAAAAAACGGTTTCACACTGACTTGAAGAGGACAGTTTCTCACATCTAGAAAGAATAATGCCACGTTTCTTTTCTTGTAATATTGTTGAACATTTTCTTTTACATTAATCAGACTTTGAAACATCATTTCAATTATCGAATGCAATCTCCACTTCAGAAGCGACAAGAAAAGAGAGACACAGAGGCAGGACCTCGGAGCTCAAGTCGAGGAATCCAAACATTTTGGAGGGAAAGTCTGCAGAAAGCTGTTTATGCCTTCGCAGCCTCTGAATGAGCCGATGTGTACATGATCCTTTAGCATAAGAATGGAGATGGGGCCTGTGAACTATTCTGACACTGACCTTCCTCCCAGGATGTGAATAGTATCACTCGAGGGCTGCCCGGCAGCCTTTTCAGCCAGACCTGAGCCTTGCCCTCTCCTAAACTCCTAATCAGGCTGATTTAATGTGTCCTACAAGTCCTTTCCTCGCCGCCCACCCCACTACTGTTTCAGAGGAGTCGCTCTGCAGCCATTTACTGGAGGCACACACACTCCACGCAAGCCCTGCCTCTGGGCCCCTGCACTCTGGGAAGTTAGGAGAGCTGGTCTGAAACAACAGGGGGCCCGGTCTCCTTCCATAGGGTCTCTTTATTATAAATTAGTTCCTCCCCTAAGGGTGAGGGCTGACGCTTAATCCAAACTACTGTGGATTTCTGAAATAGTTCAAGTGTGGAGGATGGAAATATGTAAAACACATCTGATATTTGAGAGGATCCAGTAGGATGGATCATCTGAAGGCGAGTTCGACATCTGCAATTATTCTCAATGAAATATCATTTTGGATTATGTACGCAGCTTTGTTGATGGTAGAGTAAGAAGAGACTCCCTGCAGAGAGAGGCGTTCAGTGCTGAAAGGACAGCTCCAAGTGGAACAAGATGAACCACTCACACACCTTTAAACCTCACGTAACAATCACCACAAAAATACAATATCAAAGTGAGATAAGTTCTCACATAAACAAGGGTTAATATTTCTAGAATAATCACGTCAAACTGAATACGTAAACTATATCTGCGTATCTCTGTACCTGATGTTCCTTGATTTGTCAAAACACACACTGCATTATTTTTAATTCTGTTTCTGAAGAAGCAGGAAACGTCTCAGTCCATTCATCTATTACATCTATCATTTATCTTTTCATTCTTGTAAGTGGTTGTCTGAGTTGACTGCATGTTCATTTGCTCCTTTTTATTTACAGCATTACATCAGTGTTTACAGCCAAAGTGCCTCCCTTGATTGGTGCGTAATAGCATCAGTGCAGCGAGCACCGCCTCTTGTTGCAGCTCATTCCAGGGCCTGTAATACAGTTAATGGACAACCGGTGTAATGTAGTGTAGTTCCTCTGAGAGCCAACCTGTACAAGCTCTGTGTACTCTATCAGTCTTCTATTACAGGCCTGCATGGCATCGTGAACGATCGTCCGGTGGGGATTTAATAAGTAAGTGGTAACGTGAATGTAAAAATAAAAGACACGTGGCTCGTTTTCATGCAGTGATAATAATTAAAGATGCCGCTCCTGTGTGTATAACCACACATTCAAGTGTAAAAAAAATACAGTACAGTATTTTTTTGTTAGACAGGCCTGTGTGTGTGTGTGATAAAATACATTATAACGTGCTTTTATCTTCTTTTAGCTAACTCTTTTGAGGAAAAAAGGAGAGATCTTTTTTTATTAAACATATTTTCTGAATTGTTTTTATGAGAATGAGATGATAAACAAAGCCCGTCAATTAACTCTGTAACAGGAGAATAAAGAGAAAAGAGTTGTTCACAGGTGATAATTCAAGATTAAGCTTGTATATGAGAGACAGTGTAGGAATATGTATTTTCATTTACCTTGATTTATCATTGTATGAACTTTACTTTTACTTAACCTCGCGTGCTTATTGCTCTTCCACATGATCTTTTTCACTTTTCACAATGCTAATATGACGTGTACTCAGGAAAAAAAGACATTTACATTCAAAATGTCATCTAGCAAAGCATCTTTTTAAGAAGCTCTAAAGACAAAGGGTTAAAAAAAGCAGGAATCAGCTGATAATCTGCATGTTGAGGGTTCGGGGGGCTGCACATGCAAAGAAACCTGCTATCAGAACCACTAAAGGCTTTACATTTTTTTGTTCTGTCTCCAGCAGAAGACTAAACGGACTCCCCTCCTGAGTGTGAGAGCTTTGTGTGCGTCTGACTTTTTTATGTGCTCTCTGACACGAGATAAAAACCCCACTGTCCCGTCCCTTCACTCCTCGGATTATGTTTTACACCCACACCATCAGAAGGAAACATCACATTGAATGTAAAATGTCTGCCAAAGGAAATTAACCGATTCAGAAAATTCACATCTGAGCGGGGAGAAATTGTATTTGTTTTGATAAAGAAAACGGAAATGCGTGTCTGTTTCCAAAAAGAGGAAGGAGGGGATGAGCAGAGTGATGGTGTGTGAGAGGAAAGAGAGATGAGCCCTTCATGGAGACACAGTCAGCTCTGTGCGCATGCTCACATGAGGCTCGGAGAGGCTCATCAGCGCTTCACACTGTGAGGAGGTTGGCATTTTTCAAAAAGCCACGTGAGGATGCAGCCGTTCCCATCTCCCCACAAATCTGCCGTGACACGCCGGCAGCTTCGGCTGTGATTGGCTGAAGACGCTGTGAATCAGCAGTCAAAGGTGAGAGGTAAAATGTAGCATGGCTGCAGGGAGAAAATGGTACTCAACGAGGGTGAAAGCTGATTCTCTTCATGAATAAATTAAAATTACAGATGTGCATTTAAATTTTAACAAAAACATGCATTCAGACTACAAATTTCTTCTACTTTAAATCCATATTCCTGCAGGACGAGACAGAAAAAAGGCAACAAATGCGACCGTTTGTTTATTCGTCTTCAGATCTCGTCACAGTAACGTCTCTCTGAGGTCTTTGGGTCCATCTCTCTGCAGGAATTCAAAGCCACATTCCAACAGGCTGATTCTAGTCTGATTTACCATTCAGCATTCATATGGACACAAGGGACTTGAACCGTGTCTGATGTGTGGCTGCTGTGTTAGCCTTTGACCCCAGACTGTCTGGAGGGCCACGGTGACAGAGAGTCAAGGTCAAGGGGAAGGGGGATGGGAGATGGGGATGGGGGCGTGTGGAGCATCTGACGGGTGTAAGGGCTCCGTGTCTGGGAGTGCAGAACCCAGACAGTCCCAGACGTCTATCTGAGGGGTGACGGTGTCGTGTGTTTAGATCCCCTCGTCCTACCCCGTCTGTTCCCACTCACCTCCGTGGCCCTGGTGGGGGAAACAGGGGCCCGCTGATGTCTAGAGTACTGGCGGGGAAACGGTTCCCAGGATGGAGGAAGAGAGGCACCAATTTGAATATCACTAATCCTTCAGATAAACACAAACACAGACGTTAAATTCAACTTTTCATTTACAATCCGCTCCCTCTGTCTCACTTACACAAAGGTTTTTATCTTTATCTCTGACAGTGAAGCTTTTTACTTAAACTAGGTACGACTATAACCACAGCTTCGAATTTCTGCGTATTACTATTATAAAAAAATGTCTTACTCGCACATATATAACTACATATCGCTTTAAAGTATATTTATTGTCAATTCTTATTCTCAGTGTTCATCTATATATTTCCAAAGATGCACCAATACAAGACAATTAGAGGATAAACACAATTTGCAGGACCGTATTAAAGGCTCTATATTTGTTTAAATATATGGTTTTAGTTTTTAGTTTGTTTGTTTTTTTCGATTCAGATTTTAGTTTCTTTCAATTTGTCGACAAAATGTATAATTGACTAAATTTTTATCCAGAAAATATTGTACATTTTTTAAGATTGAAGTCTTCTGATTCTGAATTTAGGACACTGGTTACTGTTACTTCCATGCTAAACTCCTCTGGTTTCATTTAAGTGTAAGAACTTAACTGTTCAGAGGCCAAAAGATGTAAAATATTTCATTATTTCACAAAGTAGCAGAGATTTCTGAGGCATAAATTACCACTCCTACCACGTTAATCAAGTTTATACCCCTCAGATTTATCATGTGACTCTTTGGAGGGGCCCAATCGCTATGTTGGGAACCAACAACTAAACTACCAGCTGTATATAAAATAGTTATAAAATGCTGCTCATCATTTTAGCATTGCTGAAAATGCTTCTGTACTTTTCAGTGATGATCCATATGAAAATGTACGATTACAGTGCATGGACTTATAATTTGTGTCTGGTGATGTTTTTCCACAAAAAACAAAAAAAAAATTACCTGGTTATAATTCTTAAATAATAATAATAATCCTTCTTCCTCATTAAAACAACAGAATATGCAAATCAAAATATTTATCTTTTCCAAAGTGTAACTGCTGGATACATCTACTTCACTGCAGAGCCAAAGTTTTCACACCATGCTGAATACTGAACCATGATGACGGCTTTCCAACTGCGACTGTGACGCGTCTTTACATGCCTTAAAGGGTAAGTTCACCCAAAAATGAAAATCCAGTCATTATCTACTCAGCCTCATGCTGTTATAAGGTCGGGTGATGTTTCGCAGTCCACAAAACATTTCTGGAGCTTCACAGCAGAACAGCGTTGCAGCAATGTCCTAAACAACTGAAGAAGATGGGGACTTGTTTTAAAACACCTTTTTTTAAGCTGAAATCTTCACTGTCGCTAAGCTGAGAGCAAGATCAAGCTCGACCTCGCGTCAACGGTGTAAATAATGTCTTTTGAAATCAATTTGGGACTTCCGGAGACTTGGACCAAAACCCCATCTTCCTCAGTTGTTTAGGGAGAATTTTCATTTATGGGTGAATTTTCCTTCAGGAAGGGTTTTGGATGCAGTATCTTTGGCTGCACCGGTGCCTTTACATCAGTTAAACATGAGCACTACTTCCACCACTGCCAGCCAGACTCACAGGCAGTGACACCAACACACTACATTATTACAAGCTGATTGAACTTGAAGCAGCTCCCTCTACAGGTAATAAACGGTGCCACTCTCAAAGTAGCAGAAATGGCCTCACAACCCCCCTCCTGTTCACTCTGCCAACCACCATAACCTGCCATAGACACATACACACACATATCCACACACACACACACACACACGGTCACAGATATAAAGCCCCCTCAGACCTCCCGGGTGATCCGCAGTGGAGCGTGTAGCCACCTGTCAATCACCAGATCTCGGCCGCCTTAAGAGAGACATTTCGTCTGGGACAACGGCAGCCCGTCCCTCCCCATACATTCTGCCTCCCCTAGCAACCATCGCCGGATGACTGAGGGGCTTTGTCCCCTCACAACGGGAGTCCACCATTGAACCCACAAGCCCGTAGCAACCAGAATTAGAGGGTGCCAGAAAGGGGTCTTTTCTGTGAAACGGGGGTGAAAGCTCTGTTCTTGTCCCCACGTCTGGGATTCATATCAGGGGCCTGAATGGCGTCCCCTCCTCCTTTTAAATGCTGGTGTAACGGAGCGTATGAAGGGGCTAGCGGTGAGCGGATAGGATCATGGTTAATCTGCTGTTCCTCTCCGCTGTGGTCCGATAGGGACACTTAAGCAGCCTCTGTGGACGGTCAGTGGCGTGGGGAGGCCTGTGGATACCTGGGGCGGGCAGAGCTGGGAGGTTCATCGGCAGGTTGCAAACAGAGGGGGACAAAGTGATGGGCAGAGGTGGAAGAAGTGCTCCCATCATCTACTCAAGTGCATGTACCACTGCACAATATAAAAATGATCCACCACAAGTGAATGTCCTGCATTTAAAAGCCTTCATATGTGAAAGAACAAGTGTTGTCAGCAAAATGTACTCAAAGGTCCAATTTGATTGTTGAGTCTCGTTCCCAACTGAACCTTCAAACTATCAAAAGTTAAAGCACCAGTTCTGCAGCAATATAGCTTCTTTAACAAAATGTTATAAAATGTAGCGAGTAAAAGGTACAATAATTCTCTCTGCTATGTGTTACTGGAAGTAAAAGGTAGCATAAAATGGTAGTGCTCAAGTAAAGTACCACAAATTTGTACTTAAATGCAGTACGTACTTACTTTCTGTGACTTGAGTGGGTCTCAAATCTGAAGAAAAATTTTTTTTTTGCTATACAAATTCACACAAGGTTTAAAAAAAAAGATAAAAATGAAATTGCCACTGGAAAATTCTCTCAAAGTTTACCTTTCCCTAATCTTTTGCCTATTTAATGGAAACAGTCTGAGCTGGAATCACTCTGGTGCTGTGTTAGTTAAGGACGACCACAAAAAATGGCCATCAAGGTGCTGATTGGTGTGACGTGCGCAGTTTCCCACAATCAGGTGATGCTTCCCAACCTGCAGTCAGTTAATCACAACAACATGATGAGATGGAGAGATGCCGTGTGGCTAAAAATTAAGTGGGACGAATAAAACCAAACTCAAGAGACACTCGAAGGCGGACCACCCTGCTATTATCACCATGATGAGTTAGCAAAGTCTAAATCCTAATGCTAACTCAGCATGTAAACTTTTCTAACGTTAAGTCAATGTTTCTGGGCAGTCGGCTCAATTTGTGGCAAATTTGCTAGCAAGCCACGCTGACTTAGCTGGTTGTAAGCTAGTTTTTCTTTTCAGTTTGCAGGAGCAAAATAATGAACGAATGAGCCGAGCTTCCAGGCTAACGTTGGCTGTGTTAATATGTTTGCTCACGTCAGTTCGATAGCTTCAAAGCTTGTGAATGAAACATGCAGGGCTTTACAATTAATGTTATAACCAAAAAGTAAATCTTTTGGTTACAATAAATGCTTTATCACTAAAATACAATGAGATTTCGTCGGCTAAATCTTGACTAAAATGCTTGAGCCGCTGTGACTAAACCCATGAGAGATAAAAATGACTATGATGTGACTAAAGCTTACGAGGAATGTGTCTATTCACTAAGACCAAAATGAACACTGCCCTGCTGGAACTGCAAACATCTCTGACACGTGATGCGGGGCCCCAGTTGGATTTAATAGCGTATGTTTTTCAACGTAAAATCTTCACAATGGTCACTTTCCAGCACTGGCGACGTGGACATACTGAGGATTTTACTAGATTGGGCATCCAAAAGACAGTCCAGATCTAAATGGTCAGCAAGGGTTTGGAAAGTCAGATGCACCTGCTGAGACGTAACCTTTAGGGGACTCTGAAGCTGTACAGAGAGGAGAGAGTAACAGCCTGAATAGTTTATGAACAAGTTCTATGGACTTGTGGTTGCTTTCAAAAGAGGATTTTACTGCTCTCTTTATAAGGGAGTGAACACGGATCCCTGAATACCTCTCTAACTGCTGTAAATCCTCGTAACTGTAAAATGAATTCAGCGGGGTTTTTACTGCAGTGACTGACACGTATCTGTAAGCTACCGCAGGATTTTAAACAAACACATGAATACGCTGTAAGGCAACGTAATCGCCACTATACGTATCATGTTGTTTTCCGAGAAAAATAGAACAACAAAAACGCGACCGCCCACGTTGTACATTGTGTTCTTCACATTTTACATCGGCCCACGTATAGAAGATTACAAACTAATCTCAACCTACAAACAACATCGCTGGCATGCAGAGAAAACATGCTTCTCCTGGTATGTTCTTTATCATTAATGAGCGTCTCCGCAGCCCCCCGTATGGGAGTATGTTTTGTGCAGCTCCCATTCTAAGCCTTCGTCCCGTACCCTGTTTCCCACCCTCTCCCTCCCCTTCGACCTGTCAATCAAAGATCATGATTGAGCCCGGATGGCAGGCAGTCAGTCATCAGCATGGAAAGTGAGGCCTCGTTCACTGCCTGTCCCTCCCTCCCTTTTCATGCCCCCTTGCCTCCTGAAGTTTTTCCACCTCACCTTCTCAGTGGCCCCTCGGTCCCCGCCTCCCTCTCCTGCTCCCCTGCTGTCCCTGTTCAGTCATCCCCCTTTGGAAGTCACGTCCACAGGCAGTACCTGTCCAAACTTCTTCAAAATGGCTGCCACGATGCCTCGACCTCAGAGAGGAAGGCCTGGTATCATTAATAAATAAGTCTGATTTAGTTTTAACAGGCCTCTGCATTTGCCCTTTAAGTGGCTGATGAATAAACATGAGCAGAGTTGGGGCGGGAACTGCATGGGGGTAGGATGAGAAGAGGCCCGGTTTGTATGTGTGTATATGTGTGTGTATGTATTGGGAGGGGGTATCGAGGGCAATGGGGGAGCCTTTCTTCCCAGCAGGGCTGCATCTCGTTTAATTGGAGCACTTGTGGCACCATTACCTCCTTTACTCAAACACGTTACTGATGACAAAAGAAAACAGCACTAAGCCTGCCTTTGTTAGCGAGGAGACTGGACGAGGAGATGGATTCCTCGCTGCTACTCATGTGTGGGAATCATTCGCACTCCCACCACGAGCTGCCGAGCTGCTGCTGCTGCTGCTGCCGCCTTCGACCAATCAAACACTGCAGCCAGGTGGACAGAAGACGGCGCGCAATGGAGATTACATCAGAAAATGATGGACAGAAGGATTACAGAAATAAACTACGGAGTGAAATGACATATTTTAGTATTAATAGACATTATGTTCCATTTATTGAAAGATTTATTTTTGAAATCAATCCACTCCTTCGCATTTCTACCCAACCGATAGCACCAATAATCAGAGTATAAAGAATCCTGTGTATCAGTTTCATATGATTGACTCCGGCATATGTCTTCAGCCCTGTCAGTGACCTTGCCCTTTGCCACCCTTTGACCCGAGGACACGATGATGAGGCTCGTCTCTAGTTTGTTTTTGGTCACCACAGTGTCCCGAGAGAGCAATAAGGGTGTGACCTTTCCCGTCAGTTTGACCCCACGAGAGAGGAAACAAAATGAGGAAAAACACGTCACTGCTAACGCTCTTTACTGGTAAATCTTGATGCTTTAATCCGTTATTTTCTTTAAGTGGTTACTCAGTTATAAAAATACTTAGATTAATGAATTCAAATGAAGTGCAACGTATATCATGGTATTAAAATGCTTTATTTATAATTCTTTTATTATTTTAGAAATTACATTCCCATGAGAAAACTTTTCACTTTTCAAAAACAGCACGACAACACATATATTTTGCAAAAATCTGCAAACGATTTACTTTAACCCATTTATTTAGCATTTATAATCATTATCTAAATATTTAAGAAATGGTTTATAATACACTTTAATGTATTTTGTAGTTGCAATTGTTGACAAATGCTGTAAAAAGAGCATTTTTGTGCTTACATACACATTAAAGTACCTTACAAACCATTTATTAAGTTTTTATGAATTGCTAGAGAGCAGGATTAAAGTAAAGTGTTGGTAAATATCCTGTTTTTTTAACGTCACAGCATAACTTTGTTCAAATATCACAGCTCTTATTGTTGAAACTCCATATTCATAACTCTCAATATAAAAGTTCTCCATGAAGACACACTAAATAACTGAAGTTCTGGTGTTAATGCATCTAATGGCAACATGACACACAGAGTGAAAACATGAGATCAAGAAAAAATAGGATGTAAAAAAGCTCCAGCGGAAAATCTTCACAGTGCAACTCAACCGGCTCTGAAGCAAATGTAATTTTAAATATTTTGCCCTCAACCACCTAAAGGAACCGTGGTTATGTTCCCACAGTTAAACAGTTTAAATCCATTAAATCTTGTTTTATGTGAAACAAGAGAAAGATTCTCAAATGCTGAAATAAGGGAAAACACCTATAAACGATGATAATGTCAAATAATTTACATATTAGTATTTACATAAATATTTGATTGATTATTAACTGATTTAAACTGAATATAAATATCTTATCTTATTCCTTTTTTCAATTCAGACAAACAAACCAAGACATTAAGATTAAATTCAAGGCTAAACAACCCTGTTAACAGGAATTAATTTACTGTATGAAAAATAACTCCCAGTTTTGATTGGTGGGGAATAAATTGTATGAAATTAATATTTTTGTCCAGTAGGAGAATTAAAGGAACAAACGGATCATGTGTGTGTAGAAAACAGGGAGCCACCAGCATCAAGTCCTCACGGCCTCCATGGTGAAATTTGAGTCCTCTCTGGAAAAAAAAAAAAAGCATTACATAATATGTGAAAAACAATCAATCTTCCTCGGACAAGCTCACAGTTATCATGTAAATATTATCAAATCAAATATTTTCATTTACAAGTGTTGATGAATGTATTTTATCTTGACCTGTATTAAAATATAATTTTATTTATCGAGATTTGGCCTGTAGATGTTTCATGTTTGTTTGTTTGTTTTACATGACAGATGTACAATTTTAAAAAGAAATATTTATGTGTGTAATTATACATATGCAGTTTATACAATGTATGTATGTATTTATATATTACATTTATAAAACAGCATTCAAAACCCCCTAAATCCCTGACACACCAACATATACACACCCTGCCTGCAGGTCTGTAAATTAGATGAAAATAAAAAAATGTTGCCAATTAAAAAATAAAAAAGGTCACTATCAGTATATCCTCTCTTTGTATATTTAATTTTCTCAAGAAGAGAAAACACAGTATGTCTGAGCAACTGAAGGATGGAAGGTTAGGAGATTTTACACTGAAGGAGACGTGAAATCAATCATTTCTTTAAGAACAGAATTAATCAACCTGATTCATCCGAGCTCCTGAACATAGCAACTACCGGACAGGGCTGTAGATGTTTTCCCTCAATGGCAGACATATTAAAAGTCAGGGCCAAAAGAAGTAAAGCATATGGTTTAAATGACAAAGTGGGTTTAAACATCAATTATCCTCCAACTCTGGGTACATTTCTGACCGTCTCAAGAAATGGACCTTGTGACAACACATGACAGTACGTATCCCACGCACAGCGTTCTCCTAAGTCCAGTTCCCAGCTCTACCTCCCAAGCCGGCCCTTGTTTTGGATTTGGACTGATCTCAAAGATGCAGAAAAATAGTATCAATTTCATTTCCACAATAAACATGACTTCTGTTGCACACCTTCAAGGTCACTTTGAAGAGCTGCATGTGTGGAGCTCTGCTTTCAACGTCCCCTATCAACAAACAGCACAGGTGAGCTTCACCTGGAAGCACAGAGCACGTGCAGGGTCTGCATCAGCATTTCATAATCTCTCCCACACTGAGTGACGGGGACCAGCAGCGGCGCCATGCTGTCTTCAGCCGCATCCTGATTCCTACTGTATTCAACACTGTGAGCAGATATTCCCCAACACGTGTAGTCTCTGCAAGTTTGGATCTGCTGCCACCAAGAGGACATTGAATGCAGCACATTTCCCAGCAACAAAGCCAGTATACCTGCATCGCTTGTTTGGTGTGAGAGAAGCACATCTCCATGACCAGAGCACTGTTGTCAGATACACTTAAAGGACAACTTACACATCTTTGTTCCGCATGTGGTTGTTGTACTGAAGGATTGGTGGGACGCTCTCTTCATCATCAGGTAGCTGGGAACAATAAGAGTTTAAACAACATGAGTCAGAAGATGTGTAATAAACACATCATCAACAAGAAGTATGAAGCTGTGAGAACTTAATAGTGTCACAAGGTGGAAAATTATTAGGTGTTTCTTTGTGTAAATAGAGGCGGCTGAATGACGGTAGATCATTCACTGAGTGTAAACACAACCACGGGATAAGCAACACAAGGAAGTAAAATGTTACTGAGAAAGACTAGCATAACAAACTAATCTTTCCTGTAAATCAAAGTCAGCCATCATATGTCCATACAGTACGAACACAGTATCGCTCGTAATGCATCACAGCCTGACCTGGTCCTGATTAGCTACTCACTAAAAATCTTCTGGTCAGATCAAATTGTACGAGACAAATCTGAAAAGCCTCCAATCAGCAGGTTTGACCAGAGCAGCTGATTGGTGCTGTTGATTAATCAAGGTCCAGAGGAAACCAACAAAACATATTACTTTAAAATATTAGGTATTGTGTTTTAATATCAGCAAAAACCTCTTCAGAGCTGTAAAGACTTGTCTCTCACCTCCCAGTAAGGCTCGTCATCAAAACAGTTGTCATCTGCAGGATCTCCCCAGATAGGTAATCTTAAAATACAACCTGAGGGGAATACAAATAAAGTCTTTATCCCAACACACAGTCTTTAATCCACAGTGTCTGAATACACCCATCTTATTCAAACACAGTATTTGCATACGTACTGTTTAATTTCAGTTACATGGTCGAACTGAAAGGCGGTTGCGGCTGTTGTTCCTTACCAACAATGATGCCTCCGCCTACACCGAAGCAGATTGCCACACAGAGGCCCGCAGCCTGGAGCCCACCCTGCCGTGTGGGAGTCGTGTCTTTGAAAGCACCCTCGAAGTCAAAGGTGTTAATCAGCCTTTAAAATAAAAACATTTAATCAAAAAAAAGTTAAAGCTGCTATGACTTCTGGCTGCAGGTTTTCCTATTTTGCACGCAAAGACCACTCACCCTTCCCTGCCGTAAACTGGCTCTGTTGCAGCTGCGGCAGTAATGGCCCCCACGATTCCACCTATGACTCCCGGCATGGCATGCAGGTTATGGACTCCACATGTGTCCTGGATCTTCAGGTACTTCTCCATGAATGGCTGAGAGAGACGCAACAGTTAAAAAGATCTTAACAGCTTAGATTGGCTTGATTTTAGGGTACATGACAGTTGTAAAAGCAGTGACAAGTGGCATAATGAGGAAAGCCTGGAAACTCTGACAGTTGCTTGTCTCATTACAGCTAGAACACAATAAACCAACCAATACCATACCGTGAGGTAGATATATCCCAGTGTGGAGATGATACCACAGCAGAAGCCTACAATCAGAGACCCATAAGGCATCAGCATGAACTCTGCTGCAGTTCCCACTGCGACGCCTCCGGCAAGAGTGGAGTTCTGGATGTGAACCTGAGAATCAGATGCATCGGTCATGGAAGAAAACTGAGTTTGAATAATCTTAGTGAATGATGTGTTCATGGTATCAGGTAAAACAACGTATACACTCCATCTCTTTAAGGCAGAATGAAGGTTGAGGGTGTTCAGGTACATAATCATGTCCATCATACACATTATCTGAAATTCATGATGCAAGTGTTTGTGACTGATTTGAAGCATGTCGTTACCATGTCTAGTTTCCCATGCTTCTGGAAGAGGCTCGAGATGGCCACAGTGGTGAGCACAGTTGAGGCCAAAGCCAGGTAGGTGTTGATGGCTGCTCTGTGCTGTCCGTCCCCGTGGTCCGTGATGGCTGAGTTGAAGCTGGGCCAGAACATCCACAGGAAGAGGGTGCCTGATCAGAAAGTGGTGGGGAGATCATCAGGTAAGAACCTTAAAAACCCTGCTGTGAAAGTTGGAAAAAATCATTACCCACCAATCATTGCAAAGACATCCGAGTGGTAGCAGGAGCCCTGCAGACGACTGCTCTGGTCCAGGTTTGGCCGATAGAGCATCCACGAGATGGAAAGACCATAATAAGCTCCAAATGTGTGGATCACCATGGAGCCTCCAGCATCTCTGGCCTTCAGGTAGGAACATATTAACATTAGTAGTAGAAGTAGCAATAGATACATTAACTACAGATATAAGGATGTTATGAGGTGTTTGCCAGGATGTTGCCGGTACTTCATGTGCTGTTTGTCAAACCACAAGCAAACAAAACAACGTCCCCATCTATGTCACACAATTTTATTACATCACCAGCTACATCTGATGCATAAACATATAAATTACATCAAAACAAAATGAAATTGTTTCAACTTACATGTATGAGATTCAGGATAATGTATTCCTCTACAGCAAACAATGTGACCCCAAACAGAGTCATAACCAGCAGCTGGACCGGACTGACTTTACCCAGCACCGCCCCGTAGGCTATTAAGCATCCGGCCACACAGAAGTCAGCATTGATCAGGCTGAGGAAGGGGAAAAAAAGTCAGATGTCAAGTATTCATACTGGCTAAAGATGTACATATTCAAGAACAGAGAATCAACAAGAGTACAACTACATTCAAGAATGTTTGTCTTACTGTTCAAAAAGCATTCATTTAATTTGTAGTCAGACTACACCAGCTCCAAACTTACAATATATGTCAGTTATGAACAGATTAAGGATTTCTTGTACACACCCACTATTTGAATAAACATCTATGGAAACAAATCCATTATCAAACATGAAATAAAAAGAGTTCAGGCGAGTTCAAGTCGAGTCTCACTCAATCTTTTTTTTTTCCTGTCAAGTTGCAAGTCATTAAAACAGTGATTTGGGTCCAAGTCACAATGACTCAGGTTCATATCTCTGACAGTCACACACAGGTATCATAACATACACACCTTTCATATCTGTTGACACACACACAGTGACTTGGCTGCACTTCAGCAGTATCATCACTTCTCCTCAAAGTTTCTGTTTACCTTCTAACCACTGAGTCCACAAACACTACATCTGAATTATCTTTATGGGATTGTGTCAGTCAGACAGGTTTATCTGCCTCACTGTGTATCCGTGTGTGAAGCCATGCAGGTACAGAAACATATTCCCGTCAGTCATATTTCACAGGAATTTCCCTAAACTCAGATGCTCGCAGTTATCATTGAGCCCTGACTTTCTATTGTTAGATACTTCCATTCAAATTAAATAGAATAAGAAGAGGGGATTTTGTTCAATTAATTTACTTTTCAACTCCTATTTTGATCTTTCCATCACTGTAGTCCAGGGAGTGGAACCAGCCTTGCATCAGCAGCGCCCATTGGATGCCGAAGGCTGCGATGAGGAAGTTGAATCCGACTGCACCGAAGCTGTACCGCTTAAGAAACGTCATCAGGAAGCCAAACCCAACAAAGATCATCACATGGACATCCTGAAAACCTATAGGGCGAGAAGAAGACAGAAGAAGGGAGGGATAAGGACGACCATTTATATTGGCACATTTTGCAATGACAGCTTAAACCTGCTTAACCCTCCCATAAAGGCACCATACAGTGCATTCCTAGCACCTCAATTTCGTATATATTTTGTTTGTGTAACGTTATTTATAACATTATGCAGATGACAGCTGGTTGGAGGGGCCCCTCTGATTTTTTTAGCCTCGGGCCTCAGCAGACTCTGTCACTGCTCTTGTTGAGATGTTTCCTCTATTAGACGATCAATACACATTCTTGGCTTCTGACAGCTACATAACTCTGCTTTCTGGAATAAGTTTTCCAATTTGAAAGATAAAAAACACATTATATGCAAAACAAATTACAAATTATTTAACTTTTAAAAACATATTTCTATCCCATTGGGTCAGCAATGCCACATATACAGTACATGATCTTTATGTATGTGTGTATGGACAGTTTGCTTTCACAACACGTCACCTGCACAGTCACATGAGGGCATATTAGATAAGGAGGGGAAATCATGTGAAGATGACTCAAGGACATAAAGTATTTACTGTTACTCTCTGATTCAGTATGTTATGATGATACAGAGCTATATTAAAGGTCTGATTTGTTTCAGGTCGTCATGCTTTGGATTGGTAGGTCAGGCCAGCCACTAACCCAAAGAGTTGATATTTGTTGGCAAGTTAGGAATAAGACTCAAGAATCAACTATTCTTACAAATATGATCTTTAAGGTTTTTGCTTACAGGAACTAAAAACATCTTTGAAACAAAATTTTGACATGGAGAGTTTTTAAATAGTTTTTTGTTATAGATTGCTTTAAAATTAAATGTGCATCTACATTTATTCAACAGAACTATAGGTGCATGTAGCCTCTAACAATAAACAAAATACTACGAGGAAAAATTAAGGATGCCTCAGTGATAACAGACAACAATGAGGAAGTCCTTGAGATGAGGTTGAAAGCTTCAGAAGAAAGACAAACAGTAAGAGAGCTTGTGTTGAGAATTTCTAAATCAAACAGCTGTTTCTAAGGTCAGTGATTAGCCCTCAAGCTCCAAAAATAATATTAACCATAATTAAAACAAGGGCGTAACAGAGCGCTCGATCTATTGTTGGAAATGAAAGCATTTCTGGAAACAGCTGGCTCTTCTTTGTGAGACAGTAAATATCTTCAATAACCGGCAAACAACAGTATGAGGGTATCAGCATAAACCAGCCAGTATCATTTACAACAGAGCACTGTGACCGCCCGACACACCTCAGGGCACAATAGGTTCCTACTGTATTGAGAAACATTATAGTTTGCATAGAAGAATTTGCCACAAACAGCCCTTTATCATATCACAGTGTATTTTTTTTTACAGTCTGACAAACAAGAAAGGCTTCAGACATTTCAGGCTGCCAACACTGACGGGGGGGCGTTAGGAAAACAAGGTTTCCGTGACTCTGGTCCCGTGACAAACAGACAGTGTCAGGACATACATTTATCATCTGACATCCAACACGGTATCTGAGACGGCTGCACCATAGCTTGACACCGGCACCGTGGGTTGTTGGGGAAGTGTACAGTTCAAACCACACCCATACAATACCCTAATTAACCCTAACCCCAAGTGGCAGGTAACCACGTTCATATGACCAAAATGTTTTTATCCATATGAAGAGATAAGTGTTGACATGTCAGCTTCAATTAAACTGAAAAGAGAAGCCAGAGAGGAGTCAAACCCCTGGGGAAATGTGAACCTGTGGGTGTCCTTGTCAGCGATGCAGGAATAATCTGATCAACACAGTCTAAGAACTATCAACATGGTACCTCAAGTAGAAACATATTTTACTACCAGGAAAACAGAAGATGTATAGCCAGAAACAAATTAAACAAATAGAAAAAAAGAAAACTAAATGTGGATGTATACAGATATTGATGTAAAGTCAAGTAAAGTAAAAAGGCAAGTGTGTAAAGATTAAAGGATTTCTAGTTCAGGAAATTGACAAAATAAAAGCGATAATTGAGATATTAGACATTTGGAAAATAAAATAGAAAATCTCACTGAAATCACTTACTTGGATATCTGAAGTAGAAGTCATTCTCGATGTCGCTTGATATATTTTGAGTTCTTCTGTGCTCTATCCAGTGTGTGTCCGATTCTTCATTGTAACGAATAAAAACCCCAAACAAGATGATCATGGCTATTTGCCACACGAAGCAAACTGCTGGAAGACTCAGGCGAACATTAGTATTTTTTTGACCGTCACACAATTCCCTGAAGCTTTGAATGCAGCCCATTGCCTCTGGTTAATCTGGCTAATCTTTTGTATTTTTTTTGCTTTGTTTTTAAAAGAAAGACTTACTTAATGAATTATTCAAGGTAGCTGTGCAAAAGTGACAATTAAAAAGCCCCTGAGCATCTTGAGCACAAGTGAAGATGAGCAGAGGTGGGTGTTTGCTTTAACGTGAGTAATGACCCTCCCACAGTCACTCCCTACACTTGAACTAGACCCACCTGTCAGGTGTGGGTACATCTTAAGTTAGAGAAAAGCTCCATTATTTGAACCATAATGCTTTTAACATTTTTTATTTAGTATTTTTTTCCAAGCACTTTGCATGGGTATAAATCATCAAACAATGCAAAAATGGCAACAATGTAGAAATCTACTGTTACTAATCTACTGGTTTTGTGATAAAGGACGGATGACACATGCTTCAAATCCTGATCAAACAGGAGAAAGATGACATCCTGGAAATACTGGACTAGTATACTATACCTGCTGTACTAGTCTGCTTAGGTCTTATAATCAAAACACAAACACTGCATGTCAGAGAAAGATTAACAGAATTTTTGTACATGTGAAGCTTCTCCGTGTAGTAAATATCAGCCTGCAGGCAGGCGTGTACTAGTCAGAGGGTGGGGACGTTCTCATCCACTCTGTGCAGGGCTGGTTCTGTGAAGCATTAACTGTAAATAACATGTAACCAAGCTGGGCCCCATTACAAAGATGCACGACAGGTTTGCCTTAGTCAACCATCACAGCCGCAGGGTTCAAGGTTGAGACAAGGATTCAGTTCTTTTTGTTTACTGTAGGAAAATTGTCTAATAAATACTTGTATAATCACTTTCCTCGGATATTTAATCCTTTTCTTGCATTTAAGTGCTCAAAGGATTCAGACAACACAAGTGTAAAGTGTTAAAACTGGAACAATTAAACTGGAATAATTAAAATTGTGCTGTTGAGCCGGTTTGTCTCTGGTGAGAATTTACATTGCAGTGGCAAAGTTGGATATGTTGCAACTCATCACATTTAATATCTCGGACAACAGATTTGATTCAGCAGATTGCGATGCTGAACGTGATAAAATCCTGCAAACCACTGCACTTCATCCAGACAGTGGTGTCATGTGGGAGAGTGCGGTCACCTTTAAGGAATATTTTAACATTTCAGGGGAAAGACACTTGATATCACTCTTGTGTCTGTACAGTAAGTTAAATATCTTGATGGAGACAGCAGCTGGTTAACTTAGCATTAAAACTACAAGTGTGCAACCAACAACCTTTCTTTCGTGGGAGGATAATGTGAGTTTTTATGCTAAGCTAAGCTAAGCAAGTGCTAGCTCTAGCTTCAAGCACGAGAGTGGCAGTAATTCTCTCATGTAACTGTTGGTAATAAAGAAAATATTGTATAATGTTTGTGTCACTTGCTCAGTCTTCACTATGATGAGGCACCGGCTAGACTAAACTTTCTCAATTCATTTTGCATTAGGTAATACTGACAATGGAAAAAGAGTGAATGTGCACACATGGAGAGCCAAATGTAAATAGCAAAGAATGATCCAGCCGTACCTGTCCTGTACTTGTTTGTTGTGTCGGCAAAGTGAAACACATGTACAGCCTTCACGCAGTACAGCAGCTCATAAATGTCACGTGCATGTTTCCCTTTATCCTCTGATGAAACTGTAAGACGTGGAGAAAACTGACACAAACCAACAAAAGAAAAAACTAATAATTATTATTAGTAAGCCCAATAAAATGGTAATTGTTCAGGAATATAAATATAGTCACCCACTCTCTAAATAATCTGAACTTAAATCCCAAAAATATGTAATGTGACGTCAGTACACCTCATTCTATTAAGTCTATTTGGGCTTCTTTAACTTGACCCCCAGGACTGAGGAATCAAAGGGATAAAGCCAGGATTACTGTATCATGATTCATAAAGGAAAGTGATGAGACACTTCATGCATTTTGAGTTTTATCTCTTATTTAGCTACAAATTGTCATTTGTGTATCAAAAACGTGGACATGATGCAGCTGTGTAAGTGAACAAACCATCAGTGAATAATCAGTGTAGAGTCCCCATTATTTACTCAACATACATTGGCAAGATTCATATTTGTGGTCGTCAAACAATCTATGCAGGGCTGTTCTGCTAATGACCAGACTGACTGGCTACAACGAGCCCTGAGGTTTGACTGAAGGATGAAGGTGACTCTGTGGACATTTCGACAAGTTTGAAAAGATATAAAACCATGATGCAATTTTTTAAAATTTTTGCTAGAAACTTGCATCTAGTCCTGAATGCAGTTTGCCAAAATGTGTCAAAATTGATTTTATATGTGATACGAAGACCATTTATCATAAACTGCAGCATGTATGTTTGTGCTCCATATATCCTGAAACACCTGAGCATATCTGCATCTAAACATATAGATCAATGCACTGGTTGTTTGTTCACCTATGAGGAACCTCATTAAAAAAAATAAGTGAGCAGCTACCTATGCTCATTGATCTTACTGCTCGACTTAACACTGCTGCCCTGGTGATGTAATTCTGGCAGATGATGTGCCCTTCAGGGATGACGGGTAGCATTTATGCCCCCTTCATCTGAGCACCACTGTCAGCCTCGTGGAAGCAAAAATTGTTTCTCATATTGTCTTTAGAATAAGGGAAAGACAGTTGGATGGTTTCTATTTGTTTAACATAAACAAATAAAAAACACGAGGCTTTCTTGTTTTTTTAACTAACCTTTATTTATTGACTTGGCTCTCTTCATCTGGAATGACCGAACACCAGGTACGTTCACTCACACCTGGAAGCTGCTAAGCACATTAACATGCTGATGCATCCTGAGCAGCTTCACCTTACGGGAAACTCACTGGCAGTAATGAAGGAGGGGCAAGAGCTACTGTTTTCACTTTTACCACCCGAATTGGTAGCCTTTCAGTCAAAGGGTTGCTTCACTCACCTGTAGGCTGTGATTCTTGGGGCATGGATGCTTAATTTCTGAAGGAGATACAATTATTCCTTTGAGGATAACAATGTAAACATCTTGGCCAAAGAAGACAGATAGTTTGAAAGAGGAGTAAAGAAATCCATCTCTGTCAAACTGGAATGACCGTCCTTGGACAGAAAAGGTGGCCTAAGACTACTTATCATAGTGACACACAACTAACTCACAAAGTAAAAAACAAAACTTCTGTGTTTTTAGATAAAAAGGTTTGGGGCATTTTATTTGCAACCAGTTTAAATACAACACATCAATTAGGTCCATTAAATATATCCTCATTGATAAGGTGTTCTTGTGCACTTCCAGTGTAACATTTAGGCCAAAGTGTGTACGTTCAGCCGTGCAGTGTGAAGATACGCTCTCGTTTTCTTCACAGCAAAATACTAAACACATTTCAGAACTTGATTTTGACAGAAATAGTCATAATATCATGACATCCCTAGTTGATACATTATGAGTCCATCAAATGACCAGTAAGCTGCTTTTCTAATGTCTGAAACTCCGCATCAGGGAGGAGATACCTCTGGGTGATATCTATTACGTCTTTCTCTGTAGCTTGCTCGAAGTCTTTCTTGTTCTTGAATGGTAAATGTCCAGCCAGCTCACACAGAGCAACATTGAAGGCAGACTCTTCCTTGGCACCGAAGTTTGACAATCTGGGCCATACAGCAATACGAACGCCTTTTCTTGAAAGGCGATCCTCTTCATTCTGTATGCGATCGCAGGGAGGACATCCTCGAGTCATGAACAGGTTGTGAGCGATATTACTGGCCACGAGACGGTCTGTTACTTTACAGATGGCTCTGGATACTTTCTCCACGCTCTCTGATTCTGTGTAAAACAAAAAGCCTCCAGGAAAGTCCAACAAGCGATAAAACCCTTGTCCAGGAACCAGCGGCTTGACCGGCGCAGATTCTACCTTGAGCTCCTGGTCCAGGTAATAACCGTGCATGTGTAAGTGATTGACAGACGCAAACGCTCCAAGACTGTTGAACCCCACACGAAAGCCAGGATCGGAGCTCAGGAGCACAGATTCAATACCGACCTGGATGATGAACATCGTCAGGATCTGTGGTAAACAGTGTGATGGATCTGGAACAAAGAGACAATGTCCAAACTCCAAAGGGCTGACGTTGACCAGCACAATCATCCTGCAGGACCCATTCCCTCCCTCAGAGTCCTTTACCATCTCACATATGATTTCTTCTGGATTGACTTTGTTAAAATTAAACTGCTTGGCATTGAACTCCTGCTGAACGCTCAGTATCTCCTGAGGCTTTCTTCTCTGTGTTCCTCTTTGAATATTCAGCTGGGCCACATATCTATGTGGGCCTGGCAGGATACGCGTTTGTAAGTCACCAAGATCGTAGCGAAAGAGCCCACGGTCCATCCTGTCTGTCCAACCGGTCTTGATGGTTGTGTCAAACTTTGCTGGTTTTGAGGCCATCCCAGGACTGTTTCCACTGCTCTGACGCAGATCTGTGACAAAGTCCTGGTTGCTGTACACAAACTGGAACGGCATGGTTGGACCTGCTGGTGAACAGTGAGGCATCATATCTTAGAACAGGTTGGGTCGGTTGGGCGTCATCTTGCTCAATTATCACATTGAGCCCATAGGTCACATGTGGAGCCTACGAACATTAAGCAAATAACGATTATCGATTAATAAAGTGTCTGTTAATAGTCAAAGAAGACATTGCAATTTTCCAGAGGCCAGGTTGATGGAATTATAATGCTTATTTTGTCTGTACAATGACCAAATATCAAATAATCGAGGTGTTTACGATCATAAAAGACAAAAAAACATTCACATTTGAGAATCTACACCTAAAATAATAAACTACTAATTAATCATTTACATTTTTGTCAGTTAATTTACCTCAGCAATTGAATAATAAACATATCCTATCATATCAGCTGTAGTGTGAAGACAATGAAAGCTCTGAAATCAGGAAACATTAATGTAAGGCAGAAACACTTTCATAGTGCCAGCTCAACATCACACAGTGCAACCAGTCTAGAAACACTGATACAAACATGTATCATTTTACTGTGTTATCTGAAAGATTGATTTCTAGCACTCATGCTTGATTCATTGGTTGTTTGCCAATAACACAGAGCTGGTTCGTGTTGATAGTGTAGCTTACTCACCGTTTTATTTTCAGTCAATACCAGCGAGTCCAAGTGGCGTCTTGAGATAAAATGCAGGTTAAAAGTCTTAAAGAGGTTCAACTAACTCACATTCGTTAACCGGTGACTACTTTCTCCACCCGGTTTCTCTCCGTCACCGGTGTGCTCCGCCGGCTAGCTTCCGGTTACACGCGTTCTTCTTCGTCGCGGTTTATTAGTGTATTTCCGGGTTCCGTTTTTCAGAATAAATGTTCCTAGAGCGTAATTCGCAAAATCTCTCAGTACCACATTAAAAGTTGTGTACATTTATGTTATTGTTAGTCTCTTTAGATTACTAATACAGTTTTATTTGTCTTCTGATGGTGAAGTCAAACATTATAATAACCATCAACAATAAATGGTTAATTGATTATTACACTTTAGTTAATAGTTATCTCATTGTCAACAAATAAAAACAACTTTATAAACCATTTATAAAGCAATTTCTTATGGTAAAGTGGCAACTGATGTTTATAAAACTCTGTAGATGGTTAAAAAATACTGTGTAGTTCATCTATAAACATTATTGGGATGGTCATTATAAATTTGCAACTTATGTTAATACATTTACATTGCTTGATAAATAGTTAACAAAGCATTTCATTGTTTATTAAGAGTGAAATAACTATCAACTAATATAAATTACCATTACCATATATAAATTATAGTTATTATAAAGTGTTACCATTAGTGGCAGCAGAGATACTAGACAGATCACCATAAGCATACCTTACATAATTAATTTAAATAGGAGACATAGGATACAGTTACAACATACTCACCAAAGAGAGGATTTAACATTGTATCTTAATCTTTAAAAGCCAGGCTTCTGTCTAGTGTCTGTATATTTTGACTTGCAGTTTGAATTTTACTGTTCTTCCATCATTTCTAATTTTATCTGATAGTTTTACTCTATTATACATGATGTGTTTTACTTTCACTACTGTTCTTCTTACCTATTGTATGTTCACCACTTGGAGTTGCATTTAAGAAAAGGAAAGGCTTGTGTTCACTTAATATGTGCTCTCATATAACCCAACCCCCCTCGTGGACATACGCACAAAGGTATTTAGAGGATATCTACATTGTAAAGTCATGGGTAAACCCCCTTGTCACTGGAATAGTATGTGTGCAATATTTTACTGTTGAGGAGCTTTCCATTTTCCCCCAGCTGACCCATGTTGCTTGACTAACTTTGAAAGAATGAGCAGCTGGCCAATCAGGCACCCTGGTTATTTTGGTCGCTGCATGCTTTTGGAGATAAAGCAGACAGTGACTGGCAGAGCTGTGTACGTCTGCCACACAGTCGTGAGGCTCACCACGTTAATCCATCTTAACTAAGATATTAACTGAATTCACTTTCCATTTCTTTCACATAAATAAGGACAAGCAAGAGAAAGGATGGAAGCCAGCAACAATGAGGTGAGTACAGTTGTGTTTGGAAATGTAGCTTAACTCAGCAATTATATCTTAAAAGTTGCTGAAATATAGTACAGAAGGAATTGGGGGCACCTCAGAATTAACTTTATGATTAATGATCCCTTACATCTTGTGTTTATTACTTAAGTGAAATGGTTTAAACCTTATATTAGAGCTTTGAGAGGGGGATAATAATAGAGTTGTATCTGTTCGTTCAGTAGAACAGATGGCAACGAGGTCTGTCATGTCTCTAGTTATTTTAAACACCATCAAGAGTTTCTATTACCAACACATCACCTCACTTGACCTACATTTACACTTGTTTTATACACTAAAGTTAGTTTTGTCAAAATCCTATTAGTATTAAACATGTATAGTAATTTTAATGTGGTCATAAAGCTAAAGTACAGTCTACTTCCAAACAAACAAACAAACAAACAAACAAACAACACAACAGTCCTCGGGGGGGAAAAGAAAAAAGAGAGGTATTGCCTTATGCTTGTCTTTAATTTTACTTTCTCTGACAGTTCTTGTACCATTCTCTTTTGCAGGCGGGAAAGAAAGCAGAAGATAAAGCTCACACTCTAAATATAAGTACGACACCAGATACCGAAGCAAAGCTCACAGCAATGAATTCCCAGTCACCCCGCCAAGTCATTGTCAGAGGTATGCATTCATCTTATCACTGTGCACTGTGTAAATATTATTCTACTTACTATGCAGTATGCCATGATATCGACTATTTTTTTCTGAGAAGTCAATTAAAAAATAGATGCAAAACAAATGAAATCATTAACCCATTTATGTTACTATAGATAGAGATGTCATATAAATATTGTATAATTAATATGATTCTCCACAGCCAGCCCTATCTAATTTCTTTCCTCAAACCAGGTCAGGCCGCCACTTCTGCAGAAAATGGAGAGCACAACCCTAACGTCCAACCTAACCCTGCTACAGATTTGGAAAATGCCATTAAACCAAAACTCCAAATAACTTTTAGCACATTTACCGTAAAGAACGGTCAAGATCTGAAAGTAGAGATTCCAGTGGTTGGGCAGCCAGCACCAAAGATTGAATGGCAAAGAGATGGTCAGGCAGTCAAAGAAACATCAAGGCTGGAGATTTCAAATACATCATTATTAACAGTTCTTCACATCAGACATGGTGCCAGGGAGCACTCCGGCCAGTACTCTATCACAGCAACCAACTGTGCAGGAAAATATACAGGAGAGATCACTGTGGTGGTTCTTGAAAAGCCTGACCCACCCACAGGGCCTGTGAGGATTGATGAGATCAGTTCTGACTACGTTACCATCTCCTGGGAGCCACCAGAATACACAGGAGGCTGTCAGCTAGACAACTACGTAGTGGAGAAACGGGAAACTACAAGTACAGAATGGCAGACTGTGTCAGCAACAACAGTAAGAACCACAATCAAAGTCACCAAACTGAAGACGGGAAGTGAATACCAATTCAGGGTGTTTGCAGAAAATAGATATGGAAAGAGTACTGCAATCACCTCTCCAATTGTGACTGCAAAATATCCTTTCAGTGTGCCCACTGCTCCTGGCACCCCCTTTGCATCCACAGTGACAAAGTACAGCATGGTGGTTGAATGGGAGCCTCCTGCCAAAGATGGAGGAAGCCCCATCATTGGCTATCACCTTGAACGCAAAGAGAAGAACAGCATTTTATGGACCAAACTAAACAAACTCGTTATACCTGATGCTCGCTTCAAGACAAGTGGACTGGAGGAAGGCATTGAGTATGAATTCAGAGTCTTTGCTGAGAATATTGCTGGACTCAGCCCATCTAGCAAGATATCTGAATGCTATGTGGCAAGAGACCGCTGTGATCCTCCTGGTAAACCTGAAGCTGTTGTCATTACGAGAGAGAACATCACACTTCAGTGGGCAAAGCCCAAGTATGATGGTGGAAGCACCATTACAGGCTACGTTGTTGAAAAGAAGGAGCTCCCAGATGGCAGATGGATGAAGGCAAACTTCACCAATGTTATTGAGAATGAGTTCACAGTCACAGGTCTGATAGGAGGTGACAGTTATGAATTTAGAGTAACTGCTAAAAACGGTGCTGGTGTTTGGAGCGCACCTTCAGAAAGTGTAATCATCATCGCTCAGGATGTTATTGAAGGACCCACAGCATTTATTGATCCTAAGTTCAAGAGTACTACTATTGTTCCGGCTGGTGAGACATTCGTTATTGATGCTGACTACTTTGGGAAGCCCCTACCTGAAGTAACGTGGATGAAGGATGGAAAAGAAATTGACAAAGTTACACCGAGAATGGAGGTCAAAAACACCCTCACACATACGACTCTGACTGTCAGGGACTGTACAAGAGTGGATGGGGGACACTTTCTCTTGAGCCTCAGTAATATTGGTGGAACTACATCCATCCCGGTTAGTGTTAAGGTGTTGGACAGACCTGGTCCTCCAGATGGATCTCTGAGGGTGAAAGTTGTCAGTGCAGAGAAATGTAATCTTCACTGGAACCCCCCTGTAAATGATGGCGGTGCCAGTGTCTCCCACTTCATTATTGAAAAAAGGGAGACCAGCCGTGTTACATGGACAGCAGTTGACTCTCATGTTGAAGCTGTCAGTTACAAAGTGACAAAACTGGTGCCTGGTAAAGAATATATATTCCGAATTGCTGGTGTGAACAAATTTGGTGTTGGTGAATTTCTGGAATCAGAGCCATTCATTGCACAAAATCCTTTCACAACACCTAGTGCACCTTCGACCCCTATAGCCAGCACTGTGACTGGCGACTCTGTGCTGCTAACATGGGAAAGGCCTGAGACTGATGGGGGCTCAGAGATTGATGGCTACATCCTGGAGAAATGTGACAAAGAGGGTGTCAGATGGACCAAATGCAACAAGAGAAGACTTAACGACTTGCGTTTCCGATGCACAGGACTCGCTGAGGGACATTGCTATCAGTTTAGAGTACTGGCAGAAAATGCTGCTGGTGTGGGCACACCCAGTGAGCCGAGCGAGTATATAAAAGTATGTGATGCTACTTATCCACCCGGTCCCCCTACCAACCCCAAAGTGACAGACTATTCTAGCAGCAGTGTATCTCTTACTTGGTCAAAGCCCATCTATGATGGTGGAGCACCCATTAGTGGATTTGTAGTTGAGATGAAAGCAGCAGCAGAGGATGAGTGGATCACATGCTCTCCCAGTACAGGTGTAGAGGACACAAACTACACAGTGAAAAGACTGAGGGAAAATGCAGGGTACAATTTTCGTATACGTGCGATGAATGCTGCTGGAATTGGAGAGCATGTGGACCTACCAGGGTCTGTGGTGGCTGCTGAAAAACTGGAGGCACCTGAGATTGAGTTGGACTCTACATTGAGGAAGATTGTCAGTGTCCGAGCCTGTTCCATGTTACGTCTCTTTGTCACCATCAGAGGAAGGCCAGAGCCTGAGGTTAAATGGTCAAAGGAAGGTGGCACCATCAGCGAGCGTGCTCAAATTGAGGTAACAAGCTCCCACACAGTGTTATTGATCGAGAATGTCAATAGAAATGACACAGGAAAATATGTGCTGACTGCTGAGAACTACAGTGGTTCTAAATCAGCATTCATCAATGTGAAAGTACTAGACTCTCCCAGCGCACCAACAAATCTAGAGGTAAAGGATGTGAAGAGAGACTCTGTGTCCATCTCCTGGGAGGCACCTCTCATTGATGGAGGGGCAAAGATTTCGCACTATATCATAGAAAAGCGAGAGGAAGCTAGGATGGCGTTCACAAGCGTCTGTAGCAACTGTGTGAGAAACTCATACAAAATTGACAATCTCCAGGAAGGGTGCTTCTATAATTTCCGTGTCCTGGCTGTGAATGAGTTTGGCAGTGGTCTGCCAGCAGAGACCATTGAGGCTATTAAAGTGTCTGAAGCTCCTCTGCCTCCTGGCAAAATCTCAGTATGTGATGTTACTGGCAATAGTGGAAGACTCTCTTGGGAGAAGCCTGACCATGATGGAGGAAGCAAAATCACATGTTATATTGTAGAAATGCAGACTAAGGGAGATGATTCATGGACAATATGTTCAGAAAGTAAAGCACTGGAAGTGACTATCAATGGGCTGGCTAAAGGAAAGGAGTATTTCTTTAGAGTGAGTGCTGTGAATGAAAAAGGAAAAAGTGAACCCAAGTACCTTTTGGCACCTGTTACAGTAAATGATACCAGTGCTGGGCCCATTATTAATTTGCTGTGCAACACATTCAGTGTGAAGGCAGGAAATGATTTAAAGATTGAGGTCCCATTCAAGGCTGTACCACCACCAACCATAGCTTGGAACAAAGATGGCAGCTTACTAAAAGAGACAAGCAGGGTAAATACGCATATATCTGACACATCATCTCAGATCATTATCAAAGATGCAACCAGAATAGATGCTGGCATGTATGAGGTGACCCTGACCAACTCTGTTGGAACCACATCAGCTGAAATCTTTGTTAATATTTTTGAAAGACCTGGACCACCAAGTGACCTCAGTGTGGATGAAGTGAGTGCTGACTTTGTGTCTTTGTCATGGCAGCCCCCATATTACACTGGCGGATGTGAAATTAGTAATTATTTCGTTGAGAAGAGAGATACATGCAGCACAATATGGCAGACTGTGTCAGCTACAGTGGCCAGAACATCAATCAAAATTTCCCGTCTGGCACAGGGCACTGAATATCAGTTTCGTGTTGCTGCAGAGAATCGCTACGGAAAAAGCCACTTCGTTGAGTCTGAACCTGTTGTTGCTCAGTATCCCTTCAAGACCCCTGGACAACCAACTGACCTCAGAGTTCTGAATGCCTCAAAGTCCTTAATGGTGGTTGCATGGAGCAGGCCAGACAGTGATGGTGGCAGCCCTGTTATTGGTTACCATATTGAACGCAAAGATCAAAGCAGTATTTTGTGGACTAAGTTAAACAAAAGCCCAGTGACTGAGAACCAATTCAAGGTAACAAGTGTTGAAGAAGGTCTGATATACGAATTCCGGGTCTGTGCTGAAAATATGGCTGGTATCGGACCATGCAGTAAGGCCTCTGAGCCTGTGGCAGCAAGAGACCAGTGCGATCCTCCACGCAATCTGACAGTCACCAATATAACTAACAGCTCAGTTTCCCTCTCATGGGACAAACCAGAATATGATGGTGGGGCTAAAATAACTGGGTACATTGTCGAGCGCAAAGAGCTACCAGATAGTTGCTGGCTAAAATGCAACTTCACAAATTTACTGGACACCTTCTTGGAAGTGACTGGCCTCACAGAGGATGAAGAGTATGATTTTCGTGTGATTGCAAAGAATTCTGCTGAGCTCTTAAGTGCACCTTCTGAAACCACAGGACCTGTTACAATACAGCATGACGTGGAGCCACCCAGAATTAACTTGGAGGACAAATTTAAACAGGCTGTGGTTGTCAAAGCAGGAGACCTCCTAAGAATAGATGCTGACATCTCTGGGCGACCCAACCCTACAGTGTTTTGGTTGAAAAATAGCAGAAATATTGCCACCAAGGGAAGGGTTGAAATAACTGCAACAATGTTGCATACCTCTTTACTTATCAGAGAATGTGTTAGGAAAGATTCTGGACAGTATACTCTGACCCTACAGAGTACAGGTGGTACCATATCTAAGACAATCACCTGCAAGGTCCTGGACAGGCCAGGCCCACCTGCTGGACCTCTGGAAGTGTCTGGCCTCTCAGCAGAGAAATGTACCCTGTCATGGGCACCCCCTCCTGAGACTGGTGGTGCTGAGATCATGTACTACATTGTTGAGAAGTGTGAAACCAGTCGTGTTGCTTGGATCCTTGTGTACGGAGACATGATGGCAACTACTTGCAAAATAACCAAGCTGTTTAAAGGCAATGAATATCTGTTTAGGGTAAGGGCAGTGAACAAGTATGGGGAAGGCGAGACTTTGGAAAGTGAACCTATCAAAGCCATGGATCCCTTTACTATCCCATCTGCTCCCACGGATGTCGAGGTCACAAGTGCAACCAGCGACACTATGACTGTCTGCTGGAAGAGACCTGCCACTGACGGTGGCAGCCGCATCAGTGGTTACATTATAGAGAAGCGGGAGAAGCAGGGTGTACGCTGGGTTCGTGTCAATAAGAAACCAGTCTATGACCTACGTGTTAAAGCCTCCTGCCTGCAAGAGGGATGCGAGTATGAATTCAGAGTTTTTGCTGAGAATGCTGGCGGGCTCAGTGAACCCAGTATCCCTTGTCCACTCACTCTGGCAGAGGATCCAGCGTTTCTACCTTCCCCTCCTGCAAAACCCACCATAATTGATTCATCCAAGTCATCCATCACTCTGTCATGGAACAAGCCGCTGTTTGATGGTGGAGCACCAATCACTGGATATAAAGTTGAATTAAGGTTGTCAACAGTAGATGACTGGTCTGTTGGTGTCCATAACACAGATCAAACAGTGGTTACAGTTAATGGACTCAAGTCACACAATGAATATGTGTTTATTGTCAGATCAATAAACAAGATTGGCATCAGCGATCCCAGTCCAGAAACAGATCCTGAAGTGGCCATGGATAGAGAGGAGGAGCCCAGGTTTGATGTTACCCCTGAGATGAGGAAGACCCTGCTTGTTAAAGATGGAAGTTCCTTCACTTTGACTGTGCCTTTCACAGGCAGACCTGCTCCCAGTGTGACATGGGACAAAGCAGATGTAGATCTGAGAGTCAGAGGATTGATCAACACCTGCAGATCCGTGACCTCTATCACAGTGGAAGGGGCAACGCGGGATGACTCTGGCAAATACATAGTCAAACTGCAAAACGATGCCGGATCTGCCTCTTTGACGCTGAATGTGAGGGTTTTGGATTCACCTGGTCCGCCATCTCGTGTTGCAGTCAAAGATGTGACCAAGACCTCTGCCACTGTTTTCTGGGACATCCCTGAGAATGAGGGAGGGGCCCCTGTCAAGAACTACCTTGTGGATATACGGGACATCAGCAGGAAAGGGTGGACAAGACTCACTGACAAATGCCGCCGACTATCCTACAAGGTGTCTGACCTGGAGGAGGGAGGAATCTACTTCTTCAGAGTCACTGCTGAGAACGAGTACGGGATCGGTGTTCCAGCTGAGACCAAGGAGGGAACGAAAATGATAGGTGTGTGAAGAATACACAAATAAGCATTGTAACATGTAAAAGACATAAAATAAGCTAATTATTCTGATGAGATTAGAAAAGCTTTTGGAGAAATACTAGACATATTTAGCACTTAAACTTCTTTTACTTTTTGAACATTATTCTATTTCTTGAATTAAAAGGAATTCTGTTTTTGTCCATGTTAATTGTTTGTTTCTGTTCATTTCAGATACAACAGACTGGGAGACAAATCCAGGAGCTTAGCTTGTCTCCTTCCCAGGGTTGAAGTAATCATCTCCTGATCTTCCTGTCAAGATCATCATCTAGTTCTCATCTCCATCAAGTGTTGTTCAGAAAAATCAGTTAGCAAATGCTCTGTGAATAAACACATTACCAGAAGCTGCGGTTTTATAGATATATAATTTCTTTTTTTTTAACATTTGTACACTGGTAGCCCTTATTAATGAATCACATTTTAATATAGAAGAAAAATGCAGTGATGCACTTTTGTTTGTAACAAATAACAAGAAAAAAATTATGCTGTTTGCTGTATATTTACAATAAAATGAACATGATTATAGCAGTTATTAGTGTTTTACTTTGGATTTCTTATAGGAAGTGATATACTGTTTACATTTGATAGGATTAAGACATTCCAAAAGAATACAAACAAGACAAGATTAATGGATCAATTAACACGAACCGGACAAAACATAAACTGGGTCTGAAAAAAGTATTTCGACAGATTTCATAATATGAGTCACCCTTTTAGTGGGAATGGTAGTTTTTGCATTTCATTCTCACTGAAGAAAATTATTTAAATTAAATAAGGGTTTTAGCTTGGGTCTCTACCGAACAAAGCACCAGATTCCTTCATTTGTAATGGGTCATTCTACAGAACCGTCCACTTTTGAAAGTGCAAAATGACTTCCTTTTCCAACATTTAAAACCTGACCATAACTCATTGACTCTATGAATACAGATAACTGAAAGCTTACTGATTTTTTTAAAAACTGGTTTTACCCATAAGGAAAATAACACCAGTGACAATATCCATTAAAAATGCATTTTATAAATGGCTGCTACAGGGCATCAAACTACATGTTGTCAATCATTTAAAACTAAGTAAATCATGTAATTCAATCCATTTGTATTCTACTTTTTAAAATACAATTCCCTACAAATAAAGTAGATCAAACCAGCGACGTCTACAAAAAGCTTCGTATGAAATCTTGAATAAATGTGAACATTTCTTTCTAACTGAAAAGAGACAGTGGACGTAACCATGTCATTTCTTTCACATTTCTTCAGAAAATAGGTCAAAGGAAATAAAGTTTGTCAAAATAATTGGCTTCCGACTCCGGGGGACGATTCTACAATATGTATTTTGAAATATATATTTTTTAATGTAATTTCTATCATATATTTGATAGTTATGTATACAATATTGCATTTTAAATGGTAGAAAAACATGGTTGGCAACTCAAAATATGGCACTTTCTCTCTACACGTGACTGTGGGGACAAGGAGCTCTGTGGTGTTTTGAATGTTCAACAAATGATTAAAAACCAAATATTGCCAAATTGATGGCTTAAGAGGCAGTAATTGTTCAAATAACCTATTATGTTATTGATTGTAAACAATTAGTCTCAAGGTGTTTTTTCTGTGAAGACAAGGGACAGAAAAGTGGATGTTTCCATAGAATCAGAAGCAGCCATTTTGAAACTGCAGGTGCTGATTTATTAGTTAACATTTCTTTGGTGAAAGCTTATTTTTCCAACATTTTTAACAACTTTTGCTTTCATAAAGTGAAGCTGCCCGTTTTAAAAAAGTGGTGGGGACATGACCCTAGTGTCCCTAGAGTACAGTGAGGTGATAATAAAGTCATAACTCCACCTTTCATCAGCTCCCTCACCTGTTGCCTGTCGCCCGTTAGTCATGAGAAGCCGTTAGCTTGTACGTCACGTCATGCTAATCGTACGCAGCTAGGGAAAGAGACTGCAGCTGCCAGATACCGGAAGTAGGCGATGCGTAACCAAGTAGTTGTCTCGTAGTTCGGCGGGTCACTGTTTACAACACAAAAAGTGCATTAAAGAGTCGAAAGTTTCAAGATGGGCACTACGGCAAGTCAACTTGGGAAGGATATGCTCTCGGAATACCAAGTAAGTCCTCAAAGTAAAGTCAAAGCAAAGAAAAGCAGTTATTATATCGTTTGCCGAGTGGCTAAAGTTGACGCCGCGTAATAATAACCGAGAATAACGTAATGGCTGTTTCAGCCTGACGTTTAGTTAACTAAAGAAACCTATAAAAGTCATGTCATCCGAAGGACATTATTGTTCACTTGTGGTCTGTATTTGTAGTGTTTCCTATTACGTTAAAGTAAACATCATGTTGATGGCAGCTACGTTGGAGTACCCCTTGTCATCTGTAAGCTAATCTTGCTAATATGAATAATAGTCAAACTGAAAAAAGTATTGAAGTGTGTCAATAAAGTATTGTTTCAGGTTAATCTGTCACTGCTGTCATTCTAGTAATGGTCACTTTTATTTGTTTTTAAGGAGCTGACCTTCTTGACAAAACAGGAAATTCTTCTGTGAGTGATCATGACACATTATATGTTATCAGTGTTTTTAGATGTTGCAATCAATCTAGCACTGCGTATTGAGCCATGATATCTTTGTTTCAGTGCTAACAAGAGATTCACTGAGCTGCTCACGAGAGAAGAGAAAGACCTTCCTAATATCAGAGTACCGATAGAGAGGATCCTCACTCTGCCAGAGCTCAAGGTGAAAAGCTTTTTGATAGTAAATCAGAATAATTTGTGATGTTACATGGTCTGCCTGGTGGTTGTTCTCACTGTGTATGACTAGGAGTGTCCCGTGCCTTATGCGTTCTTGAGGAAGCGCTCACAGTATCGATAAACTGCACTGACCCTTGCACTCGTTCCTGTCACAGTCCAACCCTTTCAGGAAAAGAATCTGCCATGTATTCTCAACGTCGGACCACAAAGATGGAAGCCTCACATTCGAAGACTTTCTGGACCTCTTGAGTGCCTTCAGCGACTCTGCTACACTGGAAATCAAATCCCACTATGCATTCCGTATATTTGGTAAATTATTAGTTATTAAAGCTGGTTATTAATAATAAATGAAAGGCTATCAAGCTGTGTTATAATTGTACTGGTGTTTTCAGACTTTGACGATGATGGAACTCTTGACTGCGGCGATCTTGAGAAGCTGGTGAACTGCCTGACTGGTGAGACGGATGACACGAGACTAACAACTGAAGAAATGAGACAGCTCATCAACAATGTAAGTTCACTGCGGCGTCTCCTTTGAAAAAATACAGGAAGGAACACTCAATGGTTATAACATCTTGCGGTTGCACTGGTGTGTTAATGGGCTTAATAGGTTATTTCCTTTGTTTTGTAGATTCTTGAAGAGTCAGACATTGACAAGGATGGAACCGTGAACCTCTCTGAGTTTCAGCACGTCATTTCGAGGTCGCCGGATTTCGTCAGGTGACTATAAATCTAATTACTGTTATCGCCAATTTGTACTTTACTCATCGCAATTTAGTTAACTCTAACTGCTTGGGTTTTGTTTGGATTGCAGTTCTTTCAAGATTGTGCTGTGAAGACCTCTAGCAGGCCGTGGAAATGCATCATCCTTTATCTCTCATGTGGCGTTTAATTTTAATTTTGAAATATTTTAGATGTTTGCCTTAAATTATATATACCTGTGGATTTTACTGCCTTAACTGTTTTATGTATCGTTTGTTAAACATGAGACCTGTGATTTTTTTCTATACAGAAAATAAAAAAATATTTCCAAAAACTACTAAATTATGAAGTTTCTTTTTTAAACAGATAAATGAGAACAACTTATACATACATATATTACAAAATATATTTAATTCAGTTGTATTTGTTGCGATCATTTACACTTCCTGGTATGGTGTCCAAGGTCCAGTGTTATGTCATAGTATTTTTAAGCTACTTCTTCCTTGACAACAGCAACAAAAGTGTTCCACGCCCCGCACACAACATCAACCACACTCAACTGCTGCTCCCTGAAGAACTCCACACACTGGGGCTCATCTGAACTGGATAGAGACCGGTGTCCAAGTTGGCCATAGTTACCTGAAATCGTAGAAAATGTGAAGTTCAACATTTACTAACATCATGCTCTCAGATTGCTTATTAATATAACTGGTACTGGAAACATGCAACTAACAGCTAACACATTTTGACTGAAGTTAAACTTACCCCAGCCCCAAGTGTAGAGGTCACCTGTGGCTGTAAATGAGAGATGTGAGATAAAGATGACGCTGGCATTGACTTGCCAAGAAAAAGTGCATACGTATACAGTACACCAATGTTTCATTCCAAAACGCCAGGAAAACATTTAGTCAGTCAAATGCATGCAATAGTACGCACTTCTTAAGTGAAGCTGCAGTAGGCTAAGCACCAAAAGTAAACAGTATGTGATTTGGAACACAACCCTATTGTCAAGTGAGGTTTCTTACTTGTTACTGCAGCGGTGTGACGGGAGCCGCAGCTGACTGTCTTGATTTCACATGACGGAGTGATATCCAGCAGAGCAGGGAATGCCTGGATCGATATGAATACCTCTTCATGTTTCTCTCCGTCTTGCGGCTCCTCAGGGAGAGACGTGCAGGGATCTTGGCACCGTGCTCCTGTTCAGTGCAGTCAACGTTGCAGTTCACACTACTTCAACAACTAACAGTAATTCATTACTTTAAGCATGCATTGGGTTGTTCATCCATTAACAATATAAAGCATTTCTCCAGTATTTTGTGAATTTGCCAATATTTTGAGACACCCAACTTTAGTTCAACCAGTGTGATGGAGATTGATGGCATTTACGGTAGTTTATGGTGCTCAAAGTGCCAAAAATAAACTGGAAAACTTGACAGTGATGTCTCTTTTCAGAGACCTGATGGTAAGGTAATGGTGAACATTAGGCCTGTGGATTATGTTGCTAAGAGTTAATAACTTGGCAACCATCCTTTATAGATACTGTGAACATTTTTAAATGTTTTTAATGAAATGTGTCTTTACTGTGATTCTCAAATATCTCATTTGTTAAAAAAAAATAAAATAGATCTACCTGCTTGTGGGCTGCGCTGCTGCTGCGGTGCTTTCCTCAGACCTCGTGATGGAAGTCCAAGCTGGCCGCTTTCATTCCAGCCCCACACATAAAGGTCACCCCCATCTGAAGAAAAGGTCATTTGGTGATTTTATTTCCCAAGTTAAGGAGAAAACCCTTTTCACTGCCAACATCGTGTATGACACTTACCACTAATGCAGACAGAGTGCCAGCCTCCTGTAGCTACACAGCTCATGGGCATCCCCCACAGTGCCTCCACTGCCCTGGGCTCCTCCTCAGAGGAGAGGCCTCCGTGCCCCAACTGACCATGACTGTCGAATGCACAAATACAATATTAAGATATTGCTCAGATTCCAAATAAGGGATAACGTGTGAGTGTTAGGTCTACCTGCCCAGTCCCCAGGTGTACACAACTCCAGATTCACTGAGAAGGATGGCATGCTCTGCACTCAGTGCCAGACTCTTGGCTTTCAGGTGTGGAGATAAGGAGCGGTACAAGGGAGGTTTTGTGGCTATGTAACCTCCAGGGACCAGAGGGAGATCCAAAGATGGTCCTGAAAAGTAGCAGGGGGTGTACTTTATTAGCTAAATCCTCACAACATACTTCTAGTAGCTGTCAAATGAGATAAAGGTTACACTACCAGGGCTCTCAGTTTTTATTTCCATGCTCCATGAAGGAGTCTTTTCTTCCTTCTGCACATCCCAGCACTCAATCCTGTCTGGGAAAGCGAGGGTCAGGTATGATTCACTGATGGAGGCATCTTTACAGCCCCTGGTGTCTTTCACAGAAACACCACAGGACTCATTATTGGCTGCCAGGAAACCTGCCAGACACACACAGCTGTCACCTGACAGAGAGCAAAGTTATTACACGACTAAAATAACATCATATCATAGACTTTCTATTATATTTCAAGTGATAAGGATGCACAGCTGCTCTCTGATAGACCTACCATCCAAATGCAAGGATGCTCTCCCACTCCAGCTTGCTCTGATCTGACACACAGCCTTCAAGCAGCACTCATCTCTGTCAGCATGAATAGCTACTAGCTCTGTCGGGCTAATCACTTTCACTTCCTTAGCAGCATCGCTACACTCTCCTTTAATTAACTTCTCATTGAGATATATCTGTCCAAACGCGTTGAAACCAAACCCAAACCACCGCATTTAAACACTTCGGTTCGGCTTCTCATAGAAACGCAGCTGAGCTGTGCAGCGCAGTTGTCCGCAAAGTTTCAACACGTGGCAACGGGCTGCACTGCGCATGCGCTCCAGTAGTGCTGCACAAGTACTGGTTAAATCCTTTTTTCTTTTTAATTATTGAATTTATTTAAAGAATACATGTACATCAACAGTATGAACAGCAAAATATGTCAATACCGGGGGCGTGTATACAGTTTTATATAAAAACAAAAAGTGTGAAATATAAAATCAAAAATCAAATTAGATATTCATGAAATTATAAATGTTCAAAATAAAGATCAGTTCAAGTGAAATCTGAAAAAAAGTCCAATATTTGGTTTGGAGTGAGTCCATTCCACCTAATATTTGTTAAATCAGCAGAGGCGACAACATAGGGTATATAGAGATTTTATTTTTCTGCCCATGTGTTCAGATCTAAATTGGAAAATTACCAACCATACAATTAAGACACTCAGAATGTAGTGGAGTAATAGTGACGATAATAAAAACAAAAAGAGCACAGTTATTTGAATTAAATGTTTGTGTTTTTGGTGTGTGGTCGTTTAGGGCAAAATATCGGAAGGAATACAGTAGTGTATAAAATGGAAAATAAAGACGATGTATTTTGGAGAATAATAATGACAGAAATAAAAAAAACAAACAATTTCAATTAATCAGGGAATGACAATCTTTAGTAAAGAATGTATAGCGAGGCCTCCAGGTGGAACATACACTGGAGCTGTGTGGAGGTTCATGTACATACAGTATAATTAAGATAAATACAATCAGTGGAAAAGCAATATGAATAAACAATCAGAGCTCATTTGTCACAAAACTTTTCTCTGAGTATCAGCTGGTTTTCATTTAATACCCTTCTTCAATAATTATTTTATTGCTCGTCACAGTTTTTGATTCAGCATATCAGGATCCGCTCGTTTCCTGCTCGAGTGAAATGATGTCACTGGTCCCACATAATACTCAAAGCACTTAAACAATGCCAGGAGGCACATACACATGATGCAGCTGTGTTTTCAGGGTTCAGTTCCCTTGCCGTTTTCCCTTCCTTCCCTGCTCTTAATTACGCCGTACTCCACAGCCGTGTCCAGACAGTTCTGAGCAACCTTAGAAACAGCTTCTGGCGTCCCCTCGCCTCCCTTCGCCAAGACGGACAGAATCTCGAGAGCTTCACTCTCCATGAGCGTCTCAGCCAGACTTTTCTCTGCTTGCATCATGTTCTGGACTATGACCACTCCACGATGACGCAGGTCGGATATTTCAGTGAGCAACAGCGCTTGTACAATCTCTAGCCAGTGGGTTGTCTGGGAAGAGAGGATAACAGGGAGTCATGTGAGCTAAAATAGAAAAATTAATCACTGTAGTGTGTGACAGAGCTGAGCTGATGGATGGGTGCTTACTGTTCCAGGGATGCGGGCGCAGAGCTCAGGCTGCTCAGCTGTCAGCATGGCCAGAGTTCCTGCAGCAGCTCTCCGCAGCCTCTCGTCCTCCTCTCCGCTGTAAAGCACGAGCAGCTTCAGGCGATCATTCCCTGTGGCCAGATACAGCTTCTGCACCTGAGGACACACCAAACACCCAGCTTTTTAACTTTCAACCTTTAAACATATCTGCACCATTTCAATCATTTATGACTATATGTCTTACCTCTGTGCTTAAAACCAAGTTACACATGCATTCTGTGGCAGAAGCTCGGACCAGCTCGTGCTCCTCAAACATGTAGCCTTCAATTTTTGGGACTGCCTTCTCCTTTATGATCTTTTGTCTGCGAAACAAAGTAAAAACAAGCAGTTACTCTAAATGCTGATACAAAACCGGGATGTCAGAATAAAAGATGCATGAGGAAACGAATTTGAGAGAAAGAAAAGACAGTCGAGTCTGAGGCTTTGACATTAAAATCCAGGAACAAAAGAACAATAAAAAATTAATAAGACAGCATCATGACGTATGCCTTCCCACTGAAGGGATGCTGTCTCAGCTATGTAAAAAAAAAACAGCATGAACACTGTGACACGATTAACACAGCTTTGGAAAATGTAATTTGATATACAGCACAGTGCATCTTGACTCACTAAAGTCCTGAAAGCAGCTCTTGTAATATTATTTTCACAGCTTTTTTTATTTTAGAAAGCAAACTAGGACTTTTTCAGATCTTTGTGTGTCACACAAATATGTAACCACATTTATGAAATTATGTTACTTTCTTTAATGAGAGTAGATCTATTACATTTAAAAAAATGTAGAGCAAAAATAATTAAACTCTGGTCTTCTTTCTGAAAACAAGTTTAAATACTAAAATTCAATGTCCTGTCACATGTATTCTTAGAAAAGACTTCCCCCTAGTGGCCAACCTTAGTCTCTCACTGATGCCAGCCAGGTTGGTCAGAGCCATGAGTGCCTCAAAGTTCTGCAGCAGGGTGCATTCAAGACTCAGAAGACTGACGAGGGGGCGCACTGTCTCATAGATCTGACAACAAAAGAAGTGAGCGACAAGGTTAGACAGGAGTAGATTAGTTTTATTTTGTTTTTTATTAAACTGAAGAGGCTTTTTACAGATTGCAACTCTCACCCTTTCTCCTGGAAACGCAATCTCTGGGTTAGACGTGATGGTGATTTTTGCCAGGGCTTGAGCTGCTTTGATTTTACCCATGTCTGTGTTGTCAGATGCCAGGGGGATCAAAGCCTGAGGAGGAGAACGGTAAACATAAATCATGTGGAGCCCCCGAAGCAAGGTTTTTATTTCAGTGTGCAGGCTAAACTAATGGTGCTCTACCTTTCCTCCACCCTGTGCCACCACTGTGCCTCTGTCTTCCTGTCGTTCCACCAAAGCCAAGAAAACCCTGTCGTGATAAATAGCATTAAGAGAAAATCTACAAAGAGGGAGAACAGTGAGTGAAAAAGACTTACTGCCAATTTCCTACCTGGCGATACACTCCCTACAAGCCTCTGTGAGGGCAGGACTCTCCTGTTTGACCATACACACCAACGCAGACACCACACCAGCCTCCAGCAGCTTCACCAGTCTTTTCTCTACATAGGAAGGTGCATCCTGTCACATGAAAAGACAGACAGGTTCATGTAAAACAGCAAAGTAGTAGAGATAGTGTGTAATATCAAAAGGAATATTGTGCATGAAAAAAGGAGCTGTTCAATGGCACCTTGGGGTGCTCCTCTGGCACGTGCTGCTTTGCATACTTGGCCAGCTCCACCATCTGAGGGTCTGGTTTCTCCACTTCGTAGCTGTTGGTGCAGTTCACTAATGTGGAGCCCACAGCAAACAGCACTGTCTTATCCTCAGACTGCAGGAACACAAATTGAAATAAAACACGGTTGTTAAAGCCATCCATCAATATTATAAAAGCGTTTGTGTGCATTTTCATGGTGGTTGTTTCAAATAAATACCACAATAACCACTAAGTATAAAAAAACTACAATCATCAATCAAACCTTTGCTAGTTCACACATGGCCAGGAGAGCGTTCTTGTCTTGCACTAAGTCCTCCTTCACATCAGCATCGAAGGTGAGGTAGGCGAGTCCTTCCACAGACCACCGGCGGGACGTTGGGGGCAGAGACTCATTACACAGCCACCTGAAAGAGGCAAAGATACAGCTCATTTCAAATCTGATAAACCACTCGTTTATCGTTTGTTTTTAAATCAGGTTTAATCAGGCTTGGTACATTTCTTCTAAATCTATACCCAGATTCAAGAATCAACACAGGCATACATACTTCCTACACTGCTTGGCGAGCTTTAGCGTGGATCCCTCTGCAAACTGCTTCATGCTGAAATCCGTCCCTCCTGCTGATCCAAGCTTGCACAAACCCTGTGTAATAACCACCAGAAACCGTAGTTGACTTATCTTTATTTAGAAATGTTCTTCTGCCCAACTGTCTAAAATAAATAAATTGGCGTTTGCTGCAGTACATACCACCAAGGCTCTCACACGTATCCTGTCATTCTCGCTCTTCTTGTAGAGGTCTTTCAGGAGTGCCACGCCGTTGGCTGTGATGAAGGACGCTCTCTTGGCCTTGCCTGCAGCATGGATGAGAGCCTCCACCGCAACCTGCTGGTGTATTACATCTTTGGACGCACATAAGGAGATCACTGCATCGATCATCCCTGACATTTCCAGAGTTCTGTTTCCCACGTCACTCGGTCCTTGGAGGAGCACCGACACTGTTTGGATGGCTCGCAGCTTGGCGTCCAGGCCAGATCGACTAAAGTGTGCCCTTTACAGAAATACATTAATTTGAAAAGTTAGTGAAAGAATACTACTTTTTGACTTCCGGCTTCTAATAATGTAGTAAAGAGTAGTTTTTTTAGTCAACTCACTGCACGTATTCTTCACACAGTTTGTTAAAGTTCTCCCTCTCTTTGTCGCTCTTCAGGTCATCGTAGAGTTTGCAAAGCAAGACGGAGCAGCTCATGTGGGAGTTGTCTGTAAGAGGTGGTCCCTCTGAGAGCTCAGCGACCGTCCCCGCCACTTCCAGGATTTTCTTCAGTCCTGTGGGAAGACAGGCGGTTTAATTAATCTGTCTGCAGCAGTGTCAGATAAAACTGGTGACAGAATGTCACTCGGGGCTCGGAATAGCTGATAATAGGACTACAATGGAGAAGCCATGGTAGTACAATTGTACTTACAAAACTGAAACAGGGATGTTCAGAGGAAAGCTGATGTCTATTTTATATCCATCATAGCATAAAAATCATGTGCAGGTGTGTTTCATACCCTGGTCAATCACCCATATCGTGAGGGAGTTATCTGGGTTTTTCAAAGACTTGCGGGGAACTTGCTTCACAAGGAGGTTGATGGCGCCGTCTCTGCCCACCCCCGACACATTAGATGCTGGCATCATTTCCAAGAGGTGTCGCAACATCGAACGCAACTCCTTGGAGGGTTCTGTGTGAAATTCATACATTCAATTACAGTAGAAACAACGGGACAGAAAGCTGATACACACAGAAAAAGGATATGTTATTGATCGACTTTCATGTGGAGCCAACTCCAATATAAACATGATCAGAGGCCAAGCTCACCAGGAAGTATGGCTTCATCTTTCCCTCTGATCTCTCTCTTCATACCCTCTGTCAGAGCCTCAAACATCACCTGCAGCAGGTGGCAGGCAGCCAGAGACACAGTGGAGGCTCCTGCTCCCATTACTGCACACAGCTGCTCCATTCCCAGCTCATTCACTATAGCCATAGTCTGGGAGTGAAAAGCAGTGTTAAGTGTTACTAGAAAGAATATTTAGTGTCCTGACAGGCATGGATATAAATAAATACTCAACAGGCGACTGAACAATGTATGGAAACAGAAATGCAGAGAAATTTCACTTTCTGTTTTATCTATGTTTTCCAGGACAGAAAATACAAGTTTGCATTGTTGTTAAAAATAATATAACTTACTCTGGACTGATGCCCAGTGCACAACCCAACCAGGGTCCTCAGCGCAGAAAGGACAACATCCTCCTGCTTCGACTGAAGAAGTCTCTGAATCAGCTTCACTCCATCGTTACGGAAGATCTGCTCAGCTCCTGCATCTTCTCGAGATAATACCACTAGATTCTGAGCAGCCTGGAATTGAATAAATGACAACATTATTTTACAGACAGATCAAGATACATTAACATGTTAAGAGTGAAAAAACAAGAGTCTATTATGATCCTGCCTCTTGAGCCACCCTTACCTTTTGTCGATCAGAGTCATTTGCAGATCCATCTAAGAGGAGGGAGAACATTTGCTGCACACGAGCATCTGTGGAGTTTTGCTGCACTGACTACAGAGTGAAGAGAGAAAACACTAATGAGGGAACTGTTTCGAAATACATAACAAACCTCCATGACCTTCATCCATTATTAAAGAAAAGACATCACCTTCTGCTGGATGTGTGCTCCCAGCTGTCTGAGCAGATCCTGGAAGGCTTTGTTTTTAGGTTCCAGCTGGGCACACCTCTGCGCATCCAGAAAGGCCTGGTCAAGCCGACCGAGTTTCTGGAAAGCCTGAGCTCTTCGGAACCTGGCTTTCACATCACCTGGGTCTGTATCAAGAGCTGAAGAGTGACAGACACGAGACGTTAAACTGCACATACAACCATTAATCTTACTCCAGGTATAGTGACAGTTCATGCAGCAGCACAGCAGTAGTGATGCATGATATATATCAGATTTAGCAGCCTGATATAGGGAATTATATATCATCAGCTATTTATTGGTTTTAGTGAAATTCTAGCCAGTAAATAGAGCAGATAATACGAAGCAAAATTGCTTTCATCGGCTTAACAAGCACAGCATCTACACAAACCGACGCTGCGTTTCACCAATCCTTCTTCTACAGTGACAAGATGAAGGACAATGAGAAGAAGAAAAAGCGCAGCACGTTGTTTTCATGCTCACAATGTCAAACTGCTGCACCTACTTAGGTAGACTTGAGAGCCAAACATGTCATTTCTAGTGTAACTGGCCATACTAGCCTTTCTTACCCTCAGGTGTGCAGAAACTACAGATTATTAACTTATTTTTAAAATACAATAATGTGAAAATTATCATTTATCTTTTCGGTATCATGACTACATAATAGTTTAACTTCTTCTCTTTAGTGTGCACTATACCAACTTAGAACAGCTGTGAATAGTTTATCCCAATCTTCTTCTTCAGTTGTGTATTTATCATGAAAATTCAGCATTTCTTTTCAATAGCTTCTATGTCATGTGACCCAGTGACTCCATGCCGAATTGTGTTACTAAGTGGAACAAATAAGACACATCTTCTATTTTATATTACACATATTTTTATCACTACACAGGCCTCACAGGACACACCAACATAGCAACATGATTGTAGCAAACTGAACATGTTTTTACAGCTTTGAGAAGCACAATATGGATGTTTGTTTATTTTGTTTATTAGAAATAGAAATACAACAAAAATGTTAAATATTCATATAAAATAGAAGAAGCAGTAATCAAAACAGGTGTGTCATTTTTGTCCCATTTAGTAATACAATTTGGAATTGATTTGGAGTCACTGGGTCACATGACATGGAAGCTATTGAAAAGAAATGCTGAATTTTCATAATAAATATTCATATAAAATAGAAGAAGCAGTAAAATGTAATCAAACGAGGTGTGTCTTATTTGTCCCATGTAGTATTACAATTCGGCATTGGTTTGGAGTCATTGGGTCACATGATATGGAAGCTATTGTATAAAGAAAACTGCTGAAGTTTCATAATTAATATTGGGAGTCCGCAGGGTGTCTCCGGAGTAACTGTCTGTCCAACACCCAACCTTAAACTAACTTCACCGCGGGATGTAAAAGTAGGCTTGGGTACTTAGGTGTTGTGTCCCTTAATTTAAACCACTTATATATGTACTCAGTGATCCATGAACTCTACAACATCCCATATGACCGATCCCACCTTTGGATGCATCAGCCTCTGCCTTGTTGTACTCCTCCAGCTTCAGGTAGCACGCTGAGCGGTTGCGGTACAAAACAGCACTTTCTGTCTGTCTGTCACTCAGCTTTAATGCTTTGGTGTAACAGCAGAGAGCGCCCTGCATGTCTCCTGCCTTGAAAAGGGTGTTTCCCTCCTCCTTCAGGGCTGCAGGGTCCTGGGTTGAAGAGAAAAAGTAGTCAACAAGGGCTCAGGATGACAGGAATGAAATCTGCTAAGCTACAAAGAAAAGCTATGTAGCTAACTGCCGTTGCCTTACCTTGTCTTTTCCATTAGCGCTCATCTTCAAGATGCTACGAACAACACAGCGTTACTAAATGTGGGAAATATGTAGTTTAATTTAACTCTGCTTGATCACAAACACCGCTAACTTCAGCTAAACATGTTACATCTTGCTCTGCTTCCGGGTGTCAGGAGCACGTTGATGACGTTTCGGTACCAGCCCCGCCCCCTCTCCTCACGCTCCATGACCATAAAAGGAAGCGAGGCACTGGAGCGTCTCTCTCCCATCTCTGCTTTATTTGGTTATATTTTCATCCTGTGGCTTTTCCTCAGTGCTCACAGGCACAGAGGGTTTTATCAAGCTGCTGGTATAATAACAGAACAGGTTCATAAAGGCAGCAGTTCAGGTTGTAGATACTTTCAGCTGTGGGAAGTGTTGAATGCTGAGATGATGGTAAAACCTCAGGAATGTGTGTTTTTGGTACCATTTTCTAGTAAGCCATCAGTTGTGAGGGTGTGTGTCCAAATCCATTTATTAGCAACCTTTTTAAAGCTGCTGTTGCTGATATATTTTTTTAAATTAAAATAAGTGTTAAATAGCTCTATTTTGCAGTAATCACTGTTTGGTGTGTAGCCCATGTCTCTCCTCGCTCTACTCATGTAGTAAAAGACAAAAGAAATGTTCTGGTATCCCTGCCACTTTATCCAATCAGGACAGAGAACTCCATAAAGAGGAGGTCCAGTCTGCAGGATCCTCCTGTTTGCTGCCTTTTCTTGCGTTTAGCCTACTTCTACACATTCATGTGTCGACATACAGAGGAGGGAGGGGAATGCTAACTGCAAAACGGACACGACATTAGCTAAAACAACAAAACAAATGCTTACAGCAGCTTCAACATTTACAATTGCTGACTTGATGGATAAGAAAGTGATTTGTTAATGAATTATTGTAATTTATAGCTGCATACATTGATGGATGAGGAACTCATGAGCATCTATTGATTGATACCAATTTTTATATCTGCGCTGTTACCAAACAAAAGAATAAACAAAGGTTTTATTTAACAACCTGGCAACCCAACAGTTTTTCTTATAACATATCTACAAAGTATTATGAAATTATTTACTAACTTTTAATAAAACTCTTAAAGGATTTACACATACATCTAGGAGGACCAGTGCAGCACTTCTTAGGATATGTTAAACAGTAAAGTAACTTGCTACAACTGTCTGAGTAAAAAAGCACAATAGCACAGATATTCAGTCGCTCCAATAAAGTGCCAGTACATCAAAAGTATGCTTATGTACTCTTCAGTTGGTTTATAGGGGGATATATTATTTTTTTTATATATATATGGTGACAAATAGAGAAATATGTCACTTTTTTGAGCAGCAGAGTCTTTTACGAGTGAGTTTTAGAAGCGCGTTCACAACAGTGTTTCCTTTCAGGTCACAACTAAAGAAGGAAGTGTCCTGGTGTGGTGTTTCCTGTACTGGTCACCTGGGAACTCTCGTTTACCAGGACAGCCGAGCACCATTGTGTTGTTTCCTCTGTTGCCATGGAGACAAGGTGGTTCCCTTTGGGCATTGCATTCAGGTACCCCTGTTAAGTCTCTCATATTACCATGGCAGCTTTGTGACTTTAGAAGAATATCCAGCAAAGATAGTATATATTTCCTCAGGGGTGGGCCTGCTGTGAGGGCTCGTACATACCGGATCCACAGGAGATCCATGAGACTCAGCTGCAGCAACAGGGACCAACGGGTAGAAGAGCCCCGGTCCTAAAATCAAAACCAGCTGAGCAAACATTTGTTCCTTATCACGACTTTGTTGCGTAAGAGATTATGCTTTCCGAGCAGAACTCTGTCATTACTGGCGTACTTTCTGGTCGCATTAAGCCTGAAATAACCCATTTCGAATGGTTTTGCTGATCCACTGAAAGGTTATCAGTCTCTTGTGACTGGAGCAAAACCAAAACAACACCATCTGCTCCTGTCATGTCCCACACAATCTGCTAATTAATTATTGAAGTGTCAGCCTAGTTCCTGTTTCCATAAACACACAAGAGTTCCCGACTGGGCTATTAAAAGAACACACAACTATGGGACTCACCTACCAGGCATCATCGGGCCTACCTGTTTCTCACTGGGCTTCTCAGGTGTCGTTTACCTGAACAATGGTGTTCAATTCTCTGCAGCAGTAACGCTGGTTTTCAGCTTTGCTGTTGCAGCGATAGAATACACAGCACTGCTTAAGCCCCTTTGTCTAAGGCAAATGGCTCAGGGAGCCAGTTCATGAGTCACAGTAGTCCCTCTACAATGGCATTATAAAAGTTAATGGTGACATAACTTTATGTCTCACAAATTTTAAAGCTCTGTGTCTCTCATACCAACACAGTCAGAATGTAAAAGCAAGTGGTGCCCCAGCCAGATATAACTAACCTCCATCATGGTTCAAACAAGTTATTATCCTGCTCTAATTGGACTACTAGACATATTCAGTATCATCCATGGGATCGCACAAATCGTTATCCAAATTTGCCATAAATTAGAGGAAATGTTTTTACTCAAAAGCTGCTACTGCAACTGCCTGCTGAGAGCACAAGAGGTGGGATGTTTTCTATTATTTTCTGGATGCTTCATTCCCACACACTCCAAACACAAAAACATTAATAGAAAAGCTGGTTAAACCTGATATTAGGGTCGCTAATTAACATGCATATAAGCAGCATATTGACCCTCTTTATCAGTCATTTTCATTTAATTTATTAATTCCTTATTCTGCATGACCATATTCTTCAACCAGGCCATTAACTAAATGAGTTAATAACCCCCTAATCAATGCGTATTGAAAGTAAGTAAAGTACTTGTTGTACATTAATTACAATGTTCAATCTCTTAGCTCACTATGGTAATAGTCACTAACAAGAATCAATGACATCGTAAAATTATGCACTGCAGGACTCCAATATCCACTTATTTATTGCATAAAGTAGTGACGTTTCAAGCGATACTGCTCTTCATCAGACACTAGTCATTACTAGACATTAGCCTGATGTATAGCAGTATTGCTTGAAACATCTATACTGTAGTGCATTAAACAAGTGGATATTGGAGCCATGCAGTGTGTGTGTGTTCTTTTTGTCTTGTTTATTTCATGTTTTGCTCATTTTTGACTGAGAACCTGCCTTTTTCATCTGAATGTGATGTATTCCTGTGTAACAAAACACAAAAGTACAAGTGTCAATAGTGTCCAGATAACTCCACTCTTAAATCTTTCTAACTCTTGCTTTTAACTTAATGACTAATAGAAACTGTGTGGGTTAATTAGTGTCAAACTACTACTGAATTAGTGATGAGAAAGACCTCACTTCAGAATCTGAGTCATTCAGGGTTATGGACACCATTTACACTTTTAGTTTTGCATTCTGTTGCATAGGAATAGACCGTATTTATGAAGCGTGAAGGAGAATGACTACATTTGTAGTACACCATGTAAAGCCCTTACTGAGTAATTAATGTACAACATCTTAATAAGGAGCTCGCTGAGGGAAAACTCTTAGATAATGGTCTAGTAGTTGTAGAACATGGTCATGCAGAATAAGCTGTTAATGAGTGCCTTGAAAATAAGTGTTGCCAGAAAGTTTTTTTCATCCTAAATCTGTATTAGACAGCTGGTTTTTCGAGAAAGTAGAGACTTGCAAGCACAGAAGAAAAAGTAGAGTAGTTCACTTGCCTCAGTATTAGAGCATTTGTTTAATCATGCCCACACTTATGTAACCTCTGGACGTCTGTATTTTGGGCTGCGTCTGGTTTATCAGAACAGATGAACAAACCAGATGCAGTTGTGACCTACTATCACGGGTACAGCCCACACAGTATAATAGGCTATGTGATTCTTCTCGCTCGTAGACTGATTACACTGCGCTGGAAACAACAACAGCCACCCACATATGATATTACAAGTTTTCAGCGTGTCTTTCCAGAGACAATGCACCAGTTAGCGGGGATGATTTACAGACCTCATTGTGAATTTAGTCCAGAAGGTGTTATTCATCTTGTAAATGAATAGCCCTTTAACAGTAATGAGGTATATCATTACAGTATGACACTATTCTGTCTGTGAACTGCTGAGTGGATTGTTTTAAATATTACAATCATTAACTTGCTATAAATATCACAGGTAAGTGGGTCATGTTAGACACAAGCAGGTGGGAATATATTGTGAATGGCTTTAGCTTTATAAAGGTTATAATCACTGTATATACATGTGACTGTAAGTGCTTTTATATTCACTATTAATCACTATGAATATTAATTATGATTTTTATCTGTTTCATAGTCAAACACGTGGAGGATCCTCGTGTTGCAATGCAGACACTCATATTTACACACTGCACTTCTGAGTCCAGAAATTAAAGGTTGGTGCATTTCTTTCACAATCTGCTGAAGCTGTCCGACCAATCACCGCCCGATGCGCAGCTCCTCTCTTCCCACAAGCCTTTGCGGCAGCTCAGCGGTGCTAGCGGCTAAAGCTAGCTCGTTCAGTTGGTAATCTGTCAGCCCGGAGCTAAAAGCACGCACACTGCTGGGCTCTCCACTCTTCCGGATTACTCTCCTTTGATGGGTAACGTCAGATTTTTTCATTTTGTTCACAAAGCGACAGTCCCAAGGTCGTCAGTGACTGTTCGCCGATGTTTGGATGGGGAAAGTGGGATGGTTAGCCAGGAGATATCAGTCACGTATTGTCTTAATGTTATCAAGCCAATACTTGCTATCGACTGTAACGGTTGACATAAATCTGCCATGCAGCACAGGCTCTCAATGCAGAAAGACAGATGTGACTGCTGTTTGCCAGGGTTCATCAGTAAACGACAATGCCCGTAGTAACGTTGTGTGACTCCTGAAGCTAGCTCGTAAACCAGTCGTGTTGATGTGGTAACTTAATCATGGAACATCTGGTTGCTAGCGCTAGCTTAGTCAGCTACATATTCGTGATATCAAACGTCAGTTAGTATTTAAGTAACCGGGTTTATTAAAGTTTGACAGAGTGCTGTAATTTAGCCGTTGGGTTAACTATCTATATCTGTTAACTACATGCCGTTAATGTGAGCTTACACGGGACAATGTCCAAATGCAGGTATGTTAGTGCTGTTAAGTTTGTTCACTGGCTAGCTGCCCAGCGATAGCAGGACTAAAAGTCTCCCAAGTTAATGAATAAATAAGGTGCCCCTCCCGAGTCAATATCCCGAAAACTACTGTTCAGGTTCAGAATGTCTTCCTTTATGTTAATAACACGCCATCATGTGAGCAGCTTGGGATTTGTGGTTCATTTGCATTTTGTCAAACAAACGCAGGACTGTAGTCTCTATCCCTGTCAGGCATCCCGACTGACAAAGCCTTTCATGTTGGATATATTCCTCATGTGGTCCAAATGGTCTGAGAAGTAATTGTCTCCCTGCTGGCAGTGAGGCTATATTTCAGTCAGTGTGAGCAAATGTAAGTGCCAGGTTATTATCCCAACCCTCTGTGGGTAATGCTAAGACCGTCCCAGCCTGAGAAGTGAGCGGATTACGATCCTGTTGGATTTGCTCACAGAAGGAAACAAGAGCACCTATTAGTGCTGTGAGGAAACACAGGCCACTATGCTCCGCTTGATCCCCGCTCCCCCTCTTGTTGACTTTATTTGTCAGATCAAGAAAAAAAAAGGTCTCTCTCATTCTCCCTCACACTTCCTTTCACTTGTGCTTCTCATTAGTGGCAGCCCCTCTCTGGAAGGCTGGATACATATTATTGTATGCTCCATTAATCAAAACCTTTCCCAACAGCTAAAGAAGACCCTCTGATGCGATTTCAACTTGGCGCTTGCGATCGAGGACAGACGGACTGCCCATGCTGCCACAGTAGATATGCTGCCTCTATGCTACTGAGAGAAGAATGACATTTGTCTCATTTTAATTCCTGGAGCTGTTTCGGGGAAGAATCGAGGCCTTGCTTGAAAAAAAGTTGCTGCTCCAAGCCAAGTTGGTCTTTTTCTCAGCCCATTTCTTCGCGCCGTTGTAGCCTGGAGTGCAAACTGTTATTGCACTAGAGGCCAACTAAGCAAAAGGGCTGTACTGGAGGATTAAACTGTGCTGTGGTAGTGGGGACTGGACTAGCGGAGCAGGCCCACATTGACACACATCATGCTGCAGGGACACTAGGGTCCCTGTTTGAGCCCCTTCTGTGTGGCGCTTGTTTTTTTTTTTCTTTTCCTGCAGTCTCATCAGTTTGGATGGTTGAACACAAGGGCTACTTTGAAGGAGCCCACCGGTGGCTGTGGTTTGGCCAAAGCTGACAGACTGCTTGCCAGCTATTGCTGATTTAGTACCCTTGTCCACTGCCACTGCTGTCGTAGCCCGCTTCGCTGTGGTCTCCAGTATGGTGAATGGAGGCTGGAGGCATCACAGGAGTGGAGCCGAACCTTCAATACTGGTGTAGCTGTTTACTTTCCATCGTTTTGTCCGCACTGTGAGGGATTGCATTCAAGTTTTCAAGGACTTTTTTTTTCTCTGTGCTGGAAAAAACCCCCCACCTCAGTCAAGGTCATTTTTTTTTTTTTGATCCGGAAAGAAGACCGCTCCAGAGGAGGATGAAGCTGAGGAAACAGGTGACAGTGTGTGGCGGGGCCATATTCTGTGTGGCTGTTTTTTCACTGTATCTGATGTTGGATCGAGTCCAACATGATCCTGCAAGGCGACAGAATGGAGGGAACTTTCCACGGGTAAGAATAATTACTGTAGTGCTTGTGCATACTGTATGTTGTGTGAAAGCCCTCTTCTGCAGTTATTTTTGTCGCGCTTCTTTCCGCCTGTTTTGTTTTGATGCACCAGAAGTTTGATCAAAGCACAAATTAGCATAAAGACTTTTGTTTACTTTAGTCAGATAATTTTAATCATGAACAAAAGGCTCAATATTTATTTATTTATTTATTTTTAACACTCGTATCCTTTTTGTAAATCTTTAGTGCTGATTAATCTCACACTGCTCTTTGTTATTTCGGCTAAATCAGATGATCTTTCATCACAGATCGTCTTAATTTGTAGTCGTCAAACAAAGTTTACTGACTCTGACAGAGAAGAAGAATGTGGGTTTGGATAACAGATGTTTTATGACGTTACGCAGCTGCATGATTTATTATTTTTGTCTGCGTTTCAGAGCCAAATCTCAGTTCTGCAGAACCGGATAGAGCAGCTGGAGCAGCTCCTGGAGGAAAACCACCAAATCATCAGCCACATAAAGGACTCTGTGATGGAGCTCACAGACACAGGAGCTGTGTCTCCCAGTGGCCACCTGCCGTTCAGAAGTGCCAACGGTTCCTGGGTGCTACCCTTCGACGGCCGTCCCACTTTCCTCGCTGTCAAGCCCCAGGATTGCCAATTTGCTGCAGGCAGCCGTGGCCAAGCAGACGTTCAGGTGAGCTCACTGAGCTGCTAGTTGTTTCCCCAGATGAAATCTGTTGTTTTAATTTCAGATGCTACTACATACTTATTTCTAGGGCGTGTTTAGTGAGCTCATGATGAGTTGGTGTTCCATTTTAGATGCTGGATGTGTACTCCCTTCTCAAGTTTGACAACCCGGATGGCGGCGTATGGAAACAGGGCTTTGACATTACTTACGAGCCTGACGAGTGGGACAATGAACCGCTGCAAGTGTTTGTGGTCCCCCACTCCCACAATGATCCGGGTGAGTTAAGAGGGCGTAACACAAAGCTGTACACGTCTCAGTGCTTTGAGAGTTTTTCTGATTGAAATGTATCTTAAGACTCAGGCTAAAAATGGCATCTTGTCAGCAGTCAAACCAGCTACAGCGAGTCCTTACCTGAGCAGGAGGGCTAGTGAAGATTCGATTCATTTGTTCTCATTATTATTATTAGCATAATGCTGACATGATTGACGGCTCAGACACAAACAATAGAATTACAGAGATATTGCCAATGGAAAACTGTATCTATTTATAGGTTTGATTGGCTGAGATGTTTTTCCGGACTGACATTTCCATTAAACTTGTTTACCAGCCTGCCACATGCTTGCTAAGTTGACAGTTATTGATATGTTGACAGGCTGCAGAGACCTGTAAAATTCATCAACAATAAGAATAGCCCTTGTTTGGGAGCTGCATATGATTCAACTCTGCTGCAAAGTTTTCTTTACTCATTTTTTTAATGCAGCTTACAGACTGCAGTTAGCCTGAAGACACGTGGATGCAGGTTTACTGGTAAAAGGATAATTTCTTTGAATACAAAGTAGGGGCTTTAGCGCTTTAAGTCAACTTCAGGTAAGCAGGTCAAACACTGAGTATGACTGCAGCAAATCGTCCTGTCGCTCACAAAAAACTATGAGCTCTCATTCACTTAACTATCACCATTTCACTGTCATTTCTTATGATTGAACTGCAGAATGAGTCTGAACGTTGAACTCTATGAAATACATCAGCCCCACAATATGTGAGATGAATATTTGACAGGACATTTTTAGGCTGTGCTATTTTACTGTTGCAAACTCTAAGTGCGTTTTAGTCACTTTCTTTGAAACCACTCTGCTAAATAGCTTTCTGAGGGGAACAGCTCCACTTGAATAAAATATGAGTTTTATTTTTGATCCGTTGCAGCACTTTTTGCACAGAGTTGAATCTCTTACCTGCCCCTGTCTCATCATTTTACCAGCCAGCTAGATAAAGGAGAGAGGGTTGTGGTGTACGGAGGTGTATTGTTTCAGGAGATGGTCCAAGCTGTAGTGGACAGTCTGTTCGCCAGCCGCTGTGTAAATTGCTCATATTTATATCTTCTTGTCTCGTTAGGTTGGATCAAGACTTTTGACAAGTACTTCACAGACCAGACGCAGCACATTTTAAACAACATGGTGGTGAAGCTGGCAGAGGATCCTCGCAGGAAGTTCATCTGGTCCGAGATTTCATTCTTCTCCAAGTGGTGGGAGACTGCAGACATACACAAGCAGGAGGCTATGCGCAAGTGAGTCACAGCTCAGTGAAGCGCGCCTTTAAGTTTCCCACCTAAATCTGAGAATGACTTGATATTTCTCTGATGCCCACTGGCTTGAAGTACAGTTTTTACACAATGGCTAGTATCTGCTGGCAGATTGTGGTAGCTCTAAAAATAACTTGTTATCTGGTTAATAAGACTCTCCGTCTTTAGGGCTGGATTATCCTCACCTTGCTTTCTTAATCCTCTCCGTGTTCAACAGACTGATCCTCGGAGGGCAGCTAGAGATCGTGACAGGAGGATGGGTGATGACGGATGAAGCCAACGTTCACTACTTTGCCATGATAGACCAGCTTATTGAGGGACACCAGTGGCTGGAGAGAAATCTAGGTGCACAATCAGACTCCTTGTAGGAGCCTTTTCATTCAAATTTGTCAAATCATGCTTAAATGTTTAAGATGCTCTCTTCTCTGCGTGAAATCTAAGGATGTTTGCTTCCTAAGTCTAAAGTTACAATCAGAGCAGTCTTCCCAATGCTCATCATCCTGCATGCGGTATGTGTTGCCTCTCACTCAGCGGGTGATAAAACACTTTGTGCTACTTTCAGCGCTCCCCGCTGAGGAGAATGACTTTCTAAAAGATGCACCCTTTCCTTTTCATCCAAACATAACCCTGAACATCTTGTTTCCTGCTGGCGGTCGTAGGTGTAACTCCTCGCAGCGGGTGGGCGGTAGACCCTTTTGGGCACAGCGCTACGATGGCCTATCTGCTGAAGAGGGCCAACCTGACTAGCATGCTGATCCAGAGGGTCCACTACTCCATCAAGAAACACTTTGCCTCCACCCGCAGCCTGGAGTTTATGTGGAGGCAGGCCTGGGGTGAGTGGAGCGGTGCCAGCAACAGTCATCTGATTCATGCGCTTATCTGTGTTAAGCTCATTGCAGAGTGAGTCATGCCACTTGTCATCATGGCCTTTTGGAAGAACAAGCAGTGCATAATAGCCTCAGAGGACCTATCTTCATTATTATTTCTTAATGAATTGGACATCTGCTGAAGAATTACTGCCCATTGGTTCCTAATGTAAAAATCCTCCAATATTACACTGGTGGATATGATCAAATATTGATAGTTCTTTCAGGGATTCATTTTGTAAGTGTTCTCTTTACTTTTTGCTGCTTTATCCAGAATTACTTTTGACAGTCCTCAGTGAAAAATGTGGGTGTGTATGAGCACTCGTGTGTCTCTGATCACAAATACCATCCTTACCCAACATGAAACATTGCAGACTCTTAAGAGGCCTGTCATGCCATTTGATGTTTTACTTTCCTGCCTTTACAGACACTGGGTCCAGCACGGACATGTTTTGTCACATGATGCCATTCTACAGCTACGACGTGCCTCATACCTGTGGGCCCGACCCCAAGATCTGCTGCCAGTTCGATTTCAAGAGGTTGCCGGGTGGTCGGATAAACTGTCCCTGGAAAGTGCCGCCAAAAGCTGTGGTGGAGGCCAACGTAGCAGAGAGGTAAGACGTGGGAATTAGTTTTTTCTCTTACTTATGGTGATAACCTTTAAGTTTATCCATTAAAATGTGTCACAACATATCAACATAAATAAGGCGTTGTGGTGCTGCAAGGAGATGCCTTGGCCTACAACTCATACTCTGCAGATGTAAGGGAACATGCTTGTTTTGATACGGACTCACTACACAGCTAACAACAAGCTTATAACATGTGGGGCGATAAAAGTACTACACTCATCCGCAACGTTCAGTGGCATCTCCTTCATCTTTTTGGTTACCATGGTGATGGGTGATGAGTAGCGCCCAATCAGATATATGATTGCTTGATTTTAAAAGGGAGACGCTGGCGATCCCAGCACCTTCCTGAAAAGATCAAACTTTTTCAACTTGAAGCGCCCGGAGCGGCTGCACAATAAAGTCGGCGTTGTCTGAAATAAGACGCTGCTCCGCATGCTGCCTCATATGCTGCCTCATATGCTGCCTCATATGCTCTCTCCAACAACTTGAAAAAAGGTGCTGGCGAGGAAAAAAATCATGTGGACACGGGCCCAAAGTCATTTTTTTAGCAAGAAAAACAAATATTCTGTTGTTCTAGGTTCTCAAAGGAATCGAATAGCTGGTTTTCTTCATCTAATATGAGCATATAATTGTATGACAAGACGTAGGAAAATGTGATTGTGAGAAATTCACTGCTTTCTGACGTTGTATCAACCCAACAAATGATTAATTGAGAAAATATTGGGCAGACTAGTCGATTATTAAAATAGTATTTAGTTACAGCCAGTGTATGTGTTGGGCTATTTAATAACAAGAAATGTCCATAACTGGAATGCTAAAAATATGTTTGAAAACCAGGTTTTGATTACATAGTTTGTCCACTAAGGAGCACTGAGATGTCCTGCTGGGTATGTGTCTTGATCTTGTCTTAAATAACCAAAGTTATGGAATTTTGGCTCCAGCGACACACGACCATACAGAGCAGATTGGACACTGTGGTTGAAACTCTGTTATCTCTGCTGGTCCCTTTTTAAAAATAAACTAAACTTGAGCTTGTGCCAGCGACAGCAGCCAGAGAAGGTGGATGAACGGAGGGAGGCAGACGCAGACTGCAGATAGCCTCACAGTCACATTAAGCTGCCTTTAAGAACTTTCCAGAGGACATATTTCTGTGGCTAATGGAAAACACCCCCAGGGTTAATTTCATCCTCTTCTATCCAAGGTCGTAGTGATTTCCTCCAGAACTGGCGTATGCAAAGCGGCGCAGTTTGGATGCCAAGAAATCTGTCCCCTCAGTTATTTTTCCTCTCCTCAACCAGGGCACAGCTCCTCCTGGACCAGTACCGTAAAAAGTCCAAACTCTACCGCAGCAAGGTGCTTCTCGTCCCCCTGGGAGACGACTTCCGCTACGACAAGGCTCTGGAATGGGATCAGCAGTACACCAACTACCAGAAGCTGTTTGACTACATGAATTCTCACCCCGAGATGCACGTACAAGTGAGAAAATAATTTGTCAACTGTCACAAACCGTGTCGCCTTCTTCCATTGTGTTTGTGCCTCTCGGTATACAACCTTTCTTGTGATAATGAATCATGCAGTGGATTTTTTAACTTGCTGACAAAACAAAGAATCTGTCACGACTCGATGTTTACTTCAGAAGATGCCTTGTAAGATGAAAGCTGCACGCTCCAATAATGAGAAATTTTTTCCTTTCCTTTCCTTTCTGTTCAGCTGTTGCTTGAGTAAAATGTGTGTTTTGTGTCGTCCGTGTCTTCCAGGCTCAGTTTGGGACTCTCACAGACTACTTCAACGCTGTGTACAAAGCGAACGGAGTGGCCCAGGGATCCAGACCCGCTGACTTCCCGGTGCTCAGTGGAGATTTCTTTGCCTATGCAGACCGTGAAGACCACTATTGGACTGGCTATTTCACCTCTCGGCCCTTTTACAAGAGCCTGGACCGTGTGATAGAGTCGCACCTTAGGTGAGGCAGATTCAGTCTCACTTTCCTGATAACTGGCAACCACAACCCTGCAGTGCTTTCATTATACTGTAGCTGTTCAGGGCCCAGGGTTTTACTTCAGCTTTTCCTACGCATTTTGGCCTTTTGTACAAACACAAACAGCATTTTTGGTCATTGAAAACTGAACTTTTGGAATATCCCTTCTAGGGTGAACATATTTAGAAACTCGGCTTGAGTGTTTCTGGAAACTATGACACATACTCCCACGTTTGCTTCCTAATTGGGCCTTATCAGTGTATCTAGCATTGGCAAATGTGAATTTGGAGTATGTGTTCTGATATCGGAGTTTATTTGAGTTTGTCTCTCTCTTTCTAAACATAGACAAGATGACATCCATTCTGTCAATGTACAAAGTGATATCAAAACATGATGATGGAAAAGAGATTAAAACAGCTGCTGACGTAGTTATAATAAGAAATAGCGTTACCCAGGAGGATTTTGTGAAGAGCAGACACATTTGCCTGCCTTGTTTATAGTATCCTCTGTCACTAAGCAACCACATAATATACAATCTGATTCCTGATTATGGCCTTGTGACATGCGTTTTCAGACGTGTTACTATGGATGGAAACAATTTTTCTAAAATGGTGATAAACTGCTCGTCTGGACAGAGATTGTTTTGTTTTAAACCCGTCTGCAAAAATACCCTGTTGTACATGTGGATGGAGCCTCAGTGAGAGAGTGCTACAGAAGGCTTTTTGTTTCTGTTTTGCATTGCAAACAAGATGTATGTGTGGTCCACTAGGAATAGTTCATAGTAATTTAAGGCATAATGCAAGTCATTCTTTAAGTTTAAGAGGAAGTTTAATAACTAGAGGGTGTAACGATTCACCAATATTAATGGGAAACCGGTTTTAAAGTTAAAGATGTGACTACATTGATACGCCGACCTCTGGATCGATCTAAATGCACTGTGAACTGGTCGATGGCCCGATTTTGTAAAGTTGAGTTGAGTGAAGCTGCTATGCTGCTTCTTTTAATCACAACTTAGCTACAACCTGGCGAGGTCTAAGGTAATGTATCTAGATACGTATCGGATCGTATCATAAGGGAGAGATGCGCACCCCTACTAATAACCCTATTTTTACATTAAACCCACCTCTAGTCTAGACACGGCCACATATACTCACATCTGTACTGACCTGCAAAGCTTGAATAAGAAATAGTTTCTGGTCCAAAAGTCAGACTTAAATTTACAGCTTAGGTCTGAATACCCGAAGACACCCTGGCCTATAATTGTCTGTCGATCTCCTTCCAGGGGGGCAGAGATCCTCTACAGCCTGGCGGTTGCCAACGCTCGGCATGCTGGCATGGAAGGGCGCTACCCGGTCTCAGACTATGCCCTGCTGGTGGATGCGAGGCGATCTGTCGGCCTCTTCCAACATCACGATGCCATCACCGGCACTGCGAAAGAGAATGTTGTGATCGACTACGGCACCAGGTAAGAATCTGAGGGTCTAGAAACAGACGACAGGATTGGAGGGATTACATCCTTGTACCATTTCATGTAACTTCTATGAAACTGAAAATCTGTGCCTCTTCTTTTTTATCCTCGTCTCTGTGGCTATTTTGATACTCGCCGGTTCAATACCTTGAAGCAATAACAAGCTGTGACTACTGCACTGAGCCATTGATTCCTCCTTCCTCCCTAGATTACTGCGTTCACTCATCGGTCTGAAGAGAGTAATCATCAACGCTGCTCATTTCCTGGTGATGAAAAACAAAGAGTTTTATCGCTTTTACCAAACGGAGCCGTTCCTGGAGACGGTATGAGGGAAACATTGAGGGACATTTCTGCCACTGTATGTTAATGTGTCTTGAAAAACTGTAAAAGTATTCACTGTGTTTTTTCTGTGTTATGTTTTTCATTTTCTAGGATGACAGGCGCGCTACTCAAGACTCTCTGCCTCAGCGCACTCTAATCGAGCTGGACCCAGCAGGGCCGAGGTATTATCAGCATCCCCTCACTGCCGCTCTCTTCTCATCTCCTCCGCCTCTTACCTCAGCCACTCCTCCACCATTCTGTGCCTCTGATTGCTTTTTTCCTGTCTCTCTACCAGGTACCTGGTTCTGTTTAACCCCATCGAGCAGGAACGGCTGTGTGTGGTGACGGTGTTGGTCAACACAGTGAAGGTGCGGGTGCTTACTGAGGACGGACAGACCCTCCCGGTGCAGCTGAGCGCTCAGTGGAGCTCTGCTAGTCAAATGAGTGCGGAGGTATTTGAGGTAAGAGACATAATTCATTAGTGTCTACGCTGGCTGCTGTGAACTCAAATTCTCACAGCCCAGTACGAAGTCATTCTAGTTATGTGCTTAAGTTGGAAGAAAGATAGACTTGAAGCCTTCTTGGGGAGTGCTACTTCATGCTGTAAGTTAAATAAAGTTATATAAAGCCTTTTGTGGCTCCAGAAGGAAATGTGGTAAGTCTGATAAATTGCCTCAAACCAAGTCTCTTGAGTCGGCGTCTGTAGGGGCCGAAGACTAGCAGTGAAGTAGAAGTGAGAAAGAAATGAGATTCTCTGTGGCCCACTTCTAATCTCTGTTTAAGACGAACAGCTCAAGATTGTTTTAGCCCCTAAAAGCATAAACAACCAGAACCGCTGGCTGAACTGTCAGTGTTCTGGTTGCATTGTGGGTAATTTAAAGCAGCAGATTTTGACAAGAAGGAAGATCACAGAGGCATAAGACAATATCTCAGGTCATGCTGCGTCAGTTTTGTCTATCGGGAGTCTGAATCAGTGCAAAAATCTTTTTACAATCTAAAATGTGTCATTGTTGTATCTCGCCTGGTGAGTTGAGCTTCACTGGGCACATTTCTGCACATCCTGCCTTCCTCATGACGCAAAATATTGACTCATAGAGTTGAATGCCATAGCTCAGGTAATAGTTATGAGGTTGTAGTTTTCTCCTCGTTCTTTTGACGTTAACCTGAAAGCTTGTACTAGAACTGATGTGTTTTTGTTAACCCTCTCAAAATGAAAACGAAACATCCACTGAAACGGCTCAAATATTATATTGCATCTGCATAAGTAAAAAAAAAATTCCCATTTGCTTACCGCCACCCTGTGGATTAATTTGAAATGAAATTCTCTCCACCCACAGAAAGTAATGAATTTAAATGAAACAGAGAAATTACAGCCTCATTAACACTCATCTCTCATCACAGTTTAATTACAGCACATTGTTGCTAATGTGTAAATGCCTTTCGCTTCTAATGAACGCCTTATGGTCAACACTCTATGTTCAGATTAACAAGGAAAACGAAGCCACATTTTCACATTTGTATGCGTATGACGGCGCCGCTTGATCGATATCCAACATTTCTTCAAACCCTTCATCCAGGCGACATTCATGGTCCGTCTGCCACCTCTGGGCCTGGCTGTGTTCCACCTCTACGAGTCTCCCGACTCGCCCATGACGCTCCGCTCCGACACCCTGCTCAGGCTGTCGGGACAGGGTGTCACTGCTCGCGCCACGGACCCGCTCCCCGTGCGCTCGCAGCAGTCTGACCCTCAGACCTTCTACGTCAGCAGTCAGTCTCTCACGCTGGGCTTCTCTGGAACCACCGGCCTGCTGGAGGTTTGTGTTTTTATCGAACCAGTCGGATTTATATCTGAATTAAGGATCTGCTCGACTGTTTTAACTTTGATCTTTTGGAAGGCATAAAGCTGTGAGCTTGATTTCCTGATAAACCCTTGCTGTTTGATCAAAGTGAACATGGCATGTCTTGTTGCTACTCAAACATCCTTTCATCTCTTATTTTAATTCTCTTCACTGTCTTCTCCTCCGCTCCTTTTTATGGCTTTTTCATCTGCAGAGCATCAAGCGCAAGGACGATCCTCAGGAAGTGAAGGTTCAGATGCAGTTCATGGTGTATGGCACTCGTCCCTCTAAAGACAAAAGTGGAGCTTACCTCTTCCTACCTGATGGGAAAGCAAAGGTATTCCCTCTCTCAGTTGTTGTATGTCAGATGTTTACTTGCCTCTCAGAAGGCTTTGATAGACTGTCTCTCGTGTATTGTGTCATTGTATCATGCTGGGGCGCTCGGGGCAGGAAGGCAGGCAGACTGGGTGCTGCTTCATCTTTTCATTGATTTTTTTTTTTTTTTTAAGACAACAGAGTGCAAAGGATTCGTTCTCACACAGTAGGCACTTGTGGCTCCACTTCTCTCTCTGCCGCTCTTCCTTATTCACTTATTTAGCTCCTGACTCGACTTTCTCTCCTCCTGCTTTCAGCCCTACAACCAGAAAGAGCCGCCCGTGGTGCGCGTGGTGGAGGGGCCACTCTTCTCGGAGGTGGTGGCACACTACCAGCATTTCCAGCAGACGATTCGCATAAACAACGTGCCAGGTAATAAACTGCACAATCATATCAGTTTAAAATGGCTTCTGCAAAAGCTTTTCATGTTTTGGTTAAAGGCGCCAGATGGTACAATACAAAAAGGATGTTTGACAAAATGACAATTTATAATTTGATACAGCTGCCTAATTTTGACTTCTAAGCAGACAAATGCACAACATTATCCAAGTAGCATTTGCAAATCACATTTTCCCCGTTACTTCCCATCTGTGTCACAAGTTTGTTTCATTATGCTTTTTGTATTTTTAGGGGTGGACGGTTTGTCGATAGACATCACCACCATGGTGGACATCAGAGATCAGACCAACAAGGAGCTGGCAATGCGACTAGTCACTGACATCCAGAGTGGAGACGTCTTCTACACAGATCTCAACGGCTTCCAGGTCAGTCGCACCTTCATTAAGCGGATGCTGATGAGTTACACTCCTTTTTTTTCTGCGTAATAGCATTTTTTCTTTTTCTTTTTTGGTCCATTATCTTTTGTTTTTGAGGTTTTCATATTATTCTGTAGCTTCCCAGTAGTGTTCCTTGTGTAATCAAACATTCATCAGGGTGTGTGTGTTTTGGCATCAGAATTCCTGTGTGACCTGACGTAGGTTTCTGCATGATTACGGTGCTACAAATAAACCAGCTAGCCCGCCTGCTATGCGACTCCTCTTCGTGTGAGAGCTGCAAGTTTGTCTGTCTTGTTTGAACATGGCGTGACTGAACAACAAACGCACAGCAAACAAGATGAAGCAAGTTCTCCGGCTGAATTCGCACAAAATCCTGCAATGTGGCACCGTCCTACAGGATTACAAGATTGTGTGCTTTGGAGCGTAAACAATCAGAAAACCTATATTACTTCGTATCCCTCGTTTAACTAGGGAGAAGGTGCCGACTTTGAGTAGTGTTTTTACAAACGGCAGCCGTCAGATCCTGTATAGTATGGCTCTAAAATAATAATAATCATAATAATAATAATCACCATCTTCTACCTCCACGCTAAATTTTTGTTTACACTGTCGGCGAACGTCTGTGTCGGTGTGTGGGTTGAGGGAGGACATCAGTGCTGTAACCTACATCTCCATTTTAAAACCCTGGAAAGAACGCAGCTTGAGTTGCTCTTTAACTATCCCTGACCTGGTCATGGTCATAATGTAGATTTTGCATCTTTCCTCCTCTGTAAGTTTGACATATTGATCTCCTCTTGCAGATGCAGCCTCGTCACCACTACATGAAGCTCCCCCTGCAGGCCAACTTCTATCCCATGCCCAGCCAGGCGTACATCCAGGACAGCCTTCACCGCCTCACACTGCACACAGCTCAGTCTCTGGGTGTCACCAGCCTGGAGAACGGTCTGTATTTTATTACATTCAATTAATGTCATTTCATTTTAATTAATTTCTTTTTTTTGCACTCTTACTTTTTTTTATTTAACCGTCTCTAGCTGTTTAGGCAATAGGGTTGTACTGATGTGGGGGAGGTTACTCTCCCTTCTCTCCATCAAGAGGTTTTCAGAGTTCATACTTTCACATTAATGCACTGAGCTAATTCTATTATCATCGTTATGTGAGTGATGGAGGCGTTTGTAAAGGACGAACGGCTAATGTCTTTCGTCTTCATCAACCAATCATCTGAAAGTTCAACACACAGGCTTTGTATGAAAGCTGTCGTCCTCTGTTCCTCCTCCTCAGGCCAGCTCGAAGTGATTATGGACCGACGGCTGATGCAGGATGATAATCGAGGGCTGGGTCAGGGCCTGAAGGACAATAAGAAGACGGGCAACCGCTTTCGACTGCTGCTTGAGAGGAGATCCACGGGCAACAAGGTCAGTAAGATGGTGGACAAAGGCGGATGTGGAGGCCTGGGGAAGTTTCTCTGCTGTGTTGAATGACTCTGCATAAGCTCTGTGGAATTTAGGAGTGTTATGTCCTTCATTCTGCGTTCATTATCACCTTTCTTCATGTTTTATTTCCAGCACTCATTACCACCCCATCTGTCTTTGTTGTTTACCTCTCATCTCTTCTCCTTCTCCTTTATTTTCTGCTTCATTACCTTCAGCATGAAGGCGTATTTGCCAAACTCTCCTCCTTGTTTCACTCTTTCCTCTCCAAAATCTTGACTGACGGAGTTCAAGAGGTAATGTTGCCGTAGCAACAGTGAGGATGCTTGTTAGCCCTCATTATAGTCTGTTACTGTAGCTCTAGTTCCCTTTTTTTTTTTGTTGTACTCTCCTCCACCTCATGGCTGTTCCATCTTTACAGCAGCGCCATTGAAAGTAACAAATGATGCCATTTATCAACTGAATGAAGACTCATTGGCAGAGAATGGAAGCCATTGGTTGTAGTTTTATCATCCGACACTGTGCTAAAAAACTGCTGATGGTACTTGGGATGAAGTTGCCACAAAACATCAGACATAATGTTTCAAACACTATAATGCCATTAATTTAAAAAATGACATCGCAGCGCTGTGGCTGCAACAAAACCCAATATAGATCGATTAGCACTGTGTCTGGACTAGAATTAGAAATACACCTTGTGCGCCGTCACAGTAATTAGAGCCTATTCCTCCTGTAGAGACGTGATGACACAATAAATGAGCCACTGATGTTGTAACGGCAGCACTGCCACTCACCACTGTGGTTTAAATTCCTCTCTCGCCCTCCCACAGATGATGGACAGTGCAACAAACAGCTTCCCGTCTATACTGAGTCACATGACCAACACCTTCCTGAACCACGAGGTGTTGGCGCTGCCCGTCCTGCCCAAACGCCGCGGCATCCCTCCTCTGCAAACCTTCGCCCCTCTCAAGTCCATCCTGCCCTGCGACTTCCACCTGCTGAACCTGCGCAGCATCCAGAGCCAGGTGAACTGACACGCACAAAACACACACACACAACTTTTTGGTTTCAGATATTCTGTGGTTTGACTCGACTTGATTTCTGTTTGTGTGTGTTTGTGAGCAGCAGGACACCCAGTCTCCGTCTCCGTACACAGCCATGATTCTTCACCGTCTGGCTGTAGATTGCGGCCTGGAGGCTCAGAACCTGGGCTTCAACTGCACCACCACACAGGGACAGGTCAGGACGGACACACACACACACACACACACACACACACACACACACACTATAAAACAAAAGATGCTGTATGTTCATCAAACTCTCACTTGTGCATCAGCTGATATACAAAATATATCCCTACATCTATCTGTTCTTTGCTACTTTGTAGACTTTATCTGTCAGCTATGGCTTTTTATTTAATTTTCAGATTAATATGTAACATGAAAACATACGATCATCTTATAAAATATGCTTTATGAAATATTAAGCTACCAAACAGTATATAAAGCTGTTAAAATTGGCTCTCCTTAGTCCAACATAAAATTAATAATGTAAGACTGTCAAGAGGCCTTTGTGCAGGGGGCGCCCCAGTAGCTCAGTTGGTAGAGCATGTGACCCACACACACAGAGGCCTGTCCTCGTTGCAGCGACCCAGGGTTAGAGTCTGGCCTGGGGGCCAACTGCTGCATGTCTTCCCCCTTCTCTCTCTGTCATCCCATTTCCTGTCCTCTCTCAAACTGTCCTGTCAATAAAGCCATGAAAAGGCCATAAAATATATATATAAAAAGAGGCCTTTGTGCATAATTGGTTACTTTTACTGTTGATGCTTTAAGCACATGCTTTTGGGAATACTTTACTTTTTAATGCAGTATTTCTTCTTGTCAATTTTTTAAAGTTTGTTTTTGCTACTTTTACTTTAGTAAATCCCCCTAATACTGATTTTTATTTGATTACAGCTAAGCTAAATTTAGATTTTCTAATGCCTTCTGTCTCTCTGCAGCTGAGCGTGTCAGGACTGTTCAAGAACCTGGACCTGCAGCTGCTCCAGCCCATGTCCCTGACGCTGATGCACTCCGGCGCACCTCTGGCCAACGACTCCTCCATCAGCCTGGATCCCATGGAGATCTCCGCCTTCAAGCTCAAACTGCGCTAAGAGCCGTCCGGACTAAAAGAGGCAATAAAAAAACTCACCAGACTTGTTGGACCAAGAACCATGCCCCATGCCGGGGCCACAGACTGGCAACAGAGAGAGAGAGAAGGGGAGGAGGGGGGGTGTGTCTGGCTCTCTCTGATTTGTCAAGCAGAACCACAAACACTACAGCTCGGAGAGGAAAGGTCCACTGTAACATGACTGACTGCACAGCAGGGGGCAGACGATAGCTGTTACTGTGGACGTCTCCGAGAGCAGCGAGAACCCGGGCGAACGTGCAGCGAGAACGGCTGCCAGAACTTCTCATCAGATGCAGCCCGGGTGTCTGTTCATCTCTGTAATCGACAATGAAATCTCATTTAGTTCTGCTTTGTAAGAACTCGTGTCGTTTTCTATCTTCGCTCCATCCTGGACTGAACTACTGAATGTAAATATCCCAAACGACTGAGGAGGGGAGGGGGGGCTGGGACTCGTGCCACATCAGAGTGCAATTTACAAAGCTTTATTTGGTGTATGGGGTTTTTTCTTTTTTTTTTTACATGTACGCAGTGAAAATGACACACCACCACAAGTGATTTTGTTTTTGTACCTGTCAATGTAACTGCAGTTAATTGTATTTGATTTTTTTTCCGACAGACTCGAATGCAGCAAAGAGAATGTGTGGTCTCTTCGTCTTAACTCGTGAGGAGAGGCTGCGACTCTCATGTGTCTTGAGTCCAACAGTCGGCCACGATAAAAAATGTGATCACTAATCATATCTGATGAGCGTTTACCTTCGATTCGCTGTTTTTTAATTTTTGCCTGTAGATAGTCTGAAGACTTTCTTTCCCCTCACTTCTTCTTCTCCCCTCCCCGAGCTTCCGCTCTGCGATGAGAAAAACTGGAAGGTCCATGATTTATGAAAGCCCCTGTCCGTCATTCCCGGCTGGTTTCGTTTACCATGCTGTATGCAGTAGAAGACTAGACAAAGACTATACCTCATATATACCATACGGCAGATATATCAGTATGTGTGTGTGTGTGTCTGTAGAGTATGTTAATGTGAATAAGTGAGGGGTCTTTCGGGGGTGTATCAAGGTTACAATGTTTACTATCAGGGACCATTTATAGTACTGTTAGGTGTCATCAATCACTTTGGGTTTCTGTGTCGAGCAGTGGGGCATGTCATCGCAGGACAAAAAGACAGACCGGACTACAAATTAAAAGGGGTAGTTCACCCGAATTATAAAAAGTAGACACAATTGCTCCAGTGGTGTCTAGCTATGCAGATAGATTTGACTTTGAGATATCAGTCTAGACCTGATTGTGTGGCATTTCAGAATAACCGTCGAATAACTGAAAAATTGCTCACCATAATATAAAAATTATCTCTGCAATTTCCCAGAGCTCAAGGTTACATATTTTAAAGCACTTGTTTTGTACAAACAGCAGACATCTTAAAGATTTTTCAATTGTTTCCAATCTAAAAGAACCACTTTACTACTCATCTGAGAAGCCGAGTTAAAGAATCTTTGGCATTTCTGCTTGGTCACTGATAACCCCGACAAAAGAAGAAGTGATTATTGTTGTCGATGTTTAATTTTCTTTCGACTGTTTCAGCACTTTATCTGTCTCTGAGATGTCTGCCACCAAACTCATTACAATGAAGTTGAATGAAATTTCATTTTTTGGTGCTCAATGCATTAAAATGTTTCATTTAAAAAAAAAAAAAAATGACAGCAGCTGGTCTTTTCCTGAAAACGTGTCCCTGTCACTCTGGACCCCTCCGCTGTGAGAGGAGTTCATGAACTACCTTCTCCTCTGACAGAACCATTCTCTTTCTACATACTGATTTCTAAGCAGGTCTGAACCTTGAAGTATTATGATTAAAAATCATTATTGAGGGCGCACTATTGTCTGATTATGCACTGCACAAAGAGAAGGTGTTCACAGCTGAGTTAAATGGTGGTAGACCAGCTCAAGAGACACCTCAGAACACCAAAGATAACTTGAATTTTTTAAAAAACACTTCAGTTATGTGTAATTAGTCGTGTCTTCTCAAGAGGCCGGTTGGTATCCTTCCCAGGATGCATTGATCGCATCATTTCCTGCTTGTATAAGACAGTGAAATACGTTGATTTCTTGTATATCACACACAGTACACTTTGAGTATGTAGAATGGAATCGGGACAAAGCAATAATCTGTCAACCTGTACGTCTTTAAAAAAAACTATCTGCATGTCAGGATACCACTAAGTGATCAAATAAGGACGAAAATGTATATTTTTTGTAGTTTTGGTGAACTTGCCCTTTACATAGAAGTTGTATGAAACCCTTCACATGGATCCTCAACACAGGAGAAAGTTTAAATTTTATTATTATTTTTTTTTTATGTACTTCTGTCCCGAGGCAGCCTCCAGGCACTTCTGCCTCCTTCTGTCGTTTATCCGCCTCCACAGCGGCCGTGGAGGATGTTGTCATCTGTGTCCAAAGCTCAGGCCGGACATCTCGCAGCCCACCTGTGTTACACTTTGTGCCGTGCTGCCATCTCCCCTCTGTCCCCACTGAGTCCCATCACTTTCCCCGCTCATCATCTCCACTCTCCACAGGAGCTCTGCTGCTTCCCTTCTCTCCTCCTATGAGCTGTTATCTGCTCTGCCATAGTTCAATACATTTTGCCTCCTCGCTCTCGCTGCAGAAACCCCCGGCCCCCTCCTCCGGCTGCGATTAGCATTTCTGTAAGACCAGACTTCACTGCGTCTTGAATTTGCACTTTCTCCTCTCGTCTTTTTAACCTTGTCATAACCTCCTCTCCTGCTGTTCCCCTGTTGCGTCTGAGTCTCTGTCTCTTTTTTTTGTCTTTTTCTAAAATGTGATGTGTGGTAGCGCTGTTTTTGTTAGTTCAGAGGTAATATGTGAACGCAGGGTGTCATCTGTGTGTTTATTCATGACGAGCTAGAGCTGCAGTAGAGCAGAGGAGATGGGGAGTAAATAAAGATCAGAAAACAAAGATCAGACAACGAAGTTTCACTTCATCTCAAATGATTTTGAATTCTCTTTCATGCTCAAGTGAATCTTCTGTATTGTCACGCCGTCTTTGGGTCCTTGAGAGCTTGACCCATTCTCTATCAGTAGGGGGCAACATTGAGTCAGTCCAGCAGTACAGTGCATGCCTGCAGATGCTGTCAGTCTCAGACTGAAGTGTTATCAGACCTTGTAGACTGTCAGATACTTCCTTCTTCAGTGGTTGCCTGTCAAGGACTCAACCTGACGTTAAACCAAGAGAAGCTCCCATCTCAGATCACGTATAATTAACAAGCAGCATGTTTTCACCCATGTTTACGCCTGTGTGAGTCGAAGGTGTTGATGATATCGGTGACAGCGTTGAGCAGGAACATGAAAAGAAATTTCTCTTTGTTCACGCTACATAAAAATGGAACACAGAAGAAGAAAGACAGTGTTGTGGCAGGCACGCCTAAGGCCTGAGAGAGTGATCACTGCACTGTATGTTTGGAGAAGAAAGGAAGTGGCTGTGTGTGTGTGTGTGTGGGGTGTGATGAAGCCTGTGAAGGCACCCTGGGGACATTCATCCTCTCCCTTTTAGTCCATACTGCCAACTGTGTTTCTCAACCTGTCTGTTGGAGAAAGAGAAGGGAGACCTGACAGTGTGTTCCTCTCAGATTCAGAACAAACACGGTGACGATGTTCGACCAGCTGGATTAATGAGACTGGAACCTCGGTGTCCAATTGATCTGGATGTGAAATCACCTAATGGGGAGCTGATTTGTTGTTTTAATTAATCTAATATTTCTTGTTGCCAAGCCTTGTTAGTGGGCGGCATTGAACAGAACATGGCAGCCAATTAATACGAGCTAAAGGGCACGGAGGGAAAAAAAAAAAGGTACAAAAACTGATCACAGCTCGTGGAAACATGTAATGAAGGTGTGAAAGAGGAGATAAAAGGAGTTCAAACTGCTTTTTTTTCCCAAGGCTAAAACAAGCCCATTCACACACACCTTTACTTCCACACGTGCACATTTGTAATGCAAAACATGACGCATCTGAGAGGTCACTGAATTGTGCAGCGAGCTCTCCCAGCAGATCTAATTACGGGCCACAGAATGAATGTACCTCCACCCCTGAACCCAGTTACCTGCGTCTGTGGAGGGTGTTACAGAGGAAAGCTGCTAATGAACAAAGCTGCAACCGGCGGGCACTGTTTTCCCGCCTGCATACAAACCTTTTCCATTTATATTAATTTAAACGACACCATATTGAAGCCTGGGAAAAACAGTTTCTTGAAGGCTTTTTTTGGCAGCCGCAGCGCTCGCTGCAACTGGATGGTAAGGAGAAGACAGAATGCTGGCAAGCCTCTTAAAGCTGAACGCCCGGAGTGAACACACGCGCAACAATGATATACGGCCATGAAGAAGTGATGAGCCATCTGTTCTCTTGGGTGGTGTTTTTGCATGTCAGGGGCTGCATTTAAGATGCATAAAACCCTAAAGGTTTTCAAATCTGGCAGTAAAAGGCGCACAGAGTCTATTTATGCAACAGCCAAAGTCGTTTTATTCCAGCATGAAACTGATCTCCACAATATTAACATCCACTGTCAGTTAAATAAAAAAGGATATAAAACAAACATAGAAAATGCGAGACAATATCTCTTCATTTCTTTATCACCGTCTGGCCTTAAGATCCAAGAAGGCTTTGATCCAACTTGTGTGGTGGCAAGTTTTCAGTGCTGACAAACATGAAATAAAAGTAGACACTTGTGTTTCAATGTATGGCACTCACAAGAGAAAAGGGATGAGATTTACGACTGATGAAGATGTTCTGGGAGAGAAAGCCCAAAATCAATATGTGCACTGTCTGTGGGGAGAATGAAGAGAAAATGATCTTATTTCTTACCAGCAGCAACCAAGTAGAAAAATGTTGTAAAGGTCAGCCAAGCAGCTTTGGGCAAAGTTTTTTTTTTTTATTCAAAAGCAGCGTCTTCTACAAGTCAATGAGATTTTGCGCCTGATATATCTGCTATGCCTATGCTGCGGCGGCAATTCCCACTGTGCCTTGATTGAAAACAGAGCATCCTCCACAGTTTCCTGCTTATCAAACAGCCAGCGGGATGTTTTATTACGCCGTCCCAGTGCGCAGCCCAAATCTTCAATTTAAAGTTTTCTCACTATTAATGAACAGCGCGTCGACTGCACGACCCCTGGTCCCGCAATCTGCCGGGGGAATCTGATAAAAATATCACAACGCAGATTTATTACTATCTGCCTGTGCTGATGTGCCAGATGTTTGTGTCGGGGACAAATCTGATGCGTACAGGGACACTCCAATCGTTTTACACGTCGAGATCAGTTTACTCGTCACAGAGAGTACTTCTCAGCCTGTGAAAACAGTTATATAATATCTTCTCAAGTTCAGGAAGAAGAGTCTGAAAAAAATAACCCCAAAGAAGACATCAGGGTTATTTTGAGCTCTGAGTGGTTACTGGGCTCAGAGACTGCGTTATTTTTCCCCAGAAAATGGGGCTTTGGAGCTTTAAAGACATGTGGATTTGCTATGATACTATTAAGTTGCATTATGGGAAATGTAGGATTCAGAGTTACTGGGACTCTTACCTATACTTGGGACCAGTAGTCAGGATAAATCTGCCTGTGCTGCTTTGATTTTGACTGTTCTGTCTCTGGGAGGGAAAAACAAAATCTTTGAAAAGTGCTTTTGACAAATTGGACAGATTCAGGTCAGGCAGGTCATTAAAGTTAAAGTAAGCAGCTGCATAACACCTTATATGGGTGGAAAAGACTCAAATGCACACCGAATACATCTGACATCCAAATATTAAACACATAAGATAAATTAACAAATAAATACATGAAGAAACAAAAGACTGACTCCTTAATGCATTTGGACGGGGTGCTCATGGGACGGTAAGGCCAGCGCTTTGTGTTTTTTTTCTGAGCCTGTGTGATTCCCCTCCACGTATGTGCTCCATACAGCCGGATCTAAATGCTGATGCGGGTTCAGCTAGATCGCACTCTGCGTCTTGATAAAAGCTGTCCTCTCGCTGTGACCGTCCACTTCCTCGCTGTCTGATTCAGACTGGTAGGCGATCATGTCCTCATCCCCCCACACAGTGGGGATCCCCTTGTAGCATATCCGTGCGTTCCTCTCCCGTCCTTGGGCGAAGCCAAAACCAAAGCCCACCCGCACCCCCCTCGTCTCTGAATACACAGAGGGCAGTTTGGTCCTCCAGCCTAAGGAAGCGCCACCTGAGCGCTTCTGAAGCAAGAGGAAGACCCCGCCGAAGGCAGCCAGGATGAATGCACAGCTGAGCACGGCCACGACAGCAGGCAGCCGAGTGGACGGAGCTACGCTGAGCCCCGGCGGTTCCTCGCCCCCTCCGCTGTCGTCTGCTGCTGCTGGTGTCTCCACCGGTGCCTGGGCTCCGTCGCCCTGGAGTCCCCCAGCTTGTGGGGACTTACGCTGGACCTGGTTCTGGTGCAGGCAGGAGGTGAGGACCAGGTGGCTGTGAGGTGGGCAGGACAGGCAGTCTGTGGGCCCGGTGCCAGAGCAGGTGAGGCAGGCGGTGTTGCAGGGCAGGCAGGCCTGGACGGAGGACAAGTCCACCCAATTCTCCAGGGAGAGGTTGAGGAGCTGCGGCCCCGAGGTGAAGCCCGGCGGACACAGCTTCATACAACCCTGGAGGAAGAGGGAGAAGCCGGGGCTGCACTCTAGATGGAGCGAGATAAAAGCATACGGGAAGTTAAGTCTTATGAGATCCAATAAAACATGATGAAAATGGCATCTGAAGATAACTGGTCCCATAACATCCGAAACAATTGTTCCTGGAAGTTTTACTGCAAAGAACTACAGAGTCTACAATTTAGGTCTGCAGGAAACACATTTTTCATTATCTGCCGATTATTTTATTGATTCACTGATTAATCATTTGGTCTGTAAAGGTCAGAGAATATTGAAGAATAGAGTGTGTCTTCAAATCGCTTTTTTGTTCGACCAACAATCCAAAGTCTTTCAGTTAACAACAGTATAAGACAAAGAAAAGCAGCTTATTCTCATATTTAAAAAGGTGGAATTATCAAATCTTTAGTATTTTTGCTTGAAAAACAACTCAGAGGAAAAATATTTTATCACAATATTTGCCAATTAATGTTCTGTTGTTTTACTAATGAAGTAATCTAATCATTTCGGCCCCAATTAGTTTTTTTTCTTTAATTAAATGAACACAATGAGTTCAAAGACGGTGCACATAATATTTGATAACAGATCTAATTTGAGTGCTTGTGAAAAGATCCGGAAATGATTTTAAAGTTACTGAACAAACTGTACAGCAGTTGGGCACAGTCTACAAGCAGGTGTTTGGTTTCCGAAGGAATTTACTCGAGAGAACTGCCAATTAAATAAATGCAAATCACCCCGATAACAAAAACACTTGCATGCGGTGTGAAATGTAAATAAAAAAGAGACTGCAAACAAACAGATTACTGACAACAGTTTTACAAAGTGTCCTGATCCCGTCGAGCAATATCCTTTCTCACAGAGTGGTGAACGAACGAGCCTTTGGAAGATGACCCTTTTATACCCAATCATGACACTATCACCTGTCACCAATGAACTCGTTCACCTGAGGAATGTCCCAAACAGGTGTTTTCCCAGTCTTTCGTTGCCCCGTCCCACCTTGTTTGAAATGTGTTGCTGGCATCACAAAGTTCAGGTAAAACATCGAATGCCTCATCTTTATATGGAGCATAGTCATAAAGGATTAAGAAGTTATCGCTTTCTTTTTTTTATGTTATCGCCGTTGAAATAATGAAAACTGTTAAACATTAAAAAAAAAAGGTTTTTGAATTTTTAACTGATCCCCTGGGACTGACTGAAAGATGTGTCTTTTCTCTCGACATAATTATCACCAGATTAATAAGTCGTTTCCAGAACTTTTCAGCTCATTTCTAGGAAGTTATTAGGAAATAGGGCCCTGTAAAATCAAGCATTGCCAGAGACTGTAGAAATGTAGATTGTAAGTAAATTATGGAGAAGTCTGGGATGATTAAGAAGGAAGCGTCTGAATGCTTGGAAGCAGAACGAAGCCTCCGACCTTATCTGCCTTTCAACGAGGGACTCATCTTCCTCAGTAGTTGTTGACAACATAGCACCTCTTGCAGTGACGAAGTTATAATCTCCCCCTGCTGCTCCTCCATACGTCCCACACTCTGATTTAAACTGTTATGACATATGGCAATGTGCATATTCAGAGTGCGCTCGTAAACAGATTCACGAGAGGCTTGTAAATGGGCAATCTGTATTCACAACACTCGCTTTTCGCAAGTTGAAACACCCAACACAGTCTGACCGAAAGCCTGCTTTGTAACACTGCCTTTGTGCCAGCGCTAATACAAATGAGCCCATTCTGTTTAAGTGGCTCCTGTTCAAAGTTTGTGCGTCGGCGGAGTGAGCTCACCTATGCAGATCTGCTGGGCGTCAAAGGTCTTGCAGCTGTTGTTGGACGGCCGCGGGAAGTCAGATGAGGAGGGGTTGACGACGCTGGGTCCGATCCCCCACAGGATGAGGGTGAACTGACTCAACACACCTGAGAGAGAGGGAGAGACAGAAGGAGGGGGGGAGTATTAAGATGCGGAAGAGAATGTCAATGTAACACTTTTTGAGAGCGGGAACAGTGTGAACTGGCTGAGAAGAGGATATGGGGGTGGAAGGAAAGGGAACAAGTGATGAGAGTGTCCAAAAACAACACCGGAGGAGGATAAACACCAGCAGAGGATAGAGATAGGGTCCTTTTTTATTTTCCTGGCTGCCCAGAGCAAACAAAAATCAGAAGAAAGCTCCGGGTCTTAACGAGTTGCCTCTTCTGGACGATGTGCTGCCGTTTGAAAATGCAGCTCGATAGTTGAGAGGAAAAAAAACATTCTCAAGTTGATAATCAAAAGGTTGCCAACCACATCCTCGCAGAAGAATATTTTTCTGTAAGGTTTTAATCCGGATGTGTGACAGACGCTGCCTGTGGGAACCAAAAAAAAAAAAAAAAAAACTGTACGTACTGAATCATTAGAGAGGGGCACAAGAAAATGGGGACTGAAGAGAGGCTATTTAGAGTAGCATGAAAAATATGCAAGAGGACTTGAGTTGATGAGGGGGCAGTTAATGATGGCACGAATGTGATGCGGCCAGGCTGAACAATTAATGGCGAAGAGTGGGGTTACCATAGTCACGACCATTAGCCGCCACGTTCTCTATTTCCAGGGTCCATTCCCCTTGAGGATCCTCGTCCCATGAGTGGGTGGTCATAAAGGCCCAGTCGTTGAATCCCTCCGAGGAGAAGTCATTGGGCCTGAGAGAAAAGTGGTAGTGATGAAGGTGTTTGTGTTATTTTTCTGTGCTGGAAAGCAAAAAGGTGCGTTTTTACTTAGCGAGACTGCTTGTGGGCGTATGTGTGCATGAGTAAAATTGAGGCACACACACAGAGGGACACAGACAAAGAGAGATTTATATTAGAGTTCAGCTGTTGGTGTTTGTAGTGGTGTGTTTTTACCTGGGGAACAGCAGGGTGGAGCGTGTGCCCAGTGGGCTGATGAGATGAATGGCCAATTTTCCTCTCTGGTTGTGTGAGAGAGTGAGGCGAGCCTGAACGTGTTCCAGAGAGCTGACATACTCCGGTCGTCCCCAGCAGGCATCAACGCTCTTGCTGAACACCAGCTTGTTCCCGATGTCTCTGCAGGTTTGACAAGTGAAGGGGGAGGAGAGCGGTTAATGTTGTGTGGCTGAAGAAATGGACACAGACAATAGAGCTGTGCTGCAAATCTAAGCGACCGTCGCAGCTCCGAGCACAATACGGTGACATCTATCAAGCTGAGCTGGATGACAGAGTAGCAAGTGCTCATAATGAGACTAAAACTCACTGTAGTACGCACAAATACAGACACACACACACACACACATAGCTTCAAGTCACCCTTCTCACCTCGGTTCTGTGAGCATGTTGAGAACACACTGATGCTGCAGCCTGACTGTGGTCCAGTTCTGTGCCAAAGCAACCATAGCGCCTGCGTCCAGGAGCCCATAACCGTACGAATGACTCACTGTGGAGAAAAAAAGAGGGATAAACAGAGTGGCAGGCTGATGGCGGAGATAACATCAGAGACAGAGAAATTACCGTCAGTCAGCTCTCCTCTCTTTACAGTAATACTAGGTGTTGTGTTTGTTCCTCAGTCCTGAGCCTGCCATTATAAACAGTGTCACATCAAAAACACTGACCTTTAACTGAACCCGCATGAATGTTCAGGAACTATGTCCAACTGAAATCACATTTTGACATCAAAAAAATAATGTAAATGTGTTTATTTACGTATATATGTGTCAATCATTTTTTGTTTTTAATAAAAAAACTCAGCTGGGTAGAGGAAAGAAACTCCAGCACTCGTCAGAACAGGTTGTCTTTTAATTTATTTTACCCACCATAAAAAGAAGGATGTTCTCTGTGGGTGCCGGAGGTTTTTATTTTTGATTCCTGCCACTACCGCGCACCTGTTATATTGTTGAAAGTTTTAAGTGCGGGCTGCTGTTTCTTTCATTAGCTGGGTGGAGGGTCGTGTCTCTTTGCAGATCTACTTGGCAATAAAAAACAGATTCTGATTCTGAACAGACACAGAGAGCAAACTGCAGCCTACATATAGTGTGTGTTGTTAGAGGGCGACAGGTACGTTAACATGTTGTCTAATGTAGTGCAGCTGAGCAGCTAATCAATTATCCAGCCTGGACATTGACACATGCAGTGAATGTTTGTTGGGTGGCCAATGACAAAATCACATTTATAAGTTAGATGAAAAGGAGACTGTTGTTCACAGTTTGTGGCTCTGGCTGTTAGTTGGCTGTCAGTTTCAGTTTTGTTTATGTTTTACACAGTGTTGCAGCTTTTTTGGACTGGTGGTGGTTTATTGTAGCAAACAAAAAAACATGTCAGTAAATCTCAGTTGCACTTGATGCAACAGCTGGCAACTGCCAAATCATAACTAGCTTAGTTAGCCTCTGCTCATCTAGCAGGGGTTTGCCTGGTATCTTACCAGGATTAAGGATTAGTGCAATAAGGCGATTAGTTGATTAAACACTGCCACCCTCATGAGTCAGCTCCAGAAACACTCAACGTTAAACTTATTATTATTTATCTATTAATTAACATATTCCAATTACATACTGACATAATTTGCACTGCAACTTCATGTCGTTATATAAAACAAGCACTAATGTTAACATCGCTGCGTCATCATATACAATAAATGTCCTGTAATGTTTAACCTTACAGATTGTGTTATGTTATCTTAACTTCAGAATAGTCAACTACTCCAAGTTTGAACGTTATTAGGATCATCCCTTCAGAGGACAACGAGGTTGAGACTTACAAGTGGAATTTCATTAAGGGTCATAAAGTAGAGGCTTAACAAAGACTGTACGAACTACTACATGTGGCTGTCTGTGCCCTTATCTCATTGCTTCCCAATTTCCTTAATAACCAAAATTCCTACTACCGATCGGATCAAAAGCCAATCACGAATGATTAAATATTCTGCTTCCGTTTTATTGGCTGAAATTGTGGTTCACTGAAATGCTTTGTCGTATTGCAGGCAAACTTGAGAGCGCACAGAGCAGTGGTGTCTCGAAGGATTAATTAGTGCACAGTGCAGGGAGACTGAGAGAAGTTGCTTTTGTGCATGAGAGCAAACGTATAATACATTTAATGTGCGCAGCATAGATTTGAGTTTGCTTCAATCGAATGATTCTTCTTCAATTCATGATAGTGAACTCTGCCGAATATGATTCATGCACATTAATATGATATAAAATAAATATGAGTCATCTTTTTCTGTGCTCCAAATGTCCCATTGTGAACCCGGGATACAGGCACAAATATAGCATGATGCCATCTGCGCTTCATTTGGACAAGCCAGCCTCTACCTCTGCGTCCCACTCCGTTTGTCCTCCAGTCTACGGCGCTGAGGTGTCCCGGCTGGGACGTTCTCACCACCAGGTGCTGCATGTCCCTCCAGGTCAGGTTCATGCTGCACAGACACAGGAAGGAGAGCAGGGCAAACTGCATTGACTTTCTGTCATGTAATAACTGGATATATTACTTCCTACATTATGCATTATGAGAAAAGCCAGGTTACCCTGACCTACTCTGTACAGCAATACAGCAGAGGAAAGGTGAGGAGCAATGGGATATGGAAAAGGTCAGGAGTCTGTGGATACACCTGAAATGTGAGGGCTGAGCATATATATAGAGAGGACAGCCATACATTTCTGAAATATTATACTGAGACTTAGAGGGAGCCCAGAGGGGTATGTCAGTCAAACATAACAAAGAAATGGGCTCACATTATGGTTTTAACACCGGCGCAGAACACCAGTACTAAAGGTGCATTATAACTATTGTGTTGAAAGGTCAGGGAACACAGTAAAACAGCGGATACAATACCGTGGAGGACTGTGTCTAGACCACTCTGTAATGATAGTTTCTAATGAGGTCTGGGATTTGAAGAAGGTGCTGGTCACATACCACAAAGTGGGAGCCCCATAAATGTTTCTTTTTATCAAGGAGCACAGCAGAGAAGCATCTAGAGGAGAAGGCTTTCAGTCACCAGTGAGGAAAACACTGCTCCGTTGGTTAAGATAGTCAAACCATGAATCACACTGGTGCAACACCACAGACAGAAATAGAAACACAGAATTGCACTGTGGCGCATCACCTCCGCATCAGCATTCACATCTCACATCCTCTCATGTGTTATTAATGGACAAGATCCCCCATCCACTCAATGTCACCTCAGCTGAGAGCGAAGGGGGAAATTATTAAATAATAAAACACCAGAAAGCCAAAACACTCTGCCTATTAAATGATTCCATCTCTGTGAATTCCAGTGTGGTCCCAGTCTGATAAACTAGCTATCCTGTTATTACTGCTGCCTGTCAGGAGGGGTGCGGCTGCTCGCTGACAAATATCTACTCCAGTTTGGTGTTGAACATGAAAGATGTTTCAACATGGTGTAAACCTTTGCTGTCAGTCAGAGGCGACGGTTGCTGAGATCAGCCTGATACGCTGAGGATGTGTATCTGAACTAAAATGTGGCTTTGAGGTCACACAAGATTTGATTTGATACCTGTCAGCTAATCCCTAATGTGGAAATAAAGAAAAATGATGCGTGAGTGGAAGACTGCAGACTGATAAGAGGACTTATCACACTCACACACACACCCACACACCCCCCCACACACACAGATATGACTAAAGATACGAACATAATGGAGCACACATTAGTGCAGCTGACAGAAACTTGGATTCTGACACCTGGCGTCCTGAGTGAGCGATAATGAGAGGCGTTCTCGAGTTAAAATCTTCACTATAGCGGCCCTACAGGTATTCAGATGTCTGCGTGGGCTGCAGCTGCTGATTTGTCTTGCTAATTAACTAATTATCAAAAGCTTAATTTGCTGAGGAGAGAATTTCTAGGCTGGGATTTAGGCCAACAACGACTCCCAGACACGCGTGCACACTTGCAGACAGGAATGCACGCACACAGACACACACCACGAGTGAAATTAAACTTGAAAAGTGTTTACATTCTTGAATTTCTTTTACTGTTATAGCATACTGGCTAGGAAAATAGCTATATAGTCTTTCAGATGAGGATGTGTCGTTCTCACTCACTTGGCCTCCAGAGCCAGCGCGATGATTCCAGCCGCCAGCGGGGCTGAGGCAGACGTCCCTGTGTGAGAGTCTGTGCATTTTTGCCTAAGGTCTGTGGTCACCTTGGAGACAGGAGACGAGAGAGAGAAGCACAGAGGGAGAAACACAGTGAATATGACACATTGAGTTTCTCACTTCAGTATGAGTGAAGTTCACGGTGAGAGCTAGCTGGGGACAATGGGAGCTCTGCCTGCAGCGACTGGAGCCGAGGAAGAGGAGGAGGAAGAGGAGGAGGAGGAGGATATGAGCAGGTAGGTTCAGGCTCAGGTCTGTGGATCCCTGCCAAAGGGTCACAGACGGGGCAGTGAATGTCAGCCAAATCAGCCCGGCCAGGTCGGGATGTGGTGGTGAGACAAAGTATGTTAGCACTGCGGTCGCTGCCGCTGCCAGAAAGCTAATGAGGCCCGTCTGGGTCACGATGGGAACCGTCAGTAAATGACAAAAAGCCAGAGGGGCAGGCGAGCCCTTCAAGGTTAGGGACAGATTCTTGGTTGCAACTTTTGGTCTGACAGATTGTGGCACTAATGGCCACTGTTTGCAGAGAGAAGGTAGAGGAGTAAACAAAGGACAGGTTGATGTCTGCACTGGACAACTGTTGGATCTCAGAATTGGATAAGACAACACTGAAACACGCCTGTTTTGGACTGTTAGTCTGACAAAACAGGCAATCTGTTGACGACACCTAGGAACATTTTTACTATATTCTTGACATTTTATGATACGTGATTAATTAAGAGACTGTATTACTGTTTTTACTGCTGCACAACCAATCTCCCCTCTATGAACAAATAAAGTCCAACTTAACATGTTATAAACCAACAAATCAATAAACCAATAAGTACCTAGCAACACATACTTACCACCTCGAGAGATGTCAGGGGGACAAGCTACTTGTCCCCATTCATGTAACATTTATGAAAAGCCTTGTCTCCTTGTAATTTGACAGTCTAAACACAAATAATGTCCCCAACAGTCAAAGTGACCATAAATACTCATTTAAGATAAAATGAAGCTGTATGAACTCACTGATGCAAAATATGACAGCTCCTGCCTGACACAGCAACAATACAAAGCAACTGCTGTTTCACACACTTATGAAAATGACTCCAATTTCATCCATTTGATGAGTTATGTTTTCTTGCCTGCAGCACGCCTCTGGTGCATTTCGGAGAGAATGGCAGATTTATGGTCGTTTTATGTCATTCTACGTCCCCCAGGCAAGTCTTTCTTCAGCTGACAAGCAGCTTGAAGGAAGCATGTGGCATCTCCCAGTGTTTGTCAGCTTTGCTCACTGTAAGTTTCACTTCACTCTGATATTGACAGCTTGATGCCTATTTCTGATTTGTGAGGGACAACATTCGTGCATGATGGGTTCGAAAAAGGGTTCGTTTTGGATGTACCTGCGTCAGCTTTTGGCCGATGCAAGCTATGAGCTGATACTTAGTTATTTTTGCAATGCTGATATTTACAGAGCGCTCAAGATTTGAAGTGTAAAAACAACCTACACAGAATCTGAGTTATTCAACTTGCAAGAGTTTGTGTGTGCGTGTGTGTGTGTACACCCACTATCTGTTTCTCCCCGGGGTTTCCAGAGCTGAAGGTGGTAGCGAGGGTGGAAGAGCAGGGCTCGCTGTACCACGGCACGTTGCCCGACTGTGTGGTGCTGCTGATTGACAGGGTGTAAATGCTGTTGGTGTAGCCGTCACAATTACAGCTGTCCTGCTCCCGGCCACCGTTCCCAGAGGCCCACACGAAGATGGAGCCCAGTCTGCTGCGTCCCTGTGGTATAGAAACACATATACGCTCTAATCGTTGTAAATTCACCACGCCGCCACGCACAGTATAGGTTAAGAGAAAGAGTAATAGGAGCTGGTTAAAGGGTGAAAAATTGCCTTTGACAAAGGCGTTCGACTCACTGCTTAAACGCCTTGTCACTTCTGTGCTTTTGTTCAGAAACATTGGACCGCTTCAGGCACAACTCTTATTAATACATCATAATGTCAGCCGACTTATTGCGGCAGAACATCGGGTAACAAACAGAAGAAATGTAATTACAAAATCTACTCATGCTGAATATAATTTACGGGCCTGATGAATGTCAACATGATATCTGCCATTGAGATCGTATGCCCCCCCAAAAACACACACTTTATGAGACATTTAGTTGTGAAAGATAGACATTTAGGGGTGTTTTATGTCTCAGATTGAAATTTCACAAAAAAATTAAAGCAAAGTAACAAAGGGGTCTTTGTTAACCCAGGAACATCTCTGAGATTAGATTGTTCCTTTTCTTCCAGGACACATTAATGGTTTTTTATGCATTTGTCTCCAGCTGTTTTGACAACTGCAGCTCTTTACTTGCTGGAATATCCCAGAAATCGATGGGCCGCCTTCAGCTTGTGAAAAACCACAGCTGCCAGGGACATCATAAGTTGTGCAACTTTTTTTTATTTTTTTTATACAATTTTGGCCTCCCTGCACTGGCCTTTCGAATTGATTTTTTTTTCAAGTTTTAATACTTATTTCCAAGGAAATGGTTGGTTTGCCCTCTTCCTACACTGATGACCTTTCTCTCTTTCAACACATAGCTGATAGCAGCCTCAGGTCAGCTGGCCAGTTGTTGCCGACTGTCCCTGAGGCTGGGCTGGCATACAGCTCTGAAAAAGCCTGCGGCTGGAGAATGACCTCAGTGTCCTTCTGTTAAAGACTTGGAGACATATTTTTAAATGGGCCTAATTAGTTTAAGTTTTGCTGTCATGTTTAATTATTCCTTTCTTCTTCTATGTATTTAGCAAGTTATTTTTCCTTGTCAGACCATGTTATCTCTCTGTCTTTGATTTATTCTTCTGTGAAACATTTTTATTTTGTTTTACTTTTGAAAAGTCGTCACACAAACAAAGACCACTTATCAGAGTCACTCAAATCTCACTTTCTGTGTAGCACTAATCAGGCACTGTCATTCAAAAGTTAATTAAAAAAAATCAAGTAAAATCTTTCATCAAAGTGTGAAAGCAGCAACACATACACTGTGACACTGAGAATGAAATTGAAAGATGAGGAATTTTCTTCTTCCACCTATTGTTTGAACCAAGTGGGCGGATAACAAATTCATTTTGGAGAACAAAAGGCGAAGCTCAGAAATACATATGATGAAGGAACATCCCACATATAGAGAGTGAGAACAACCCAACTGTTGATGGCAAGCAACAAATTAATAAGGTGAGAGAAAACAGATGTACACCATTTATTCTTCCACCCTCTTCCCTACCCACAGACACACCAAACTATAAACTAAATGTTAAACTAGAATTACATTCTTGTGGTTGTATGCCTCCAACAAGTTACAGTTTACATTCATGTCCACTCAGACTTATATATTATACAATATGTACTGATAAGATAAAAGTCAAATCAGGAGGGGAGCAGTCTCCCCACCTGTGCACAGGTGCTCTGAATCCCCTGTGAATAGTCATGAGGGAAAATCAGCCCAAACAAAGAAAAATAGCAAGTCAAACAATTGGACTGCTACAACACTTTGGAACGGTTGTTTTTGCATTTCCACTCTCAAAAGTTGTGGCTGGTACCAAAACAACTGTTCCGCACCGTCCTATTTTTTCGCCATCCTTCTGTTGAGGTACCTCGCACACTGCTCCGATACTGAAAAGAGTCCACTGACTGGTCAGTCAGAGTTGTCGCCCTCAGCGCTGTGAAGTAGGTATTTTACTTCCTGCTTTTTCAGCAGTATTCTGACTGGCTGCCTACAGCCTTTTCTCAAGTTAAGCTAGTTTACTTGTTATAAACAAGGAGTGAGTGGGCGGCAGAAAAGAGACAGGGAATGTGAGCAGAGCAGAGACTATAAAAGGTTATCAGTTTGTATATGCTGTCAAACGGGCAGTAATGTAGAGTACAGGTCGTATCGTGTCAATGAATAAATGCAGCAGCTTATTAAGAGTTAAGACCAGTCCGCCCTGTTGTTTTCCAACTGCTGGAAGAATGAAAGCGGTCGCCCCAGGCAAGCCAGTAACATCCCCACCTACGTTTCAGTTTACTGTCCCCGCAGCAGATCTGCTGTTCAGGTACAGTTACCAGGGGTTATGAAGGGTACTATATTGAAAGTACTTCAGTGGAAACGCAGCTATAGAAAGCTTCATTACAGGATGCAAAGACAATCACCCGAAGCTCAGTATCAGCAAAACCAATGAGCTTATGCTGGACTACTGCTGTATGTCTATTAGTGTGTAAGTTCATTGAGAGAAATAAAAAATGGTGTCAAAGTCCTTTTACGTGTTCACATGCTTGGCCAGTAAAGCTGATTCTGATAGAAACACAAAGAAGCTACAGATTTGAAAATGGGGATGCTTCACACACTTTCTCAACCTGGCAACACCGAAGAGCTAATCAATCAGCTAAGTTTCAAGGTGGGAACCCAAGAATAGTCCGAATTTAGTATCTGACCAATCTCCTCTTCGGTTTTCTGAGTTATGGCGTTGAATAATGGCCAGAAAAGTGTACCTGCAAACCATTATGATGTCACAGTAAAGTTTGCCCTTTCGGATGTAAAATGTCATCACTTCATTATTCTATCAAACTGGACGTTTCTGTGAAATTTCGTCATGAATACTAAAGAATATGAATTCTTTGTCTATGGCCAAAGACTTGTTTTGTGAGGTGACTTTGACCTTTGACCAACAGATTCAAATCAGTTCATCCTTGAGTCCAAGTGGGCATTTAAGCAGGTGTCCCGCAGGTCTTCCTGAGATATCGTGTTCATGAGAATCAGACAGACCTTTGACCACCAAAATCTGAACAGTTTATCTTGCCTTGGGAATTTCCCCAACTACTGCAATTTTTAAATCAATACTGATAACTCTACTTTTTTCAAGGAGTTTTTACTGTGTGTTTTAAACATTTTTATTTCTTCTTAGTCTTTACATTTTCTTATCTTATTTTAAAAATGGATTTCTATACAGGTGACTTTTGTTTTGCTCATTTTAACCTCTCTGTACAGCACCTTAAATCTACATCAATGTATGAAACGTCCCTTATGAATAAAATTGCCTTGCCTTGAGTTCAAGTCGAGGTTTGTGCCAAATTTGAAGAAATTCCCTCAAGAAATTCCTGAGATATGACGTTCACGAGAATGAACGTGATGTGGACGGACAATCCGAAAACATGTTGCCTGTGGCCTCAACTGTCGCTGGTGCTGAGGCAAAAAAAAAAAAAGTTGATGTCACAGAGTTTGATGGGAAACGCTGCAGGAATGTTTTGCTAATCCTGCTGTTAAATATTGTAATTGTCCATCTTGCCTGCTTGAGTCTGGCCTCTCTGTTAAAGAAACAAAAGCCCCTCCACATTATTTGTTCCAGTGTTTTGGCTTCACAGTCCTGACACAGATACAGGAATCTTTGCTTCGTTATCACTGGTTGCAACACTGTTTTCTCTGGAACAGTTAATGAAATATTAGGTGTACAAAGGAACCTCAATTTGACCTGGACAGAGACTAGAGCGTGATTTGTTTTTTAAATTTTCTTTACGGATCTCCATCTCACACATGACCTCTGTTCAGAAGCTGGGTAAAAATATCCTTCTCCTGTTTGTGATGATGCTGTCTGAATCACGCTGTATTCCTAACACTAAGACTCTTGAAGCTCGAGCTAATACTCCTAAACCTTCAAGCCCAATTTATGACCTGATGCTGCCTTTGCTGCAGGTTACAGAGGCCAGACGATAACACTTCGGCGCCAGGGGTTATCTCACTGCCAGGAGAACACTCGCTGAACCAGAAAGGTCCTGTTGTGTTGCTGTCAGGCAATTTTTCCTCACTAACACACCGTGATATGTGGAGCATTTCGCATTTCGGGATGTGACATATGAGTCACTCTTTTCCAAAGAAAATTTGCAGTTTAATTCATTTATACGCTAATTACTGTGGTCTTTGAATCTGACTATTGTTCAGCACCAGTGGCTGCTGCTCCGTTTCTATTTTCTCTCATCTCACATTTATCATTTAGCTGCTGTGCCAACGTCTTTTGATGTAGCATGCTGACACAAAAGAGATGACGACATTAGCCTTAGAAAGTATGTCATACTGTTGAATGTCTTCTTTATTCAAGCCTGAAGGACTAGCTGGAGGGTAACTGCCAAACTCACCTTGGGTTTGTCCTTTTCTGCAGCACATCTCAATTCAATATTTAGAACATTTCAGTATGATTGTAAAAGTGGAAAAATGTTCAAACCGAAGATTTCCAACAGATTTTCTTTTTCTGGCATGACAGAAATTCATCCAAATGTAGCTTTGAAGGAATTGTTTAATTTTGTGGGAAATATGCTACCAGATTGATACCTCATACTCTCATGTCTTGTATGGTAAATATGAAACTAGAGCCAGCAGCTGGTTTACTTACTGTAGCGTAACATAAAGACTGGTAACAGGGGAAATCAGCTAGTCTGCCTTCACCTAAAGTAATTTCCGCAGAAGCTCAGAAACTAAAATGCTATATTTTGATTGTTTGATCCAAACAAAAAATGAATAAACATAAGGGGTTATGTGTCAGACAATTCTGGGCTTGGACCAGTTGCTAGGCTACCATGTAAGACAACAGGGAGTTACTGGTCGTTATCGATTTGTGTATCCCACAACCTTTACCTGAACCCTTTTTTGCCCTTACTCCAACTTTTTCTGCAATGCTTAATCTTAAAACCACTCATCCTATGCCCTCACCTGAACTGTAGCAAAGAAACAGTCTGGCAGGTAATCCCTGTAAAATGGCAACACTTAGTTTTACATATTGGTTTTGGTACGGATTAAACAAACAAGATTTAACGTATTAACTAGTGAGCTTTACAGGTGTTGGTCAGCTGTTTGTGCGAAGCTAAGTTTAACGTCTGCTGGCTTCAGCGTCATCTACATACAGATGTGAGAGTGGTAGAGATCTTCGCCCATATTTCTCAGCAAGCGAAGGACAAATTTATGTCAAGCCTTTTAAGAGCTGATGAGAGTTTGATAGTGATGCTTGAGGTAAAAAATGGGCTAGATATTAGTAAATTAAAAGTCCAAGCTTATGCTCTGACTGACCTTGGTGATTCCCTCGAGAAAAGCCTCTTTAGCCAGCTTGGCAGGGCCGTCCAGTGACTTGCCATCGTCCTCTGGGCCCCAGCTGGCGCTATAAATGTGGATGTGCTGAGAGTTGAGGCTGAGAGAGTGGGCCTCCACCACGTCTGTCACCTCCCCATCCAACATACGAACTCCTGTAAAAAAAATTAACACGCAAAGTGAGCAGATTAGGTTACCAAACTAGAAAAAAGTGTTGGAGAAAGTGTGACTGAGTGACAGGTGGAGAATAGATAGCGAGCATATGATTTCTGGCTTTAGACGGAGGAGAGGTGACAAAACCTGAGGGTACAAAAAAACACAGCATGAGGTGACAGGAAGAGAAAAACGTAAGTAATAGTCATAGTAAGACTCAAAGAAATCGGTCGGACTGCACATTCCCATTTTATCTCCTGCCACAACCTTACCCACAACAAACAAAAACAGAAAAACAGGAGAAAACAAAAGACTTCACAGGGAAATACAAAGACAGAGTTCCAGTTTTAATGAGCAAGCACACAAAGCGTCACCTGCAGATGCTGCTCCGACTGGTTCTACACCATTTTGCTGTCACGTAAACATAAACCAAGCTGGCTATTAAACCAAGAGAAGGCTGCTTCCTGACCCGACCGTGCCCACAGGAAGGATAAGTAGACAAATCTAACAGACTGCAGAAGAGAGAAAGCCACACATACACCCTCACACAGATACAGATGAGCAGAGAGCTTACAGGGCCTTCAACAGACGTGGCGTGTCCACAGGGGAGCACCAAATGTCACCTTTCATCATACCTGAACGCAACCCTGTCTGTGCCTTTGAAGTGAGCAGCCTCAGATCACTCATCCGAACATTAATGGCTGTAGAGAGGCGTGAAATAAACCGCCCTCAAATAAGGCCCATTACTGGAGAGAGGACCCCCGGACCTCACAGGCAACGCACCGACCGATGGCGTCCACATTAAGACTTCAATAATCCATTCTAGACAACCTGCCTGGCCCCGCAGCCACAAACGCATGCCAGTAGGGATGGAGCCAAAGCAGTAATTACTCTGTTGGCGTGGGGCGTTTCGCCGTAACACAAGTTTCAATACTGAGTGGCCTTAAAAAGAATAACTTCCCTGAGCTAAACATGGAACATAAAGCACAATGTTTGCTGGGTGATCACTATGCATGGGCTGTTTTGCAGCAGTAATGATAATAAGCGTCGTAACCCTTCTAATCAACTTCCTGCTGCTCGGCTATTCCTTATTAAGTCACCGCTGTGCGAGTTCCCTGCAGCTCCAATGAGTCAGAGGGTTCAGGTAGGAAAGCAGCCATGAATGTGTGTGTGGGAGGGAAATCATGTACAGGAGGTGGAAGGAAACACCAAGTGAGCCAAGCAGGGTCAATTACAGGCTTTACACACTAATCAGTAATCATTGCTCAGTAAGGATTCCCCCTTTTGTGCGTCTCACACACACCATTGGTGTTTGGGAGCAAATCACAGATGTTTATAAACAATCCGCTGACCCTGGTGACGTGAACAGATTCACGGAGGGGTAATTTACAGGAACAGCCGATGCGCGGCTCCGTCTGGGGATGAATGGTAATGAAGAGTAAGGAGGAGAGTTATGAGTAACATCTGCGATCGGGACTGCTCAGGGCTGCATGGGCTCCGCTGAGTCTTGTTGGCTGCCGTCATGTCATTGACAGATTGTTTGGTGACAAAAGTTACTAAAAGCCTCCTTGGAATACTTCATCAAATGCAAAAAAAAATATCCTTTCAGACTTAATTTGTGATCGCAGGTTTAATTTAATCAAACCTCTCTGAGTATCTTCTTTCTTAATGCATTTTTGGACATGCTGACAGCTTTATTACTTTTTAAACAAGAGCCTGACCTAAGAGTGTTATTCTGACCAGCTTTTAAGGCAGATGATTTACACAAGCGTGTGAAAAGAGGTCCATTGTATTGTGTCAGTTTTCTTGGCATTAACATAGAACTGAACACAAAGGACTCAATAAAACACTTAAAATGTACCTCGCTCTCTATCTAATTGGTAGAAGACAGACAGGAGTTTTAGTGCCAAGAAGTGCCAAATAAAGGTGGGCTGAGCTTTAATATGTGTTGGTTTGAATTCAAAAAGTCAGATTAAAAAATGGGAGTCATGAGACCGACACTTTAATTTGTTTCACGAGCACTCATCAGTCCTAATGACGCTGGGATCCATCTCACTTCCACAGACAAACACCTTGAAGAAAATGATCAAAAGCTGTTCTTCTCAGTGGCGATAGGTCAAGGACAATCTACTGTGTGCTCTTTCCTATCACTGCAGCACACTTGCACTTGTGCCTCCAAAGAATGGGGAATCAATCAGTCTGTAAAAGAGTCAATGGTCCGGAAAAAAAACACATCACGGATGTCAGCTATTATCATAAACTGTGAAGTCGACTACAGCTCTGATTTTGATTCAGGTCTCAGACCTAATAGAGCCTCGCTGAAAGAAATCCACTTTTCTGTTAATTAATTTAAATGTGAATATTATGGTGCATATTATTTCTAATTAAAATAATACCAAACTCATTTTATTTCTAATTAAAACACTGTCCCCAATTAAAAATCCCAGCGGGACGCTTCACTCACCTCCAATTTTAGCATTATAGGCCACACCTACACCACACACGCCGTTGTTGGCTGCGGCTGCAACCTCTCCTGCACACCGAGTTCCATGTCTGCGGAGAGAAAAAGAGTCGGAGACACAAACGTCACAAAGGAGAGAAAAGATTTGTTACACCTAGAACTGAGCTCAGCTTTTAAACAATACTGTAGCTAAGTGTGGCTAAATATTCACCACAGTCAAACAAAACTAAAAAAAAAAAGCTGATGGCCCTTTTACAAGTGCAAGAAAGCAAGACATGCCTTCTCAATTAAATGGCCATTTATTTGAAGAGCTTTGAAATTCAAGACGTACTTATAACGAGACACAGAGCGGCGACCTTCATTGTGAACATGAAGTGCAATTATGACAAGATAAAATGCACAATAAGCAACAACAAGCACAGTCAGTCGTAAAAAGAAATATGTGGAGCATTAGAGAGCGTCGAGTGAAGTGAAATTGAATTGATTGAAATAGATTAAATGACAAAAATGTTAATCTTTAAAGAAATGAAATCACATTTTCTTGATCAGTCTTTCAAGCTGAGTGATGATGTCCTCCAATAACACGCTAGATTCTGCCAAAGTCTGAACAGTTTCACATAAGAGCTCTCCGTATTTGTGTCTTTTGTCTTATAGCCCTAGTTATATTGTGACTGTATACAGTTTGACAGTTAGAAAAAAAAAGGTGACGATACGTACTTCTGTGCACCAATCAGAGTTGAGTAACATTTGGATCAAAATCTAATGACAGTTGTGGGATTTGTTCGCTTGTGCTGCCAGCACTGTCAATCAATCAAATCTGACCAAACACACCCACACAGTCACAGATTTTCTGAGTTTGAGTGTTAAATTCTCAATAAATCATAATAAAGGAGTTTTGTCATGAATGTTCCATGTTTCAGAGAAATACTCATAGTTAAACAGCTCTTCTCTAAAAACATTCTGCTGCTTGCGACGAATGTTCAATATAATAATACATATATCACTGCATGTGAAAAGTCTTGTCTTCCTTTAAACAGCTGCTTCAGAGGGCTCCCTTCTTTTCACCTCTACTTGATTTCCGAGAAAAAATATTGGAAATCATTTCTGTTCAGAAATCCTCCGTCGTACAGACTACAGGGATACAGGATACACGCTCTTCCAATCAAAAGTAACTGAAGTGAAACCGGAGGACAAATACAAAGACCTGTCTAAAATCAACTTTACCTTGACACTCACCGGCCGCAGGCCATCCAAATGAGATATGAGATGTTATCGATGTACATGAATTATTCACTGAGTACCTCATTAATACGTTCAACCAGTCTTGAGTTTCAGAGAACAGACAGGTTCCCCACTGAGTGATGTCTGGATGTCAAATACACGAAGATTTCACTGACAAAACCGCTCCGACTCACAAAAAGTGCTTCATTAACTACAGATCCAGTCGTATAAAAGACGATGAAAAGTCTGAATTGAAGCCATTGCAGCTTTTGCATCACTCCAGGCAAATAAAGTTCCAGTTGTGAACTGGATTACATTCGTTTCAATGCCTTCTGAACCGGTGTGATCCGACTGTGAATGAATAGGGAGGCATTTAACACAGGTCATTAAGATTGTCTTCTGATTACAGAGCAGAAATCTGATTAGGAGGTGTACAGTGTCACACCCGTTTGTGTGAATGTTATCGGAACAAAGCTAATTAGATCCAGAGTATTGTTTTGGAAACGCCAAAAACGTCTTCCTGTTTGATCTCCCAACCTCCCTGGTGATGAGGCAGAGGACAAAGTCGTTTCACAGGGTCAGAGCACGGCTACGCCTCCAGCTGGGATCCTGATTAGACTCTGTGTAGCTCCCTGATATATTAGCCACCTGCTAATTCTCACTCTAAAACGTTTCAGCAGAGGATCACTGCTGTCTTCTTCCTAATTCTTCTTCTCTTTCTCTCTCCCTTTTTACACAATCTCAGGATTCAAAGAACAAAACACAGCGAAAAAAAGGATGTTTGAAAAAAAAAGGAAGACAATCTTGCCGTTGAATCTGGCTTCCCGACAAATCATTTATTACATGACCCGGGCTGTCAACAACTACAAGCGTTGAAGTGATTTTTAAACAAGTAATCAACTGGCCTGACAAGGTGTTTTAGTCACTGACTGATATGCCCTTATACTAGGACCTTGGCACAACATATGGCAGGGTGCAATATATCACAAATGCAATTAAAATGTTGTCATTGCTATCAGGAGGCTGAACTACATTGTTTTACTGCTAACTAACTTTTTTCATATCGTACAAATGGCAGCAGGCAATGAAGACTTGATGGCTCCCTCCAGAACAGTTTCTGTACTCGTGGGTTAAATTGAGACTTATTATGTGGGAGCCCATTTTTTTTAGTAGTGTCACAAAGCAGCAGCAGTTTTTATGAAATACTGCAGCTTCAAACATAATAATGGACTAACAAGAGCTAGAGAATCCTTTCAATTCACACACACAAATCAGTCTCTTTATCTGATCATTAAAGCGACATCTAGTCTATAAAAAGTCTTGAGTCTCAGTTATTCAGATTCCAGATACCACAGGTCGAATATAAAGAATCAAAAACACCGGACCTGATGTTAAAACAATCCCTTGTGCTAACAGGTGGTAAACAACTTGTTTTTGAGAGTGGTAGACTGTTGACAGGTGGGGGTTCTCAAGTGGGCACCCTCCATCTTAAATGTTTAGCTGATTAACCCACTACATCTCTGGAGGGCTCAACAGTGAAATCTGGCATCCCAGAACTACCCCCCACTCTGTTTTCCTGATCTATTGATGTTAAGTTGATGTTCTTGGAGCCCAGCAAAGATTTTTGTGCTTGAATCATACCCACTGGCTGCTTATTTCACCTGCCTCTGAGACCGATTTAATGGTGTGCCGCAGAGCTACGCCATGGATTTCTAGGTCCTTTAGCAGTCCGATGGGAGAAGAAGCCACAAATCCTCTGCTTCCCACTTCTATCGGACAGACTTTGGTACTCCAGCCTTGCTGTTTTACTTCTGCTGCCAGCTCTGCTGTGTAATTTCTTATGCTTGTAGGCCTCCTCCTCCCACACCACAGTGTGCTACTCAACTGTGAAGTACTCGAATACAGTGTACCTTTGAGGTACTTGTACTTCACTTGATTATTTAAATTTTAGGCAACTTTATACTCAAATACACTACATTTTGGAGGCTTAATTGTACTTTTTACGCCACTGCATTTTATATAATATATCCAATATATTGAAGCTGAATTGGAAATTGGAAAAGCATCAGCCTCAGAAATCAAGTATTAATCTGGCTCCACTGCAGTTATCTGACAGCTATAGTTACTAGTTGCTTTGTATATTCAGATGATTACGACAAAATATAAATAAACTAGTATTATTATAGATGAAGCCGCCCCGCTGTATATAAATACATTGGAATCAGAGCCAACTTTGCCAGCTGCAACATTAAAGTGACATACACATGCATCAGTATTTATAATCCAGTAATACATCATCCTGAAATGGGTCATTCTGCATAATGAGTACATACATATTTTACTTGACTAAGATTTTGAATGCAGGAATTTTACTTGTAGTATTTCTACACTGTGTTATTGCTTCTTTTACTTAAATAAAATACCTGAGTATGTCTTTGATACTCAGTAGCATAGTATACTAAGTGTTGAGCACACCTTTTAGTGAGTATGTATTGTTTAATCAGCGCAGAGGAACAGACTGGCCCACGTATTACATTTTAGCTCACTAATGCGCCCCTGACTGTGTCTGAGAGAATGGCTCTACAAGCTCGTCCACACATATCAATCACGTTATTATGTGGCGAAACACAGCAGAGTGGGCGCTGAATGGTAACTGTCAGTCGTTTCAAGCGGAAAAACAAACATAGCTGTAGGACCACTAGCCTTTCTGCGAGTGACTGGCATGTAACTCATATTCTTACCCTCATTACCAGTGCTGCTCAGGACACAATTTAACCTACTGCATTTTTATATTTTAATGTACCTGATTAAAACATAAAAACAAGTGCAGATGAACTCTATTTGAAGACTTACAAGACACTAAGTGCTTCTTCTGTAATTTAGTGTAGCAGAGGGTCAATGCTGCGAACCAGCCTCTGTTTTTAATGTATTGGGATCCAGTGCTTGCACTTGTTTGCTTTAGTTTGAAGTCTAGCTACATTTTAAAACAATTTATACGACTAATTTTCTCATCCAGAGCTGTTAATTTCCTTGCAGTGGAACACTACTGAGCAAACACAGAGGAAACCCTAATTCATGATGTGAACATATTCCTTCAGTCTCCTTTAATGCTCAGGCCAGAGAGCTTGCAACCATCGGCACAGGCCAAAACCACATACAGTCAGCATCGGGGCCAGCCAGATGGCTTGGAACAAAGCAATGCATGCTTGTGCTATGTATAGAAATATGCAGTTGAATTGCACAGGAAATCGCAGCGTTAACTGTCAATGACTTTAGTTTAAAAACAAACAAATGAAAGAAAAGCTTGGCTCACAGCTTTGCCTTTTGGAACAAACATGCTTTGAATTTGTGGCTGGAAAAATAAACTGAACTCTCTTATTCGTTTCTTTCTGATTAGCGATGCTGCGACTCAAAACAAAAATCACAACTTAACCTGAAAAAAAAAAAATAGTTGCCTTGTTTTTGAAGCACAAACGAAAGTCCATGACTATTAATAATACGCCTCTGGCTGCAACTATCTGCTCGCACAGTTATTGTTTTGTGCACAGCATCGTAAAACAGGCTTTTGTGCTCCAGACAGCACATATCCTCAGACCAAGGAGCCGTGGCCACAGATGCGATGCCAGGCAGAGGATTCAGCCAGGATGGGCAGAGGGAGCATGAAGCCAGATGCCTGGGAAGACATTCATAGAGGCCATACACACCAAGATGCAGCTGTTTTGAATACTATCTGTATGCGCACATGCGTGTGTGTGTGTGAATGTGTGAGTGGCCTGGACTGAATTTCGCTAAAACAGCCAGACAGCTTAATATATCCAGGGAGGCTAGGATGTGCCAGAGCGGACAAAAGGGTTTGAGATGAAGCCACACATTTATCTGTCAAATGTCCATGAAATTAAATGATTTCCGAGACACTTTACTGAATGCCTCCATTCCACATCCATTTAAAATAGATTGGAAGAGGTGTCACACACAGAGACTCGCAGGGTCAGGCCTAAGTGTGTTGTTTGAAAAGTTGAAAGTTTATGAGAGAGACGTCGCATAACAGCGGGCTTTAAAAATAGTGCGGCTTCATGTCGGAGACAGACAATGACAGTAAATAAATCATTAGTGTGAGCAGGAGGATGGCAAAAGCTAAATGCAGACGAGCCGTGGAGAAAAGACCCAACAAAGCGTATGCAAAGCTTAGATAAAAGGCTGCTGAACTGGAGCTGCTCTATTCATGCAGTCAATGTGACCTCTCTTATCTTATCAGAAGAAGCAAAGGGACGAGTGAGGTAATGCTTTTATCTCGCCTCCTCAGGACAAGGCACCGTGTTTGGTCAAGTCGCTGCCCTGCCATTCATTCACTGGAGAATGTAGACATGTCACCCCCATAATCTCGCTGGACATTAAGCAATGCTACCACAAACCATCCACACTCATCATACTGCGCACTGCAGTCTGACACACACAGAGCATTTATATACCCTCAGAAGACTGCAAAAACCGCATCATCTTATTGTAGGCGACTCTTTTTTGTTGTCTAATCCTAAAGTCAGTTGACTCTTACCCGTACTAATTACATCTTACATCTAGAATAGGCAACGGTAACTATGCAATAAAAAAATCACTGCATATTTTCTAATGACTGGAAGGATTTATTTAACTGGCTTTTGAGTTTTTTATTACTTTTATGACCAGTTTTCACATCCTCCTGTCACCATGGCAGCACTAGACAGACGTATTGTATTTGTCCAGGCTGCGTCGTGGTTTAATTACACTCTTCACACTTCTCGCTGTGTTTACATTCTTTCATTTACTTTGTGATGGCAGCAGGGTTCGCTCGTCTCATTAGTGAATATAAGACGAATTCCCAGCAGTCTTAGTGATTACATTCTTTCATTCACTGTGACAAGAAGCTGTCTTTCTGAAAAGGAGCTAATAACTCTCCTTTCTCTTTATATTACACAATCTCTACTGTTATTGGAAACTTGTCTCCACATAGTGTCTTTGTAGCCTTGGCATGTAGTAACGTTTCTGAGGAGCTGTCAGTGTAGCTAAATACGTAAATCTATCCACTGTAAAGGCTTTTTCCAGAAATTTAGTATTGCTCATTAACAAAGTTAAGAGACTCAGAAGAATCAGATTACAGAAAATAATACTCAATATCACACAGCAAAGGCAGACATATCCTGACTAAGTCAGACTGGGTCAATTCCCAAAAATGCTGGATTACTACATTTCCCATAATGCAACTGCACTGTACAGATTGTAAAGCCCATTGAGTCAATGCGATTGTGATTTTGGGCTATATAATATCAATACAGACTCTGCCCACCTCATAAACGCACACTTCTTTTAAACGCTGCACTTCTAGTTTAAAACTCCAAAGCTCTAAAATCTTAAGTTTTAAGTCCGACCCCAGATAACCCTGGTGACATCATCAGAGGTTCTCCTCCAGGGCCACAAAGACATTATACAAGGTTTGAACAGGCTGAGTAGTACTCTTTGTGACTAGTAAACTGAACTTAATGTGTCTGCATTACTTACAGATGAGCAAGAAAAAGATAATTTCTCCATGCTTAAATGGCACTGCACCTTCTCATACAGCGCTTGAAACAGGAAGACATGTACTCAAGCATTTATGCTCACAGATGGTATGCAAATGTGACCACACATACACACCCATGCACTCGTGTCTGTGTTGTGCTGTATGCAGTATTTGTGTTGAAATATGCATCATCAAGTGTGACTGATGTGTAACCCATGCGTGGCTTGACTCTAGGATCAGTCTGTTGGTGTTGCTTTGTTGGTTTCTATCTGTTTTCAGAGGGACTGAATAGGGTCCGTTCATCGGAGCTGCCAAAAGGATTAGGCTATTTTCTGCTCTGCTCTGCTTGGCTCAGCTCAGCTCTGGCCTCAGGCAGGACTGTTCAAATGGTTACATAGCAGTGTGAAGTGGAGATCTCCTCATTGTGTGGCCGAACACAGAGGCGCTGTCTGCGGCTTTGTTGAGAAGATGATCAGATGAGTTTGCTTCAAATTCCATTCCAGACTTGAATGTCACGGGTTTGAGAAAAAAAAAACATACAGTGGGGACTTTTTTTTACAATACAGTAAGCAGAAGGCAGAAACTTCAGAAACACAAAGTCCATCATCTGTCATGACCATTCATACCTAAAGGCAGTTTAGAGTCTCTGATTCATTTGACTTGTATGACCTTATGTGGGAAGAAAGTCAGGCTGATATGAAGGGAAAGAATCTAACTCCACAAAAGAAGGCCAGTAACAGCTGTGCTACTCCCTGAGTAAAATGTATTATCACTCTGCTATATGGAGCCCTGTGGTGGAAGAGGAAATAAACTCTTTTAATGGGGCTATTGTGGTTAAAATGACCATTGCAGAATGATAAGTTATCTGAAAAGGACATAAATGAGAACAAGGAGATGCACTGTGACAGAGTGGGTTACTGAAAACAGATTGATTAAGTCTGTCAAACAATAAAGCACTTTTAATTTATTGCTAATGGCTTGAAAGCAATCAATGTAACTTAATGGAAAAAGCAAGAGAGAAAAAAAGCTCAACTTCGCCTAGCATGTCTTCGCGTCATATTCAACACAGCGGGGAAATATCGATTGGCTCCGGGTGATTGGCAATGTCTCGTTAAAATTGGGTTTGGCTTAGGACTGCCACTTCCAATCACCATGAGCTATATCCTCATTGAAAATTTTCAGAAATAAAGCAGCTATTGATCATTTTCTCTGGCAAAAATAACAGCGGGAAAGCCGACAGAAAGCCTGAGGAATTGAGTTTAAGAGTGAGGTCCCTGCCAAAATCACCTCTGAAAATGTCTGCCTGGCTGTCTGAAAAATAAACACGCCGTGCCCGGCAGAGTAAACAAGACGAGAGGAAGCAGAATTACATTATTCAGACTTGACAAAGGGTGGCAGCTCTGTAAACACTAATATATAAACTCAGTGTAAACAGTGGAGGGCATTTATCTGCCTCATGTGATGGCAAAAGTAAATAGAGAAAACATATGTAGTGTGCAGGTTTCCTACTCTTAAGAGTCGAAGGAAACTTATGTAGAAACTGTCAAGCATCAGCCTCAGAATGAAAAAATGAAGTCTCGCAACAGGGCTTACACAAGTTACCTTTTTTACTTTAGCAATTTAACCTTTTAGTTATTACTAAATTGAGATAATATTGGCACATTTAGCTACACAAGTACTGCAATGACTTAAGTTTTAAAATGTCTTTATGCTCCTTAAACCGCTGTGAGGAAAATACAAACTTACTATAAGGGCATGAACGCGGATGCTCGAGGGACTGTCAATTCTGCACAATGTTGTCTTCCGAAATGTTTCATCAGGAAAGCGAACGCAGTGCAGGTGTGACCTGCTGTGTCAAACACTGGAACAGAGGTGCTAAAGCAGATGACGCGGGAGGAAGCTGTCTTCTTTGATTTGTGCTCTGCTCCAGTCCGACTAGTCCTTTATCGCCCCTTGATGACTCAGGTTCGTTACTTCAATACAGACTTGGATATGCATGCAGAGTGTTTACAGCACGGCGGGATGAGCTTTCTGATCTGCATTCACATTCTTAAATAGAGAACGTTTCAGGGCTTAGAAGCCACTTGTCTGGCAGCATTTGGCCAGAGGCACAGTGCCCACAGACGGTATTTAACCGTGTTGCCGTTTTCCCTCTTTCTGAAGTTGTGGCCTGAATTTAATTGGATTGAGATTTCTTTTCTTCCGACGAAGTACAAAGACTATTCCACAGCGACACATTTGAAATGGTGTTCACAGACACATTTACCCTCCAGAGTCAATAACCTGTCAGATTTGAACAATATTGTTGGATTTTGTAAGAGGATAAATCATTAATTAACATCTATTCTCTAGGAAATCACTGAAGAGGGATAAAGATCTTTTAAACTTTCAAATAACTAGTAATTAATGTTACGAGATTTTTATGTTTAATTCATGAAAGTTTCACATTTCAGAAATAGGTCAGAACATCAGAACCTTACTTATACATTTAATAATTCATAAAAAAAACCCTTTCAATAACATTTCATAGGATTAAATAAAAAACGACCCTACTAAAAGTCATCAAATACTTCACCTGTTAATAACTGCAAGGCTCTCCCCGACTATCTATCACTGGAGACGCCTGCCTGACCTTGACTGATGTCATAAGAAATTAAGAGTATAATGAAACTAAGCTTAAGATGCGTGTCACCTGCAGCGACTGGTGCAGGTGCATTACCCATTTTTCCTATCCAGTGCATTACTGCTGAAGGAGCACTTTCATGGTCAGAGAAACAAATAGCCATGAGCCACCAAGGACAAAGTAATTTGATAGGGCGGGAGAAGGCTACAAACACTTCTCTTGGTCTTTCTCAATGCCATCATCAAGATTAGCCAACCACACCTCTTCCTTCATCTCGTTAGCCTCGAGTTCACGTCACTTTTCGTACCCAGACGCTGATGGCTTAGTTTGGACTGAAGGACACACAGGACTATGAACCATGCCAATCATTTTCTAATATAGGCAGTCTCTGCACAATCGAGGCATGTGGGTCTCAATTAATGGATAGCTGTGAAAATTTCCCTGCAGGAGCTTCTGGCTCTCTCTACAGGGACTTTTAGATGGACAGAGACAGTGTGTGTGGCTGAATACATCTGTAGAAGAGAGGGCAGTGAGTGAAAAACAGAAATTACTACATAAAATGCCAGTGTCCAAATGAATGATTCTAAGCAAGCAGTAATTAAAGCCAACAAAATTGGTTAATTAACTCTTTGTTCGACATACGCAAAAATTCTGGTCTCAATGATACCTTGCGCGAATTATGGAAGCGACTTACGGCAGGAAACTGAAACCAGCGTTAATAAGGTGCTAATCCTCCTTCATAGAGCGATTTGTATGGCGTATCATTCATTCACGGGACTATGTGGCACTTCAGTGTTGTGCTTGAAGCGGGTTGTTAGTTTACGTCGGCGGACTCCATCCGTTAGCTACTGTTGCTCTCTGTAAGCTGAGTGGAGAGAGGCATAGAGACGAGGAATTCGAGGAATCTGATGATTGCTAACTGCAAAACGGACAGGATGTTAAGCTAAAACGACAACATCTTGTACAGAAGCTTTAAACAACTTGTCCACAGGCTTGTATATGGCCAATAAACAAGTAATTTAGCAACTTGATCAGCAATTTACGGTAGTTGCGGCAAGCACTGGAAATATCACCAATAATCGTCTCCCCGGTGACCTCGCCGGGAAACTCGCGGATAGAAGGTTCTGCTCTACTGACAGGCTGTAGACAGTAGATGAAATCATTCCTGACGTCCTCTGCTTTAGCCTCACCCTCTGCATCCGTAACGCACCAACATAATGGAGGAAAAGTGGAGGAAAATGGAGGAAAAAAAGACAAGCAGTGTCATGATGAAGCACAAATGGATTACCTGCTTGGCCAGACTTCAACCAGCCTTCAACTTTGCCTGCACCCACTTTAACAATCATCTGCCAGAGCTGCCAACTTAATAGGACAGAGCATCTCAATGGAAATAGTCAGAGATGAGAATTCAAAAATCAGCCTTGCATGTCATCAGTACAAATGAACTGGCCTTCGTGGATATGGAAAATACCCGCCTCCCACTCTTCTTTGCTTTTTGTTGTCCAATGAATTTATTCATATAATCTCATTGTGAGGGGGTTGGGAGCATTACTCACTGTCGGCCAGTACTACTCTGTGGTGATTTACATGACTCATTGGATATAATTTGTCCACGCCAAACACCGCAGCTTCCACGCTGTACACACTGAGACACGCCCTTGCTTTTCATTCTCTGCCAATAAATTGATCCAATCCAAGATAATTGCTTCAGCAATTCCTCTGACATGGGTAGAAGAGTGTGTGTGCAAGAGCAAATCTATGCACTCTTTGTTTTTATTATGAGCGTCTTTCTGAAGTAATAGCATGGTGCAGTTGGGGAGCTGAAGTGAACCAGAGGCTGGGAGTAATCCCCTCCAGTGGTGCTTTGTTCCATCAGCAGGACTGAGTGGGTTCTACTTTATACCGACAGAGAGGGCTGGGGTCGATCTGCATGGCTGCTCGAGCTGTCGGCAAGGACAAGAAACAAGGCTTCCACTCAAAAACCTGCTGACGCTACCCTCTTTCAAGATGGGTAAATGCTGTAGATGAATAGATCACATTTCAGATGAGGACAAAAAAAAAACAAAGGCTACCTGTGCAACAGAGGCAGCTTAGAGAGATAAACAACGTGAAAGTTTAAATCAGAACAACCTTGCAGAGATAATTCTACTCTCACACAGTAGTCTGTACAATCTCACGAAAACTTGTTAGGCTTACTTAGCGTCTCCCTCTGACCAACTGCAAGTGGATGCTGCGCTTTGAAAACCAAAATAAAGAACAAAAACAAAACAACAAACAGCTACAAAAAGACATGGTGGCACTCATCCCAGAAAAGAGAGATTTGAGACAAATCCTGCTGTGCATTTCAGAGGCAGGATGTAGCTTCTCATCTGCTCCAGGGGGGATTGGACTAAGGCGGAGAACCATGGTGTTTGTAGAAGGGAGGAGGGTGAAGGTTTTGGATTTGCCCTCGCTGGAGCTTTAGTGTTCCATCGTTAAATTGGGGCGAATGCGTTTTAATGCGATCAACAAAGACTGGAAGGGAAGAGCAAGAATCACTGAGGGCAAGTAAACAACTATTATATTAGCAACAAATAAGTGCCAGACAGGCTGTGAGGCAGTACGGGCTGGACCTTGAAATACAGCTACAGCAGCTTGGATTGTGTACTGAAGCAAGAGGGGAAAAAAGAGAAAGATCTTTCAAGACTTTGCAGAATGACTGCACCAGCGCTTTCAAACTTTAATAATTGGTTGCTAAATGTAAATGCTTCAGCCAAAAGCACTGGTCCAAAGGCTGTATAGACTGCGTTTTCTCACCAGTGTCAGCCCTGTCAACTAACATTTGTAGCAAAATAGTACAGAGTCAAAAACAACAAGGGTTTGACAAGGGTAGTTCAGTATAGAAAAGAAAATCTCAGTCCAAATCTATTTCTCATTTTATGAATGCACATGCCCACTTTCATAGCGAAATGAATCAGGTGCCACCAGATTTGTCAATCTGTACCAAATTTCCATAAAGTTTAAAGCTCACTTTGAAGCCGTGGCTTGTCATTGTGTTGCTGCTTTCATTACCTGTTCTCATTCCGCTGTGTGTATCTTGGTTGGGGGTCAGCATCTCCGTCATTAACATCATAGCTCGCCTCTGGGTCCTGGGAGAGACATGAAAAAGATCAGAATGTTAATCACGTAATTTAAACATGCTCCTAAAGTTCTCGATTAACTCTGATGTAGGGCTGTGTGGTTTGACTTTAAGTATCGTGTGATGATGGTAAAAATCTTGTGTTTAACAATATGCTCTATTGTTTATTTCTCTGTTACGCAAATCACACTCTTTATTGATCTAGGTCGAAAATTGTATGATGGTAACACAGACAAACATGGAGAGAGCGACCGTCACACAGATTGGTGTAATTCTGACAGGAGGTCACTCCCACACTAGACAAAATGAGGAGCTCTTCTGTCTGCTAGTGTTGTGTGCCCATATGTGTTGAATGGGTTTGAGTCCAAGACAAATATCCCCATGGGGACAGTAAAGTATCTATCTATCTATCTATCTATCTATGTATCTATAGTTCTGTCGGTCTGTCTGTCCATGTAACTTTAAAGAGGGGCTACTTCTGTCACATGTGGTTTGTATATGAAGAGTCTGACACATCTTTAGTTTGGAACCTACTTTATCCCAATTTACGATTATCCGGATAATGTAAATTTACTACCAAGATCAACTTTTTTTATCTCAATTTTTATCTCAAATTTTATATTCTCCCTAAAATGTACTATGCCCTAATATGTACTATTTTCCTTTACCTGTCAATGCTGTTTATAAATAAGGAGGTAATTTGCACTTACATAATTGTTGATGAGGTCAGGATGGTCTTTCTCAATGCCGTCGTCTAGGATGGTCACCACTACACCTCTTCCTGTGTAGCCTTGAGCCCAGGCTACTCTGGTATTCAGGTCTTGATGTGTTGGGGTGGACTGGAAGAGACACAAGACTGTTGTTCAGTCGTCAATCTTCGGAGACTGACACTTGCCAGGCAAACTCTAAAAAAGAGAACAGCCGAACTCATCTGCAGAGAACTTTCACTCGCAGTGATAAAAAGGAAAACAGAAATGCTCAATACAAAAATAAAAAAGACGTAAAAGGGAAGATCAGAGGTGGTTCACAAACACTTAAAATACAATTTTGATGCATCAGCTCGCCAATGCCACTGCTTCCTCAGGCTGGGCTGCCCGATGAGAGCATCCTGCAATAGTTACGCTGTCAGAATAAAGAGAGACAACCTGTTGCAGGTCAGGGATGTAGGTGAGAGCATTTGCCTTTCTTTCACAGAAAAAGAATTGCCTCGCTGCAAGCTTCGAGAAGAAATGGGAGACAGACAAATAGGAGATACAGAGTGGTTAAACATGATTTGGTTGAACAATGGAAAATTCGTACTGTGAGAAGTATGAAGACAAGCGAGCGCCGGAGGTGAAAGAGATGGTTCCAGATAAACACATAAGGTAGATGGAGGAATGGGAAAAACATCACAGACAACCTTGTCTGCCCCCTCCTCTGTTTCCTGCTGATTTTTCTCCACAGGGCACCACTCCTGCATGTGAACCTCTGTGAAAACGCCTGCATACTTAAGTAAGCTTAAATTCCTAGGTGTAGTCTTTGAACTGGTGCAGACACCGTTCAATACACATTTTTAAGTAAATGTTTGTGATAAACCAACCCAAATAAACGAATAGAAAAGCTCTTTAAATACACTAAAATAGCTGCATTACCAAAGCAAAATGTTGGCAATACCTTCAGCTAAACCATCATTGTTTGGTTTGCAAGTCAGAGCTGTGTGGAATAGAAAAAAAAAAGGGTTTAAGTCCTCAGACGATTAGAGGTCTAATGCTGAATGGCAGAGGTGGTTTCACAACTTCTATTCACTGGTGATTTATGTCTGGGATAGTCAATGTTGTCATTAATCCGCTGCTGTGACAGAGGTTTTGCGCATATAGAAAAGGAAAGAAGGGCAGATTAGGGCAAATTGAAGCATCTCTGGGAAAAGCTGTGAATAACGAAACAGACATTGAGCCAGGACCATTTTCTATCAACGTTTCACAGGTGATGCAGCTTAGTATACGATCCGTCCTGGCATTTCATTTTACATTCAACTCAGCATCCCGGGATGCAACGTATGACACATTTTGCTGAGGAAACCTTGTGTTGGCGGCGGTGAAGCTGAAGTAAGTGAGCCTTTCAGGGTCAGTCCAAACGACAGCAATTCAATTTATGCTTATCTGACTGATCATAAGAGAATTAATAACTTCAGCCACTTCGATAATGAATACATCTTTAAGTCAGGTAACCTCACAAGCTCCTGCAGAGCTGGAAATACTGAGTGATGTGCTGCTCAGACAGGGCTGAATGAAGAGACTTTCAATGTTTAATCAGAAATAATTGCATAGCAAAAAAAGGTCGTTTGTTATTATACTTTGTTATTCATAAATCTGAGTGCAGACAGGGACCTTCTCTGTAGCTTCAATATTGAAAGTGCGGAATACAAAGATGAAAAATCATTATAAATTCTACTGACAGCACTTACAATACTTGAACTTCTTTGTTGGTAATACTGTTTATATTACAACAAGCATGCTACTGCAAATATTCTGCCATTTTAGAAATAATGCACAAATGAATGTTTAACATTTCTAATGCACTAATTAATTTGTCGAAACTGATGGATAAAGATAAGAGACCACCACATACCAGGTACCACTGCTTGGGGAAATCAGGGTCTGTTGGGTCTTCATAAACATCCCTCCTCTTCCTTTTTTTCACCACTTGCTGCTCCGCCCACAGGACCTGGGGTGCCCAAACAGATGCACACACACAAAGAAAATTCATGGTTCACACATTTATCCTCACATGCTTCTGTGCCATTAGTAATGTTCTAATTTCAGAAAGTGTTGGCGTGTCCCACAGACTGTAAACATGGAAAACACGGCCCCAGCTGTGTTCACAAAGTAATAACGAGAAAGAGAAGCAGAGATGTGAAGCAAATCTAATTTATTTCAGTCCTGAGATGCAGAGAGAAAGTGGCTACTGTACAGCATGGCGGAGTAGGGGCCTTTGAAGTCCTAGAGGCTGCAGGGGTTCACACAAGACCGCTAAGGGCGGGTGACAGTAATTGCTAATATCACACATAGAAACTGACATTTTACTGTTTGGTTTCAGAAGTTGGGAAAAAAAAATTAAATCAAACTGTTACAAACAAGCTTGCCAAAAGCTGCACAAAAGCAAATCATTTAATGTCTGTCCACTTGCCAGTTAAGATGAAGGATTTTTCTATTCTATTTTCATGCTTGTGTTGTATTGTCGATTTATTGTGACAGGTAGTTTGCTCTGTGCGCATGATTGCCAGTAATAAGAATAAGTAAGGACACGCATAGAATTTGATATTTTTGTCGATGGTTAAATATTTAAACACAGATTACATAAATACTAGATGATAAAAACAATATCCTGTTTGAGCTTTTGTCATGTTTCACCTGCAAACCTGTGGGTGAATGTAGAAGCACCGCTTCACGATGTGGCCACTGTCAAACTGTCAGCAGACCCCCTTCACCAGTCACCTCCAGACTGCCAAATATTTCATTTTACCATGTGTCCTAACAACTTAGCATTGCATAACTAAGCTTTGAGACAGAATCAGACAGGCTCACACACACTGTAACCTAAGAATAAGAAACACTTGTCTGCAACTCATTATTAACAAAGAAAACAATTGATTTGTTAGTAGTGAGGTTTGAAAACACATCAAGTTGTCACTGCTTTAATGAAACACTACATTTTGTTCAAATTGAACCAAAAGCAACAAATGTGTTTTCTCTATAATTGTAAAACAAAACATTAAAATAATCATTTAACTGCAAACTGGAACTGAACTAATACTGTAGGAGGGAGCTGTATAGAAGGAGTGAAACTACAGCAGAGATGCTTATCATCTGCAGCTGTTTAAGCAAATGCTGCTGTGTATTATTACTGTCAGTGATAAATGCATCCATTGCTGATTTTTTGCTGAAGGGGACAAAGCTTAAAGTGGTTCTCGCTTTTCTATTAAGAACACTCAAGCGAAGCGTGTCTAAACGTGTGAATTTCCTTTACAATGCCCTGCAGATTCTGGAAGTACGGCTTGTTATTTAAGTATTTCACTTCTTTTCAGTCAGTTCTTTCTTTTTCCCCTTGTTGCTGTCAGAGGCGCTCGTAGTTGTGAGGCTTTTGTGTTTGCTTGACTTTTTATGTAACACGTGGTCTGCAGAAAACGTGTTCAGCACAGCTTCAGAGTCTGTTGAAGCTCCTAACCTAGTTGAAAACTTTGCCTTAGAGAATGAAGTCATTAACCTTATTCAAGTGACCCTAGACTAATTAACATGTATCCCATTTCATTACATTATAATTGCACACGGCTGACCTCGTTGCACTGCTGCCCACTGCACACCACATTAATATTAGAGAGAAAGTACATCTGATGCATGATCATCATCATATAGCATATTAATGCAAATGATTAACATAAGTGCATTCAGCTCACAGCTTACTTAACATCACTTTTACACAGCATATTTTGTTTATGCGTTTGAATAATGCAGAAGGCATTCAACCACTCCAGCAAGAATTTCTACTCTAAAAGACTAACAGATATTACTGATATTTTCCTGAAGGCCAAGTCAGTCTGATGGAGTGCTAAATAAGAACACAGAGGTACGATTTGATAACCACCCTGAGGTCAGGGAAAAGGACAGAGAAAGAGTAGCAAAACACAACCACACAAAGAAGCAATCATGAGACAAGAAGAAGGTCTAGGTCTGTAATCCACTAGAGCAATAAACTATTTGTTCCATCTCTTGCACAGTGTCCTGAGGGCTATTCCTGTCTGATGACTAAGGAGAGGCCATGCTGGTATTGTTTGAAAAATCAGAGGACTGTGAGAAAGGCAGACTGCGCTTTGATCTATAGATCTGTGTTCCAAAAGTTACAGAGAAATAAATGTTAAAGGACAAGTCTTTTTTTTTTTAACCAACAAATCCCATGGAAAGACCTCAAACCAACAATAAACTGATTTAGTTAAAAAAATACTGTCTTTGTATCTAAAGCCTGATAAATCTTATTCCACTGTGGCACATTATGATGAACATGGGCACTGTAGTTTGTTTGGACTGGATCCCGATTAATGTTCTCGTACCGTAAATCAGTGTTTCTAGCCTGGGGCTCACAGCACTCCAGAGGGGTCACAAGATTAATTTGAAGGGTTGTGAGAAGATAAACAGAATATAAGAGCAGAAAAGCACATATTCATGGTTCACTTTTAAGAAATTAATTTAATCTTTGATGTTTTTCCTTGTGAATTACTGGATAATTTTATCTGTTTAAGCCTCTAAAAATAATCCAAATCAAACAATCTGAGAGGGAGGAATCTCTCATTAAGGGCGCTTTCAAATCAGGGACCCAGACTCAGAACTGATCCGACTCGCACAGTACAAAACAATCGTACCTAATGTGAAAAACACCCTCAGTCTTCAGTTAAATTGCTCAAAACGTGTGGATAGAGCTCCAAGGGTTAGTCGATTAATCAATTAGTTGATCAAAAGAAGATTCATTGCAAACTAGAACAGCACTCAGTAGAGTACATACGTCTTCAAGGCCCAGTGGTGCACTTTATACTCGCTCATTGATGCCCAGCCAACTACAGTATATACACCTGATTTTTGTCCATCAAGAAAAAGTTAATGGGGTTTATTCTGCGCCAAGACCCATCATCCATCCAAGTTTCATGGAGATCCATTCAGTAGTTTTTGTGCAATTTTGCTGACAGATACATGTGAAGAACATAACCAACTTGCAAAAGCCTAAACTGTTAATCGATTGATCTTGAAAATAATCGGCAGTCCCCATAGTCCCCGACGAACACAATATTTCCTCCTGTCACTCGGGTAAATCTCATTTTAAACATTTGCGTCCTCGGTGGGAATCAGTGGACAAGTGTGGAAGTCTGAGAGTATTGAGAGACGACCTGCTTGATTTAGTATTTTTATGAGTTTAGGTGACAGTCAGAAAAATACAGAACATTGCAAGCCTTTTCCTGTAATAGTAAGGCCTTCAAAAGAAGAGAAAGGGGGAGATAGAGAGAGAGAGAGAGAGACACAGAGAAAGAGAGAGAGACAGAGATGTATTGTAGGCTAAGGTCCCTCTGAAACACAGTATGCAGTAAGCTGCCTTCCACCGCCGTTTGTACAAAACCAACAGCAGCCACCCCAAAACAAATCGATTCTTTCCTTCACAGAGAAGGTGTGCAGCGTGGAGTGGAGAGATGACAAACAACCCTCACAAGCATAATGGTAAAAGCTTATGCAGCTGCCAATGTCATCTTGCCGCTGTGTGATTATTCAAAGGGGATGGTGATAAGCGGCATGTTAGCACCACCGAGCAGAGGAAAAGGGACAATAGGGGTAATGTGAGAGACAGCGGCCAGATTACAGACAGGAAACACTGTAACAAGCTCAAAGCTTAGCAGTGACTAATCCAAATCCAGCCATTATGTTTAACTGCGTTTTAAATGTGTTTTCTTTGAAGTAGGTGAGACTGAACCTCTTCTTTTCCCTTTTCCAGGGATCAGATGGTCTCACGCACACACACAAATTTACAAATGCACACTAATAAACACACGTAAACACAAACCCACTCACTTTGGCTGTGATGTTTTTTGGCAGTAGTCATGCTTTGCCTTAGATTTGGTCCGTTTCTGCTTGTGTGGGTGTGTAAGTAACCTAAGGACAAACTGTTGCTCCTTAGCTAGAAACCTGACGACCTGAGTAACTGAAGGTTTAAGCACAGTGTTAACTTGAACTACTGGCTCAGATGAACCTGTGAGATGTCTTCTGTCAAAAATGTCTTCATAGTGGATACGTCTTCATCTCCTCGGCTCTGCTGTTAGGGCTCGAATTTTTAAGTTCAAGATGCTCTCTTACTTGCCAAATGGCATATAGCAAATAAAGGAAATAAAGGCAATCTAGCCACACAGCTAACCTCTCTTTCCATTTTACAGATTAATTCTGCTCTTTTCCAGGCACTTCGTAGGAGGATTTCAACTTTCTATTGCTGTTTCTAGCAAGTCCTGTGGTTCTGCCAACAGTTCTTTCTGCATTTTAACCCCCACCAAATCAAATCAAATCAATTATACAGCCCAAAATCACAATCAAATTGCCTCAGTGGGCTTTACAAACCGTACAGTGAACAACAACCCTCTGTCCTTAGACCCACGATTCGAGTGAGGAAAAAGTTGGCAGTGCACACAACTCTAAAATCCAGTATTCTACATCATTAAATCCTCCTCGGCAACAATGACAAAATCCATGCCTCTGTCACTGCCCATACTAAATCTGATTTGTTGTTTATTTTGGATATCTCAAAACAAATCTTACAACCATCTGAGTGCCATAATACTCTCCCTTCTCCCAGGCAGACACCTCTGAACCCATCTGCTCTCAGACCCTTGTTAACGTCCATTTATCCTGACCCCTGACACTGGCCTCAGTGAATGTCACCATATCTCACTAATGATGTCTTTGGCGTCGGATCTTGTCAGATCACATTGGTCCTCTCCAGCCAGCTTGAGTTGGGCTCGGGAAATATTGAGAGGAGTCCTTGGGCTCTACTTGGCAGGCCTGCCTTGTTACAGATGGCCCAAGTCTGTTCCCACTTCTTAAATGCCCCCTTTTAGCACCAGTCAGGTACCTTTTAAGATGCTCTTAAATAGCAGCAATTACCACTGCTGCTTCCACTGTTTTCAACATGGCAGCAGCGTGTTGCTGCGTCAGGTGGCAGCAGCACTGAAAGAGAGGGTGCCTACTGCACTCTTGCACACATACTGTGGCTATTCCCTGCTAATGTTGCCTTGGTTGACAGTTATAGAACTAGCTTGCTGATCAGTAGCCATGAATAATATTCATAAAAACATCTCAATCAGTTTTTCAAAATTTTCGTTGCAGAGGGGCAGTACCATGGAAACGATTTAACCTAATAACAAAGTATTCATGCTGCACTCTTTTTGTGCATGCCCTCAGTCTTGATGCAATAGGGATGAAACATTTTCCACTTCCGAAAAAAGGCAACTTCCAAGCTTAAGTTGACCTCTGCAGAGAGTTTGTTTTTGATACAACATTTTTAAGAACTGAATATTATTGGATGCCTGCATGGTAGGAAAATGAGAAATAACAACCTGTAGACCTCGTAGGCATTGCAAAAATGGCAACTACTGCTCTGTAAGATGATAGATATCCATCTGCAGGGAGCTACTCAATCATGTGCCAAAGGGATACTGCTGAGTGGGTTGGTGCTGAAAGGTAGAGGAAGACGACTTTTGCACATTTCACAAAGCTACTCCGATTAAATGCTTCAGTGCATGAGAAATCCAAACGATATTAGATCACATCCGATGTAAACAGTTGACCTAAAATCTTCAATCAGAATGAAAAAAGTCTATGTGTAACCACAGCTAATTGGCTTTGACATCAACAGGGAAAATCTTTTGAAAACAGCTTGATGTTTTTTTTTTTGTGATGATTTCGATCAAACTACATTACATTACATTTACTTAGCTGAGTCTTTTATCCAAAGCAACTTTACTGTAAGTCATTCAACTGTGTGGATACAATCTAAAAATCGCACGAATAATGCAAATACATTCAAATAAGCTAAACTGCTTCACATTGCTCCATCTGCTACATTAAGAAACAAATATTTTTTTCATTTTCATGGGCCAAGGTGCAGTCTGAACAGATGAGTTTTCAGTCTGCAACGACAGATGTGTACAGTCTCTGCTGACCTCATATCAATGGGGAGCACGTTCCACCATTGTGAAGCCAAGACAGCATACAGTCATGATGATTGCTTTGGTGGTCAATCACAATATAAACACGATGTATGGCAGATTTCATCCGAATCACAAAAGGAACATATTTTCCCTCGTGTTACTGTATCTTGCAACGCAAACAGATTTGGTTTTGAGATTCTCTTCACTAAGAATCCGCACACAGTGGAGGTGAAGAGAAAACCATTCACAGTGAAGTTTGTGGAGCATCCCTACTTTTGTTGCCGGGACTGGTGTGGCATTTTGTCCACAAAAAACATTCCCTCCCTCAGTGGCTCTACTGTGAATTAAAGCAATTAAATCCATGGACATGGTTATGACAATCTTAGACTTGAAAAATGTACTAACCTTGTTATAGTTCTTGCTTCACATGCATGCACACACGTTGTTAGCAAATCTCCTATTGCCTTAACAAGGCAGCGGTGTAATAATCCATAAATTCCATATTTTATTAGCATATTTATGTACTATGAAATGCCTTTTTGTTCAAGATCATATCTTTTGTTTCCTCAAGGATTATTTCTCCCGTAGACGGGGTGGCTGAGGAGGACATGCTTTAATCTGCACACTGCTGGATTGTGTTTCGATAGTTGTAATAAATATTCAAGAGTAATGTTTTTAGTGTGAATTTAATCCGTCTAAAAATGTTAACAGAAATTCACCAACAATTTCGTTCCCAGCCAGTGCATTAACTGCATCAAGTAAAGAAACCCAATAACCTTTCTAAAACCAGAAAAGGGTTCTTGTTATTCATGAAGGTTGATGTACAACTGGACATAATAAGTACTTTCTGCCCTCCTCCACCTACTCTTCTAGCTTCCACCGTTATTTTCAAAATCACTGTCTATGAAAAAAAATTACCTGCTTCCTGAAAAAGCAAGTTTCCCCGTATTTGACATGAGTTTAATCCTTTCTAAGTTTAAGAAATAAAATCAATACGGGGTTTTCCTTTTTCTCTCCACTATGCTGGCATCTCCAAGCTGACTCATCTGGTCCACAGAGAAAATGAGATTTTGGAAGAGTTACAGTATGCCAGGTATAAATTTGTGGTCGGGCTGTGTGCAAATTCAGAACCAGATGTCCAAATGACGATGATATTCAGGGATGGAAAATGTTCTTGTTTATGGATGCATGCCAATATTCCTCTCTCGTTAACATTTAGGTGCAAAAACATTTTTTACAAGACTGGAGAAAAAGCAAACCCAAACACAGAGACAATCCCAGCTGTTGGGTTGTGTTTAATTTGCACATTTACAGCTACATGGTACTTCGGATCGGGTCAGGGGGACAGATGGAAGGACCGGTGTGGACTTAAAAGAATACACAGTTTGACAGGCTGTCATTGGTGCTGGCATCCTTTTCTTCTCTTGCGATTTACACACTCTGGATGTGTAATCCAATCTGTCTTTTGGCCTTTTGTTGCCAACATGGAGTGCAGCAATGAGCTCTGTGAGAGCTGACACCAGTCTTACCTGTGGTTCTTTTTGCAGTTTGATGTGCATCCCCCTGTGGCCAGACAAAGCCCTCTTCTCCACGGCATGATGCCTGAAGTGATAATAATCTCCAAAAACCTGCACAAACACAAAGGGAAAGGCAATGAGTTCACCTGCAGCAACAGGACGGCCAGATAACACTCCGTGCTCACCAAGGCATTCATGTGCACACGCGAGCAAACGTGCAGATAGAGTTCATTTTGGAAGGAGCTGAAACAGACAGACAGACAGACACTGGAGCCTGGCATTTTCTGTCCATATTCAGCACAAAGTGAGCATCTGTTACTGCGCTGGTTGATGGAAATATGAGCATCGTAACATTATGAAAGCTACAACCACCATTATTTTAACACCCATAACATATCATGAGAGTCTTTGCCGTAGACATGCTGTAAAAGTCACATGAAAGTTGTGGTCGTTGAATCCTAACAAAATGGGTCTCTTATTATTGTTTAAACGAGGTTTAAATTTTCACAAGTCGGTTTAGAGTGAGAAATCTATTGAACTAAGGATTTGATCAGACCTCCGATTCATATTTCAGCTTTTCAGAGAGAATTATAAACAAGCCCGTCTATTCCACAGAGCAACAAAACCCAGAGGAACAGATGCTAACCTGTAAGTGGGGTAAAGTAACGGCTCTCTGCAGACTGGAGAAAATGTCAAACACACACACACACACACACACACACACACACTAATACACGCGCACACGCACACACACACACACACACAGATGTGCACAGACAGAAAGACATCCATTATACAACTGCAGATGGACGCTATCTATGAAAAATGATTAGGCACATCCATTAGAGGTAGAATCCCTTCAGAGCTGGGCTGAAGCATTCCTCATGCCGCTGTCATTGTTCTTTCACACGTCCTGCTCATAAAAGGGCTTTTAAGGACAAGCAATTGGCTGACAGCTGTCACCAAACTGGCCTAAAGCCTCAGGGAGTGCTTTCTTTTTGTCAGTCTTGCTCTTAAGTGACACACAGAGCAGCCTGTTCCTCCCCTAGTCAAGATCAAGGACAACTGACCTGAGAGCGAGACACTAAATAATACAGACATCCAGAGATAAATGTGTGATAAAACACCAAAATAACCAAACAAAAGGTGGAGGAGGAGGAAGACGAGGAGCAGCCCTGCCAGTCTTTGCATGGGTATTCACAAGAGAGAGCAGCTTCCATTTGAAGAGGAAGCATCGCAATCTGTACAGTAGCACCACTGGGGACTGGCTCACCTTCACAAGCTCAGTGGAGCGGAGGAAGAGGGGAGGGGGGTGGGATGACGAAGGGATCGGCGAGGGTGGATGTGGGTGCTGGGTTTGACAGGCCGACCAGGCAGGATGGATGTTTGTGAGGAGGAGAAGAGCAGACGCAGCAGGATGGAAGGCTCTCCTGGGGCTGCAGGCTGATTCTGCCGGCTGGCTGTCTGCGAGCCGACCAGACTGGAAGGATGGAGCTCAGAGGCGCAGCCTGGCAGCACTGATATAAAGCTGCCAGCCTAGTGCCGGCCAATTTGACTTCATTTGTCAAATATTTGTAATTAAGGCTTGATTTTTAAATCTCTTGCTGTGATAATTTCCACATAAACCCAAGTGACCATCAGTCTTAACTTACGCAGTGTAATACAAAAATTATATTTTTTCCCCCTGCAGATCACGTTGCACACATTTATGTGTGGAAAAGATGAATAAAGCTGCTTTTGCAAAAGGATAGGGCTTAAAATAATATTGTGTAATTTATAGGCTATATCACAAAATCTCTGGGCAACCAAATTGAATATCTCAGTAGATTTTGACCAAATACCTCGATATTGCGATGATATTGTAGGGATGACTATTGGTACTTTTACAAAATATTAACAGAATGAGATTTTTTGAAAAATTCAGTAATGTGGGTATAATGACCAAAACCCTATTTGCACAGTACTAGTATTACCAAAGAACCTCATGTGATTTAGAAATTACCACCTCACATTTCTGTTTCATGTGGTGCACTCACAGAATAAGCAAAGTCTGTATTTTATTCATACTGACATTATCTCCTGGATATAATGTCAAGGATCCATGTAACATCAACTTTCAGAACCAAAGCATCTGTTCTCCAGCAGGCACATTATTGAGATAGTTAAGAGCTGATTTACCCACTTTCAGCATGTGTTACTTGTGTGTATTTGAATATGACACCATTTTGTTGCTCGTAACCTTCTCTGCCATCACTTTTAAATGTCAATATAGCCGGTCTCACAGCTATTGACTTCTGTTCAACAGATTCTTCCTTGTTCAGCTGTCTGACAACAGAAAACTGATGTTGAAAAAGAAATAAAACCCCAAACCACAGGGACTACAGATGAAAACTAGCCCCTTGGCTAATTCTTGCATATTTATAGTAATATTCATTTATATGCACTGTCCCTGGGAAATAAACTAGATTAAGAAAAAAAACCTAAAACATATAAAGTCACTGAAATGCCGATTCACACAGGTCTAATACGAAGGTTTGTGAAATATGGTGGGTGATATGTGATGGACACAGCCGTCCTCCACAGTTATCACAAGTTACTCAAGATCCCAAGGTAATACTAGTCCTGTGCAAACAGCACTTAAGTGAGTAAAGACAAGTATTAGAACAAGTAGAACAGTCTGGTAAGTTCAGAAATATACATCACCTTTCTGTAATACAGCCTTTTAAATCCAGGCTTTATGCCATATCACAATTTAACAATATCCAATATCTAAGATGAGACAAAGTCTATAACATAATATCAATATATTGCCAAGAGGTGAAATTGTATGACTATTACAGTGTGTTCCCCTTGGAGACACTCAGTTGATGCTGTTATAGCTTCAGTAAATTAGACGATCAGCGTCTGACCTTACAGGCGACCCGTCGAGACAAATAACGTCAAAAGCCACGCAAAAGGAAATAGCCTTGAATAATGCAAGACTGAGGTGTGACCCAAGAAATTAATGAGACCCACTTTCACATTGATTGCGGCAGGGCAGGAGGCTAATTTGTGCTGCGCTGGGGTGGCTTTTCTTTGGGACAAACCTATTTCCTGAAGTGCTGATGTCCTCATTTAGACCTGGAGTCTATGGGCCTTGGGAAATTGAGATGGAGATCGAAATGTTGGTGTAGCTCTCCATGAGCGTGGCTGAGTCATGCCTTTCTACAGTCTGTACCAAAATGAATCATATGGTGTGTGTGTGTGTGTGCGTGCGAGTGTGTGTCCGTGCATGTGTGCCAGCGATAATAATTGAGAGCACTTGGGGTCATTAGTCACCCTGCCACTATGCTCTGAGTCTGCATTAGAGGCACACTGCCCTTTACACTTTCCCACTGAGCAGTGGAGAAGTAGCTATTTCAGGTAGTTCTCACTTTAGTTGTTTCTCTCCCATCTCTATCCTGTCTTTACTTTCATGTAGCCTGGAGGTTAATCTTTGACACAAGACAGCAGATAATCCTTTCACCAGAGATGTGGACTCAAGTCGACCCAAGTCACTGTTTTGATTGTCCTGCAACTTGACTTGACAGAAAATAAATAAGTTAAGTTCTGACTTGGACTTAGAAGTTAAAGACTCGTGACTTGACTTCACTTGAGACATAGTGACTCGAAATGACTTGTCTGTGTTCAGTTTTCAGTTTAGGTTTTTTAGTTTTGTGTCTTTTGATTGAGAGGAAATGAGGAAACAAATAAGCTTACATAAAGTTATACTAACTATTTATATTAGTCATTTTTTACTAATACTAATGTCTTTTCTCTTTATAAATACAGGTCAGGGTGACTGAGACTTGACTATCTTTAACCAAAGACTCGACTTGACACAACCTTTGATTGACTTTGCCTTTCCCCCGAAAAAATATATCACTTGAGATTTTGATGATTTGAATCTCGTCAGCCTTTTAGAATAAAAATGAGTCCAAATAATTTAAAGTCTAAATTAATTAAGAATATTCCACTTGAGTTTGATATGTACTTACATAGTTGATGATCTCTAAAATATGTATCTTCACAGATGAATATTACATTATCAGCATTCCCAAAGGTCTCCCTCAGGCCAAATCTAAATCTACACAAATCTTCACATTGTGGACATGAAGAACCATTACATTCTTCAGACAAATATTTCCAGTGGCGTGTGCTTAAGTATAGCAAGTATGAAACTGTCTTGACTTCAGCAAGAACGCACTCTACTAGACGTGTTCAGTAGGATATTTACGTGAATCTAGAACAAGCCTTCAATAGATAATACAGATCTTACTAAACTTGTAATAGAATCTTAGTAGGTTTTAGATAACAGGATGGAGTAGCATCATGTTAAATAAGAGGTTTACTTATAAATGACTTCGGAGTCCTTGCATTCGGGTCTTAAAGAAACATATTATTCCTTTTACGACATCCAAAAGAATATTTCAGAAGAGTTAATGTTCACAGATAGTGAATGCAGTATAGTGAAAGGACAGAGTGCAATAAAAATGTCCTTGTAAACTCCTGTGAAAGTAGCCCTCGTGATGTATTTTCAGACAAAGTATATGGAGCACAATAATTTACCCCGGTCCTCTGAAAAGACCTTTGAAAGACCTGAGCTCCGAAGTAGTCCATAAGTGAACCTTGCATTAAACACTTCTCATTGTGTTCTGAAATCCATTGAGATTCTGTGGAGGACAAGAACAGTGTATCACACAGTACAATATTTTGTGCGAACTGCAGGAAAATATACATATTAATATAACATTATTATCGTTATTCGAAACTATATATCGTCTTAAAATACTGTGATGTTTGAGCTGGTTGCCCAGTCCTACCATTTATGTATTGCTATTGAGGAGATTTAAAAATATTGAGAAATGTTGCACAATATAACCATAGAAATATTGCGATGATGCATCTGTAGCTTCACAGTGGGACAGCCCTCTGAAGTGGACTTTGCAGGATCTGTGAGTCTGCAAGCGTGGACATCAAGACTGGTTATCATCAGTTAGCGTGGAAAACTTTCCTACTGTTTTTGGTTGGAATCCCGAGCTCATCACAAGAAGAACTTAAATTCTTTGACAGCTGGAATGGCATCATTTATGAAGTGAGATTTGTTCAAATTGGGTTCATCTGATGTGAATGTCAAGTATTTCAAGTTTGTAATTTTAACAACTTTGAACTTAAAAGAGTGTGCAGTTGTGTGAGACAGACAGATGTGGGAGTCTACAGTCGGGCTGACTTTGAGTGCAACTGACATTAACATAGCTTATCAAAAGCATTCTGTCAGTCCAAGAGTTATGTGAAGCATCAAAGAGGCACGAACCAGATGCATGCTGGGTTTTTTCACCATTCCTTCAGCACACTCACCACATTAATGTTTAATTTTTGATCCCCCCCCCCCAATAATCCTTTACCTAACAGTTGGGCTATTAAAGTTAAAAAGCCACCGTTTATCACAGCATGTCTCATATCAGAGGTTGCTATCATTGTATTACTCTCACTCCACCAGGGAATTCAAGCTATCTGCTGACATTATCAGTCAGAGTGGTTGTTACACTTCAAGGTCACTGAAAGTAATGACACGGTGTGTCTCCTACATCCCATATTCTGCTGTATCCTGTCCTGCTCTCTTCTATGGTGGCTGCCTTGGTCTCTAGCCATCTACCGCCACAGTTGTTAAGTCAATATTGGCCACAGGGGATTGGCTTCAGCTCAGCGGTGCCGAAAACAGAAATGTAGCAAGCTTTCACTGGGCTGTAACCTAATGTTATTTCACATTGCGGTGTATGTGCATACAAGTGTTTAGGCAACTCTCCAATGTTACAAACTGATCTGAAACGAGGGAAAGTTTTTTCTTTCCACTCTCATCAAACTGGCAAGGATGAAATTATGCAGTGCACTTGTTGAGAAATGTGCCTGAAATTTGGTTCGTGCTCGAGACGATGTGGTTGTCTCAAGTGATAGGCGATGGAGAAGGTACATAATAAAATCTAATTTTGCTTATGAACAAACTGAAATTCAGCAGGGAGACTCAGAAGAATTCCAATATTCAGAGTGGGAGTGTAGAGGCAGTAGAAGAGGAGTGTGTGTGCATGGATTGGTGTGTGTGTTTGTAAGTATTCAGCATGGGAACTGAATACAAATATTCAGTATCTAGCATTGGAGCTTAAAGGTCCACCATATTTATATTGACTCCGACAGAGTTCCACATTAAGTGTATTCCCTTAAGCTTGGGCAAAGTGCACAGAGGCAAATCTACCTTATTGGAATTGGCATCAATCAGACCCATCCTTCAAGGAAAAACGCTAGCAATCAATGGTTGGTTAGAGACACAGCAATGATAGTATTTCACTCTAAACACTGAGCACCTTAATTCACAGCCAGTGATATACGATTCCACTAACCTTGATGGAGGCGGTCGCATAAATGCTAAATGCACACAATTCTCTTCCTCTGTATAGTAGGATGGAACTCAGAGGCTGCTTCTGTTGCATGTCTGAGATAGAAATGTCAGCGGCACAGCGGAGCTCATTGATTGCCACGCAGCACACCAACCCTTTCTCTTCTCTGGCCTTTCCTCTTATATGCTGCCTCTCCTTTTATCTGTGTTGCTTATTCACACAAAACACTCATCGATGCTAACCCTACTGAAATAGGTGCTTCCTTTGTTGCTTACAGTTTATATACACAGCAAATGTGCTCTTGTGTTGGTATAGAGCAGCATTTGCTGTTGGGCTAATAAAACAGTCATGTTATTATCGTCCACTGAGCCACTGGGTTGCCATCTTTTAGACTAATTACTGCTGAAACTCTGGGGTTCCGCTTAGTGGGAGAAGCTCATTATTTTACTCTGAAACAGAGGCTAATTGAGTGTTTTCAAATGAAGGGTAATTATTTGTTTGCATCTTAGCTCCGATTCTGCATGTAGCCCGCCTTGGCCACATTCACCAGCTCAAGGGATTTGTTGTCTTGGGAAACAGCCACAAATAAAAAACGTTCTGGCTAATTATGTGGCTGAATAGCGAAGATTTAACAAAATGCCTATGAAGACCTTACCTGCAGTGGTATAAAAAATACAGAGGGGTTGTTCTAGCAGTTGTAGGGAAAGAGCACAAAGACCTTGAAGGTAAAGGGATTCTAAATCAAGGTGTGTCCAGTCAGACTAGTTCTTCCTATTCTGGGAGAGTAAGGCACAGTGGGAATGTGAAAAGAGAGGAGAGACATGAAAGAGAGGCAGGAGAAAGGAATATATCACAGGAGAATGTGTGTGTGTAGATCGCAGAAAACCAAGTAGGAAATGGGTACAAAAGGAACGTGTCACTGTAGACGCTACGATAGCAGAAATATAGAGGCTCTACTGATGCCTGACCTTTGGCTAATATTATCATAAAACTTAATTTATACAGTTCTGTCACGGTAAATGACTACTGCCTTGTAATTCTTATCAATGATGGTTATCACTCTCTGTGATTCTGTCTCTGAATAAAACATGTTGAATCTACACCGTATCTCTTATGCCTTAATGCAAAGGGTTTAGAGTTAGATTGGGCCAGAAAATGAAATGGCCTGGGAGTATGAATCTCATTTTCAAGCATTTGCTTCACACATAAAAAAAAAAAAAAAGAAGAAAAAAAAAGATAGGATTCCTGATTTTTCAGTGAACAGATAAGGGACAGAGCAAGGAGAGCAGGTCTTATCAAAAAAACAAACACACACACACACACACACACACACACACACACACACACACATACAGAGTAAAGGAATATCATCACGCAGCCCAACCTGGCTCAGAGTGGCACTGATCCATCCAGCAAGCATCTGCAAATCACAAACATGCTGGTGTTCAAAGTAATTCACACATGTGCATGCATGCAGGCATACATACAGGCACATAAACAGACACACGCACTCCAAAGATTCAAAGCTATGGCCTTGAGAAAGGGAGACTGAGAGAGATAAAAAGGACCTTGCATGTGAAGGAGGGTGTGTGTGTATGTGTGTATGTGTGAAAGAGAGACATATTAAATATTTCAGATCGCTCCGTGCCTCTTTAATTTAAGATTTATCCCACCGGGGTGATTCTTAAGTCTCAAATCCCTGTCTTGGTCGGAGGAATGTGCTAACCAAATTAGCAAACACCCAACTTCAACTATGCTTCGCCAGAGCGACAAATATTCATGGTGTCAAGGGAGAGTTGGATCCATTTGCCTTATGCAGTACACCGGTGCAGAGTTGGGGCTGGTTTCACCAGGCATTGGTTATACCAGTAATTATTCTTCTAACTGTCTCTGATATTACAGAGCAATGGCCTGTGCTGGTCCTAAGGGTGAAGGAAGCTAGGCAACTCTCCATGTAATGCTTCTGTTACCTTTCATTGAGCAAGAAATAGGAAGGAGGATCGCAGATAGACTAACAGGGATTCAGACGCATTGGTAAACACAATCTTTGCTGAAACAGGGCCCACATGGGGCCTCTTCCTCTTGCCGTGAGGAAAAACAGGAGGAGACTCGATGATATATGAAAACAACCTCAGCGGAAAGCAAAGGATTGAGATCAAACTGGGTTAATTTCCAAGCTGTCAGGAGAGGGGTAGAGTACACAGACATTTGGAGCAGATGAACAGCATCAGCGCTCTTTGGATCTAAAGAAGCTATGGAAACAAAATGTGCCACCACGGTGAGTGCATCTGACAAAGAGCTAAGGCAATGAGGCATAGCACTATGCAAATGAGGAGGGAGACAAAAATATTGCTGGAGAGTGAATTAACAAAAACCTCTTTGCAACAGGAAATCTTCTGAAATATTGACAACGTTTAAGTGTTTAGCATTCAGAGGTGTTGTGGTGCACAAGTAGAACCTGAGTGCTGTTGGCCTTCAGTTCGTGCCTGGAGGCAGCATGTCACCTTGATTACCATGTCATAAAAATTTAAAAGCTTCTCTGATCTGAGGTGAGGACCACACACTATCTGCACTTGACTCCGTCACACAAAAAAACAATCCTCTCCTCCTCCACTCATTTATGTTAATGGTGCCCTTGCGCTCCATCGTGACTGTTTCAACCTGTTGTCCGCAGAGTCATGAAACAGCAGACTTCCCGAGGAATGAAAAGCCTGCTTCTTGTTAGTACAGTAACTACAGTCCATGAAAAATCAATGTGAGGAGCACTCAAAGGGTTGTCCTATTGATTTTTCATAGACACAGATCAGTCACTCTATCAGTGGTTGCACGAGAGGAGGCAGGAGCACTGAAAAGGGGCGCCATGGGTGTACAGCAGCAGTGATGGACTACTGAAAAGGAAATGTGCAAAACGTCCCCTGCCTGGTGTGTGCCCTTCACTTCAAGGGCTCAGCTCAGGAAAATGGAAACTGTCAGCGCCTTCAGACATACAGCGAGAAAATGCAACCCCACTTCATGAAAAAACAAAACCCCTTGAGAGGAAAAATCACTTAATAGTCTCACTTAAACATCATAAAGCGACAGAGAAGCACCCGCATGCTCACCAACACGTACCAGACACACTCACTCCTCTAGATCCCTTTCTTCGGCTCTACATGTGTGATGAGATCAATAAAAAAAGACAACCCCAGCCTCCAGCTGTCCCCTCCGGCACGCTCCTCACACGGTGGCCTGCTTAAGAGCACTGGGATTCTGTAAGGCTGCTGGATTATTCATTTGCCGAGCGTAACTCAGCCCACTGCTCTTTTCCACATCACCTATGCTGAATTCGCTGCTGCCAGAACAGCCTCTGTCAGGCTCCGTCAGCCTAGTTTCCGGGAACTCGCGTAAATAGGTTCCACTTCCATTTCCATTCAGGAATCGTCAGTTTAATTCCTTTACTCTGTGTGTCTTTCACTCACCAGTCCCCTGCGACTCTTCCTCTGGTTCGTTCTATTAATACTGACACGTTCAGTGGCTACATTCTATCCCTCTCTTCGTGTCGAGACACTTATTAAAATCATTCATGTCTCACTATCTGCTCAGGTTTCCTCCCCAGTTTATAACTAGGGAGGAAGCCTGACAGATTCAGGCTGCAGGTGAATGCAAATTATCACATTTATCTAATGTCTACTGTGCTGTATATCTTCCAGGACATTATGGATTCCATGTTTGTAGCATTTTCCTGAGGTGCTATAATACTTGCCGTGCCTGCACAGTTCAGCATCTTGGGTGACTTGCCATGCACAGCAGTGGGTCAAAAGGTGCAAGAGCTTAGGTGTGTCACAGGCAATCTGCACTGCAATTTCAGTGTCAAGATTGTGTTGTCTGTGGCAGTCTGCTCAGAGAGGGTCACAGCACTGTGTTCCTGGTGTACCTCTATTCTATGGTCCTTTGTCATTTTTTGTCAAAAGATGGAGGTGCACGCTGTATAAACCTCTCCAGAAACCACGCATAGCCCTTTTTTATTCCTGTGCATTCTTCAACCAGTTAACACATCTAACTGCAAGGAAAAAATACATTTTTTATTCAGATTATGGCATTAATGCCAGCAAGACAGAGTTATGAATTATGTCTGATTCATCTTCAAAAAGTAAACACAACCTTATAGCCTGAATTGAAAAAAGTTCTTTTCAACTGCAAATATGGGGTTATACCAGTGCACACAGGTGCCATGGTAACAGCTGGACTTTCTTAAAAAAATCTTCAAAAGAGACATCATCCAACCTTGGCAGCACATTTGACCTGCAGGACTTTCCCCCACCCATGTGACAAACAATATTAATTTGCTCTTCCTAATCCTGATAATTTGCCCTGATTGTTCAAACTCCTGACACCCCCACTGACGGTGTACCGTGTGATAATGGAGTCTTTTTCTTATTCCACTCTGTTGCCATGCGTGTCCCAGGTGTGGCACACTTGAGTGTGCTCTGTGCCCCTGCGCCTTAGTTCACAAAATTAGCAGCGGCTGTGTCTTTCAACGTCTGTGTCCCTCTGTGCCGCCTGAGAGGTTTGAGAGTGAGCACATGTGTTGTCTACAGTTGAGTGAGCCTGAGATGTGTATCTAGTTTTACCACTGGGAAATAAAAAGACATTTAAAATAGTGATGAGCGGTAATGACTATCATCTATTTTAAAAACTTGTGCCAGCCGCTGTTTTTTTTTTTTTTTTACCAATGATAAAACAAATATCTTTTTGAATGCCATAGCTGATGAGTATACACGTTTTACAAAAATCTTAGTTCATTTAGTCTTCTCTTGGGCATCAGTGTTTAATGTTAGGTTTGCACAGCAGGCGCACAACTACTTTGTCTTAAAACAGAAAATATGTGATCAGAGAATAACTAGACTGCCAACTAACTTGACCGAGAATACAGCACCAATTTTCATCTTTTCATAATTTTGATACCAAGTACCACAATTTCGTAGGCTCTCAAGAAGAACACAGATCCGGTTGACAGCCTAATTGATGAGTGGTAATAATATGAAATGACAGCTTAATTTTCTTTGTCTTTTCAAACTGTGCATGTGCTATTATAGATTTACACATACATACACACACTGCTGTGCACACTATGTGACGCATAATAATCAATAACATGCATTGTCTAATTCACTTGTCACATTAATTTTCCTCAAAGCAAGATAAAGAGCTAAAATACTGTGGTGTTATATTCTATATTTTTATTTCTATCCACTTTTGATGCTCGTCTTTATTTAGCAGACATTTCCCTCATATTTCAGCCTTTGCACAAAACAATAGATTTTTACCTGAACCATTAAAGTTATTTTCTCATATATACCACAACAAAGAAGGGCTTTGTAATAACAAAACCAACTAGATGTGATGAAAAAAAAAAAGTAAGACAAAGTATCATCTCAGCTCAGCAGTAGTGAAACAAAGTTCCACAGAGCTATACCAAAATACATTCTGTACTGTGCAGATTACTACGTGTTTTGAATTCAAAGAATGTTATTGTTATACAGTCTACCAGAACATATTCTTGCTGGTTCACACCACAAGAAAGTAGACCCTCCACAGTGGCCTCATAGATCAAAAAACAAGACTCTCAAGAGTCGAGTCTGCAGCTCTCTCTGTTCGTCTCCCTGGAAGGGACCGGGACATAGGTTTGCTACGGTCATTGAACGAGGGCAGCAAGACTGGAAGGGTGTGTGGGACTTTGAACCAGGCATGGTTCAAATTCATGGGACACTACGGCCTATCCTTGAACCACAAAAGCACAGACAGCTGAGGACTTCAAAACATAGTGTCTGAAGAGTAGGAGAATTGAGGTCTCTGTGAATTGGGAATGGGAACCTTCAGAAAAACCTGAAATAACCTCTGTGAGGGAGCTGGCTCTGTGCCCAAGTCTGATGGGGTGGGGGAGCAGTTTAAAGCACAGCACTGCTATGAGTCAAAGCACAAATGCATCAGAAACGCAAGGCAAGACAAATTCAATTTTAAATCTAAATCTTGATTAAAGGGGCTCTGTCGCCGTTAGTTTATGTTAGCCAACTCCATTTCTAAACTTAAGTTAGCTACTGTTGCTCTCTGTTAGCAGAGCAGAGAGAGGCACTGAGACGAGGGACCCGAAAGCGTGCTTAAATTCACATCCTTTGGACTGTTGCGGAAATCGACTAGAGTCCTTAAAAAAGAAATCCACAGTCCAGCAGCATTAAACAACTTAAACAAATTGTCCACAGTTTTGTATAGGCAACCGAGAGAGACAGGGCAGGTCCCATTTATCATGTCACGTTACAATCTGCTCACGTATGGCCTATTAAACTGTGATTAAAACATGTAAAATGCTACAAATTGTTACAGAGCCCCTTAAACAGTAGGACTGTCACGATAACTACTTTAACAATATATTGTTCCAGAAGAAAAAGCAATAAATGATATTTTCCTTCTAGGACCATTAATGCCACTGATATAATGATAATATAATAGCAAAATTATGCACACCCTTTTTTATGTAGAGCATTTAATTCTTAAAGACATTCATACATTGGAAGTGGAAATCTAAAAATGTCCTAAATAAATGGAACATGAGGAAAGTAAAAACCATAGAAAATAACAATTAAAATGAGTTCTGGGGCTCTGTATACAGGGGTGTAGTCTTTCATTCCTTAACAGGCAGTATACTGCTAATCGACATAACATAGTTGGTGTCACTTCTATGCAGTGTCATTGAAGTTGCATTTAAAGGCTGTGAAAATATTAAGAAAACACAGTATTATGTGTACGAGTTTAACACGCAAACACTTTATTTCCATTTTTAGCTGAGCTTATCCATGTGTGAAATTCTTGCCACTTAACTTCCACCCACAGCAAAACCGTCAGAGTGAAAGATGTTAATTGTTTGATTACTCCATTAAACAATTTGTCTGTGTTTCTATTTGCTGTCAGCAAGACATAAACATGGACATGAAGGCTGACGGTACTGTTGACACAATGGCCAAAATATTAAGCGACCAAGCATAAATTAAGCTGTTAAAAGTCTGGCGTGGCATTCAACCATGGCAGGTGTGCTTTTTATAGTGTTATTCAAGCCACAACATCCCTGTGCTGGAAAGGGCATGACATTTACAACCATTTCATCTCCACACAACACAGTGTGATCAGTAGGAGCGAGGCTTTACACACTAAATGCCCATAATCGCTACAAAAAAAAGTACAAAGCAGGAGGGGAAATGGAAATGACTGGAAGATTGTTTAGAAACAGAGTTCAGCCATAGTACTTTTTCTTCATGATTTAAGAGTTGAAATATATTCTATTACAGACGGGTATATAAATCTAATGCAGCAGAAAAAGGAGGACTAAACTACCACTCATATTTGCTGTGTGGGCAGTATGCATTTATGTTGCAGCACTGAACATATGAAAGAACAGAGCACTTATTATAAAGGACTCTTGTGCGAGTTCCCATGATAGCCTTCATAACAATGATAGATGGCACGAGCACCCTGCTAAGCTACATCATATCACGAGCACCTATAGGACGGCAGCATACTGGGAAGGCTTCCTGCAAAACAGAGCGAGGAACCGTTAGGATTCTTTTTTAAATCTCATTTGTTTTTTTCATTTTCCCCTCATACATCCATAACAGAGACATGAGATTTTCTGAAGGCCGGATCAAGACAGCCTGGTGTGCTGCTGCGGCTGTTGTTTTTTTTTTTTTTTCCCCCACAATCCTCCTACAACACAAAAACAACAACAATGGAGCTGGGAGCTGAATGTCATTAGGTTTCTGATGAAAAGCTGAGGAGAAGAGGTTCAGTCACTCTTGATGCATTCCTTTAATAGCTTAAAAGAAATCTGCTCAATTGTGCAGAATCATCTCGCAAAAAAATTTACTCCACCCTTACGCCGCTTTAGAAGGCTGACAACATCGTGCCATGCCTGCTGCCATAATAGTGACTGTTTTTCTGCACCATTCACGCTTAAATATGGATTTTGCCATGCCGCTGCTCTGTGTTGGTAAAGCAAATACAAAGTAAGCACAATGGTCTGGTCTGATCTACTTTAACTATTCCACTACCAAAAGGTGTTATTTCGGATAATTAGTATTACAATATTCCCAATTAGACCTACTGTAAATTAACTGAACTAGAATAGCCTGCAGCCTCCATTGCAGTAGTAATGCAGCACAGATGGAGGACAGATGTATGACGGGGCGGGGGCTTTACAATAAGTACAAGAGTACACAAAAAGAAGACATAAATAATGCAGTCATCTTTCCCATTACAGTATAACGCAGCCCAGAAATTTATAGTGCTTCCTATTCTCCCCAACCTCTTAATGAGGAGGCATTTAAGCAGTGGGTGCATTACTCCTTATTATGACCGAGGAGTATTCATAAATAAACTTCCTCGTCCAGTCTGTGGAATAAAAGCATAAATCATAATGTGTGGGAAATCGTCTTTGAGTTAAGGAAAGCAGCCTGATAAAAGTCTTCTATGTGTAGAAGAGAGAGTAGGTTTGGATCCACAAGGGATGAGCCTCATTGGCTAAGGACTCCACGTGAATACAGATAGAGTCTGCATTCAATAAATTTGCCCTATAGAGCCTATTTTCCACAGTCCCAGCTTAAATTGCAGTATATCTGAGACAAACTCTTTATCAAGAGCTAAGAGCCCGGAGGTTGTAAGTGCCATTTGAACGAAAAGCCCCTGGTATGTTCTGGTTCAACCGCTCCATTCTTTCATGTCAGTTTTACTTTAGAGAACACAATTTGAAGAACCCCTGCATCGTTTAAATTTTAGAGCGAACCGCTCATGCGGCGCCGCGTACTCTGTCTCTGCCCACAAAGGAGGATGAAAATGGAGCAAAAGTATTCTGCATTCATCCTCCACCGTGAACAGTAGTCTTTTGACATGGCAGGTACTCTTTCTAGATTATTCAGACTGAGAATGATCTGGCTGTCAGTTAAATACTGTAACTTCTACACACAACTCCCATCTGTGGCTGAGGAGCTGCATGAAAGCAGCCATCCACACACATAAGAGCTCTCTAATGGCTCCACATGGATCATTAGCCACTAATTACACAGATGTTCATAGTTTGACTGAAATACATTTTAGAGAATAATCGATGTAGGCTCTGTATATGAATCTAAATACTTTATATACATATAAATAAAATATAAAAGGTCGATTCATTGGCTTAATCTGTCTGCTCTAGCTACAAATGGTAACAAATGCTTATAGCTTGTATCTAAATAATGAAAAATAGTTATTAATGGAAAAACTAATCTACTAGCTTTCTGTAAACTCAAAAAAGTAGCAACCTGATCCCCTACAGTGTCTGAGTCAGGGAGGCTCAGCTGCCTTGTTATTTCACCCTCACTCTCTGTCTTGTCTCTGCTAAATCGCATCAGCCAGCAATTGACCAAGTGTCACGCTTCAGAGGGGAGCCTGATATCTCCAGCCGCACAGACCTTTTACTTCTCCATTCTGCTTTCCTCAAAAGGTCACATTTTTACTTTGTTTTACAGCAGCAAGCAGTACACGATGCTCTGCACAACTTTTTCTGGCTTTATATTAGCTTGTCAGACCTTCCTTTAGGATAAGGTGAAGAAGAAAGCGGTTTGAAGGCCTGACTATGTATAACAATGAATGTGTAGGTACTTTCAGCGTTGGCTGATAAAAGTTTTCTTTGATCCGTCTTTTTCTTATTAATGGAAAACTAATACATTATTTTTTTCATTTCCACACAACGAGTGAAACACAGCTGAGCCCAGGAGGGAGGTCAGGTTACATGGTCATTTGTCCTCCCACAGAGAAAAGTAATGTTTAATGACTATCAATGATTTTTGCTTTTTTTTTTACATTAAAGACCCCCTTAGGTAGACTAAAGAATGATCCCATGCTGGCTTTGTATTGATGCACCATTCTCTGGTTGAACATCAGAGGCAGCAGAAACAACACGCATAGTGGAAATCCATAATTGAAACGGCCTGACATGCGAAACCCAGTTTTCTTCAAATGCAATTGTGAACAAAGACGATTAATTTGGCACCATAATGCTTCAAGTTGAGCCGACATCTTGCGTTATCTAATGAGCTTGATGTGCATGTAGCAGAGGTGGGTTTCCTAGGGAAAATGTGCTCTTTGTCAGTATATAGGACTAGCTTCAATTCACAGCCAGTGCTCCCACTAAGTTTCAGAAGCTATGCAAATCATATTTTTCAATGCAGTATTTCAGCACTGCCTGCGTGGTTTTAATCAATATCTCTTCAAATTAAAAGAATACTCTACGCATTATGAATGCAGTGCAGATACTCAACTGTGAACCCCTGCTGAAATTCTGTCCATAACTCCCTTTTATCAAAATGAACTGTGTACTGAGCCCTGATTTACATTTCATGGGGTCTTAAAATATTCAGCAATATTGACTGGTTGCACGTTAAAAAGAATAAAGAGAAAAAAATCGAGGCATTACGCTGGCATCCAAACAGGATATGAAATTAAAGAAATGAAAAATACCAAATACAAGATAACATTGTGAGTTACCGAAAGATATGAGACATTTCATGCAGAGAAAACTAATAACTTCTTAATCACTTGTCTCATGTCCTCAGTCACACTCATATTACTTGTTGTTTGTACACTCGTAGGCTTCAGATTGCAATGTTTTTGCTTTTTCATGTTTTAGTACATGGAGCAGGGATAAAAAGAGGCATTCTCTGAGCAGAATCTAATACTGGCTGAGCACTAATCTGATCTCTCTCTCACCTCTGGGTAACAATTTCCCCCTCACATATAACTGCATTGTTTTATTTCTAATTCTTATTTTCATTTATACCTCTCATGATACCCGCACATATTACATTTCTAATAACATTTTCTCAAAGCCAGGGTTGGAATACTCCCATGAAGAAGGAAAGGTGGGAAATATGTGATTGTTTTATCTTAACAGTGAAAAACAACCATGGCTGAGCAGTGAGTAACTCTTGAACATTGCTTGAACAGTCCTGTTGTTTGGCATGCACATTGCTTAGAGGTTATTCCCCATGCGGAGGGCCCAAGGCTGACTCAAGGTCTGTGCGTAGCTTTTTTTTTTAACCTGTGGGCAGGATAACGGATGAGCTCCCAAGCTCTACAGCAGAACAGCAAAGAAGTGCAATCTTTTTCTCTGACATTAAAAAATGCTTAGTATGTGTGTGGATTACTGGCTTGACAGGGTTTTGTTTTCATTATTCAAGCTCCAAATTTGCTTCAAGAGGGATTATCATCATTTTATTTCTTGACGTAATTCGGCTTTATTTCGGGAAACACAACTTAATTTCGTTACTTATATATTGGTTAACTGTGTATCTATGATTACCTGCAGGGTTTGGTTCACATTTTAGCAGCATTACTTGTAGTTGTGACAGAGGCAGCAGTAGCTGCAGCCTTAGCAGTAGGGACATTATCAGCAGAAGTCTTAGCATTTATATTATTATCAGTGGCAGCATTAGAAGCAGCAGTAATGGTAATAGCAGTGAAAGTGCCAGTTTCCGCTTTTTAATCCTGGCAGTAGTTTCATTTCAACTTGATTACTGCAATTCTAATTGTTTCATATTGATTGTTTCTAAAGACAGAGTAATTTGATTAATTCTTTTAGCAGATCAATGCTTTGAATCGGCATCATTTATAATTGATGTTTCGATTCAATGACTGATTCATTAAACACCTGCAGAGCAAGTCAGACTTAGTGCTCCTCTAAAAGTTTCACAGTGATATTGCAAATGTGTGTAGACAGACTGATGAGCCTGGGCAGCTGCAACAACACATATTTTACTGCATGCAGAGTTGACTGATATACAGAACAGGCAAACACCATTAATATGAATAAAAATGGACAATAGCCAAGGATTTGTATGAATAGTGTTATGCAGAAAAGCTGCAGGCCCGCACATATTGAGTCCATTAGGAACATTGAATAAAGAGAACCTACAAGGACAAACATGGATTGAAATAATGACATAATAACCTGCACTAACTAATGTAATACAACAGCCTTGCAACAAGCAATGCCCTTCTGAAACTTGAATTTGTCAATTTCAGTTAAGACTTTGCTACAACATTCATTCAGCAGTGCAATGTGTTTGACAACCTACTTTATAAAGCTTACCCTAAAACCTCCAAAACTGCCACATAGGCTAATCAACACCATTCTGACTAAGACTCAACAAAACACTACAATTATAGGCATTTAAAATTCTATTGTTATCAGGCTGTTAATGACCTGCATTACATTAGCACTATTTTCATTAATTAATTCATTATGTAATATATATATATGCATATCTAACATAAAAAATAACTTGAACAAATAATATTTATTTTTTGTATTCTCTCGCTAAGGTGCAAAACTTATTTTTACTTGTGATGATACCTGCTAATGAGCTGCAATTAAATGTTTTGCTGTTGTTTTCTCTCTCCTAATTTCCCTAAGGACCAACATCTACAAGTACAATTATTGTAGACGCTGACATAGGTGTGTGAATAAAACCACAGATGAGTAAAAAAGGACACATTCAAGCCAACAACAAACAAACAAACAGCTCTAACTGTGTTTGCATATCACAATGGTATGTCTATACAGTCACAAGCCATGGCAATATGTTGTCTACCACACTATATAACTGAACATATACAGTATATCTCACAGAGAACGGTTGTGGGAGTGAAATATTGCAGCAATAGTTTGCTAAACAAACTAGCGAAGCAGTGGCTATCGTAGCTGAGGTCGAGGCTGCATTATATTGCAGCTTCATTCTTTACTGTGAACAAAAGTTAACGGCTTACAAAAGGACTGTTCCATCTTCAATTTACTCAAAGCCATCTGAAGTCAATAAAGGGCAGATTAAGAATGTGAGTCGTCCTAAAAAAGAACTCCCTGAAGAAAAGAGACTTGAATAAAGGCAGACAATGCACATGCATGGCTGGCTCCATATCTCAGTGGAACAGCGAGCGGTCTGATAGACTTTATCCTTTTCAACACACTTGATCTATAGAGTCTGGTCTTTGAGTCATCCGACCAGCATTTCCACTAATACAACAACCCTCTTTCTAACCTTCCATCTCTTCTGGTCCAAAACCCGACTGCAAGCTTATTGCCAATGGGCTTTAGCAGGCGTAACCGGAGTCAGAGATTTTTAGGTCAAAGATTTTTTTAGTTATAAAACATAGCTTTGGGTACCTTTGGGGTAATGATTCCGCTGTATTTGTGGCACAGCACCAACCCATTTCTTGAAGACATTTTTGGAAACAGCGAAGTCCATGGCTGCAGGCTCCATATAATGAATTGGCTGTTTAAATGAGAGACAGCTCTGGGACGAGGAGGTACACTTCACTCACATCAGTAAACAGTGAAATAAAGTGGAAACTAGAGATTGAAGCAAAGAAGGAGAGGACAACTAAAAGAGAGAGACAGGGAAAGAAGCGGAGGGGACACTGACTGGAGATCCAACCTTCAAACAACCTGTAAATATTGGAAAGTTTTAAGAGGGGAACAGATTAAAAAGGATAGGAAGTGAAAATGGCACAGAGCCATTAAGGGAAATGAGAAAATGGCAAAGAAACATTTCTAAGTGCATTTTATGGGAATGTGGTCGAGAGAGTATGATGCCAGTATAAAATACCTCATATACCTGAAATAAAATAAAGAAGGAAGACAAGCACTCAAAAATGAGCCGTCACTTTGTGAAAGGGACTTTTTGCGAGTGTACTTGAGATCCGGGAAAATGCATGCCATTGTATTGTCAACAAAAAAACGACCCCCTCTCTCAACACTGGATTCAACTACTGGAAATAATATGCCAGCAATTTTCTCCATGGCAACCTAATGCCAGAACAGGTTGTAGATTGGTATGCCAGCAGGCAGAGAGTCACAGGGGCTTTACAGTGAGGCAGGGAGCAGGAGCTGAAGGTTGCACCAAATCCAAAGAAAACTGATGAAAATAAAAAAATACAGAGTGAGAGTGAGAGGGAGGGAGGGATAGATCGATGAATGAATAGACAGAGGAAGAGAGAGAGGTAGAGAGAGAGAGCAAAAAAAGAGAGAGGGCATGCATCCACACAGACACACAACCAGGGAAGGACTTGAGGTTAATGAAATTAATAGTGATTTGTGATGCCAGCGGGCCTGTTAACAGTTATTGAGGTACTTGGCTACTCATTTTAAAATTTAAAAGATGAATACTATCAATAAACTGTGAGGGAACCCTTTCCAGAAAATTATTATTTACATGTTAATGTTCCCTGCATTGAAAAAAGTGTAAAAAAAGTAAAAACAAGTATTATATTTCAGGGTGATATAAAGCATGATAAAAAGCAACTAGTTTATGTTAATTACCCTGTCTAGGATAGATATAGGCCTACAACCTCAGGTTAATCTTTTTAATCCACTCATTTAAATTCCTTGCAAAGACTTGCGACTGAGGCAGCATCCGAGTGGTAAGAACAAAACTGCGGCTTGCAAAACTAATAAGACTATTACATGAAAGAGAAATCTCAAGGCATATGGATATCAACAATTCATGTATTTCCCCACTATTGATTAACTAACCAAAGGCTCTGCAGTTCTGACTAACATATAAGCATTCAAGTTCACTGCCATTTCAAACATCAGTCAAGCTTTTTTACCAATTCAGAATCAAATTCAGTCGGGTGGTAAAACGAAGCACATGCTAGTGATGTTAGTATTGGTATCTCTTTAATGGATTGAGTGTTGGGTGAGATATGACTAATCTGGGGCTGCAAAACTTTTGGAATATTCAAGGTGTAAACTTTTCATGGGAATTAACAGGATTTTAAGGGAAAGAACAGGTATAAAATGGAAATTGAGTTATTTGATCAGGCTGTATTCACCATGTCATATGCAGATAGAAACGAACATTTTGCCTTATCATAAGCAGGCGGAATTGAAAACCCTCCATTAGAAATGGAAATAATGAAATAACAGTGTTTCCCCTAGGATAAGTTGTAGCAGTGGAGGTGTCAGATGCGCGCAATGTTTGGTTTTTTGTACGTTTGCAAAGTGCACCGTCCGGTAGGTTTCTATGTGCCTGATGGCAGCAGAAGGACTCCAAGTACATAACGTACATATGAGGTGTGATGAGCCAGTCTTTTAAACTCAAGTGAAAATTTCAACATGCACGGGCGAAAATCAAACATCACCTTTGGAGGGGACAACTACATTAAATCTTTTTTCAAGAGCAGCTTGAAGAGTGTAGTGGTGTATGTAACTCAAACACTCCAACATCCTGCCAGATAAGAAAAACGACATTAATACTGCAAACACTGGTAGTTGTGTTTACAGTGATATACTGGGGAGGCAAATCATATTTTTCAGGATGGGGCATCGTGCCCCCCTTTTCCCCCTGGGATTTACGCTTGTGTGATTTGAAAAACAAGCTATTATTTTGTGTGACCCATATCACCCCCTGGGTGGGTGATTATTCTGCGGGAATGATCCTGACTCTGTGTTTAGCAGCGCTAGCTTCAAGTGTTGACATTTACCTGACATAATCAGGTACGCGTTAAGTTTATTGTTTATTTGCTGAACACTTTACTCATGTGTGTGAATTGGTCTGCATATGAACAACAGTAGTGAGAAAAAAAGTTAACTTTAGTCTCCATAGTTATGAGGCGGAGTCCTCTCCTCTCCGTTCCATTGTTTTACACGCTATTACTCACAGGTGTGTTAATTGACCGAGATATGAAGCGTCCATAGCGCAAAATGATCAGAGATAAAACACAGCCCTCTACACACTTTCCTCTCTTCCCTCAGCAGTGCACCGCTGCTATTTGTATGTAGGAGAAACACTGAATATGTTGACTCATTTAACGAGAATGAATGCAAATAGATTCATCAAAACTCCTCAATAAGTAGGCTCAAGCTAGCAAAAACTAGCAGAAAGTGGTAATAACTTATTAACTGTGTACTTTGCTTAAGGCAACTATCTGCTGGTTAACTGCAAGATTGTAAAAAAAATATCAAATATATTCAGTCCAGTAGTCCAGTTTTGATTAAAAGCCTGTAGTTGCTTGGTTCAGACAGTGCATTCATGTGGGCTGCACATGTGAAGGGAGAATACACTGTGCATGCAGTGGGTTTTAATTTTCAATATTTTAATTTAAAGTTATGCTGAAAAAGGATCTGTACATATGATGGAAGATACTGAATGCAGTCCATGGTTATGGTTTATGTAATAGTGCATACTTTTAACTGAAACATGCCATGGAACTAGCATCTCAAATAAAGTAAACATTGTTATGTTGAAGTTGTACAAAAATTCCCAAGGTATTTGAGCTTCCTTTGGAAATGTACTGACCCTTTGCAACCGTAGACTGATCCCCATTAAAGACTGTCTTTCTAAATTTTTAATGAGATCATTTATAACATTTCCAGAGCAATTTGTCCAAGCTGTCTGGATTGAAAAATTGAAGACAAAAGAGCAGGCAGGGAAACATGTCAGACAGCATGAAAAAAGGAGGAAGAAAGTATAAAAGATGTTAAGGACTGGCAAGGGGAATCTGGGGACATACTTCTCGAAATTTGTGAGGTTTTGGATCAAGGAATGCAGCTTAATGATGTCTGGAAGGAAATGGTGCTGCAAGAGCAGAAGTGAATTAGGGCAATGTTTGTCAGTCACTCTTTCTAATCATTAAGGTTTTGAAATATTAATGGTGAACACACTAACGGTATATTATCCAACAATCTGAAAATGTAAACATACTTAGAGCAACGCTGTATATTGTACATTTCTTAGCTCCACTTTAGCAGACAGCATACACGTATAGTAATTTCCCATCATCTCTCTATGTGTAAGACAACATTAATAAACATTATAATATGATCCCATACCATGTCAGTTCAGTTTACCTTGTCCAAGTCCTGCTCCACTTTTTTCATAATATTTTTTATTTTATTCAATGTTAGCCTTAATGTCTGAACATCACATGAAGAAGTTTACTAATACGAATTAGTCAAAGGATGCTATAAATTGAAAATAAGACAATGTGAGGCTAATCAGAGAAATTTTCCCTCCTGTAGACTGAATATTCATTGCTGCGACAAAATGTTTACCTAACAAATGTAGAGTAAATGGAGAAAAGACAGACAAATCATTCTGTAAATGACTTCAAACACAAGTGTGACAGAGCAAAAAAAAAAAAAAAGCTAAGAATTCTGCTGAGAGGGAATGTAACTCTTTCTTATAATGATCTCCTGGTACCATTATAATATATTAGCACCTCTGCAGACTCTTTCGATTGAGATTCGTTAGTGCCGACGGCAAGACTTCACAGCTTTTATTCATAGAGACACTCCTTATTTTCCTTTCAAAGTCCTGTGGGAAATAGACAAATACTGCAGGTACAGTCACTGCCTGTCTGTGTGCTGCAGAACAGTGTAGTATAGATTCATGAGTGAAAGTAGAGCGCTGACATGTGAGGATATGAACAGCTTAGAACGGTAATGCACTGGAGAGAACGGACATAGACTGAGATTGAGAAGCAGTGATACTTGATGTTCCTTTTAATAAAACTATCAACTTAAAATGAGGACAAAAACACCAGCAAACAAACAAACGTATCACACACACATACATGCGTAGGAACACAAATGCCTCACGAGCACACTCGCAAGACAAAAGCAATGACGCTGCCTGACATAATCAGCCTGACAGAGTCCGCTGTACAAATCACATTCGAATATAATCAAACTCTCCTCAGCCACAGAGCAAACTGCTCATGTACAATGCTAAAAGCATATGTGTCATTTCTTAAGCAATGAAACATTAACTAAATCCTGATGCGCAGTGACCATCTCACATAGCCACCAGATAAGTGGGACCAGAGAGAGAGAAGGCAAGTGAGAGTGAGATGTGTGTGATGTATTTGTTATGTACATTTTATGCCAATACAGCTCATTTGAATTGAATTGAGTCGGCACAGAGAGACGGGGAGAGACAGAGAATTTGCCAATAGGCTGCTGCATCACACAGTTGGCAGGGTATCATGTGCAGAGTAATGGACAATGGCCTTGGAGCGCATTAAATTCCTTCCTAGCACAGGGCTGGTATGTGTTTTATGTGTGTTTGGGGCTGCAATGGCATGAAATTGAAAAACAGTGGTCGGAAAAATGGAGAAATTGCAGCAGGAATATTGGATTTTGAAGGAACATTCCAGTACAATCAGCTGACACAAGGTGACTGCATTCAAACACGTGCTCACTACCTGGAAATGACCTGTTACCTCTGCAACACAATAGCCAGTGGAGTGCTCCAAAGAGGCAGCTGGAGCAGATGGTGGGAAGCTGGGAGACAAAACCTTTGTGTTCTTTACTTCAGATTACACTATAGCCACGTTTTGAGTAAATAAACTATAAATAGAAAGAGACCAAGAGACGCAGATGGAGAGATGTAGTGAGCGAGAAAGAAAGACAAACAGACGCAGAGAGGCTCTGGCATTAGCCTTCTTTTCCACGGAGCGGGGTGATTCAGTCTGTCAACGCCCACAGAGCCTGCCCATCCTCATAAAAACAATGATTCTGACTCGGCACACCAAGAACACAACATGACATTTAGCTCTAAACCCTGGTATGCCATTCCCACGCAGACACAAAAGCATTATTGGAAAAAAAAGAAGAAAACATTACTGAACAGATTATGAAGAAACAGATACAACAACGCTTTATGACAACTTGTAAAATGCCCATGCACACTCGGAAGCCTTGATGACATTTACACTTCAAGGGATGGTTCTGGTTTATGAGGTACTTATCCATATTGGTTAGTGTATTAGTATATGGCAGTCAGCACACCCCCAGTTTGTATAAGCAGACATCATTGTACTGCAGTGGACGGGGGTTAGGACTGCATGATTCTTGCTAAGATGTGAATCACAAATTTTCTCCCAGAGAACTGAGATCACGATTCTCTTGCACCAGTGTTTCCCACTTTTGGCGGGGGAGGATCGGTATTTGACGACCAGACATAGTTTTGCTTTAACGTTCCGTGTTAATGGACTTTGCCTTTCTGTTTCTCTGGCTGTTATGTTTTCTCTCTACCAGCAACGTTATCTGCTTTCTTCGTTGGCAGTGTGTTTTATAAAGTCGGCCAAAAATACACATTTTTTTTTTTTTTTTGTCACCATAACAGCAGGTGAGCTGCATGTGGAGGAGGCTTGTTGTTAATTATGTCGCCAATCAAGACCAACGTGCTCCAAATGACATTGCAACAACCAGGTGCACCTACAAGTTTGAACAAAACAACAGCATAAGCAGTCCTATATTAAAAGGAGGGGTCACATCACTGTCAGGGTGTTTGCAGGAGGCACGTAATACTAGTGAGTGTCTCTTTCCCTGCAAAGCATGTGTAAATCACAGCAGACAGGAAGGGAAAAGCGAGGACAGATTGTCCACTAGTTAATGGAATGCAGATGGATGGATAAAAAACAACAGGATAAAAGCCTAAAATGCTAAAATGAGTCGCCAAATAGACTTGGATGGCTGTTAATATACCTGGGTACACCGCTCAAGCAAAAAACACTGCACACTAGTCTCAATTTTTCAATAAAAGTATTGCACTAAAGTAAAAAGACATGGCGTCTACACAGAGCTTTCAACATCACCTTCACCAACACCAGCCTTCTCGCCTATAACTCCATCTCATGATATTAAAGTCACGTCCAAAACATTTGATGTGAACATGACAGGAAACATTTTATAGAAATTTCAATATGGTATGTAGCCTTTGACACATACAATTCTGAACGCATCAGCGGAGATGTTAACTACCAACATTTTATCCTGGCGACTGAGCTGCCACCAGACTCCTTTGACAAAGGATTTTACCTTTGGAGACAGCGTTTAACAGCTTCAGTTTTGCGTCAGAAAGGTTCGTCTGATGGCAAGGTAAAGCAGTGAATATATTCTATATTCTACACAGCTTAGCTTCCTACACCAGTACTCCTGTCTGCTTCTCCAAACTGGGGGTGTGCCAACTGCCATCTATTGTAGGTAATACCCTGACTACGGATAAGTACCTTATACAACCCAACTCGCACGCACGCACACTCAAGCATTTTTTTTCTTCTGCCACTGACACTCACTCAAAGAAAATTAAGCTGAAACATAATGAGTGGATCTGCAAATATATAAAGATGTACCAAGACAATACAGCATTTCTGAGCACTGCAGTGAACAAATAATCAGTTATGGGATGATCCCGTAATCATGTTAGTGATCAAAATCCCATTACCTCCTGATAATACAGCAGCCTCCGCGCTATCTTTAAGCGTCCCTGTAGAACAACCACCAAGGATGATGGAAAGATGACTAAGTCGTTTCCCTTAAAAGCCCCCAGCCCGACAAAGCCTTGTCTAACCCATAGCCTCACATAACCCACACGCCACTGTCAGAGCACACAGACACAGGCACATACTGTAGATCATCCCTCTCTCATAGCACCCACTCAGGGACTAGAGACTAAAATAAAACTTATTTGGGTGCCTCTGTGAAACAATGACTGAAGATGTACTCCCACAAAATCTAATTCCAGGCAGCGGATAATACAAAATTTCACCCTTCCAGTCATCCAGCACTCATGCTTTTCGGTCCGTGATACCATACTCCATTAGCTACCTTCCTTTCTTATTTTGCTAGTGTCTCCCACGTGTCCTCACAGCTATTGTGCTATGACTACTTGTCTCATTCCTACTCTTTTCCAGCGAGAAATAGTCAATTATCTCAATTCCGTCTACCTTCCTTCCTACTCTTCTTTTATTATCCATCTCCACCCTCTCCAAACTTGCAGACTTCTATATCCACTGTTGAAATATCTGCCTCTCATATAAAATCTACAATAAAAAGCTCCACTATAACATTTCCAAAGAAAAAAAAAACGAGACAGACATCTTGTGGGGTGTCTTGGTTGGCTGTGATGAAGTGACTAGGTGGTTTTTAGGACCCACCTTGTCAAACAAGGCAACAGCTCCTCATTCATACTCAAGGACCTGAGCGGCTTAATGTCACATCCACTAAAATGACAAGCTGCCAAATAGCATCAGAGATTCAGCTATAGACAGCCATCCTGGAGGACTCCTTCCTGTGACTACTTCTAGCTCTACCTCTTTGAAGCAATCACTTTTAAAGAGAGAGGAAAAATACAGCTATGCATCAACCTATTAATCCTGTGGTTTAAAGGAGACAATAGAGGCTGAGGATGTCTTTTTGGTTGGGTGAAGGAGAAATAAATAGGAGAAAGAAAGCAATAAAAAAATGTTTTGAGGTAAAGCGATCACATGTGGGACATATGAGAAAAAGAAGAATTGCCTTGTTTGGAGGAGGAGGAGAGACTTCTTTTCTTAATCCTTAGCACTGTGTCCCCGGGTGATTGTCTACTATATGTACGTGTTTTCTGTGAGCGGAATATTGAACATTTCATTTTACCCAATTCACTGAAACTAGAGATTGATTCACTATCTAGGATTCAAAGAAGCAATTAGGAATAAATCTGTTAGGGGCCATTACACCAAATGTATTCTTTCTTTTGTACTCCACAGTACAATAGTTTCAGCCTGTTGGAACAACAACAACTGCAGCAGTCCAGATCAATACTAAATGAACTCCAGAGTCAAGCAGAAGGTAAGTCCTTCAGACACGCGCTGTCGAGTCACATGATGGGGTGGACAATAAAGAGCATTTAATAATGACACAAATCTAATCTTGTCCAGTTTGTCATAAACCAATGTGACAACTGTCCAACATAATAACAGGGAGTCAAAAAACACCTGGCCTTGCACTCCTGACAAACCTCCATCTTTGGCAAAATAAAGAAAAGCAAAGATAAGCCTGAACTAATTTCGCAAACCTCTCTTTCAGAAAATCCTCTTTATTTGAGGTGGGGAGAAGTGGGGTGGGAATATGCAGAACCTCCTACGCATATTCCTAAGAAGTAATCCAGAAGGCTGTTCACTGGCGTGTGTAGCAGTTCAGGCAGCTCCACAAAGACGCATGCAAATGAAGTTAAATCTCAAAAGGAGCAACAGGGGAAGAGGGTACCAAATAGCAACTCACTGTCAACTGCTGAGCACAAATATGGAAAAGCTTAGCCTTAGAAGCATTTTGCTATTCAAGGGACCTAACACACCACTGAAAGAACTATAAGTCACTACTACTTCTCTTCACCCCCCCCCCCCCTTTTCTGACAAATGTTTTTCTTTCCCCTATCTGCAAGCTGTAGCCCATTTAATTAAAATGACTTGCCAATCCCCTGAAAAAAAAAACAGAAGCTAAAGTGGCGGCAATAAAATTAAACTATATACATCATAATTATATATAACAACCTTCCTTGAATGTCTGAAACAGCAGCCTTACTTACTATTCCTGTCTGTTCCTAACTCTACTCAGTAAACATAACTGACTGCCAGTGTGTTAGGAAGACATGCATGCTCCACTTTAAGCTACATGAAGTGGAGAAGGCCACACTTTTGCAATCTGCAACACATCCTGGATTGCCTGAAGGTGTCATGTAAGTCTCTCTTTGATGTGCAACAGGTTTTTAACATTGATGGTCAGCTACAAGCCATAGCTGTGTAAGGATACTATCTCACATGGTTCGATGTCGATGGTATATTTATAAGCTGGACAAAGGGTGCTGCTATCTGTATCAATGTTACATTGATTTATTCTACGACACCTTATAGGGGCTCTATTTAACAATTTGTAGCTATTTACATGTATAAATCACTTAATTACTGGTCGTATATGAGTGGATTGTGACAAAATAAGACCTTCTCCATCTCTCTTGGTTGCCTATACAAGCCTTTGGAAGATATGTTTAAGTCGTTTGAGGCTGCTGGACTGTGGATTTCTTTGTGAAGGACCAGGGTCAGAGTTGCATAAAGTCCAAAGTATGTGACTTTATGCATGTCCTTGAGTCTCTCGTCTCAATGCGTCTCTCCGCTCTGCAGAGCAGCAGTATCTAACATTAGTTTAGAAATGGAGTCCAGTAACATAAACTGATGACCAGCTTTCAGAACAACACAGGAGTTCCACAGAGCCCCTTTAACTGGCATTTTCAAATTCCCGACCATCTCCAAATTATAACGAAGCTGTCGGCTTCAGGCGGTTACGTTTGACATTGTGCATTCTGTGCACTGCAGTCATGGCTGACAGGGCCAAACTGTGACTTGCTTGACTAACTTTAATGAAAATGCAGCTAAATGCAATATCTGTAAAATGGTAGTTGCATGTAAAGGGGGTACATCCAGCAACCTCATGAAATGCTTACAAATACAACATTGTATAAATCTGAGGCAGCGGCAAAGAGGCTGCAGCAGATAACGTTATGTCTTCGGTGCAACCTCCTGGCTCTGATGCTGATCAGCCAAGCTTAAAATCTAACCATCTCGACTTTGTCAAGTCAAGGTAACACTTGTTATCCTTATAAAAATAAGTCTTTAGTGATTATGATGTCTGATGTCCCTTAACCATCCCATAGACATAGATTTGACTTATCATTCCTGCAAAACAAAGTAATAAAATAACTGTTGAATCTTTTCACACCATTTTGTGTCATGTCTTTATTTTTTGCACCAAATCATGTAACGCAGTATCAATTAGAGTTTTGATAACTGAAACAAGTTATAAATAGGTTGAAACATCTCAGGTCTAAAATTGTTTTCTTACAAGAAACCCATTTGATGGCCTCTGACATACCTTGTCTGAAAAAAAGATGGCCAGGCCAAGTGATTTATTCTTCTTATAATAATTATGCTCGAGGTGTTGCTATCCTCATACACAAGTCAGTTCCATTCCAAATTACTCAAACTATTCAAGATCCAACTGGTAGATATGTGATTGCACAAGGAAGCATTATGTCACGTAAAGTTAACCTAATTAATGTTTATGGTCCTAACGTGGACATGCCGTCTTTCTTTGAAAAATTACTGTTGACTGTGTCCACCTTAGAAGGTCTTTATATTTTTGGGGGGGACTTTAATTGTTCGTTAGACCCAGTAATGGATCGACTTACTGGAACTGATACCTCGCACGTACAGACAAGGAAAAAGCTGACTGAATTCATGAAGGATCTAAGACTAGTTGATGTATGGAGGGAAAAAAATCCAAACAAAAAAGAATTTTCCTGTCACTCTTCTACTTATAAAACTTATTCACGTATTGATTATTTCCTAATATCTATTGAACTGCTTATTAATGTCACAAATTGCTGGTATGACAGCATAGTGATTAGTGATCATGCAGCTGCCTCACTGGAAATATGCTTAGGCATATTTGCTCAACATTCTCAGAGATGGAGGTTCCAGGTATATTGGTTACAAGATCCATCCTTTCTTAAATTCATAGGAGCCTGCATAGATAACTATTTCCTACTGAACACGGATGAAACAACCGCCAGTGTAAGGTGGGAAGCATTCAAAGCATATATAAGGGGAGAAATGATTAAATATACAAGCTCAAAGACTAAACAGTACAAAAAGGAAATACAAACATTGGAAAGACAGATTAAAACACTAGAATTAGATCTTTATGAAAATAATGACGAGGACAAACATCAACAATTAACAGTAATGAGAGCTGAATACAATAAACTAACAACTGACAAAGTTGCTAAAAACCTCTTATGGACCAAGCAAGCATACTATGATCAGGGTGAAAAGCCAAGCAAACTACTGGCTTGGCGGGTTAAGAAAATGCAAGCCGAAAGAACAATTAACAGTATAAAGACAATGTCAGGTGATTTAACAACAGACCCAATTGAAATTAATGCTACCTTTAAAAACTTTTATGAACTATTATACAAATCAGAATATGCCGGAGCTACACAACAACAAGCATTTCTCGATCAGCTACAGTTCCAGAGCTTATCTGAGGATGAAAAGGAAGCACTGGACGGGGCATTAACAGTTGAGGATCTTTATGACGCCATGAGCAGTATGAACAGTGGGAAAGCACCTGGTCCCGATGGGATACCAATAGAATTTTATAAGAGGTTTAAACAGAAACTTGCGCAACCTTTATTAGATATGTTTAACGAATCATATAAAACAGGAACTCTTCCACCATCGTTAAGATTAGCTATGATAACTGTGATATTAAAACCTGACAAATCGCCAACCAGTTGTTCATCTTTTAGGCCCATTAGTTTAATGGGATGCGATACAAAAATATTATGCAAAGCTCTCTCTAAAAGATTAGAAAAATATCTTCCTCAATTGGTCAGCAATGATCAGAACGGTTTTGTATTACAACGGCAAGGCTTCCATAACATCAGGAGAGTTTTAAATGTATTGTTTGAGAAAAATAATGCCAAAGACACTGCAATGTTGTCAGTTGATGCTAGCCAAGCATTCGACAGAATAGAATGGAAATACCTTTTTGATCTGCTGCCCAGATATGGTCTAGGAGAAACATTTCTCAAATGGATTAAATTACTATACATAAACCCAACAGCAGAAATATTGACTAATAATATAATTTCTAAACCTTTCAGTTTACAACGCTCAACCAGGCAAGGCTGCCCTTTGTCTCCTCTGCTCTTCACTTTAGCAATAGAACCTCTAGCGATCGCAGTAAGGACACGTAGGAATATATCCGGCATCAGGATTTGGGACATAGAGCATCATATAGCATTATATGCTGACGATATAATTTTTTTCTTAACGAACCTGAGGAATAGTATTCCAAATTTGGTTACTTTACTCGAAAACTTTGGCGAGTTTTCTGGATACAGAATAAACAAATCTAAGTCGGTATTGTTATTTCTAAATGAAGAAGAAAGACGTAATCCCAAAATAAATACACCATTTATGGCCACGCAAGATGGATTTAAATATCTGGGTATTAAGATTGCCCCAAAACTTGATGATATTGTCCCTATAAACTATAACCCCCTGATAGACGAAGTGACAGAAAAGTTGGACTGGTGGTCTAAATTGCCAATATCAATGATTGGTCGTATAAATCTTATTAAAATGTCTATTATACCCAAATTTATATATCTTTTCCAAGCACTCCCACTTCCATTACCAAGTAACTTCTATAAAAAAATTGATAGTATATTTAGCCAGTTCATTTGGAACAATAAAAAGGGTAGACTCCGGCTCAAGTTATTATTTTTACCCTATGAAAGGGGAGGACTTCGGGTCCCTAACCTGAAATGGTATTATTGGGCTACCCAATTAAGTTCTGCAATGTACTATTTTTCTTCATCCACACCACCTGCTTGGGTAAATATTGAACAAAAATCAGTGTCAGATCTGCCCATAAAGCAATATTTATATTCCTCAGATATCAAGACACTGAAAAAACAGACAAGAAACCCTTTTGTAAAAAATACAATATCAGTATGGTATGCAGCACATAACTTTGTTGATGAAACAATAACTTTGTCACAATTTACTCCTATCTGGGGCAACAGACAATTCAAACCTGGTAGATTGGATGGGGGATTCAAATTATGGGCAGAGAAAGGAATTGGGACGGTTTCGGACCTTTATTTTGAAGGTACCCTTCTCAGTTTTGATCAACTTTGTCATAAGTATGGAGTTCCTCAAAAACATTTTTTCAAATATTTGCAATTAAGAAGTTTTGTAGCATCAAAATATAAGACATTCATGGCCACACCCCCACTATCGATTATTGAGGAAACGGTGATTAATAATTTGAATGGTAAAAAACACATATCTAGATTCTATAACCTTTTAGCGGAGTACTCAACAGAATCAGCATCAGATAAATTAAATGCTTGGAGAACAGACACACAAGAAAATATTAGTGAAGAAGATTGGGGAAGAGCATGTTTAAAAGCGCAAAAGAATTCAATTAACACAAGATTAAAATTGATTCAGTATAAGTGGTTAATGCGTGTTTATATAACCCCTGTAAAACTTCACCATATCTCCCCTAACATCCCTGATGTTTGTGTTAAATGTCTGACTGAAAAGGGAACTTTGATTCACTGCCTATGGGAATGCTCTAAGATTTTGGTATTTTGGGAAAATGTAGTTAAATGTTTATCACGGATGGTTAAGTGTAACATTCCTTTAACGTCAACAATCTGTATACTTGGAATATACCCCAAGGACTTCATCAGAACAACGAAACAATCGAAAATGATTGACTTTGGACTACTCCATGCAAGGAGAGTGATTGCACTATATTGGAAAAATGTAGAACCACCATCACTGGCAATATGGAAGAAGGAGTTGATGACTTGTCTTGGACTGGAGAGATTGACATACATTGTTAAAGGTAAACAAGAGGAGTTTGCTTGTATTTGGGAATCATTTATGTCATTCCTGACCAATGAAACGGATAACACTGACTGAATAACAGGTTATGAAATGATCCTGCCCCCCCCTTTTTTTTTTTTTTTTTTTTTTTTGTATTCATTTATTTATTTATTTTTTGCTCCATCTTATTCTTTTATTTTACTCATTTAGTTTTTCTGTTGTCACTGTCCTTTTATTTATTCTTTTTCTTTGTCTGTGTGAATGAGTGGCTGTTCGAGGGGATATAAATGAAAATGTTTGTATATTCGTTTGATATACACTTGAAACTTCAATAAAAAATATTGTTAAAAAAAAAAAAAAAAAGAGTTTTGATAACTGCCGTTAAGCATCAGTATCGATAACCATATTGATAAAATCCAGACGACTCCCATCCGCAAGTATGAGAGACACCTCCTATGTGTTTACATGCTCATGCAATAAGATAATAAGGCATGCTGTAGGTAGAACTTACATTGCCGTGGTTGATGAAACCATGTTCCCTGGCGATGCGGTCAGCCTCCTCTGGCCCCCCATCGACCTGGACCGCCCAAGTGTTGGTGTAGACCTCTGCAGCATCAATCCACTTCCATTCTGCTGTCAGGAGGACAAGGACTGTCCATAAGTGCAGCAGGGCCACCCTGGCATCCATGAAAAGGAAAACGCTTGACAGAGCAGTCTATCCGTCCGTCTGTTGCTGCTTCCCTGGCAGAGTGGGCTGCTTTACCTTACAGCAGCAAAGTAGAACGGTGGCCTAGAGATGAGAGGACAGAGCTGGCTATAAACACAAACATGGCCTTCTTAACTGGGTCACTATTGGACCTGAATTACATACTGCAGATACCGTTCAGAAAACAAAGCCAAAACTGCAGCAAAAATAAACAACAGCACACCCACAGACCTTATCATGCATCATACTTAGCTCACTGTCAACTGTCAAACCCAGAGAAAAATAACAATAAATGTCTATATAAATGTGCAAAGCATAAATATGAGGTCAAAACAGACAAGTGCTCTGCAAAAAGATGGAACTGTTTTTCAATCCTCCCTCATTTTCAGACCTGAAATGGTAATGTATGATAATGACATACGGTAGGCACGTTGCTTCAAGACAGGACGAGCTCCAAGTAAACCAGTACACAGCCACTGTGGCAAGGCAACCGAGGTAGAGAACATTTTAATGCTTAGCCAGACGCCACTCTTAATTTTAGGGTATTCCAAAATTCAAATTCAACAAGGTACTTGTTAGGTCTTAGAAGGTACTGCACGACATATGCTAATTGCAGAGTAAAATAATAAGCATGATAAAAAGGACTTTTATTTGAGCAACTGTTCAAAGGAAAAATACTTTCACACAGGGACATTCTGTGGGCTTTTGATTTTTTGGCTCTTTGAGTCGTAGGAAAGGAGGCCTTAAGTCACACATAAAAAGCAAAGCTCTGTGGTAAGTTACTGCCTCTGAGTGAGAGGAAAGATGATAAGGTGTGGGAATCTGCCAAGTATACCAGTTCATCCAAAGACAGATGAAGAGGAGGGAGGTGATGCAGGTCTAAATGGTTGTCCAGTCCCACTGCTGATCCCACCAACGTGGAATCAAACTGCTATTCACTGAGTCCATCCCTGCTACAGCGTGAACTGATGTGAAAAGAAATGGAAGTAACTTTAAGTGTCCAATCTAAGCCTTTTTGAATTGAATTGAATTTAAGCCTGGTGTGTTCACTTATGACTATCTGTGGGGTTTTTCTGTGGGAAAGAACCTCCAATATAAACCTTCGTAGCAGGTACAGAAAGAAAATGAGGATGTAGGAAAATATCTGAGCAAATGGACGGGTGATTCTACTAATCGTCATGACAGAATGTTCTAGTCCGTATTTATTTTTTTAACCTGGCAATGATGGTAAGTCAATCAGATACCCCATCTGTCTGTCCAACACTTTCAAGCAAGATATCTTGACAACTACTGCTGTAGAAAGTGACAACAGAAAGAAAAAAAAAAAAAAACCTTAGTAAGGTACTGGGCTGACAAAACACCTCCAGAACGTCAATGTACCTTGGCAAAGAATCTAACTGATGGAGGGCGCTGTCTGTATCCAAATTCTCCCATAGGTATTCAGTTTGGTTGAGATTTGGTAACCATGAAGCCCTCTTGGCATTAGGACGGCAAATAATGATCACTTTCATTGTCAATTACTCTGCCAATTATTTTCACAATTAATCGTTTAGTCTATAGAATGTCAAAACACTGTGAAAGCTGCTCATCACAATTTCCTGTATCAAAAAAGTGACGTCTATGAATTGACGAATTTAAGAAGGTCCAGCAAATGTCTGACTTATTTAATATAATAATTTACACAATTAACAGAAGACAGACAGATGAGAATATATAAATAGTTGGCAACTGATTTCTTTCAATCGTCTAATCAATTCATTGACTAACCATTGCAGCTCATATATCATCTAATGCCACCATCAGGCAACCATTTAGCCTTAAAATATTTCAGTTTTCTGAAAGTTTATTCTACATTACATTGCGAAATCGATATTATCGATATTTTCAAATCTACTCAATAGCACTTCATAAATGCTAGAACTGGGCAATAATGCCGAACCGACATGCAATTTTCATGGTCAGTGCTAACATCGAAATTAGCGAGTCAAAATTCCAATATCGATTTATATCAACCGATACACCCAATATCCCTAAAATGTGGTTATGAACCACTATGATGGAGGCGGGATAGTTAATAGTCTAACAAAGAACTTTTATTGTCTAAAATGACAGCAGTGAGCTGAAACAGTAAACTTCACTGGAAATGTAATAATTATAAATCAACCCAAGCATATTTTTCCACATTGTTTTTTTCCAAACCACAGGTTTCCATATCAGCTGATATTGACAACATACTTGCATTTTAGCTCATTCTTATAAGCACTTATGCAGCATATACTGGTATATCCTGGTGAAAGGTAGAAACGGAAGGAGTCTACCTGCAACACACTTGACAAGTGGGCAGAATAAAAAGTTTACTGCTCTGGTTCAAACAACGGATCCCTATCCTCAAAGTAAATGCGCAATTCATAACCCACTGATACAATATTTTAGTTTCCAAAAAAACAAAACAAAAAACACATCCTGTCGCCAATGACAGCAAAATAGTAAAGGCTCTCACATTGACCTGACTGAACTGGCATGTGTGTAAATGTGACCGGCACTGGATATCTAAAAATAACAGGCTGGACGCTGGTCATAGCCGGTCATGCTGAAAACTGGCCAATTCTGCTGCCTGGCTGATCGATTGGTGCATCTAGTGATATCCAATATCTAAGTCAATGTAGTTTCAGACCACAATAACAGTAAAATACTGATATATTGCCCAGCCCTAGTACCTTTCTCTTAGCCTTTACACAAGACATGCTAATGAGTCCCTCTGGGGGCCATGAATATCAAGTTAGATCTGAATAAGTCAGTACCAATGGGCAATGAACATGACTGAGCACATTCACGCTCGCTAAGCGATGATCCCTTTATTTTGAGATCTCAACAAGATTTTCACTTGTCGCTATGACATTACATCAGACTGCTCACAAGGTATCTCGTGATTGAGTGTGCAGATTCTCATGATCTTTGCTCAGCAGTTTTAGTCTCCCAAGGAGAAAACCCTTTTTTATTCTAATGACCATGTGGTTTTCCCCTATGGCCACCCTCAGGACAAACTAACATTTTCATCCCCACTTCATTAAGGCTCTGAGAATAGCAAAATCATCAGTGTGGGGTTCATTCTGTCAAAAAGTTTCAAATTGGGGAGTGTAATGATAATTGCAGGCTTAAGGGGCTCCTGTGGGGCTTTAGACTTTCAGTCTTGTTAATAGATTTTTTGAAAAACATGTCTTCTGCTAGGTAAGGCGAACTGGCAGTAGAGCAGACTGTTTCACAACTGTGGCTGAGTGTGTTTATACTCCTCATAGGTACTGAAGGTGAAAGAAAAAAAGTGTTTTCATAGTGCATTCCAATTAAGTGGTAGGTATTTTGGCAGCAGGTGCCAGTGTCTGAAAGCAGAAGTCTGTTCACCCCTCAACACAACTGTAATGGTAACAAAAAGCTGAAAAGATAACAAATAGGACCATGGCAGCACATAGTCCAGTCATACCAGGGAACAGCTTATGGATAGGATGCCAAGTTACTGTCCAAGTAAGATGATCAGACATACAAGGAATAAAAACATCATAGCCTTTATACACTTTGGGAAAACAGGGCAAAGGTTTGTCATCATTTCTTAAGCTTGGATCACATTAACTTTGTTAACCATCAATAGTCATTTCCTACAGTGAAAATGGGTCCTGGCAGTGGGCAATTTGTAAGGTGACAAGGTAATAGGCTTGTTGGTAAGCTTTTGTTTTCGCCATAAGTTCTCCCTTGAAATCCATTCTCCAAAAAAGTCGAACATTTCAGAACCTTTTACAAACACAGAGGATGCCCACCCCTTCATTCACCTGAACAATTATCCAATGCTTCTGGGGGAGTTACGCGTATGCAAACTATTCAAGAGGAGAAGCTCACTGAATACATTTGTGGCTTCACAGATACATTTAGTAGTGGGTGTGATTTGAGCGCAGCAGGAGAAGTGGTGGAAACATGACCAGGGGCTGTCACTCTTCCTGTGGCGCAATCCTTCTGAGCTCATTAGATGCTACGCTGGAGTCACAAAAACAGGAGCAGGGGGTCTGCTGTCACTGAGAGAGGGCTGGAAGAGGGAGGAATAGATGGAGAGAGAGGGATGGTATCCCTCCCTGGTACAGCATTGCGGAAAATAACGAGCAGATAATAACTCTACGCCCAAATACCTTCTCTCAAAACACAGCCTGGAGAGGAGTTAACAAGAGGCTGCTTACTCTTACAATATACATCAAAGGCCTAAAACTGAGATGAAACTTCAATCTTCAAACCACGGGAGAACTTAAGACATTAGAATCTAAACTACAAAGAGGAGAGAAAATCAGTTGCGTAACCTCTCTCGACATTAGTACCGTACTCGCGTAAGTGTGCCAGTGGAAAAGCAGGGGCGGATAAGTGACCTGTGGTATTCAAAAATAACATGACGGCTATGAATTATTAATTCAGCACCTTCTGCTTCAAGCTATTGACAGACATCCAAATGTAGTACAGTATCTCATGGTGATCAGTGTGGTGTGACATTTTGATCAAAGATTCCTGTTCATAAACCATTTTCAATAACGGCAGCAGCAGCAGCCACAACAGGTTGTTCCTATCAAAATACTTAGCTTGGATGTTCGGTCTGGGAAATTCATAATGAGCAGTCCTCTCCTCTGTCTCGGCAACAACAGCTGAGGTGCCCTTGAGGAGCGCACTTTGCCCCCGACAGCTCCAGTGGAGCTGCTCCGTGGCCACGGAACAAGACAATGTTGTAAAAACAAACCACAGACTGATTCCTGTCCTGTTTTGTCGCCCCCTCACAATTCAACTCTACTGAAGAAGAGGGGGAGATGGAGGAGCAATGCGTCAACACTGTGCATTCATTATTGTCTTGATAACACCATTAAGCCCTCGGGCAACAGCTTCTTCACTGCTGGATATTCTACAGACTTGCAGCTTCGAAAAACACTAGCTTTTAAGATCCGTATGAGCCAGATGCTGGAAATGGATTAGCAAGATGCGGGGGGAATTTTGATAGGAAGAGAAAGCAATACAGTGACATTAATACTGAACCAATATGTGGTCTTTTGCTGATCTTCGAGGGTGTGTTATACTGTGTGTTATCACAGATATATTAACTATTGATGGCTAGAGATGCAGCAATTAATCGAGTATAATTGGTTGCTGATAGAAAGAAGATAATGGACAATTATTTTGATAACAATTGAGTTCTTTTTCAAGCAATAATGTCAAACATTTGCTAGTTCTGACTTCTTAAATGAAGAAGAATTTGCAGCTTTTCCTTGTCATTTAAGATGGTAAATGAAGGACAAAAAGAAGACAGCACTTTGGGCTGTGGGAATCGGTGATGAGCAATGTTTCGACATTTTTTCGACTAAACAATCGATCAATTAATTATTAAAATAATCTGCAGATAATCGTTAGTTGCAGCCCTATCGACAGCAGTTCTTGCATATTTTGGCAGATGTGCAAAAGTACTGCAGTGCACACATTTACAGATGCTGCACATAAAAAGGGAACCTCAGTTTTATCATAATTTAATTATTAATTTTACATCAGCTGCGTTTGCATTTAAGTATGTAAAAATAATAATTTAATTTATATAGTAATAATTACATTTCAAATAAAATTCACCTTCATACATTACTGTTACTGCAATCTGAGAAGAAAAAATGCTAAGTGTTCAACTGTAAAGTATCTGGCCTCAGTATACATCTTGGTCACAACTCTTAAATAACCAAATCTGAGTGATCTTTCCATTAAAAATTAAGATCAGTCGGTATATCATCACTTCTTTTCACACCCTCAATTATCCGCATAGCCGAGTGAAATTATTAATAAATGACTCTATCGGCTTGGCAATCTTTTCCACAGTTACACCAATAATCTCACCATTTTATCAATAGCAAAGCAGTCAAACACATTATAATATTTGATTTTGTTAAGTACAGCCCAGCTCTAGATTCACCTCTCGTTAATAAAGAACAGAACAGCAACAACAGAAAGTTGCTGTTGTCCTGGAAAACACTCGACCCCCAGCTGCGTTTATGAATATGAACGTGACCAAAAGTGCAAATGTATATCTGACAAACAGCATATGCGTTCAGCTAACTTCCTCTACATTAGTATCACTCCAGAGAGATGGGATAAACATAATGTGGCAGAAAAACAGATCTATTCTTGATGGGGCTGAACAGACAATTTCCATTGGTAATGACGAGCACACGAAGCTGTGACAGACCATATGCAGCACTCCAGCTTTATTATAGGCTGCCCACCAGCCAAATCAACACCCACCATGTGCTCTGAGCTGCCCTCTCAGAGAAAACCAAGGCACAGGAGAGAGCTGCAGCATTTGTCAAGTACCACCGACAGCCAAGCATCCCTTCTGAGAGAGGAATTTGCTCCAAGTTAAAAAAAACCATGTGATTGGAAAACAAGAGGCAATGCATATACAGTAGGCATGCCGTGCTCTGCCAGGACAACAGTACACAGTTGGAAGTAAGCTGTACAGTTATCATCTGACCAACGTTGTGAAGTGAGCGAGAATGGTAGTGTGACTGAGTGCCACTAAAGCCAGATTCATCTTAGCTCCCACTGTCTATGAGCTGCGGAGATGGAAAAGTGTGATAAAATGTTGTCCAGGGCAGCTGCAATGTGTCCGGGAGAAAGAATCAATTCTGTAAGTAATGTCCCACAGAGACATCCAACCCAATTTTTCACAGCCATCTGAATCTTGGCATTGTTCCCCGTGTCAAACTTGCTCTCATCCACAACACTCTCTGCCCTAGTTTATAGATGAGTTATACTGTTGACAAGTTTGTGTTCGTAGTTCTCTCTCCTCCACTGCATTCCTGCTTTATGCTTCTGATAAAATGTGTGAGCTCAAGGATTACCTGTATTGTTGAGCCCAGTACTGATGAGGACTCAACAGAGCTGGAAAGGAGGTAGCGTGTGTATGTGACTCACTTAGTCAGACTTCCTCTGGATACGTAAACACAACACAGGACTCTTAATAGCCTTGATCTCTTTAATGGCCCGGATAAGATTTGGACCTCACAAAGACACAAAAGATTAGTTATATATGGTTATCTTTGATGTGGTGAGGTGATGTAATCTGACTGAGGAGGAAGCTTGGAGCCTTGACTCAATAGCTGGTGACCTTGACTTCCTCCCATGTTGTGATCCCAGCGGGAGTTGCACTAGAGGTATAAGATAACAACAGAGCCCAGAGGACAACACAGGCGGAGTTAGATCACTTTAAGTTTAGTTTTTCATCTTGTTGGTTCAGTCTGAGCACACTTTGCTTTCCCTAAAATAGGCACACATCAAGAATGTGAGGCCAGTGTGAAGAGGTCTGAAGAATTTCTGCCTGGCCTGTGAGGCAGAATTAGCTGAAATGTATTACAGCAATTCCCACCGTACACAGATAAAAGGACCTTAATGAGGGTTTTAGTCTGGTAGGGCTTCGGGGTGAATAAGTAAGAGAGCGAGAAAATGTAGGAGTGTGGGTGAAAGAGAAAACAGAGCGGATAGGAGAGAGCAGAGCAGAGCATGGGTCTGAATCAACACAGTCAAATGAGACAAGCTGCAGAAAATAACTGTGTAAACAAAACAACAAACATGGAGTCATCTTACCAAGAATAAACTTCAGAGAAGAGGTGACCAAGGCCGGTCAAACTGCCGGGCTAAGTCATGTCTTCCTTCCACAGAAGAGGTCCACCTGGGCGGGATGATGAAGAAAGCCTGCTGTCCAGACTGGAGGATGGATTTTACCTGACTGGGAGGACTGGTGAGAGCTTGTCGGCAGCGCAGGCAAGAAGACTTTATGCTGAAATAGCCGTCATGCTTTCAGCGAATCCTCCCATTGTTCCCACCCACTCTGCCACGGCTCCCCTCCCTGCTTTGAAACACATCTAACTCGTGGCTTTTTTTACACAAACTAAGATGCCAACAAGAAGCGAGGCGCTGCCCTCTTCCTCATCCTCTTCCCTCTCCCTCCGGGCGGAGACTCCCCCCTTTTTCTCCTGCGGCTTGACTTTCAACTTTACATCTAATCTGACGCCATACGTCCGCTACTTACTCCCGGGGATGAATAATAACAATAATGCTATCCGCACACACCCATTCTCCTCCAAAAGCGCTGAATTTCAACTATCCCGTCTCGCTCGTCATCCGCAACCAACTTGCCACCACCATGGTTATATTTTGCCAGCTAACTTCACCCGTCGCACCCAAAGGTGCCTTTAACGCTCTCTCCCCACGGTTTTTTCGTTACTTCTCGCGGCTTACTTGCCGACTAAAATATGGTGGCAATAATTCACACACGCAAAGTAAACACGGGGATAGACAAAGGGGAGAATAAAAGGGCTGCATGCCAACACAATATAACGGTTCAGTGCTGGACGGAGGTGGCAACAACAAACTGCCACAAATCCTTTTCTCCAGGAAATACGTCACGTTCAGAGCCGGCTGGACTGTCGCGTACACTCGATTAGTCACACCGCGGTCGTTGGAAGGGGCGGCTCACCTTATTTCTGGGGCTCGGAGCAGGAATGACATCAAGTAAAGTCACGTTTATTTACTTATTATCCGACGTTAGAGGCTAACTGCCACTAGCATGTGAAATAAATTAATTTGTTGCATTGTATAAACGTGTAAATCCATGATGTATGACAGTAAAAAAGTGTACATCTATGCAAAGAGATTATCTATACTGAAAAAATCACTATTAATTCTTTTATAACAGTAAGAGACAATATTTTTATAATAGAAAGAATGTTTGTGTTATTTAAATCGCTGTAATCGTTATTTGAGCCTATCGAAGTCATTTCCGGGAGAGGCCTGTTGACAAAACTAGCACCCTTGCTTTCCAACGGGCTGAGTTGTACCGCTGTGTGTGGCCGCCATCTTGTGGACGTCCCATGAACTTACACCCGTGGATGAAACAGCGTACCGTACGGTAGAGGGGGCCATAACACAGAGCGCTTAGTCTGACTCTGACTCGCATGGTTGTGTCTACCCCGTTACAGCCTGGTATGAGTGAAAGCCAGCCCGCTTTCTGCAGCTCCCCCTTGTTAACACGGACCAAAGTTATCCCGGAATAAGGACAGCACGCATGTGCCGTCAACCCGGATGTAGATGCTTTTGTACGTGTCTACTCACCATCTCGCCAAGTTGTGACAAATGTGCTGTTAAAGAATGATTTATATGTCTTAGCACCGGGCTGGACAAAGCTTTGCCGTTCCAAATCAGTCCGAACCGGGTTAACCAGCCGTGACATGTGTCGATCGACGTGGATCACGCATCTGTGTGACAGCTCCACAACAATCTGTCTCCGAAGAGCTGCACTGTTGATTCACGGTGAGAGAACACAAGTGTGCAAATAGCGTCCATATATTTACTGTTTACATAAAGTGTGTACATGTGAGCAGCTCTGAGCCCCTTCGTTTCTCTGTGTTCCCGAAGTTAGGATGGCAGAGTCGGGCTGCTAACGTTTCTCCCGCACCCCCTGTGTCGTTGCAGAACACGTCCTGTAACTTAAAGGATGGACTTTCGCGGCAGGAGGCACGAGCGAGGCAGCAACTGGACCGACCCGGAGATAGTGGAGCTGCTCCAGCTGTGGTCGGACGAGTCGGTCCAGATTGAACTGGAGAGCTCGCTGCGCAACCAACGCGTGTTTGACCGCATAGCCCACATCCTGCGGGAGAAGGGCATCTACCGCACCGGCGACCAGTGCAGGGAGAAGATCAAGAAGATGAAGCTGGAGTACCGTCGCATCAAGGACAACTACAAAATGAGGTCTTGGAAGTTCTATGATGTGATGGACAGGGTGCTGGCGAACCGACCTGCCATCACCTACTCCTCCCTGGGCGGAGCTGTCATAGCTCAACAGGTGTTTCAGAGCCCGAGTGGGTCCGAACCGTACGTGCAAGGGGTCCCACCAGGCTCCTTTGGTCCTCTGTCTTCAGGAGGGTTTCTGTTTGGTCAGCCACCAAAAGCAGGAGAGCAACTGGATATCAAATGTGAAGATGTGGATGAGAGCATGCTGAACTCAGGTGTTGCACCCCCCGAGATGTATTATGGGTCTGGAGATGACCAGGAGACTGATGGACAGTCTCTGCTGGGGCCTGAGGACCCTCTGGTTAGAGGAGAGAGCTCATCAAATGCAAGAATCTCACCTTCAGGTTTACAATCCCAAATTCTATCACTATTATTATTACTATGACTATCATTATCAGTTAGAAAGTATTGATAGTTGTAATGTTAATATTCTTATATTTTATATCCCCAGGTTTTAGTGACCTGAACATTGCCAGCTCTGCCACAGGTGCCGCCCAGGCTGTTGGTGGTCCCATGCTGCACGATGCACCTGAGCAACCCAGGAAGGATGGCTTTCATCCCCCAACCTTTGTGAGACAGAAGAAGCGTCGCCGGGGTGGCAAAACATCATCTTGCTACGGGGGTGGCAGTCAGGGGCGCCTGGATAAAGCCCTGGCCAGCTTCCTGAACTGGCAGCAGTCCGCAGAGGAGCGCCTGCTCTCTCTGGAGGAGGCGCGGATGGAGAGAGAGTTTCAGGCCGAGGAGCGCAGGGAGCAGCGGGAGGAGAGGAGGGCAGAACAGGAGCGCCAGCACGAGCTCCGCCTGTTCCGCATGCTCACGGGGGCGTTGGTTGCGGTCAGACAGCGTGCCCCGACTGCTGAGACACAGCCGACCGACCCCTCCTTCTCACCCCCAGCTCATCTGTCAGCTTCACTGATGACCACAGCCGCACCCTCCCTCTCATCATCTTTATCTCACCCGCCCTCAGAAGCTCCCGCAGCACAGGCCGTCTCCACTCAAGAGCCGATAAAGTCAACTCTGCCCACATCCGCCAAGCCCTGTGAAAGGTCTCGGGATGTTTTGGCAACAGTGGGATGTGCAGAAACTCCCGGCCCGAGCGTGTACCTGTCCAACCGTGGTAACAGCATCCGACAGCAGCAAGGCATTCTCCAGGAGGGCTTTGCCCAATATGGAGCAGACAAATACCACGACACAGATAACCCTGGTGTGAGTTTATGTCACATATTAAGTACACAGCTATCAGACACTAGAATGGGTATTTATAAGGTTTCCCTTTATTTCTGTCTCCCAGGGAATAATCAACATGGGTACCAGTGAGAACAAACTATGCTATGATCTTCTTCATAAACGGGTAAGATTAATGCAAGCACATCCCGGTAGTAATGATATAACGCCGTAGAGTGTAATGTACTGTAATATTTGTTTGCCACAAAACATTATTCTTAATTATTCTGCCTGCATTCACAAATGAATTTCATTTTCCTCCCTGCTACAGCTGACCAACCCCGACATGCTGCTTATTGACCCGTCTTTGTTGCAGTATTCAGACTGGAGGGGACACACGTTGTAAGAGATTAAAGTCTACCTTTATTTTCATTTGGAGTGAGAAGCACGTTTGTCAAGTGGCTCACGGTGAAAGTTAGACCTTTCAAAGTAAACATTAACCCTCCCACAACCTTTTCCGCTGTGCTCTCTTTCAGCCTGAGAGAGGAGGTTGCAAAGTTCCTGACGCACTACTGCTGTTCTCCAAACCCACTGAAAGCCGACAATGTGAGTGAAGATAATTGCTCTGGCTGTGCGAGATAAGTACAGGCATTTGAATAGACTTTATAATGTAATATACTTAATAATGTATATGGAGCGGGTGAGAATATTATTTCTACCTTGTTATATGGTAAAACCTAAGAGATTGTGGAAAGCATATAAATAGCAGAGGTGGAAATGTTACCACACACAACCACTCATATCGATATATCGATCTGTACTGATATATCGTTACACCCCTAGAAATATTGTTATTTACAACATTTATATTATGACTATATTAACGGGCACTTTGTCTACGCACAACATACCATACAAAAGGTAAAAGATATATTTAATGTCCATGAGTTTACACTACTAATTATATCACATCTACATAAAATACAATTCTACCAATGCATTAATCTATTAAAGGGGCAATATGTAAGAATTTAGGTTTTAAAAAATTTGAATATTAACTTAAATTATCAACAAAATGTAAAGAAATTTGAGTTTTGACGTAATGTCAAAGACGTCTGTGTATTGTGTATCTTTACACCAGCCAACATTACAAAGTCATATTGTGAGCGTGCTACCTTAATTAGTAAATACTTCAAATACAGTTTCCACAACAATACATACGTCTTCTTTGTATTTCTATGATATGTGTAAATAAGGTTCCCCTTCCACCGATACAGATGTCCTGCAAATTATGCAATCATTAGCCAATAAGCCATTTTTTAAACGTCTCATACAGCTGCTGCAGAAGACTCTCTGGATTACAGCCATTCATTATCAAAAATGAAGGCGGTGCATTCGAGTAATTTATTTGATTAACTCCTAATGATTATGAAGATGCCAAATGCTGCATTTGAACTAACATACTGTTGCTCTTTTAGGGTAAGCAACTTAATTTGCAGATGAAATGAATGGCTGTTTTAGTAGGTGGATGAATTGGTAGCGCATTTATCAGGCCTCCCCCTGTGCCCTGATTAGGCTATTTCATAACACAGTGGATGTGTGTGTGTGTGTGTGTGTTTGTTCAGGTTGTGGTGATGAACGGCTGCGGTTCCCTCTTCTCATGTATCGCAGCAGTCATTTGTGACCCCAAAGGTAGGCTCAGAATGCATTGGCATACACACGCAATACATTTATATCTTAACTGTATGAATACAAGGGTTTGTACAATAACAGGAAATCTGTTTTTATTTTTTGTGCCTGTTTTCTATTAAAAATGATCATTGTTTAAGCATAAGAGAGAATTTGTAAATTGCAACATAATCATTCAGAGTTACCCTTTTTCCAAATGTGTTCATGCAGCTACATAAATTGCTTATTCTTTAGTGCTACTGCAAACTAAGTCTCATTATAAGCAATGTGGTGCATTTGTATTACTCAGGGACTGGCTTAAAGCAGCCTGGATTCATGTACTGTATTTACAACCAACTTGTGTGCAGCTATGCCTTGCAAATCTAGAATAGAAAATAATTGAAAATGAACATATATATATACATATATATACATATATCACATATATATGAAAAGTAGCTTATGTGGGTCATTTAAGACTGGTCGGAATAAATTGATGGTAGGTTTGTATGCATTTGTGCACAAGGAGTCCTTCATAGTGACAATTTATGAGGAGATGCTGTATGGGTTTGTATTTAGATGCCATATATCATCGTGTTTTTCATGTTACAGATGCCATTCTCATTCCTACGCCTTTCTACGGTGTGATCACTGAGGATCTAGATCTGTACAGCGAGGTCAAACTCTTTCACGTTCCTCTCGACTGTGAGGTAGGAACGCGAAGGCTGATTTACTTGCAGCGCTTTCTGTGTGTTTGTGTTTGAAATGATTTTTCAGTAGTTGACTTTGGTTATTGTATACACTAAATAGAACTCACATTTTTGTGCACATTGCATTCACCTTCAAGTATTGATGTGTTTTTCCTCTGAATATTCTTTATTTATAGGCCGACAGCAAGGACGGTCGACCCTTCCACCTCACTGTAGAGAAACTAGAAGAAGGTCTGAAAAGAGCCAAGCAAGAGGTAATTCATGACGGCACTTTTTCTTGAAGTGAAACTCTCGCCAAAAAGCAACCGAGGCTTTATTTATGATTGGGTATGAGTCAAACCTTCACGTACAAGCACACTCATGACCAAAGAGGCACTTTTAAGATTTACCGTAGTTTCGTTTTGGGGCAAGCTCATTTTGAACGGGAGTACATAGGGCATACCACGACGGCATCAAAATGTCTATTTTTAGACCACTAAGAAGGCTCCACACATCATGAAACTTTACTGGTAGCATCACCAGGGTCTCTACTCATGACACGAGCAGTAAGAACATTGTTTGTGTACACAAAGTGTGTGAAAAAGACGGTTTTGAACTACTTACGCTTAGCTACTGGGACTCCGGCGCGCCGCCGCCATTCCAGGCAAAAAGTGTCGATCTCCGAGTGCGGCCATCATGACGGAGAATAACGGTGGGACGCTCCTCGGGCTTATTTCCAGATGAATTCGCGGATAATTCGTTGTTCTGTCGTTAGTCAAAAGCAACACTGACGTCCATGTTGACAAGGGAGCCACATATTACAGAGCGTCCCACCGTTACTCTCCGTCATGATGGCCGCACTCGGAGATCGACACTTTTTGCCTGGAATGGCGGCGGCGCGCCGGAGTCCCAGTAGCTAAGCGTAAGTAGTTCAAAACCGTCTTTTTTACACACTTTGTGTACACAAACAATGTTCTTACTGCTCGTGTCATGAGTAGAGACCCTGGTGATGCTACCAGTAAAGTTTCATGATGTGTGGAGCCTTCTTAGTGGTCTAAAAATAGACATTTTGATGCCGTCGTGGTATGCCCTATGTACTCCCGTTCAAAATGAGCTTGCCCCAAAACGAAACTACGGTAAATCTTAAAAGTGCCTCTTTGGTCATGAGTGTGCTTGTACGTGAAGGTTTGACTCATACCCAATCATAAATAAAGCCTCGGTTGCTTTTTGGCGAGAGTTTCACTTTAAGTATTTATCCGAAGGATTGAACCACTCAAAAAAAAAATGCTCTGGCAAGGTTCTTACTTCAGATACTAAACACCTTGGATGCCCTAGTGATATGTTTTTCAGCTTTATCTCTATAAAGACTGTGAGATACTAAATATCACTTAACATTTACTTAGAAGCTGGCTGTCTCTTTTAGGGGTTGATCATCCGAGCTGTTATACTGGTGAACCCCCATAACCCTCTGGCTGAGATCTACACCCCGAAGGAGATGATAGCATTCTTGGAGTTTGCCAAAAGGTGTGTTTTTTCCCATCTATTATCTCACCCTGCTGTCTAGCACTGTAATCCTCCCGGTTTGCAGCTGTGTGGCTCCTTTAAGCACAAGTCACCGCATACTGTTCCTAGTGTGAACTCTTATTTTACAGCCAAGAGCTTTGTCCCGTGTGTGGAATATCAAGCGCTCTTGATGGAGTTTTATCACCTCTCCCAACCATCAGCATATTGTCAAGTGCAGCCATGTGCCAAGGAGTCTCCTGCACCATCTATTGTTTTCTAAATGATGTTGCCAGAGTAATTCCCTCCACACACCGGTGCAGGCGCTGGGCTGTTGTAACCATAAACCACTGTGCTTTTACACTCACGCAGGACGTTGAGGGAACCATTTTACTTTTATGTCGCATTTGTTTTGTCATTAACAATCATTAGCAGTATAAAACAAAGGTTTGTTAATGCTGCACTTTCTATATTCATGTTATCTTTCTCTTCCTTCGCTTCCTCCTTTAGAAATGAGCTCCATGCCATCGTGGATGAAGTGTACATGCTGACGGTGTTTGATGAATCAGTCACCTTTCACAGTGTCCTCAGTGTAGACAGGTACTGCGTGAACCTAACCTCCACATGATTACTTTGTCGGACCCTTAATCATAACAATTGCGGCTGAAGACAGCCTCTTAACTGCTGATGATGTGCTCTTATTTCAGTTTGCCCGACCCACAGAGGACACATGTGATGTGGGGGATGAGCAAGGTACGTACTGTGCTGAGCTCTATGAGAGTGCGAGGCTGAGACTTTTTATATCCCCTCTGACAGTACAGTAAAATGTCACTTTTTTTTCATTAGGTCTTGTTTTCACACTGTTTCTTGTCATTTCTAGGACTTTGCCATGGCAGGAATCAGAATAGGCACTCTGTATACTGACAACAAAGACCTTGTGGAGGCTTTGGCCAAGCTAGGTCCCTTCCACGGTATCTCTGGAACCACCCAGCACCAGGTAGCACGACTACTTCAGGACAGAGGTATTGATCCACGAGTCACATGCTTTTGCACACCCAATGTACTTGGAAAATATCACACTTATACAATCAACTTTCCTTCTGCACAAAGCAAGCAGTTTGTTTGGTTGAGTTGAAATTCGTAAATGCAAATTAGCTTGAATGGGAGCTTTTCAACAATGTTTTTCTGCTGTCGGGAGACATCATCGCTCTTTTCAGCTTCCTTTGATATGACAGGAGCTCAGCATGGGGCTTCTGCTGCACGTCATGCTGCACAAAGACTTGTAAGATTTAATTTTCACTTACCTATTGTCACTTCTCGCTGTCATGCTCTAGATTGGATCAACAAGGATTTTTTCCCTGAGAACCGATGCAGACTGAAAGCTGCTCACAGTTACCTGACAGGAGAGCTGCGGGGTATGGGCGTCCCCCACCTGGACAGGCCTGCTGCACTTTATGTCTGGGCTGACCTCAGAAAGGTAACAAGGTGTTGGGGCTGATATTTCAGTTCTCACTTGTCTATAGCTAATTCAAATGCAAATAACCTCTTGAAAATGTTGCTGTAGACTTGATCCGTCACCACTGTCTCTCCATTTCGGTAGTACCTCAGAGAGTCTTCGTTTGAGGAGGAGCTGTCTATGTGGCGGTGTTTCCTCAGACACAAGGTGGTTTTGAGCTGCGGTCAAGCCTTCTCCTGCTCCACACCGGGCTGGTTCCGCATGGTCTTCGCAGTCCAACAATCCCACCTTCAACTAGGTCAGGCTGTGTTAAATCCCTCCCCCACCACATTGCAGCTAGCGGTCCTATTAGCTGAAGCTCAAAACTGCTGTACTGGGAATGAACCGAGCCTCTGAGACCAGTTTGTTGACAGGAAATACAGCACAGAGGAGGTTGTTTTCCCAGGTCTGAGTCAGCTAAAGCGCCACTAGCTGCACGGCTAACCGAGCTAACAGAAGCTACAGTTAGCAGCAGTTAACAGTTTCTCTAGCAAGATTTAGATTCAGGAATCTCTGTAAAACCCCAAGAGTTGACACAGATCAGCCGCACAACATCAGAGGGAAAACCAGAGAATATGTTCTTTATATAATAGGATCCAGTATCACGCAAATCACTGAATAAAGTAATACAGTTGTGTGTTTGAATCAGCTGACGCTTATCCGCCAAAATTAGTGGGTCTAAATAGGTTTGATCGCTAAAAATGGGCTAAAAATGGGCTAAAAATCGCCTATTGACCCATTCCCAATACCCGCAGGCAAGGCAACCTGTCTCTTTTTATCTGAAGCGTTACTTTGTATGTCACTGACATTTCGTTTCAATTCATAAAAGTAACAGAAGAGAAAACAATAAACAATTGGCTGCATCTCAAATTCCCAAATGCCGCCACCGGATGATGATAATGCGTCATCACTTCACGCGGCCCCCAGAAACACTCATAAGAAAATGAGTAAGCGTTTAGTTGGACGCAAAATAAGTTCATGCCCCCGAGTGCAGGATGAGTCATCTACCTTTTCTTTTTACATCATTCCAGGAAATTACAAACTCTAAAACACCTTTTAAGGATTACTACAAAACAACTCCTTTGTCATTGTTGGGCCAGATATCGACTCATTGGTGACAATCAGTGCCTGAAATAGATGATGAAATAACTCAAATATCTATTTTGTTTTGTGTTGAAAAGTAAATGTCTACTTTTCAACTTTCCAATTAGTGTGTTGTGTTGTGTTGTTCCCCATTATTCCCATCTTTTAGACATTGACTAGATTATATCTGTCATTACATTTATCAGTAAATGGTTTGTGTTCTCCCGCTTTGTGCCTCAAACTAGTTATTGATTGGATAATAGTTACTGACTTGTTCTTTTAATGTGTTTTGTTATTTCAGGCCTGAAGCGAATTAGGGAGGCTTTGAAAGAAATTGAAAGAAAAAGCACCAGTGCTGATTCTATCAAAGAGGCCAGTAAGGAGAGCAAAAAGTCAGTGAAAGAGGACAGTGCAGATTCAGACAACGCTGCGATTGTCAATTCAACATCATCACCCCAGAGCAAGTCATCCGACCAGCTGAAGGAGAATGATAGCCCTGTTCCCGACACAGGCTCGCTGGCCACCGAGGAGTTTGTGTTGCTGGACTGCCAAGCATCGAAGCCTGCAGAGGGTCTGGGCTCTCTGATTGGGACTCTCAGGCACCAGATCCACTCCTCTGATTGGCTGGAGAAAAACACTCCAGAGCTGTCTGCCGGAGAGGACCCGGAGATTCTTGATGTATTCAAGGCACTGCTGCAGAGAGCCAGAAAGTAAGCTTAGGATAAACAGGCGCAACTGGAGATGCCAAATTTCAAGAGGCAGCACTTCAAGCATCCTTGCGTTTGTGGTGAAGAGCTTGACACACAAATACCTTACACAAGGTCTAATCTGATGCCTGTTTTCTGAGTGAAGAGCAAACATGAGCCGAGAGTGTGCTAAAGAGGAGAGAAGAAGAAGAAAAAGTAACGCAGGCGAGGCCAGGATGGAGGAACAGGACAGTGATATTCTCTCTGCATCTTGAGGCCTTATTTTTAAGCTGCTAAGTGAGACGGCCTTGCTTTTCTTGTGATCCCGACTCTAAAGTTTTGTTTATTAACTGAAATTCTACGTGATTGCCAAATGTAAATCAACCAAAAATCAGCCATGCTCTATTCTTAAGTGTTTTTGGTCTCTTAATCGAAATTGTTTATTATTTGGTCTTACACACGTTATTTTATGAGAATGTATTGTACTTTTCCTTTAATGATCTGTGAATAAATGAATGAATTATTATGTCCGTATCTGACTTATCTTGTATTTAAGTTATTTATTTTAAGAAATCTTATCTGAAACACGCTCTGTAGGCATCTAAGTGGGGCATTCAGTAAACAACAACGTGCTGTTGGGTGGGCTGTGAACGCTTTTTCCGTTGCGGCACAGGAAAGTTAAGGGGGAGGTGGTTGTGTGACGAAGGGGAACGGCATCGGAGGTTATGCCCCCCTGTGATGTAGTGAGAGTGGGATTTCCTTAAATGCTATGTCATGAGTAATGACTGTCCGACACCCCCCACACAGTTTCTGCATTTGATATCAACAAATGTCAAAGGGGGAATTGTGCTCTTACTGAGTAAATATCAAGGGATTTTTACACTTTGTAACTTCCTTTTATTGTCAGGTAATTCTTCAATCCTTTCTGCATAGAAGTTACACTAACTTCTGCTTCCTCAAATATTGAATGGCACTTTCACTTTCTCTACAGTGTGAGTTGGTGGGTCACCGTGGAGAATTCACGGGGAAATTTGGCCTCCGGCTGGGGGAGTTTCCATTGCAGCAGAGGCGGAGTAACAACGGTTTGATCTGCGAGTGAGGGCTTGTGGTCGTGAGCGGTACAAGTCATAATGTGTCCGGGTGTTGAAAGTGTTTGTACAGTAGGAGTTGTACAACAGCAAACATAAGTCGCTCCTGTACTCTGTGCACAGACTAACTTCACAGCCTGGTTCAGGACACCTCTCTGCTCTTTTCAACAACACAGGTAAGACAGTGCTTTAATTAAATCTGATTTAAATGAAGATGAGCTTAATTTTGAGACAGATTGTCCTTCTGTTACTCAATGTTCTGCCTCTCTCTTTCACAGTGGTGCTACAAATATGAAGTTGCTGGAGCTGGGGGACTCCATCAGTCGCTTCAGGTTTTCTCAGTCCTGTGTGGGGTTGGCAGGCTGCCTGTGTGTGTCCTACGCAGTATGGACACCGTTCTGGCTGAAGGATAGGGGACTCTGGACACAGTGGAATAACACTAACAGTGACCAGACAACCCAGAAAGGTGTCTTCAATGGTGAGCAACAAACTGCATTCCCCCTTTTTGACATTTCTCTGCAGTTCACAAATCATCAGTCTAAAGCTTTTTCGCTCACGGTTAGGTTAAAGGGTTGACTGACACACAGCGTAACATGTCCAGTAAAAATGGATGAGGCATAAACATGTCTTTGCTGTATATCGATAGGGCAGTGGTTCTGCTAGAGATCAGCCTGAGGGAGACTTGTTTACACCTCTGAATCTCTGGAGGGGAAAAACATCAGGTGGAGAAATGTGGAAATATTCCGGGTTTCAGATGAGCTTCTCAAGAAGTAGTAAACAAGTTGGAGCCTGCTCCTGGACCTGAGAAGTGCATTCTTCGTATCTGCTGAAGCGCCCACACTTAGCTGAAGGCAAATGTGCTGGAATCTTAACTGGCTGAAAAACCTGGTTTTTGTCAGATACATTTCTTGTCATCGTTAACTGTGTAACCCCGTCAGTTTGCTGTATTCCACTGATGTTTTTCCATGCAAAGACTTTCAGAGTGAATCTAATCTAGTGTTGGATCTCTGCTCTCACTCACTGCTTTCCTTTGAGTTTTTTTATTGGAAGCCAGTGTCAAACTACAAACACAGAATCCTATTTGACAACAAATTCAACAACAGATTCTTAAATAAATTAGCAGAAAATAAAACAAATCAAAAAAACAACAAAGTTACCCACAGAAATGGTATTTTTAAAAATGAATTGCTTGGAAGAAAAGTATGACGTGAAGAGCTGATAACATTATGTTCCTCATAGGAAGTTCAACATAGTGATTAATGTAATAAACACAGTGAGTCAACAAAGGTCAGAATAGCTGTTAATTCAACCGTTAGCTAGTTGTTTGATGTTTTAGCAACATATTAACTTCAGACAGCTAGTTTAATAGCCAGCTCGGTTAGCAGTCAATACAGCAAAACCACATTTACTAATAACAAATGAACTTTCGTATACCTTCGAGGGTTTTTGGGGCGTAAAATACTTTTGTCAATATTTGCTTGGTCACAGACACATTGAGTCCATAAAAGTCAAAGTAAAAGAGTAAAATACACTAAATTTAGCCCACAAGTTATTAATTCAACCGTTGTAGCTGTATGTAGTTGTATGATGTTTTGGGTAACACAGACAGCTAGCATAATAGCCAGCATGGTGAGCAGTTCATACAGAAAAAATCTAAATTAACGAACCACAAATGAACAAGGGTATAACAGACTGTCAATATTTGCTTGGTCACAGATAAGAGATAAAATGGACCGTGGGTGTAAAAATGTCAGTTAAACTGCTGTTTGACTGTTGCTACTCAAACCAACTGGCAATGACGTATTTGTAATTGTATAAACACACTTTTTACAATAAATGTCGTACAGCCTTGTCTAAGATTAGCTCCATGTGCCAGAAAATTACCCTAAAAAGTACATGAACTCTCGGTGTTACTCTGCTGGTTTCAGGTGTAGGCAGGGACTTGTTGTGAGGGCATCCACAGGAGCATGACGTCACCTCAACACGTTTCACTTCACCATGCTGAGTGTCAGTTTGAGTTATCTTTCTCATATGGTATTTTGTGCTGCTTTATGTCTTCCAGCCTTGGAAGCAGAGCGGGTATTTGCGGTTCTCTCCTTCCTGATGGCTGTCAGCACCGGTGCTCTGTGCCTGGTGTTTGCCCTCTGCTGGACATCACAGACGGTGCGCTCCTACTCCAACACTCGTTCCCTCCTCATGGCAGGACAGGCGCTCTACCCCACCACTCTGCTGTTGCTCACCATGGCCTCGACAGGTAACGCCACTGCAATACTCAAAATATGTACTAACACCATGTTTTCATGTTCCACTTTATTAATAATTGGCCTGGTTGGTGTTTAAAATAATATATTCATAACAAGTAAAGCAGTATCATGAAAAACAAAACTGCCTTATTTCTAATTAACCTCCAAATAGCCTTTTGGTTTGTGTAGTTCATGTCAGACCCACACCTCCAGAGATTCTTTTATGTACTACTCATTTACATACCCTGCTGGGCAGCAGTTTCTAAAGAGACTTTTTACTTTCTGTGGAATTGCAGTTCATTATCATACAAACTCTTTTCTATAGCTCCAGGCATTTAATAATTGACCTTAATGACTTTGTTCTTTTCCTTGCAATGATACTTGATTTGACTCGTTTTTCTTTTCTTTTCTCTCTACAGGTTTCTTCTTCCTCCTCAGCTGGTCTCTTTTCACTTATCAGCACCGGGAGGAAATCAGCCAGGACCTCTCCAGCCTTGGCTCCTCCTATTGGTTCGGGGCGATAGGGTGGTTCCTGCTGTTGGTCGTGGAGATGATAGTCTTCATAGCTGAACAAGCTGTTGTACCAGACATCCTACCAGACTTAGAAAAGGCCGTGGAGTCTTGGCGGATTTCCTCTCAACTCAAGACCGCTAAACGCTCTTTCAGCGACAGTTATCACGTTGCTTACAGCCCGAGCGACATGTATCCACAGAGGTTTGTGTCAGCACCTTGAGTGAAGCGCATAAGAAAGAAAAAGACAGAGACAATGAATGTGAATGTGTACGCTACACATTAATGCGCACAGGCTCAACGAGGAACCAGCAATCCCTTGCTGCTTTACAGATCCATACAACCAGACTGTGTATTGATTCACTGTGTTTGGAGTAAAGTGTTAAGCCGGAAGAATTAAGGATCCTGAAGCCTGGAAGTCAGTGTGACAGAAGGCTCCAGCTTCCTGAAGAGCTGATGGTGCCACTCACTCTGCAGTGTATTGTCAGTATTGACTGGAAGTGAAATATGAAAACACTAAGGGCCAACAGCACTAGTGAGAACTAAGTGATGTGTAGAAATTTGTGAACAAAGTAATGTATCTCACAAAGTTTTGTCCAGGCCGGTGCTTTTTTTTTTGTAAACAAAACACTGTCACAAAATATCCAAGTAGTCCTTTTAACTGAATGGTTCAGTTAGTGCTGAGGTGTAGATGAATGTTTTATTTTTAGATGTTTAATTTGCAAACAGTTGAGCTACAAGTGTTGCAATATGCCGAGGACATAATGATTGTTGTCAACTACTAATGACAAATGCACACGTGTTTCTATGTTGTTTCCTTCTTTTGTTATTCATTTTTTATTAAAGCAACATTATGTCAAAATGGCCATTTTGTGTGATTTGGCGCCCCCCACAGTTTCTGAGTGTAACACCACTGTTGTAAATACTAATCCCAGGTCTGTAACAACTTGTCAGACGTGATGTACTGTTGGTGCTCGCTACAAAGTAAACATGTATGTAACGCTGTGATCCTGTCACTGAAGTTACATAGTGCAGGAACCATTCACGCTGTTACAAGTCCCAGTGAAAATAAAATAAAATAAAAAAATGATTTTATTGCGACTGTCTGCCCTAAAATGATTTTAAAACTGTTATTCTACGTAAAAAACTACCTGGTCAATCATAGGTGGATTGACCCTTAAACCAATAGAATCACTTTTCAAGAAAGCTATAAAAGTTTTTGATTGAAAAATAAAGAAAAACTGTTATTTTATTATCGTAACACACCGCAAAAACAATCTATTGAGCTTTGAGAATTACATTTTTTTTTAGATATGGTAAGTTTTGCATAGGCTTCTCCCGCTTCATCAAACTGAGGGCCGACAGTCGCATTAGCACCAGGGTCACTGCTAGAGGGGGCTGTGAGGTGCCTTGTAGGTGCACCACACATGCACAAATTTGAAGGGAAGTAAAGTTTGGACTGACCTATCACTTGCAATAAGGGAGTGCCCTACATATTCAAATTAATCTCAAACAATGACTCAAAGAACACCAGAGCTGTGATCACTGTTTAATGGACATGTTGTTTCGTATATTTAGTTAATTTCTGTACATTGTTATTTGTAATGCTACTGCTTATGTTACGTGCCCAGGGACTATGAATGTAAATTAGCATTCTCACTTAATGCATATTTGCATTGTGTATTCTTACACCGATGTTCATTAACCTGCGCTGTCCCTATAAAATAAACAAATAAATAAATAAAACTCCCCATGGTATTTATTAGTCCTTGCTGTTAGCGATTCAAAAGAGGTAATTTCAGTCATCAACACTACATTGTTTTCTTATAAAAGATGTCCTGTTTGCTAATGCCGAGTAATAATTAGCAAAATTATCATACCCTTTTTCAATTATCCCTTATTTATCTGCCAATTAGTAGTCATATGGAAACCTAAATGAGCTGCATGTATAGTATGTTGAGCTAAGATTAGCGTATTCTGATCGTGTGCTGTGCTTCAACAGCTAAATGAAAGTTTTATGTTTACATCCTCGCCAGTGCGTCTGTCTTGAAGGTAAAAGAGTGTTATCATCAGTCCACCAGGACTTGCATGTGTAGTGAAGCAGATTTCTTTCCAGCCAGCCCTACATCTGTCTCCCTCTTGAAACACTGAGCTCATGCATTTCCAGCTCTGGAGAGCATTTGGACCACCACGCAACAGACTGCCTCCCAAAGTCGTTATTTACTTTTCTCTCACACATTCCCTGGAGGAGAGGAGAGGAAGCACTCTGATGCTGGACTGCTTATGTTTATGCTCTCAACCTGCCAAAGTGGGGGAGAATTAAGTGGCTCTGGCTCTGTTAATTGGGCGTTAATCAGGTGTTGCTCTAATTAAAAGGCAGTTCCGCCCTGTTGGGCCCTGGTAATGAGTTTGTTATTAAATCCACAGAGGATTTTTGTCTCTTTTTCAATTTACCAACAGGGTAGTGCTTAATTGCTGTGTAAATGAGGGGAATGTCCTTGAAGGTCGTCTTGCATCAGCACGCGATCCATGAACGGAATTGTTCGAAAGAGCTTCACCATCATACAAACTTCAGCTCCATTTGAATTCGCTGTTGTTGACCACATGTGTCCAGCCGGGCCCAGTAAAACTCTCATTTCTTCCAACCTCATTTGCTTAATTGTTAGAGCAGGTAACCCTCTTACCTGTTCAAATACAAGTACCTTTAAAACTGAATTCTTTTTCATCTGAAGTTGCTTTTATCTCCCTTGTAGGAGCCGTCTGCACCGCTGAAAGCGTACCAGTGTCTCATAAACAAACCCTCCATTTTTCACCTCCTATCACCACAAACGCTGCTCTTTCACCTTCCCTGAGAGAAACAGACCAAAGGTTGAGGATGCCTTCAGAGGGAGAGCCGGGCCAAATCAATGTGGAGATGGAAATAAAGAGATAGTGAGACGTTTAGGCACAAAAGGAAGAAATGACAGATGAATGGTGGGAGATGTTACACACAGATAGACAGGTGGCCTGATGGACACAGAGAGATTGTGGGTACTGATTGTTGAAGGGCATTTGCTACAGAGACATCAATCAGAAGATGGCACCGAGATTGAAGCGGGCCCGCCAGCGCTTCCTGCCCACGGCCCGGCAGCACGTGTAGAACACAACCTGGGCTAAACCACAGCTCTTCATATCAATTAGAGACCAATTATACAGCCATGTCCTACTAATTACGCTGCAGCGCCACAACGCCACCCCCCAGTATCAAGTGTGTTTCTCCTTCTCTCCTGTGTGAATGTGGTTGTGTTCGCTGAGATAAATAAATAAACATGCTGCCTGCCAAGGCAAAGCGTCCTTAATCTGATTTTCAACACTGTAAATTTGTATTTTGGAGGCGAAGAAATGGAGGAAGAAGAGCAAAAGGACTGTTGTTTCACGCTTCTCCTTTTGGTGGTGCTGGTGTAACACCCATCGCTCTGCCTCCTGCAGTGAAATCTGGTGAAATGTGTGAGACACCACTGCTCCTATTTGATGAGTAATGAAATCACACACACACAAAAGAAATCTGTGCATGTGTGCATATATGTGTGTGTGTGTGTGTGTGTTTGATTTTTATTTGCGAGGTAGACAAAGAATGATTAATATTCTCAAGCATATTTCAGAAGGATTTTGAGCCAGAATGTGCCGGACTACTTAATAAGTCAAGTTTTTACTTGGCTCGATCTGGGACCGTGATGAATTATGAAATAAAGCGAGAACTCCGTGCTTTCTGCAGTTTTATTTCTCCTTGGTTTACATAATTCAACTCAGAACATTTGTAACTTTCCTGACAGGTTAATGCTGTTGGGTTCAAAGTGAAGACACTGAGGAAATACGGAGAAAGACAAGACAGCAGGGGAGAAGCAGACATAAAGATGAGAGGCGGCGAGAACAAAGGGGGAGAGAGGATTTTGAGATGTCACAAAATAGTTTCACACTGTCCCTGAATTCTGTACAGCCGTGTGCGGTGTCAGATTTTGATGAACTTTGTACCTCTCCTCCTCCCCATCGCTCTCTATAGCACCAAATGTTCTGATGTAGTCGGAATCAGAGTGTGACCGCTGCAGTATTGTGCCGTCTGCTGCATTGTCATCAGTATAAGTGGACACTCTTTGAGAATAGAAAAGTCAGAAAATTTGATGTCTGCAGAAAAAGCAGAGGGAGGGGAGACCGAGAGAGGATGCGGGGACGGTATACCTCGTGTCCTTCAGTCGTCTTTCTTGCAGGGAAAGGGAAGTTCATCTCGCCTGTAGAATCTGCAATGAGCCGTTGCTCTTTGTGACTGACATCCCACCCAGGCTACCCCGCTGATTACATTTGTTCAGCACAGCTCACTGCAAAGGAGACGGACAGAAGAGGGAAGAGGGAGCTGGCATCGGGGGAAAAAAGAGTTTCTTGGTGTTCCTGCACTTACATTCATCCGTTCGATTTGAAAGAGCCGGTGTTTTTTGTATTGAACTCTCTCTGCTGTTTCTGGTACTAACATAGTTTTTCTGCCTTTGAATTTAGACTTGTGAATCCCTTGTGCAGGTACGGTATCTCCCCGCCGGTACCCTTGTTCGTAAGTGGTGTCGTCTCGGACATCTCAGTCCAGACAATGAAGCTGTGGTCCCATTCTCGTCACTCTATTCATCCCCGGCCAACTGTAGCCGCTCCCTTCGCTTATCACTGTGTGACCAAGGAAATTAAATTACAAATATAATCACTTGGCGCCAGTTTCTTTAACAGTGTGCCTCTGCTTTGCATATAGAGTGTGCTTGCTTTGGAGACACGTTGTGTGAAGTTACTTATTGGCCTATTTACGATAATGGGCTCCGCTCTACTAGTGGAGTCACACACACCTTTTCACAATGACAGTGAACAGCACGAGACAGTGAAGCGAGAGGAGGCTGAGAGGAAATATAGAGTATAAAAGAGAGACATGGAGACACGGATGCAGCCATCTTGGGAAAAATGATTTTCCATGGGTGAATAGTCTAAATTGCAACAAGGAAATCCTTTAAAAGCGTTAGCGAGCACACATGCTAACACTGTGGCTCCAGAGATGACTAATGACTTTAGTACAGGGGCTGTGAAGTGTTGAAAAAGAAAGACATATAATGCTCATTTTCAGGTTCATCATTTTATTTTGGGTTACTAGAATAGGTTTACATGCTTTAGTGCTCAAAAACACATCAGTTTTCTCATACTGTACAGTCCTGCAGCACTGTGTTCCCCCTTTGTCTGAAATGCTCTGTTTTAGCTCCTGTCTCTTTAAGGCCCTCGTCCCAGATATCCAGTCTCTTCTGATTGGTCAGCTCACACATGCCTGACCCAGCACCATTAACAACAACAGAGCAGCTGTGCTTAATTAATTCTGAGGCTAGGCATAAATCATGCAAATTTGTGACTCTGTGATGTAGTTTGATGTCACAAAGTCACAGAATTAAAGGCGGGACTACCATCGAGGCGTTTCAGGAGCAGTGTTTTCTGTGGGAGAGAGGAGCTTCTGTTGGTGCGGGCTTTGATCTTTTTTAACTTTCAAGATCTTTCAAGAACATATACTGTATATAAAACACAGAAGTAATATAATATAAAAGCATTCTAGCAAATAAAAAAACATAATAGTTCTCCTTTAATGTGCTTGTGTTTTTAAAATCGACATTTTGGATCAACACTTCATGGCCATCGTACTATGGCGATTCCCCAACTTGCCATAAGGTCACCCGCTCACTACTTCGTAGATTGGTACCAAATTGTGACCATACATCCATATTGGATGAATTGGTGATCCTCTGACTGTTCTAGCAGGGTCATCTGTTCAAAAATAAAAATCCAGTCCTTTGATTTATGACTAAATATTCTCAACTTCACTTTGTGTTTCGCACTAATGTTACGCAAATGTTACTGCCAACACAGGGAGCTAAGACTGTGAACATGGTATACATTCCCTGCTTAACATCATCACCTTGGCATCGTCACTGTGATGCTGATGTTAGCATTTAGCTCAAAGTGCTGATATGCTTACGTACAGCCTCACAGAGCTGCAAGGAAAATCTACAATGCAATGTCTCCCCCTTCATAGATGTGTCATCGCCATTACGCGACAGCAGTCTGTGATGATGATGATTCACGAGAGTCCAAAAATCTCAATTTACCGCGCGCGCTATAAAGTGAATGAGTGAACGAGGGAGCGATTTTGGATACGGCATCATTCGCTCTCTCCCCGATGCCAACTGCCGTTGTGTAGACAGCTTCCTCTTCAGCTCAAATCTATTCCACACACGTTAGACCATCTGACTGAATAAACAGTCCCCATCCCTCTCCCTCTCTCCCCCTCTGTCTCTGTCTCTCCTGCAGGTCTTTCACAAAAAGGGAAGGCGTGAAAACCTGTGTATATTAGAATGATGTGCCTCTCACAGGAGCCAAGAGAAGAAGTTGGTAAAGGCAGAGTGAGGGGAGTGTGAATAGAAGAATGGCATTTTTATCATTGTTATTATGAGAAGGCCATCACAGGCCTCCCTTGCCTCTTCCATTATTCCCCATTCAGGTAGGAATTCATTTGCTTATGCACAGACTCGCTCGTACAGGCAGACCAGCAAATGCAAAACCGCATCGACGCCTTTGGGTTCTACCCCGGTCCCAAAGCACTTGGCGAGCAGGTGGATGTTGTATTTATTTGTGATCTTTATGTATTCTGCGCAGTTACTCTCTCCTCTCGGTCCCTTCCTGAGGCGAACAGACACCATATGCCCCCCAGTTGGGCTCGAGTGCTCGATTTCATTCTCGCCGTTTGTCCAAATCGTGAATTCTGAAAAGAGATGGGACTTTCCCAACTAGTCTTCTCAAACAATTACTGTATACGTCTGCTCCTGTGCTCATAAAAGCCCATAGCTATCATCATCCTCGCCACCTAGCAGTTCGCCGTGAGAGAGCGGGCTGGTAAAATAATGGCTCCCCGCTGGATTGTGTGAATCATTGCGATGACTGCTTGATAAATGCTCCACCACCCAGGCTCTGGCTCCAGTTGTAATTTCTCTCTCCAACTGGACTGGCTGCCAAATGACAACAATCTCCCCTCCCATCCGCAGCATCCTTACCCAGCCCCTCCCTTCACCTCTTATAATTACTGTACTCTGTAAGTTGGGTTTAAGACCAGTCACTCTAAATCAGCCTTGAATCAGCGCGTGTTACTGTGTCCATTGTTCCTGTGTCGGAGCTCTGGCAGAGCTAGTGCAGAAAAGGGCACGGCTGTCCTGGCATTTCCTATAATGGACTTTGTGGTTCAAAGACAGGGAAATAATAAGCAGATCTACGTGTGGGAAAAGAGCTCTTTGTGTTTGGTGGGTAGTTAAGACCAGGGACAGTCGGGGGTTAGAGTTGACAGACAACGGCGCTGCTCTTTTCACACTCCTTGACACATAATGGGACCAATTTTTCTCTCTACATCTCTCCCTAGTGGCCATGATTTGCTCATTACATTGATGGAGGGGAACTGAAGGAGGGAGTGAGACGGGGAATGACCAGTCAGGAGACGGATAGTGCCGAATTTCGCCACTTAGAATTAACCATTACTCTCATTTCGTTTTCCAGAACTGCACCGACTTAAGCCGCTTATTAAGGTGTTTAACAACTTGCCGTGAAATCTCTCCCTTCAAGGATGCCGAACATTTGAAATCTTGCGGCGTTGTTTGCACACGACGATCCTTCAGCTGACAGACCTTCTGTGTAAACCGGCACCAGACAGTTTGGGAAAAGAGGACTAATGCACAGTTAAACACAGCGCAAATCCAGTGAGGGGATGTTTGTGTGACTGGAGGTCCCCTGGCATCGAGGGGGACTGCTCCGCAATCAGGGAAATCTACATTTAATTAACACAGAATTAAAGTGCATTGTTATTTTGATTAAAGACACTGGTCTTGATTCCCCACTCTACTCTATCGCTCCTGAATCCGGCTTAGGGTTTAATTTCATTTGGTTTACTGCGAGTGGATCAACATCCATCTGGATTGTCTGCTCGGATGCAGGTCTCGCTTCCGCCGTGAACCCCGGCGCAATCACGCTACTGCAATCTCTGCACGTTATTGACCTCTACGTGGCCTATCCTGCTATTGTAATAAGATTTGTTATTTTCAAAAAAAAAAGGGGTTCTTAAAATGGACGCTCACGTCACTGCGGCTTAAGTTGTCCTCCATATTGTCTAACTCACCAGAGCAAGAAGAGATGAATGGAACGAGTCCAAAACCAAAATAACTCTGCAGCGCCTCGGGGAGAGTTATAATGCAGGACTTGGAACAAATTAATGCCGTCCAAAGACTAGACTATCCAATAAAATGAATATTTGGATAGCTGGACATGGAAGATATTGTGGTGTCAGGCTGTCACTTGCTCGTGTGTGTGTGTTGGGGCAGGGGGGTGTTATTTGTCGAAGCCGCCACGTCGTTGTGCGTCTCTGCTCTCTGTTAAAGCTCCATCAGTCAGGATGAGCCGACAACAAACGCCGCCGAGTCATACAGGGTCACGCGAGGTCTCAAGACGGCATTGCTCAACTCAGCTGTCCCCTGGCTGTCACCGTGTGATTACAAACACGCCAACCTGTGGTACAGAGGGGAGGGAGAGCCGGTAATTAATCACCTCATTGGAATAATCACATAATTGATTATTAACAAAACCCGAGGCGAGGGGCGAGAGGAGAGGGACGAGACGAGGGGAGCGAGACTTTGATAGGGAGAGACGGGGGAGATGAATGGCGGGGGGAGTTTGAGTAGTGGGGTGAGGGGTCCGTTCTGGCAGGTAGCTTTGACGAATAGCTCCGCATTGAAGTCTACCTCTTTGAGCATTAATCAACACAATCATGTCTGGGGATGAGGGATGGAAGAGGGTGGACAGTGGGAGGCGACTCACTCAGAATAGGCTGGGCGAGGCCGAAGAAGTTGTTATGAAAACGCAATTAAAAATTAGCATACCGAAGGCTCGAGATGTTGCGTAACGCTCGGCGGATATACGAGAGAGAAATGCCCTCTTTACCCCGAATACAATCACAAAGATGCCTACATTCTTGGTGACATTTAGAAATATCATGCTGCAATTTTGGTCGGTCTATTCTGACATTTTATTCCCTGTGAGGAAGATACCGATGTCGCCGTGGAATTCATTCATTGCCCATTCCTGCTATTGACACTTTTCCCTTAAGCTGCTATGTGACTGTTAGTTGTCAGAGGGTCTTTTTTGGACCTTTGGCTTACATAGTTCTGCCTGGAAGGCTTGATCTCTTCCCCCCTTTCCTTGTCACAGCCCGCAATCAGCCTTAAGCCCTTTTGTGTTCTCCACTCTGAGCTAAGCCTGTTATCCTGTGCAACTCCTTTACACAAGATCACTACTATATCCCCCTTCTCTGCCTTTCACCTCTCACACCTTCCCATTTGTTCCCCATCTCTGTCCGTCTGTCTCTTTGTTTTACACACACGGACACCAGAGGTAATAATTCTGAGGTTTCTCAAGGATGGATTAGCAGGACTACTTTATATTTGTTAAGTCTTGTTCCTGGGCGTCACCTCCACGCCATCAAGGACTTACAAACACAGACACGCAGCTCCTCCTCCCAACCCCTTTCCCCCCGAACACATGCCATATTTCCCCTCGTCCCTCCTCCTGCACACACCTGCAACACATTCACACACACACATTGCTCGCTGATGTTGTTTGGATTCATCATAATAGCGAAAACACCCCCTCCTGCTCGGTGCTGCAAGGTGTCAGTTCACTGGTGCATTGCAAACTCCTGCATGTCCTCCTAAACTGCAGCCTCCACGAGTCCCCCAGGATCTGCTCCTCACATTCATAACACTCCGCTCCAATGCCAGGTGGCTGTCTGCGCAAGTCCTCTTCGCCATAAATCAGACTGTCTTTGAGTTGATCAATAACAAGTCAATTAGCAGGCGCTGAGAGATGAGGGTCTCAGGGGGTCACTGCTTGTTTGTCAGGCAGACATCTGCAGCCCTGTCCCTGTCTGCCACGGAGCGAGGTGTGTCGTTTACCTTGGAAACACGCGGGCTAGCTGGCTATCATAAATCTAAATATCAACTATAAATAGGCTGCGAACATCTTGTTACAATCCATCATTTGCTTGTTCTTGGATATGTAATGTATCAAGCATTGTGTACTTCAAATCTCCCAGCTGTGTCTGATGGATTTGAATAGGCCTTGGAAAAGAGCACTTCTTCTCACTATTTGCTCATCCTGTGAGTGAGTCTGCTTGTCACAAAGAAACAAACAAAACAATAACTTTGATATTGTCGTCTAAGGGTCACACTTGACCATATGTACCGAATATAAGCTTGCAAAGCCTGCCAGTATTCATCCCGCTCCCCTGTTAAGCTGACAAGAGTGGGAGAGACCCAACTGTTGTTTGGTGCCCACTGACTGTGTATCTAATGACTTGGCTGGCAAATCCAACGCAACAGCAACAGGCTCCTGTGGCGAATACACCAGATTAATCCCCTGGATAATTACAAACAAGAACGATCTTGGGCAAATACTCCCCGTACCTACTGAGACATTACATCAAATGATGCTGTCTAATTAAAACTCATCCTGGATTGTGACAGTAGAAAGACAGCATTTGGATAAATGAATAGGACGTGCTGATGTTGTATACGGTGGCAACAATATGTGTCACCCTTGGAACAAAGAACATATACGGTTTGATATTTTCTCTGTTTTGTTTGACTCATGCAGCGATGATTCATGTCGCGGCCGTGGCCTCTACGCTCCATCTGTATGTTGCCTTATGTTGCTTCGAACACTCACTTATCAAAATAATAATTGCCAGATGAACGCTGAAATTCTCACAGCTAACACTGCTAATTGGTATTCAACCTATTATGACTCACTCGCATCGCTGCCTTTGTCATTTTGATTCACAGCAGCCACCACCTGAATTCCTGGTGCATCACTCACAACCACTGAAAAGATGATGTGAAGTGGCGGGGGGAAACGTCTCAATCACACAGTAATTAGAGTGGCAGTCGTTTTGTCATTATCGTTCACACAATTCCTATTGTTTTCTTTATTTTTGTTTATTGATTTCTGCCCTTTGAAAATCTTCGTCCTTCTGTCTCATATATCATATATTGTCCTGTTCAAGCCCTTACACACACTCTCAATTATGCCCTCCTTGTCCCCAGTATTATGAATTCTCAAGTCAACAACTCAACTGATCTGATTAATTCATAACCTTCTCTTACTCATTGCCATTTTAAAAGTAGTAATTTGGCTAAAGATATGGCCAGAATTTTATTTTAAAACATTCAAAAAATGAACTAACATTTTTGTGAGGAAACACCATTAAGTCAAAGTCATCTATGTACAGCAGTGTTGTGGCAGGGCAAGTCCACGCAAAGCTTTAGACGTAAAACAAGCATATTTAAAAGTTTTGTAATTCTCAGAGCTCAATAGATGATGGTTTTCCAGGATGTTAAAATACTGAAGTAATAGTGTTTTTTATCTAAAACCCTTACAGCTTTCTTGCAAAGTGCTGTTGGTTTAAGTGTCATTCTGCCAGTGAGTCACCAGGTAGTAAAGCAAAACTCAATACTGGAAAAAACATCACTGAGAGTAAAAACATCCTGGCAGCATTAACTGTTAGATTTTATGTTGTTTGACATGAAAGTCTGGGGTCTTTTTATGTGTATTTTAAAAAATGTTATTGATAAAAGTATGATGCAATAAGTAAAATAAAATCTGTTGACAACATTCAAAAATTAATAAAAAACATCTACAAAATCTGAAGAAGTAGCAGTTTTGATGTTATGATGGATATGTATTGTTACAGAGAAATCTACTGAAGTTAGCATGCTAAACAGCTAGCCCCGCCATCCTGGCTCATAATACCACTTTGTACCAGCAAGAGGCAGTCAGACAACTTCCCGTAGTTTCAGCTGGCGAATATATGCTGGCTGTTAGCGTGATAAAAGAAAAAAATAATCCCACAAAATGTCAAGAAAAGATGAGCTTAACTGCTGCATTGACTCAATCGTAAAACACAACACTTTATTCATATGACATAAACTAAATAAAACTCAACAACACAATGTCCATGAGCCATGAGCTAATTAGCTCATGGTAGTTAGCTACAAGCAAGAATAGCTAACAAAGAGCAGCAGACGTCAGTTACGCTGCCCCCCATGTTTTTGGAGCTACCTTCAAATTCGGGCCATATTCTACAAATATAAAGAAGTTATCATGTCACCTTCTGTGTTTTTACAAAAACAAAAAGACTAAAAGACATTTATAATAACAGATTATATTTTTTTAACACCACCCCCAAATGTTGTCGCTAGTGACCTTTGAAACTTCTGACAGTCTGGCAAACAAATTCACAAATCTCATCATTAGTTTTAACAAGTTGCTTTTGCAGTGACTTGTTAATCAGCTCCGTTATTCACAACCCATTTACCAGAATAAATATTGGCAATGTGGCTTTCTACCAACCACAGATAGGCTGAAACTTTATATTTGTCTATATTCCAACTCTCTGTTTATGTGGATTCAGTTTTCAGTTGGTGTGACAACCATGTGGTTATTATCTGATTAGCTTCAGGCATAAAAACCACTTGGTAAGGGTTAGGAGAAGATCATGTTTTGCTTTTCTGGCATTACATGATCCTGAAAATTGTCCCGATGTCTCATTAAAAATATGGTTAAGTGCTTACAAATGTTGAAACCCTGTCTATGATAGTATGATACGTAAATATGACACATACAGATTGAAACGTATCTGTTTTGTAGAATTGTAGACATTTTGTTTCTGAGGCTGGTATTCATCCCTGTATTTATCAAACGCTGTCTAAAACTAAAACTATAAAAAAACAAAAACAAAACAAAAACACTCAATTGATCAATTCCCCTTCCGGTCATGACTTTCAGTGATCAGACTTTATTTCATTGTTTGTCTGAAAGAGCAGTGAGAGAACAAAGAAATTATATCACTATGTTAAAAAAAGTATTTATAATACAATGTTTGGCAGACTTCTTATTTCTCTGGGGCATGAAATACATTTATTCTCTGATCCGTTGTGTCTCTGCACTAGTAGCCTTTTCATAAGTTCAACAGTATCAGTCTTTTTGAGGTGAGCTGGCAGATGGATATGAGAGAGGGGAGATAAAGGTGACACTATAGAAGTGTTTCCAGCTGGGGATCAGTGTGCTGTGGTGAAAAGTTGCTTGTTTGGGGGTATGCTGTTGGATTCAGTACACACACACACATGTTTGCAACTGTGCTTTGGGGTTGACCTTGTTTTTTTTTTTGTAATCAGCTGCCTGTGTCAGGTGTCAGGAGTTGACTGTTGGGATGAAGGGTATAAATACAAGACGCGAGGAGACAGACAAGGAGCGATCCCACTGTCTGGAGATACAACTAATGGCAACAGATGCTCAGAGCTGTGACATATACAGTATATGTGGTGTGTAGGGCCTTGCTCCAAGGCTCCCCTTGTGCTCCCATGCGAAGAGGACCCCCAGGGGAGCTGACGCCAGCTGACACTGAAAAAACAAGGTAAGAGCCCAGCTGACACGCATGCACTCAGGCTCAGCTGTTTGTCTCAAAGGAGAGTTGAGCATGTGAAGAACACGGAGAGCCAGGAAATGAAGGAAGACTGCCAAATTCGAGCCTCCCGGGGAGAAAACGTAGTGAAAGATGGATAGACGGAAGATGCGAGAGTGTGTGCACTGTAGGTGTGCAATGGTAAGATTGTTTCGCTGCTTTATTGTCTGAACTGGTAATGGAACCTAGATAGCATGGGAGGAGATGAAATAAGATCAGTCAGTGTGCAGCAGTATCATTGATCTTACCTGTGCTGTAACATAGGAGCGCTTGGCTGTTGAAATACAACTCCTGAACTGAGCGATGTTGTGTCTTGAATAATTCTTTATGATCTTTATTCAATATGACGGTTCCTTGTTTTCTTTTTCCCACTTGTTTGGTCAATATCTATGTATTATGAAATAAGTTTCCTGTGTCTCCGATTTCTTCCCCGCATTTAAAATGCCAGTTGGAGGCTCCCGGGGCTCCAATTCTCTCTCCAGCCAAGAAAATGACTAATATAAATGATTGACAGCCTTGCAGGGATAAGGTTGCCCATTTAGCAAACTCGCTGTGTCAAAGGAAAAAAAAAGTCACAATGGCTCCCCTGAGTGATGGTATTGGAGATGAGAGAAATGAAGATTTTGGTGCTGTATCGATCCCCCAATGCTTGTCTCATGCATTTTACACAAGATCTAAATGCCACTTATGGTATAATACAGCGCTCTGGGTCGGGGCTCACTGCTGTCTGTTCGGGGGATTTCAGGATACTCGGTGTATAAATTCAACAGGAATCACGTAAAGCTGTTAGACTGTGTCGTGGGCTCAATGCTGAGAGGGCACTTGGGATATCTGAGCATTCGAACCTTCAAATGTTCCCTCTGTATCCATCAATGTGCCTCTCATGGACAGCTGGAATTATTATTTTTTTGTCTCTCCTCTCCTCTCCTCTCCTCTCCTCTCCTCTCCTCTCCTCTCCTCTCTAGGGTGTAAGCTCCGAGTTGCATCATGGCGGAGGAGAGCCAGGAGACAGATGACCCCAGATCCACCATGCCGGCTGAGCTCCACCACCCCCACTCTCAGTACTCTCAGTGGAAGTTTAAACTGTTTAGGGTGAAGTCCATGGAGAAGGCACCTCTGCCCAGTGAGACACAGCCTGAGAGTGGAGCCTTGTTAGGGATCTCACCTCCCGCAACTCCTGACATAGTGTTAGGTAATGCTGTAGGTCCGGGGAGTGTTATGAAATTGTGCCTTGGGGGAAAAAGCAAGGAAAATGTGGAGGGCCCGGGCCGGAGGGTGGATATCAAGCTGCAGGAAATGGAGACCCACATGGACCACCTCAGGTGATCAAATCGCACTCTAATATATATACTACACCATATTATAAGCATTTTTTCCTAACATTGCTTTCCCCTATAAAGGTGCTTGTGCCGTCTCTGTGGGATGGTGCTGAGAAAAGTCAAAGGTCCAGTGCACGTCGTTCAAGGAGATCTGAATGAGATGAGCAGAGGCGCCCTACGCAAAATGGGCTGCAAGGTTACAAGCTGGCCAGAGATCATCTTCAAGGTCTTCAAAGTGGACGTGACCGAGGACACGGAAGCTATCCACCCTCTGTCCTTCTGCCATCGCTGCTGGATGGTTGCCATACGAGGAGGGGGCGTCTGCAGCTTCTCCACAACAAAAGTCCCTGATTGGAAACCACACTCTGCCCTCTGTAACCTCTGCTCCCCCAGGAAACCCTCCTTCCAGCGGAGCGGGAGGAAGAGGCGGAAAGTCATTCCCAGAGCGCAGAGCCTGGCCAAACGGACCAGGTACCGTACTTTATCTATTATTATTTATTTTTTGTATATTGTATTTTACTATTATGTACCTGGCTTGGGTGGTCTCTTTATCTTTTATGATTTCTGTCAATGTCTAAGTTAGAAACATCATGGCTGTGAACAGTGTTGTAAAATGTACTCAAAAGTCATACTTGAGTAAAAGTAAAGATCTTATTTTAAAATATGACTTTGCTAAGTAAAAGTCATCCATCTGAATAGCACTTAAAGTATCTGACATTAAATGTACTTAAGTATCAGAAGTACAAGTAAAAGTAAATTACACATATATTTGGCTCTGATGCAGCATGTAATCTGCAAAGTAACTAGTAACTGAAGTTATAAAATATATGTAGTGCTGTAAAAAGTACAATATTTGCCTCCAAAATGTAGTGGAGTGAGATTATAAAGTAGCAGAAAATGGAAAGTGAAACCACCTCAAAATTGTACTTAAGTACTGAACTTGAGTAAATGTACTTAGTTACTTCCATCAGTGGAAACGCTAACAGAAAACTCAACAAACAAGTTTTTTGTGTAATTGAGATGATTAAAAAAAAACTCCTCCTGTATTTAATTTTTTCTTGACTACATTATCATCATTTATCATTGCTTTCAACCTGGAAAGTAACTAAGTACATTTACTCAAGTACTGTACCAGTACAATTGACAGATGTGCTTTACTTAGTATTCCCATTTTATATTTAAACTTCCACTCCACTACATGTCAGAGGTAAATATTGTACTTTTTACTCCACTACATTTGTCTGACAGCTTTAGTTACTAGTTACTTTTTAGATTACCTTCCTGTCCAGTGAAAATATAAAAAGTGAAAAGATGTGTTGATGTAGAATGTCACACTTGAATAAAAGTCTTAACGTATCTGATGTTAAATGTACTTAAGTAAACAAGTAGAAGTTGTAAAGTAACTAGTAACTAAAGAAATCAGATACATGTAGTGGAGTAAAAAATTTAATATTTGCCTCCAAAGTGTAGTTGAGTGGAAGTATAAAGCAACAGGAAATGAAAGTACCTCAAATTTGAACTTAAGTACAGTACTTGAGTAAATCTACTTAGTTACATTCCAACAGATACATTTTACTGACTTACTTCCTTACAGGTGGGACTACGGTGACAGCATCGGTGAAAGAAGAGCTCTGAGACGCTCTGTGATCAGGACCTGGAGGAAACCCAGCACCCAGAGAGAACAGTGGGTGAGGAACATCACCCACTGCCAGAAAGACCACCTGAGCATCAAGCAGATCTCTGAGAAGCTTCCTGTTGACTTCCTCTTTTCCTTCACCTGCCTGGTTTGTGACCACCTGCTCTCCGATCCAGTCCAGTCCCCCTGTGGGCACCTCTTCTGCCGGAGCTGTATCATAAAATACAGCTACGTTCTTGGACCTCACTGCCCGGCCTGCAACTTGCGCTGTGCCCCTGATGATCTCACCTCGCCTGCCAAACCCTTCCTATCAGCCCTCCAATCCCTGCCTCTGCTCTGCCCCAGGAGTGGCTGCGGCAAGCAGGTAAGGCTAGACTCCTTCAAAGCTCATTGTCTGGACCATGACGTGGACGAACAGGATGCGTACAAGCAGTCGTCACAACTCGACAGCTACTTGCTCACCAATAAAGGAGGTAGGCCCCGTCAGCACTTACTATCCCTAACCCGGCGTGCCCAGAAGCATCGCCTGAAGGACCTGAAGACCCAGGTGAAGGTGTTCGCGGACAAAGAGGAAGGCGGCGACCTGAAGTCCGTGTGTATGACCCTGTTTCTGCTCGCACTGAGATCTGGGAACGAACACCGGCAGGCAGATGAGCTAGAGGCCATCATGCGAGGTAAGAGGATATTATAAAGCTTTTGTTCAACCAACATACCCCTTCACAGCCAAGAAAGAGGGACACAAACATCTGAAAATGATGATAGTGTTTGCTCATTAATATTTCCGCCCAGCTCTGAGGAATACAGTCGTCTCATAAATAACAATGAGTTGAAAAGTTCACTATTGAGGAGAGAGAGAATGAAAGTTTTCCGCCGTTTTGATTGAAAAGCATTTCATTGTCGTCCATCTCTGTTTATTGAACCGCCGCTGTCACGCGCTCATACCCGTCTCTGCCTCTCTCCCACTCTCACTCTCAGTCTGCTTGTCTGTCAGTCCCTCAGTCTCACACTCCCTTTAATGCACAATAACAACTCTTGTGAAGGGGCTGTTAGAATCAAAACAACATCAGCAGCTCTTGTATCTGCAAATTACACAGACAGCACCATCCTCCTCTCTGGGGAATAGAAGCCAGCTGGTGTCTGTTTTCATCTGCAGCCAATACATCACTTTTGCCAGCTACGCTGATTCACCCTCCGTCCCCTTATAACATTTGGAAATTAGGAAATATTGGATTTTGTAATCATGGGGCTTGTGGGCTTTTGACAATGAAACATTCACATTTGGATGTTAAGTTTCAGATTCCCTCCGTCTTATAGCATAAATGACTCCAAATGTGGGATATCAAATGAGGAAATGTTACATGCTACAGTTCCTTTCAAAGCACTAGAAATGGGCTTCCACAGTTTGGGTGTTAAATAATTCTCTTCACGTCTCAGTCCTTTTTTTTCCTGCTCTTTTGTTTTTTTCTGATTTTGCATCTTTCTGAAACTTTCTCTCTTTTCATTTTCTCGCTCTCTCTGCAGGCAGAGGCTCTGGGCTGCATCCTGCTGTGTGCCTGGCCATTCGGGTCAACACTTTCCTGAGCTGCAGCCAGTATCACAAGATGTACCGGACTGTCAAAGCCACCAGCGGCCGCCAGATTTTCCAGCCCCTGCACACGCTGCGAGCTGCAGAGAAGGAGCTTCTCCCCGGCTTTCACCAGTTTGAATGGCAGCCAGCTCTCAAGAATGTGTCTACATCTTGCGATGTTGGCATTATTAATGGGCTCTCTGGATGGACTTCATCAGTGGATGACGCCCCGGCTGACACCATCACTCGGCGCTTTCGCTATGATGTGGCACTGGTGTCAGCATTAAAGGATCTGGAGGAGGACATCATGGACGGGCTGAGAGAGAATGGGATGGAAGACAGTGCTTGCACCTCAGGCTTCAGAGTCATGATCAAGGAATCTTGTGACGGCATGGGCGATGTCAGCGAGAAGCACGGCGGAGGACCAGCTGTTCCCGAGAAGGCTGTACGCTTTTCTATCACCATTATGTCTGTTTCTGTCCTGGCAGACGGCGAGGAGAAAGAGGTTACTATCTTCACAGAGCCAAAGCCGAACTCAGAACTGTCCTGTAAGCCCCTTTGCCTGATGTTTGTGGATGAGTCAGACCATGAGACGCTCACAGCCATCCTGTGGCCTATAGTTGCAGAGCGTAAGGCAATGAAAGAGAGCAGGCTTATCCTATCCATCGGTGGACTTGCTCGCTCCTTCCGCTTTCACTTCAGAGGCACCGGATATGATGAGAAGATGGTGCGTGAGATGGAGGGCCTCGAGGCCTCGGGGTCCACCTATGTCTGCACTCTTTGTGACTCTGGTCGGGCAGAGGCGTCTCAAAACATGGTGCTGCACTCCATCACCCGCAATCATGACGAGAACCTGGAACGTTACGAAATCTGGAGGACCAACCCTTTTTCTGAGTCCGTAGATGAGCTGCGAGACAGAGTCAAAGGGGTCTCGGCCAAGCCCTTCATGGAGACCCATCCCACGCTGGATGCGCTGCACTGTGACATCGGCAACGCCACTGAGTTCTACAAAATCTTCCAGGATGAGATCGGGGAGGTGTTTCAGAGGCCCAACCCCAGCCGGGAGGAACGGCGCAGCTGGAGGGCAGCCCTCGATAAACAGCTGAGGAAGAAAATGAAGCTTAAACCGGTCATGAGGATGAATGGGAACTATGCCCGCAAGCTAATGACCCACGAGGCCATGGAGGTGGTGTGTGAGCTGGTGCCCTCAGAGGAGAGGAGGGAGGCCCTGAGGGAGCTCATGAGGCTCTACCTCCAGATGAAGCCCGTGTGGCGAGCCACCTGCCCAGCCAAAGAGTGCCCCGACCAGCTGTGCCGCTACAGCTTTAACTCCCAGCGCTTTGCTGACCTCCTCTCCTCCACCTTCAAATATAGGTACAACGGAAAGATAACCAATTACCTGCACAAGACCCTGGCCCATGTCCCTGAAATCATAGAGAGAGATGGATCCATCGGAGCCTGGGCCAGCGAGGGGAATGAGTCGGCAAACAAACTGTTCAGGCGTTTCCGGAAGATGAATGCACGTCAGTCGAAGGCCTTTGAGCTGGAGGACGTGCTGAAACATCACTGGCTCTACACCTCCAAGTCCTTGCAGAAGTTTATGGAGGCTCACAAAGACTCTGCCAAAGCCCTGCAAGCTACAATCGAACCAGTAGAGACCCCCGATGACGAGGACATGACTCTGGAAGATAATGAGTTTTGATTTGTCTTTTAATGTGAACATTAACATTTTATTGATTTTCAAGATAGTTGTATTATATTTTAATTGCCTTGTTCAGTAATATGGTCTTCATTTACTTTTGTGATCGATAGCGAGAATATAAAGGGGACTGGAGCCAACCTCATAATACTGTGCAAATTTAAACATCATCATCATTTAGTGCTTTTTAAAGAATGAAATAGCCAATTTCCTCATTTTTGACATATTTTATTTCTGCCTTATTTCCAAATTTTGAGGTAAAAATGTTCTCACAGTTTTTCTTGTCTTGGCTTGTTGTTCTCGACATAAACATTTGCCTTGCCCTGCTTTGTTAGCTGTTAATTTTGTGTGCAAAGATAGGACAGCAGTTGAATATAGAGGTAACACACACACACACAGGTTTCTTTACTCTTGCCTTTAGCAGGGAAGTTCTTTTTTTATCTCCACCGTCTGTGAAATATGGTGCAGTTTATTGTATTGCAAGGCTATGACACATTTATGAATTTATATAGAGAGGATATTTATGGAAACAGATGAAAGCGCTGTAAGTCATGGAGGGAAATTGTGTTAAAAAGACCACATTTGTGGCCACTGTATTAATATATCATTTGAGCTGGAGCAAAATGCAATCACAGAGACCCAAATGTTCTTTGTTTCATGAGTGCCCTCTGAAAAAGATTACTTTAGTGCTTTATCTTGGGATCCCTGAGGGGGCAGGATAGATGCCAGGTCACTTTGAACCAATTTTTATCTCTTTTAGTTTTTGCACAGTGGAGAATAGATGATGCTTATTCGAACTCTTCACATAAAATAAAGCATATACTGACCTTCATGTTGATATCATAAAAATACAGTATGGTCCATTACGACGCCTAATACCCCATAGACTCTCCAGCTAGGCAGGGATTTGTCTTAAGTTCTGTATATAACCTGCCTTCTTTTTCCTCTGCTGATATTTCTCCGTCGCCCCGGCTGACAGAGGAGAGGGATGAGCCACAGCCGGAGAGACCTGATGTAAACTGATTTGTTGGCAACTTTATTTGTTTGATTGATTGATTATATTTTCTCTTTCTGCCCTCACAGTTTCGAATCGTGACAGGCAATTTTGTTTTCTTACTTGATTGAATGTTTGATTTTGCTTTGCTGTCATAAGTTTAACCACATGACAGCTACGAGATATTCACATTTCATTTGATGGTTGTCACCGCCCCACAGCAACATCTTGTTTCAGAGTGCATTATACTGAAACTCGCCTCATATTCGTTTTTTTTTTTTTTTTTTTTTGCTGTAATGAATTGCATTTCCAAAGTAACGGATGATGGATGATTCACTGAATTCCACTTGTTCACTGTGTATTTCCTCATTTTTTTGTTTCCATATCACACTAAATATCAAGTAAACTGTTTACTGGGGTAACAGAAGACTTTCACAAGTACAGTATTTCACTGAAGTTCCACTACTTTTTATATTTTGTATTGGTTATTAAATGCTGTACATTATTCAGATACTTCTGCTGTATTTTTTACTGAAACTGACAACTTACCATCGTTTTGATGAGTTTGGAGGATGGAGGTTGTACCGTTGTTCTCGTTTCAAAGAATAAATAAAGTCAAAATCTGACTTGATGTCTTGGTTTGTTTATAACATGTTTTATTAGAGTTTATGTTTAATATACCATTAAGAGCACACAGCTCAGGCAACTTGGTCCTGAATGACAGCACTAGTAAATGCTTATTTTCACGGCCCTCCAACAATGGACATATATATACTTTTTTTATTACATATAAAGATTGTGAAAGCTCTTTATTAGGATGCAACCATGAAGACATTTAGGTTTAGGTTGTTCATTCAAACGGCATTACTTGATGTAATTACAGATTTAACTGACTACAGATTTGTTTATATGACATTATCATTGAATTGAACAACTTTTATTGTCATTTTACATGTATAAGGAGTAAAGTGTGGTATACCAAAGCTACGAGAGGCAATAAATACAAAATAAAAATATAAAATATGAGCATAAAAAAATTGTAAGCATGAAATATAAACACAAAGCACAGAAAATATCAAATAGGGGTATATAAATAGAGTAACAGTTGTAAATAGGCATAGTTATAAATAGTCATAAACAGTAAGTGGCCTGAGAAATGAGCAGCAATTTCTATATAATGTGCAATTAGATCATGTATCATATCATCTACTGTACGTATTATATCATATATACACTCAAAACACAATTAGCTGCAACGGTGACTTTAATTGTATGTAATTTCCCATCTAATTATATTACATAAGATCAATGTAAAGTCACATTTAACACATTTCTTTCTATTATGTTGAGTAAATATATATAAATTAAAAAACTACATGTATGCTTTATTACAAGAGACAGAATACCCCACTGACATTGACTGACAATACCTGAATGATTAACACTTGAAAAAAAACATTGTTTATCGAGAGTTCCCCTTAACTTTACATGTGATAATTGAATTAACACATAAGGTTTATATGTAATTCTGCATTGGCTTAATGAAATCAGACAAGGTATTATTGGGAGAAGGAGGTCTGGAGCTCCCTACTGAACCTGCTGCCACCGCGAACCGACCACGGACAAAGCGGAAGATGATGATGAAGATGAAGAGGTATTATTAGGTAATTATAAAAAATGTACATTAAATGTAACACTTAACATTGAGCTTATGTAATAAACTTAGAAAATGCATTGTACATGTAATGAAAATATCTGAAGTAAATATATACAAGGTATGATTTATGATTTATTTATTTCTAAAAACAATTTATGTATATTTATGCTCTGGAAGCTGATGTTTATTTAACCCTGTAATTTAACTGTGGTGCTTGATGGAATACAAAATATCTGCAAATTGACATACAACTGATAAAAATGCAAACTAGAAACACTGTGAGACTAGCAAAAGATAGAAAATGATTTTTTTGTCAAATAAAAAGAAAACTGTGAAAACAAACTCAGAATAAACAGGCAAAGAGTTAGAAAGATGTAATTTGAAGAAGGCTGTTTATTGTTGATTTCATTCAGCTCAGTTCAGCATATTAAGTATTCTTCAGCAACAATTCATTTTCAGAATATAAACAAGCAAACTCTTTAATATACACTGCATTTTTAAAAGTGGCTATTTTTCAGTAATTAACAATTTATTTGTAGAAATAAATGTAAAAAAAAGAAATATACAGCTTTTGGACATTAAATACCACGTTGAAATGTTATGCTCTTCGCTCAATTTTACAGATCAGCATATTAAGTATTTTTCATCAATCCATTATTTTTCACAATGACCATCAACACACATCATGATTAAACCTAGATACAGTCAAAAAGCCTCCTGAAAAAGCTTTTCTTGGCTGGGGACATCTTGATTGTTGGAGTCTTCCTGTCCTCCACTTTCATGGGGGTAAGCTTCAGAGGCACGATCTGTCGAGGTGGGGTCATCTCCTGGTAGGGCCCCAAAAAGCCTTCTGAAAAAGCTTTTTTTGGCCGGGGAAATCTTGATTGTTGGAGTCTTCCTGTCCTTCACTTTCATTGGGGTTCGCTTCAGAGGCACGATTTGTCGAGGCGGGGTCATCTCCTGGTAGGGCAGGCCTCCGTGGTCCTGGCAAAAGTACTTTTTCCTGCCCTGAGAGAGCTTGAGCAGCAGGGTCTCAGACAGCTCCATGCACTGGGCGTGGACCCAGTGTCCTTCCTCTCCTCTGGAGCAGAAGATCATGGCGGGCCGGTACAGCTCAGTAGAGTAGTAAGGCTCCCAAGTGTTGGGGTCCAGCTGACAGCCCAGGCAGCATTTGATCCAGTAGCCTGTTTGTGATTCGTCCTCCTCATCCTCCTCGTTGTAAGTGTCCTGTTCTCCATCGCTGTCCTCCAGCTCATGTGGCTCACGGCCGAAGTAGAGCTCCTCAGAGTCTTCAAGAGGAGTGGAGTCGTCGTAATCTGTTGACTCCTGGCTGCACGCCTGTGTTCCTTCGTCTTCTTTACCTTCTCCCTCTGTCTGGAAGTTCACCTGATAGAAGTAATGAATATCTTGTTGGGATGGCCTTCCCTCGGTAGGTACACCAAGCAGGACGCTTCCATCCCCGGCACTGCCGCCAAACCAAGTGCGGCTATGGATGATATCTGGGATCCAGTTAGGTGGTTCTAAGTGCTCAAAGCGGATCCCTTTTTCATCCAGAATCACAGTGCTGCACTCCATCCTCTTCTGAGAGTCTGACTTATACCCGCCTAAGATGATATATCTGTGAGCGGGACCTGTACGAGTGATTATGGCACTAGAGATGGATATGCCGGTGTCTAGAGTCTCACAGGAAAGCAATGGGCTGCCTTGCAGAAGCTCGACGCGCAGGCGAAAGAGTCGAGGCGGGCGGGAGTCAGAGGTGAGTGAGTGACCCCCGATGAAGTAGACACAGTCTTCTCTGGCCAGGGACACATGGAAAGACTGTCCATCGTAGAGCTCGGGTAAAGTGTGCGCAGAGGAGCAACCAAACTCCAAGTCAAACAGGAGCACCTGAGGAGGACAGTCGACAACGCTGTTCCAGGTCTCGGTGGTCCGCTCTCCGGCTGGCATGTAGGATCGACCCCCAAACAACACACAAGCTGTCTTCCCTCGGCTTTGAACCATGCTCATCGTGTGGCCGTATCTGGCCCCGGGTACTTCTCCCACCAGTTCTTTCTCTTTGCAGCACAGGGTCAGTTTACGATTGCAGCCACGGCTATCCATGGTCAGCAGATACAGGCTTGATGAGATCTCGTTATTTGGCGTGCGGCCACCATGGATGAGATAACTCTCGGGAAGCCCATCATAGGGGTCGAGGCGGCAAATGGCCGGGCAACGTAAGGGAGGGAGGTAGCATGAGTCATTGGAGAAGGAGATGGCCCTCAGCTTCATCTCACCACTTTTTAACCGAACCCCAAACACGCCTGTTGGACACGAGCGCTTGGGCCAGCCTTTCTGGCCAAACAGGAGAACTTCACCATCCAGCTGCAGCAGAGAGCAGCCAGGCTGGAGGAGGCTGGCACAGTTCACTGGAGTTAATGGTTGCAGGGTCATTTTCCGGCAGGTGCCTGCGTCAAAACAACACACGAAGACAATATGTTAGTCAGCTGTTGATTGTTTTCCTTCAGGGGGGTGGGTGTTTAAATTTCTACTTCCTGTTGATGACTAACACCTGGAGGAGCGTAATCATAACATGCACTGTAGAATCTCCTCAAAGTTATGAAAGATAGCATAACCAATGGCTACCAATAATTAGAATATTTCATCTGGAAAACATCTGGATCAATCTCCCCCCTGTCATTAGATCAGCTCAATCAAAAGCCGCTTCTTTATGCTGACTTATTTTTTTGATTATTTATGTGGTCTGTGCATGGTCTGTGCATGGTACTTGTGATTTATGTTGATGTAAATCAGTTTGTAACCTGTGCTTAGGTGCTATGTAAATGAAGTTTTACTTACTTCCTGACTTAGATAGTAATGATATAGATATATTGTATAAAAATTGAATAATAATGGTAAAGGAATAGGGAAAAACATACAATTAATACCAGTGATAAATCTTAATAAAAATACTACCACTACTAAGACAACAACAACAACAACAACAACTAGTAGAATGACTACAACTACTACTGCTTATTGTTATTATTAGATCTATAATGAAAATTGTAGAAGATGGTAGAATAAGGATATTTGAGGGGGAGGGGCGAAAAAATTTAAATAAAAAGGGCATGTGGTGGGGTACCCTAGAGGGCACTTTATCATGTTTTCATGGGGGGCAATAACCCCCCCTGCAACCCCCCTTGAGTCCACAAGTGTAATGTTAACTGGACGATTAATTTTGCCAAGATGCTACATGTTTGGGATGGCGAGCACACGTCACTTACACACCCACTGACAGTAAAAGTACTATTGCTACATATTGCATGCAGTATGTTTGCCTCTATGGCTACTATTGTTTGGCAACACAAAGTAAAAAAAAAAAAAAAAGGATCAAACATCAGTAACACAAAAGTTAATTACAACCCAATTAGATAAGGAACAATTATCTCCTCATGGGGTCAATGTATTATCTTCACCCACGAAACAAAACCTCATATTTAGACTTTCTCTCTCTGAATCACAACCTTAAAGGCTGTACTTAAACGCAGCATGAGACACCAACAAACACCTCACTGAGCTGCTTCACCGAGTCTGTCACTTTCTGGGAATGTTTACGAGGTGACAGACAGAACGCAGCACGATTTTCCTGGAAAATGCGTTACGTTTTTCTGTCGGCACTGTTATGAAATGATTGGACAATAGCACAGTGTGAACATTGTGAATTCTGTATTGATAATGTGGTTCTTTCTTCGAAAAGGAGGTTACAGCAAAACAAAATTACTGACGTCCTTTTCCAATTACGTGATTGTATATCTCTTTTAGAGTTTATTCAGAGTCAGACTGGGACATCGTTACTTCAACTGACAATACAATGTCATTTTATTTAGCTTTAACAGAAACAGAAATATTAAATCCAGTTGAGGACTGAGTCACTTCAGTACAGACAGCATCTGACAATATTTTACAGACAGCAGGAGGATTATGTATAGACTCTACATGTCATCTTAGAGTAACAGTAGCATATTGTCGATTTATACAGCCTTATAACTTTTAAAAATAATATTTTTCAGATGGCTTACCTCACGGCCAGGAACAGGACGCAGTGCTTGAGCTCGCTTTACTGTGAATCTTACAATCACTGACTGAACCCAAATCGCTCTTTCTGTTGCTGAACTTCGACAAAGGCAGACGGCCACAGAGTTTGTGAAGCTTCGTTGACTCACAAACACTTCCAGATCTTGAGGTTAACAGTCTGTGACTGCTGCTCACTGGCAGGTGTGCTGCCTGAATGCATTTACTGAGTCGCTTCATTGATGCCACTGGGTATCAGCTATACAACAGGCTATTGTGAGATTCTCGTCTGTTGAACAACCCTAACTTTTACAATAGCTTCAGAAATTCAAAAGACGCAGGATCTTTTTTTTCTCGGCCCAGTGGTTGAACAAGTTTAAATGTAAAATCCAAGAGAAAAAGGGACACGGTGCTGCTCTCTGCCTTATCAGATGCCTTTATTAAGAGATTGCAGGTTTATATTCAGTGAATAAATGTGTTGTACACGTCCACAGCTGGCCTCAATTAAGTGATACAGTCAAATTAATAATTTAAAGTGATGTTGCTATCAGTCCAGATAAAACCACGGTGGGAACATGACCTAGATTGTGGGGGAAATGCATGATGACAAAATGTTTTTGGAATTGGCCAAATATATTACTGTTCGTTCTTTTAATTGCCCAACAATAAACACCGCTGATGATATCTTTTTTGTTGAGAGGTTAGAAGTAGATGTTAATTTCAATAGTTTGTTAGTTTTTTGTAGTTATTTCTGGAAAAATCAACACTGGAATGCAACACATTCACCGACTTTATAGCAATATTTGGAAAAATCCTCCTGTTCAACCACATTATCTTAATTATTGTAGTAACTGATAAAGCTGCAAACAGCCTGTTAATTGCATTTAGTTAGACTTAAAGGGTAACTTCACAAATTTGACCCATTAAAGTGTTTTAACAGGGCTCGGGGAGTGCGACTACTTATGTGGAAAAAAGTAGTATAAAACCTTTTGTGGCTCTGGAGGAAGCTAACTATAAACTGATAAACTACAGACAGTGATGTCACTCAGTAGCTAAGTTGCATTGTGGGTAATGAAGGCAGCGGGTTTTGAAAAGCAGTCCACTGGTCTAGCATTGCACACCTAACACTTTTAGACTTGTTACAGACATTCAAAATCTTTCTACCTTTTCAAAACCTGGCACTCCCCAAGACCTGCAAACACGCTTTAATGTTTTTAAATTGGTGGAGTTACCCTTTAAGGTTTATTAATATGCTGTTAACATTAATTTCTGAAAATTGTAAAACTGTGAAACACCTTAAAATCTCATAACTGATGAATTGTGTTTTCTCAAATAATTTTGTTCTAGTTTATTTGGCGAGGCGAGGGCTCTTAATTCACACAAACTCTCATCAGTCTCTTCTTTAATTACGAGGCGGTATTTTCTTATCTTCCACTGGTATTCAGAAAAGTCGAGGGCAACTACTTAAAATATGAACACAGAAATATTTATTCAAGCACTGGAGCGTTTCCTTCCAAGCGTAGTTCCATAAGGATGTCTGTTTTGTACAAGTTTACTGTTTACTGTTCTGCAGCTTAGAGTCACATTTTCATCTTTTGCTACTGCAGCCTTAACTAAAAGCTTTGTTTTTTGCATCTGATGTGTGTGCCATTCCCTTATTTTGCCTGCACATTAAGCCTTTTTCCTTCTCATTTCCCCTCATGCTTTGACTTATTTTTGGCATCAGAAATGATCTGATCCTTTACACTCTGTCAGTCTGCTCGTATAGCTCACTGAAAAAGCCCTATACACATTTCAACAAATATGGCTATTAGTTGCAGCAGGGCCTTATCCATAAAGACTCTCCTTCAGCGCTGAATGACATGCTGTTCCAGCATGAGTCATTAATTCATACACCTAATGCATTATCATACTATGAAGCTGTTTTCACGAGGGGAGGGGGAAATAAATGAGGAAGAAAACATCATTCAGAAACGATGATGGGCACATTCTCGCGGTCTGAAATACCTTTGTATAACGCCCTGTTTTTTAAAGATGTGACCTACTGTAGGTAAAAGCACATCCCCTATATGAGTGACACACACACACACACACACACACACACACACACACACACACACACACCTAAACACCTAGAGAAAAACGGAGCTGGAAGCAGATGTCTACCAACTCATTAGCATAATGTTTTTGTGCACTGAGCGGCAGAGAGAAAACTTGAGGAGTGTGCAAAACAAAGGCAGAAACCACAAGTGCCTGGAAGACCGTTACAGCTTGAAAACACAAAACAGCATGCAGAGCACCTGTGTGTCTAAACTGATGCTTACAGGGCTGAGTGGAAGTGAAAAGAATTTACTCTTGTTACTAGAGAGGATATAACGCTTGAATTCAGATGTCAGTGGGATATGCAGAATGGGTTTTTCTTCCCTTTATTTTTGCGAGAACTGTTCCAGTGCGTACGAACTCAGCCTTGGAAAAATAAAACCTTTCTAGTCACCTCAAGGTATCCGCACAAAAGCGCTGTTGAAAAAAGTCCTGCTGCCTTCTATACTGTATGTAGCCGCAGCTGGCATGGTGCAGAGAGTGAGTAGGAGGCACAGCAGTGCGTGGCAGACCCCAGGCCATGCAAGGATTTGTACATAATTGATAGAACAAAGTAATTAGAATCTATGGTAGCACCTGTTTCTGTCCCTTGTAATGTATCACTACCTGACTGCTACTACCCCGAAGCGTGCTTTTGACGGATGATGCGGTGACAGCTCTGATGTTCTGACGATCACTGTGCAGTGGTGTTTATCACTATTTAATGCTACGGTAATTGCTCCCCTTGTGGTGATTGGTACCGAGAGCCGGTGGGGCACTTTCCACCTCACTCTGGTTAATATTGCTGCGGTACGGTTGTTATCATCTGGTGAGAGGTGATCTGTAATACCACGATTCAGTTTTTTACACTCAGAATAACAGTTTTCACACTTCAACACTCCACTCTGTCTAAATCCCCAAACTGTCTCCGAAAAATTATGCTCACAATGCTGCTAATCTGCATCAGCAAATTCATTTAGTGTGGCCCTAATGCCCCCAAGTTTATACTATTTGTTAACATAACAAGGAAACAATTTTATTTAATGTGTCTACAAACAGCTCTACACAGTACAGTACTTTTCACTGGCAACTGGGATTTTTTCTCATACAATATTTGCTCCTGGAAAATTGCAACTTGTGTTAATTAGGATTTTTGTGGTTATGTTCAGGGAATTCAAAGCGCTTGGTTTTGGATAAAGCTGCAGTAATCATTATGTTTGGATTAAAGGTGCAACATGTAGGAATTGACCACCTGTTGAATTCATACTCAAAACTAACTATAACTCAAAATAGGGGGCAGTGTCTCACAGGAGTAATTGCTAACTGCTGCTAACTGTAGCTTCCGTTAGCTCACTTGGAGTTTGTGAAACCAGGGAAGTGTTGGAGTTTACACTGATAGCACGGGAACTTCAGACTGGGACGGGTTGGGGCTGGCTAGTTAGCATGCTAACTTAAGTATATATCCTTGCAATACAACACAAACGGTCGCACAACTTCAGAACTGTTATTTACATCCTATCGATACTTTAAATTCATTTTTGAGTATTTCAACTGAAATCTTACATACTGCACCTTCACCAAAGGAAAAAAAATTACAACGTGGCGTGAAAGGAGACACTTGTTGTGACAATGCCATGATTGACTATCCCCAGACTGTACAGCTCCCCTTTAGCATCTTTTAGTTTGGTGTTTTGTTGTGCGGACAGATGTTAAAGATATAATAAGTAACATTTCCATGTGAACTAGACCTTTGGTATATATTTTGTCGTTTGAGTTGGGTTACGTCAAATAGATTTTTGATTTGGCAATGTTGGCTGTTTAACAATGAAGACAACAACTCCCATGATCCCACTCTGGTTCTCGACATTGTTATGAATGAGAGACCCCTAGTGGCAGAAATTAAGCACTGCATAACAAAGGTCGAGTTGTTCTTAACCATTTTAATCTGAAATGTTACATCTTATATCGGTTCACTCTTCACTCTTGTCAACCTTGTTGCAGCAGGCAGCAGTTTTCAGTGAAAATGTGCACAACCTGACATGTCAAGCACCAAACAACAGACAGACAAGGTTAGCAACCAGCTAGGGAGGATAGTGGAGCATTCAGCTTTATAAAAAAAAAACCCTGATGTTTCCCCCAAATGTTTTATTCAGTCAACAAAGAAACAAAAGAGTGAATATTTGACTTGAAATACAACTCCAATTAAATGCTAATGTGCTCTGTGTTTGCTGTATCTGTTAATCAGTAATCCTTGGAGATAAACTCCCAGCTGACTTGAAGCCTGAGACGGGACATATCAGCTTTTTCTATATAAAGTGAATCCCGAGTGTCTTACTAGCTTTCGGCAAATGTGTTGGAGGAGGATACATAAACCTTCATCTCTGTCTTCAAAGTCCTGTGCCTAATAATTGTTGTATATTAAAGCCCACAAACAACCGTCATCCCATTACTTCTGTCTGACTTCTTAAACTGGAAAAAGCTCTGCCAATTACCACAATCCAGGTAGAAATTCGTTTCCTCAAAAACATATTTGGCAAAGCGTATCACTCGAATATAAAGGAATTTAGTAAAGGAATCGGGTTGTTTAATCCACAGTGCCCCTGCCATGCTCCATGTTCCTTTGTTCCAAATCCCTCCTCTTCTTTCATCTTGTTCCTATTGTTCTTGGATTCCCTGCTCCACTCAATATGTTTCGCCTCTTTTGTCCTCTCTCTGTGTAGGTGAGCGGCGAGGTTTGGTTGCCTTGGTACGTGGCAGGATGCCAGGAGTGCAGGCTGCCTCAGATACCCTGGCACCAGACCAGATGCTGGTGGAAACCCTGGAGTCTTTTCTACAGCCTCCTCTGAGCTCTCCCAGGTCTACTTCATTTAACTGTCTTCAGGACAGTGTCACGGTTCATGGGCTGTGACTGTTGTATGTTGTACAGACAACCTACAGCCATGTTTTCAGCTGATAAGCTCAGATCTGCTCTCACCCTGCCTCCCCTTGTCTCCCATCAGGGAATACGGTGAATAGACACATGACTGCGGCCCTGCAACTTAACTCCCTCCCGAGGGACACGGGGGGGATCAGGAGACAGAGGAGGAACAGAGTGGTCAGAGCGCAGAGGGAGCGACATGTGACAGCGAGCAGGACAGCTCGGTGGCTGGATCTCGCCTGTGCATCAGGTCGAGGTCAGTAGCTTGTTGATCCTCCGCAGCACCCTGGAAGCTTTGATAGATTGAAGTAAGAAAACCTGCAGCGTCGTTGAACAACCCCCTCCTCTCTCTCACCTGTCTCAGTGCTTTCCTCCTTTATCTCTGTCTGTCTCCTCCAGTTTATCTCCGCAGGCCTCCCCATTGCAGCGAGTCTTGATTTTCTTTAAGCAAATGGCCGCACTGTTTCAGCGCAGGGGAGTTTACTTCAGATGTGTACACTGAAGCATGAACACGACCTCAGGCAATGCCAGCTATTGATTTTACCATGATTCTGATTAGAGGGCTCCCTGTTGCAATCGATACCATACATCAGTGAACTGCACAGTGAAACTGATGGTCCCAGATAGGATCCCATATTTGGCTTCCAATTAATCACGCTGTTGATTATTTTTTAAGATTAAAAGGCAGTTGAGTGAGCACAAGATCCCTTAGCATTAAAAAACAGTTCGGCATGAGGGGCTCTCGACTGTCCGGACATATCGGACACTGAATGCAACAACTACAGTCAATAACACTGCCTGATCATCATGATTACATTTTATGGGCTACCTCGACACTGTACACTGTACGGTAAGAATATGATGAAGGATATTCCTCTCACACAGCTCTCTCTCACCGGGAGTCTTATCTTATTGTAATGAACGATGGCGATGCTGGTTTGACAGGTAGCAGCTGAGGGAATTAAAGCTACAGTGCCGGAGGCGAGGCTTGAGGTCCTGATTATGCACCAGATATTATTTACAGGGTATAATAGAGCTGCTATTTATTAAGTAAATAATTTCAATGTAATTCAGGGACACTCTGCGTTTGTAAGATGTGATAAGATGGATTTTTTTACGCAGTCTTTGTATGTGGTTGAATAAAATGTGTTTATCTATTTGCAAATGCATGATCGGATATTGCCGTGTGCATCATAATTAGTGCTCCAGGACCGCCATTGAAACTGACCAATGGCATTTTCGTAATGAAATAGCTTTGCATCTAGAGGAAAAGACCGGAAGAATACGCACATGGGAGAAGTCATCCTTTGCAATATGCGGCTAATGTTGTGAAAGGGTGTATTTTAACCCAAACCATGTTTCCTCAACCTAATCTAGCAACAGTGACGACTGAAAACTGAAAAAAAGGGAATTAACAAATTAATTTATGGGTCTTTTTCGTTGGCATTTTGGGTTATGCTGGGTCAAAGTGTGCCACATTGATTTGTGTTTCCATTAGTGGATGACGCATGCCAATTTGTGCCAAGCCATGCCCAAGATGGATCCTCTCTGAAGAGCGCCAAAGTGCTAAAAGTGGTTGCTTCCATTCACATTACATTTGAGGAGGATGCTGAAACGCTGTCTTGATGTGAAGCTTCAGATATTTTTTGTGTGCTTTGAAACTTCATCTGACCTGGCTGACATGAGAGCGAGTAACGACAATGTCTTTCATTCATTTCATTTTTGGGTCAACCTGCCCTTTAAGACTGAATGCAAAACTAATGCGAATACTTTCAGCCTCAACTTTGTTCTCTGTGGGGCTAATGTTTGCACGCTAACATGCTGAACTTAGATGGTGGCTATGGAGAATATAACACCTGCTGGACATCAGCATGTTAGCATTGTCATTGCAAGCATGTTTGCATGCTAGCATTAGCATTCAGCTCAAAGCACCACTGTGCCTGGGTAAAGCTAAACAGAAGTGACAGTGTGGCTTTAGACTCTCTTTAGTCTTAGTTTAGACAATGAGTTTAATTCTGTAGATGAGAGAGTTTGACTTCTGGCACCAACAGTTATCAAGGTGAGTATTAAACCTGTATAGTCGCCCGACGTTGATGAATTTTCTGTTTCTGATGAAACTTTTTCCCTGTCTCATCAGGGTTTAGGCATATTAAGGGAGGTGCTCTTTGAGAAGAGTGTAATGATATTCTTGTTTGAAAATAAGGCTGTTAAATTGTGCGTATGGATCTTCATTAATATCAATTTATCCTATTTTTTCTGATTATGCTGGAATTAGAGAGGTAGAGTTTTCGCCGTGCTGTATTGATACGAGGCGGTGAGACGGCCACGGTGCTATTTCACGGAGAATGGTTCTTTTAATCGAGGCCCTGATTACATTCACTCAGTTTTAACAATTTGTACAAAAACAGGAATGGAAAACTCAATAAAAGTAAAAATATTTCTTAATTCATGAGAGTACTTGCAACAGTTCCTCGGTGAGCCTTGGAAAGGCACCGTCAACCTTTAATTTAGTAGGATATAGATAATATTAGATGCATATAAGTGCGTGATTAAGGAAGTCATTTCCTTTTAAATAGTCTGTATCACATTTTTTTTATGCATAATCAACATGCAGATTGCTTAGCTGTCCTGCTGCGAGTACTGAAGGTACAGCTCCACCTATTTCTTATTCTCAGCGCACCTTCTGTATCAAAGCTCTCACCTTGATCACAGACTTGAAAGCCTGGCAACAATCATTTATTGTGAGCGTGTTAAGCTCATACATGTTCGGGGTAATGCAGACCTGCTCAATGAACAGCACGTGTGTGATTTGATGTTGACTATTTGACACAGCAGAGCAGCGGGCGAAGGATTGTGGAGTGGTGGGGGTCGCCTGTGTAATCTCTGCCAAATGGCACAGAAGTGATTTGGCTGTTGACTCTCTGTTGCCACTCAGAGATGCTGACATAATAGAATGGCTTACTGTGAACTCCCACCTTGATTAGCATGTGTAATTATAAATATGCTGCGGTAAGCGTAAAATCAGAGTGAAAAGAGGCGTTCTGGAAAGTGGCTGTGTCTCTTTGACACAGAGCGGCCTGTAATTGCCTCTAGCACACAATCAATGACTGCTCAGCATTCGGCATTTGGATGAATCAGCCTGTCTGGATTGTTTGGGGAGATTAAGGCCAAGTTTTTAGGTTTTAGGTTTTATTTTCAAATAGCTAATAACCTGTAATTGCACCTGAACAGTTCCTCAAGCGCAGCACAACAGTCTCATACCTTTTTAAAAGCCACAACTGCAAGTCCTTGACATTGAGACAGCGACAAATAAATGTAATTTCAAGCCCACTCGCCAGAATAAAATGATTGTATCGTAACAACACACCACGTCACTTTTATGTCAGGACGAGGTGATAGTGGTGGCATCACAGCTGGGCGAGACAAATTGCAAGTGAGAGTCCAGTTTCAACAACCGAATATTTTTGAGGAGACTTCAGGACATTTTCCAGCCGTTTTGTGCTGCCTAAACTTGATATTTTTGACAAGATGTCAGGACATTTTCAAGCCGTTTCTGTACCAACAAAACAAACTGTTTTGGACTAGATTTGGAAACGATTTCCAGCTGTGAGTGTGACAACAAAACTTGACATTTTTAACAAGATGTCAGGACAGCTGCTGGCAACAACCAGGTACACCAAAACCTGATCTTTTCCTAACCCTAACAAATTGGATTACATGCCTAAAACCTCACCAGACCTACAGCACAGCACTGTCACAACCTAAAACTGAACTTAAAGAAATGTTTCAACATATCCGTGGTTTTTCCGAAAGCAAACATTGCAAACATTTACTCTGGGGGACTGGGTTATCTGAGGATGTGTTGGCTATATCAGCTCCATAAATGGCTGGTGCTGACAGACGTGTGGATGTGTGGGTATGCTGGTGACGTGTCGAGAATAAAAATGAGCTTCAAAAACAATGATATTCTGTTTAGTGTGACACGGCGGACGACAAGCATCGCTGAGCGAGGGACGCCTCTTGATACTCAGAACACATAGATTAGCATGTCAGGGTTTGCTCGGTATGACACCTTTCCTTCCTCCCTGACACTGTTAATTCCTACAATTCCTCCCCCCCTGTCAATTTACCAACCTCCCCATCTGTGTTTGTGGGCGTCAAACATGTAGCGTGTGGCTACCTGTGGCCCAAAACATGTCAAGAGCTGATTGTCTAGTCTGGCTCGTGGAAAAGCTTAAATGATTAAAATTACAGTGTACTCTAGAGGGGGGCTTATGTGGCACGCATGCCTGAGAAGGTCTGTGATGTTCAGGATATGTTGAGGTATTTGACTGTGGGTGTGATCAGCGCTGAGCTTGTAGTTATTTAGGACAGGTAAAGCCAGAAACGTCTTGGAAGGCTGCAAGGTTTTAAAGAACAGCAAAACTAAATGAAAATGAGCAGTTAGTCATTGTATTGTCTGTGCCCGTGTTTCATCTCTGTTTCTGTCTGCGGTGGCTCTGTGCATGCAGCAGCCCGGAAGCCATTTTTAAGGCAGACAGCTCATCAAGTGGAGTGACATGGGAGACTAACAATACACTTCATACTTCAAGGTAAAAAAGGTGAATATATACTCTGAGCTTATCGTGACACAATCCACCCATGCGTCATCGATCAATCCGAGCACAGCAGCCGAGTCGTCCTTGTGCACCCCGACGTCCTACAGCGCTTTCTGGGGATGTGCAGGTGTTCAAACAGGGAGGTGTGCTGCTGTGTTTCCTGGGTCTCCTTCCAGTGAGCAGCTCCCGGTCCACCTTCCTCTGTGGGCTCTCCTCCGTGCAACACCTCGCAGGGTAACCATATTTCCAGCTCCTTGTATCGGATTCTCTGGGATGGAGCACTGTGCTTTGTGGTTCGACTCGCTCTCCCTGGACCTTTGCAGTGCATTACTGCAGCGGCTTAAACCTAACTGGCGGTCAATCTATTGATCCACTTTAAAAAGAAAAACTCAGAGAGAAAAGGCCAAAGCTTGAGAGGTGTTTTTTTTTCCTCTTAAAAAGTTTCTCAGCAATATCCTCTTCAAGAGCTAAACAAACAGAGTATTTATTCCACAAATGTCCAAATGCACATGTCTGTCTCAGTGATTACAATTACTGCCAACGGTGGTGTTGAACACCTGCTGTCAGACATTTAAGTTGTCAGTACTTGTGTGGTGTACTTGTTTATTCGCTTATTTAATGACCTCATTAGTAGAAGTGGTTATATTTAATATGTCATGCTGATTATGCGGAGACGTTACGCAGCTCAAGTGCCTCTTAAATTGCCGCCATCACCTCCGACTGCCTATAAAAAACGAAGTGCTTTCAAACAAAGAGACAAGAAGAGCCTTCTTTGCCCTTTTTCAGAGTGAAAGAAGCAGACAAGGCATCACTAGCATGGGTTTAATTACGCTTTGACTGAACGTTTACTTATGTTGTAGTCATGTAATGTTGTAACATTAGCTTGTGAGCTAGCACTCAGCAGCAGCAGCATTTGACTTGTGTGTGGGGGGAAATCTCAGCAGCCTAATTAACGGCACAAACCAGTCAAAAAAAAAGGGGAAAAAAAGGGGCTGGCTGTTTAATTATGATCAACATCGTGTCTCTGATTGCCAAACCAAGGAGGAGGAAGGGTTAGCAGGCAAACAGGAGGAGGAGAGTGGTAATATTTAATAGTGTTAGCTCCTTCAAATTTATTGAAATTCCCTTTTATGAACACAGGGGAGTACATAATCGTATACCCTAGCCTGTCTTTGACAGATGCCTTCTGCTCTGCACTCTCAGCCTGTCTTGGCCTTCACAGTTGCTGTGATGTTTTTGTCTGCCTGCTGGTATCAGGACTTCCCTCCCCTCCCTTGCATGTCTTCTTCTTGCTTTTCTGTGTGTTGCACCGTTTCTGACCCTCTTTGCTCTCTCGTGTCCGTTATCTGCCGGTGGATTCCATTAGCACAGTGACAGAGAGGTGATTACAGCTGGCCCAGGTCTTTTAATACAGATTAGACGTCATCTGCGACGCCTTTCATATGCCTGCCATCGCGCCATCCCTCAAGTTATTGTCCGGGGCCCTTTTCCTTGAGCTGTTGATATGGCCGGCTGCATGCTGCTGTAATGCTATCTGTATTCTGTGCACTTTTGCCATGGTGAATATCAGTATTTGACACAACTAATAAGGCCTTTTCTTTTTGATGGAATTCTCTCTCAGTGCAGCCACGCCGGCTGAAGCCTGTGTTTTCTCTTAGTGAGACAGAGCTGTTTGCTCGGGCTGTGGGTGGAGCCGAGAGACAGATTGCGTCAAACAAAAGTGTTGTGTTTGGCATGCGCTGCTAGCACCCTCTGCCACTTTCCATTCTTACAGCTTAAAAAAAAAAAAAAAACACGCACCGCTTTTCAACGTCCACTGGTTGAGAATTTTTCAGAAGGTGAAATAATTACTTTGCAAAAATTATCATTGCCATGCATGATTTCCTGGTGATACAATTCAATTACATTGACAAGCAACCCTTTCAGAAACAACTGGAGCCTGATTTTAATTGAACAGCGAGTCAGCTCTCATTTCCACTAATTTGATTGTCACACTTTTGAATTGCGTTTGATGATCACACAAAACAAAGCCAATGAGATAATCATTTGCATTGTAATGCTGCACTTACTCCAATCTTAAGGAATACAACAGATTTGCCATGCAGGTAAGAGAAGCTGTCATTCCAAATCAGGCAGAGCCAGTGGAGCGTCCAACACGAGGACGGGGAAAGCTGGAAAAGGACTTAATGGTTTTTGTCTATCCACATCTCACCAAGTGCCTGTCTGAATGCAATTAAGTGTCCTCCGATGGCAGCATTCATTACAATGTCAACGTACCCCGAGTGACTCGAGGTGAAAGCATTTACATTTCTGTGCACACGTTATTTACCCCTAATGCTTTCATGTGTCCTGTCAAGAGAGGAAGAAAACAGGATGACTTGTCCTTTAGTTTGTCATTCAGTTCTGTTCCGGTTGGCGGTGTCCTACCAGGAAGGTTAGGATGATGTTACATTGACTCACCTGCATCCGTCACCTGACGCAGCTCTAAGTGACCCTCACTGCCAGGGGGCCCTGAGGACAGAGACAAAATGTCACAGCACAACTGGTAGCAATAATGAAACCTGGCAGCCTCAAAAGCCCGTGTTGAAAAGACGAGATTATGAGGACAAGACCTGCACAATACAACATCTGTCTGTTGTCGTTGCTGTACCTAAGTTTGATGTCCACATGATGTTTATTGGGAACATTTTCTGGCAAAACATTTGTCTTTTTACGTGCATCCAGCACAATATGAAATTGGGATGGTGGCCAAACCAAAGCATCAGTATGTGACGACCTGAGAATGAGATTCAATATCCATTATCTTTTTCTAGAATTGTCTACTTCAGCGCTAAATTAGTCCATCTCTGTGAACGAGAAGCTAATAACTTTCCACATCAGGTTATGTCCACGTATTCCTGTTGAAAATACATTTCATCCAGCTGACCTAATGTTTGCTGCACTGAATTTTGAGTTTGAGTTCTTAACAAAAGATTTAAGGCCGAGTCACACCAGCATATAAAATGACAAAAGCTTGTATCAAAATTAATTACTTAGAATAAAATTGCTTTGATTTGCATCGGTGCCGGAGAGTTGTGAGTTATGTCATTGACAAGTAGTTAAACTACATTTTGTGGTAGGTTGGAGGCAGCAACGAAATTCATATTCGCATAGTGATTCAAGTTGATGAATTACTTTTTTTTAAATAATTTTTCCATCCTTGTGAAAAGCCCGGTCAGGTCCAGATTAGGTCTCAGGGGTATTCCAGGATGCTGGATTGTCAGCTAACCAATGAAAACTATTAAGCTTTAACTCTTTGAATTGAATTTGTAAAACTAAACTTTAATTTATTCGTGCCAGTACGTCAGGATGATTACTGCTATTCATGACCAAATGTTCAGAGAAGCTGTTGCATGCTATTTTAATCGGCTAATCCTGCTTGTTGCAGTTCCTCCACCTGGACTCCAGTTTCTTGCAGACAGGTGTCTGACTGATGGACATCATATGCAAAACCAAAGCTGACATTCTTTGCACTTCACTTGAATAATGGGGTATTTTATCCTTTTGGTTGATATTTAACCTGTAAACAAGTAGGACTGAGTGGCACCTTTTGCCGGCATGTGACTTTTTTAACAATATTCTGCTATGCATAGTCGGTTTATCTTTTTTGGGGGGCGTTAAACTTGGTGAATTGAATGTGCGATGTTGACCATCAACAAACCAGTGCTGACAGTGCTGACCTTTGAGGGAACGGAGAGCGGGAGAGTCCAAATAGAGGAAGCTAGTGTAGCCTTGTCGGTGTAGTCTTATTTAATCTTCCCTGTTGGATCATAAGCTGCTCTACAAGGAATAATAACTTGTAGACAGGAGACAGGACTCCATGATACAGATACGAGCATGCTTGCTAGCTTACATTTCCAAGCAGTTAGCAAGATTGTCAGCTCCTTTCTCATAGAAAACGCTAACTACACATCTCGTAGACGTGTGAATTTCTTTTGCTGTTCAACTTTTCAGACATTCGCTCTGGACAACAAGAAAAAATAACAAGGAGGATTTGTATTTCCATTGATGTGGAGTGAACATCTTGTTCAGATTGTCCTTCACCACTTCCTTCAGGTGCAAGACACAGATAGATGGCTGCTTTGAATAACAAATGGCGCTCCGCCCTTCATGAGAGATAAGCAGACACTTTGTGAACAGCCTTTTCCTGCCAAATGATGCACATTTTTGGTGAATGAATTGCTTTTTGGTCTTTTAATCTAGGTTGGTCTAAAGAGTCCTTTAATGACTAAGGACTTTAGTGTGTGCAGGAGGGAAAAGGAGTGTGTGTTTGTTGTGTGTGTGGGTGGTTTGGGTGGGGAAGGTATTAGCTGGGTACAGTCGTCAACACTTCAGTGTGTGTGGCTCAGTGGGTGAACGTGCAGCACTGTGATTAATTTCATGTCGCTGCAGTCTGTGTCTCTGTCCTCTTCTCTAGAAACAAATGGCTTACAAATGCTGGCTAACAGTATGTTAGTTCATTTAATTTAGGTTCAATTTGTGTGTAATCGCCCTCCTTAACGCTGTGACTTTGCAGTGAGTTTTTTCTTCGCAGTGCTTACAATAGGTCGCAGCGGCTCTTTGCTGTGTGTCATCTTCACTCTCCAGGGCTGTTCTCTTGTGTACCAGGAAGTGTTTTTGCTTGTACAGTACAGTATGCCGAGTGGGGAAGAGAGGGGGGGAGAAAATAAATGAAGTGTTTGTGCTAGAAAGAGAAACTAAGCGTGCGTGACAGGATTTGGCTGGAGTTCATACTGCAGAAAATCAGAACACATTTTCCAGCACGCGTGTTTGGTTTACTTTACTTTAAAACAGTATGAAAGAACGTGTTCACATTTGTGTACTCGTTCTGAGGCTATGCATGTTTAATGTCTGCTCTTGTTGCCTCACATTTAATTGGTGGATGGCACAGCGGAGCGGGACCAAAAAGGACGAGACCTTTTCGAGGGGTTATGTTAAACTTTCAGGGTAGGAGAAAAACAAAAATCTCACTCCACTGACACATATTTCTTTGGCAACATTTCGTATTAGGACTGAGGATATTATTCATGTATGACTCACATCTGAATTGCACAAAGACCCTCTCCATATCTGACAATATGAATTCATGCTGGCTTTGTTTATATTCAAATCAGCACATTTGTTTTGAGAAGGATGCCACTGATTTCCTGTTTAATTTACAAGATATTCGGATTTGATTAAGCCCGGTGTCGCGCTGACGTGCACGAGCGTGCTCCCGTTTTTTTTGTTTGTACGGTTGAGAAAGTGACTCTGCACGGATAAATAGGCTTTAGTGCTGCAGGAGTCCTGCGGCACTGAAGCACCAGACTCATTCTCCCCCCAGGTGGTGCCGCTGCCTGTGGTGGCAGTGAAGTAAGGGCCATGACCACAGCCTTTCAGTTGGTGCTACCCCAACAGGAGAGATGAGGATTGAGATAAAAGGGCACCCCCAGCTCCTGTTTGCCCCCACTGCTGTGTGCAGGTGCGCTGTTAGTGGGGCACCAACAGTAACACCCAGGTGATAAGGCTGAGAGGGAGCAAATCAAACAGAAGAGAGACATGGGGCCTCCATCTGGAACAGCTGTTCATAGTTTAGCACTCTTTGTTTCTTTACTGAAGCTAATTAACTCAATATGTTAATGACGTATATCTGTCCTCTAATCAAAGTGACCCACACCCAGCAAACCTTAAACACTTTAAACACAAACATAACATAATATAATGTAATATAATAAAGTCAGATAAGCCCAGAAGATGCAGTAAACAGATAAAATAATAATAAGATTCTTCACAGATGTCAATTTCCTGGCAATATAGCAGCCTTTGGATATAATTAGCGCCATTTCCATGACAGCCTGTAACGGCTGAGATATTTTTCTAAATAGCAGCTAAATTTTCCGACACTGAGGAACACTGGGGCCTCGGTTTGTCGCAATACTATATTTACCACCCCGTTTCAACAGGCAACAGGGCCATTTAGCTAGTTAAGCTCGATGAACTGCCAAGCAGACAGCAGCTGGAGAGCATGCAGCTGAAATTGTACAGGCATCATTTGGCACGGGCAGGACATTCACAACAAAATAACTTCAAGCTTAGCCAGATGGGTAATTGATGAGGATCATAGAAATAGGTAAAGAAAAGCGATGTCTCTGATAACACGAAGAAACCCAAACGCGTGCACTAAGGACAGAATAGGCGACTGCAAGTTACAAGTGTTATTTCAGGCTTGGATGGAGAGGAGAATAATTTGTCCATTTCATGGGCAGATGGAAACCAGAGTGACAGATGATTCACTTTACTTCATCTTCTCTTTGCTGTTATCTGCCTAATCCTATCCCAGATTCTTCGGTGATGTCTATAATAACACAAACAAACGAGTACAAATGATGTATGGTGCCGTGCTGCGCTAGTGACGATGACAGAGAGTATTCAGCTCATTTACTGAGGAAACATGAGCAAAACCACAGTGAAAAATACTCCAAAATACTCAAATTTGACCTGGGTAAAAGAGTATTGTGATCAAAATATACACAAATATCACAAGTACTCATGCAGCAGGTTGTAGTGTTACATTATTGTATTGTCACTGCTGTATTTAAGGTGCACTATGTTGTTTAGGGGAAGAATTTTTATACGTTACAACTTTTTTACTTAGTTATTTATACATTTCAGACACAGTATATTTCTAATAAATACTGTATATTTCTGAGTTTGTGCAATTGCCTTATTAATAATGCAAATGTTACCTTTTCTGAGTTTGAATAGTTTCCAAAACTACACAGTGATCCTTTAATGTGCAGGAGGCACTAGTTTACTAATGTATTATATTTGATATGGTAACATGTTTTATAATCTTTATATACAAAGTAAGCAGTTCCTTTAGCTTTGAAATAAGTACAAGTACAAAATCACAGAATAGAAATACTTAAAGTATACAGTATATACATAAAGTTCAAGTACCTCAGAATTGAACCTAATGCACACTAATTAAGTATATTAGCTTTCCACCAGAGGGGACACACGTACTTAATTAGAGGTTTACATAATTTCCGCCTTCAGAAATGATCTGCTACTGTCTATAGAGAATACATTAACATCTGTACAAAAACCATCACTAATAACTTAAACCTTGTAAAAGAAAAAGGACAAGGATATTCAAAAGTGTAGACTAAAGGAAGTTTCAGGTCTGATGTGCACATTAAAATAATCAAAAGACTAATATCTGCTGAGTATAGACACATAGAAACCACATCTTTTTAAAAAAACCCACAGCTTTTATCCCCTCTTTGGACCAATCACAAAGCCTTCTGCTTTTCAGGATCTGATGTTTACAGACTTGAGCTCCAGCTTACATTAGTAAACACGCTGCTCATATATTTCGGTCCCAGTCGTCTCCCCTCGGAAGCCAAAAATATTTTATAGCTGATGATCTTTTTAATGGATCCCCAGATAATGTGTCAGATGTGAAACGATGACTGAGATCACAGGAAGCATCGTGTGGGAATTTTCTCTCCATTGATGAAAGAACAGATTTGCTTTGTGCAGGAGGAGACAGACTACTTTAAGGTACAAACAGCACCGTGGAGCTCACAGCCACCAGACAAAGCATCTCACTTCATTTGTAACACTACTGCAGAGAAAGTTTTCTCCTGCCCTATTTAAGATAGGGATGAAAAAAAATGGTGGCATTAATATTTTATTATTTTACCCTTGCCCAATATGTCTCCATGAACTGCTCGCACCCAGGGTATAATCAGTGAAGGTGGTGGGAATTTGTTTTCCCCTCTGGCAGGAAGGTCAGTACGTCTCTCCTCCTGTGGGTGTCACTGTTACCACATCCGAGCCGCTGAGCCTCATTCAGTGCTCCCACTGCACTAATGAGTTATGGTGGCGGCTGCACACACACAAAAAAGCACCACATTTCTGCAACGCTGAACACAAACTCAGACACATGGCCTGGACGCACATACACGCTTCCCCTATACATGTGTGAGCATACACACACCCGGCAGTGAGGACTGAGGCTGAGTGTGGAGCAAAGAGGGCTCTGCACTGGACGTATGAGAGTCTTTAAAGGAGGAACTTAGGCTTTTGCTTTCACTTCTTAGGCAAACAGAGGAAGACAGCCAAGCAATTGGTCTAAAATAGCTGCAATAGTAAGGATGTTGCATAGCTTTGAAGATAGCGCAGAAGCCCCGCTGGTGTAAAGTGAGCTTTGCATCATTGTCATAATGGACCTTTCTGGCCCGTCATGTTACTCAGAGCTTCAGATAAATAGACTGCGGTGATTCATGGATGCTCTTGTTGATATGTATGTGGACATAGATGGTTTGTGTAACTTGATTTCCTTTCCACTAGATCTCCCTCAAATCACATTTTTTATCTCGCGGAGCAGGCGGCTCAGATTTATGTCGGGACGTAATGATGCGGCTATAAAAACATACGATAGTAAGGCATCATGTCAGTGTTTGTATATACACACAGAGAGAGAGAGAGAGAGAGAGAGAGGGAGAAGTGGTTCAGTATGCAGGCTTTGGATGTCTGGAGCTATATTTTTTCAGGAAATATCTCCACTGTCCCTTCGTGGCAGACAGTCACCTTGCCAGTACTCAGGACGGCACCACCTGTCAGGGCTCGCCTTGGGCCCCAGACAGAGCCCTCTGTGGTCGAGACTGAATTTTGTGGCAGATCAGTGGGATTTACAGGGACAAACAGACTGCCACTGTATACTTCCATGTATGCGGCAGAAAAACTCAATTTGGTTGTACTGCTCCTCATCTCTTCTACACCTGCCTGAACCCTGACGAGGCCGGGGAGGGACAGCGGGGAGAAAAAGCAACAGAAGCAGGGTGTTTCGAGTTCAAGGCGGCAGCAGGAGTGGTTTTATTCAGCACTTTCTAGGTGGTAAAAAAAAAATAGCTGTTTCTAACTCCTCCACGATGATTTATAAGACAGGATTTTAATGAGATATGAACTGCTTGATTTTTTATTGCAGTGTGTATCATGTCTAATGAACTTGACCTTTACATTGGAAGAATAAGGTTTGGTCATTAACGTGGATCAAAGGAGATTAGACGGCAGTCGTTGCGATGACATATGACACAACCTTTTCTTGACCTTGTGCAGCTGTGCATGACTGTATTTTTCAGAATTAAGGCACTTGATATCAGGAGAGTGAAGCAAAGCTATAATCAGTGTCTGCATCAATTTTTTTCCACCAAGCCATGCTATTAGTGCTATAAGGCTCTGCCTGGGACAGTGGGACTTATACCTAAATGCTAACATGCTGACGGCGACAAAGCTAACATGCTGATGTTTAGCAGGCATGTTTACCATGTTCAGCATCTTAGTTTAACATGGTAGCTTATTTTAAAATGGGCTAATTAGCATGAAACACAAATGACAGCTGAGGCTGATGGGAATGACAGCTGACAGATGTTTGTAAGTAAGCTGAAGCAGTGGACAAATAGATGGCTTAAGATATAAAGTTAAGGGGTTGCCCAAGTTATTATAATTCAACCTAAGGGGAGACAACACTAGATGAAAATACAGGGAATCACTCGTGGATGAATATGATTTTTTGATTGATTTTTTTGGCAAACCCAGAAATTAGCATCACCACGTTTCTCTTGGCAAAAAGCCTGTAGGATTTTTCAACTGGATTTTGGATCAGAAAATAGTGGCAAGCAAGTATTAATGACACTTAAAAGTTTAGCTCAGCAAGACGTTATTGACAAATGAACACCACTTTTATGAGTTTTGAAGCATTAATGCAAGCAGGGTCTTATTTCAGGTGGACAGGTACTTGTATGCAGACCTGCTGGAATACGGACCCCGGGGGAAGTTTGGTGAGTGTGTGCTACTGAGCTATGATCACCACACGCTGTTCGACTAAAGTCTAAATAATATTTCTGCACGTTTGTTTGTTTGTTTGTTTGTTTGTTTGTACGGTTTCAGTCAGGAGAGATCCTCCCGTTGTGGAATTGACGGAGAAGGTGCGTTCTGCGCTCGGCGATAAGGTCGCGCATCTCAAAACCGTGACGACGTCACGGGTAAATTTCGGGTAAATCGGTCCAAAGACCTGGAAGCTATTGAAAAAATCAGCCGAGGTTTTCATTAAAAATGGCCCCCTTTCACTAAAATATTCACCAAAAATACAAATTTCACCTGAATCCAATGGGGACTGCTGTGTCTCGTTCAGCCAGTATAGGACCACGTCTGGGAGAAATTTCGAGTCAATCGGTCCAAAGACCTGGAAGCTATTGAAAAAATCGGCCAAGGTTTTCATGAAAAATGGCAGATTTTCACTAAAATATTCACCAAAAATACAAATTTCACCCGAATCCAATGGGGACTGCTGTGTCTCGTTCAGCCAGTATAGGACCACGTCTGGGAGAAATTTCGAGTCAATCGGTCCAAAGACCTGGAAGCTATTGAAAAAATCGGCCAAGGTTTTCATTAAAATCCAATGGGGACTGCTGTGTCTCGTTCAGCCAGTATAGGACCACGTCTGGGAGAAATTTTGAGTCAATCGGTCCAAAGACCTGGAAGCTATTGAAAAAATCGGCCGAGGTTTTCATTAAAAATGGCTCCCTTTCTCTAAAATATTCACCAAAAATACAAATTTTTTTGGCAAACCCAGAAATTAGCATCACCACGTTTCCCTTGGCAAAAAGCCTGTAGGATTTTTCAACTGGATTTTGGATCAGAAAATAGTGGCAAGCAAGTATTAATGACACTTAAAAGTTTAGCTCAGCAAGACGTTATTGACAAATGAACACCACTTTTATGAGTTTTGAAGCATTAATGCAAGCAGGGTCTTATTTCAGGTGGACAGGTACTTGTATGCAGACCTGCTGGAATACGGACCCCGGGGGAAGTTTGGTGAGTGTGTGCTACTGAGCTATGATCACCACACGCTGTTCGACTAAAGTCTAAATAATATTTCTGCACGTTTGTTTGTTTGTTTGTTTGTTTGTTTGTACGGTTTCAGTCAGGAGAGATCCTCCCGTTGTGGAATTGACGGAGAAGGTGCGTTCTGCGCTCGGCGATAAGGTCGCGCATCTCAAAACCGTGACGACGTCACGGGTAAATTTCGGGTAAATCGGTCCAAAGACCTGGAAGCTATTGAAAAAATCGGCCGAGGTTTTCATTAAAAATGGCCCCCTTTCACTAAAATATTCACCAAAAATACAAATTTCACCTGAATCCAATGGGGACTGCTGTGTCTCGTTCAGCCAGTATAGGACCACGTCTGGGAGAAATTTCGAGTCAATCGGTCCAAAGACCTGGAAGCTATTGAAAAAATCGGCCAAGGTTTTCATGAAAAATGGTCCTCTTTCACTAAAATATTCACCAAAAATACAAATTTCACCCGAATCCAATGGGGACTGCTGTGTCTCGTTCAGCCAGTATAGGACCACGTCTGGGAGAAATTTAGAGTCAATCGGTCCAAAGACGTGGAAGCTATTGAAAAAATCGGCCGAGGTTTTCATTAAAAATGGCCCCCTTTCACTAAAATATTCACCAAAAATACAAATTTCACCCGAATACAATGGGGACTGCTGTGTCTCGTTCAGCCAGTATAGGACCACGTCTGGGAGAAATTTAGAGTCAATCGGTCCAAAGACCTGGAAGCTATTGAAAAAATCGGCCGAGGTTTTCATTAAAAATGGCCCCCTTTCACTAAAATATTCACCAAAAATACAAATTTCACCCGAATCCAATGGGGACTGCTGTGTCTCGTTCAGCCAGTATAGGACCACGTCTGGGAGAAATTTAGAGTCAATGGGTCCAAAGTCCTGGAAGCTATTGAAAAAATCGGCCGAGGTTTTCATTAAAATCCAATGGGGACTGCTGTGTCTCGTTGAGTCAGTATAGGACCACGTCTGGGAGAAATTTAGAGTCAATCGGTCCAAAGACCTGGAAGCTATTGAAAAAATCGGCCGAGGTTTTCATGAAAAATGGTCCTCTTTCACTAAAATATTCACCAAAAATACAAATTTCACCCGAATCCAATGGGGACTGCTGTGTCTCGTTCAGCCAGTATAGGACCACGTCTGGGAGAAATTTAGAGTCAATCGGTCCAAAGACGTGGAAGCTATTGAAAAAATCGGCCGAGGTTTTCATTAAAAATGGCCCCCTTTCACTAAAATATTAACCAAAAATACAAATTTCACCCGAATCCAATGGGAACTGCTGTGTCTCGTTCAGCCAGTATAGGACCACGTCTGGGAGAAATTTCGAGTCAATCGGTCCAAAGACCTGGAAGCTATTGAAAAAATCGGCCGAGGTTTTCATTAAAAATGGCCCCCTTTCACTAAAATATTCACCAAAAATACAAATTTCACCCGAATCCAATGGGGACTGCTGTGTCTCGTTCAGCCAGTATAGGACCACGTCTGGGAGAAATTTAGAGTCAATCGGTCCAAAGACCTGGAAGCTATTGAAAAAATCGGCCGAGGTTTTCATAAAAAATGGCCCCCTTTCACTAAAATATTCACCAAAAATACAAATTTCACCCGAATCCAATGGGGACTGCTGTGTCTCGTTCAGCCAGTATAGGAACACGTCTGGGAGAAATTTAGAGTCAATCGGTCCAAAGACCTGGAAGCTATTGAAAAAATCGGCCAAGGTTTTCATTAAAAATGGCAGATTTTCACTAAAATATTCACCAAAAATACAAATTTCACCCGAATCCAATGGGGACTGCTGTGTCTCGTTCAGCCAGTATAGGACCACGTCTGGGAGAAATTTCAAGTCAATCGGTCCAAAGACCTGGAAGCTATTGAAAAAATCGGCCGAGGTTTTCATTAAAAATGGCAGATTTTCACTAAAATATTCACCAAAAATACAAATTTCACCCGAATCCAATGGGGACTGCTGTGTCTCGTTCAGCCAGTATAGGACCACGTCTGGGAGAAATTTCAAGTCAATCGGTCCAAAGACCTGGAAGCTATTGAAAAAATCGGCCGAGGTTTTCATTAAAAATGGCCCCCTTTCACTAAAATATTCAACAAAAATACAAATTTCACCCGAATCCAATGGGGACTGCTGTGTCTCGTTCAGCCAGTATAGGACCACGTCTGGGAGAAATTTAGAGTCAATGGGTCCAAAGTCCTGGAAGCTATTGAAAAAATCGGCCGGGGTTTTCATTAAAATCCAATGGGGACTGCTGTGTCTCGTTCAGCCAGTATAGGACCACGTCTGGGAGAAATTTCGAGTCAATCGGTCCAAAGACCTGGAAGCTATTGAAAAAATCGGCCGAGGTTTTCATGAAAAATGGTCCTCTTTCACTAAAATATTCACCAAAAATACAAATTTCACCGGAATCCAATGGGGACTGCTGTGTCTCGTTCAGTCAGTATAGGACCACGTCTGGGAGAAATTTCGAGTCAATCGGTCCAAAGACCTGGAAGCTATTGAAAAAATCGGCCGAGGTTTTCCTTAAAAAATGGCCCCCTTTCACTAAAATATTCACCAAAAATACAAATTTCACCCGAATCCAATGGGGACTGCTGTGTCTCGTTCAGCCAGTGTAGGACCACGTCTGGGAGAAATTTAGAGTCAATGGGTCCAAAGTCCTGGAAGCTATTGAAAAAATCGGCCGAGGTTGTCATTAAAATCCAATGGGGACTGCTGTGTCTCGTTCAGCCAGTATAGGACCACGTCTGGGAGAAATTTAGAGTCAATCGGTCCAAAGACCTGGAAGCTATTGAAAAAATCGGCCGAGGTTTTCATTAAAAATGGCCCCCTTTCACTAAAATATTCACCAAAAATACAAATTTCACCCGAATACAATGGGGACTGCTGTGTCTCGTTCAGCCAGTATAGGACCACGTCTGGGAGAAATTTAGAGTCAATCGGTCCAAAGACCTGGAAGCTATTGAAAAAATCGGCCGAGGTTTTCATTAAAAATGGCCCCCTTTCACTAAAATATTCACCAAAAATACAAATTTCACCCGAATCCAATGGGGACTGCTGTGTCTCGTTCAGCCAGTATAGGACCACGTCTGGGAGAAATTTAGAGTCAATCGGTCCAAAGACCTGGAAGCTATTGAAAAAATCGGCCAAGGTTTTCATTAAAAATGGCAGATTTTCACTAAAATATTCACCAAAAATACAAATTTCACCCGAATCCAATGGGGACTGCTGTGTCTCGTTCAGCCAGTATAGGACCACGTCTGGGAGAAATTTCGAGTCAATCGGTCCAAAGACCTGGAAGCTTTTGAAAAAATCGGCCGAGGTTTTCATTAAAAATGGCCCCCTTTCACTAAAATATTCAACAAAAATACAAATTTCACCCGAATCCAATGGGGACTGCTGTGTCTCGTTCAGCCAGTATAGGACCACGTCTGGGAGAAATTTAGAGTCAATGGGTCCAAAGTCCTGGAAGCTATTGAAAAAATCGGCCGAGGTTTTCATTAAAATCCAATGGGGACTGCTGTGTCTCGTTCAGTCAGTATAGGACCACGTCTGGGAGAAATTTAGAGTCAATCGGTCCAAAGACCTGGAAGCTATTGAAAAAATCGGCCAAGGTTTTCATGAAAAATGGTCCTCTTTCACTAAAATATTCACCAAAAATACAAATTTCACCGGAATCCAATGGGGACTGCTGTGTCTCGTTCAGTCAGTATAGGACCACGTCTGGGAGAAATTTCGAGTCAATCGGTCCAAAGACCTGGAAGCTATTGAAAAAATCGGCCAAGGTTTTCATGAAAAATTGTCCTCTTTCACTAAAATATTCACCAAAAATACAAATTTCACCCGAATCCAATGGGGACTGCTGTGTCTCGTTCAGCCAGTATAGGACCACGTCTGGGAGAAATTTAGAGTCAATCGGTCCAAAGACCTGGAAGCTATTGAAAAAATCGGCCGAGGTTTTCCTTAAAAAATGGCCCCCTTTCACTAAAATATTCACCAAAAATACAAATTTCACCCGAATCCAATGGGGACTGCTGTGTCTCGTTCAGCCAGTATAGGACCACGTCTGGGAGAAATTTAGAGTCAATCGGTCCAAAGACCTGGAAGCTATTGAAAAAATCGGCCGAGGTTTTCATTAAAAATGGCCCCCTTTCACTAAAATATTCACCAAAAATACAAATTTCACCCGAATACAATGGGGACTGCTGTGTCTCGTTCAGCCAGTATAGGACCACGTCTGGGAGAAATTTAGAGTCAATCGGTCCAAAGACCTGGAAGCTATTGAAAAAATCGGCCGAGGTTTTCATTAAAAATGGCCCCCTTTCACTAAAATATTCACCAAAAATACAAATTTCACCCGAATCCAATGGGGACTGCTGTGTCTCGTTCAGCCAGTATAGGACCACGTCTGGGAGAAATTTCGAGTCAATCGGTCCAAAGACCTGGAAGCTATTGAAAAAATCGGCCGAGGTTTTCATTAAAAATGGCCCCCTTTCACTAAAATATTCACCAAAAATACAAATTTCACCGGAATCCAATGGGGACTGCTGTGTCTCGTTCAGCCAGTATAGGACCACGTCTGGGAGAAATTTCGAGTCAATCGGTCCAAAGACCTGGAAGCTATTGAAAAAATCGGCCGAGGTTTTCATTAAAAATGGCCACCTTTCACTAAAATATTCACCAAAAATACAAATTTCACCCGAATCCAATGGGGACTGCTGTGTCTCGTTCAGCCAGTATAGGACCACGTCTGGGAGAAATTTAGAGTCAATGGGTCCAAAGTCCTGGAAGCTATTGAAAAAATCGGCCGAGGTTTTCATTAAAATCCAATGGGGACTGCTGTGTCTCGTTCAGTCAGTATAGGACCACGTCTGGGAGAAATCTAGAGTCAATCGGTCCAAAGACCTGGAAGCTATTGAAAAAATCGGCCAAGGTTTTCATGAAAAATGGCAGATTTTCACTAAAATATTCACCAAAAATACAAATTTCACCCGAATCCAATGGGGACTGCTGTGTCTCGTTCAGCCAGTAGAGGACCACGTCTGGGAGAAATTTCGAGTCAATCGGTCCAAAGACCTGGAAGCTATTGAAAAAATCGTCCGAGGTTTTCATTTAAAATGGCCCCCTTTCACTAAAATATTCAACAAAAATACAAATTTCACCCGAATCCAATGGGGACTGCTGTGTCTCGTTCAGTCAGTATAGGACCACGTCTGGGAGAAATTTCGAGTCAATCGGTCCAAAGTCCTGGAAGCTATTGAAAAAATCGGCCGAGGTTTTCATTAAAATCCAATGGGGACTGCTGTGTCTCGTTCAGTCAGTATAGGACCACGTCTGGGAGAAATTTAGAGTCAATCGGTCCAAAGACCTGGAAGCTATTGAAAAAATCGGCCAAGGTTTTCATGAAAAATGGTCCTCTTTCACTAAAATATTCACCAAAAATACAAATTTCACCGGAATCCAATGGGGACTGCTGTGTCTCGTTCAGTCAGTATAGGACCACGTCTGGGAGAAATTTCGAGTCAATCGGTCCAAAGTCCTGGAAGCTATTGAAAAAATCGGCCGAGGTTTTCAATAAAATCCAATGGGGACTGCTGTGTCTCGTTCAGCCAGTATAGGACCACGTCTGGGAGAAATTTCGAGTCAATCGGTCCAAAGACCTGGAAGCTATTGAAAAAATCGGCCGAGGTTTTCATTAAAAATGGCCCCCTTTCACTAAAATATTCACCAAAAATACAAATTTCACCGGAATCCAATGGGGACTGCTGTGTCTCGTTCAGCCAGTATAGGACCACGTCTGGGAGAAATTTCGAGTCAATCGGTCCAAAGACCTGGAAGCTATTGAAAAAATCGGCCGAGGTTTTCATTAAAAATGGCCACCTTTCACTAAAATATTCACCAAAAATACAAATTTCACCCGAATCCAATGGGGACTGCTGTGTCTCGTTCAGCCAGTATAGGACCACGTCTGGGAGAAATTTAGAGTCAATGGGTCCAAAGTCCTGGAAGCTATTGAAAAAATCGGCCGAGGTTTTCATTAAAATCCAATGGGGACTGCTGTGTCTCGTTCAGTCAGTATAGGACCACGTCTGGGAGAAATCTAGAGTCAATCGGTCCAAAGACCTGGAAGCTATTGAAAAAATCGGCCAAGGTTTTCATGAAAAATGGCAGATTTTCACTAAAATATTCACCAAAAATACAAATTTCACCCGAATCCAATGGGGACTGCTGTGTCTCGTTCAGCCAGTAGAGGACCACGTCTGGGAGAAATTTCGAGTCAATCGGTCCAAAGACCTGGAAGCTATTGAAAAAATCGTCCGAGGTTTTCATTTAAAATGGCCCCCTTTCACTAAAATATTCAACAAAAATACAAATTTCACCCGAATCCAATGGGGACTGCTGTGTCTCGTTCAGCCAGTATAGGACCACGTCTGAGAGAAATTTAGAGTCAATCGGTCCAAAGACGTGGAAGCTATTGAAAAAATCGGCCGAGGTTTTCATTAAAATCCAATGGGGACTGCTGTGTCTCGTTCAGTCAGTATAGGACCACGTCTGGGAGAAATTTAGAGTCAATCGGTCCAAAGACCTGGAAGCTATTGAAAAAATCGGCCAAGGTTTTCATGAAAAATGGTCCTCTTTCACTAAAATATTCACCAAAAATACAAATTTCACCGGAATCCAATGGGGACTGCTGTGTCTCGTTCAGTCAGTATAGGACCACGTCTGGGAGAAATTTCGAGTCAATCGGTCCAAAGACCTGGAAGCTATTGAAAAAATCGGCCAAGGTTTTCATGAAAAATTGTCCTCTTTCACTAAAATATTCACCAAAAATACAAATTTCACCCGAATCCAATGGGGACTGCTGTGTCTCGTTCAGCCAGTATAGGACCACGTCTGGGAGAAATTTAGAGTCAATCGGTCCAAAGACCTGGAAGCTATTGAAAAAATCGGCCGAGGTTTTCCTTAAAAAATGGCCCCCTTTCACTAAAATATTCACCAAAAATACAAATTTCACCCGAATCCAATGGGGACTGCTGTGTCTCGTTCAGCCAGTATAGGACCACGTCTGGGAGAAATTTAGAGTCAATCGGTCCAAAGACCTGGTAGCTATTGAAAAAATCGGCCAAGGTTTTCATTAAAAATGGCCCCCTTTCACTAAAATATTCACCAAAAATACAAATTTCACCCGAATCCAATGGGGACTGCTGTGTCTCGTTCAGCCAGTATAGGACCACGTCTGGGAGAAATTTCGAGTCAATCGGTCCAAAGACCTGGAAGCTATTGAAAAAATCGGCCAAGGTTTTCATTAAAAATGGCAGATTTTCACTAAAATATTCACCAAAAATACAAATTTCACCCGAATCCAATGGGGACTGCTGTGTCTCGTTCAGCCAGTATAGGACCACGTCTGGGAGAAATTTAGAGTCAATCGGTCCAAAGACCTGGAAGCTTTTGAAAAAATCGGCCGAGGTTTTCATTAAAAATGGCCCCCTTTCACTAAAATATTCAACAAAAATACAAATTTCACCCGAATCCAATGGGGACTGCTGTGTCTCGTTCAGCCAGTATAGGACCACGTCTGAGAGAAATTTCGAGTCAATCGGTCCAAAGTCCTGGAAGCTATTGAAAAAATCGGCCGAGGTTTTCAATAAAATCCAATGGGGACTGCTGTGTCTCGTTCAGCCAGTATAGGACCACGTCTGGGAGAAATTTCGAGTCAATCGGTCCAAAGACCTGGAAGCTATTGAAAAAATCGGCCGAGGTTTTCATTAAAAATGGCCCCCTTTCACTAAAATATTCACCAAAAATACAAATTTCACCGGAATCCAATGGGGACTGCTGTGTCTCGTTCAGCCAGTATAGGACCACGTCTGGGAGAAATTTCGAGTCAATCGGTCCAAAGACCTGGAAGCTATTGAAAAAATCGGCCGAGGTTTTCATTAAAAATGGCCACCTTTCACTAAAATATTCACCAAAAATACAAATTTCACCCGAATCCAATGGGGACTGCTGTGTCTCGTTCAGCCAGTATAGGACCACGTCTGGGAGAAATTTAGAGTCAATGGGTCCAAAGTCCTGGAAGCTATTGAAAAAATCGGCCGAGGTTTTCATTAAAATCCAATGGGGACTGCTGTGTCTCGTTCAGTCAGTATAGGACCACGTCTGGGAGAAATCTAGAGTCAATCGGTCCAAAGACCTGGAAGCTATTGAAAAAATCGGCCAAGGTTTTCATGAAAAATGGCAGATTTTCACTAAAATATTCACCAAAAATACAAATTTCACCCGAATCCAATGGGGACTGCTGTGTCTCGTTCAGCCAGTAGAGGACCACGTCTGGGAGAAATTTCGAGTCAATCGGTCCAAAGACCTGGAAGCTATTGAAAAAATCGTCCGAGGTTTTCATTTAAAATGGCCCCCTTTCACTAAAATATTCAACAAAAATACAAATTTCACCCGAATCCAATGGGGACTGCTGTGTCTCGTTCAGCCAGTATAGGACCACGTCTGAGAGAAATTTAGAGTCAATGGGTCCAAAGTCCTGGAAGCTATTGAAAAAATCGGCCGAGGTTTTCATTAAAATCCAATGGGGACTGCTGTGTCTCGTTCAGCCAGTATAGGACCACGTCTGGGAGAAATTTCGAGTCAATCGGTCCAAAGACCTGGAAGCTATTGAAAAAATCGGCCGAGGTTTTCATTAAAATCCAATGGGGACTGCTGTGTCTCGTTCAGCCAGTATAGGACCACGTCTGGGAGAAATTTCGAGTCAATCGGTCCAAAGACCTGGAAGCTATTGAAAAAATCGGCCGAGGTTTTCATGAAAAATGGTCCTCTTTCACTAAAATATTCACCAAAAATACAAATTTCACCGGAATCCAATGGGGACTGCTGTGTCTCGTTCAGCCAGTATAGGACCACGTCTGGGAGAAATTTAGAGTCAATGGGTCCAAAGTCCTGGAAGCTATTGAAAAAATCGGCCGAGGTTTTCATTAAAATCCAATGGGGACTGCTGTGTCTCGTTCAGTCAGTATAGGACCACGTCTGGGAGAAATTTCGAGTCAATCGGTCGAAAGACCTGGAAGCTATTGAAAAAATCGGCCGAGGTTTTCATTAAAAATGGCCCCCTTTCACTAAAATATTCACCAAAAATACAAATTTCACCCGAATCCAATGGGGACTGCTGTGTCTCGTTCAGCCAGTATAGGACCACGTCTGGGAGAAATTTAGAGTCAATCGGTCCAAAGACCTGGTAGCTATTGAAAAAATCGGCCAAGGTTTTCATTAAAAATGGCCCCCTTTCACTAAAATATTCACCAAAAATACAAATTTCACCCGAATCCAATGGGGACTGCTGTGTCTCGTTCAGCCAGTATAGGACCACGTCTGGGAGAAATTTCGAGTCAATCGGTCCAAAGACCTGGAAGCTATTGAAAAAATCGGCCAAGGTTTTCATTAAAAATGGCAGATTTTCACTAAAATATTCACCAAAAATACAAATTTCACCCGAATCCAATGGGGACTGCTGTGTCTCGTTCAGCCAGTATAGGACCACGTCTGGGAGAAATTTAGAGTCAATCGGTCCAAAGACCTGGAAGCTTTTGAAAAAATCGGCCGAGGTTTTCATTAAAAATGGCCCCCTTTCACTAAAATATTCAACAAAAATACAAATTTCACCCGAATCCAATGGGGACTGCTGTGTCTCGTTCAGCCAGTATAGGACCACGTCTGAGAGAAATTTCGAGTCAATCGGTCCAAAGTCCTGGAAGCTATTGAAAAAATCGGCCGAGGTTTTCAATAAAATCCAATGGGGACTGCTGTGTCTCGTTCAGCCAGTATAGGACCACGTCTGGGAGAAATTTCGAGTCAATCGGTCCAAAGACCTGGAAGCTATTGAAAAAATCGGCCGAGGTTTTCATTAAAAATGGCCCCCTTTCACTAAAATATTCACCAAAAATACAAATTTCACCGGAATCCAATGGGGACTGCTGTGTCTCGTTCAGCCAGTATAGGACCACGTCTGGGAGAAATTTCGAGTCAATCGGTCCAAAGACCTGGAAGCTATTGAAAAAATCGGCCGAGGTTTTCATTAAAAATGGCCACCTTTCACTAAAATATTCACCAAAAATACAAATTTCACCCGAATCCAATGGGGACTGCTGTGTCTCGTTCAGCCAGTATAGGACCACGTCTGGGAGAAATTTAGAGTCAATGGGTCCAAAGTCCTGGAAGCTATTGAAAAAATCGGCCGAGGTTTTCATTAAAATCCAATGGGGACTGCTGTGTCTCGTTCAGTCAGTATAGGACCACGTCTGGGAGAAATCTAGAGTCAATCGGTCCAAAGACCTGGAAGCTATTGAAAAAATCGGCCAAGGTTTTCATGAAAAATGGCAGATTTTCACTAAAATATTCACCAAAAATACAAATTTCACCCGAATCCAATGGGGACTGCTGTGTCTCGTTCAGCCAGTAGAGGACCACGTCTGGGAGAAATTTCGAGTCAATCGGTCCAAAGACCTGGAAGCTATTGAAAAAATCGTCCGAGGTTTTCATTTAAAATGGCCCCCTTTCACTAAAATATTCAACAAAAATACAAATTTCACCCGAATCCAATGGGGACTGCTGTGTCTCGTTCAGCCAGTATAGGACCACGTCTGAGAGAAATTTAGAGTCAATGGGTCCAAAGTCCTGGAAGCTATTGAAAAAATCGGCCGAGGTTTTCATTAAAATCCAATGGGGACTGCTGTGTCTCGTTCAGCCAGTATAGGACCACGTCTGGGAGAAATTTCGAGTCAATCGGTCCAAAGACCTGGAAGCTATTGAAAAAATCGGCCGAGGTTTTCATTAAAATCCAATGGGGACTGCTGTGTCTCGTTCAGCCAGTATAGGACCACGTCTGGGAGAAATTTCGAGTCAATCGGTCCAAAGACCTGGAAGCTATTGAAAAAATCGGCCGAGGTTTTCATGAAAAATGGTCCTCTTTCACTAAAATATTCACCAAAAATACAAATTTCACCGGAATCCAATGGGGACTGCTGTGTCTCGTTCAGCCAGTATAGGACCACGTCTGGGAGAAATTTAGAGTCAATGGGTCCAAAGTCCTGGAAGCTATTGAAAAAATCGGCCGAGGTTTTCATTAAAATCCAATGGGGACTGCTGTGTCTCGTTCAGTCAGTATAGGACCACGTCTGGGAGAAATTTCGAGTCAATCGGTCGAAAGACCTGGAAGCTATTGAAAAAATCGGCCGAGGTTTTCATTAAAAATGGCCCCCTTTCACTAAAATATTCACCAAAAATACAAATTTCACCCGAATCCAATGGGGACTGCTGTGTCTCGTTCAGCCAGTATAGGACCACGTCTGGGAGAAATTTAGAGTCAATCGGTCCAAAGACCTGGAAGCTATTGAAAAAATCGGCCGAGGTTTTCATTAAAAATGGCCCCCTTTCACTAAAATATTCACCAAAAATACAAATTTCACCCGAATCCAATGGGGACTGCTGTGTCTCGTTCAGCCAGTATAGGACCACGTCTGGGAGAAATCTAGAGTCAATCGGTCCAAAGACCTGGAAGCTATTGAAAAAATCGGCCAAGGTTTTCATGAAAAATGGCAGATTTTCACTAAAATATTCACCAAAAATACAAATTTCACCCGAATCCAATGGGGACTGCTGTGTCTCGTTCAGCCAGTATAGGACCACGTCTGGGAGAAATTTCGAGTCAATCGGTCCAAAGACGTGGAAGCTATTGAAAAAATCGGCCGAGGTTTTCATTAAAAATGGCCCCCTTTCACTAAAATATTCACCAAAAATACAAATTTCACCCGAATCCAATGGGAACTGCTGTGTCTCGTTCAGCCAGTATAGGACCACGTCTGGGAGAAATTTAGAGTCAATCGGTCCAAAGACCTGGAAGCTATTGAAAAAATCGGCCGAGGTTTTCATTAAAAATGGCCCCCTTTCACTAAAGTATTCAACAAAAATACAAATTTCACCCGAATCCAATGGGGACTGCTGTGTCTCGTTCAGCCAGTATAGGACCACGTCTGGGAGAAATTTAGAGACAATGGGTCCAAAGTCCTGGAAGCTATTGAAAAAATCGGCCGAGGTTTTCATTAAAATCCAATGGGGACTGCTGTGTCTCGTTCAGTCAGTATAGGACCACGTCTAGGAGAAATTTCGAGTCAATCGGTCGAAAGACCTGGAAGTTATTGAAAAAATCGGCCGAGGTTTTCATTAAAAATGGCCCCCTTTCACTAAAATATTCACCAAAAATACAAATTTCACCCGAATCCAATGGGGACTGCTGTGTCTCGTTCAGCCAGTATAGGACCACGTCTGGGAGAAATTTAGAGTCAATGGGTCCAAAGTCCTGGAAGCTATTGAAAAAATCGGCCGAGGTTTTCATTAAAATCCAATGGGGACTGCTGTGTCTCGTTCAGCCAGTATAGGACCACGTCTGGGAGAAATTTCGAGTCAATCGGTCCAAAGACCTGGAAGCTATTGAAAAAATCGGCCGAGGTTTTCATTAAAAATGGCCCCCTTTCACTAAAATATTCACCAAAAATACAAATTTCACCCGAATCCAATGGGGACTGCTGTGTCTCGTTCAGCCAGTATAGGACCACGTCTGGGAGAAATTTAGAGTCAATCGGTCCAAAGACCTGGAAGCTATTGAAAAAATCGGCCAAGGTTTTCATTAAAAATGGCCACCTTTCACTAAAATATTCACCAAAAATACAAATTTCACCCGAATCCAATGGGGACTGCTGTGTCTCGTTCAGCCAGTATAGGACCACGTCTGGGAGAAATTTAGAGTCAATCGGTCCAAAGACCTGGAAGCTATTGAAAAAATCGGCCAAGGTTTTCATGAAAAATGGCAGATTTTCACTAAAATATTCACCAAAAATACAAATTTCACCCGAATCCAATGGGGACTGCTGTGTCTCGTTCAGCCAGTATAGGACCACGTCTGGGAGAAATTTCGAGTCAATCGGTCCAAAGACCTGGAAGCTATTGAAAAAATCGACCGAGGTTTTCATGAAAAATGGTCCTCTTTCACTAAAATATTCACCAAAAATACAAATTTCACCCGAATCCAATGGGGACTGCTGTGTCTCGTTCAGCCAGTATAGGACCACGTCTGGGAGAAATTTAGAGTCAATCGGTCCAAAGACCTGGAAGCTATTGAAAAAATCGGCCGAGGTTTTCATTAAAAATGGCCCCCTTTCACTAAAATATTCACCAAAAATACAAATTTCACCCGAATCCAATGGGGACTGCTGTGTCTCGTTCAGCCAGTATAGGACCACGTCTGGGAGAAATTTAGAGTCAATCGGTCCAAAGACCTGGAAGCTATTGAAAAAATCGGCCAAGGTTTTCATGAAAAATGGCAGATTTTCACTAAAATATTCACCAAAAATACAAATTTCACCCGAATCCAATGGGGACTGCTGTGTCTCGTTCAGCCAGTATAGGACCACGTCTGGGAGAAATTTCGAGTCAATCGGTCCAAAGACCTGGAAGCTATTGAAAAAATCGGCCGAGGTTTTCATGAAAAATGGTCCTCTTTCACTAAAATATTCACCAAAAATACAAATTTCACCGGAATCCAATGGGGACTGCTGTGTCTCGTTCAGTCAGTATAGGACCACGTCTGGGAGAAATTTCGAGTCAATCGGTCCAAAGACCTGGAAGCTATTGAAAAAATCGGCCAAGGTTTTCATGAAAAATGGCAGATTTTCACTAAAATATTCACCAAAAATACAAATTTCACCCGAATCCAATGGGGACTGCTGTGTCTCGTTCAGCCAGTATAGGACCACGTCTGGGAGAAATTTCGAGTCAATCGGTCCAAAGACCTGGAAGCTATTGAAAAAATCGGCCGAGGTTTTCATGAAAAATGGTCCTCTTTCACTAAAATATTCACCAAAAATACAAATTTCACCGGAATCCAATGGGGACTGCTGTGTCTCGTTCAGTCAGTATAGGACCACGTCTGGGAGAAATTTCGAATCAATCGGTCCAAAGACCTGGAAGCTATTGAAAAAATCGGCCAAGGTTTTCATGAAAAATGGCAGATTTTCACTAAAATATTCACCAAAAATACAAATTTCACCCGAATCCAATGGGGACTGCTGTGTCTCGTTCAGCCAGTATAGGACCACGTCTGGGAGAAATTTAGAGTCAATCGGTCCAAAGACCTGGAAGCTATTGAAAAAATCGGCCGAGGTTTTCATTAAAAATAGCCCCCTTTCACTAAAATATTCACCAAAAATACAAATTTCACCCGAATACAATGGGGACTGCTGTGTCTCGTTCAGCCAGTATAGGACCACGTCTGGGAGAAATTTAGAGTCAATCGGTCCAAAGACCTGGAAGCTATTGAAAAAATCGGCCGAGGTTTTCATGAAAAATGGCAGATTTTCACTAAAATATTCACCAAAAATACAAATTTCACCCGAATCCAATGGGGACTGCTTTGTCTCGTTCAGCCAGTATAGGACCACGTCTGGGAGAAATTTCGAGTCAATCGGTCCAAAGACCTGGAAGCTATTGAAAAAATCGGCCGAGGTTTTCATGAAAAATGGTCCTCTTTCACTAAAATATTCACCAAAAATACAAATTTCACCGGAATCCAATGGGGACTGCTGTGTCTCGTTCAGTCAGTATAGGACCACGTCTGGGAGAAATTTCGAATCAATCGGTCCAAAGACCTGGAAGCTATTGAAAAAATCGGCCAAGGTTTTCATGAAAAATGGCAGATTTTCACTAAAATATTCACCAAAAATACAAATTTCACCCGAATCCAATGGGGACTGCTGTGTCTCGTTCAGCCAGTATAGGACCACGTCTGGGAGAAATTTCGAGTCAATCGGTCCAAAGACCTGGAAGCTATTGAAAAAATCGGCCGAGGTTTTCATTAAAAATGCCCCCTTTTCACTAAAATATTGACCAAAAATACAAATTTCACCCGAATCCAATGGGGACTGCTGTGTCTCGTTCAGCCAGTATAGGACCATGTCTAGGAGAAATTTAGAGTCAATCGGTCTAAAGACCTGGAAGCTATTGAAAAAATCGGCCAAGGTTTTCATGAAAAATGGCAGATTTTCACTAAAATATTCACCAAAAATACAAATTTCACCCGAATCCAATGGGGAGTACTGTGTCTCGTTCAGCCAGTATAGGACCACGTCTAGGAGAAATTTAGAGTCAATCGGTCCAAAGACCTGGAAGCTATTGAAAAAATCGGCCAAGGTTTTCATGAAAAATGGCAGATTTTCACTAAAATATTCACCAAAAATACAAATTTCACCCGAATCCAATGGGGACTGCTGTGTCTCGTTCAGCCAGTATAGGACCACGTCTGGGAGAAATTTCGAGTCAATCGGTCCAAAGACGTGGAAGCTATTGAAAAAATCGGCCGAGGTTTTCATTAAAAATGGCCCCCTTTCACTAAAATATTCACCAAAAATACAAATTTCACCCGAATCCAATGGGGACTGCTGTGTCTCGTTCAGCCAATATAGGACCACGTCTGGGAGAAATTTCGAGTCAATCGGTCCAAAGACCTGGAAGCTATTGAAAAAATCGGCCGAGGTTTTCATTAAAAATGGCCCCCTTTCACTAAAATATTCACCAAAAATACAAATTTCACCCGAATCCAATGGGGACTGCTGTGTCTCGTTCAGCCAGTATAGGACCACGTCTGGGAGAAATTTCGAGTCAATCGGTCCAAAGACGTGGAAGCTATTGAAAAAATCGGCCGAGGTTTTCATTAAAAATGGCCCCCTTTCACTAAAATATTCACCAAAAATACAAATTTCACCCGAATCCAATGGGGACTGCTGTGTCTCGTTCAGCCAGTATAGGACCACGTCTGGGAGAAATTTAGAGTCAATCGGTCCAAAGACCTGGAAGCTATTGAAAAAATCGGCCGAGGTTTTCATTAAAATCCAATGGGGACTGCTGTGTCTCGTTCAGCCAGTATAGGACCACGTCTGGGAGAAATTTCGAGTCAATCGGTCCAAAGACCTGGAAGCTATTGAAAAAATCGGCCGAGGTTTTCATGAAAAATGGTCCTCTTTCACTAAAATATTCACCAAAAATACAAATTTCACCGGAATCCAATGGGGACTGCTGTGTCTCGTTCAGTCAGTATAGGACCACGTCTGGGAGAAATTTCGAGTCAATCGGTCCAAAGACCTGGAAGCTATTGAAAAAATCGGCCAAGGTTTTCATGAAAAATTGTCCTCTTTCACTAAAATATTCACCAAAAATACAAATTTCACCCGAATCCAATGGGGACTGCTGTGTCTCGTTCAGCCAGTATAGGACCACGTCTGGGAGAAATTTAGAGTCAATCGGTCCAAAGACCTGGAAGCTATTGAAAAAATCGGCCGAGGTTTTCCTTAAAAAATGGCCCCCTTTCACTAAAATATTCACCAAAAATACAAATTTCACCCGAATCCAATGGGGACTGCTGTGTCTCGTTCAGCCAGTGTAGGACCACGTCTGGGAGAAATTTAGAGTCAATGGGTCCAAAGTCCTGGAAGCTATTGAAAAAATCGGCCGAGGTTGTCATTAAAATCCAATGGGGACTGCTGTGTCTCGTTCAGCCAGTATAGGACCACGTCTGGGAGAAATTTAGAGTCAATCGGTCCAAAGACCTGGAAGCTATTGAAAAAATCGGCCGAGGTTTTCATTAAAAATGGCCCCCTTTCACTAAAATATTCACCAAAAATACAAATTTCACCCGAATACAATGGGGACTGCTGTGTCTCGTTCAGCCAGTATAGGACCACGTCTGGGAGAAATTTAGAGTCAATCGGTCCAAAGACCTGGAAGCTATTGAAAAAATCGGCCGAGGTTTTCATTAAAAATGGCCCCCTTTCACTAAAATATTCACCAAAAATACAAATTTCACCCGAATCCAATGGGGACTGCTGTGTCTCGTTCAGCCAGTATAGGACCACGTCTGGGAGAAATTTAGAGTCAATCGGTCCAAAGACCTGGAAGCTATTGAAAAAATCGGCCAAGGTTTTCATTAAAAATGGCAGATTTTCACTAAAATATTCACCAAAAATACAAATTTCACCCGAATCCAATGGGGACTGCTGTGTCTCGTTCAGCCAGTATAGGACCACGTCTGGGAGAAATTTCGAGTCAATCGGTCCAAAGACCTGGAAGCTTTTGAAAAAATCGGCCGAGGTTTTCATTAAAAATGGCCCCCTTTCACTAAAATATTCAACAAAAATACAAATTTCACCCGAATCCAATGGGGACTGCTGTGTCTCGTTCAGCCAGTATAGGACCACGTCTGGGAGAAATTTAGAGTCAATGGGTCCAAAGTCCTGGAAGCTATTGAAAAAATCGGCCGAGGTTTTCATTAAAATCCAATGGGGACTGCTGTGTCTCGTTCAGTCAGTATAGGACCACGTCTGGGAGAAATTTAGAGTCAATCGGTCCAAAGACCTGGAAGCTATTGAAAAAATCGGCCAAGGTTTTCATGAAAAATGGTCCTCTTTCACTAAAATATTCACCAAAAATACAAATTTCACCGGAATCCAATGGGGACTGCTGTGTCTCGTTCAGTCAGTATAGGACCACGTCTGGGAGAAATTTCGAGTCAATCGGTCCAAAGACCTGGAAGCTATTGAAAAAATCGGCCAAGGTTTTCATGAAAAATTGTCCTCTTTCACTAAAATATTCACCAAAAATACAAATTTCACCCGAATCCAATGGGGACTGCTGTGTCTCGTTCAGCCAGTATAGGACCACGTCTGGGAGAAATTTAGAGTCAATCGGTCCAAAGACCTGGAAGCTATTGAAAAAATCGGCCGAGGTTTTCCTTAAAAAATGGCCCCCTTTCACTAAAATATTCACCAAAAATACAAATTTCACCCGAATCCAATGGGGACTGCTGTGTCTCGTTCAGCCAGTGTAGGACCACGTCTGGGAGAAATTTAGAGTCAATGGGTCCAAAGTCCTGGAAGCTATTGAAAAAATCGGCCGAGGTTTTCATTAAAATCCAAGGGGGACTGCTGTGTCTCGTTCAGCCAGTATAGGACCACGTCTGGGAGAAATTTAGAGTCAATCGGTCCAAAGACCTGGAAGCTATTGAAAAAATCGGCCGAGGTTTTCATTAAAAATGGCCCCCTTTCACTAAAATATTCACCAAAAATACAAATTTCACCCGAATACAATGGGGACTGCTGTGTCTCGTTCAGCCAGTATAGGACCACGTCTGGGAGAAATTTAGAGTCAATCGGTCCAAAGACCTGGAAGCTATTGAAAAAATCGGCCGAGGTTTTCATTAAAAATGGCCCCCTTTCACTAAAATATTCACCCAAAATACAAATTTCACCCGAATCCAATGGGGACTGCTGTGTCTCGTTCAGCCAGTATAGGACCACGTCTGGGAGAAATTTCGAGTCAATCGGTCCAAAGACCTGGAAGCTATTGAAAAAATCGGCCAAGGTTTTCATTAAAAATGGCAGATTTTCACTAAAATATTCACCAAAAATACAAATTTCACCCGAATCCAATGGGGACTGCTGTGTCTCGTTCAGCCAGTATAGGACCACGTCTGGGAGAAATTTCGAGTCAATCGGTCCAAAGACCTGGAAGCTTTTGAAAAAATCGGCCGAGGTTTTCATTAAAAATGGCCCCCTTTCACTAAAATATTCAACAAAAATACAAATTTCACCCGAATCCAATGGGGACTGCTGTGTCTCGTTCAGCCAGTATAGGACCACGTCTGAGAGAAATTTAGAGTCAATGGGTCCAAAGTCCTGGAAGCTATTGAAAAAATCGGCCGAGGTTTTCAATAAAATCCAATGGGGACTGCTGTGTCTCGTTCAGCCAGTATAGGACCACGTCTGGGAGAAATTTCGAGTCAATCGGTCCAAAGACCTGGAAGCTATTGAAAAAATCGGCCGAGGTTTTCATTAAAAATGGCCCCCTTTCACTAAAATATTCACCAAAAATACAAATTTCACCGGAATCCAATGGGGACTGCTGTGTCTCGTTCAGCCAGTATAGGACCACGTCTGGGAGAAATTTCGAGTCAATCGGTCCAAAGACCTGGAAGCTATTGAAAAAATCGGCCGAGGTTTTCATTAAAAATGGCCACCTTTCACTAAAATATTCACCAAAAATACAAATTTCACCCGAATCCAATGGGGACTGCTGTGTCTCGTTCAGCCAGTATAGGACCACGTCTGGGAGAAATTTAGAGTCAATGGGTCCAAAGTCCTGGAAGCTATTGAAAAAATCGGCCGAGGTTTTCATTAAAATCCAATGGGGACTGCTGTGTCTCGTTCAGTCAGTATAGGACCACGTCTGGGAGAAATCTAGAGTCAATCGGTCCAAAGACCTGGAAGCTATTGAAAAAATCGGCCAAGGTTTTCATGAAAAATGGCAGATTTTCACTAAAATATTCACCAAAAATACAAATTTCACCCGAATCCAATGGGGACTGCTGTGTCTCGTTCAGCCAGTAGAGGACCACGTCTGGGAGAAATTTCGAGTCAATCGGTCCAAAGACCTGGAAGCTATTGAAAAAATCGTCCGAGGTTTTCATTTAAAATGGCCCCCTTTCACTAAAATATTCAACAAAAATACAAATTTCACCCGAATCCAATGGGGACTGCTGTGTCTCGTTCAGCCAGTATAGGACCACGTCTGAGAGAAATTTAGAGTCAATGGGTCCAAAGTCCTGGAAGCTATTGAAAAAATCGGCCGAGGTTTTCATTAAAATCCAATGGGGACTGCTGTGTCTCGTTCAGCCAGTATAGGACCACGTCTGGGAGAAATTTCGAGTCAATCGGTCCAAAGACCTGGAAGCTATTGAAAAAATCGGCCGAGGTTTTCATTAAAATCCAATGGGGACTGCTGTGTCTCGTTCAGCCAGTATAGGACCACGTCTGGGAGAAATTTCGAGTCAATCGGTCCAAAGACCTGGAAGCTATTGAAAAAATCGGCCGAGGTTTTCATGAAAAATGGTCCTCTTTCACTAAAATATTCACCAAAAATACAAATTTCACCGGAATCCAATGGGGACTGCTGTGTCTCGTTCAGCCAGTATAGGACCACGTCTGGGAGAAATTTAGAGTCAATGGGTCCAAAGTCCTGGAAGCTATTGAAAAAATCGGCCGAGGTTTTCATTAAAATCCAATGGGGACTGCTGTGTCTCGTTCAGTCAGTATAGGACCACGTCTGGGAGAAATTTCGAGTCAATCGGTCGAAAGACCTGGAAGCTATTGAAAAAATCGGCCGAGGTTTTCATTAAAAATGGCCCCCTTTCACTAAAATATTCACCAAAAATACAAATTTCACCCGAATCCAATGGGGACTGCTGTGTCTCGTTCAGCCAGTATAGGACCACGTCTGGGAGAAATTTAGAGTCAATCGGTCCAAAGACCTGGAAGCTATTGAAAAAATCGGCCGAGGTTTTCATTAAAAATGGCCCCCTTTCACTAAAATATTCACCAAAAATACAAATTTCACCCGAATCCAATGGGGACTGCTGTGTCTCGTTCAGCCAGTATAGGACCACGTCTGGGAGAAATCTAGAGTCAATCGGTCCAAAGACCTGGAAGCTATTGAAAAAATCGGCCAAGGTTTTCATGAAAAATGGCAGATTTTCACTAAAATATTCACCAAAAATACAAATTTCACCCGAATCCAATGGGGACTGCTGTGTCTCGTTCAGCCAGTATAGGACCACGTCTGGGAGAAATTTCGAGTCAATCGGTCCAAAGACGTGGAAGCTATTGAAAAAATCGGCCGAGGTTTTCATTAAAAATGGCCCCCTTTCACTAAAATATTCACCAAAAATACAAATTTCACCCGAATCCAATGGGAACTGCTGTGTCTCGTTCAGCCAGTATAGGACCACGTCTGGGAGAAATTTAGAGTCAATCGGTCCAAAGACCTGGAAGCTATTGAAAAAATCGGCCGAGGTTTTCATTAAAAATGGCCCCCTTTCACTAAAGTATTCAACAAAAATACAAATTTCACCCGAATCCAATGGGGACTGCTGTGTCTCGTTCAGCCAGTATAGGACCACGTCTGGGAGAAATTTAGAGACAATGGGTCCAAAGTCCTGGAAGCTATTGAAAAAATCGGCCGAGGTTTTCATTAAAATCCAATGGGGACTGCTATGTCTCGTTCAGTCAGTATAGGACCACGTCTAGGAGAAATATCGAGTCAATCGGTCGAAAGACCTGGAAGTTATTGAAAAAATCGGCCGAGGTTTTCATTAAAAATGGCCCCCTTTCACTAAAATATTCACCAAAAATACAAATTTCACCCGAATCCAATGGGGACTGCTGTGTCTCGTTCAGCCAGTATAGGACCACGTCTGGGAGAAATTTAGAGTCAATGGGTCCAAAGTCCTGGAAGCTATTGAAAAAATCGGCCGAGGTTTTCATTAAAATCCAATGGGGACTGCTGTGTCTCGTTCAGCCAGTATAGGACCACGTCTGGGAGAAATTTCGAGTCAATCGGTCCAAAGACCTGGAAGCTATTGAAAAAATCGGCCGAGGTTTTCATTAAAAATGGCCCCCTTTCACTAAAATATTCACCAAAAATACAAATTTCACCCGAATCCAATGGGGACTGCTGTGTCTCGTTCAGCCAGTATAGGACCACGTCTGGGAGAAATTTAGAGTCAATCGGTCCAAAGACCTGGAAGCTATTGAAAAAATCGGCCAAGGTTTTCATGAAAAATGGCAGATTTTCACTAAAATATTCACCAAAAATACAAATTTCACCCGAATCCAATGGGGACTGCTGTGTCTCGTTCAGCCAGTATAGGACCACGTCTGGGAGAAATTTCGAGTCAATCGGTCCAAAGACCTGGTAGCTATTGAAAAAATCGGCCGAGGTTTTCATTAAAAATGGCCCCCTTTCACTAAAATATTCACCAAAGATACAAATTTCACCAGAATCCAATGGGGACTGCTGTGTCTCGTTCAGCCAGTATAGGACCATGTCTTGGTGAAATTTCGAGTCAATCGGTCCAAAGACCTGGAAGCTATTGAAAAAATCGGCCGAGGTTTTCATGAAAAATGGCAGATTTTCACTAAAATATCCAAAGACGTGGAAGCTATTGAAAAAATCGGCCGAGGTTTTCATGAAAAATGGCAGATTTTCACTAAAATATTCACCAAAATTTCAAATTTCACCCGAATCGAATGGGGACTGCTGTGTCTCGTTCAGCCAGTATAGGACCACGTCTGGGGGAAATTTCGAGTCAATCAGTCCAAAGACCTGGTAGCTATTGAAAGAATCGGCTGAGGTTTTCATTAAAAATGGCCCCCTTTCACTAAAATATTCACCAAAAATACAAATTTCAACCGAATCGAATGGGGACTGCGGTGTCTCGTTCAGCCAGTATAGGACCACGTCTGGGAGAAATTTCGAGTCAATGGGTCCAAAGACCTGGAAGCTATTGAAAAAATCGGCCAAGGTTTTCATGAAAAATGGCCCCCTTTCACTAAAATATTCACCAAAATTTCAAATTTCACCCGAATCCAATGGGGACTGCTGTGTCTCGTTCAGCCAGTATAGGACCACGTCTGGGGGAAATTTCGAGTCAATCGGTCCAAAGACCTGGTAGCTATTGAAAGAATCGGCCAAGGTTTTCATGAAAAATGGCCCCCTTAAACTAAAATATTCACCAAAAATACAAATTTCACCCGAATCCAATGGGGACTGCTGTGTCTCGTTCAGCCAGTATAGGACGACGTCTGGGAGAAATTTCGAGTCAATCGGTCCAAAGACCTGGAAGCTATTGAAAAAATCGGCCGAGGTTTTCATGAAAAATGGCAGATTTTCACTAAACTATCCAAAGACCTGGAAGCTATTGAAAAAATCGGCCGAGGTTTTCATGAAAAATGACAGATTTTCACTAAAATATTCACCAAAAATACAAATTTCACCCGAATCCAATGGGGACTGCTGTGTCTCGTTCAGCCAGTATAGGACCACGTCTGGGAGAAATTTCGAGTCAATCGGTCCAAAGACCTGGAAGCTATTGAAAAAATCCGCCGAGGTTTTCATGAAAAATGGCCACCTTTCACTAAAATATTCACCAAAAATACAAATTTCACCCGAATCCAATGGGGACTGCTGTGTCTCGTTCAGCCAGTATAGGACCACGTCTGGGAGAAATTTAGAGTCAATGGGTCCAAAGTCCTGGAAGCTATTGAAAAAATCGGCCGAGGTTTTCATTAAAATCCAATGGGGACTGCTGTGTCTCGTTCAGTCAGTATAGGACCACGTCTGGGAGAAATCTAGAGTCAATCGGTCCAAAGACCTGGAAGCTATTGAAAAAATCGGCCAAGGTTTTCATGAAAAATGGCAGATTTTCACTAAAATATTCACCAAAAATACAAATTTCACCCGAATCCAATGGGGACTGCTGTGTCTCGTTCAGCCAGTAGAGGACCACGTCTGGGAGAAATTTCGAGTCAATCGGTCCAAAGACCTGGAAGCTATTGAAAAAATCGTCCGAGGTTTTCATTTAAAATGGCCCCCTTTCACTAAAATATTCAACAAAAATACAAATTTCACCCGAATCCAATGGGGACTGCTGTGTCTCGTTCAGCCAGTATAGGACCACGTCTGAGAGAAATTTAGAGTCAATCGGTCCAAAGACGTGGAAGCTATTGAAAAAATCGGCCGAGGTTTTCATTAAAATCCAATGGGGACTGCTGTGTCTCGTTCAGTCAGTATAGGACCACGTCTGGGAGAAATTTAGAGTCAATCGGTCCAAAGACCTGGAAGCTATTGAAAAAATCGGCCAAGGTTTTCATGAAAAATGGTCCTCTTTCACTAAAATATTCACCAAAAATACAAATTTCACCGGAATCCAATGGGGACTGCTGTGTCTCGTTCAGTCAGTATAGGACCACGTCTGGGAGAAATTTCGAGTCAATCGGTCCAAAGTCCTGGAAGCTATTGAAAAAATCGGCCGAGGTTTTCAATAAAATCCAATGGGGACTGCTGTGTCTCGTTCAGCCAGTATAGGACCACGTCTGGGAGAAATTTCGAGTCAATCGGTCCAAAGACCTGGAAGCTATTGAAAAAATCGGCCGAGGTTTTCATTAAAAATGGCCCCCTTTCACTAAAATATTCACCAAAAATACAAATTTCACCGGAATCCAATGGGGACTGCTGTGTCTCGTTCAGCCAGTATAGGACCACGTCTGGGAGAAATTTCGAGTCAATCGGTCCAAAGACCTGGAAGCTATTGAAAAAATCGGCCGAGGTTTTCATTAAAAATGGCCACCTTTCACTAAAATATTCACCAAAAATACAAATTTCACCCGAATCCAATGGGGACTGCTGTGTCTCGTTCAGCCAGTATAGGACCACGTCTGGGAGAAATTTAGAGTCAATGGGTCCAAAGTCCTGGAAGCTATTGAAAAAATCGGCCGAGGTTTTCATTAAAATCCAATGGGGACTGCTGTGTCTCGTTCAGTCAGTATAGGACCACGTCTGGGAGAAATCTAGAGTCAATCGGTCCAAAGACCTGGAAGCTATTGAAAAAATCGGCCAAGGTTTTCATGAAAAATGGCAGATTTTCACTAAAATATTCACCAAAAATACAAATTTCACCCGAATCCAATGGGGACTGCTGTGTCTCGTTCAGCCAGTAGAGGACCACGTCTGGGAGAAATTTCGAGTCAATCGGTCCAAAGACCTGGAAGCTATTGAAAAAATCGTCCGAGGTTTTCATTTAAAATGGCCCCCTTTCACTAAAATATTCAACAAAAATACAAATTTCACCCGAATCCAATGGGGACTGCTGTGTCTCGTTCAGCCAGTATAGGACCACGTCTGAGAGAAATTTAGAGTCAATCGGTCCAAAGACGTGGAAGCTATTGAAAAAATCGGCCGAGGTTTTCATTAAAATCCAATGGGGACTGCTGTGTCTCGTTCAGTCAGTATAGGACCACGTCTGGGAGAAATTTAGAGTCAATCGGTCCAAAGACCTGGAAGCTATTGAAAAAATCGGCCAAGGTTTTCATGAAAAATGGTCCTCTTTCACTAAAATATTCACCAAAAATACAAATTTCACCGGAATCCAATGGGGACTGCTGTGTCTCGTTCAGTCAGTATAGGACCACGTCTGGGAGAAATTTCGAGTCAATCGGTCCAAAGACCTGGAAGCTATTGAAAAAATCGGCCAAGGTTTTCATGAAAAATTGTCCTCTTTCACTAAAATATTCACCAAAAATACAAATTTCACCCGAATCCAATGGGGACTGCTGTGTCTCGTTCAGCCAGTATAGGACCACGTCTGGGAGAAATTTAGAGTCAATCGGTCCAAAGACCTGGAAGCTATTGAAAAAATCGGCCGAGGTTTTCCTTAAAAAATGGCCCCCTTTCACTAAAATATTCACCAAAAATACAAATTTCACCCGAATCCAATGGGGACTGCTGTGTCTCGTTCAGCCAGTATAGGACCACGTCTGGGAGAAATTTAGAGTCAATCGGTCCAAAGACCTGGTAGCTATTGAAAAAATCGGCCAAGGTTTTCATTAAAAATGGCCCCCTTTCACTAAAATATTCACCAAAAATACAAATTTCACCCGAATCCAATGGGGACTGCTGTGTCTCGTTCAGCCAGTATAGGACCACGTCTGGGAGAAATTTCGAGTCAATCGGTCCAAAGACCTGGAAGCTATTGAAAAAATCGGCCAAGGTTTTCATTAAAAATGGCAGATTTTCACTAAAATATTCACCAAAAATACAAATTTCACCCGAATCCAATGGGGACTGCTGTGTCTCGTTCAGCCAGTATAGGACCACGTCTGGGAGAAATTTAGAGTCAATCGGTCCAAAGACCTGGAAGCTTTTGAAAAAATCGGCCGAGGTTTTCATTAAAAATGGCCCCCTTTCACTAAAATATTCAACAAAAATACAAATTTCACCCGAATCCAATGGGGACTGCTGTGTCTCGTTCAGCCAGTATAGGACCACGTCTGAGAGAAATTTCGAGTCAATCGGTCCAAAGTCCTGGAAGCTATTGAAAAAATCGGCCGAGGTTTTCAATAAAATCCAATGGGGACTGCTGTGTCTCGTTCAGCCAGTATAGGACCACGTCTGGGAGAAATTTCGAGTCAATCGGTCCAAAGACCTGGAAGCTATTGAAAAAATCGGCCGAGGTTTTCATTAAAAATGGCCCCCTTTCACTAAAATATTCACCAAAAATACAAATTTCACCGGAATCCAATGGGGACTGCTGTGTCTCGTTCAGCCAGTATAGGACCACGTCTGGGAGAAATTTCGAGTCAATCGGTCCAAAGACCTGGAAGCTATTGAAAAAATCGGCCGAGGTTTTCATTAAAAATGGCCACCTTTCACTAAAATATTCACCAAAAATACAAATTTCACCCGAATCCAATGGGGACTGCTGTGTCTCGTTCAGCCAGTATAGGACCACGTCTGGGAGAAATTTAGAGTCAATGGGTCCAAAGTCCTGGAAGCTATTGAAAAAATCGGCCGAGGTTTTCATTAAAATCCAATGGGGACTGCTGTGTCTCGTTCAGTCAGTATAGGACCACGTCTGGGAGAAATCTAGAGTCAATCGGTCCAAAGACCTGGAAGCTATTGAAAAAATCGGCCAAGGTTTTCATGAAAAATGGCAGATTTTCACTAAAATATTCACCAAAAATACAAATTTCACCCGAATCCAATGGGGACTGCTGTGTCTCGTTCAGCCAGTAGAGGACCACGTCTGGGAGAAATTTCGAGTCAATCGGTCCAAAGACCTGGAAGCTATTGAAAAAATCGTCCGAGGTTTTCATTTAAAATGGCCCCCTTTCACTAAAATATTCAACAAAAATACAAATTTCACCCGAATCCAATGGGGACTGCTGTGTCTCGTTCAGCCAGTATAGGACCACGTCTGAGAGAAATTTAGAGTCAATGGGTCCAAAGTCCTGGAAGCTATTGAAAAAATCGGCCGAGGTTTTCATTAAAATCCAATGGGGACTGCTGTGTCTCGTTCAGCCAGTATAGGACCACGTCTGGGAGAAATTTCGAGTCAATCGGTCCAAAGACCTGGAAGCTATTGAAAAAATCGGCCGAGGTTTTCATTAAAATCCAATGGGGACTGCTGTGTCTCGTTCAGCCAGTATAGGACCACGTCTGGGAGAAATTTCGAGTCAATCGGTCCAAAGACCTGGAAGCTATTGAAAAAATCGGCCGAGGTTTTCATGAAAAATGGTCCTCTTTCACTAAAATATTCACCAAAAATACAAATTTCACCGGAATCCAATGGGGACTGCTGTGTCTCGTTCAGCCAGTATAGGACCACGTCTGGGAGAAATTTAGAGTCAATGGGTCCAAAGTCCTGGAAGCTATTGAAAAAATCGGCCGAGGTTTTCATTAAAATCCAATGGGGACTGCTGTGTCTCGTTCAGTCAGTATAGGACCACGTCTGGGAGAAATTTCGAGTCAATCGGTCGAAAGACCTGGAAGCTATTGAAAAAATCGGCCGAGGTTTTCATTAAAAATGGCCCCCTTTCACTAAAATATTCACCAAAAATACAAATTTCACCCGAATCCAATGGGGACTGCTGTGTCTCGTTCAGCCAGTATAGGACCACGTCTGGGAGAAATTTAGAGTCAATCGGTCCAAAGACCTGGAAGCTATTGAAAAAATCGGCCGAGGTTTTCATTAAAAATGGCCCCCTTTCACTAAAATATTCACCAAAAATACAAATTTCACCCGAATCCAATGGGGACTGCTGTGTCTCGTTCAGCCAGTATAGGACCACGTCTGGGAGAAATCTAGAGTCAATCGGTCCAAAGACCTGGAAGCTATTGAAAAAATCGGCCAAGGTTTTCATGAAAAATGGCAGATTTTCACTAAAATATTCACCAAAAATACAAATTTCACCCGAATCCAATGGGGACTGCTGTGTCTCGTTCAGCCAGTATAGGACCACGTCTGGGAGAAATTTCGAGTCAATCGGTCCAAAGACCTGGAAGCTATTGAAAAAATCGGCCGAGGTTTTCATGAAAAATGGTCCTCTTTCACTAAAATATTCACCAAAAATACAAATTTCACCGGAATCCAATGGGGACTGCTGTGTCTCGTTCAGTCAGTATAGGACCACGTCTGGGAGAAATTTCGAGTCAATCGGTCCAAAGACCTGGAAGCTATTGAAAAAATCGGCCAAGGTTTTCATGAAAAATTGTCCTCTTTCACTAAAATATTCACCAAAAATACAAATTTCACCCGAATCCAATGGGGACTGCTGTGTCTCGTTCAGCCAGTATAGGACCACGTCTGGGAGAAATTTAGAGTCAATCGGTCCAAAGACCTGGAAGCTATTGAAAAAATCGGCCGAGGTTTTCCTTAAAAAATGGCCCCCTTTCACTAAAATATTCACCAAAAATACAAATTTCACCCGAATCCAATGGGGACTGCTGTGTCTCGTTCAGCCAGTGTAGGACCACGTCTGGGAGAAATTTAGAGTCAATGGGTCCAAAGTCCTGGAAGCTATTGAAAAAATCGGCCGAGGTTGTCATTAAAATCCAATGGGGACTGCTGTGTCTCGTTCAGCCAGTATAGGACCACGTCTGGGAGAAATTTAGAGTCAATCGGTCCAAAGACCTGGAAGCTATTGAAAAAATCGGCCGAGGTTTTCATTAAAAATGGCCCCCTTTCACTAAAATATTCACCAAAAATACAAATTTCACCCGAATACAATGGGGACTGCTGTGTCTCGTTCAGCCAGTATAGGACCACGTCTGGGAGAAATTTAGAGTCAATCGGTCCAAAGACCTGGAAGCTATTGAAAAAATCGGCCGAGGTTTTCATTAAAAATGGCCCCCTTTCACTAAAATATTCACCAAAAATACAAATTTCACCCGAATCCAATGGGGACTGCTGTGTCTCGTTCAGCCAGTATAGGACCACGTCTGGGAGAAATTTAGAGTCAATCGGTCCAAAGACCTGGAAGCTATTGAAAAAATCGGCCAAGGTTTTCATTAAAAATGGCAGATTTTCACTAAAATATTCACCAAAAATACAAATTTCACCCGAATCCAATGGGGACTGCTGTGTCTCGTTCAGCCAGTATAGGACCACGTCTGGGAGAAATTTCGAGTCAATCGGTCCAAAGACCTGGAAGCTTTTGAAAAAATCGGCCGAGGTTTTCATTAAAAATGGCCCCCTTTCACTAAAATATTCAACAAAAATACAAATTTCACCCGAATCCAATGGGGACTGCTGTGTCTCGTTCAGCCAGTATAGGACCACGTCTGGGAGAAATTTAGAGTCAATGGGTCCAAAGTCCTGGAAGCTATTGAAAAAATCGGCCGAGGTTTTCATTAAAATCCAATGGGGACTGCTGTGTCTCGTTCAGTCAGTATAGGACCACGTCTGGGAGAAATTTAGAGTCAATCGGTCCAAAGACCTGGAAGCTATTGAAAAAATCGGCCAAGGTTTTCATGAAAAATGGTCCTCTTTCACTAAAATATTCACCAAAAATACAAATTTCACCGGAATCCAATGGGGACTGCTGTGTCTCGTTCAGTCAGTATAGGACCACGTCTGGGAGAAATTTCGAGTCAATCGGTCCAAAGACCTGGAAGCTATTGAAAAAATCGGCCAAGGTTTTCATGAAAAATTGTCCTCTTTCACTAAAATATTCACCAAAAATACAAATTTCACCCGAATCCAATGGGGACTGCTGTGTCTCGTTCAGCCAGTATAGGACCACGTCTGGGAGAAATTTAGAGTCAATCGGTCCAAAGACCTGGAAGCTATTGAAAAAATCGGCCGAGGTTTTCCTTAAAAAATGGCCCCCTTTCACTAAAATATTCACCAAAAATACAAATTTCACCCGAATCCAATGGGGACTGCTGTGTCTCGTTCAGCCAGTGTAGGACCACGTCTGGGAGAAATTTAGAGTCAATGGGTCCAAAGTCCTGGAAGCTATTGAAAAAATCGGCCGAGGTTTTCATTAAAATCCAAGGGGGACTGCTGTGTCTCGTTCAGCCAGTATAGGACCACGTCTGGGAGAAATTTAGAGTCAATCGGTCCAAAGACCTGGAAGCTATTGAAAAAATCGGCCGAGGTTTTCATTAAAAATGGCCCCCTTTCACTAAAATATTCACCAAAAATACAAATTTCACCCGAATACAATGGGGACTGCTGTGTCTCGTTCAGCCAGTATAGGACCACGTCTGGGAGAAATTTAGAGTCAATCGGTCCAAAGACCTGGAAGCTATTGAAAAAATCGGCCGAGGTTTTCATTAAAAATGGCCCCCTTTCACTAAAATATTCACCCAAAATACAAATTTCACCCGAATCCAATGGGGACTGCTGTGTCTCGTTCAGCCAGTATAGGACCACGTCTGGGAGAAATTTCGAGTCAATCGGTCCAAAGACCTGGAAGCTATTGAAAAAATCGGCCAAGGTTTTCATTAAAAATGGCAGATTTTCACTAAAATATTCACCAAAAATACAAATTTCACCCGAATCCAATGGGGACTGCTGTGTCTCGTTCAGCCAGTATAGGACCACGTCTGGGAGAAATTTCGAGTCAATCGGTCCAAAGACCTGGAAGCTTTTGAAAAAATCGGCCGAGGTTTTCATTAAAAATGGCCCCCTTTCACTAAAATATTCAACAAAAATACAAATTTCACCCGAATCCAATGGGGACTGCTGTGTCTCGTTCAGCCAGTATAGGACCACGTCTGAGAGAAATTTAGAGTCAATGGGTCCAAAGTCCTGGAAGCTATTGAAAAAATCGGCCGAGGTTTTCAATAAAATCCAATGGGGACTGCTGTGTCTCGTTCAGCCAGTATAGGACCACGTCTGGGAGAAATTTCGAGTCAATCGGTCCAAAGACCTGGAAGCTATTGAAAAAATCGGCCGAGGTTTTCATTAAAAATGGCCCCCTTTCACTAAAATATTCACCAAAAATACAAATTTCACCGGAATCCAATGGGGACTGCTGTGTCTCGTTCAGCCAGTATAGGACCACGTCTGGGAGAAATTTCGAGTCAATCGGTCCAAAGACCTGGAAGCTATTGAAAAAATCGGCCGAGGTTTTCATTAAAAATGGCCACCTTTCACTAAAATATTCACCAAAAATACAAATTTCACCCGAATCCAATGGGGACTGCTGTGTCTCGTTCAGCCAGTATAGGACCACGTCTGGGAGAAATTTAGAGTCAATGGGTCCAAAGTCCTGGAAGCTATTGAAAAAATCGGCCGAGGTTTTCATTAAAATCCAATGGGGACTGCTGTGTCTCGTTCAGTCAGTATAGGACCACGTCTGGGAGAAATCTAGAGTCAATCGGTCCAAAGACCTGGAAGCTATTGAAAAAATCGGCCAAGGTTTTCATGAAAAATGGCAGATTTTCACTAAAATATTCACCAAAAATACAAATTTCACCCGAATCCAATGGGGACTGCTGTGTCTCGTTCAGCCAGTAGAGGACCACGTCTGGGAGAAATTTCGAGTCAATCGGTCCAAAGACCTGGAAGCTATTGAAAAAATCGTCCGAGGTTTTCATTTAAAATGGCCCCCTTTCACTAAAATATTCAACAAAAATACAAATTTCACCCGAATCCAATGGGGACTGCTGTGTCTCGTTCAGCCAGTATAGGACCACGTCTGAGAGAAATTTAGAGTCAATGGGTCCAAAGTCCTGGAAGCTATTGAAAAAATCGGCCGAGGTTTTCATTAAAATCCAATGGGGACTGCTGTGTCTCGTTCAGCCAGTATAGGACCACGTCTGGGAGAAATTTCGAGTCAATCGGTCCAAAGACCTGGAAGCTATTGAAAAAATCGGCCGAGGTTTTCATTAAAATCCAATGGGGACTGCTGTGTCTCGTTCAGCCAGTATAGGACCACGTCTGGGAGAAATTTCGAGTCAATCGGTCCAAAGACCTGGAAGCTATTGAAAAAATCGGCCGAGGTTTTCATGAAAAATGGTCCTCTTTCACTAAAATATTCACCAAAAATACAAATTTCACCGGAATCCAATGGGGACTGCTGTGTCTCGTTCAGCCAGTATAGGACCACGTCTGGGAGAAATTTAGAGTCAATGGGTCCAAAGTCCTGGAAGCTATTGAAAAAATCGGCCGAGGTTTTCATTAAAATCCAATGGGGACTGCTGTGTCTCGTTCAGTCAGTATAGGACCACGTCTGGGAGAAATTTCGAGTCAATCGGTCGAAAGACCTGGAAGCTATTGAAAAAATCGGCCGAGGTTTTCATTAAAAATGGCCCCCTTTCACTAAAATATTCACCAAAAATACAAATTTCACCCGAATCCAATGGGGACTGCTGTGTCTCGTTCAGCCAGTATAGGACCACGTCTGGGAGAAATTTAGAGTCAATCGGTCCAAAGACCTGGAAGCTATTGAAAAAATCGGCCGAGGTTTTCATTAAAAATGGCCCCCTTTCACTAAAATATTCACCAAAAATACAAATTTCACCCGAATCCAATGGGGACTGCTGTGTCTCGTTCAGCCAGTATAGGACCACGTCTGGGAGAAATCTAGAGTCAATCGGTCCAAAGACCTGGAAGCTATTGAAAAAATCGGCCAAGGTTTTCATGAAAAATGGCAGATTTTCACTAAAATATTCACCAAAAATACAAATTTCACCCGAATCCAATGGGGACTGCTGTGTCTCGTTCAGCCAGTATAGGACCACGTCTGGGAGAAATTTCGAGTCAATCGGTCCAAAGACGTGGAAGCTATTGAAAAAATCGGCCGAGGTTTTCATTAAAAATGGCCCCCTTTCACTAAAATATTCACCAAAAATACAAATTTCACCCGAATCCAATGGGAACTGCTGTGTCTCGTTCAGCCAGTATAGGACCACGTCTGGGAGAAATTTAGAGTCAATCGGTCCAAAGACCTGGAAGCTATTGAAAAAATCGGCCGAGGTTTTCATTAAAAATGGCCCCCTTTCACTAAAGTATTCAACAAAAATACAAATTTCACCCGAATCCAATGGGGACTGCTGTGTCTCGTTCAGCCAGTATAGGACCACGTCTGGGAGAAATTTAGAGACAATGGGTCCAAAGTCCTGGAAGCTATTGAAAAAATCGGCCGAGGTTTTCATTAAAATCCAATGGGGACTGCTATGTCTCGTTCAGTCAGTATAGGACCACGTCTAGGAGAAATATCGAGTCAATCGGTCGAAAGACCTGGAAGTTATTGAAAAAATCGGCCGAGGTTTTCATTAAAAATGGCCCCCTTTCACTAAAATATTCACCAAAAATACAAATTTCACCCGAATCCAATGGGGACTGCTGTGTCTCGTTCAGCCAGTATAGGACCACGTCTGGGAGAAATTTAGAGTCAATGGGTCCAAAGTCCTGGAAGCTATTGAAAAAATCGGCCGAGGTTTTCATTAAAATCCAATGGGGACTGCTGTGTCTCGTTCAGCCAGTATAGGACCACGTCTGGGAGAAATTTCGAGTCAATCGGTCCAAAGACCTGGAAGCTATTGAAAAAATCGGCCGAGGTTTTCATTAAAAATGGCCCCCTTTCACTAAAATATTCACCAAAAATACAAATTTCACCCGAATCCAATGGGGACTGCTGTGTCTCGTTCAACCAGTATAGGACCACGTCTGGGAGAAATTTAGAGTCAATCGGTCCAAAGACCTGGAAGCTATTGAAAAAATCGGCCAAGGTTTTCATGAAAAATGGCAGATTTTCACTAAAATATTCACCAAAAATACAAATTTCACCCGAATCCAATGGGGACTGCTGTGTCTCGTTCAGCCAGTATAGGACCACGTCTGGGAGAAATTTCGAGTCAATCGGTCCAAAGACCTGGTAGCTATTGAAAAAATCGGCCGAGGTTTTCATTAAAAATGGCCCCCTTTCACTAAAATATTCACCAAAGATACAAATTTCACCAGAATCCAATGGGGACTGCTGTGTCTCGTTCAGCCAGTATAGGACCATGTCTTGGTGAAATTTCGAGTCAATCGGTCCAAAGACCTGGAAGCTATTGAAAAAATCGGCCGAGGTTTTCATGAAAAATGGCAGATTTTCACTAAAATATCCAAAGACCTGGAAGCTATTGAAAAAATCGGCCGAGGTTTTCATGAAAAATGGCAGATTTTCACTAAAATATTCACCAAAATTTCAAATTTCACCCGAATCGAATGGGGACTGCTGTGTCTCGTTCAGCCAGTATAGGACCACGTCTGGGGGAAATTTCGAGTCAATCAGTCCAAAGACCTGGTAGCTATTGAAAGAATCGGCTGAGGTTTTCATTAAAAATGGCCCCCTTTCACTAAAATATTCACCAAAAATACAAATTTCAACCGAATCGAATGGGGACTGCGGTGTCTCGTTCAGCCAGTATAGGACCACGTCTGGGAGAAATTTCGAGTCAATCGGTCCAAAGACCTGGAAGCTATTGAAAAAATCGTTCGAGGTTTTCATGACAAATGGCAGATTTTCACTAAAATATTCACCAAAAATACAAATTTCACCCGAATCCAATGGGGACTGCTGTGTCTCGTTCAGCCAGTATAGGACCACGTCTGGGAGAAATTTCGAGTCAATGGGTCCAAAGACCTGGAAGCTATTGAAAAAATCGGCCAAGGTTTTCATGAAAAATGGCCCCCTTTCACTAAAATATTCACCAAAATTTCAAATTTCACCCGAATCCAATGGGGACTGCTGTGTCTCGTTCAGCCAGTATAGGACCACGTCTGGGGGAAATTTCGAGTCAATCGGTCCAAAGACCTGGTAGCTATTGAAAGAATCGGCCAAGGTTTTCATGAAAAATGGCCCCCTTAAACTAAAATATTCACCAAAAATACAAATTTCACCCGAATCCAATGGGGACTGCTGTGTCTCGTTCAGCCCGTATAGGACGACGTCTGGGAGAAATTTCGAGTCAATCGGTCCAAAGACCTGGAAGCTATTGAAAAAATCGGCCGAGGTTTTCATGAAAAATGGCAGATTTTCACTAAAATATCCAAATACCTGGAAGCTATTGAAAAAATCGGCCGAGGTTTTCATGAAAAATGACAGATTTTCACTAAAATATTCACCAAAAATACAAATTTCACCCGAATCCAATGGGGACTGCTGTGTCTCGTTCAGCCAGTATAGGACCACGTCTGGGAGAAATTTCGAGTCAATCGGTCCAAAGACCTGGTAGCTATTGAAAAAATCGGCCGAGGTTTTCATTAAAAATGGCCCCCTTTCACTAAAATATTCACCAAAATTTCAAATTTCACCCGAATCCAATGGGGACTGCTGTGTCTCGTTCAGCCAGTATAGGACGACGTCTGGGAGAAATTTCGAGTCAATCGGTCCAAAGACCTGGAAGCTATTGAAAAAATCGGCCGAGGTTTTCATGAAAAATGGCAGATTTTCACTAAACTATCCAAAGACCTGGAAGCTATTGAAAAAATCGGCCGAGGTTTTCATGAAAAATGACAGATTTTCACTAAAATATTCACCAAAAATACAAATTTCACCCGAATCCAATGGGGACTGCTGTGTCTCGTTCAGCCAGTATAGGACCACGTCTGGGAGAAATTTCGAGTCAATCGGTCCAAAGACCTGGAAGCTATTGAAAAAATCCGCCGAGGTTTTCATGAAAAATGGCAGATTTTCACTAAAATATTCACCAAAATTTCAAATTTCACCCGAATCGAATGGGGACTGCTGTGTCTCGTTCAGCCAGTATAGGACCACGTCTGGGGGAAATTTCGAATCAATCGGTCCAAAGACCTGGTAGCTATTGAAAAAATCGGCCGAGGTTTTCATTAAAAATGGCCCCCTTTCACTAAAATATTCACCAAAAATACAAATTTCACCAGAATCCAATGGGGACTGCTGTGTCTCGTTCAGCCAGTATAGGACCACGTCTGGGAGAAATTTCGAGTCAATGGGTCCAAAGACCTGGAAGCTATTGAAAAAATCGGCCGAGGTTTTGATTAAAAATGGCCCCCTTTCACTAAAATATTCACCAAAAATACAAATTTCACCCGAATCCAATGGGGACTGCTGTGTCTCATTCAGCCAGTATAGGACCACGTCTGGGGGAAATTTCGAGTCAATCGGTCCAAAGACCTGGTAGCTATTGAAAGAATCGGCTGAGGTTTTCATTAAAAACGGCCCCCTTTCACTAAAATATTCACCAAAAATACAAATTTCACCCGAATCCGATGGGGACTGCTGTGTCTCGTTCGGCCAGTATAGGACCACGTCTGGGGGAAATTTCGAGTCAATGGGTCCAAAGACCTGGAAGCTATTGAAAAAATCGGCCAAGGTTTTCATAAAAAATGGCCCCCTTTCACTAAAATATTCACCAAAATTTCAAATTTCACCCGAATCCAATGGGGACTGCTGTGTCTCGTTCAGCCAGTATAGGACCACGTCTGGGAGAAATTTCGAGTCAATCGGTCCAAAGACCTGGTAGCTATTGAAAGAATCGGCTGAGGTTTTCATTAAAAATGGCCCCCTTTCACTAAAATATTCACCAAAAATACAAATTTCACCCGAATCGAATGGGGACTGCTGTGTCTCGTTCAGCCAGTATAGGACCACGTCTGGGAGAAATTTAGAGTCAATCGGTCCAAAGACCTGGAAGCTATTGAAAAAATCGGCCAAGGTTTTCATGAAAAATGGCCCCCTTTCACTAAAATATTCACCAAAAATACAAATTTCACCCGAATCCAATGGGGACTGCTGTGTCTCGTTCAGCCAGTATAGGACGACGTCTGGGAGAAATTTCGAGTCAATCGGTCCAAAGACCTGGAAGCTATTGAAAAAATCAGCCGAGGTTTTCATGAAAAATGGCAGATTTTCACTAAAATATCCAAATACCTGGAAGCTATTGAAAAAATCGGCCGAGGTTTTCATGAAAAATGACAGATTTTCACTAAAATATTCACCAAAAATACAAATTTCACCCGAATCCAATGGGGACTGCTGTGTCTCGTTCAGCCAGTATAGGACCACGTCTGGGAGAAATTTCGAGTCAATCGGTCCAAAGACCTGGTAGCTATTGAAAAAATCGGCCGAGGTTTTCATTAAAAATGGCCCCCTTTCACTAAAATATTCACCAAAATTTCAAATTTCACCCGAATCCAATGGGGACTGCTGTGTCTCGTTCAGCCAGTATAGGACGACGTCTGGGAGAAATTTCGAGTCAATCGGTCCAAAGACCTGGAAGCTATTGAAAAAATCGGCCGAGGTTTTCATGAAAAATGGCAGATTTTCACTAAAATATTCACCAAAAATACAAATTTCAACCGAATCGAATGGGGACTGCTGTGTCTCGTTCAGCCAGTATAGGACCACGTCTGGGAGAAATTTCGAGTCAATCGGTCCAAAGACCTGGAAGCTATTGAAAAAATCCGCCGAGGTTTTCATGAAAAATGGCAGATTTTCACTAAAATATTCACCAAAATTTCAAATTTCACCCGAATCGAATGGGGACTGCTGTGTCTCGTTCAGCCAGTATTGGACCACGTCTGGGGGAAATTTCGAATCAATCGGTCCAAAGACCTGGTAGCTATTGAAAAAATCGGCCGAGGTTTTCATGAAAAATGGCAGATTTTCACTAAAATATTCACCAAAATTTCAAATTTCACCCGAATCGAATGGGGACTGCTGTGTCTCGTTCAGCCAGTATAGGACCATGTCTGGGGGAAATTTCGAATCAATCGGTCCAAAGACCTGGTAGCTATTGAAAAAATCGGCCGAGGTTTTCATTAAAAATGGCCCCCTTTCACTAAAATATTCACCAAAAATACAAATTTCACCAGAATCCAATGGGGACTGCTGTGTCTCGTTCAGCCAGTATAGGACCACGTCTGGGAGAAATTTCGAGTCAATGGGTCCAAAGACCTGGAAGCTATTGAAAAAATCGGCCGAGGTTTTGATTAAAAATGGCCCCCTTTCACTAAAATATTCACCAAAAATACAAATTTCACCCGAATCCGATGGGGACTGCTGTGTCTCATTCAGCCAGTATAGGACCACGTCTGGGGGAAATTTCGAGTCAATCGGTCCAAAGACCTGGTAGCTATTGAAAGAATCGGCTGAGGTTTTCATTAAAAATGGCCCCCTTTCACTAAAATATTCACCAAAAATACAAATTTCACCCGAATCCAATGGGGACTGCTGTGTCTCGTTCAGCCAGTATAGGACCACGTCTGGGAGAAATTTCGAGTCAATCGGTCCAAAGACCTGGAAGCTATTGAAAAAATCCGCCGAGGTTTTCATGAAAAATGGCAGATTTTCACTAAAATATTCACCAAAATTTCAAATTTCACCCGAATCGAATGGGGACTGCTGTGTCTCGTTCAGCCAGTATTGGACCACGTCTGGGGGAAATTTCGAATCAATCGGTCCAAAGACCTGGTAGCTATTGAAAAAATCGGCCGAGGTTTTCATTAAAAATGGCCCCCTTTCACTAAAATATTCACCAAAAATACAAATTTCAACCGAATCGAATGGGGACTGCTGTGTCTCGTTCAGCCAGTATAGGACCACGTCTGGGAGAAATTTCGAGTCAATCGGTCCAAAGACCTGGAAGCTATTGAAAAAATCGTTCGAGGTTTTCATGACAAATGGCAGATTTTCACTAAAATATTCACCAAAAATACAAATTTCAACCGAATCGAATGGGGACTGCTGTGTCTCGTTCAGCCAGTATAGGACCACGTCTGGGAGAAATTTCGAGTCAATCGGTCCAAAGACCTGGAAGCTATTGAAAAAATCGGCCAAGGTTTTCATGAAAAATGGCCCCCTTTCACTAAAATATTCACCAAAATTTCAAATTTCACCCGAATCGAATGGGGACTGCTGTGTCTCGTTCAGCCAGTATTGGACCCCGTCTGGGGGAAATTTCGAATCAATCGGTCCAAAGACCTGGTAGCTATTGAAAAAATCGGCCGAGGTTTTCATTAAAAATGGCCCCCTTTCACTAAAATATTCACCAAAGATACAAATTTCACCAGAATCCAATGGGGACTGCTGTGTCTCGTTCAGCCAGTATAGGACCATGTCTGGGTGAAATTTCGAGTCAATCGGTCCAAAGACTTGGAAGCTATTGAAAAAATCGGCCGAGGTTTTCATGAAAAATGGCAGATTTTCACTAAAATATCCAAAGACGTGGAAGCTATTGAAAAAATCGGCCGAGGTTTTCATGAAAAATGGCAGATTTTCACTAAAATATTCACCAAAATTTCAAATTTCACCCGAATCGAATGGGGACTGCTGTGTCTCGTTCAGCCAGTATAGGACCACGTCTGGGGGAAATTTCGAATCAATCGGTCCAAAGACCTGGTAGCTATTGAAAAAATCGGCCGAGGTTTTCATTAAAAATGGCCCCCTTTCACTAAAATATTCACCAAAAATACAAATTTCACCCGAATCGAATCGGGACTGCTGTGTCTCGTTCAGCCAGTATAGGACCACGTCTGGGAGAAATTTCGAGTCAATCGGTCCAAAGACCTGGAAGCTATTGAAAAAATCGTTCGAGGTTTTCATGAAAAATGGCAGATTTTCACTAAAATATTCACCAAAAATACAAATTTCACCCGAATCCAATGGGGACTGCTGTGTCTCGTTCAGCCAGTATAGGACCACGTCTGGGAGAAATTTCGAGTCAATCGGTCCAAAGACCTGGAAGCTATTGAAAAAATCGGCCGAGGTTTTGATTAAAAATGGCCCCCTTTCACTAAAATATTCACCAAAAATACAAATTTCACCCGAATCCGATGGGGACTGCTGTGTCTCATTCAGCCAGTATAGGACCACGTCTGGGGGAAATTTCGAGTCAATCGGTCCAAAGACCTGGTAGCTATTAGAAGAATCGGCTGAGGTTTTCATTAAAAATGGCCCCCTTTCACTAAAATATTCACCAAAAATACAAATTTCACTCGAATCCAATGGGGACTGCTGTGTCTCGTTCAGCCAGTATAGGACCACGTCTGGGAGAAATTTCGAGTCAATCGGTCCAAAGACCTGGAAGCTATTGAAAAAATCGGCCGAGGTTTTCATGAAAAATGGCCCCCTTTCACTAAAATATTCACCAAAATTTCAAATTTCACCCGAATCCAATGGGGACTGCTGTGTCTCGTTCAGCCAGTATAGGACCACGTCTGGGGGAAATTTCGAGTCAATCGGTCCAAAGACCTGGTAGCTATTGAAAGAATCGGCCAAGGTTTTCATGAAAAATGGCCCCCTTTCACTAAAATATTCACCAAAATTTCAAATTTCACCCGAATCCAATGGGGACTGCTGTGTCTCGTTCAGCCAGTATAGGACCACGTCTGGGGGAAATTTCGAATCAATCGGTCCAAAGACCTGGTAGCTATTGAAAAAATCGGCCGAGGTTTTCATTAAAAATGGCCCCCTTTCACTAAAATATTCACCAAAGATACAAATTTCACCAGAATCCAATGGGGACTGCTGTGTCTCGTTCAGCCAGTATAGGACCATGTCTGGGTGAAATTTCGAGTCAATCGGTCCAAAGACTTGGAAGCTATTGAAAAAATCGGCCGAGGTTTTCATGAAAAATGGCAGATTTTCACTAAAATATCCAAAGACGTGGAAGCTATTGAAAAAATCGGCCGAGGTTTTCATGAAAAATGGCAGATTTTCACTAAAATATTCACCAAAATTTCTAATTTCACCCGAATCGAATGGGGACTGCTGTGTCTCGTTCAGCCAGTATAGGACCACGTCTGGGGGAAATTTCGAATCAATCGGTCCAAAGACCTGGTAGCTATTGAAAAAATCGGCCGAGGTTTTCATTAAAAATGGCCCCCTTTCACTAAAATATTCACCAAAAATACAAATTTCACCCGAATCGAATCGGGACTGCTGTGTCTCGTTCAGCCAGTATAGGACCACGTCTGGGAGAAATTTCGAGTCAATCGGTCCAAAGACCTGGAAGCTATTGAAAAAATCCGCCGAGGTTTTCATGAAAAATGGCAGATTTTCACTAAAATATTCACCAAAATTTCAAATTTCACCCGAATCGAATGGGGACTGCTGTGTCTCGTTCAGCCAGTATAGGACCACGTCTGGGGGAAATTTCGAATCAATCGGTCCAAAGACCTGGTAGCTATTGAAAAAATCGGCCGAGGTTTTCATTAAAAATGGCCCCCTTTCACTAAAATATTCACCAAAAATACAAATTTCACCAGAATCCAATGGGGACTGCTGTGTCTCGTTCAGCCAGTATAGGACCACGTCTGGGAGAAATTTCGAGTCAATGGGTCCAAAGACCTGGAAGCTATTGAAAAAATCGGCCGAGGTTTTGATTAAAAATGGCCCCCTTTCACTAAAATATTCACCAAAAATACAAATTTCACCCGAATCCAATGGGGACTGCTGTGTCTCATTCAGCCAGTATAGGACCACGTCTGGGGGAAATTTCGAGTCAATCGGTCCAAAGACCTGGTAGCTATTGAAAGAATCGGCTGAGGTTTTCATTAAAAACGGCCCCCTTTCACTAAAATATTCACCAAAAATACAAATTTCACCCGAATCCGATGGGGACTGCTGTGTCTCGTTCGGCCAGTATAGGACCACGTCTGGGGGAAATTTCGAGTCAATGGGTCCAAAGACCTGGAAGCTATTGAAAAAATCGGCCAAGGTTTTCATAAAAAATGGCCCCCTTTCACTAAAATATTCACCAAAATTTCAAATTTCACCCGAATCCAATGGGGACTGCTGTGTCTCGTTCAGCCAGTATAGGACCACGTCTGGGAGAAATTTCGAGTCAATCGGTCCAAAGACCTGGTAGCTATTGAAAGAATCGGCTGAGGTTTTCATTAAAAATGGCCCCCTTTCACTAAAATATTCACCAAAAATACAAATTTCACCCGAATCGAATGGGGACTGCTGTGTCTCGTTCAGCCAGTATAGGACCACGTCTGGGAGAAATTTAGAGTCAATCGGTCCAAAGACCTGGAAGCTATTGAAAAAATCGGCCAAGGTTTTCATGAAAAATGGCCCCCTTTCACTAAAATATTCACCAAAAATACAAATTTCACCCGAATCCAATGGGGACTGCTGTGTCTCGTTCAGCCAGTATAGGACGACGTCTGGGAGAAATTTCGAGTCAATCGGTCCAAAGACCTGGAAGCTATTGAAAAAATCAGCCGAGGTTTTCATGAAAAATGGCAGATTTTCACTAAAATATCCAAATACCTGGAAGCTATTGAAAAAATCGGCCGAGGTTTTCATGAAAAATGACAGATTTTCACTAAAATATTCACCAAAAATACAAATTTCACCCGAATCCAATGGGGACTGCTGTGTCTCGTTCAGCCAGTATAGGACCACGTCTGGGAGAAATTTCGAGTCAATCGGTCCAAAGACCTGGTAGCTATTGAAAAAATCGGCCGAGGTTTTCATTAAAAATGGCCCCCTTTCACTAAAATATTCACCAAAATTTCAAATTTCACCCGAATCCAATGGGGACTGCTGTGTCTCGTTCAGCCAGTATAGGACGACGTCTGGGAGAAATTTCGAGTCAATCGGTCCAAAGACCTGGAAGCTATTGAAAAAATCGGCCGAGGTTTTCATGAAAAATGGCAGATTTTCACTAAAATATTCACCAAAAATACAAATTTCAACCGAATCGAATGGGGACTGCTGTGTCTCGTTCAGCCAGTATAGGACCACGTCTGGGAGAAATTTCGAGTCAATCGGTCCAAAGACCTGGAAGCTATTGAAAAAATCCGCCGAGGTTTTCATGAAAAATGGCAGATTTTCACTAAAATATTCACCAAAATTTCAAATTTCACCCGAATCGAATGGGGACTGCTGTGTCTCGTTCAGCCAGTATTGGACCACGTCTGGGGGAAATTTCGAATCAATCGGTCCAAAGACCTGGTAGCTATTGAAAAAATCGGCCGAGGTTTTCATGAAAAATGGCAGATTTTCACTAAAATATTCACCAAAATTTCAAATTTCACCCGAATCGAATGGGGACTGCTGTGTCTCGTTCAGCCAGTATAGGACCATGTCTGGGGGAAATTTCGAATCAATCGGTCCAAAGACCTGGTAGCTATTGAAAAAATCGGCCGAGGTTTTCATTAAAAATGGCCCCCTTTCACTAAAATATTCACCAAAAATACAAATTTCACCAGAATCCAATGGGGACTGCTGTGTCTCGTTCAGCCAGTATAGGACCACGTCTGGGAGAAATTTCGAGTCAATGGGTCCAAAGACCTGGAAGCTATTGAAAAAATCGGCCGAGGTTTTGATTAAAAATGGCCCCCTTTCACTAAAATATTCACCAAAAATACAAATTTCACCCGAATCCGATGGGGACTGCTGTGTCTCATTCAGCCAGTATAGGACCACGTCTGGGGGAAATTTCGAGTCAATCGGTCCAAAGACCTGGTAGCTATTGAAAGAATCGGCTGAGGTTTTCATTAAAAATGGCCCCCTTTCACTAAAATATTCACCAAAAATACAAATTTCACCCGAATCCAATGGGGACTGCTGTGTCTCGTTCAGCCAGTATAGGACCACGTCTGGGAGAAATTTCGAGTCAATCGGTCCAAAGACCTGGAAGCTATTGAAAAAATCCGCCGAGGTTTTCATGAAAAATGGCAGATTTTCACTAAAATATTCACCAAAATTTCAAATTTCACCCGAATCGAATGGGGACTGCTGTGTCTCGTTCAGCCAGTATTGGACCACGTCTGGGGGAAATTTCGAATCAATCGGTCCAAAGACCTGGTAGCTATTGAAAAAATCGGCCGAGGTTTTCATTAAAAATGGCCCCCTTTCACTAAAATATTCACCAAAAATACAAATTTCAACCGAATCGAATGGGGACTGCTGTGTCTCGTTCAGCCAGTATAGGACCACGTCTGGGAGAAATTTCGAGTCAATCGGTCCAAAGACCTGGAAGCTATTGAAAAAATCGTTCGAGGTTTTCATGACAAATGGCAGATTTTCACTAAAATATTCACCAAAAATACAAATTTCAACCGAATCGAATGGGGACTGCTGTGTCTCGTTCAGCCAGTATAGGACCACGTCTGGGAGAAATTTCGAGTCAATCGGTCCAAAGACCTGGAAGCTATTGAAAAAATCGGCCAAGGTTTTCATGAAAAATGGCCCCCTTTCACTAAAATATTCACCAAAATTTCAAATTTCACCCGAATCGAATGGGGACTGCTGTGTCTCGTTCAGCCAGTATTGGACCCCGTCTGGGGGAAATTTCGAATCAATCGGTCCAAAGACCTGGTAGCTATTGAAAAAATCGGCCGAGGTTTTCATTAAAAATGGCCCCCTTTCACTAAAATATTCACCAAAGATACAAATTTCACCAGAATCCAATGGGGACTGCTGTGTCTCGTTCAGCCAGTATAGGACCATGTCTGGGTGAAATTTCGAGTCAATCGGTCCAAAGACTTGGAAGCTATTGAAAAAATCGGCCGAGGTTTTCATGAAAAATGGCAGATTTTCACTAAAATATTCACCAAAATTTCAAATTTCACCCGAATCGAATGGGGACTGCTGTGTCTCGTTCAGCCAGTATAGGACCACGTCTGGGGGAAATTTCGAATCAATCGGTCCAAAGACCTGGTAGCTATTGAAAAAATCGGCCGAGGTTTTCATTAAAAATGGCCCCCTTTCACTAAAATATTCACCAAAAATACAAATTTCACCCGAATCGAATCGGGACTGCTGTGTCTCGTTCAGCCAGTATAGGACCACGTCTGGGAGAAATTTCGAGTCAATCGGTCCAAAGACCTGGAAGCTATTGAAAAAATCGTTCGAGGTTTTCATGAAAAATGGCAGATTTTCACTAAAATATTCACCAAAAATACAAATTTCACCCGAATCCAATGGGGACTGCTGTGTCTCGTTCAGCCAGTATAGGACCACGTCTGGGAGAAATTTCGAGTCAATCGGTCCAAAGACCTGGAAGCTATTGAAAAAATCGGCCGAGGTTTTCATGAAAAATGGCCCCCTTTCACTAAAATATTCACCAAAATTTCAAATTTCACCCGAATCCAATGGGGACTGCTGTGTCTCGTTCAGCCAGTATAGGACCACGTCTGGGGGAAATTTCGAGTCAATCGGTCCAAAGACCTGGTAGCTATTGAAAGAATCGGCCAAGGTTTTCATGAAAAATGGCCCCCTTTCACTAAAATATTCACCAAAATTTCAAATTTCACCCGAATCCAATGGGGACTGCTGTGTCTCGTTCAGCCAGTATAGGACCACGTCTGGGGGAAATTTCGAATCAATCGGTCCAAAGACCTGGTAGCTATTGAAAAAATCGGCCGAGGTTTTCATTAAAAATGGCCCCCTTTCACTAAAATATTCACCAAAGATACAAATTTCACCAGAATCCAATGGGGACTGCTGTGTCTCGTTCAGCCAGTATAGGACCATGTCTGGGTGAAATTTCGAGTCAATCGGTCCAAAGACTTGGAAGCTATTGAAAAAATCGGCCGAGGTTTTCATGAAAAATGGCAGATTTTCACTAAAATATCCAAAGACGTGGAAGCTATTGAAAAAATCGGCCGAGGTTTTCATGAAAAATGGCAGATTTTCACTAAAATATTCACCAAAATTTCAAATTTCACCCGAATCGAATGGGGACTGCTGTGTCTCGTTCAGCCAGTATAGGACCACGTCTGGGGGAAATTTCGAATCAATCGGTCCAAAGACCTGGTAGCTATTGAAAAAATCGGCCGAGGTTTTCATTAAAAATGGCCCCCTTTCACTAAAATATTCACCAAAAATACAAATTTCACCCGAATCGAATCGGGACTGCTGTGTCTCGTTCAGCCAGTATAGGACCACGTCTGGGAGAAATTTCGAGTCAATCGGTCCAAAGACCTGGAAGCTATTGAAAAAATCGTTCGAGGTTTTCATGAAAAATGGCAGATTTTCACTAAAATATTCACCAAAAATACAAATTTCACCCGAATCCAATGGGGACTGCTGTGTCTCGTTCAGCCAGTATAGGACCACGTCTGGGAGAAATTTCGAGTCAATCGGTCCAAAGACCTGGAAGCTATTGAAAAAATCGGCCGAGGTTTTGATTAAAAATGGCCCCCTTTCACTAAAATATTCACCAAAAATACAAATTTCACCCGAATCCGATGGGGACTGCTGTGTCTCATTCAGCCAGTATAGGACCACGTCTGGGGGAAATTTCGAGTCAATCGGTCCAAAGACCTGGTAGCTATTAGAAGAATCGGCTGAGGTTTTCATTAAAAATGGCCCCCTTTCACTAAAATATTCACCAAAAATACAAATTTCACTCGAATCCAATGGGGACTGCTGTGTCTCGTTCAGCCAGTATAGGACCACGTCTGGGAGAAATTTCGAGTCAATCGGTCCAAAGACCTGGAAGCTATTGAAAAAATCGGCCGAGGTTTTCATGAAAAATGGCAGATTTTCACTAAAATATTCACCAAAATTTCAAATTTCACCCGAATCGAATGGGGACTGCTGTGTCTCGTTCAGCCAGTATTGGACCCCGTCTGGGGGAAATTTCGAATCAATCGGTCCAAAGACCTGGTAGCTATTGAAAAAATCGGCCGAGGTTTTCATTAAAAATGGCCCCCTTTCACTAAAATATTCACCAAAGATACAAATTTCACCAGAATCCAATGGGGACTGCTGTGTCTCGTTCAGCCAGTATAGGACCATGTCTGGGTGAAATTTCGAGTCAATCGGTCCAAAGACTTGGAAGCTATTGAAAAAATCGGCCGAGGTTTTCATGAAAAATGGCAGATTTTCACTAAAATATCCAAAGACGTGGAAGCTATTGAAAAAATCGGCCGAGGTTTTCATGAAAAATGGCAGATTTTCACTAAAATATTCACCAAAATTTCAAATTTCACCCGAATCGAATGGGGACTGCTGTGTCTCGTTCAGCCAGTATAGGACCACGTCTGGGGGAAATTTCGAATCAATCGGTCCAAAGACCTGGTAGCTATTGAAAAAATCGGCCGAGGTTTTCATTAAAAATGGCCCCCTTTCACTAAAATATTCACCAAAAATACAAATTTCACCCGAATCGAATCGGGACTGCTGTGTCTCGTTCAGCCAGTATAGGACCACGTCTGGGAGAAATTTCGAGTCAATCGGTCCAAAGACCTGGAAGCTATTGAAAAAATCGTTCGAGGTTTTCATGAAAAATGGCAGATTTTCACTAAAATATTCACCAAAAATACAAATTTCACCCGAATCCAATGGGGACTGCTGTGTCTCGTTCAGCCAGTATAGGACCACGTCTGGGAGAAATTTCGAGTCAATCGGTCCAAAGACCTGGAAGCTATTGAAAAAATCGGCCGAGGTTTTGATTAAAAATGGCCCCCTTTCACTAAAATATTCACCAAAAATACAAATTTCACCCGAATCCGATGGGGACTGCTGTGTCTCATTCAGCCAGTATAGGACCACGTCTGGGGGAAATTTCGAGTCAATCGGTCCAAAGACCTGGTAGCTATTAGAAGAATCGGCTGAGGTTTTCATTAAAAATGGCCCCCTTTCACTAAAATATTCACCAAAAATACAAATTTCACTCGAATCCAATGGGGACTGCTGTGTCTCGTTCAGCCAGTATAGGACCACGTCTGGGAGAAATTTCGAGTCAATCGGTCCAAAGACCTGGAAGCTATTGAAAAAATCGGCCGAGGTTTTCATGAAAAATGGCAGATTTTCACTAAAATATTCACCAAAATTTCAAATTTCACCCGAATCGAATGGGGACTGCTGTGTCTCGTTCAGCCAGTATTGGACCCCGTCTGGGGGAAATTTCGAATCAATCGGTCCAAAGACCTGGTAGCTATTGAAAAAATCGGCCGAGGTTTTCATTAAAAATGGCCCCCTTTCACTAAAATATTCACCAAAGATACAAATTTCACCAGAATCCAATGGGGACTGCTGTGTCTCGTTCAGCCAGTATAGGACCATGTCTGGGTGAAATTTCGAGTCAATCGGTCCAAAGACCTGGAAGCTATTGAAAAAATCGGCCGAGGTTTTCATGAAAAATGGCAGATTTTCACTAAAATATCCAAAGACGTGGAAGCTATTGAAAAAATCGGCCGAGGTTTTCATGAAAAATGGCAGATTTTCACTAAAATATTCACCAAAATTTCAAATTTCACCCGAATCGAATGGGGACTGCTGTGTCTCGTTCAGCCAGTATAGGACCACGTCTGGGGGAAATTTCGAATCAATCGGTCCAAAGACCTGGTAGCTATTGAAAAAATCGGCCGAGGTTTTCATTAAAAATGGCCCCCTTTCACTAAAATATTCACCAAAAATACAAATTTCACCCGAATCGAATCGGGACTGCTGTGTCTCGTTCAGCCAGTATAGGACCACGTCTGGGAGAAATTTCGAGTCAATCGGTCCAAAGACCTGGAAGCTATTGAAAAAATCGTTCGAGGTTTTCATGAAAAATGGCAGATTTTCACTAAAATATTCACCAAAAATACAAATTTCACCCGAATCCAATGCGGACTGCTATGTCTCGTTCAGCCATTATAGGACCACGTCTGGGAGAAATTTCGAGTCAATGGGTCCAAAGACCTGGAAGCTATTGAAAAAATCGGCCGAGGTTTTCATGAAAAATGGCAGATTTTCACTAAAATATTCACCAAAAATACAAATTTCACCCGAATCCAATGGGGACTGCTGTGTCTCGTTCAGCCAGTATAGGACCACGTCTGGGAGAAATTTCGAGTCAATCGGTCCAAAGACCTGGAAGCTATTGAAAAAATCGGCCGAGGTTTTGATTAAAAATGGCCCCCTTTCACTAAAATATTCACCAAAAATACAAATTTCACCCGAATCCGATGGGGACTGCTGTGTCTCATTCAGCCAGTATAGGACCACGTCTGGGGGAAATTTCGAGTCAATCGGTCCAAAGACCTGGTAGCTATTAGAAGAATCGGCTGAGGTTTTCATTAAAAATGGCCCCCTTTCACTAAAATATTCACCAAAAATACAAATTTCACTCGAATCCAATGGGGACTGCTGTGTCTCGTTCAGCCAGTATAGGACCACGTCTGGGAGAAATTTCGAGTCAATCGGTCCAAAGACCTGGAAGCTATTGAAAAAATCGGCCGAGGTTTTCATGAAAAATGGCAGATTTTCACTAAAATATTCACCAAAATTTCAAATTTCACCCGAATCGAATGGGGACTGCTGTGTCTCGTTCAGCCAGTATTGGACCACGTCTGGGGGAAATTTCGAATCAATCGGTCCAAAGACCTGGTAGCTATTGAAAAAATCGGCCGAGGTTTTCATTAAAAATGGCCCCCTTTCACTAAAATATTCACCAAAGATACAAATTTCACCAGAATCCAATGGGGACTGCTGTGTCTCGTTCAGCCAGTATAGGACCATGTCTGGGTGAAATTTCGAGTCAATCGGTCCAAAGACCTGGAAGCTATTGAAAAAATCGGCCGAGGTTTTCATGAAAAATGGCAGATTTTCACTAAAATATCCAAAGACCTGGAAGCTATTGAAAAAATCGGCCGAGGTTTTCATGAAAAATGGCAGATTTTCACTAAAATATTCACCAAAATTTCAAATTTCACCCGAATCGAATGGGGACTGCTGTGTCTCGTTCAGCCAGTATAGGACCACGTCTGGGGGAAATTTCGAATCAATCGGTCCAAAGACCTGGTAGCTATTGAAAAAATCGGCCGAGGTTTTCATTAAAAATGGCCCCCTTTCACTAAAATATTCACCAAAAATACAAATTTCACCCGAATCGAATCGGGACTGCTGTGTCTCGTTCAGCCAGTATAGGACCACGTCTGGGAGAAATTTCGAGTCAATCGGTCCAAAGACCTGGAAGCTATTGAAAAAATCGTTCGAGGTTTTCATGAAAAATGGCAGATTTTCACTAAAATATTCACCAAAAATACAAATTTCACCCGAATCCAATGCGGACTGCTATGTCTCGTTCAGCCATTATAGGACCACGTCTGGGAGAAATTTCGAGTCAATGGGTCCAAAGACCTGGAAGCTATTGAAAAAATCGGCCGAGGTTTTCATGAAAAATGGCAGATTTTCACTAAAATATTCACCAAAAATACAAATTTCACCCGAATCCAATGGGGACTGCTGTGTCTCGTTCAGCCAGTATAGGACCACGTCTGGGAGAAATTTCGAGTCAATCGGTCCAAAGACCTGGAAGCTATTGAAAAAATCGTTCGAGGTTTTCATGAAAAATGGCAGATTTTCACTAAAATATTCACCAAAAATACAAATTTCACCCGAATCCAATGGGGACTGCTGTGTCTCGTTCAGCCAGTATAGGACCACGTCTGGGAGAAATTTCGAGTCAATGGGTCCAAAGACCTGGAAGCTATTGAAAAAATCGGCCAAGGTTTTCATGAAAAATGGCCCCCTTTCACTAAAATATTCACCAAAAATACAAATTCCACCAGAATCCAATGGGGACTGCTGTGTCTCGTTCAGCCAGTATAGGACCACGTCTGGGAGAAATTTCGAGTCAATCGGTCCAAAGACCTGGAAGCTATTGAAAAAATCGTTCGAGGTTTTCATGAAAAATGGCAGATTTTCACTAAAATATTCACCAAAAATACAAATTTCACCCGAATCCAATGGGGACTGCTGTGTCTCGTTCAGCCAGTATAGGACCACGTCTGGGAGAAATTTCGAGTCAATGGGTCCAAAGACCTGGAAGCTATTGAAAAAATCGGCCAAGGTTTTCATGAAAAATGGCCCCCTTTCACTAAAATATTCCCCAAAATTTCAAATTTAACCCGAATCCAATGGGGACTGCTGTGTCTCGTTCAGCCAGTATAGGACCACGTCTGGGAGAAATTTTGAGTCAATCGGTCCAAAGACCTAGAAGCTATTGAAAAAATCGGCCAAGGTTTTCATGAAAAATGGCCCCCTTTCACTAAAATATTCACCAAAAATACAAATTCCACCAGAATCCAATGGGGACTGCTGTGTCTCGTTCAGCCAGTATAGGACCACGTCTGGGAGAAATTTCGAGTCAATCGGTCCAAAGACCTGGAAGCTATTGAAAAAATCGTTCGAGGTTTTCATGAAAAATGGCAGATTTTCACTAAAATATTCACCAAAAATACAAATTTCACCCGAATCCAATGGGGACTGCTGTGTCTCGTTCAGCCAGTATAGGACCACGTCTGGGAGAAATTTCGAGTCAATGGGTCCAAAGACCTGGAAGCTATTGAAAAAATCGGCCAAGGTTTTCATGAAAAATGGCCCCCTTTCACTAAAATATTCCCCAAAATTTCAAATTTAACCCGAATCCAATGGGGACTGCTGTGTCTCGTTCAGCCAGTATAGGACCACGTCTGGGAGAAATTTTGAGTCAATCGGTCCAAAGACCTGGAAGCTATTGAAAAAATCGTTCGAGGTTTTCATTAAAAATGGCCCCCTTTCACTAAAATATTCACCAAAAATACAAATTTCACCCGAATCCAATGGAGACTGCTGTGTCTCGTTCAGCCAGTATAGGACCACGTCTGGGGGAAATTTCGAATCAATCGGTCCAAAGACCTGGTAGCTATTGAAAAAATCGGCCGAGGTTTTCATTAAAAATGGCCCCCTTTCACTAAAATATTCACCAAAAATACAAATTTCACCAGAATCCAATGGGGACTGCTGTGTCTCGTTCAGCCAGTATAGGACCACGTCTGGGAGAAATTTCGAGTCAATGGGTCCAAAGACCTGGAAGCTATTGAAAAAATCGGCCAAGGTTTTCATGAAAAATGGCCCCCTTTCACTAAAATATTCCCCAAAATTTCAAATTTAACCCGAATCGAATGGGGACTGCTGTGTCTCGTTCAGCCAGTATAGGACCACGTCTGGGGGAAATTTCGAGTCAATCGGTCCAAAGACCTGGTAGCTATTGAAAGAATCGGCTGAGGTTTTCATTAAAAATGGCCCCCTTTCACTAAAATATTCACCAAAAATACAAATTTCACCCGAATCGAATGGGGACTGCTGTGTCTCGTTCAGCCAGTATAGGACCACGTCTGGGAGAAATTTCGAGTCAATCGGTCCAAAGACCTGGAAGCTATTGAAAAAATCGTTCGAGGTTTTCATGAAAAATGGCAGATTTTCACTAAAATATTCACCAAAAATACAAATTTCACCCGAATCCAATGGGGACTGCTGTGTCTCGTTCAGCCAGTATAGGACCACGTCTGGGAGAAATTTCGAGTCAATGGGTCCAAAGACCTGGAAGCTATTGAAAAAATCGGCCAAGGTTTTCATGAAAAATGGCCCCCTTTCACTAAAATATTCACCAAAAATACAAATTTCACCAGAATCCAATGGGGACTGCTGTGTCTCATTCAGCCAGTATAGGACCACGTCTGGGGGAAATTTCGAGTCAATCGGTCCAAAGACCTGGTAGCTATTGAAAGAATCGGCTGAGGTTTTCATTAAAAATGGCCCCCTTTCACTAAAATATTCACCAAAAATACAAATTTCACCCGAATCGAATGGGGACTGCTGTGTCTCGTTCAGCCAGTATAGGACCACGTCTGGGAGAAATTTCGAGTCAATCGGTCCAAAGACCTGGAAGCTATTGAAAAAATCGTTCGAGGTTTTCATGAAAAATGGCAGATTTTCACTAAAATATTCACCAAAAATACAAATTTCACCCGAATCCAATGGGGACTGCTGTGTCTCGTTCAGCCAGTATAGGACCACGTCTGGGAGAAATTTCGAGTCAATGGGTCCAAAGACCTGGAAGCTATTGAAAAAATCGGCCAAGGTTTTCATGAACAATGGCCCCCTTTCACTAAAATATTCACCAAAAATACAAATTTCACCAGAATCCAATGGGGACTGCTGTGTCTCGTTCAGCCAGTATAGGACCACGTCTGGGAGAAATTTCGAGTCAATGGGTCCAAAGACCTGGAAGCTATTGAAAAAATCGGCCAAGGTTTTCATGAAAAATGGCCCCCTTTCACTAAAATATTCACCAAAATTTCGAATTTCACCCGAATCCAATGGGGACTGCTGTGTCTCGTTCAGCCAGTATAGGACCACGTCTGGGGGACATTTCGAGTCAATCGGTCCAAAGACCTGGTAGCTATTGAAAGAATCGGCTGAGGTTTTCATTAAAAATGGCCCCCTTTCACTAAAATATTCACCAAAAATACAAATTTCACCCGAATCGGATGGGGACTGCTGTGTCTCGTTCAGCCAGTATAGGACCACGTCTGGGAGAAATTTCGAGTCAATCGGTCCAAAGACCTGGAAGCTATTGAAAAAATCGGCCAAGGTTTTCATGAAAAATGGCCCCCTTTCACTAAAATATTCACCAAAAATACAAATTTCACCCGAATCCAATGGGGACTGTTGTGTCTCGTTCAGCCAGTATAGGACCACGTCTGGGGGAAATTTCGAGTCAATCGGTCCAAAGACCTGGTAGCTATTGAAAGAATCGGCTGAGGTTTTCATTAAAAATGGCCCCCTTTCACTAAAATATTCACCAAAAATACAAATTTCACCCGAATCGAATCGGGACTGCTGTGTCTCGTTCAGCCAGTATAGGACCACGTCTGGGAGAAATTTCGAGTCAATCGGTCCAAAGACCTGGAAGCTATTGAAAAAATTGGCCAAGGTTTTTATGAAAAATGGCAGATTTTCACTAAAATATTCACCAAAAATACAAATTTCACCCGAATCCAATGGGGACTGCTGTGTCTCGTTCAGCCAGTATAGGACCACGTCTGGGAGAAATTTCGAGTCAATGGGTCCAAAGACCTGGAAGCTATTGAAAAAATCGGCCGAGGTTTTCATGAAAAATGGCAGATTTTCACTAAAATATTCACCAAAATTTCAAATTTCACCCGAATCGAATGGGGACTGCTTTGTCTCCTTCAGCCAGTATAGGACCACGTCTGGGGGAAATTTCGAATCAATCGGTCCAAAGACCTGGTAGCTATTGAAAAAATCGGCCGAGGTTTTCATTAAAAATGGCCCCCTTTCACTAAAATATTCACCAAAAATACAAATTTCACCAGAATCCAATGGGGACTGCTGTGTCTCGTTCAGCCAGTATAGGACCACGTCTGGGAGAAATTTCGAGTCAATGGGTCCAAAGACCTGGAAGCTATTGAAAAAATCGGCTGAGGTTTTCATTAAAAATGGCCCCCTTTCACTAAAATATTCACCAAAAATACAAATTTCACCCGAATCCAATGGGGACTGCTGTGTCTCGTTCAGCCAGTATAGGACCACGTCTGGGGGAAATTTCGAGTCAATGGGTTCAAAGACCTGGAAGCTATTGAAAAAATCGGCCAAGGTTTTCATGAAAAATGGCCCCCTTTCACTAAAATATTCACCAAAATTTCAAATTTCACCCGAATCCAATGGGGACTGCTGTGTCTCGTTCAGCCAGTATAGGACCACGTCTGGGAGAAATTTCGAGTCAATCGGTCCAAAGACCTGGAAGCTATTGAAAAAATCGTTCGAGGTTTTCATGAAAAATGGCAGATTTTCACTAAAATATTCACCAAAAATACAAATTTCACCCGAATCCAATGGGGACTGCTGTGTCTCGTTCACCCAGTATAGGACCACGTCTGGGAGAAATTTCGAGTCAATGGGTCCAAAGACCTGGAAGCTATTGAAAAAATCGGCAGATTTTCACTAAAATATTCACCAAAATTTCAAATTTCACCCGAATCGAATGGGGACTGCTGTGTCTCGTTCAGCCAGTATAGGACCACGTCTGGGGGAAATTTCGAATCAATCGGTTCAAAGACCTGGTAGCTACTGAAAAAATCGGCCGAGGTTTTCATTAAAAATGGCCCCCTTTCACTAAAATATTCACCAAAAATACAAATTTCACCAGAATCCAATGGGGACTGCTGTGTCTCGTTCAGCCAGTATAGGACCACGTCTGGGAGAAATTTCGAGTCAATGGGTCCAAAGACCTGGAAGCTATTGAAAAAATCGGCCGAGGTTTTCATTAAAAATGGCCCCCTTTCACTAAAATATTCACCAAAAATACAAATTTCACCCGAATCCAATGGGGACTGCTGTGTCTCGTTCAGCCAGTATAGGACCACGTCTGGGGGAAATTTCGAGTCAATCGGTCCAAAGACCTGGTAGCTATTGAAAGAATCGGCTGAGGTTTTCATTAAAAATGGCCCCCTTTCACTAAAATATTCACCAAAAATACAAATTTCACCCGAATCGAATGGGGACTGCTGTGTCTCGTTCAGCCAGTATAGGACCACGTCTGGGAGAAATTTCGAGTCAATGGGTCCAAAGACCTGGAAGCTATTGAAAAATCGGCTGAGGTTTTCATTAAAAATGGCCCCCTTTCACTAAAATATTCACCAAAAATACAAATTTCACCCGAATCCAATGGGGACTGCTGTGTCTCGTTCAGCCAGTATAGGACCACGTCTGGGGGAAATTTCGAGTCAATGGGTTCAAAGACCTGGAAGCTATTGAAAAATCGGCCAAGGTTTTCATGAAAAATGGCCCCCTTTCACTAAAATATTCACCAAAATTTCAAATTTCACCCGAATCCAATGGGGACTGCTGTGTCTCGTTCAGCCAGTATAGGACCACGTCTGGGAGAAATTTCGAGTCAATCGGTCCAAAGACCTGGAAGCTATTGAAAAAATCGTTCGAGGTTTTCATGAAAAATGGCAGATTTTCACTAAAATATTCACCAAAAATACAAATTTCACCCGAATCCAATGGGGACTGCTGTGTCTCGTTCACCCAGTATAGGACCACGTCTGGGAGAAATTTCGAGTCAATGGGTCCAAAGACCTGGAAGCTATTGAAAAAATCGGCAGATTTTCACTAAAATATTCACCAAAATTTCAAATTTCACCCGAATCGAATGGGGACTGCTGTGTCTCGTTCAGCCAGTATAGGACCACGTCTGGGAGAAATTTCGAGTCAATGGGTCCAAAGACCTGGAAGCTATTGAAAAAATCGGCCGAGGTTTTCATTAAAAATGGCCCCCTTTCACTAAAATATTCACCAAAAATACAAATTTCACCTGAATCCAATGGGGACTGCTGTGTCTCGTTCAGCCAGTATAGGACCACGTCTGGGAGAAATTTCGAGTCAATGGGTCCAAAGACCTGGAAGCTATTGAAAAAATCGGCCGAGGTTTTCATTAAAAATGGCCCCCTTTCACTAAAATATTCACCAAAAATACAAATTTCACCCGAATCCAATGGGGACTGCTGTGTCTCGGTCAGCCAGTATAGGACCACGTCTGGGAGAAATTTCGAGTCAATGGGTCCAAAGACCTGGAAGCTATTGAAAAATCGGCTGAGGTTTTCATTAAAAATGGCCCCCTTTCACTAAAATATTCACCAAAAATACAAATTTCACCCGAATCCAATGGGGACTGCTGTGTCTCGTTCAGCCAGTATAGGACCACGTCTGGGGGAAATTTCGAGTCAATGGGTTCAAAGACCTGGAAGCTATTGAAAAAATCGGCCAAGGTTTTCATGAAAAATGGCCCCCTTTCACTAAAATATTCACCAAAATTTCAAATTTCACCCGAATCCAATGGGGACTGCTGTGTCTCGTTCAGCCAGTATAGGACCACGTCTGGGAGAAATTTCGAGTCAATCGGTCCAAAGACCTGGAAGCTATTGAAAAAATCGTTCGAGGTTTTCATGAAAAATGGCAGATTTTCACTAAAATATTCACCAAAAATACAAATTTCACCCGAATCCAATGGGGACTGCTGTGTCTCGTTCACCCAGTATAGGACCACGTCTGGGAGAAATTTCGAGTCAATGGGTCCAAAGACCTGGAAGCTATTGAAAAAATCGGCAGATTTTCACTAAAATATTCACCAAAATTTCAAATTTCACCCGAATCGAATGGGGACTGCTGTGTCTCGTTCAGCCAGTATAGGACCACGTCTGGGGGAAATTTCGAATCAATCGGTTCAAAGACCTGGTAGCTATTGAAAAAATCGGCCAAGGTTTTCATGAAAAATGGCAGATTTTCACTAAAATATTCACCAAAAATACAAATTTCACCCGAATCCAATGGGGACTGCTGTGTCTCGTTCAGCCAGTATAGGACCACGTCTGGGGGAAATTTCGAGTCAATCGGTCCAAAGACCTGGTAGCTATTGAAAAAATCGGCTGAGGTTTTCATTAAAAATGGCCCCCTTTCACTAAAATATTCACCAAAAATACAAATTTCACCAGAATCCAATGGGGACTGCTGTGTCTCGTTCAGCCAGTATAGGACCACGTCTGGGAGAAATTTCGAGTCAATGGGTCCAAAGACCTGGAAGCTATTGAAAAAATCGGCTGAGGTTTTCATTAAAAATGGCCCCCTTTCACTAAAATATTCACCAAAAATACAAATTTCACCCGAATCCAATGGGGACTGCTGTGTCTCGTTCAGCCAGTATAGGACCACGTCTGGGGGAAATTTCGAGTCAATGGGTTCAAAGACCTGGAAGCTATTGAAAAAATCGGCCAAGGTTTTCATGAAAAATGGCCCCCTTTCACTAAAATATTCACCAAAATTTCAAATTTCACCCGAATCCAATGGGGACTGCTGTGTCTCGTTCAGCCAGTATAGGACCACGTCTGGGAGAAATTTCGAGTCAATGGGTCCAAAGACCTGGAAGCTATTGAAAAAATCGGCAGATTTTCACTAAAATATTCACCAAAATTTCAAATTTCACCCGAATCGAATGGGGACTGCTGTGTCTCGTTCAGCCAGTATAGGACCACGTCTGGGGGAAATTTCGAGTCAATCGGTCCAAAGACCTGGAAGCTATTGAAAAAATCGGCCGAGGTTTTCATTAAAAATGGCCCCCTTTCACTAAAATATTCACCAAAAATACAAATTTCACCCGAATCCAATGGGGACTGCTGTGTCTCGTTCAGCCAGTATAGGACCACGTCTGGGAGAAATTTCGAGTCAATGGGTCCAAAGACCTGGAAGCTATTGAAAAAATCGGCCAAGGTTTTCATGAAAAATGGCAGATTTTCACTAAAATATTCACCAAAAATACAAATTTCACCCGAATCCAATGGGGACTGCTGTGTCTCGTTCAGCCAGTATAGGACCACGTCTGGGAGAAATTTCGAGTCAATCGGTCCAAAGACCTGGAAGCTATTGAAAAAATTGGCCAAGGTTTTTATGAAAAATGGCAGATTTTCACTAAAATATTCACCAAAAATACAAATTTCACCCGAATCCAATGGGGACTGCTGTGTCTCGTTCAGCCAGTATAGGACCACGTCTGGGAGAAATTTCGAGTCAATGGGTCCAAAGACCTGGAAGCTATTGAAAAAATCGATCGAGGTTTTCATGCAAAATGGCAGATTTTCACTAAAATATTCACCAAAATTTCAAATTTCACCCGAATCGAATGCGGACTGCTGTGTCTCGTTCAGCCAGTATAGGACCATGTCTGGGGGAAATTTCGAGTCAATCGGTCCAAAGACCTGGAAGCTATTGAAAAAATCGGCCGACGTTTTCATGAAAAATGGGAGATTTTCACTAAAATATTCACCAAAAACACAAATTTCACCCGAATCCAATGGGGACTGCTGTGTCTCGTTCAGCCAGTATAGGACCACGTCTGGGAGAAATTTCGAATCAATTGGTCCAAAGACCTGGAAGCTATTGAAAAAATCGGCCGAGGTTTTCATGAAAAATGGCCCCCTTTCACTAAAATATTCACCAAAAATACAAATTTCACCCGAATCCAATGGGGACTGCTGTGTCTCGTTCAGCCAGTATAGGACCACGTCTGGGAGAAATTTCGAGTCAATCGGTCCAAAGACCTGGAAGCTATTGAAAAAATTGGCCAAGGTTTTTATGAAAAATGGCAGATTTTCACTAAAATATTCACCAAAAATACAAATTTCACCCGAATCGAATGGGGACTGCTGTGTCTCGTTCAGCCAGTATAGGACCACGTCTGGGGGAAATTTCGAGTCAATCGGTCCAAAGACCTGGAAGCTATTGAAAAAATCGGCCGAGGTTTTCATTAAAAATGGCCCCCTTTCACTAAAATATTCACCAAAAATACAAATTTCACCCGAATCCAATGGGGACTGCTGTGTCTCGTTCAGCCAGTATAGGACCACGTCTGGGAGAAATTTCGAGTCAATGGGTCCAAAGACCTGGAAGCTATTGAAAAAATCGGCCAAGGTTTTCATGAAAAATGGCAGATTTTCACTAAAATATTCACCAAAAATACAAATTTCACCCGAATCCAATGGGGACTGCTGTGTCTCGTTCAGCCAGTATAGGACCACGTCTGGGAGAAATTTCGAGTCAATCGGTCCAAAGACCTGGAAGCTATTGAAAAAATTGGCCAAGGTTTTTATGAAAAATGGCAGATTTTCACTAAAATATTCACCAAAAATACAAATTTCACCCGAATCCAATGGGGACTGCTGTGTCTCGTTCAGCCAGTATAGGACCACGTCTGGGAGAAATTTCGAGTCAATGGGTCCAAAGACCTGGAAGCTATTGAAAAAATCGATCGAGGTTTTCATGCAAAATGGCAGATTTTCACTAAAATATTCACCAAAATTTCAAATTTCACCCGAATTGAATGCGGACTGCTGTGTCTCGTTCAGCCAGTATAGGACCATGTCTGGGGGAAATTTCGAGTCAATCGGTCCAAAGACCTGGAAGCTATTGAAAAAATCGGCCGACGTTTTCATGAAAAATGGGAGATTTTCACTAAAATATTCACCAAAAACACAAATTTCACCCGAATCCAATGGGGACTGCTGTGTCTCGTTCAGCCAGTATAGGACCACGTCTGGGAGAAATTTCGAATCAATTGGTCCAAAGACCTGGAAGCTATTGAAAAAATCGGCCGAGGTTTTCATGAAAAATGGCCCCCTTTCACTAAAATATTCACCAAAAATACAAATTTCACCCGAATCCAATGGGGACTGCTGTGTCTCGTTCAGCCAGTATAGGACCACGTCTGGGAGAAATTTCGAGTCAATCGGTCCAAAGACCTGGAAGCTATTGAAAAAATTGGCCAAGGTTTTTATGAAAAATGGCAGATTTTCACTAAAATATTCACCAAAAATACAAATTTCACCCGAATCCAATGGGGACTGCTGTGTCTCGTTCAGCCAGTATAGGACCACGTCTGGGAGAAATTTCGAGTCAATGGGTCCAAAGACCTGGAAGCTATTGAAAAAATCGGCCGAGGTTTTCATGAAAAATGGCAGATTTTCACTAAAATATTCACCAAAATTTCAAATTTCACCCGAATCGAATGGGGACTGCTTTGTCTCCTTCAGCCAGTATAGGACCACGTCTGGGGGAAATTTCGAATCAATCGGTCCAAAGACCTGGTAGCTATTGAAAAAATCGGCCGAGGTTTTCATTAAAAATGGCCCCCTTTCACTAAAATATTCACCAAAAATACAAATTTCACCAGAATCCAATGGGGACTGCTGTGTCTCGTTCAGCCAGTATAGGACCACGTCTGGGAGAAATTTCGAGTCAATGGGTCCAAAGACCTGGAAGCTATTGAAAAAATCAGCCGAGGTTTTCATTAAAAATGGCCCCCTTTCACTAAAATATTCACCAAAAATACAAATTTCACCCGAATCCAATGGGGACTGCTGTGTCTCGTTCAGCCAGTATAGGACCACGTCTGGGGGAAATTTCGAGTCAATGGGTTCAAAGACCTGGAAGCTATTGAAAAAATCGGCCAAGGTTTTCATGAAAAATGGCCCCCTTTCACTAAAATATTCACCAAAATTTCAAATTTCACCCGAATCCAATGGGGACTGCTGTGTCTCGTTCAGCCAGTATAGGACCACGTCTGGGAGAAATTTCGAGTCAATCGGTCCAAAGACCTGGAAGCTATTGAAAAAATCGTTCGAGGTTTTCATGAAAAATGGCAGATTTTCACTAAAATATTCACCAAAAATACAAATTTCACCCGAATCCAATGGGGACTGCTGTGTCTCGTTCACCCAGTATAGGACCACGTCTGGGAGAAATTTCGAGTCAATGGGTCCAAAGACCTGGAAGCTATTGAAAAAATCGGCAGATTTTCACTAAAATATTCACCAAAATTTCAAATTTCACCCGAATCGAATGGGGACTGCTGTGTCTCGTTCAGCCAGTATAGGACCACGTCTGGGGGAAATTTCGAATCAATCGGTTCAAAGACCTGGTAGCTACTGAAAAAATCGGCCGAGGTTTTCATTAAAAATGGCCCCCTTTCACTAAAATATTCACCAAAAATACAAATTTCACCAGAATCCAATGGGGACTGCTGTGTCTCGTTCAGCCAGTATAGGACCACGTCTGGGAGAAATTTCGAGTCAATGGGTCCAAAGACCTGGAAGCTATTGAAAAAATCGGCCGAGGTTTTCATTAAAAATGGCCCCCTTTCACTAAAATATTCACCAAAAATACAAATTTCACCCGAATCCAATGGGGACTGCTGTGTCTCGTTCAGCCAGTATAGGACCACGTCTGGGGGAAATTTCGAGTCAATCGGTCCAAAGACCTGGTAGCTATTGAAAGAATCGGCTGAGGTTTTCATTAAAAATGGCCCCCTTTCACTAAAATATTCACCAAAAATACAAATTTCACCCGAATCGAATGGGGACTGCTGTGTCTCGTTCAGCCAGTATAGGACCACGTCTGGGAGAAATTTCGAGTCAATGGGTCCAAAGACCTGGAAGCTATTGAAAAAATCGGCTGAGGTTTTCATTAAAAATGGCCCCCTTTCACTAAAATATTCACCAAAAATACAAATTTCACCCGAATCCAATGGGGACTGCTGTGTCTCGTTCAGCCAGTATAGGACCACGTCTGGGGGAAATTTCGAGTCAATGGGTTCAAAGACCTGGAAGCTATTGAAAAAATCGGCCAAGGTTTTCATGAAAAATGGCCCCCTTTCACTAAAATATTCACCAAAATTTCAAATTTCACCCGAATCCAATGGGGACTGCTGTGTCTCGTTCAGCCAGTATAGGACCACGTCTGGGAGAAATTTCGAGTCAATCGGTCCAAAGACCTGGAAGCTATTGAAAAAATCGTTCGAGGTTTTCATGAAAAATGGCAGATTTTCACTAAAATATTCACCAAAAATACAAATTTCACCCGAATCCAATGGGGACTGCTGTGTCTCGTTCACCCAGTATAGGACCACGTCTGGGAGAAATTTCGAGTCAATGGGTCCAAAGACCTGGAAGCTATTGAAAAAATCGGCAGATTTTCACTAAAATATTCACCAAAATTTCAAATTTCACCCGAATCGAATGGGGACTGCTGTGTCTCGTTCAGCCAGTATAGGACCACGTCTGGGAGAAATTTCGAGTCAATGGGTCCAAAGACCTGGAAGCTATTGAAAAAATCGGCCGAGGTTTTCATTAAAAATGGCCCCCTTTCACTAAAATATTCACCAAAAATACAAATTTCACCTGAATCCAATGGGGACTGCTGTGTCTCGTTCAGCCAGTATAGGACCACGTCTGGGAGAAATTTCGAGTCAATGGGTCCAAAGACCTGGAAGCTATTGAAAAAATCGGCCGAGGTTTTCATTAAAAATGGCCCCCTTTCACTAAAATATTCACCAAAAATACAAATTTCACCCGAATCCAATGGGGACTGCTGTGTCTCGGTCAGCCAGTATAGGACCACGTCTGGGAGAAATTTCGAGTCAATGGGTCCAAAGACCTGGAAGCTATTGAAAAAATCGGCAGATTTTCACTAAAATATTCACCAAAATTTCAAATTTCACCCGAATCGAATGGGGACTGCTGTGTCTCGTTCAGCCAGTATAGGACCACGTCTGGGGGAAATTTCGAATCAATCGGTTCAAAGACCTGGTAGCTACTGAAAAAATCGGCCGAGGTTTTCATTAAAAATGGCCCCCTTTCACTAAAATATTCACCAAAAATACAAATTTCACCAGAATCCAATGGGGACTGCTGTGTCTCGTTCAGCCAGTATAGGACCACGTCTGGGAGAAATTTCGAGTCAATGGGTCCAAAGACCTGGAAGCTATTGAAAAAATCGGCCGAGGTTTTCATTAAAAATGGCCCCCTTTCACTAAAATATTCACCAAAAATACAAATTTCACCCGAATCCAATGGGGACTGCTGTGTCTCGTTCAGCCAGTATAGGACCACGTCTGGGGGAAATTTCGAGTCAATCGGTCCAAAGACCTGGTAGCTATTGAAAGAATCGGCTGAGGTTTTCATTAAAAATGGCCCCCTTTCACTAAAATATTCACCAAAAATACAAATTTCACCCGAATCGAATGGGGACTGCTGTGTCTCGTTCAGCCAGTATAGGACCACGTCTGGGAGAAATTTCGAGTCAATGGGTCCAAAGACCTGGAAGCTATTGAAAAAATCGGCTGAGGTTTTCATTAAAAATGGCCCCCTTTCACTAAAATATTCACCAAAAATACAAATTTCACCCGAATCCAATGGGGACTGCTGTGTCTCGTTCAGCCAGTATAGGACCACGTCTGGGGGAAATTTCGAGTCAATGGGTTCAAAGACCTGGAAGCTATTGAAAAAATCGGCCAAGGTTTTCATGAAAAATGGCCCCCTTTCACTAAAATATTCACCAAAATTTCAAATTTCACCCGAATCCAATGGGGACTGCTGTGTCTCGTTCAGCCAGTATAGGACCACGTCTGGGAGAAATTTCGAGTCAATCGGTCCAAAGACCTGGAAGCTATTGAAAAAATCGTTCGAGGTTTTCATGAAAAATGGCAGATTTTCACTAAAATATTCACCAAAAATACAAATTTCACCCGAATCCAATGGGGACTGCTGTGTCTCGTTCACCCAGTATAGGACCACGTCTGGGAGAAATTTCGAGTCAATGGGTCCAAAGACCTGGAAGCTATTGAAAAAATCGGCAGATTTTCACTAAAATATTCACCAAAATTTCAAATTTCACCCGAATCGAATGGGGACTGCTGTGTCTCGTTCAGCCAGTATAGGACCACGTCTGGGAGAAATTTCGAGTCAATGGGTCCAAAGACCTGGAAGCTATTGAAAAAATCGGCCGAGGTTTTCATTAAAAATGGCCCCCTTTCACTAAAATATTCACCAAAAATACAAATTTCACCTGAATCCAATGGGGACTGCTGTGTCTCGTTCAGCCAGTATAGGACCACGTCTGGGAGAAATTTCGAGTCAATGGGTCCAAAGACCTGGAAGCTATTGAAAAAATCGGCCGAGGTTTTCATTAAAAATGGCCCCCTTTCACTAAAATATTCACCAAAAATACAAATTTCACCCGAATCCAATGGGGACTGCTGTGTCTCGGTCAGCCAGTATAGGACCACGTCTGGGAGAAATTTCGAGTCAATGGGTCCAAAGACCTGGAAGCTATTGAAAAAATCGGCTGAGGTTTTCATTAAAAATGGCCCCCTTTCACTAAAATATTCACCAAAAATACAAATTTCACCCGAATCCAATGGGGACTGCTGTGTCTCGTTCAGCCAGTATAGGACCACGTCTGGGGGAAATTTCGAGTCAATGGGTTCAAAGACCTGGAAGCTATTGAAAAAATCGGCCAAGGTTTTCATGAAAAATGGCCCCCTTTCACTAAAATATTCACCAAAATTTCAAATTTCACCCGAATCCAATGGGGACTGCTGTGTCTCGTTCAGCCAGTATAGGACCACGTCTGGGAGAAATTTCGAGTCAATCGGTCCAAAGACCTGGAAGCTATTGAAAAAATCGTTCGAGGTTTTCATGAAAAATGGCAGATTTTCACTAAAATATTCACCAAAAATACAAATTTCACCCGAATCCAATGGGGACTGCTGTGTCTCGTTCACCCAGTATAGGACCACGTCTGGGAGAAATTTCGAGTCAATGGGTCCAAAGACCTGGAAGCTATTGAAAAAATCGGCAGATTTTCACTAAAATATTCACCAAAATTTCAAATTTCACCCGAATCGAATGGGGACTGCTGTGTCTCGTTCAGCCAGTATAGGACCACGTCTGGGGGAAATTTCGAATCAATCGGTTCAAAGACCTGGTAGCTATTGAAAAAATCGGCCAAGGTTTTCATGAAAAATGGCAGATTTTCACTAAAATATTCACCAAAAATACAAATTTCACCCGAATCCAATGGGGACTGCTGTGTCTCGTTCAGCCAGTATAGGACCACGTCTGGGGGAAATTTCGAGTCAATCGGTCCAAAGACCTGGTAGCTATTGAAAAAATCGGCTGAGGTTTTCATTAAAAATGGCCCCCTTTCACTAAAATATTCACCAAAAATACAAATTTCACCAGAATCCAATGGGGACTGCTGTGTCTCGTTCAGCCAGTATAGGACCACGTCTGGGAGAAATTTCGAGTCAATGGGTCCAAAGACCTGGAAGCTATTGAAAAAATCGGCTGAGGTTTTCATTAAAAATGGCCCCCTTTCACTAAAATATTCACCAAAAATACAAATTTCACCCGAATCCAATGGGGACTGCTGTGTCTCGTTCAGCCAGTATAGGACCACGTCTGGGGGAAATTTCGAGTCAATGGGTTCAAAGACCTGGAAGCTATTGAAAAAATCGGCCAAGGTTTTCATGAAAAATGGCCCCCTTTCACTAAAATATTCACCAAAATTTCAAATTTCACCCGAATCCAATGGGGACTGCTGTGTCTCGTTCAGCCAGTATAGGACCACGTCTGGGAGAAATTTCGAGTCAATGGGTCCAAAGACCTGGAAGCTATTGAAAAAATCGGCAGATTTTCACTAAAATATTCACCAAAATTTCAAATTTCACCCGAATCGAATGGGGACTGCTGTGTCTCGTTCAGCCAGTATAGGACCACGTCTGGGGGAAATTTCGAGTCAATCGGTCCAAAGACCTGGAAGCTATTGAAAAAATCGGCCGAGGTTTTCATTAAAAATGGCCCCCTTTCACTAAAATATTCACCAAAAATACAAATTTCACCCGAATCCAATGGGGACTGCTGTGTCTCGTTCAGCCAGTATAGGACCACGTCTGGGAGAAATTTCGAGTCAATGGGTCCAAAGACCTGGAAGCTATTGAAAAAATCGGCCAAGGTTTTCATGAAAAATGGCAGATTTTCACTAAAATATTCACCAAAAATACAAATTTCACCCGAATCCAATGGGGACTGCTGTGTCTCGTTCAGCCAGTATAGGACCACGTCTGGGAGAAATTTCGAGTCAATCGGTCCAAAGACCTGGAAGCTATTGAAAAAATTGGCCAAGGTTTTTATGAAAAATGGCAGATTTTCACTAAAATATTCACCAAAAATACAAATTTCACCCGAATCCAATGGGGACTGCTGTGTCTCGTTCAGCCAGTATAGGACCACGTCTGGGAGAAATTTCGAGTCAATGGGTCCAAAGACCTGGAAGCTATTGAAAAAATCGATCGAGGTTTTCATGCAAAATGGCAGATTTTCACTAAAATATTCACCAAAATTTCAAATTTCACCCGAATCGAATGCGGACTGCTGTGTCTCGTTCAGCCAGTATAGGACCATGTCTGGGGGAAATTTCGAGTCAATCGGTCCAAAGACCTGGAAGCTATTGAAAAAATCGGCCGACGTTTTCATGAAAAATGGGAGATTTTCACTAAAATATTCACCAAAAACACAAATTTCACCCGAATCCAATGGGGACTGCTGTGTCTCGTTCAGCCAGTATAGGACCACGTCTGGGAGAAATTTCGAATCAATTGGTCCAAAGACCTGGAAGCTATTGAAAAAATCGGCCGAGGTTTTCATGAAAAATGGCCCCCTTTCACTAAAATATTCACCAAAAATACAAATTTCACCCGAATCCAATGGGGACTGCTGTGTCTCGTTCAGCCAGTATAGGACCACGTCTGGGAGAAATTTCGAGTCAATCGGTCCAAAGACCTGGAAGCTATTGAAAAAATTGGCCAAGGTTTTTATGAAAAATGGCAGATTTTCACTAAAATATTCACCAAAAATACAAATTTCACCCGAATCGAATGGGGACTGCTGTGTCTCGTTCAGCCAGTATAGGACCACGTCTGGGGGAAATTTCGAGTCAATCGGTCCAAAGACCTGGAAGCTATTGAAAAAATCGGCCGAGGTTTTCATTAAAAATGGCCCCCTTTCACTAAAATATTCACCAAAAATACAAATTTCACCCGAATCCAATGGGGACTGCTGTGTCTCGTTCAGCCAGTATAGGACCACGTCTGGGAGAAATTTCGAGTCAATGGGTCCAAAGACCTGGAAGCTATTGAAAAAATCGGCCAAGGTTTTCATGAAAAATGGCAGATTTTCACTAAAATATTCACCAAAAATACAAATTTCACCCGAATCCAATGGGGACTGCTGTGTCTCGTTCAGCCAGTATAGGACCACGTCTGGGAGAAATTTCGAGTCAATCGGTCCAAAGACCTGGAAGCTATTGAAAAAATTGGCCAAGGTTTTTATGAAAAATGGCAGATTTTCACTAAAATATTCACCAAAAATACAAATTTCACCCGAATCCAATGGGGACTGCTGTGTCTCGTTCAGCCAGTATAGGACCACGTCTGGGAGAAATTTCGAGTCAATGGGTCCAAAGACCTGGAAGCTATTGAAAAAATCGATCGAGGTTTTCATGCAAAATGGCAGATTTTCACTAAAATATTCACCAAAATTTCAAATTTCACCCGAATCGAATGCGGACTGCTGTGTCTCGTTCAGCCAGTATAGGACCATGTCTGGGGGAAATTTCGAGTCAATCGGTCCAAAGACCTGGAAGCTATTGAAAAAATCGGCCGACGTTTTCATGAAAAATGGGAGATTTTCACTAAAATATTCACCAAAAACACAAATTTCACCCGAATCCAATGGGGACTGCTGTGTCTCGTTCAGCCAGTATAGGACCACGTCTGGGAGAAATTTCGAATCAATTGGTCCAAAGACCTGGAAGCTATTGAAAAAATCGGCCGAGGTTTTCATGAAAAATGGCCCCCTTTCACTAAAATATTCACCAAAAATACAAATTTCACCCGAATCCAATGGGGACTGCTGTGTCTCGTTCAGCCAGTATAGGACCACGTCTGGGAGAAATTTCGAGTCAATCGGTCCAAAGACCTGGAAGCTATTGAAAAAATTGGCCAAGGTTTTTATGAAAAATGGCAGATTTTCACTAAAATATTCACCAAAAATACAAATTTCACCCGAATCCAATGGGGACTGCTGTGTCTCGTTCAGCCAGTATAGGACCACGTCTGGGAGAAATTTCGAGTCAATGGGTCCAAAGACCTGGAAGCTATTGAAAAAATCGGCCGAGGTTTTCATGAAAAATGGCAGATTTTCACTAAAATATTCACCAAAATTTCAAATTTCACCCGAATCGAATGGGGACTGCTTTGTCTCCTTCAGCCAGTATAGGACCACGTCTGGGGGAAATTTCGAATCAATCGGTCCAAAGACCTGGTAGCTATTGAAAAAATCGGCCGAGGTTTTCATTAAAAATGGCCCCCTTTCACTAAAATATTCACCAAAAATACAAATTTCACCAGAATCCAATGGGGACTGCTGTGTCTCGTTCAGCCAGTATAGGACCACGTCTGGGAGAAATTTCGAGTCAATGGGTCCAAAGACCTGGAAGCTATTGAAAAAATCAGCCGAGGTTTTCATTAAAAATGGCCCCCTTTCACTAAAATATTCACCAAAAATACAAATTTCACCCGAATCCAATGGGGACTGCTGTGTCTCGTTCAGCCAGTATAGGACCACGTCTGGGAGAAATTTCGAGTCAATGGGTCCAAAGACCTGGAAGCTATTGAAAAAATCGGCTGAGGTTTTCATTAAAAATGGCCCCCTTTCACTAAAATATTCACCAAAAATACAAATTTCACCCGAATCCAATGGGGACTGCTGTGTCTCGTTCAGCCAGTATAGGACCACGTCTGGGGGAAATTTCGAGTCAATGGGTTCAAAGACCTGGAAGCTATTGAAAAAATCGGCCAAGGTTTTCATGAAAAATGGCCCCCTTTCACTAAAATATTCACCAAAATTTCAAATTTCACCCGAATCCAATGGGGACTGCTGTGTCTCGTTCAGCCAGTATAGGACCACGTCTGGGAGAAATTTCGAGTCAATCGGTCCAAAGACCTGGAAGCTATTGAAAAAATCGTTCGAGGTTTTCATGAAAAATGGCAGATTTTCACTAAAATATTCACCAAAAATACAAATTTCACCCGAATCCAATGGGGACTGCTGTGTCTCGTTCAGCCAGTATAGGACCACGTCTGGGAGAAATTTCGAGTCAATGGGTCCAAAGACCTGGAAGCTATTGAAAAAATCGGCAGATTTTCACTAAAATATTCACCAAAATTTCAAATTTCACCCGAATCGAATGGGGACTGCTGTGTCTCGTTCAGCCAGTATAGGACCACGTCTGGGGGAAATTTCGAATCAATCGGTTCAAAGACCTGGTAGCTATTGAAAAAATCGGCCGAGGTTTTCATTAAAAATGGCCCCCTTTCACTAAAATATTCACCAAAAATACAAATTTCACCAGAATCCAATGGGGACTGCTGTGTCTCGTTCAGCCAGTATAGGACCACGTCTGGGAGAAATTTCGAGTCAATGGGTCCAAAGACCTGGAAGCTATTGAAAAAATCGGCCGAGGTTTTCATTAAAAATGGCCCCCTTTCACTAAAATATTCACCAAAAATACAAATTTCACCCGAATCCAATGGGGACTGCTGTGTCTCGTTCAGCCAGTATAGGACCACGTCTGGGGGAAATTTCGAGTCAATCGGTCCAAAGACCTGGTAGCTATTGAAAGAATCGGCTGAGGTTTTCATTAAAAATGGCCCCCTTTCACTAAAATATTCACCAAAAATACAAATTTCACCCGAATCCAATGGGGACTGCTGTGTCTCGTTCAGCCAGTATAGGACCACGTCTGGGAGAAATTTCGAGTCAATGGGTCCAAAGACCTGGAAGCTATTGAAAAAATCGGCTGAGGTTTTCATTAAAAATGGCCCCCTTTCACTAAAATATTCACCAAAAATACAAATTTCACCCGAATCCAATGGGGACTGCTGTGTCTCGTTCAGCCAGTATAGGACCACGTCTGGGGGAAATTTCGAGTCAATGGGTTCAAAGACCTGGAAGCTATTGAAAAAATCGGCCAAGGTTTTCATGAAAAATGGCCCCCTTTCACTAAAATATTCACCAAAATTTCAAATTTCACCCGAATCCAATGGGGACTGCTGTGTCTCGTTCAGCCAGTATAGGACCACGTCTGGGAGAAATTTCGAGTCAATCGGTCCAAAGACCTGGAAGCTATTGAAAAAATCGTTCGAGGTTTTCATGAAAAATGGCAGATTTTCACTAAAATATTCACCAAAAATACAAATTTCACCCGAATCCAATGGGGACTGCTGTGTCTCGTTCAGCCAGTATAGGACCACGTCTGGGAGAAATTTCGAGTCAATGGGTCCAAAGACCTGGAAGCTATTGAAAAAATCGGCAGATTTTCATTAAAAATGGCCCCCTTTCACTAAAATATTCACCAAAAATACAAATTTCACCCGAATCCAATGGGGACTGCTGTGTCTCGTTCAGCCAGTATAGGACCACGTCTGGGGGAAATTTCGAGTCAATCGGTCCAAAGACCTGGTAGCTATTGAAAGAATCGGCTGAGGTTTTCATTAAAAATGGCCCCCTTTCACTAAAATATTCACCAAAAATACAAATTTCACCCGAATCGAATGGGGACTGCTGTGTCTCGTTCAGCCAGTATAGGACCACGTCTGGGAGAAATTTCGAGTCAATGGGTCCAAAGACCTGGAAGCTATTGAAAAAATCGGCCAAGGTTTTCATGAAAAATGGCCCCCTTTCACTAAAATATTCACCAAAATTTCAAATTTCACCCGAATCCAATGGGGACTGCTGTGTCTCGTTCAGCCAGTATAGGACCACGTCTGGGAGAAATTTCGAGTCAATCGGTCCAAAGACCTGGAAGCTATTGAAAAAATCGTTCGAGGTTTTCATGAAAAATGGCAGATTTTCACTAAAATATTCACCAAAAATACAAATTTCACCCGAATCCAATGGGGACTGCTGTGTCTCGTTCAGCCAGTATAGGACCACGTCTGGGAGAAATTTCGAGTCAATGGGTCCAAAGACCTGGAAGCTATTCAAAAAATCGGCAGATTTTCACTAAAATATTCACCAAAATTTCAAATTTCACCCGAATCGAATGGGGACTGCTGTGTCTCATTCAGCCAGTATAGGACCACGTCTGGGAGAAATTTCGAGTCAATGGGTCCAAAGACCTGGAAGCTATTGAAAAAATCGGCCGAGGTTTTCATTAAAAATGGCCCCCTTTCACTAAAATATTCACCAAAAATACAAATTTCACCTGAATCCAATGGGGACTGCTGTGTCTCGTTCAGCCAGTATAGGACCACGTCTGGGAGAAATTTCGAGTCAATGGGTCCAAAGACCTGGAAGCTATTGAAAAAATCGGCCGAGGTTTTCATGAAAAATGGCCCCCTTTCACTAAAATATTCACCAAAAATACAAATTTCACCCGAATCCAATGGGGACTGCTGTGTCTCGTTCAGCCAGTATAGGACCACGTCTGGGAGAAATTTCGAGTCAATGGGTCCAAAGACCTGGAAGCTATTGAAAAAATCGATCGAGGTTTTCATGAAAAATGGCAGATTTTGACTAAAATATTCACCAAAAATACAAATTTCACCCGAATCCAATGGGGACTGCTGTGTCTAGTTCAGCCAGTGTAGGACCACGTCTGGGAGAAATTTCGAGTCAATCGGTCCAAAGACTTGGAAGCTATTGAAAAAATCGGTCGAGGTTTTCATGAAAAATGGCAGATTTTCACTAAAATATTCACCAAAAATACAAATTTCACCCGAATGCAATGGGGACTGCTGTGTCTCGTTCAGCCCGTATAGGACCACGTCTGGGAGAAATTTCGAGTCAATCGGTCCAAAGACCTGGAAGCTATTGAAAAAATCGGCCAAGGTTTTCATGAAAAATGGCCCCCTTTCACTAAAATATTCACCAAAAATACAATTTCACCCGAATCCAATGGGGACTGCTGTGTCTCGTTCAGCCAGTATAGGACCACGTCTGAGAGAAATTTCGAGTCAATGGGTCCAAAGACCTGGAAGCTATTGAAAAAATCGGCCAAGGTTTTCATGAAAAATGGCAGATTTTCACTAAAATATTCACCAAAAATACAAATTTCACCCGAATCCAATGGGGACTGCTGTGTCTCGTTCAGCCAGTATAGGACCACGTCTGGGAGAAATTTCGAGTCAATCGGTCCAAAGACCTGGAAGCTATTGAAAAAATCGATCGAGGTTTTCATGAAAAGTGGCAGATTTTGACTAAAATATTCACCAAAAATACAAATTTCACCCGAATCGAATGGGGACTGCTGTGTCTAGTTCAGCCAGTGTAGGACCACGTCTGGGAGAAATTTCGAGTCAATCGGTCCAAAGACCTGGAAGCTATTGAAAAAATCGGCCAAGGTTTTCATGAAAAATGGCCCCCTTTCACTAAAATATTCACCAAAATTTCAAATTTCACCCGAATCGAATGGGGACTGCTGTGTCTCGTTCAGCCAGTATAGGACCACGTCTGGGGGAAATTTCGAGTCAATCGGTCCAAAGACCTGGTAGCTATTGAAAGAATCGGCTGAGGTTTTCATTAAAAATGGCCCCCTTTCACTAAAATATTCACCAAAAATACAAATTTCACCCGACTCGAATCGGGACTGCTGTGTCTCGTTCAGCCAGTATAGGACCACGTCTGGGAGAAATTTCGAGTCAATCGGTCCAAAGACCTGGAAGCTATTGAAAAAATTGGCCAAGGTTTTTATGAAAAATGGCAGATTTTCACTAAAATATTCACCAAAAATACAAATTTCACCCGAATCCAATGGGGACTGCTGTGTCTCGTTCAGCCAGTATAGGACCACGTCTGGGAGAAATTTCGAGTCAATGGGTCCAAAGACCTGGAAGCTATTGAAAAAATCGATCGAGGTTTTCATGAAAAATGGCAGATTTTGACTAAAATATTCACCAAAAATACAAATTTCACCCGAATCCAATGGGGACTGCTGTGTCTAGTTCAGCCAGTGTAGGACCACGTCTGGGAGAAATTTCGAGTCAATCGGTCCAAAGACTTGGAAGCTATTGAAAAAATCGGTCGAGGTTTTCATGAAAAATGGCAGATTTTCACTAAAATATTCACCAAAAATACAAATTTCACCCGAATGCAATGGGGACTGCTGTGTCTCGTTCAGCCCGTATAGGACCACGTCTGGGAGAAATTTCGAGTCAATCGGTCCAAAGACCTGGAAGCTATTGAAAAAATCGGCCAAGGTTTTCATGAAAAATGGCCCCCTTTCACTAAAATATTCACCAAAAATACAATTTCACCCGAATCCAATGGGGACTGCTGTGTCTCGTTCAGCCAGTATAGGACCACGTCTGAGAGAAATTTCGAGTCAATGGGTCCAAAGACCTGGAAGCTATTGAAAAAATCGGCCAAGGTTTTCATGAAAAATGGCAGATTTTCACTAAAATATTCACCAAAAATACAAATTTCACCCGAATCCAATGGGGACTGCTGTGTCTCGTTCAGCCAGTATAGGACCACGTCTGGGAGAAATTTCGAGTCAATCGGTCCAAAGACCTGGAAGCTATTGAAAAAATCGATCGAGGTTTTCATGAAAAGTGGCAGATTTTGACTAAAATATTCACCAAAAATACAAATTTCACCCGAATCGAATGGGGACTGCTGTGTCTAGTTCAGCCAGTGTAGGACCACGTCTGGGAGAAATTTCGAGTCAATCGGTCCAAAGACCTGGAAGCTATTGAAAAAATCGGCCAAGGTTTTCATGAAAAATGGCCCCCTTTCACTAAAATATTCACCAAAATTTCAAATTTCACCCGAATCGAATGGGGACTGCTGTGTCTCGTTCAGCCAGTATAGGACCACGTCTGGGGGAAATTTCGAGTCAATCGGTCCAAAGACCTGGTAGCTATTGAAAGAATCGGCTGAGGTTTTCATTAAAAATGGCCCCCTTTCACTAAAATATTCACCAAAAATACAAATTTCACCCGACTCGAATCGGGACTGCTGTGTCTCGTTCAGCCAGTATAGGACCACGTCTGGGAGAAATTTCGAGTCAATCGGTCCAAAGACCTGGAAGCTATTGAAAAAATTGGCCAAGGTTTTTATGAAAAATGGCAGATTTTCACTAAAATATTCACCAAAAATACAAATTTCACCCGAATCCAATGGGGACTGCTGTGTCTCGTTCAGCCAGTATAGGACCACGTCTGGGAGAAATTTCGAGTCAATGGGTCCAAAGACCTGGAAGCTATTGAAAAAATCGGCCAAGGTTTTCATGAAAAATGGCAGATTTTCACTAAAATATTCACCAAAAATACAAATTTCACCCGAATCCAATGGGGACTGCTGTGTCTCGTTCACCCAGTATAGGACCACGTCTGGGAGAAATTTCGAGTCAATGGGTCCAAAGACCTGGAAGCTATTGAAAAAATCGGCAGATTTTCACTAAAATATTCACCAAAATTTCAAATTTCACCCGAATCGAATGGGGACTGCTGTGTCTCGTTCAGCCAGTATAGGACCACGTCTGGGGGAAATTTCGAATCAATCGGTTCAAAGACCTGGTAGCTATTGAAAAAATCGGCCGAGGTTTTCATTAAAAATGGCCCCCTTTCACTAAAATATTCACCAAAAATACAAATTTCACCAGAATCCAATGGGGACTGCTGTGTCTCGTTCAGCCAGTATAGGACCACGTCTGGGAGAAATTTCGAGTCAATGGGTCCAAAGACCTGGAAGCTGTTGAAAAAATCGGCCGAGGTTTTCATTAAAAATGGCCCCCTTTCACTAAAATATTCACCAAAAATACAAATTTCACCCGAATCCAATGGGGACTGCTGTGTCTCGTTCAGCCAGTATAGGACCACGTCTGGGGGAAATTTCGAGTCAATCGGTCCAAAGACCTGGTAGCTATTGAAAGAATCGGCTGAGGTTTTCATTAAAAATGGCCCCCTTTCACTAAAATATTCACCAAAAATACAAATTTCACCCGAATCGAATGGGGACTGCTGTGTCTCGTTCAGCCAGTATGGGACCACGTCTGGGGGAAATTTCGAGTCAATGGGTCCAAAGACCTGGAAGCTATTGAAAAAATCGGCCAAGGTTTTCATGAAAAATGGCCCCCTTTAACTAAAATATTCACCAAAATTTCAAATTTCACCCGAATCCAATGGGGACTGCTGTGTCTCGTTCAGCCAGTATAGGACCACGTCTGGGAGAAATTTCGAGTCAATCGGTCCAAAGACCTGGAAGCTATTGAAAAAATCGTTCGAGGTTTTCATGAAAAATGGCAGATTTTCACTAAAATATTCACCAAAAATACAAATTTCACCCGAATCCAATGGGGACTGCTGTGTCTCGTTCAGCCAGTATAGGACCACGTCTGGGAGAAATTTCGAGTCAATGGGTCCAAAGACCTGGAAGCTATTGAAAAAATCGATCGAGGTTTTCATGCAAAATGGCAGATTTTCACTAAAATATTCACCAAAATTTCAAATTTCACCCGAATCGAATGCGGACTGCTGTGTCTCGTTCAGCCAGTATAGGACCATGTCTGGGGGAAATTTCGAGTCAATCGGTCCAAAGACCTGGTAGCTATTGAAAAAATCGGCCGAGGTTTTCATTAAAAATGGCCCCCTTTCACTAAAATATTCACCAAAATTTCAATTTTCACCCGAATCGAATGGGGACTGCTGTGTCTCGTTCAGCCAGTATAGGACCACGTCTGGGGGAAATTTCGAGTCAATGGGTCCAAAGACCTGGAAGCTATTGAAAAAATCAGCCAAGGTTTTCATGAAAAATGGCCCCCTTTCACTAAAATATTCACCAAAATTTCAAATTTCACCCGAATCGAATGGGGACTGCTGTGTCTCGTTCAGTCAGTATAGTACCACGTCTGGGGGAAATTTCGAGTAAATCGGTCCAAAGACCTGGTAGCTATTGAAAAAATCGGCCGAGGTTTTGATTAAAAATGGCCCCCTTTCACTAAAATATTCACCAAAAATACAAATTTCACCCGAATCCAATGGGGACTGCTGTGTCTCGTTCAGCCAGTATAGGACCACGTCTGGGAGAAATTTCGAGTCAATCGGTCCAAAGACCTGGAAGCTATTGAAAAAATCGGCCGAGGTTTTCATGAAAAATGGGAGATTTTCACTAAAATATTCACCAAAAACACAAATTTCACCCGAATCCAATGGGGACTGCTGTGTCTCGTTCAGCCAGTATAGGACCACGTCTGGGAGAAATTTCGAATCAATTGGTCCAAAGACCTGGAAGCTATTGAAAAAATCGGCCAAGGTTTTCATGAAAAATGGCCCCCTTTCACTAAAATATTCACCAAAAATACAAATTTCACCCGAATCCAATGGGGACTGCTGTGTCTCGTTCAGCCAGTATAGGACCACGTCTGAGAGAAATTTCGAGTCAATGGGTCCAAAGACCTGGAAGCTATTGAAAAAATCGGCTGAGGTTTTCATTAAAAATGGCCCCCTTTCACTAAAATATTCACCAAAAATACAAATTTCACCCGAATCCAATGGGGACTGCTGTGTCTCGTTCAGCCAGTATAGGACCACGTCTGAGAGAAATTTCGAGTTAATGGGTCCAAAGACCTGGAAGCTATTGAAAAAATCGGCCAAGGTTTTCATGAAAAATGGCAGATTTTCACTAAAATATTCACCAAAAATACAAATTTCACCCGAATCCAATGGGGACTGCTGTGTCTCGTTCAGCCAGTATAGGACCACGTCTGGGAGAAATTTCGAGTCAATGGGTCCAAAGACCTGGAAGCTATTGAAAAAATCGATCGAGGTTTTCATGAAAAATGGCAGATTTTGACTAAAATATTCACCAAAAATACAAATTTCACCCGAATCGAATGGGGACTGCTGTGTCTAGTTCAGCCAGTGTAGGACCACGTCTGGGAGAAATTTCTAGTCAATCGGTCCAAAGACCTGGTAGCTATTGAAAAAATCGGCCGAGGTTTTCATTAAAAATGGCCCCCTTTCACTAAAATATTCACCAAAAATACAAATTTCACCGGAATCCAATGGGGACTGCTGTGTCTCGTTCAGCCAGTATAGGACCACGTCTGGGAGAAATTTCGAGTCAATCGGTCCAAAGACCTGGTAGCTATTGAAAAAATCGGCCGACGTTTTCATGAAAAATGGCAGATTTTCACTAAAATATTCACCAAAAATACAAATTTCACCCGAATCCAATGGGGACTGCTGTGTCTCGTTCAGCCAGTATAGGACCACGTCTGGGAGAAATTTCGAGTCAATGGGTACAAAGACCTGGAAGCTATTGAAAAAATCGGCCAAGGTTTTCATGAAAAATGGCCCCCTTTCACTAAAATATTCACCAAAATTTCAAATTTCACCCGAATCGAATGGGGACTGCTGTGTCTCGTTCAGCCAGTATAGGACCACGTCTGGGAGAAATTTCGAGTCAATGGGTACAAAGACCTGGAAGCTATTGAAAAAATCGGCCGAGGTTTTCATTAAAAATGGCTCCCTTTCACTAAAATATTCACCAAAAATACAAATTTCACCCGAATCCAATGGGGACTGCTGTGTCTCGGTCAGCCAGTATAGGACCACGTCTGGGAGAAATTTCGAGTCAATGGGTCCAAAGACCTGGAAGCTATTGAAAAAATCGGCCGACGTTTTCATGAAAAATGGCAGATTTTCACTAAAATATTCACCAAAAATACAAATTTCACCCGAATCCAATGGGGACTGCTGTGTCTAGTTCAGCCAGTGTAGGACCACGTCTGGGAGAAATTTCTAGTCAATCGGTCCAAAGACCTGGTAGCTATTGAAAAAATCGGCCAAGGTTTTCATGAAAAATGGCCCCCTTTCACTAAAATATTCACCAAAAATACAAATTTCACCGGAATCCAATGGGGACTGCTGTGTCTCGTTCAGCCAGTATAGGACCACGTCTGGGAGAAATTTCGAGTCAATCGGTCCAAAGACCTGGTAGCTATTGAAAAAATCGGCCGACGTTTTCATGAAAAATGGCAGATTTTCACTAAAATATTCACCAAAAATACAAATTTCACCCGAATCCAATGGGGACTGCTGTGTCTCGTTCAGCCAGTATAGGACCACGTCTGGGAGAAATTTCGAGTCAATGGGTACAAAGACCTGGAAGCTATTGAAAAAATCGGCCAAGGTTTTCATGAAAAATGGCCCCCTTTCACTAAAATATTCACCAAAATTTCAAATTTCACCCGAATCGAATGGGGACTGCTGTGTCTCGTTCAGCCAGTATAGGACCACGTCTGGGAGAAATTTCGAGTCAATGGGTACAAAGACCTGGAAGCTATTGAAAAAATCGGCCGAGGTTTTCATTAAAAATGGCTCCCTTTCACTAAAATATTCACCAAAAATACAAATTTCACCCGAATCCAATGGGGACTGCTGTGTCTCGGTCAGCCAGTATAGGACCACGTCTGGGAGAAATTTCGAGTCAATCGGTCCAAAGACCTGGAAGCTATTGAAAAAATCGGCCGACGTTTTCATGAAAAATGGCAGATTTTCACTAAAATATTCACCAAAAATACAAATTTCACCCGAATCCAATGGGGACTGCTGTGTCTCGTTCAGCCAGTATAGGACCACGTCTGGGAGAAATTTCGAGTCAATGGGTCCAAAGACCTGGAAGCTATTGAAAAAATCGGCCAAGGTTTTCATGAAAAATGGCCCCCTTTCACTAAAATATTCACCAAAAATACAAATTTCACCCGAATCCAATGGGGACTGCTGTGTCTCGTTCAGCCAGTATAGGACCACGTCTGAGAGAAATTTCGAGTCAATGGGTCCAAAGACCTGGAAGCTATTGAAAAAATCGGCCAAGGTTTTCATGAAAAATGGCAGATTTTCACTAAAATATTCACCAAAAATACAAATTTCACCCGAATCCAATGGGGACTGCTGTGTCTCGTTCAGCCAGTATAGGACCACGTCTGGGAGAAATTTCGAGTCAATGGGTCCAAAGACCTGGAAGCTATTGAAAAAATCGATCGAGGTTTTCATGAAAAATGGCAGATTTTGACTAAAATATTCACCAAAAATACAAATTTCACCCGAATCGAATGGGGACTGCTGTGTCTAGTTCAGCCAGTGTAGGACCACGTCTGGGAGAAATTTCTAGTCAATCGGTCCAAAGACCTGGTAGCTATTGAAAAAATCGGCTGAGGTTTTCATTAAAAATGGCCCCCTTTCACTAAAATATTCACCAAAAATACAAATTTCACCAGAATCCAATGGGGACTGCTGTGTCTCGTTCAGCCAGTATAGGACCACGTCTGGGAGAAATTTCGAGTCAATCGGTCCAAAGACCTGGAAGCTATTGAAAAAATCGGCCGAGGTTTTCATTAAAAATGGCCCCCTTTCACTAAAATATTCACCAAAAATACAAATTTCACCCGAATCCAATGGGGACTGCTGTGTCTCGTTCAGCCAGTATAGGACCACGTCTGGGAGAAATTTCGAGTCAATGGGTCCAAAGACCTGGAAGCTATTGAAAAAATCGGCCGAGGTTTTCATGAAAAATGGCAGATTTTCACTAAATTATTCACCTAAAATACAAATTTCACCTGAATCCAATGGGGACTGCTGTGTCTCGTTCAGCCAGTATAGGATCACGTCTGGGAGAAATTTCGAGTCAATGGGTCCAAAGACCTGGAAGCTATTGAAAAAATCGGCCGAGGTTTTCATGAAAAATGGCAGATTTTCACTAAAATATTCACCTAAAATACAAATTTCACCTAAATCCAATGGGGACTGCTGTGTCTCGTTCAGCCAGTATAGGACCACGTCTGGGAGAAATTTCGAGTCAATGGGTCCAAAGACCTGGAAGCTATTGAAAAAATCGGCCAAGGTTTTCATGAAAAATGGCCCCCTTTCACTAAAATATTCACCAAAAATACAAATTTCACCCGAATCCAATGGGGACTGCTGTGTCTCGTTCAGCCAGTATAGGACCACGTCTGAGAGAAATTTCGAGTCAATGGGTCCAAAGACCTGGAAGCTATTGAAAAAATCGGCCAAGGTTTTCATGAAAAATGGCAGATTTTCACTAAAATATTCACCAAAAATACAAATTTCACCCGAATCCAATGGGGACTGCTGTGTCTCGTTCAGCCAGTATAGGACCACGTCTGGGAGAAATTTCGAGTCAATGGGTCCAAAGACCTGGAAGCTATTGAAAAAATCGATCGAGGTTTTCATGAAAAATGGCAGATTTTGACTAAAATATTCACCAAAAATACAAATTTCACCCGAATCGAATGGGGACTGCTGTGTCTAGTTCAGCCAGTGTAGGACCACGTCTGGGAGAAATTTCTAGTCAATCGGTCCAAAGACCTGGTAGCTATTGAAAAAATCGGCCGAGGTTTTCATTAAAAATGGCCCCCTTTCACTAAAATATTCACCAAAAATACAAATTTCACCGGAATCCAATGGGGACTGCTGTGTCTCGTTCAGCCAGTATAGGACCACGTCTGGGAGAAATTTCGAGTCAATCGGTCCAAAGACCTGGTAGCTATTGAAAAAATCGGCCGACGTTTTCATGAAAAATGGCAGATTTTCACTAAAATATTCACCAAAAATACAAATTTCACCCGAATCCAATGGGGACTGCTGTGTCTCGTTCAGCCAGTATAGGACCACGTCTGGGAGAAATTTCGAGTCAATGGGTACAAAGACCTGGAAGCTATTGAAAAAATCGGCCAAGGTTTTCATGAAAAATGGCCCCCTTTCACTAAAATATTCACCAAAATTTCAAATTTCACCCGAATCGAATGGGGACTGCTGTGTCTCGTTCAGCCAGTATAGGACCACGTCTGGGAGAAATTTCGAGTCAATGGGTACAAAGACCTGGAAGCTATTGAAAAAATCGGCCGAGGTTTTCATTAAAAATGGCTCCCTTTCACTAAAATATTCACCAAAAATACAAATTTCACCCGAATCCAATGGGGACTGCTGTGTCTCGGTCAGCCAGTATAGGACCACGTCTGGGAGAAATTTCGAGTCAATCGGTCCAAAGACCTGGAAGCTATTGAAAAAATCGGCCGACGTTTTCATGAAAAATGGCAGATTTTCACTAAAATATTCACCAAAAATACAAATTTCACCCGAATCCAATGGGGACTGCTGTGTCTCGTTCAGCCAGTATAGGACCACGTCTGGGAGAAATTTCGAGTCAATCGGTCCAAAGACCTGGTAGCTATTGAAAAAATCGGCTGAGGTTTTCATTAAAAATGGCCCCCTTTCACTAAAATATTCACCAAAAATACAAATTTCACCCGAATCCAATGGGGACTGCTGTGTCTCGTTCAGCCAGTATAGGACCACGTCTGAGAGAAATTTCGAGTCAATGGGTCCAAAGACCTGGAAGCTATTGAAAAAATCGGCCAAGGTTTTCATGAAAAATGGCAGATTTTCACTAAAATATTCACCAAAAATACAAATTTCACCCGAATCCAATGGGGACTGCTGTGTCTCGTTCAGCCAGTATAGGACCACGTCTGGGAGAAATTTCGAGTCAATGGGTCCAAAGACCTGGAAGCTATTGAAAAAATCGATCGAGGTTTTCATGAAAAATGGCAGATTTTGACTAAAATATTCACCAAAAATACAAATTTCACCCGAATCGAATGGGGACTGCTGTGTCTAGTTCAGCCAGTGTAGGACCACGTCTGGGAGAAATTTCTAGTCAATCGGTCCAAAGACCTGGTAGCTATTGAAAAAATCAGCCGAGGTTTTCATTAAAAATGGCCCCCTTTCACTAAAATATTCACCAAAAATACAAATTTCACCGGAATCCAATGGGGACTGCTGTGTCTCGTTCAGCCAGTATAGGACCACGTCTGGGAGAAATTTCGAGTCAATCGGTCCAAAGACCTGGTAGCTATTGAAAAAATCGGCCGACGTTTTCATGAAAAATGGCAGATTTTCACTAAAATATTCACCAAAAATACAAATTTCACCCGAATCCAATGGGGACTGCTGTGTCTCGTTCAGCCAGTATAGGACCACGTCTGGGAGAAATTTCGAGTCAATGGGTACAAAGACCTGGAAGCTATTGAAAAAATCGGCCAAGGTTTTCATGAAAAATGGCCCCCTTTCACTAAAATATTCACCAAAATTTCAAATTTCACCCGAATCGAATGGGGACTGCTGTGTCTCGTTCAGCCAGTATAGGACCACGTCTGGGAGAAATTTCGAGTCAATGGGTACAAAGACCTGGAAGCTATTGAAAAAATCGGCCGAGGTTTTCATTAAAAATGGCTCCCTTTCACTAAAATATTCACCAAAAATACAAATTTCACCCGAATCCAATGGGGACTGCTGTGTCTCGGTCAGCCAGTATAGGACCACGTCTGGGAGAAATTTCGAGTCAATCGGTCCAAAGACCTGGAAGCTATTGAAAAAATCGGCCGACGTTTTCATGAAAAATGGCAGATTTTCACTAAAATATTCACCAAAAATACAAATTTCACCCGAATCCAATGGGGACTGCTGTGTCTCGTTCAGCCAGTATAGGACCACGTCTGGGAGAAATTTCGAGTCAATCGGTCCAAAGACCTGGTAGCTATTGAAAAAATCGGCTGAGGTTTTCATTAAAAATGGCCCCCTTTCACTAAAATATTCACCAAAAATACAAATTTCACCAGAATCCAATGGGGACTGCTGTGTCTCGTTCAGCCAGTATAGGACCACGTCTGGGAGAAATTTCGAGTCAATCGGTCCAAAGACCTGGAAGCTATTGAAAAAATCGGCCGAGGTTTTCATTAAAAATGGCCCCCTTTCACTAAAATATTCACCAAAAATACAAATTTCACCCGAATCCAATGGGGACTGCTGTGTCTCGGTCAGCCAGTATAGGACCACGTCTGGGAGAAATTTCGAGTCAATCGGTCCAAAGACCTGGAAGCTATTGAAAAAATCGGCCGACGTTTTCATGAAAAATGGCAGATTTTCACTAAAATATTCACCAAAAATACAAATTTCACCCGAATCCAATGGGGACTGCTGTGTCTCGTTCAGCCAGTATAGGACCACGTCTGGGAGAAATTTCGAGTCAATCGGTCCAAAGACCTGGTAGCTATTGAACAAATCGGCTGAGGTTGTCATTAAAAATGGCCCCCTTTCACTAAAATATACACCAAAAATACAAATTTCACCCGAATCGAATGGGGACTGCTGTGTCTCGTTCAGCCAGTATAGGACCATGTCTGGGAGAAATTTCGAGTCAATCGGTCGAAAGACCTGGTAGCTATTGAAAAAATCGGCCGAGGTTTTCATGAAAAATGGCAGATTTTCACTAAAATATTCACCAAAATTTCAAATTTCACCCGAATCCAATGGGGACTGCTGTGTCTCGTTCAGCCAGTATAGGACCACGTCTGGGGGAAATTTCGAGTCAATCGGTCCAAAGACCTGGTAGCTATTGAAAAAATCGGCCGAGGTTTTCATTAAAAATGGCCCCCTTTCACTAAAATATTCACCAAAAATACAAATTTCACCCGAACCCAATGGGGACTGCTGTGTCTCGTTCAGCCAGTATAGGACCACGTCTGGGAGAAATTTCGAATCAATCGGTCCAAAGACCTGGAAGCTATTGAAAAAATCGGCCGAGGTTTTCATTAAAAATGGCCCCCTTTCACTAAAATATTCACCAAAAATACAAATATCACCCGAATCCAATGGGGACTGCTGTGTCTCGGTCAGCCAGTATAGGACCACGTCTGGGAGAAATTTCGAGTCAATCGGTCGAAAGACCTGGAAGCTATTGAAAAAATCGGCCAAGGTTTTCATGAAAAATGGCAGATTTTCACTAAAATATTCACCAAAATTTCAAATTTCACCCGAATCCAATGGGGACTGCTGTGTCTCGTTCAGCCAGTATAGGTTAACGTCTTGGAGAAATTTCGAGTCAATCGGTCCAAAGACCTGGAAGCTATTGAAAAAATCGGCCGAGGTTTTCATTAAAAATGGCCCCCTTTCACTAAAATATTCACCAAAAATACAAATTTCACCCCGAATCCAATGGGGACTGCTGTGTCTCGTTCAGCCAGTATAGGACCACGTCTGGGAGAAATTTCGAGTCAATCGGTCCAAAGACCTCGAAGCTATTGAAAAAATCGGCCGATGTTTTCATGAAAAATGGCAGATTTTCACTAAAATATTCACCCAAATTTCAGATTTCACCCGAATCCAATGGGGACTGCTGTGTCTCGTTCAGCCAGTATAGGTTAACGTCTGGGAGAAATTTCGAGTCAATGGGTCCAAAGACCTGGAAGCTATTGAAAAAATCGGCCGAGGTTTTCATTAAAAATGGCCCCCTTTCACTAATATATTCACCAAAAATACAAATTTCACTCGAATCCAATGGGGACTGCTGTGTCTCGTTCAGCCAGTATGGGACCACGTCTGGGGGAAATTCCGAGTCAATGGGTCAAAAGACCTACAAGCTATTGAAAAAATCGTTCGAGGTTTTCATGAAAAATGGCAGATTTTCACTAAAATATTCACCAAAAATACAAATTTCACCCGAATCCAATGGGGACTGCTGTGTCTCGTTCAGCCAGTATAGGACCACGTCTGGGAGAAATTTCGAGTCAATCGGTCCAAAGACCTGGTAGCTATTGAAAAAATCGGCTGAGGTTTTCATTAAAAATGGCCCCCTTTCACTAAAATATTCACCAAAAATACAAATTTCACCAGAATCCAATGGGGACTGCTGTGTCTCGTTCAGCCAGTATAGGACCACGTCTGGGAGAAATTTCGAGTCAATCGGTCCAAAGACCTGGAAGCTATTGAAAAAATCGGCCGAGGTTTTCATTAAAAATGGCCCCCTTTCACTAAAATATTCACCAAAAATACAAATTTCACCCGAATCCAATGGGGACTGCTGTGTCTCGGTCAGCCAGTATAGGACCACGTCTGGGAGAAATTTCGAGTCAATCGGTCCAAAGACCTGGAAGCTATTGAAAAAATCGGCCGACGTTTTCATGAAAAATGGCAGATTTTCACTAAAATATTCACCAAAAATACAAATTTCACCCGAATCCAATGGGGACTGCTGTGTCTCGTTCAGCCAGTATAGGACCACGTCTGGGAGAAATTTCGAGTCAATCGGTCCAAAGACCTGGTAGCTATTGAACAAATCGGCTGAGGTTGTCATTAAAAATGGCCCCCTTTCACTAAAATATTCACCAAAAATACAAATTTCACCCGAATCGAATGGGGACTGCTGTGTCTCGTTCAGCCAGTATAGGACCACGTCTGGGAGAAATTTCGAGTCAATCGGTCGAAAGACCTGGTAGCTATTGAAAAAATTGGCCGAGGTTTTCATGAAAAATGGCAGATTTTCACTAAAATATTCACCAAAATTTCAAATTTCACCCGAATCCAATGGGGACTGCTGTGTCTCGTTCAGCCAGTATAGGACCACGTCTGGGGGAAATTTCGAGTCAATCGGTCGAAAGACCTGGTAGCTATTGAAAAAATCGGCCGAGGTTTTCATGAAAAATGGCAGATTTTCACTAAAATATTCACCAAAATTTCAAATTTCACCCGAATCGAATGGGGACTGCTGTGTCTCGTTCAGCCAGTATAGGACCACGTCTGGGGGAAATTTCGAGTCAATCGGTCCAAAGACCTGGTAGCTATTGAAAAAATCGGCCGAGGTTTTCATTAAAAATGGCCCCCTTTCACTAAAATATTCACCAAAAATACAAATTTCACCCGAACCCAATGGGGACTGCTGTGTCTCGTTCAGCCAGTATAGGACCACGTCTGGGAGAAATTTCGAGTAAATCGGTCCAAAGACCTGGAAGCTATTGAAAAAATCGGCCGAGGATTTCATGAAAAATGGCAGATTTTCAATAAAATATTCACCAAAATTTCAAATTTCACCCGAATCCAATGGGGACTGCTGTGTCTCGTTCAGCCAGTATAAGTTAACGTCTGGGAGAAATTTCGAGTCAATCGGTCCAAAGACCTGGTAGCTATTGAACAAATCGGCTGAGGTTTTCATGAAAAATGGCCCCCTTTCACTAAAATATTCACCAAAAATACAAATTTCACCCGAATCCAATGGGGACTGCTGTGTCTCGTTCAGCCAGTATAGGTTAACGTCTTGGAGAAATTTCGAGTCAATCGGTCCAAAGACCTGGAAGCTATTGAAAAAATCGGCCGAGGTTTTCATGAAAAATGGCAGATTTTCACTAAAATATTCACCAAAAATACAAATTTCACCCGAATCCAATGGGGACTGCTGTGTCTCGTTCAGCCAGTATAGGACCACGTCTGGGGGAAATTTCGAGTCAATCGGTCCAAAGACCTGGTAGCTATTGAAAAAATCGGCCGAGGTTTTCATTAAAAATGGCCCCCTTTCACTAAAATATTCACCAAAAATACAAATTTCACCCGAATCCAATGGGGACTGCTGTGTCTCGGTCAGCCAGTATAGGACCACGTCTGGGAGAAATTTCGAGTCAATCGGTCGAAAGACCTGGAAGCTATTGAAAAAATCGGCCAAGGTTTTCATGAAAAATGGCAGATTTTCACTAAAATATTCACCAAAATTTCAAATTTCACCCGAATCGAATGCGGACTGCTGTGTCTCGTTCAGCCAGTATAGGACCACGTCTGGGAAAAATGGCAGATTTTCACTAAAATATTCACCAAAATTTCAAATTTCACCCGAATCCAATGGGGACTGCTGTGTCTCGTTCAGCCAGTATAGGTTAACGTCTTGGAGAAATTTCGAGTCAATCGGTCCAAAGACCTGGAAGCTATTGAAAAAATCGGCCGAGGTTTTCATGAAAAATGGCAGATTTTCACTAAAATATTCACCAAAAATACAAATTTCACCCGAATCCAATGGGGACTGCTGTGTCTCGTTCAGCCAGTATAGGACCACGTCTGGGGGAAATTTCGAGTAAATCGGTCAAAAGACCTGGTAGCTATTGAAAAAATCGGCCGAGGTTTTCATTAAAAATGGCACCCTTTCACTAAAATATTCACCAAAAATACAAATTTCACCAGAATCCAATGGGGACTGCTGTGTCTCGTTCAGCCAGTATAGGACCACGTCTGGGAGAAATTTCGAGTCAATCGGTCGAAAGACCTGGAAGCTATTGAAAAAATCGGCCAAGGTTTTCATGAAAAATGGCAGATTTTCACTAAAATATTCACCAAAATTTCAAATTTCACCCGAATCGAATGCGGACTGCTGTGTCTCGTTCAGCCAGTATAGGACCACGTCTGGGGGAAATTTCGAGTAAATCGGTCCAAAGACCTGGTAGCTATTGAAAAAATCGGCCGAGGTTTTCATTAAAAATGGCCCCCTTTCACTAAAATATTCACCAAAAATACAAATTTCACCCCGAATCCAATGGGGACTGCTGTGTCTCGTTCAGCCAGTATAGGACCACGTCTGGGAGAAATTTCGAGTCAATCGGTCCAAAGACCTCGAAGCTATTGAAAAAATCGGCCGAGGTTTTCATGAAAAATGGCAGATTTTCACTAAAATATTCACCCAAATTTCAGATTTCACCCGAATCCAATGGGGACTGCTGTGTCTCGTTCAGCCAGTATAGGTTAACGTCTGGGAGAAATTTCGAGTCAATGGGTCCAAAGACCTGGAAGCTATTGAAAAAATCGGCCGAGGTTTTCATTAAAAATGGCCCCCTTTCACTAATATATTCACCAAAAATACAAATTTCACTCGAATCCAATGGGGACTGCTGTGTCTCGTTCAGCCAGTATGGGACCACGTCTGGGGGAAATTCCGAGTCAATGGGTCAAAAGACCTACAAGCTATTGAAAAAATCGGCCGAGGTTTTCATGAAAAATGGCAGATTTTCACTAAAATATTCACCAAAAATACAAATTTCACCCGAATCCAATGGGGACTGCTGTGTCTCGTTCAGCCAGTATAGGACCACGTCTGGGGGAAATTTCGAGTCAATCGGTCCAAAGACCTGGTAGCTATTGAAAAAATCGGCCGAGGTTTTCATTAAAAATGGCCCCCTTTCACTAAAATATTCACCAAAAATACAAATTCACCCGAATCCATTCGGGACTACTGTGTCTCGTTCAGCCAGTATAGGACCACGTCTGGGAGAAATTTCGAGTCAATGGGTCCAAAGACCTGGAAGCTATTGAAAAAATCGGCCAAGGTTTTCATGAAAAATGGCAGATTTTGACTAAAATATTCACCAAAAATACAAATTTCACCCGAATCCAATGGGGACTGCTGTGTCTCGTTCAGCCAGTATAGGACCACGTCTGGGAGAAATTTCGAGTCAATCGGTCCAAAGACCTGGTAGCTATTGAAAAAATCGGCTGAGGTTTTCATTAAAAATGGCCCCCTTTCACTAAAATATTCACCAAAAATACAAATTTCAGCCGAATCGAATGGGGACTGCTGTGTCTCGTTCAGCCAGTATAGGACCACGTCTGGGAGAAATTTCGAGTCAATGGGTACAAAGACCTGGAAGCTATTGAAAAAATCGGCCGAGGTTTTCATTAAAAATGGCCCCCTTTCACTAAAATATTCACCAAAAATACAAATTTCACCAGAATCCAATGGGGACTGCTGTGTCTCGTTCAGCCAGTATAGGACCACGTCTGGGAGAAATTTCGAGTCAATCGGTCGAAAGACCTGGAAGCTATTGAAAAAATCGGCCGAGGTTTTCATGAAAAATGGCAGATTTTCACTAAAATATTCACCAAAATTTCAAATTTCACCCGAATCCAATGGGGACTGCTGTGTCTCGTTCAGCCAGTATAGGTTAACGTCTTGGAGAAATTTCGAGTCAATCGGTCCAAAGACCTGGAAGCTATTGAAAAAATCGGCCGAGGTTTTCATGAAAAATGGCAGATTTTCACTAAAATATTCACCAAAAATACAAATTTCACCCGAATCCAATGGGGACTGCTGTGTCTCGTTCAGCCAGTATAGGACCACGTCTGGGGGAAATTCCGAGTCAATCGGTCCAAAGACCTGGTAGCTATTGAAAAAATCGGCCGAGGTTTTCATTAAAAATGGCCCCCTTTCACTAAAATATTCACCAAAAATACAAATTTCACCCGAATCCAATGGGGACTGCTGTGTCTCGGTCAGCCAGTATAGGACCACGTCTGGGAGAAATTTCGAGTCAATCGGTCAAAAGACCTGGAAGCTATTGAAAAAATCGGCCGACGTTTTCATGGAAAATGGAAGATTTTCACTAAAATATTCACCAAAAATACAAATTTCACCCGAATCCAATGGGGACTGCTGTGTCTCGTTCAGCCAGTATAGGACCACGTCTGGGGGAAATTTCGAGTAAATCGGTCAAAAGACCTGGTAGCTATTGAAAAAATCGGCCGAGGTTTTCATTAAAAATGGCACCCTTTCACTAAAATATTCACCAAAAATACAAATTTCACCAGAATCCAATGGGGACTGCTGTGTCTCGTTCAGCCAGTATAGGACCACGTCTGGGAGAAATTTCGAGTCAATCGGTCGAAAGACCTGGAAGCTATTGAAAAAATCGGCCAAGGTTTTCATGAAAAATGGCAGATTTTCACTAAAATATTCACCAAAATTTCAAATTTCACCCGAATCGAATGCGGACTGCTGTGTCTCGTTCAGCCAGTATAGGACCACGTCTGGGGGAAATTTCGAGTAAATCGGTCCAAAGACCTGGTAGCTATTGAAAAAATCGGCCGAGGTTTTCATTAAAAATGGCCCCCTTTCACTAAAATATTCACCAAAAATACAAATTTCACCCCGAATCCAATGGGGACTGCTGTGTCTCGTTCAGCCAGTATAGGACCACGTCTGGGAGAAATTTCGAGTCAATCGGTCCAAAGACCTCGAAGCTATTGAAAAAATCGGCCGAGGTTTTCATGAAAAATGGCAGATTTTCACTAAAATATTCACCCAAATTTCAGATTTCACCCGAATCCAATGGGGACTGCTGTGTCTCGTTCAGCCAGTATAGGTTAACGTCTGGGAGAAATTTCGAGTCAATGGGTCCAAAGACCTGGAAGCTATTGAAAAAATCGGCCGAGGTTTTCATTAAAAATGGCCCCCTTTCACTAATATATTCACCAAAAATACAAATTTCACTCGAATCCAATGGGGACTGCTGTGTCTCGTTCAGCCAGTATGGGACCACGTCTGGGGGAAATTCCGAGTCAATGGGTCAAAAGACCTACAAGCTATTGAAAAAATCGGCCGAGGTTTTCATGAAAAATGGCAGATTTTCACTAAAATATTCACCAAAAATACAAATTTCACCCGAATCCAATGGGGACTGCTGTGTCTCGTTCAGCCAGTATAGGACCACGTCTGGGGGAAATTTCGAGTCAATCGGTCCAAAGACCTGGTAGCTATTGAAAAAATCGGCCGAGGTTTTCATTAAAAATGGCCCCCTTTCACTAAAATATTCACCAAAAATACAAATTCACCCGAATCCATTCGGGACTACTGTGTCTCGTTCAGCCAGTATAGGACCACGTCTGGGAGAAATTTCGAGTCAATGGGTCCAAAGACCTGGAAGCTATTGAAAAAATCGGCCAAGGTTTTCATGAAAAATGGCAGATTTTGACTAAAATATTCACCAAAAATACAAATTTCACCCGAATCCAATGGGGACTGCTGTGTCTCGTTCAGCCAGTATAGGACCACGTCTGGGAGAAATTTCGAGTCAATCGGTCCAAAGACCTGGTAGCTATTGAAAAAATCGGCTGAGGTTTTCATTAAAAATGGCCCCCTTTCACTAAAATATTCACCAAAAATACAAATTTCAGCCGAATCGAATGGGGACTGCTGTGTCTCGTTCAGCCAGTATAGGACCACGTCTGGGAGAAATTTCGAGTCAATGGGTACAAAGACCTGGAAGCTATTGAAAAAATCGGCCGAGGTTTTCATTAAAAATGGCCCCCTTTCACTAAAATATTCACCAAAAATACAAATTTCACCAGAATCCAATGGGGACTGCTGTGTCTCGTTCAGCCAGTATAGGACCACGTCTGGGAGAAATTTCGAGTCAATCGGTCGAAAGACCTGGAAGCTATTGAAAAAATCGGCCGAGGTTTTCATGAAAAATGGCAGATTTTCACTAAAATATTCACCAAAATTTCAAATTTCACCCGAATCCAATGGGGACTGCTGTGTCTCGTTCAGCCAGTATAGGTTAACGTCTTGGAGAAATTTCGAGTCAATCGGTCCAAAGACCTGGAAGCTATTGAAAAAATCGGCCGAGGTTTTCATTAAAAATGGCCCCCTTTCACTAAAATATTCACCAAAAATACAAATTTCACCCGAATCCAATGGGGACTGCTGTGTCTCGTTCAGCCAGTATAGGACCACGTCTGGGGGAAATTTCGAGTCAATCGGTCCAAAGACCTGGTAGCTATTGAAAAAATCGTTCGAGGTTTTCATTAAAAATGGCCCCCTTTCACTAAAATATTCACCAAAAATACAAATTTCACCCGAATCCAATGGGGACTGCTGTGTCTCGTTCAGCCAGTATAGGACCACGTCTGGGAGAAATTTCGAGTCAATGGGTCCAAAGACCTGGAAGCTATTGAAAAAATCGGCCAAGGTTTTCATGAAAAATGGCAGATTTTCAATAAAATATTCACCAAAAATACAAATTTCACTCGAATCCAATGGGGACTGCTGTGTCTCGTTCAGCCAGTATGGGACCACGTCTGGGGGAAATTCCGAGTCAATGGGTCAAAAGACCTACAAGCTATTGAAAAAATCGGCCGAGGTTTTCATGAAAAATGGCCCCCTTTCACTAAAATATTCACCAAAAATACAAATTTCACCCGAATCCAATGGGGACTACTGTGTCTCGTTCAGCCAGTATAGGACCACGTCTGGGAGAAATTTCGAGTCAATGGGTCCAAAGACCTGGAAGCTATTGAAAAAATCGGCCAAGGTTTTCATGAAAAATGGCAGATTTTGACTAAAATATTCACCAAAACTACAAATTTCACCCGAATCCAATGGGGACTGCTGTGTCTCGTTCAGCCAGTATAGGACCACGTCTGGGAGAAATTTCGAGTCAATCGGTCCAAAGACCTGGTAGCTATTGAACAAATCGGCTGAGGTTTTCATTAAAAATGGCCCCCTTTCACTAAAATATTCACCAAAAATACAAATTTCACCCGAATCGAATGTGGACTGCTGTGTCTCGTTCAGCCAGTATAGGACCACGTCTGGGAGAAATTTCGAGTCAATCGGTCGAAAGACCTGGAAGCTATTGAAAAAATCGGCCGAGGTTTTCATGAAAAATGGCAGATTTTCACTAAAATATTCACCAAAATTTCAAATTTCACCCGAATCGAAGGCGGACTGCTGTGTCTCGTTCAGCCAGTATAGGACCACGTCTGGGGGAAATTTCGAGTCAATCGGTCCAAAGACCTGGTAGCTATTGAAAAAATCGGCCGAGGTTTTCATTAAAAATGGCCCCCTTTCACTAAAATATTCACCAAAAATACAAATTTCACCCGAACCCAATGGGGACTGCTGTGTCTCGTTCAGCCAGTATAGGACAACGTCTGGGAGAAATTTCGAGTCAATCGGTCCAAAGACCTGGAAGCTATTGAAAAAATCGGCCGAGGTTTTCATGAAAAATGGCAGATTTTCACTAAAATATTCACCAAAATTTCAAATTTCACCCGAATCCAATGGGGACTGCTGTGTCTCGTTCAGCCAGTATAGGACCACGTCTGGGGGAAATTTCGAATCAATCGGTCCAAAGACCTGGTAGCTATTGAAAAAATCGGCCGAGGTTTTCATGAAAAATGGCAGATTTTCACTAAAATATTCACCAAAAATACAAATTTCACCCGAATCCAATGGGGACTGCTGTGTCTCGTTCAGGCAGTATAGGACCACGTCTCGGAGAAATTTCGAGTCAATGGGTCCAAAGACCTGGAAGCTATTGAAAAAATCGGCCGAGGTTTTCATTAAAAATGGCCCCCTTTCACTAATATATTCACCAAAAATACAAATTTCACTCGAATCCAATGGGGACTGCTGTGTCTCGTTCAGCCAGTATGGGACCACGTCTGGGGGAAATTCCGAGTCAATGGGTCAAAAGACCTACAAGCTATTGAAAAAATCGGCCGAGGTTTTCATGAAAAATGGCAGATTTTCACTAAAATATTCACCAAAAATACAAATTTCAGCCGAATCCAATGGGGACTGCTGTGTCTCGTTCAGCCAGTATAGGACCACGTCTGGGGGAAATTTCGAGTCAATGGGTCCAAAGACCTGGAAGCTATTGAAAAAATCGGCTAAGGTTTTCATGAAAAATGGCCCCCTTTCACTAAAATATTCACCAAAATTTCAAATTTCACCCGAATCGAATGGGGACTGCTGTGTCTCGTTCAGCCAGTATAGGACCACGTCTGGGAGAAATTTCGAGTCAATGGGTCCAAAGACCTGGAAGCTATTGAAAAAATCGGCCAAGGTTTTGGCCGATTTTCACCCGAATTTCACCCGAATCGAATGGGGACTGATGTGTCTTGTTCAGCCAGTATAGGACCACGTCTGGGGGAAATTTCGAGTCAATCGGTCCAAAGACCTTGTAGCTATTGAAAAAATCGGCTGAGGTTTTCATGAAAAATGGCCCCCTTTCACTAAAATATTCACCAAAATTTCAAATTTCACCCGAATTGAATGGGGACTGCTGTGTCCCGTTCAGCCAGTATAGGACCACGTCTGGGGGAAATTTCGAGTCAATGGGTCGAAAGACCTGGAAGCTATTGAAAAAATCGGCCAAGGTTTTCATGAAAAATGGCCCCCTTTCACTAAAATATTCACCAAAATTTCAAATTTCACCCGAATCGAATGGGGACTGCTGTGTCTCGTTCAGCCAGTATAGGACCACGTCTGGGGGAAATTTCGAGTCAATCGGTCCAAAGACCTGGTAGCTATTGAAAAAATCGGCTGAGGTTTTCATTAAAAATGGCCCCCTTTCACTAAAATATTCACCAAAAATACAAATTTCACCCGAATCCAATGGGGACTGCTGTGTCTCGTTCAGCCAGTATAGGACCACATCTGGGAGAAATTTCGAGTCAATCCGTCCAAAGACCTGGTAGCTATTGAAAAAATCGGCCGAGGTTTTCATTAAAAATGGCCCCCTTTCACTAAAATATTCACCAAAAATACAAATTTCACCCAAATCCAATCGGGACTGCTGTGTCTCGTTCAGCCAGTATAGGACCACATCTGGGAGAAATTTCGAGTCAATCGGTCCAAAGACCTGGTAGCTATTGAAAAAATCGGCCGAGGTTTTCATTAAAAATGGCCCCCTTTCACTAAAATATTCACCAAAAATACAAATTTCACCCAAATCCAATCGGGACTGCTGTGTCTCGTTCAGCCAGTATAGGACCACATCTGGGAGAAATTTCGAGTCAATCGGTCCAAAGACCTGGAAGCTATTGAAAAAATCGGCCGAGGTTTTCATGAAAAATGGCAGATTTTCACTAAAATATTCACCAAAATTACAAATTTCACCCGAATCCAATGGGGACTGCTGTGTCTCGTTCAGCCAGTATAGGACCACGTCTGGGAGAAATTTCGAGTCAATGGGTCCAAAGACCTGGAAGCTATTGAAAAAATCGGCCAAGGTTTTCATGAAAAATGGCCCCCTTTCACTAAAATATTCACCAAAATTTCAAATTTCACCCGAATCGAATGGAGACTGCTGTGTCTCGTTCAGCCAGTATAGGACCACGTCTGGGGGAAATTTCGAGTCAATCGGTCCAAAGACCTGGTAGCTATTGAAAAAATCGGCCGAGGTTTTCATTAAAAATGGCCCCCTTTCACAAAAATATTCACCAAAAATACAAATTTCACCCGAATCCACTGGGGACTGCTGTGTCTCGTTCAGCCAGTAGCTTGTGGTTTTCATGAAAAATGGCCCCCTTTCACTAAAATATTCACCAAAAATACAAATTTCACCCGAATCCAATGGGGACTGCTGTGTCTCGTTCAGCCAGTATAGGACCACGTCTGGGAAAAATGGCAGATTTTCACTAAAATATTAACCAAAATTTCAAATTTCACCCGAATCGAATGCGGACTGCTGTGTCTCGTTCAGCCAGTATAGGACCACGTCTGGGGGAAATTTCGAGTAAATCGGTCCAAAGACCTGGTAGCTATTGAAGAAATCGGCCGAGGTTTTCATTAAAAATGGCCCCCTTTCACCAAAATATTCACCAAAAATACAAATTTCACCCGAATCCAATGGGGACTGCTGTGTCTCGTTCAGCCAGTATAGGACCACGTCTGGGAGAAATTTCGAGTCAATCGGTCCAAAGACCTGGAAGCTATTGAAAAAATCGGCCGAGGTTTTCATGAAAAATGGCAGATTTTGACTAAAATATTCACCAAAATTTCAAATTTCACCCGAATCGAATGGGGACTGCTGTGTCTCATTCAGCCAGTATAGGACCACGTCTGGAGGAAATTTCGAGTCAATCGGTCCAAAGACCTGGTAGCTTTTGAAAAAATCGGCCGAGGTTTTCATTAAAAATGGCCCCCTTTCACTAAAATTTTCACCAAAAATAAAAATTTCACCCGAACCCAATGGGGACTGCTGTGTCTCGTTCAGCCAGTATAGGACCACGTCTGGGAGAAATTTCGAGTCAATCGGTCCAAAGACCTCGAAGCTATTGAAAAAATCGGCCGAGGTTTTCATGAAAAATGGCAGATTTTCACTAAAATATTCACCAAATTTCAAATTTCACCCGAATCCAATGGGGACTGCTGTGTCTCGTTCAGCCAGTATAGGACCACGTCTGGGAGAAATTTCGAGTCAATGGGTCCAAAGACCTGGAAGCTATTGAAAAAATCGGCCGAGGTTTTCATTAAAAATGGCCCCCTTTCACTAATATATTCACCAAAAATACAAATTTCACTCGAATCCAATGGGGACTGCTGTGTCTCGTTCAGCCAGTATAGGACCACGTCTGGGGGAAATTCCGAGTCAATGGGTCAAAAGACCTACAAGCTATTGAAAAAATCGGCCGAGATTTTCATGAAAAATGGCAGATTTTCACTAAAATATTCACCAAAAATACAAATTTCACCCGAATCCAATGGGGACTGCTGTGTCTCGTTCAGCCAGTATAGGACCACGTCTGGGGGAAATTTCGAGTCAATCGGTCCAAAGACCTGGTAGCTATTGAAAAAATCGGCCGAGGTTTTCATTAAAAATGGCCCCCTTTCACTAAAATATTCACCAAAAATACAAATTTCACCCGAATCCAATGGGGACTACTGTGTCTCGTTCAGCCAGTATAGGACCACGTCTGGGAGAAATTTCGAGTCAATGGGTCCAAAGACCTGGAAGGTATTGAAAAAATCGGCCAAGGTTTTCATGAAAAATGGCAGATTTTGACTAAAATATTCACCAAAACTACAAATTTCACCCGAATCCAATGGGGACTGCTGTGTCTCGTTCAGCCAGTATAGGACCACGTCTGGGAGAAATTTCGAGTCAATGGGTCCAAAGACCTGGAAGCTATTGAAAAAATCGGCCAAGGTTTTCATGAAAAATGGCCCCCTTTCACTAAAATATTCACCAAAATTTCAAATTTCACCCGAATCGAATGGGGACTGCTGTGTCTCGTTCAGCCAGTATAGGACCACGTCTGGGGGAAATTTCGAGTCAATCGGTCCAAAGACCTGGTAGCTATTGAAAAAATCGGCCGAGGTTTTCATTAAAAATGGCCCCCTTTCACAAAAATATTCACCAAAAATACAAATTTCACCCGAATCCACTGGGGACTGCTGTGTCTCGTTCAGCCAGTAGCTTGTGGTTTTCATGAAAAATGGCCCCCTTTCACTAAAATATTCACCAAAAATACAAATTTCACCCGAATCCAATGGGGACTGCTGTGTCTCGTTCAGCCAGTATAGGACCACGTCTGGGAAAAATGGCAGATTTTCACTAAAATATTAACCAAAATTTCAAATTTCACCCGAATCGAATGCGGACTGCTGTGTCTCGTTCAGCCAGTATAGGACCACGTCTGGGGGAAATTTCGAGTAAATCGGTCCAAAGACCTGGTAGCTATTGAAGAAATCGGCCGAGGTTTTCATTAAAAATGGCCCCCTTTCACCAAAATATTCACCAAAAATACAAATTTCACCCGAATCCAATGGGGACTGCTGTGTCTCGTTCAGCCAGTATAGGACCACGTCTGGGAGAAATTTCGAGTCAATCGGTCCAAAGACCTGGAAGCTATTGAAAAAATCGGCCGAGGTTTTCATGAAAAATGGCAGATTTTGACTAAAATATTCACCAAAATTTCAAATTTCACCCGAATCGAATGGGGACTGCTGTGTCTCGTTCAGCCAGTATAGGACCACGTCTGGAGGAAATTTCGAGTCAATCGGTCCAAAGACCTGGTAGCTTTTGAAAAAATCGGCCGAGGTTTTCATTAAAAATGGCCCCCTTTCACTAAAATATTCACCAAAAATAAAAATTTCACCCGAACCCAATGGGGACTGCTGTGTCTCGTTCAGCCAGTATAGGACCACGTCTGGGAGAAATTTCGAGTCAATCGGTCCAAAGACCTCGAAGCTATTGAAAAAATCGGCCGAGGTTTTCATGAAAAATGGCAGATTTTCACTAAAATATTCACCAAATTTCAAATTTCACCCGAATCCAATGGGGACTGCTGTGTCTCGTTCAGCCAGTATAGGACCACGTCTGGGAGAAATTTCGAGTCAGTCGGTCCAAAGACCTCGAAGCTATTGAAAAAATCGGCCGAGGTTTTCATGAAAAATGGCAGATTTTCACTAAAATATTCACCCAAATTTCAGATTTCACCCGAATCCAAGGGGGACTGCTGTGTCTCGTTCAGCCAGTATAGGTTAACGTCTGGGAGAAATTTCGAGTCAATGGGTCCAAAGACCTGGAAGCTATTGAAAAAATCGGCCGAGGTTTTCATTAAAAATGGCCCCCTTTCACTAATATATTCACCAAAAATACAAATTTCACTCGAATCCAATGGGGACTGCTGTGTCCTCGTTCAGCCAGTATAGGACCACGTCTGGGGGAAATTCCGAGTCAATGGGTCAAAAGACCTACAAGCTATTGAAAAAATCGGCCGAGATTTTCATGAAAAATGGCAGATTTTCACTAAAATATTCACCAAAAATACAAATTTCACCCGAATCCAATGGGGACTGCTGTGTCTCGTTCAGCCAGTATAGGACCACGTCTGGGGGAAATTTCGAGTCAATCGGTCCAAAGACCTGGTAGCTATTGAAAAAATCGGCCGAGGTTTTCATTAAAAATGGCCCCCTTTCACTAAAATATTCACCAAAAATACAAATTTCACCCGAATCCAATGGGACTACTGTGTCTCGTTCAGCCAGTATAGGACCACGTCTGGGAGAAATTTCGAGTCAATGGGTCCAAAGACCTGGAAGGTATTGAAAAAATCGGCCAAGTTTTCATGAAAAATGGCAGATTTTGACTAAAATATTCACCAAAACTACAAATTTCACCCGAATCCAATGGGGACTGCTGTGTCTCGTTCAGCCAGTATAGGACCACGTCTGGGGGAAATTTCGAGTCAATCGGTCCAAAGACCTGGTAGCTATTGAAAAAATCGGCCGAGGTTTTCATTAAAAATGGCCCCCTTTCACTAAAATATTCACCAAAAATACAAATTTCACCCGAACCCAATGGGGACTGCTGTGTCTCGTTCAGCCAGTATAGGACCACGTCTGGGAGAAATTTCGAGTCAATCGGTCCAAAGACCTGGAAGCTATTGAAAAAATCGGCCGAGGTTTTCATGAAAAATGGCAGATTTTCACTAAAATATTCACCAAAATTTCAAATTTCACCCGAATCCAATGGGGACTGCTGTGTCTCGTTCAGCCAGTATAGGACCACGTCTGGGAGAAATTTCGAGTCATTCGGTCCAAAGACCTGGAAGCTATTGAAAAAATCGGCCGAGGTTTTCATGAAAAATGGCAGATTTTCACTAAAATATTCACCAAAATTTCAAATTTCACCCAAATCCAATGGGGACTGCTGTGTCTCGTTCAGCCAGTATAGGACCACGTCTGGGAGAAATTTCGAGTCAATCGGTCCAAAGACCTGGAAGCTATTGAAAAAATCGGCCGAGGTTTTCATGAAAAATGGCAGATTTTCACTAAAATATTCACCAAAAATACAAATTTCACCCGAATCCAATGGGGACTGCTGTGTCTCGTTCAGCCAGTATAGGACCACGTCTGGGAAAAATGGCAGATTTTCACTAAAATATTAACCAAAAATACAAATTTCACCCGAATCCAATGGGGACTGCTGTGTCTCGTTCAGCCAGTATAGGACCACATCTGGGAGAAATTTCGAGTCAATCGGTCCAAAGACCTGGAAGCTATTGAAAAAATCGGCCGAGGTTTTCATGAAAAATGGCAGATTTTCACTAAAATATTCACCAAAAATACAAATTTCACCCGAATCCAATGGGGACTGCTGTGTCTCGTTCAGCCAGTATAGGACCACGTCTGGGGGAAATTTCGAGTCAATCGGTCCAAAGACCTGGTAGCTATTGAAAAAATCGGCCGAGGTTTTCATTAAAAATGGCCCCATTTCACTAAAATATTCACCAAAAATACAAATTTCACCCGAATCCAATGGGGACTACTGTGTCTCGTTCAGCCAGTATAGGACCACGTCTGGGAGAAATTTCGAGTCAATGGGTCCAAAGACCTGGAAGGTATTGAAAAAATCGGCCAAGGTTTTCATGAAAAATGGCAGATTTTGACTAAAATATTCACCAAAACTACAAATTTCACCCGAATCCAATGGGGACTGCTGTGTCTCGTTCAGCCAGTACAGTACCACGTCTGGGAGAAATTTCGAGTCAATCGGTCCAAAGACCTGGTAGCTATTGAACAAATCGGCTGAGGTTTTCATTAAAAATGGCCCCCTTTCACTAAAATATTCACCAAAAATACAAATTTCACCCGAATCCACTGGGGACTGCTGTGTCTCGTTCAGCCAGTAGCTTGTGGTTTTCATGAAAAATGGCCCCCTTTCACTAAAATATTCACCAAAAATACAAATTTCACCCGAATCCAATGGGGACTGCTGTGTCTCGTTCAGCCAGTATAGGACCACGTCTGGGAAAAATGGCAGATTTTCACTAAAATATTAACCAAAAATACAAATTTCACCCGAATCCAATGGGGACTGCTGTGTCTCGTTCAGCCAGTATAGGACCACGTCTGGGAGAAATTTCGAGTCAATGGGTCCAAAGACCTGGAAGCTATTGAAAAAATCGGCCAAGGTTTTCATGAAAAATGGCAGATTTTTACTAAAATATTCACCAAAACTACAAATTTCACCCGAATCCAATGGGGACTGCTGTGTCTCGTTCAGCCAGTATAGGACCACGTCTGGGAGAAATTTCGAGTCAATGGGTCCAAAGACCTGGAAGCTATTGAAAAAATCGGCCAAGGTTTTCATGAAAAATGGCCCCCTTTCACTAAAATATTCACCAAAAATACACATTTCAGCCGAATCCAATGGGGACTGCTGTGTCTCGTTCAGCCAGTATAGGACCACGTCTGGGGGAAATTTCGAGTCAATCGGTCCAAAGACCTGGTAGCTATTGAAAAAATCGGCCGAGGTTTTCATTTAAAATGGCCCCCTTTCACTAAAATATTCACCAAAAATACAAATTTCACCCGAATCCAATGGGGACTACTGTGTCTCGTTCAGCCAGTATAGGACCACGTCTGGGAGAAATTTCGAGTCAATGGGTCCAAAGACCTGGAAGCTATTGAAAAAATCGGCTAAGGTTTTCATGAAAAATGGCCCCCTTTCACTAAAATATTCACCAAAATTTCAAATTTCACCCGAATCGAATGGGGACTGCTGTGTCTCGTTCAGCCAGTATAGGACCACATCTGGGAGAAATTTCGAGTCAATCGGTCCAAAGACCTGGAAGCTATTGAAAAAATCGGCCGAGGTTTTCATGAAAAATGGCAGATTTTCACTAAAATATTCACCAAAAATACAAATTTCACCCGAATCCAATGGGGACTGCTGTGTCTCGTTCAGCCAGTATAGGACCACATCTGGGAGAAATTTCGAGTCAATCGGTCCAAAGACCTGGAAGCTATTGAAAAAATCGGCCGAGGTTTTCATGAAAAATGGCAGATTTTCACTAAAATATTCACCAAAAATACAAATTTCACCCGAATCCAATGGGGACTGCTGTGTCTCGTTCAGCCAGTATAGGACCACGTCTGGGGGAAATTTCGAGTCAATCGGTCCAAAGACCTGGTAGCTATTGAAAAAATCGGCCGAGGTTTTCATTAAAAATGGCCCCATTTCACTAAAATATTCACCAAAAATACAAATTTCACCCGAATCCAATGGGGACTACTGTGTCTCGTTCAGCCAGTATAGGACCACGTCTGGGAGAAATTTCGAGTCAATGGGTCCAAAGACCTGGAAGGTATTGAAAAAATCGGCCAAGGTTTTCATGAAAAATGGCAGATTTTGACTAAAATATTCACCAAAACTACAAATTTCACCCGAATCCAATGGGGACTGCTGTGTCTCGTTCAGCCAGTACAGTACCACGTCTGGGAGAAATTTCGAGTCAATCGGTCCAAAGACCTGGTAGCTATTGAACAAATCGGCTGAGGTTTTCATTAAAAATGGCCCCCTTTCACTAAAATATTCACCAAAAATACAAATTTCACCCGAATCCACTGGGGACTGCTGTGTCTCGTTCAGCCAGTAGCTTGTGGTTTTCATGAAAAATGGCCCCCTTTCACTAAAATATTCACCAAAAATACAAATTTCACCCGAATCCAATGGGGACTGCTGTGTCTCGTTCAGCCAGTATAGGACCACGTCTGGGAAAAATGGCAGATTTTCACTAAAATATTAACCAAAAATACAAATTTCACCCGAATCCAATGGGGACTGCTGTGTCTCGTTCAGCCAGTATAGGACCACGTCTGGGAGAAATTTCGAGTCAATGGGTCCAAAGACCTGGAAGCTATTGAAAAAATCGGCCAAGGTTTTCATGAAAAATGGCAGATTTTTACTAAAATATTCACCAAAACTACAAATTTCACCCGAATCCAATGGGGACTGCTGTGTCTCGTTCAGCCAGTATAGGACCACGTCTGGGAGAAATTTCGAGTCAATGGGTCCAAAGACCTGGAAGCTATTGAAAAAATCGGCCAAGGTTTTCATGAAAAATGGCCCCCTTTCACTAAAATATTCACCAAAAATACACATTTCAGCCGAATCCAATGGGGACTGCTGTGTCTCGTTCAGCCAGTATAGGACCACGTCTGGGGGAAATTTCGAGTCAATCGGTCCAAAGACCTGGTAGCTATTGAAAAAATCGGCCGAGGTTTTCATTTAAAATGGCCCCCTTTCACTAAAATATTCACCAAAAATACAAATTTCACCCGAATCCAATGGGGACTACTGTGTCTCGTTCAGCCAGTATAGGACCACGTCTGGGAGAAATTTCGAGTCAATGGGTCCAAAGACCTGGAAGCTATTGAAAAAATCGGCTAAGGTTTTCATGAAAAATGGCCCCCTTTCACTAAAATATTCACCAAAATTTCAAATTTCACCCGAATCGAATGGGGACTGCTGTGTCTCGTTCAGCCAGTATAGGACCATGTCTGGGGGAAATTTCGAGTCAATCGGTCCAAAGACCTGGTAGCTATTGAAAAAATCGGCCGAGGTTTTCATTAAAAATGGCCCCCTTTCACTAAAATATTCACCAAAAATACAAATTTCACCCGAATCGAATGGGGACTGCTGTGTCTCGTTCAGCCAGTATAGGACCACGTCTGGGGGAAATTTCGAGTCAATCGGTCCAAAGACCTGGTAGCTATTGAAAAAATCGGCTGAGGTTTTCATTAAAAATGGCCCCCTTTCACTAAAATATTCACCAAAAATACAAATTTCACCCGAATCCAATGGGGACTGCTGTGTCTCGTTCAGGCAGTATAGGACCACGTCTGGGAGAAATTTCGAGTCAATGGGTCCAAAGACCTGGTAGCTATTGAAAAAATCGGCCGAGGTTTTCATTAAAAATGGCCCCCTTTCACTAATATATTCACCAAAAATACAAATTTCACTCGAATCCAATGGGGACTGCTGTGTCTCGTTCAGCCAGTATAGAACCACGTCTGGGAGAAATTTCGAGTCAATGGGTCCAAAGACCTGGAAGGTATTGAAAAAATCGGCCAAGGTTTTCATTAAAAATGGCCCCCTTTCACTAAAATATTCACCAAAAATACAAATTTCACCCGAACCCAATGGGGACTGCTGTGTCTCGTTCAGCCAGTATAGGACCACGTCTGGGAGAAATTTCGAGTCAATCGGTCCAAAGACCTGGAAGCTATTGAAAAAATCGGCCGAGGTTTTCATGAAAAATGGCAGATTTTCACTAAAATATTCACCAAAATTTCAAATTTCACCCGAATCCAATGGGGACTGCTGTGTCTCGTTCAGGCAGTATAGGACCACGTCTGGGAGAAATTTCGAGTCAATGGGTCCAAAGACCTGGAAGCTATTGAAAAAATCGGCCGAGGTTTTCATTAAAAATGGCCCCCTTTCACTAAAATATTCACCAAAAATACAAATTTCACCCGAATCCAATGGGGACTGCTGTGTCTCGTTCAGCCAGTATAGGACCACATCTGGGAGAAATTTCGAGTCAATCGGTCCAAAGACCTGGAAGCTATTGAAAAAATCGGCCGAGGTTTTCATGAAAAATGGCAGATTTTCACTAAAATATTCACCAAAAATACAAATTTCACCCGAATCCAATGGGGACTGCTGTGTCTCGTTCAGCCAGTATAGGACCACGTCTGGGAGAAATTTCGAGTCAATGGGTCCAAAGACCTGGAAGCTATTGAAAAAATCGGCCAAGGTTTTCATGAAAAATGGCCCCCTTTCACTAAAATATTCACCAAAATTTCAAATTTCACCCGAATCGAATGGGGACTGCTGTGTCTCGTTCAGCCAGTATAGGACCACGTCTGGGGGAAATTTCGAGTCAATCGGTCCAAAGACCTGGTAGCTATTGAAAAAATCGGCCGAGGTTTTCATTAAAAATGGCCCACTTTCACTAAAATATTCACCAAAAATACAAATTTCACCCGAATCCACTGGGGACTGCTGTGTCTCGTTCAGCCAGTAGCTTGTGGTTTTCATGAAAAATGGCCCCCTTTCACTAAAATATTCACCAAAAATACAAATTTCACCCGAATCCAATGGGGACTGCTGTGTCTCGTTCAGCCAGTATAGGACCACGTCTGGGAAAAATGGCAGATTTTCACTAAAATATTAACCAAAAATACAAATTTCACCCGAATCCAATGGGGACTGCTGTGTCTCGTTCAGCCAGTATAGGACCACGTCTGGGAGAAATTTCGAGTCAATGGGTCCAAAGACCTGGAAGCTATTGAAAAAATCGGCCAAGGTTTTCATGAAAAATGGCCCCCTTTCACTAAAATATTCACCAAAAATACACATTTCAGCCGAATCCAATGGGGACTGCTGTGTCTCGTTCAGCCAGTATAGGACCACGTCTGGGGGAAATTTCGAGTCAATCGGTCCAAAGACCTGGTAGCTATTGAAAAAATCGGCCGAGGTTTTCATTTAAAATGGCCCCCTTTCACTAAAATATTCACCAAAAATACAAATTTCACCCGAATCCAATGGGGACTACTGTGTCTCGTTCAGCCAGTATAGGACCACGTCTGGGAGAAATTTCGAGTCAATGGGTCCAAAGACCTGGAAGCTATTGAAAAAATCGGCTAAGGTTTTCATGAAAAATGGCCCCCTTTCACTAAAATATTCACCAAAATTTCAAATTTCACCCGAATCGAATGGGGACTGCTGTGTCTCGTTCAGCCAGTATAGGACCATGTCTGGGGGAAATTTCGAGTCAATCGGTCCAAAGACCTGGTAGCTATTGAAAAAATCGGCCGAGGTTTTCATTAAAAATGGCCCCCTTTCACTAAAATATTCACCAAAAATACAAATTTCACCCGAATCGAATGGGGACTGCTGTGTCTCGTTCAGCCAGTATAGGACCACGTCTGGGGGAAATTTCGAGTCAATCGGTCCAAAGACCTGGTAGCTATTGAAAAAATCGGCTGAGGTTTTCATTAAAAATGGCCCCCTTTCACTAAAATATTCACCAAAAATACAAATTTCACCCGAATCCAATGGGGACTGCTGTGTCTCGTTCAGGCAGTATAGGACCACGTCTGGGAGAAATTTCGAGTCAATGGGTCCAAAGACCTGGTAGCTATTGAAAAAATCGGCCGAGGTTTTCATTAAAAATGGCCCCCTTTCACTAATATATTCACCAAAAATACAAATTTCACTCGAATCCAATGGGGACTGCTGTGTCTCGTTCAGCCAGTATAGAACCACGTCTGGGAGAAATTTCGAGTCAATGGGTCCAAAGACCTGGAAGGTATTGAAAAAATCGGCCAAGGTTTTCATTAAAAATGGCCCCCTTTCACTAAAATATTCACCAAAAATACAAATTTCACCCGAACCCAATGGGGACTGCTGTGTCTCGTTCAGCCAGTATAGGACCACGTCTGGGAGAAATTTCGAGTCAATCGGTCCAAAGACCTGGAAGCTATTGAAAAAATCGGCCGAGGTTTTCATGAAAAATGGCAGATTTTCACTAAAATATTCACCAAAATTTCAAATTTCACCCGAATCCAATGGGGACTGCTGTGTCTCGTTCAGGCAGTATAGGACCACGTCTGGGAGAAATTTCGAGTCAATGGGTCCAAAGACCTGGAAGCTATTGAAAAAATCGGCCGAGGTTTTCATTAAAAATGGCCCCCTTTCACTAAAATATTCACCAAAAATACAAATTTCACCCGAATCCAATGGGGACTGCTGTGTCTCGTTCAGCCAGTATAGGACCACATCTGGGAGAAATTTCGAGTCAATCGGTCCAAAGACCTGGAAGCTATTGAAAAAATCGGCCGAGGTTTTCATGAAAAATGGCAGATTTTCACTAAAATATTCACCAAAAATACAAATTTCACCCGAATCCAATGGGGACTGCTGTGTCTCGTTCAGCCAGTATAGGACCACGTCTGGGAGAAATTTCGAGTCAATGGGTCCAAAGACCTGGAAGCTATTGAAAAAATCGGCCAAGGTTTTCATGAAAAATGGCCCCCTTTCACTAAAATATTCACCAAAATTTCAAATTTCACCCGAATCGAATGGGGACTGCTGTGTCTCGTTCAGCCAGTATAGGACCACGTCTGGGGGAAATTTCGAGTCAATCGGTCCAAAGACCTGGTAGCTATTGAAAAAATCGGCCGAGGTTTTCATTAAAAATGGCCCACTTTCACTAAAATATTCACCAAAAATACAAATTTCACCCGAATCCACTGGGGACTGCTGTGTCTCGTTCAGCCAGTAGCTTGTGGTTTTCATGAAAAATGGCCCCCTTTCACTAAAATATTCACCAAAAATACAAATTTCACCCGAATCCAATGGGGACTGCTGTGTCTCGTTCAGCCAGTATAGGACCACGTCTGGGAAAAATGGCAGATTTTCACTAAAATATTAACCAAAAATACAAATTTCACCCGAATCCAATGGGGACTGCTGTGTCTCGTTCAGCCAGTATAGGACCACGTCTGGGAGAAATTTCGAGTCAATGGGTCCAAAGACCTGGAAGCTATTGAAAAAATCGGCCAAGGTTTTCATTAAAAATGGCAGATTTTGACTAAAATATTCACCAAAACTACAAATTTCACCCGAATCCAATGGGGACTGCTGTGTCTCGTTCAGCCAGTATAGGACCACGTCTGGGAGAAATTTCGAGGTCAATCGGTCCAAAGACCTGGTAGCTATTGAAAAAATAGGCCGAGGTTTTCATTAAAAATGGCCCCCTTTCACTAAAATATTCACCAAAAATACAAATTTCACCCGAATCCAATGGGGACTGCTGTGTCTCGTTCAGCCAGTATAGGACCACATCTGGGAGAAATTTCGAGTCAATCGGTCCAAAGACCTGGAAGCTATTGAAAAAATCGGCCGAGGTTTTCATGAAAAATGGCAGATTTTCACTAAAATATTCACCAAAAATACAAATTTCACCCGAATCCAATGGGGACTGCTGTGTCTCGTTCAGCCAGTATAGGACCACGTCTGGGAGAAATTTCGAGTCAATGGGTCCAAAGACCTGGAAGCTATTGAAAAAATCGGCCAAGGTTTTCATGAAAAATGGCCCCCTTTCACTAAAATATTCACCAAAATTTCAAATTTCACCCGAATCGAATGGGGACTGCTGTGTCTCGTTCAGCCAGTATAGGACCACGTCTGGGGGAAATTTCGAGTCAATCGGTCCAAAGACCTGGTAGCTATTGAAAAAATCAGCCGAGGTTTTCATTAAAAATGGCCCCCTTTCACTAAAATATTCACCAAAAATACAAATTTCACCCGAATCCACTGGGGACTGCTGTGTCTCGTTCAGCCAGTAGCTTGTGGTTTTCATGAAAAATGGCCCCCTTTCACTAAAATATTCACCAAAAATACAAATTTCACCCGAATCCAATGGGGACTGCTGTGTCTCGTTCAGCCAGTATAGGACCACGTCTGGGAAAAATGGCAGATTTTCACTAAAATATTAACCAAAAATACAAATTTCACCCGAATCCAATGGGGACTGCTGTGTCTCGTTCAGCCAGTATAGGACCACGTCTGGGAGAAATTTCGAGTCAATGGGTCCAAAGACCTGGAAGCTATTGAAAAAATCGGCCAAGGTTTTCATGAAAAATGGCAGATTTTGACTAAAATATTCACCAAAACTACAAATTTCACCCGAATCCAATGGGGACTGCTGTGTCTCGTTCAGCCAGTATAGGACCACGTCTGGGAGAAATTTCGAGTCAATGGGTCCAAAGACCTGGAAGCTATTGAAAAAATCGGCCAAGGTTTTCATGAAAAATGGCAGATTTTGACTAAAATATTCACCAAAAATACAAATTTCACCCGAATCCAATGGGGACTGCTGTGTCTCGTTCAGCCAGTATAGGACCACGTCTGGGGGAAATTTCGAGTCAATCGGTCCAAAGACCTGGTAGCTATTGAAAAAATCGGCCGAGGTTTTCATTAAAAATGGCCCCCTTTCACTAAAATATTCACCAAAATTTCAAATTTCACCCGAATCGAATGGGGACTGCTGTGTCTCGTTCAGCCAGTATAGGACCACGTCTGGGGGAAATTTCGAGTCAATCGGTCCAAAGACCTGGTAGCTATTGAAAAAATCAGCCGAGGTTTTCATTAAAAATGGCCCCCTTTCACTAAAATATTCACCAAAAATACAAATTTCACCCGAATCCACTGGGGACTGCTGTGTCTCGTTCAGCCAGTAGCTTGTGGTTTTCATGAAAAATGGCCCCCTTTCACTAAAATATTCACCAAAAATACAAATTTCACCCGAATCCAATGGGGACTGCTGTGTCTCGTTCAGCCAGTATAGGACCACGTCTGGGAAAAATGGCAGATTTTCACTAAAATATTAACCAAAAATACAAATTTCACCCGAATCCAATGGGGACTGCTGTGTCTCGTTCAGCCAGTATAGGACCACGTCTGGGAGAAATTTCGAGTCAATGGGTCCAAAGACCTGGAAGCTATTGAAAAAATCGGCCAAGGTTTTCATGAAAAATGGCAGATTTTGACTAAAATATTCACCAAAACTACAAATTTCACCCGAATCCAATGGGGACTGCTGTGTCTCGTTCAGCCAGTATAGGACCACGTCTGGGAGAAATTTCGAGTCAATGGGTCCAAAGACCTGGAAGCTATTGAAAAAATCGGCCAAGGTTTTCATGAAAAATGGCAGATTTTGACTAAAATATTCACCAAAAATACAAATTTCACCCGAATCCAATGGGGACTGCTGTGTCTCGTTCAGCCAGTATAGGACCACGTCTGGGGGAAATTTCGAGTCAATCGGTCCAAAGACCTGGTAGCTATTGAAAAAATCGGCCGAGGTTTTCATTAAAAATGGCCCCCTTTCACTAAAATATTCACCAAAAATACAAATTTCACCCGAATCCAATGGGGACTACTGTGTCTCGTTCAGCCAGTATAGGACCACGTCTGGGAGAAATTTCGAGTCAATGGGTCCAAAGACCTGCAAGCTATTGAAAAAATCGGCTAAGGTTTTCATGAAAAATGGCCCCCTTTCACTAAAATATTCACCAAAATTTCAAATTTCACCCGAATCGAATGGCGACTGCTGTGTCTCGTTCAGCCAGTATAGGACCATGTCTGGGGGAAATTTCGAGTCAATCGGTCCAAAGACCTGGTAGCTATTGAAAAAATCGGCCGAGGTTTTCATTAAAAATGGCCCCCTTTCACTAAAATATTCACCAAAAATACAAATTTCACCCGAATCCAATGGGGACTGCTGTGTCTCGTTCAGCCAGTATAGGACCACGTCTGGGAGAAATTTCGAGTCAATGGGTCCAAAGACCTGGAAGCTATTGAAAAAATCGGCCGAGGTTTTCATTAAGAATGGCCCCCTTTCACTAAAATATTCACCAAAAATACAAATTTCACCCGAATCCAATGGGGACTGCTGTGTCTCGTTCAGCCAGTATAGGACCACGTCTGGGAGAAATTTCGAGTCAATCGGTACAAAGACCTGGTAGCTATTGAAAAAATCGGCCGAGGTTTTCATTAAAAATGGCCCCCTTTCACTAAAATATTCACCAAAAATACAAATTTCACCCGAATCGAATGGGGACTGCTGTGTCTCGTTCAGCCAGTATAGGACCACATCTGGGAGAAATTTCGAGTCAATCGGTCCAAAGACCTGGAAGCTATTGAAAAAATCGGCCGAGGTTTTCATGAAAAATGGCAGATTTTCACTAAAATATTCACCAAAAATACAAATTTCACTCGAATCCAATGGGGACTGCTGTGTCTCGTTCAGCCAGTATAGAACCACGTCTGGGAGAAATTTCGAGTCAATGGGTCCAAAGACCTGGAAGGTATTGAAAAAATCGGCCAAGGTTTTCATTAAAAATGGCCCCCTTTCACTAAAATATTCGCCAAAAATACAAATTTCACCCGAACCCAATGGGGACTGCTGTGTCTCGTTCAGCCAGTATAGGACCACGTCTGGGAGAAATTTCGAGTCAATCGGTCCAAAGACCTGGAAGCTATTGAAAAAATCGGCCGAGGTTTTCATGAAAAATGGCAGATTTTCACTAAAATATTCACCAAAATTTCAAATTTCACCCGAATCCAATGGGGACTGCTGTGTCTCGTTCAGCCAGTATAGGTTAACGTCTGGGAGAAATTTCGAGTCAATCTTTCCAAAGACCTGGAAGCTATTGAAAAAATCGGCCAAGGTTTTCATGAAAAATGGCAGATTTTCACTAAAATATTCACCAAAAATACAAATTTCACCCGAATCCAATGGGGACTGCTGTGTCTCGTTCAGGCAGTATAGGACCACGTCTGGGAGAAATTTCGAGTCAATGGGTCCAAAGACCTGGAAGCTATTGAAAAAATCGGCCAAGGCTTTCATGAAAAATGGCCCCCTTTCACTAAAATATTCACCAAAATTTCAAATTTCACCCGAACCGAATGGGGACTGCTGTGTCTTGTTCAGCCAGTATAGGACCACATCTGGGAGAAATTTCGAGGTCAATCTGTCCAAAGACCTGGTAGCTATTGAAAAAATCGGCCGAGGTTTTCATTAAAAATGGCCCCCTTTCACTAAAATATTCACCAAAAATACAAATTTCACCCGAATCCAATGGGGACTGCTGTGTCTCGTTCAGCCAGTATAGGACCACATCTGGGAGAAATTTCGAGTCAATCGGTCCAAAGACCTGGAAGCTATTGAAAAAATCGGCCGAGGTTTTCATGAAAAATGGCAGATTTTCACTAAAATATTCACCAAAAATACAAATTTCACCCGAATCCAATGGGGACTGCTGTGTCTCGTTCAGCCAGTATAGGACCACGTCTGGGAGAAATTTCGAGTCAATGGGTCCAAAGACCTGGAAGCTATTGAAAAAATCGGCCAAGGTTTTCATGAAAAATGGCCCCCTTTCACTAAAATATTCACCAAAATTTCAAATTTCACCCGAATCGAATGGGGACTGCTGTGTCTCGTTCAGCCAGTATAGGACCACGTCTGGGGGAAATTTCGAGTCAATCGGTCCAAAGACCTGGTAGCTATTGAAAAAATCGGCCGAGGTTTTCATTAAAAATGGCCCACTTTCACTAAAATATTCACCAAAAATACAAATTTCACCCGAATCCACTGGGGACTGCTGTGTCTCGTTCAGCCAGTAGCTTGTGGTTTTCATGAAAAATGGCCCCCTTTCACTAAAATATTCACCAAAAATACAAATTTCACCCGAATCCAATGGGGACTGCTGTGTCTCGTTCAGCCAGTATAGGACCACGTCTGGGAAAAATGGCAGATTTTCACTAAAATATTAACCAAAAATACAAATTTCACCCGAATCCAATGGGGACTGCTGTGTCTCGTTCAGCCAGTATAGAACCACGTCTGGGAGAAATTTCGAGTCAATGGGTCCAAAGACCTGGAAGGTATTGAAAAAATCGGCCAAGGTTTTCATTAAAAATGGCCCCCTTTCACTAAAATATTCACCAAAAATACAAATTTCACCCGAACCCAATGGGGACTGCTGTGTCTCGTTCAGCCAGTATAGGACCACGTCTGGGAGAAATTTCGAGTCAATCGGTCCAAAGACCTGGAAGCTATTGAAAAAATCGGCCGAGGTTTTCATGAAAAATGGCAGATTTTCACTAAAATATTCACCAAAATTTCAAATTTCACCCGAATCCAATGGGGACTGCTGTGTCTCGTTCAGCCAGTATAGGTTAACGTCTGGGAGAAATTTCGAGTCAATCTTTCCAAAGACCTGGAAGCTATTGAAAAAATCGGCCAAGGTTTTCATGAAAAATGGCAGATTTTCACTAAAATATTCACCAAAAATACAAATTTCACCCGAATCCAATGGGGACTGCTGTGTCTCGTTCAGGCAGTATAGGACCACGTCTGGGAGAAATTTCGAGTCAATGGGTCCAAAGACCTGGAAGCTATTGAAAAAATCGGCCAAGGCTTTCATGAAAAATGGCCCCCTTTCACTAAAATATTCACCAAAATTTCAAATTTCACCCGAACCGAATGGGGACTGCTGTGTCTTGTTCAGCCAGTATAGGACCACATCTGGGAGAAATTTCGAGGTCAATCTGTCCAAAGACCTGGTAGCTATTGAAAAAATCGGCCGAGGTTTTCATTAAAAATGGCCCCCTTTCACTAAAATATTCACCAAAAATACAAATTTCACCCGAATCCAATGGGGACTGCTGTGTCTCGTTCAGCCAGTATAGGACCACATCTGGGAGAAATTTCGAGTCAATCGGTCCAAAGACCTGGAAGCTATTGAAAAAATCGGCCGAGGTTTTCATGAAAAATGGCAGATTTTCACTAAAATATTCACCAAAAATACAAATTTCACCCGAATCCAATGGGGACTGCTGTGTCTCGTTCAGCCAGTATAGGACCACGTCTGGGAGAAATTTCGAGTCAATGGGTCCAAAGACCTGGAAGCTATTGAAAAAATCGGCCAAGGTTTTCATGAAAAATGGCCCCCTTTCACTAAAATATTCACCAAAATTTCAAATTTCACCCGAATCGAATGGGGACTGCTGTGTCTCGTTCAGCCAGTATAGGACCACGTCTGGGGGAAATTTCGAGTCAATCGGTCCAAAGACCTGGTAGCTATTGAAAAAATCGGCCGAGGTTTTCATTAAAAATGGCCCACTTTCACTAAAATATTCACCAAAAATACAAATTTCACCCGAATCCACTGGGGACTGCTGTGTCTCGTTCAGCCAGTAGCTTGTGGTTTTCATGAAAAATGGCCCCCTTTCACTAAAATATTCACCAAAAATACAAATTTCACCCGAATCCAATGGGGACTGCTGTGTCTCGTTCAGCCAGTATAGGACCACGTCTGGGAAAAATGGCAGATTTTCACTAAAATATTAACCAAAAATACAAATTTCACCCGAATCCAATGGGGACTGCTGTGTCTCGTTCAGCCAGTATAGGACCACGTCTGGGAGAAATTTCGAGTCAATCGGTCCAAAGACCTGGAAGCTATTGAAAAAATCGGCCGAGGTTTTCATGAAAAATGGCAGATTTTCACTAAAATATTCACCAAAATTTCAAATTTCACCCGAATCCAATGGGGACTGCTGTGTCTCGTTCAGCCAGTATAGGTTAACGTCTGGGAGAAATTTCGAGTCAATCTTTCCAAAGACCTGGAAGCTATTGAAAAAATCGGCCAAGGTTTTCATGAAAAATGGCAGATTTTCACTAAAATATTCACCAAAAATACAAATTTCACCCGAATCCAATGGGGACTGCTGTGTCTCATTCAGGCAGTATAGGACCACGTCTGGGAGAAATTTCGAGTCAATGGGTCCAAAGACCTGGAAGCTATTGAAAAAATCGGCCAAGGTTTTCATGAAAAATGGCCCCCTTTCACTAAAATATTCACCAAAATTTCAAATTTCACCCGAACCGAATGGGGACTGCTGTGTCTTGTTCAGCCAGTATAGGACCACATCTGGGAGAAATTTCGAGGTCAATCGGTCCAAAGACCTGGTAGCTATTGAAAAAATCGGCCGAGGTTTTCATTAAAAATGGCCCACTTTCACTAAAATATTCACCAAAAATACAAATTTCACCCGAATCCAATGGGGACTGCTGTGTCTCGTTCAGCCAGTATAGGACCACATCTGGGAGAAATTTCGAGTCAATCGGTCCAAAGACCTGGAAGCTATTGAAAAAATCGGCCGAGGTTTTCATGAAAAATGGCAGATTTTCACTAAAATATTCACCAAAAATACAAATTTCACCCGAATCCAATGGGGACTGCTGTGTCTCGTTCAGCCAGTATAGGACCACGTCTGGGAGAAATTTCGAGTCAATGGGTCCAAAGACCTGGAAGCTATTGAAAAAATCGGCCAAGGTTTTCATGAAAAATGGCCCCCTTTCACTAAAATATTCACCAAAATTTCAAATTTCACCCGAATCGAATGGGGACTGCTGTGTCTCGTTCAGCCAGTATAGGACCACGTCTGGGGGAAATTTCGAGTCAATCGGTCCAAAGACCTGGTAGCTATTGAAAAAATCGGCCGAGGTTTTCATTAAAAATGGCCCACTTTCACTAAAATATTCACCAAAAATACAAATTTCACCCGAATCCACTGGGGACTGCTGTGTCTCGTTCAGCCAGTAGCTTGTGGTTTTCATGAAAAATGGCCCCCTTTCACTAAAATATTCACCAAAAATACAAATTTCACCCGAATCCAATGGGGACTGCTGTGTCTCGTTCAGCCAGTATAGGACCACGTCTGGGAAAAATGGCAGATTTTCACTAAAATATTAACCAAAAATACAAATTTCACCCGAATCCAATGGGGACTGCTGTGTCTCGTTCAGCCAGTATAGGACCACGTCTGGGAGAAATTTCGAGTCAATCGGTCCAAAGACCTGGAAGCTATTGAAAAAATCGGCCGAGGTTTTCATGAAAAATGGCAGATTTTCACTAAAATATTCACCAAAATTTCAAATTTCACCCGAATCCAATGGGGACTGCTGTGTCTCGTTCAGCCAGTATAGGTTAACGTCTGGGAGAAATTTCGAGTCAATCTTTCCAAAGACCTGGAAGCTATTGAAAAAATCGGCCAAGGTTTTCATGAAAAATGGCAGATTTTCACTAAAATATTCACCAAAAATACAAATTTCACCCGAATCCAATGGGGACTGCTGTGTCTCATTCAGGCAGTATAGGACCACGTCTGGGAGAAATTTCGAGTCAATGGGTCCAAAGACCTGGAAGCTATTGAAAAAATCGGCCAAGGTTTTCATGAAAAATGGCCCCCTTTCACTAAAATATTCACCAAAATTTCAAATTTCACCCGAACCGAATGGGGACTGCTGTGTCTTGTTCAGCCAGTATAGGACCACATCTGGGAGAAATTTCGAGGTCAATCGGTCCAAAGACCTGGTAGCTATTGAAAAAATCGGCCGAGGTTTTCATTAAAAATGGCCCACTTTCACTAAAATATTCACCAAAAATACAAATTTCACCCGAATCCAATGGGGACTGCTGTGTCTCGTTCAGCCAGTATAGGACCACATCTGGGAGAAATTTCGAGTCAATCGGTCCAAAGACCTGGAAGCTATTGAAAAAATCGGCCGAGGTTTTCATGAAAAATGGCAGATTTTCACTAAAATATTCACCAAAAATACAAATTTCACCCGAATCCAATGGGGACTGCTGTGTCTCGTTCAGCCAGTATAGGACCACGTCTGGGAGAAATTTCGAGTCAATGGGTCCAAAGACCTGGAAGCTATTGAAAAAATCGGCCAAGGTTTTCATGAAAAATGGCCCCCTTTCACTAAAATATTCACCAAAATTTCAAATTTCACCCGAATCGAATGGGGACTGCTGTGTCTCGTTCAGCCAGTATAGGACCACGTCTGGGGGAAATTTCGAGTCAATCGGTCCAAAGACCTGGTAGCTATTGAAAAAATCGGCCGAGGTTTTCATTAAAAATGGCCCACTTTCACTAAAATATTCACCAAAAATACAAATTTCACCCGAATCCACTGGGGACTGCTGTGTCTCGTTCAGCCAGTAGCTTGTGGTTTTCATGAAAAATGGCCCCCTTTCACTAAAATATTCACCAAAAATACAAATTTCACCCGAATCCAATGGGGACTGCTGTGTCTCGTTCAGCCAGTATAGGACCACGTCTGGGAAAAATGGCAGATTTTCACTAAAATATTAACCAAAAATACAAATTTCACCCGAATCCAATGGGGACTGCTGTGTCTCGTTCAGCCAGTATAGGACCACGTCTGGGAGAAATTTCGAGTCAATGGGTCCAAAGACCTGGAAGCTATTGAAAAAATCGGCCAAGGTTTTCATTAAAAATGGCAGATTTTGACTAAAATATTCACCAAAAATACAAATTTCACCCGAATCCAATGGGGACTGCTGTGTCTCGTTCAGCCAGTATAGGACCACGTCTGGGAGAAATTTCGAGGTCAATCGGTCCAAAGACCTGGTAGCTATTGAAAAAATAGGCCGAGGTTTTCATTAAAAATGGCCCCCTTTCACTAAAATATTCACCAAAAATACAAATTTCACCCGAATCCAATGGGGACTGCTGTGTCTCGTTCAGCCAGTATAGGACCACATCTGGGAGAAATTTCGAGTCAATCGGTCCAAAGACCTGGAAGCTATTGAAAAAATCGGCCAAGGTTTTCATGAAAAATGGCCCCCTTTCACTAAAATATTCACCAAAATTTCAAATTTCACCCGAATCGAATGGGGACTGCTGTGTCTCGTTCAGCCAGTATAGGACCACGTCTGGGAGAAATTTCGAGTCAATGGGTCCAAAGACCTGGAAGCTATTGAAAAAATCGGCCAAGGTTTTCATGAAAAATGGCCCCCTTTCACTAAAATATTCACCAAAATTTCAAATTTCACCCGAATCGAATGGGGACTGCTGTGTCTCGTTCAGCCAGTATAGGACCACGTCTGGGGGAAATTTCGAGTCAATCGGTCCAAAGACCTGGTAGCTATTGAAAAAATCAGCCGAGGTTTTCATTAAAAATGGCCCCCTTTCACTAAAATATTCACCAAAAATACAAATTTCACCCGAATCCACTGGGGACTGCTGTGTCTCGTTCAGCCAGTAGCTTGTGGTTTTCATGAAAAATGGCCCCCTTTCACTAAAATATTCACCAAAAATACAAATTTCACCCGAATCCAATGGGGACTGCTGTGTCTCGTTCAGCCAGTATAGGACCACGTCTGGGAAAAATGGCAGATTTTCACTAAAATATTAACCAAAAATACAAATTTCACCCGAATCCAATGGGGACTGCTGTGTCTCGTTCAGCCAGTATAGGACCACGTCTGGGAGAAATTTCGAGTCAATGGGTCCAAAGACCTGGAAGCTATTGAAAAAATCGGCCAAGGTTTTCATGAAAAATGGCCCCCTTTCACTAAAATATTCACCAAAATTTCAAATTTCACCCGAATCGAATGGGGACTGCTGTGTCTCGTTCAGCCAGTATAGGACCATGTCTGGGGGAAATTTCGAGTCAATCGGTCCAAAGACCTGGTAGCTATTGAAAAAATCGGCCGAGGTTTTCATTAAAAATGGCCCCCTTTCACTAAAATATTCACCAAAAATACAAATTTCACCCGAATCCAATGGGGACTGCTGTGTCTCGTTCAGCCAGTATAGGACCACGTCTGGGAGAAATTTCGAGTCAATGGGTCCAAAGACCTGGAAGCTATTGAAAAAATCGGCCGAGGTTTTCATTAAGAATGGCCCCCTTTCACTAAAATATTCACCAAAAATACAAATTTCACCCGAATCCAATGGGGACTGCTGTGTCTCGTTCAGCCAGTATAGGACCACGTCTGGGAGAAATTTCGAGTCAATGGGTCCAAAGACCTGGAAGCTATTGAAAAAATCGGCCAAGGTTTTGGCCGATTTTCACCCGAATTTCACCCGAATCGAATGGGGACTGCTGTGTCTTGTTCAGCCAGTATAGGACCACGTCTGGGGGAAATTTCGAGTCAATCGGTCCAAAGACCTGGTAGCTATTGAAAAAATCGGCTGAGGTTTTCATGAAAAATGGCCCCCTTTCACTAAAATATTCACCAAAATTTCAAATTTCACCCGAATCGAATGGGGACTGCTGTGTCCCGTTCAGCCAGTATAGGACCACGTCTGGGGGAAATTTCGAGTCAATGGGTCCAAAGACCTGGAAGCTATTGAAAAAATCGGCCAAGGTTTTCATGAAAAAATGCCCCCTTTCACTAAAATATTCACCAAAATTTCAAATTTCACCCGAATCGAATGGGGACTGCTGTGTCTCGTTCAGCCAGTATAGGACCACGTCTGGGGGAAATTTCGAGTCAATCGGTCCAAAGACCTGGTAGCTATTGAAAAAATCGGCTGAGGTTTTCATTAAAAATGGCCCCCTTTCACTAAAATATTCACCAAAAATACAAATTTCACCCGAATCCAATGGGGACTGCTGTGTCTCGTTCAGGCAGTATAGGACCACGTCTGGGAGAAATTTCGAGTCAATGGGTCCAAAGACCTGGAAGCTATTGAAAAAATCGGCCGAGGTTTTCATTAAAAATGGCCCCCTTTCACTAATATATTCACCAAAATTTCAAATTTCACTCGAATCCAATGGGGACTGCTGTGTCTCGTTCAGCCAGTATAGAACCACGTCTGGGAGAAATTTCGAGTCAATGGGTCCAAAGACCTGGAAGGTATTGAAAAAATCGGCCAAGGTTTTCATTAAAAATGGCCCCCTTTCACTAAAATATTCACCAAAAATACAAATTTCACCCGAACCCAATGGGGACTGCTGTGTCTCGTTCAGCCAGTATAGGACCACGTCTGGGAGAAATTTCGAGTCAATCGGTCCAAAGACCTGGAAGCTATTGAAAAAATCGGCCGAGGTTTTCATGAAAAATGGCAGATTTTCACTAAAATATTCACCAAAATTTCAAATTTCACCCGAATCCAATGGGGACTGCTGTGTCTCGTTCAGCCAGTATAGGTTAACGTCTGGGAGAAATTTCGAGTCAATCTTTCCAAAGACCTGGAAGCTATTGAAAAAATCGGCCAAGGTTTTCATGAAAAATGGCAGATTTTCACTAAAATATTCACCAAAAATACAAATTTCACCCGAATCCAATGGGGACTGCTGTGTCTCGTTCAGCCAGTATAGGACCACGTCTGGGAGAAATTTCGAGTCAATGGGTCCAAAGACCTGGAAGCTATTGAAAAAATCGGCCAAGGTTTTCATGAAAAATGGCCCCCTTTCACTAAAATATTCACCAAAATTTCAAATTTCACCCGAATCGAATGGGGACTGCTGTGTCTCGTTCAGCCAGTATAGGACCACGTCTGGGGGAAATTTCGAGTCAATCGGTCCAAAGACCTGGTAGCTATTGAAAAAATCGGCCGAGGTTTTCATTAAAAATGGCCCACTTTCACTAAAATATTCACCAAAAATACAAATTTCACCCGAATCCACTGGGGACTGCTGTGTCTCGTTCAGCCAGTAGCTTGTGGTTTTCATGAAAAATGGCCCCCTTTCACTAAAATATTCACCAAAAATACAAATTTCACCCGAATCCAATGGGGACTGCTGTGTCTCGTTCAGCCAGTATAGGACCACGTCTGGGAAAAATGGCAGATTTTCACTAAAATATTAACCAAAAATACAAATTTCACCCGAATCCAATGGGGACTGCTGTGTCTCGTTCAGCCAGTATAGGACCACGTCTGGGAGAAATTTCGAGTCAATGGGTCCAAAGACCTGGAAGCTATTGAAAAAATCGGCCAAGGTTTTCATTAAAAATGGCAGATTTTGACTAAAATATTCACCAAAACTACAAATTTCACCCGAATCCAATGGGGACTGCTGTGTCTCGTTCAGCCAGTATAGGACCACGTCTGGGAGAAATTTCGAGGTCAATCGGTCCAAAGACCTGGTAGCTATTGAAAAAAAAGGCCGAGGTTTTCATTAAAAATGGCCCCCTTTCACTAAAATATTCACCAAAAATACAAATTTCACCCGAATCCAATGGGGACTGCTGTGTCTCGTTCAGCCAGTATAGGACCACATCTGGGAGAAATTTCGAGTCAATCGGTCCAAAGACCTGGAAGCTATTGAAAAAATCGGCCGAGGTTTTCATGAAAAATGGCAGATTTTCACTAAAATATTCACCAAAAATACAAATTTCACCCGAATCCAATGGGGACTGCTGTGTCTCGTTCAGCCAGTATAGGACCACGTCTGGGAGAAATTTCGAGTCAATGGGTCCAAAGACCTGGAAGCTATTGAAAAAATCGGCCAAGGTTTTCATGAAAAATGGCCCCCTTTCACTAAAATATTCACCAAAATTTCAAATTTCACCCGAATCGAATGGGGACTGCTGTGTCTCGTTCAGCCAGTATAGGACCACGTCTGGGGGAAATTTCGAGTCAATCGGTCCAAAGACCTGGTAGCTATTGAAAAAATCAGCCGAGGTTTTCATTAAAAATGGCCCCCTTTCACTAAAATATTCACCAAAAATACAAATTTCACCCGAATCCACTGGGGACTGCTGTGTCTCGTTCAGCCAGTAGCTTGTGGTTTTCATGAAAAATGGCCCCCTTTCACTAAAATATTCACCAAAAATACAAATTTCACCCGAATCCAATGGGGACTGCTGTGTCTCGTTCAGCCAGTATAGGACCACGTCTGGGAAAAATGGCAGATTTTCACTAAAATATTAACCAAAAATACAAATTTCACCCGAATCCAATGGGGACTGCTGTGTCTCGTTCAGCCAGTATAGGACCACGTCTGGGAGAAATTTCGAGTCAATGGGTCCAAAGACCTGGAAGCTATTGAAAAAATCGGCCAAGGTTTTCATGAAAAATGGCAGATTTTGACTAAAATATTCACCAAAACTACAAATTTCACCCGAATCCAATGGGGACTGCTGTGTCTCGTTCAGCCAGTATAGGACCACGTCTGGGAGAAATTTCGAGTCAATGGGTCCAAAGACCTGGAAGCTATTGAAAAAATCGGCCAAGGTTTTCATGAAAAATGGCAGATTTTGACTAAAATATTCACCAAAAATACAAATTTCACCCGAATCCAATGGGGACTGCTGTGTCTCGTTCAGCCAGTATAGGACCACGTCTGGGGGAAATTTCGAGTCAATCGGTCCAAAGACCTGGTAGCTATTGAAAAAATCGGCCGAGGTTTTCATTAAAAATGGCCCCCTTTCACTAAAATATTCACCAAAAATACAAATTTCACCCGAATCCAATGGGGACTACTGTGTCTCGTTCAGCCAGTATAGGACCACGTCTGGGAGAAATTTCGAGTCAATGGGTCCAAAGACCTGGAAGCTATTGAAAAAATCGGCTAAGGTTTTCATGAAAAATGGCCCCCTTTCACTAAAATATTCACCAAAATTTCAAATTTCACCCGAATCGAATGGCGACTGCTGTGTCTCGTTCAGCCAGTATAGGACCACGTCTGGGGGAAATTTCGAGTCAATCGGTCCAAAGACCTGGTAGCTATTGAAAAAATCGGCCGAGGTTTTCATTAAAAATGGCCCACTTTCACTAAAATATTCACCAAAAATACAAATTTCACCCGAATCCACTGGGGACTGCTGTGTCTCGTTCAGCCAGTAGCTTGTGGTTTTCATGAAAAATGGCCCCCTTTCACTAAAATATTCACCAAAAATACAAATTTCACCCGAATCCAATGGGGACTGCTGTGTCTCGTTCAGCCAGTATAGGACCACGTCTGGGAAAAATGGCAGATTTTCACTAAAATATTAACCAAAAATACAAATTTCACCCGAATCCAATGGGGACTGCTGTGTCTCGTTCAGCCAGTATAGGACCACGTCTGGGAGAAATTTCGAGTCAATGGGTCCAAAGACCTGGAAGCTATTGAAAAAATCGGCCAAGGTTTTCATTAAAAATGGCAGATTTTGACTAAAATATTCACCAAAACTACAAATTTCACCCGAATCCAATGGGGACTGCTGTGTCTCGTTCAGCCAGTATAGGACCACGTCTGGGAGAAATTTCGAGGTCAATCGGTCCAAAGACCTGGTAGCTATTGAAAAAAAAGGCCGAGGTTTTCATTAAAAATGGCCCCCTTTCACTAAAATATTCACCAAAAATACAAATTTCACCCGAATCCAATGGGGACTGCTGTGTCTCGTTCAGCCAGTATAGGACCACATCTGGGAGAAATTTCGAGTCAATCGGTCCAAAGACCTGGAAGCTATTGAAAAAATCGGCCGAGGTTTTCATGAAAAATGGCAGATTTTCACTAAAATATTCACCAAAAATACAAATTTCACCCGAATCCAATGGGGACTGCTGTGTCTCGTTCAGCCAGTATAGGACCACGTCTGGGAGAAATTTCGAGTCAATGGGTCCAAAGACCTGGAAGCTATTGAAAAAATCGGCCAAGGTTTTCATGAAAAATGGCCCCCTTTCACTAAAATATTCACCAAAATTTCAAATTTCACCCGAATCGAATGGGGACTGCTGTGTCTCGTTCAGCCAGTATAGGACCACGTCTGGGGGAAATTTCGAGTCAATCGGTCCAAAGACCTGGTAGCTATTGAAAAAATCAGCCGAGGTTTTCATTAAAAATGGCCCCCTTTCACTAAAATATTCACCAAAAATACAAATTTCACCCGAATCCACTGGGGACTGCTGTGTCTCGTTCAGCCAGTAGCTTGTGGTTTTCATGAAAAATGGCCCCCTTTCACTAAAATATTCACCAAAAATACAAATTTCACCCGAATCCAATGGGGACTGCTGTGTCTCGTTCAGCCAGTATAGGACCACGTCTGGGAAAAATGGCAGATTTTCACTAAAATATTAACCAAAAATACAAATTTCACCCGAATCCAATGGGGACTGCTGTGTCTCGTTCAGCCAGTATAGGACCACGTCTGGGAGAAATTTCGAGTCAATGGGTCCAAAGACCTGGAAGCTATTGAAAAAATCGGCCAAGGTTTTCATGAAAAATGGCAGATTTTGACTAAAATATTCACCAAAACTACAAATTTCACCCGAATCCAATGGGGACTGCTGTGTCTCGTTCAGCCAGTATAGGACCACGTCTGGGAGAAATTTCGAGTCAATGGGTCCAAAGACCTGGAAGCTATTGAAAAAATCGGCCAAGGTTTTCATGAAAAATGGCAGATTTTGACTAAAATATTCACCAAAAATACAAATTTCACCCGAATCCAATGGGGACTGCTGTGTCTCGTTCAGCCAGTATAGGACCACGTCTGGGGGAAATTTCGAGTCAATCGGTCCAAAGACCTGGTAGCTATTGAAAAAATCGGCCGAGGTTTTCATTAAAAATGGCCCCCTTTCACTAAAATATTCACCAAAAATACAAATTTCACCCGAATCCAATGGGGACTACTGTGTCTCGTTCAGCCAGTATAGGACCACGTCTGGGAGAAATTTCGAGTCAATGGGTCCAAAGACCTGGAAGCTATTGAAAAAATCGGCTAAGGTTTTCATGAAAAATGGCCCCCTTTCACTAAAATATTCACCAAAATTTCAAATTTCACCCGAATCGAATGGCGACTGCTGTGTCTCGTTCAGCCAGTATAGGACCATGTCTGGGGGAAATTTCGAGTCAATCGGTCCAAAGACCTGGTAGCTATTGAAAAAATCGGCCGAGGTTTTCATTAAAAATGGCCCCCTTTCACTAAAATATTCACCAAAAATACAAATTTCACCCGAATCCAATGGGGACTGCTGTGTCTCGTTCAGCCAGTATAGGACCACGTCTGGGAGAAATTTCGAGTCAATGGGTCCAAAGACCTGGAAGCTATTGAAAAAATCGGCCGAGGTTTTCATTAAGAATGGCCCCCTTTCACTAAAATATTCACCAAAAATACAAATTTCACCCGAATCCAATGGGGACTGCTGTGTCTCGTTCAGCCAGTATAGGACCACGTCTGGGAGAAATTTCGAGTCAATCGGTACAAAGACCTGGTAGCTATTGAAAAAATCGGCCGAGGTTTTCATTAAAAATGGCCCCCTTTCACTAAAATATTCACCAAAAATACAAATTTCACCCGAATCCAATGGGGACTGCTGTGTCTCGTTCAGCCAGTATAGGACCACATCTGGGAGAAATTTCGAGTCAATCGGTCCAAAGACCTGGAAGCTATTGAAAAAATCGGCCGAGGTTTTCATGAAAAATGGCAGATTTTCACTAAAATATTCACCAAAAATACAAATTTCACCCGAATCCAATGGGGACTGCTGTGTCTCGTTCAGCCAGTATAGGACCACGTCTGGGAGAAATTTCGAGTCAATGGGTCCAAAGACCTGGAAGCTATTGAAAAAATCGGCCAAGGTTTTCATGAAAAATGGCCCCCTTTCACTAAAATATTCACCAAAATTTCAAATTTCACCCGAATCGAATGGGGACTGCTGTGTCTCGTTCAGCCAGTATAGGACCACGTCTGGGGGAAATTTCGAGTCAATCGGTCCAAAGACCTGGTAGCTATTGAAAAAATCGGCCGAGGTTTTCATTAAAAATGGCCCCCTTTCACTAAAATATTCACCAAAAATACAAATTTCACCCGAATCCAATGGGGACTGCTGTGTCTCGTTCAGCCAGTATAGGACCACGTCTGGGAGAAATTTCGAGTCAATGGGTCCAAAGACCTGGAAGCTATTGAAAAAATCGGCCGAGGTTTTCATTAAGAATGGCCCCCTTTCACTAAAATATTCACCAAAAATACAAATTTCACCCGAATCCAATGGGGACTGCTGTGTCTCGTTCAGCCAGTATAGGACCACGTCTGGGAGAAATTTCGAGTCAATGGGTCCAAAGACCTGGAAGCTATTGAAAAAATCGGCCAAGGTTTTGGCCGATTTTCACCCGAATTTCACCCGAATCGAATGGGGACTGCTGTGTCTTGTTCAGCCAGTATAGGACCACGTCTGGGGGAAATTTCGAGTCAATCGGTCCAAAGACCTGGTAGCTATTGAAAAAATCGGCTGAGGTTTTCATGAAAAATGGCCCCCTTTCACTAAAATATTCACCAAAATTTCAAATTTCACCCGAATCGAATGGGGACTGCTGTGTCCCGTTCAGCCAGTATAGGACCACGTCTGGGGGAAATTTCGAGTCAATGGGTCCAAAGACCTGGAAGCTATTGAAAAAATCGGCCAAGGTTTTCATGAAAAAATGCCCCCTTTCACTAAAATATTCACCAAAATTTCAAATTTCACCCGAATCGAATGGGGACTGCTGTGTCTCGTTCAGCCAGTATAGGACCACGTCTGGGGGAAATTTCGAGTCAATCGGTCCAAAGACCTGGTAGCTATTGAAAAAATCGGCTGAGGTTTTCATTAAAAATGGCCCCCTTTCACTAAAATATTCACCAAAAATACAAATTTCACCCGAATCCAATGGGGACTGCTGTGTCTCGTTCAGGCAGTATAGGACCACGTCTGGGAGAAATTTCGAGTCAATGGGTCCAAAGACCTGGAAGCTATTGAAAAAATCGGCCGAGGTTTTCATTAAAAATGGCCCCCTTTCACTAATATATTCACCAAAATTTCAAATTTCACTCGAATCCAATGGGGACTGCTGTGTCTCGTTCAGCCAGTATAGAACCACGTCTGGGAGAAATTTCGAGTCAATGGGTCCAAAGACCTGGAAGGTATTGAAAAAATCGGCCAAGGTTTTCATTAAAAATGGCCCCCTTTCACTAAAATATTCACCAAAAATACAAATTTCACCCGAACCCAATGGGGACTGCTGTGTCTCGTTCAGCCAGTATAGGACCACGTCTGGGAGAAATTTCGAGTCAATCGGTCCAAAGACCTGGAAGCTATTGAAAAAATCGGCCGAGGTTTTCATGAAAAATGGCAGATTTTCACTAAAATATTCACCAAAATTTCAAATTTCACCCGAATCCAATGGGGACTGCTGTGTCTCGTTCAGCCAGTATAGGTTAACGTCTGGGAGAAATTTCGAGTCAATCGGTCCAAAGACCTGGAAGCTATTGAAAAAATCGGCCAAGGTTTTCATGAAAAATGGCAGATTTTCACTAAAATATTCACCAAAAATACAAATTTCACCCGAATCCAATGGGGACTGCTGTGTCTCGTTCAGCCAGTATAGGACCACGTCTGGGAGAAATTTCGAGTCAATGGGTCCAAAGACCTGGAAGCTATTGAAAAAATCGGCCAAGGTTTTCATGAAAAATGGCCCCCTTTCACTAAAATATTCACCAAAATTTCAAATTTCACCCGAATCGAATGGGGACTGCTGTGTCTCGTTCAGCCAGTATAGGACCACGTCTGGGGGAAATTTCGAGTCAATCGGTCCAAAGACCTGGTAGCTATTGAAAAAATCGGCCGAGGTTTTCATTAAAAATGGCCCACTTTCACTAAAATATTCACCAAAAATACAAATTTCACCCGAATCCACTGGGGACTGCTGTGTCTCGTTCAGCCAGTAGCTTGTGGTTTTCATGAAAAATGGCCCCCTTTCACTAAAATATTCACCAAAAATACAAATTTCACCCGAATCCAATGGGGACTGCTGTGTCTCGTTCAGCCAGTATAGGACCACGTCTGGGAAAAATGGCAGATTTTCACTAAAATATTAACCAAAAATACAAATTTCACCCGAATCCAATGGGGACTGCTGTGTCTCGTTCAGCCAGTATAGGACCACGTCTGGGAGAAATTTCGAGTCAATGGGTCCAAAGACCTGGAAGCTATTGAAAAAATCGGCCAAGGTTTTCATTAAAAATGGCAGATTTTGACTAAAATATTCACCAAAACTACAAATTTCACCCGAATCCAATGGGGACTGCTGTGTCTCGTTCAGCCAGTATAGGACCACGTCTGGGAGAAATTTCGAGGTCAATCGGTCCAAAGACCTGGTAGCTATTGAAAAAAAAGGCCGAGGTTTTCATTAAAAATGGCCCCCTTTCACTAAAATATTCACCAAAAATACAAATTTCACCCGAATCCAATGGGGACTGCTGTGTCTCGTTCAGCCAGTATAGGACCACATCTGGGAGAAATTTCGAGTCAATCGGTCCAAAGACCTGGAAGCTATTGAAAAAATCGGCCGAGGTTTTCATGAAAAATGGCAGATTTTCACTAAAATATTCACCAAAAATACAAATTTCACCCGAATCCAATGGGGACTGCTGTGTCTCGTTCAGCCAGTATAGGACCACGTCTGGGAGAAATTTCGAGTCAATGGGTCCAAAGACCTGGAAGCTATTGAAAAAATCGGCCAAGGTTTTCATGAAAAATGGCCCCCTTTCACTAAAATATTCACCAAAATTTCAAATTTCACCCGAATCGAATGGGGACTGCTGTGTCTCGTTCAGCCAGTATAGGACCACGTCTGGGGGAAATTTCGAGTCAATCGGTCCAAAGACCTGGTAGCTATTGAAAAAATCAGCCGAGGTTTTCATTAAAAATGGCCCCCTTTCACTAAAATATTCACCAAAAATACAAATTTCACCCGAATCCACTGGGGACTGCTGTGTCTCGTTCAGCCAGTAGCTTGTGGTTTTCATGAAAAATGGCCCCCTTTCACTAAAATATTCACCAAAAATACAAATTTCACCCGAATCCAATGGGGACTGCTGTGTCTCGTTCAGCCAGTATAGGACCACGTCTGGGAAAAATGGCAGATTTTCACTAAAATATTAACCAAAAATACAAATTTCACCCGAATCCAATGGGGACTGCTGTGTCTCGTTCAGCCAGTATAGGACCACGTCTGGGAGAAATTTCGAGTCAATGGGTCCAAAGACCTGGAAGCTATTGAAAAAATCGGCCAAGGTTTTCATGAAAAATGGCAGATTTTGACTAAAATATTCACCAAAACTACAAATTTCACCCGAATCCAATGGGGACTGCTGTGTCTCGTTCAGCCAGTATAGGACCACGTCTGGGAGAAATTTCGAGTCAATGGGTCCAAAGACCTGGAAGCTATTGAAAAAATCGGCCAAGGTTTTCATGAAAAATGGCAGATTTTGACTAAAATATTCACCAAAAATACAAATTTCACCCGAATCCAATGGGGACTGCTGTGTCTCGTTCAGCCAGTATAGGACCACGTCTGGGGGAAATTTCGAGTCAATCGGTCCAAAGACCTGGTAGCTATTGAAAAAATCGGCCGAGGTTTTCATTAAAAATGGCCCCCTTTCACTAAAATATTCACCAAAAATACAAATTTCACCCGAATCCAATGGGGACTACTGTGTCTCGTTCAGCCAGTATAGGACCACGTCTGGGAGAAATTTCGAGTCAATGGGTCCAAAGACCTGGAAGCTATTGAAAAAATCGGCTAAGGTTTTCATGAAAAATGGCCCCCTTTCACTAAAATATTCACCAAAATTTCAAATTTCACCCGAATCGAATGGCGACTGCTGTGTCTCGTTCAGCCAGTATAGGACCATGTCTGGGGGAAATTTCGAGTCAATCGGTCCAAAGACCTGGTAGCTATTGAAAAAATCGGCCGAGGTTTTCATTAAAAATGGCCCCCTTTCACTAAAATATTCACCAAAAATACAAATTTCACCCGAATCCAATGGGGACTGCTGTGTCTCGTTCAGCCAGTATAGGACCACGTCTGGGAGAAATTTCGAGTCAATGGGTCCAAAGACCTGGAAGCTATTGAAAAAATCGGCCGAGGTTTTCATTAAGAATGGCCCCCTTTCACTAAAATATTCACCAAAAATACAAATTTCACCCGAATCCAATGGGGACTGCTGTGTCTCGTTCAGCCAGTATAGGACCACGTCTGGGAGAAATTTCGAGTCAATCGGTACAAAGACCTGGTAGCTATTGAAAAAATCGGCCGAGGTTTTCATTAAAAATGGCCCCCTTTCACTAAAATATTCACCAAAAATACAAATTTCACCCGAATCCAATGGGGACTGCTGTGTCTCGTTCAGCCAGTATAGGACCACATCTGGGAGAAATTTCGAGTCAATCGGTCCAAAGACCTGGAAGCTATTGAAAAAATCGGCCGAGGTTTTCATGAAAAATGGCAGATTTTCACTAAAATATTCACCAAAAATACAAATTTCACCCGAATCCAATGGGGACTGCTGTGTCTCGTTCAGCCAGTATAGGACCACGTCTGGGAGAAATTTCGAGTCAATGGGTCCAAAGACCTGGAAGCTATTGAAAAAATCGGCCAAGGTTTTCATGAAAAATGGCCCCCTTTCACTAAAATATTCACCAAAATTTCAAATTTCACCCGAATCGAATGGGGACTGCTGTGTCTCGTTCAGCCAGTATAGGACCACGTCTGGGGGAAATTTCGAGTCAATCGGTCCAAAGACCTGGTAGCTATTGAAAAAATCGGCCGAGGTTTTCATTAAAAATGGCCCCCTTTCACTAAAATATTCACCAAAAATACAAATTTCACCCGAATCCACTGGGGACTGCTGTGTCTCGTTCAGCCAGTAGCTTGTGGTTTTCATGAAAAATGGCCCCCTTTCACTAAAATATTCACCAAAAATACAAATTTCACCCGAATCCAATGGGGACTGCTGTGTCTTGTTCAGCCAGTATAGGACCACGTCTGTGGGAAATTTCGAGTCAATCGGTCCAAAGACCTGGTAGCTATTGAAAAAATCGGCCGAGGTTTTCATTAAAAATGGCCCCCTTTCACTAAAATATTCACCAAAAATACAAATTTCACCCGAATCCACTGGGGACTGCTGTGTCTCGTTCAGCCAGTAGCTTGTGGTTTTCATGAAAAATGGCCCCCTTTCACTAAAATATTCACCAAAAATACAAATTTCACCCGAATCCAATGGGGACTGCTGTGTCTTGTTCAGCCAGTATAGGACCACGTCTGTGGGAAATTTCGAGTCAATCGGTCCAAAGACCTGGTAGCTATTGAAAAAAACGGCTGAGGTTTTCATGAAAAATGGCCCCCTTTCACTAAAATATTCACCAAAATTTCAAATTTCACCCGAATCGAATGGGGACTGCTGTGTCCCGTTCAGCCAGTATAGGACCACGTCTGGGGGAAATTTCGAGTCAATGGGTCCAAAGACCTGGAAGCTATTGAAAAAATCGGCCAAGGTTTTCATGAAAAATGGCCCCCTTTCACTAAAATATTCACCAAAATTTCAAATTTCACCCGAATCGAATGGGGACTGCTGTGTCTCGTTCAGCCAGTATAGGACCACGTCTGTGGGAAATTTCGAGTCAATCGGTCCAAAGACCTGGTAGCTATTGAAAAAAACGGCTGAGGTTTTCATTAAAAATGGCCCCCTTTCACTAAAATATTCACCAAAATTTCAAATTTCACCCGAATCGAATGGGGACTGCTGTGTCCCGTTCAGCCAGTATAGGACCACGTCTGGGGGAAATTTCGAGTCAATGGGTCCAAAGACCTGGAAGCTATTGAAAAAATCGGCCAAGGTTTTCATGAAAAATGGCCCCCTTTCACTAAAATATTCACCAAAATTTCAAATTTCACCCGAATCGAATGGGGACTGCTGTGTCTCGTTCAGCCAGTATAGGACCACGTCTGGGGGAAATCTCGAGTCAATCGGTCCAAAGACCTGGTAGCTATTGAAAAAATCGGCTGAGGTTTTCATTAAAAATGGCCCCCTTTCACTAAAATATTCACCAAAAATACAAATTTCACCCGAATCCAATGGGGACTGCTGTGTCTCGTTCAGCCAGTATAGGACCACATCTGGGAGAAATTTCGAGTCAATCGGTCCAAAGACCTGGTAGCTATTGAAAAAATCGGCCGAGGTTTTCATTAAAAATGGCCCCCTTTCACTAAAATATTCACCAAAAACACAAATTTCACCCGAATCCAATGGGGACTGCTGTGTCTCGTTCAGCCAGTATAGGACCACATCTGGGAAAAATTTCGAGTCAATCGGTCCAAAGACCTGGAAGCTATTGAAAAAATCGGCCAAGGTTTTCATGAAAAATGGCCCCCTTTCACTAAAATATTCACCAAAATTTCAAATTTCACCCGAATCGAATGGGGACTGCTGTGTCTCGTTCAGCCAGTATAGGACCACGTCTGGGGGAAATTTCGAGTCAATCGGTCCAAAGACCTGGTAGCTATTGAAAAAATCGGCCGAGGTTTTCATTAAAAATGGCCCCCTTTCACTAAAATATTCACCAAAAATACAAATTTCACCCGAATCCAATGGGGACTGCTGTGTCTCGTTCAGCCAGTAGCTTGTGGTTTTCATGAAAAATGGCCCCCTTTCACTAAAATATTCACCAAAAATACAAATTTCACCCGAATCCAATGGGGACTGCTGTGTCTCGTTCAGCCAGTATAGGACCACGTCTGGGAAAAATGGCAGATTTTCACTAAAATATTAACCAAAAATACAAATTTCACCCGAATCCAATGGGGACTGCTGTGTCTCGTTCAGCCAGTATAGGACCACGTCTGGGGGAAATTTCGAGTCAATGGGTCCAAAGACCTGGTAGCTATTGAAAAAATCGGCTGAGGTTTTCATTAAAAATGGCCCCCTTTCACTAAAATATTCACCAAAAATACAAATTTCACCCGAATCCAATGGGGACTGCTGTGTCTCGTTCAGCCAGTATAGGACCACATCTGGGAGAAATTTCGAGTCAATCGGTCCAAAGACCTGGTAGCTATTGAAAAAATCGGCCGAGGTTTTCATTAAAAATGGCCCGCTTTCACTAAAATATTCACCAAAAATACAAATTTCACCCGAATCCAATGGGGACTGCTGTGTCTCGTTCAGCCAGTATAGGACCACGTCTGGGGGAAATTTCGAGTCAATCGGTCCAAAGACCTGGTAGCTATTGAAAAAATCGGCCGAGGTTTTCATTAAAAATGGCCCCCTTTCACTAAAATATTCACCAAAAATACAAATTTCACCCGAATCCAATGGGGACTGCTGTGTCTCGTTCAGCCAGTAGCTTGTGGTTTTCATGAAAAATGGCCCCCTTTCACTAAAATATTCACCAAAAATACAAATTTCACCCGAATCCAATGGGGACTGCTGTGTCTCGTTCAGCCAGTATAGGACCACGTCTGGGAAAAATGGCAGATTTTCACTAAAATATTAACCAAAAATACAAATTTCACCCGAATCCAATGGGGACTGCTGTGTCTCGTTCAGCCAGTATAGGACCACGTCTGGGGGAAATTTCGAGTCAATGGGTCCAAAGACCTGGAAGCTATTGAAAAAATCGGCCAAGGTTTTCATGAAAAATGGCAGATTTTGACTAAAATATTCACCAAAAATACAAATTTCACCCGAATCCAATGGGGACTGCTGTGTCTCGTTCAGCCAGTATAGGACCACGTCTGGGGGAAATTTCGAGTCAATCGGTCCAAAGACCTGGTAGCTATTGAAAAAATCGGCCGAGGTTTTCATTAAAAATGGCCCCCTTTCACTAAAATATTCACCAAAAATACAAATTTCACCCGAATCCAATGGGGACTACTGTGTCTCGTTCAGCCAGTATAGGACCATGTCTGGGGGAAATTTCGAGTCAATCGGTCCAAAGACCTGGTAGCTATTGAAAAAATCGGCTGAGGTTTTCATGAAAAATGGCCCCCTTTCACTAAAATATTCACCAAAATTTCAAATTTCACCCGAATCGAATGGGGACTGCTGTGTCCCGTTCAGCCAGTATAGGACCACGTCTGGGGGAAATTTCGAGTCAATCGGTCCAAAGACCTGGTAGCTATTGAAAAAATCGGCTGAGGTTTTCATTAAAAATGGCCCCCTTTCACTAAAATATTTACCAAAAATACAAATTTCACCCGAATCCAATGGGGACTACTGTGTCTCGTTCAGCCAGTATAGGACCAAGTCTGGGGGAAATTTCGAGTCAATGGGTCCAAAGACCTGGAAGCTATTGAAAAAATCGGCCAAGGTTTTCATGAAAAATGGCCCCCTTTCACTAAAATATTCACCAAAAATACAAATTTCACCGGAATCCAATGGGGACTGCTGTGTCTCGTTCAGCCAGTATGGGACCACGTCTGGGGGAAATTCCGAGTCAATGGGTCAAAAGACCTACAAGCTATTGAAAAAATCGGCCGAGGTTTTCATGAAAAATGGCAGATTTTCACTAAAATATTCACCAAAAATACAAATTTCACCCGAATCCAATGCGGACTGCTGTGTCTCGTTCAGCCAGTATAGGACGACGTCTGGGGGAAATTTCGAGTCAATCGGTCCAAAGACCTGGTAGCTATTGAAAAAATCGGCCGAGGTTTTCATTAAAAATGGCCCCCTTTCACTAAAATATTCACCAAAAATACAAATTTCACCCGAATCCAATGGGGACTACTGTGTCTCGTTCAGCCAGTATAGGACCAAGTCTGGGGGAAATTTCGAGTCAATGGGTCCAAAGACCTGGAAGCTATTGAAAAAATCGGCCAAGGTTTTCATGAAAAATGGCCCCCTTTCACTAAAATATTCACCAAAAATACAAATTTCACCGGAATCCAATGGGGACTGCTGTGTCTCGTTCAGCCAGTATGGGACCACGTCTGGGGGAAATTCCGAGTCAATGGGTCAAAAGACCTACAAGCTATTGAAAAAATCGGCCGAGGTTTTCATGAAAAATGGCAGATTTTCACTAAAATATTCACCAAAAATACAAATTTCACCCGAATCCAATGCGGACTGCTGTGTCTCGTTCAGCCAGTATAGGACGACGTCTGGGGGAAATTTCGAGTCAATCGGTCCAAAGACCTGGTAGCTATTGAAAAAATCGGCCGAGGTTTTCATTAAAAATGGCCCCCTTTCACTAAAATATTCACCAAAAATACAAATTTCACCCGAACCCAATGGGGACTGCTGTGTCTCGTTCAGCCAGTATAGGACCACGTCTGGGAGAAATTTCGAGTCAATCGGTCCAAAGACCTGGAAGCTATTGAAAAAATCGGCCGAGGTTTTCATGAAAAATGGCAGATTTTCACTAAAATATTCACCAAAATTTCAAATTTCACCCGAATCCAATGGGGACTGCTGTGTCTCGTTCAGCCAGTATAGGTTAACGTCTGGGAGAAATTTCGAGTCAATCTTTCCAAAGACCTGGAAGCTATTGAAAAAATCGGCCAAGGTTTTCATGAAAAATGGCCCCCTTTCACTAAAATATTCACCAAAAATACAAATTTCACCGGAATCCAATGGGGACTGCTGTGTCTCGTTCAGCCAGTATTGGACCACATCTGGGAGAAATTTCGAGGTCAATCGGTCCAAAGACCTGGTAGCTATTGAAAAAATCGGCCGAGGTTTTCATTAAAAATGGCCCCCTTTCACTAAAATATTCACCAAAAATACAAATTTCACCCGAATCCAATGGGGACTGCTGTGTCTCGTTCAGCCAGTATAGGACCACGTCTGGGAGAAATTTCGAGTCAATGGGTCCAAAGACCTGGAAGCTATTGAAAAAATCGGCCAAGGTTTTCATGAAAAATGGCCCCCTTTCACTAAAATATTCACCAAAATTTCAAATTTCACCCGAATCCACTGGGGACTGCTGTGTCTCGTTCAGCCAGTAGCTTGTGGTTTTCATGAAAAATGGCCCCCTTTCACTAAAATATTCACCAAAAATACAAATTTCACCCGAATCCAATGGGGACTGCTGTGTCTCGTTCAGCCAGTATAGGACCACGTCTGGGAAAAATGGCAGATTTTCACTAAAATATTCACCAAAAATACAAATTTCACCCGAATCCAATGGGGACTGCTGTGTCTCGTTCAGCCAGTATAGGACCACGTCTGGGAGAAATTTCGAGTCAATGGGTCCAAAGACCTGGAAGCTATTGAAAAAATCGGCCAAGGTTTTCATTAAAAATGGCAGATTTTGACTAAAATATTCACCAAAACTACAAATTTCACCCGAATCCAATGGGGACTGCTGTGTCTCGTTCAGCCAGTATAGGACCACGTCTGGGAGAAATTTCGAGGTCAATCGGTCCAAAGACCTGGTAGCTATTGAAAAAATAGGCCGAGGTTTTCATTAAAAATGGCCCCCTTTCACTAAAATATTCACCAAAAATACAAATTTCACCCGAATCCAATGGGGACTGCTGTGTCTCGTTCAGCCAGTATAGGACCACGTCTGGGGGAAATTTCGAGTCAATCGGTCCAAAGACCTGGTAGCTATTGAAAAAATCGGCCGAGGTTTTCATTAAAAATGGCCCCCTTTCACTAAAATATTCACCAAAAATACAAATTTCACCCGAATCCAATGGGGACTGCTGTGTCTCGTTCAGCCAGTATAGGACCACGTCTGGGAGAAATTTCGAGTCAATCGGTCCAAAGACCTGGAAGCTATTGAAAAAATCGGCCAAGGTTTTCATTAAAAATGGCAGATTTTCACTAAAATATTCACCAAAAATACAAATTTCACCCGAATCCAATGGGGACTGCTGTGTCTCGTTCAGCCAGTATAGGACCACGTCTGGGAGAAATTTCGAGTCAATCGGTCCAAAGACCTGGAAGCTATTGAAAAAATCGGCCAAGGTTTTCATTAAAAATGGCAGATTTTCACTAAAATATTCACCAAAAATACAAATTTCACCCGAATCCAATGGGGACTGCTGTGTCTCGTTCAGCCAGTATAGGACCACGTCTGGGAGAAATTTCGAGTAAATGGGTCCAAAGACCTGGAAGCTATTGAAAAAATCGGCCAAGGTTTTGGCCGATTTTCACCCGAATTTCACCCGAATCGAATGGGGACTGCTGTGTCTTGTTCAGCCAGTATAGGACCACGTCTGGGGGAAATTTCGAGTCAATCGGTCCAAAGACCTGGTAGCTATTGAAAAAATCGGCTGATGTTTTCATGAAAAATGGCCCCCTTTCACTAAAATATTCACCAAAATTTCAAATTGCACCCGAATCGAATGGGGACTGCTGTGTCCCGTTCAGCCAGTATAGGACCACGTCTGGGAGAAATTTCGAGTCAATGGGTCCAAAGACCTGGAAGCTATTGAAAAAATCGGCCCAGGTTTTCATGAAAAATGGCCCCCTTTCACTAAAATATTCACCAAAATTTCAAATTTCACCCGAATCGAATGGGGACTGCTGTGTCTCGTTCGGCCAGTATAGGACCACGTCTGGGGGAAATTTCGAGTCAATGGGTCCAAAGACCTGGAAGCTTTTGAAAAAATCGGCCAAGGTTTTCATGAAAAATTGGCCTGGAAGCTATTGAAGACCTGGAAGCTATTGAAAAAATCGGCCCAGGTTTTCATTAAAAATGGCCCCCTTTCACTAAAATATTTACCAAAAATACAAATTTCACCCGAATCCAATGGGGACTGCTGTGTCTCGTTCAGCCAGTATAGGACCACGTCTGGGAGAAATTTCGAGTCAATGGGTCCAAAGACCTGGAAGCTATTGAAAAAATCGGCCAAGGTTTTGGCCGATTTTCACCCGAATTTCACCCGAATCGAATGGGGACTGCTGTGTCTTGTTCAGCCAGTATAGGACCACGTCTGGGGGAAATTTCGAGTCAATCGGTCCAAAGACCTGGTAGCTATTGAAAAAATCGGCTGATGTTTTCATGAAAAATGGCCCCCTTTCACTAAAATATTCACCAAAATTTCAAATTGCACCCGAATCGAATGGGGACTGCTGTGTCCCGTTCAGCCAGTATAGGACCACGTCTGGGGGAAATTTCGAGTCAATGGGTCCAAAGACCTGGAAGCTATTGAAAAAATCGGCCAAGGTTTTCATGAAAAATGGCCCCCTTTCACTAAAATATTCACCAAAATTTCAAATTTCACCCGAATCGAATGGGGACTGCTGTGTCTCGTTCAGCCAGTATAGGACCACGTCTGGGGGAAATTTCGAGTCAATCGGTCCAAAGACCTGGAAGCTATTGAAAAAATCGGCCGAGGTTTTCATTAAAAATGGCCCCCTTTCACTAAAATATTCACCAAAAATACAAATTTCACCCGAATCCAATGGGGACTGCTGTGTCTCGTTCAGCCAGTATAGGACCACGTCTGGGAGAAATTTCGAGTCAATCGGTCCAAAGACCTGGAAGCTATTGAAAAAATCGGCCGAGGTTTTCATGAAAAATGGCAAATTTTCAATAAAATGTTCACCAAAAATACAAATTTCACCCGAATCCAATGGGGACTGCTGTGTCTCGTTCAGCCAGTATAGGACCACGTCTGGGAGAAATTTCGAGTCAATGGGTCCAAAGACCTGGAAGCTATTGAAAAAATCGGCCAGGTTTTCATGAAAAATGGCCCCCTTTCACTAAAATATTCACCAAAATTTCAAATTTCACCCGAATCGAATGGGGACTGCTGTGTCTCGTTCGGCCAGTATAGGACCACGTCTGGGGGAAATTTCGAGTCAATGGGTCCAAAGACCTGGAAGCTTTTGAAAAAATCGGCCAAGGTTTTCATGAAAAATTGGCCTGGAAGCTATTGAAGACCTGGAAGCTATTGAAAAAAACGGCCCAGGTTTTCATTAAAAATGGCCCCCTTTCACTAAAATATTTACCAAAAATACAAATTTCACCCGAATCCAATGGGGACTGCTGTGTCTCGTTCGGCCAGTATAGGACCACGTCTGGGGGAAATTTCGAGTCAATGGGTCCAAAGACCTGGAAGCTTTTGAAAAAATCGGCCAAGGTTTTCATGAAAAATTGGCCTGGAAGCTATTGAAGACCTGGAAGCTATTGAAAAAATCGGCCCAGGTTTTCATTAAAAATGGCCCCCTTTCACTAAAATATTTACCAAAAATACAAATTTCACCCGAATCCAATGGGGACTGCTGTGTCTCGTTCAGCCAGTATAGGACCACGTCTGGGAGAAATTTCGAGTCAATGGGTCCAAAGACCTGGAAGCTATTGAAAAAATCGGCCGAGGTTTTCATGAAAAATGGCAAATTTTCACTAAAATATTCACCAAAAATACAAATTTCACCCGAATCCAATGGGGACTGCTGTGTCTCGTTCAGCCAGTATAGGACCACTAAAATTTCACCCGAATCCAATGGGGACTGCTGTGTCTCGTTCAGCCAGTATAGGCCCACGTCTGGGAGAAATTTCGAGTCAATTGGTCCAAAGACTTGGAGGTTTTCCTGAAAAATGGCAGATTTTCACTAAAATATTCACCAAAAATACAAATTTCACCCGAATCCAATGGGGACTGCTGTGTCTCGTTCAGCCAGTATAGGACCACGTCTGGGAGAAATTTCGAGTCAATCGGTCCAAAGACCTGGAAGCTATTGAAAAAATCGGCCAAGGTTTTCATGAAAAATGGCAGCTTTTCTTTAAGGCTGTGGTTAGGGTTAGGGTTAGGGTTATGGGTCTAGGGTTAGGGTTACGGTCGTCTTTTGACCGATTGACTCGAAATTGCACACAAATGTTGTCCATACTGGCGAAAGAAAGGCCACCAGTTTTTATTGGATTTTAGTGAAATTTGTGTTTTTGGTGAATATTTTAATGAGAAAAATTGCCTTTTTCATTAATACCTTTTTTCAATAGCTTCCAGGTCTTTGGGCCGATTGACTCGAAAATTCTTCCAAACGTGGTCCTATACTGGCTGAACGAGACACAGCATTCCCCATTCAATTCGGGTGAAATTTGTATTTTTGGTGAATATTTTAGTGAAAGCGGGCCATTTTTAATGAAAACCTCGGCCGATTTTTTCAATAGCTTCCAGGTCTTTGGACCCATTGACTCGGAATTTCCCCCAGACCTGGTCCTATACTTTCTGAACGAGACACAGCAGTCCCCATTGGATTCGGGTGAAATTTGTATTTTTGGTGAATATTTTAGTGAAAATCTGCCATTTTTCATGAAAACCTCGGCCGATTTTTTCAATAGCTTCCAGGTCTTTGGACCCATTGACTCGAAATTTCTCCCAAACGTGGTCCTGTACTGGCTGAACGAGACACAGCAGTCTCCATTGGATTCGGGTGGAATTAGTATTTTTGGTGAATATTTTACTGAAAGTGGGCCATTTTCCATGAAAACGTCAGCCCATTTTTTCAATAGCTTCCAGGTTTTTGGACCGATTGACTCAAAATTTCTCCCAAATGTGGTCTTATACTGGCTAAACGAGACACAGCCATTGGATTCCGGTGGAATTTGTATTTTTGGCGAATATTTTAGTGAAAAGGGACAATGTTTCATGAGGCTGGTTTAAGGCGACGGTTAGGGTTAGGGTTATGGCTGGGGTTGACCGATTGACTCCAAATCGCTCACACATGTCCTCCTGTGCTGCCGGAATGAGAAACACCAGTCTTTTGTTGGATTGTAGTGGAATTTGTATTTTTCATGAATATCTTCAAAAGTCAACATTAAAGCCATCATTAAAAAAAAAAAACACGGCCGATTCCTTCAATAGCCTCCGGGCCGTTCGACCGATCGACTCAAAAGTGTGTCCGAAATGTCGCCCTGTACTGGCTGAACGAGACACAGCAGTTTTATTTGGGTTTGAGTGGAATTTGTATTTTTGGTGAATATTTTAAAAAAGGTCAGAGCAGAAACAATTCATTTCAGAAACGCAACAAAGTTGAATGTAAGTTAAAATAAGTAATGCTGCTCTTTGGTAGTACTATTGCACTATGCTGTACTACATTAACGACAAACTGCTGCCATGTAGGATGGCTCGCAGCCAAACATCACATTGCTGCACCCCGGGGAGAAAGCGTGTGGTTTGTCTGTGCGTGATTCAAAAAGTAAGTTACCTCTAACACTGAGTGCGTTATGCACTACTGTGACTAAACACCGAGAAGAACAGTGACATGCTGAAAGTCAAGATAACAAGTGCAGACAGGCTAACGTAAGCTCTGATTAGCGACTGCTGGACAACTCTCACAAACAGTGAAGTTAACTTTACAACTAGCTGCCGACTAAGAGATGCAGTCCAGTGTTCTCTCTCCAGTGCTGACACAGCAACAAAACAAGATGTGGAAATAAGTGCGGTTATGCACGACCGGTGCGCTCCTCGTTTAGAGCCTCTCCATCTGGCACGTCAGACAGCCTTGCCAGGGGCAGCCACGGTGCGGCGGAGTCAATGGAGCGCTTGATTAAATGGAAAGCGCCTCTTGTTTTTCGCGTCACTTAGCATTGTTTATCTTGATACTAATTGGTTAGTTACCGCTAAATTGGTGTTGGTTTATCAAAAGCAGTAAATGTACTGAAACTGACATGCCTAGTCTGCATCAAGGCGGTGGACCAACCAACCGATCAGCATTGCCGTCCCCCAGAGCCGTACAAAACAAGAATTTTTTAGATATTTACCATGTGAGTGAATGGAATATAAATGCAAGTGATGACTCACTGTAAAGCAGCATTGCTGAACTGCACACTTTCACTTTTAAATATAGGTTTTACAAGCATCTTATGCAACACGATGTAATGGCAGTTTTACGGTAACCAGCGCTGTTGATCAGGCAATGTCTTATTTGCCCCACACTGATTTATTGAACTGTTTACACTTTGAAGAGATTAGTGACAGACGGAAGGACGGTGACATTGGAGGTGTGTGCAGCAGCTTACGTATATACTCGTGTGTGTGTACAGGAAGCCCTTGTAATCCAACCAAGGGCTCTAACACACCATTGGACCTACTCACAGTTAAGATAACAGCAGCACTGTTTGGAGGCTATGGGACAGAAAAGGCTGCAGATTCTCTGCTTGCAATTAAACTGAAAGAATTGTGACAGGTCCATACAGTCAAACAAATGATAAATTAAACATTGCTGCTGTAATTTGGATGTTATTCACATCTTTTTTGAGTACATAATCTGTTCATATTGTTACCTCCCCGCAGCATCCAGTGTCCACTATCCCTGTTGCTATTGTGCCACTGTGAGATAAGACCCATATAGAAAACCCAGATTGAATGTTACAGGAAAAAGGGATGAGAGCAGGTAATATACTGCAGTAATAAAGTAGACAGCTCCCATTAGAGAATTGAATTAGGCTCACAAAGCAACTTCTGGCTCGCTGTAACCGCCTCCCTCACACCCACTTTAAACCATAACCAGAGCCACTGTTACATTTGAGACTAGTATAAAGACAGACACTGTGTAAATTCACATTAACCAGAAATCTCATAATGATTCAAACAAGAATAAGCTAAAGGAACGGGTGCATGGCAGCCATTTTCATGGCTCAGCGTGGGAAGGCTCAAATATCGTACTAATGTGTTTAAGGTTGTAAGTTGGAAAAAAACACAGGAATCTGAAAAACTGTTTTGGACCTGGACCATCCTATTTCACCGGAGGATGGTCCAGGGGAGCATCAGACCGTATCTCAAGGTCAGACACGTATTCGATACTCCATTAGCTTCCCATCAGCTAACCTTAGCATTCAAACACGTCCTCGCTGATTACTGTTTCATTGTGTTACAAAGTAATAAGACAGGAAAGGTGTAAATTAATTCTAAAATATCAGCGCACATATTTTGACACTTTAATTTTCTTTTGGATTTCAACACATGTAATTAAACGTAATGTTAGCAAGGAAGTGGTAGAATGCTAACGTTAGCTGAGGCCAAATATATTATTTTACCTTGAAAAATGGCCCAAGGTCCCTCCAGATTTTTCATCATCTTTTCAGTTGCCGCTCGACCACTCGACTAAAATTATCCTGGCAATAAGCTTCCACCTACTCGGCTGAAAAAAGTATCCTGTACAGGTAATGTACTTTTTGACGTCCGAATGTCATCCAAATGAAATGTGTCAATATTAGAGCATGGGTACCCGAAAACCTGGGTTCGGGTCAGGGGTAGTTGTTGCCTGAATGTCAGAACTCCAGTTCTGAGTTGGGAATGTGAGTATGTGTGTAGCCATAGATATAAACTCTATGTAGGCCTAAATATTTTTTAATTTTATATCTATGTGTGTAGGACAACGCCTTGCCACAGTCATCTACAGATCTACAACTGCGTGAGAGGGTAACACAACCGTGGTGACCGTGGTTTGGATGTAAAAAACACCTGTCGACTTCGTGTTGGGTTCAGCTACTACTCTCTTGGACTCTAGCCGCACTCTAGTCAATATCCACACTCATGATGAAGGAAAATCCTCTTTGCTGGTAGCTGACTGAAGTTTATTCATTCAAGTTGAGAGAGTTCTCTGATTCTTGTGATCAAACACTGGTCTGAAGCTCAACTCTGAGGCTGCTCTGTAAAGAAATTTGTAATAAATATTATATAGCCTTTAGCAACAGCATCAGTTTTAGCCTTGAATTAGCAACTTCTGATTAAAGAACCAGCCGCTTCAGGTTAAAGTCTCCCACATTCCTGTACAGGTACAGATCATTTTAACAGACACAGGTACAGATATAGATGTACTCTCTCATCCTTACTCTTCGATATAGCTTTATGTACAGTAACAACATTTTGTGGAGAAAAACATTACATGCCGCCCTGCAGTTTGCTGGACACCACATGTCTCCGATTGATTTTAATTTTTTTTCCCATGACTCTCAGCCATTTCTGCCGTCATTCAGGGGAAATTAAATAACTGACTGAAAGTGTGACATAAATGTATCCCTGTTCAATAACATGAGACATCTGGGAACCTGCTGCAATACAAAACAGCACGGCGGCCTTAAAATTCAGCAATTCAGCGCTGTTTCCTTCCTCACCAGGGAGTCGGTCTAATGTGACACTGCTGTGTGTTTGTAACATGTTTCCTCTCACAAGCGGGGGCTGACTTGTCAGCCTTAATCTCTGGCCTTCCTCCCTGGTGGCTCTCTGCGGGCTCAGGACAATCAGCACTTGTGTCTGTCTGAGAAAAATGTGGTGCAAGGGATCTTTGACATGATGCTGAGGCTCCTCTAGGTTCACTCATCCCTCTCTTCCCTGGAGGAGGCCCCATGCAGGCACAGCGCAGGGCACAATGGGAGGGAATGTATGGTGTGTTTGGAGGTCAAGCATTCCTTTCATTTTTAATAACCGTCTGGTGTCTGGGTACCTCGAACTTATAATATTTATGAAGCCTGTATCTGTGGCAGACAGGATATAAAATGCAATAAATGCTACTATATTTCCTCTGGACTAATTAGGCCTGGAGTCATGGCTATCAGTGTGACCCTGGCGAATGAGACTTCCAGGGCTGGCCAGCAGGCTGAAGACAAAAGGAAATTGTGACATGCATAGCTCCCTCATAATGGGCCCCCCTCCCAATCCCTCCTCAGCACAAGCTTCATGGTGGCTCACAGAGAATGTGCAAAAAAGCAATTTTGTGTTTGGTTTACGATTGGAGTGTAAGGGCTGAGCGATATGTATCACCAGAGAAACATTTTGTGCTTTGAAACCTCATAGCTGCTGTAGCAGACAGGAAATGAGACGCGGTTTTTCATTTCCCTGTTGCTATCTTCACCCACAAACTAAATAAGGACCCCTTTGCTACCAGGCCTCGATTACATCCACCTACTTTTCACATTGCAGAAAGGAAGACGGCAGTTCTGTAATCAGGAATGTAATCTACATCATGAATTTTATATTCATGGTAATGCTAAAAAGCAACAGGGTCAAGAGCTCGGTGGGGGAAAAAAACGAGCTGGTAAGATAATTGATTTCACTTTCTAGACAGTCTTGGTGCTGGTGGGAAGTGAGAAGGATGGAGTGATTGACACGTCGGTAAGCTGTGAAGATGCATGTTGAATGATGGATAGATGTCATCGTCAAAGTAACAAGCAAAGCTGTCTGATTTTATCACCTTATTATGTTGTGGTGGCTGGCAGAGGGGCAAATTGCACATCTCTCGTCCTTGAGTCATTTCCCGCTTTCTCTGCCTGATGCACCTTCGCCATTTTCTGTTTTCCTTTTTTTTCACAATCAATGCCTGCATGTATTTATCATCGTCATTCTTCATATTTTTTTAAGCATACAAGCAGATTTCTATGCGAGGGGCTGTCCTTCACATTAAAACCTGCACCTGTTATGCGCTGTGCAGTCAGTTTATATTTCCTCCTCCTTTTTCTTTCCTTGCTTTTTTGCCGGCTTTTACCTCCACTCAGTAATAACTGTAGAATTCCACTCCCAGGACGCCTCCCACAGTGCCCTCTCCCATTTGTCTCTCTGATTAATATAAAACCTGCTCCCACTTGCACCACTATTTCACCGAAAAAACAAAACAATTGGTGGCGATTTGATTGGCCTTGGCCTTCACGGATGCTCTGGGAATTGAGGGGAAAAAAGCAAATGCATTTGATCTATTCATCCATCCGCATGGAAATCAATGGGCTCTGTCTCTCAGACACACCCCCACTGTCCACGCTCACTTCTTTTTCCTACCGCAGGAATCCTGCCCACCATCTGAGTCAGCCGCACTGAGAGTGTAAAGTGGACACCGGCGGGGACGTCGTGTCCCACTGTTGCGGTAAACACTGTCATCTGCGGATATTCAAATGATATGATAACACATTTAAAGATAAAAGACTATCATTTCTCAGAAAATCCCTGGTCTCAGAAATACTGCTGTGAAACAAGATTAGAGATTAGAGAATTTGTGTATGAAGAGGACAGACTGAGATATAGATTGGCAGCTGTGAAGTTTTTACAGAGCTTATTTAGGTGTACAGTATAGTCGACGCTACAGCGCCGCATGCCTTTGTTCCTCTCCAAATGAGACTAGTGGCTTTGCCCTGGGCTTTATTGGCTGCTTGTTAACCTTTTAGATGGCTATGAAAAGGTTACTCTACTCATTGTTTTTTCTCCGGTCTGATTTATGTTTACTCTCCTGTATGTTTATTTGCAGAGGCGAAGCAGGTGCACTTAACATGCAATCTGCTTGTGCTGTGAGATCTCAAAAGAAGGTGACTGTCACCTCCTCTTAGGAAACAAGGCTGTTATATGACTCAGCAGTATATTTTGTGGGTGATATTGCGAAAAATATAGTAGTGTTGCTGGGGCGTTTGATTGTATTTGCACTTGATGTTCACGAAAGAATTCTCGATTGAGCGCCGATATTGTGAGAGCATCAAAACCATGCAGAAAGCTATACGCCCAGCCTATATTCAGAAATATGGTAGCAATAACACTGGCAGAACTGGTGCTAACCCTAACCCCGACCCATGAGCTCATTTAGCTTTTTTTTGTCTAATAAATACATACATAAACAACTCTGTTAAGATGGCTAACACCGCTCACTGCTGCAGGTGTGCTTTGGGCTAATGCCGCTAAACGAGAGTTCTTCTGTTTACTGTGAGCGCAGCCCGTCGTTGTCATCGCAAATCGTATCCAATGACATCATGTTTTATAAGAGTGCACAATCACGTTCACGTTATCATAATGTAAATAAACAACGATCGGGCTACTGTTAGTACCGCTTTCAAGGCGTGTTAGTAATGGAAAACTGGCGACTAGCTCAGTAATAGCCTCAGCAATATATCCACTTTAGCAATACATCCTGCCACAGATGCAGGCACCTTTGTTTTTCCCTTTTTTAATAATGTATATTGCTTTCTGTATGTCAGGAAATTTAATATGACCGAAATTGCTTCTAAAATAAACCACTTAACCTCGTTTTGACAACCAGGCTAATGACTAGCTGTGAATTCCTTCTACAAATACTTCCTCAAAGCTTCAATAAACATTTTCAGATTAATAATCAAATGAACTTATGTAAAAGGAGCTGCTTGTGTTTGCAGTCCTGCAGCTCCCGTCAGCACTATGTTTCAGAGCTTTTGCATATTTACAGCTCATTGTTCTGGTTTGCAACATTCACATTTCGCTTCACTTTGCTCTCATTAGTGTGTTATGCAGTGGACAGCTCCCTCTAAACCCACTGTATGCTCCCAAATGGCAGACAGACAAAGATAGCAACTAGCTAGAAAGTGATGTATGTAGATGCTGAATAGCCAGATATTTCCCTAAGGAGTCGGCGAAGACAAAAACAGAGATAAAAGCATATAAACATGTAAACAAGGTAATACAGTATGGGCCAGTTGGAAAGGCAACGACATCAAACCGGCAGTTTTCCTGATTTGTTCCCTTCTTGGTAATAACTCAAAATGTTGCCTGCCAAATATTAAAGTGTTAGTGGTTATATGTGCACTGTATCTCGTGGTTTAAAAGGTCTGTCATTACTTTAGGCTATGCTTCGAATTTAAACTGTCTAAACCACTCCAGAGTCATTTTACTTATCTCTGAATGTGGTTATCACCGAATGCTCTGAAGACCTCCTGCTAGTGAGCTGCTGCTGCAGTGCAGTCTGAAAGTCCCAGTATTTAGTAGCCTACAGTATTTCCCAGGTGCACATATCCCATGTAGAAGAAAAAAAAAAAAAAGAGTCCAAACTTGCCCCGATTAGTTGTGCGGATGTGTTATTAAAGAGATTTTTAATTTCTAACCTAATTTATGTTGCTGCTTCGGGACAGTCGATGTGACGGTCACCTCTTGGCCCTGGTGTGTAACATAAAGGATGTAAAAAAAAAAAAGCCGAGCGTTGGCATCGGGGCACATTTTGAAGGAAAAGAGGGACGCGGAGTGAAATGCTGATTGAAAAGAGGAGAAAATCAATCAAGCGAGCCCGTCTGATTGACAGCTTGCCAAGGTGTTTTCTGTGGAGGTGTCAAGAACAGCACAATTGCTCTCCCCCGTCCTCGCTCTCTCTTTCTCTTACCCTCTCTCCGTCTCTCTCTCTGTCTCATCCATCACTTGCCTCTTCACCCATCATCACACTGTCGTCTCCTCCTAAACGTCTCACCAAACTCCCCCAATATCTCTCTCACTTTTCACTCCATTGTTCCTCCTCTTCAACTATCCCTCGCACGCCCTCCCACTTTCTTTCCCAGTGGCTCTCTCTTGTTTCCTCCGCAGAGATGCATTCATTGCCAGCCATTTAAGGGGCTACAGACTGACACTCCTTTAATCTTGTTGTTCTGTAACCTTCAGAGGGAACGAAAGAGCTGCTTCACTTGTGCTACCTTTAAACAACTGCCCCCCAAAAACCCATCCTTTATCCCCACAATTTCTCATTACTCAACTCCAGTGAGGTGGCTGTTTTCTTGTTATTTGTTTTCATTATGCTCTCAAATGCATTACAGTGGCAGGATGGACAAAAACAGAGTGGAGAGGGAAAAGGCAATCGGCCACCGGAGTAGCTGCACGTGGCGTCCCAGCACAGCACCGAGAGGGCACGGAGTGCATGTGAGGATATTTTGAAATACGAGGGGTGTGGCCACTTTCATGGAAACATGTCTAGAAAGTAATTCTGTCACTAATGGTGGCCGTTGAAAAAAGTGTGAGCTCCTTTTCTCGTATGATCTCGGCTCATTCGTCTCCTAAAGGGCAAAGTGTTCAGTTTCAATCACTTGTAACATTTCACTTGGAACTTTGTGAGTGATTGGCTGAACTCTCCGTCTTTTGTAAAGGTGGCAGGGAAACAAGGCTCGGGCGCTGTATCAGAATTTCATATCGCCGAGGTGGGGCCGTATTTGCCATTTGATAATACCCCGTAACATCAGCGACTCATTGTGTTTGCTCATGATAGAGGAAGGATCCCGCCTCAGGGGCTTTTTGTTTGTGTTTTATTTGTATATGTGATTTGTATTTTGCTGTGAAAACAGTTTACCTTATTTCACAGAGGAGAAAACAATCACACACAAAACTGCAAAAGTCTAAGATCATCTGGCTATTGATGGAACAAAAGCAAGTGATTTGTGTGAAATGGATGCCGCTTGGATAATCTTATTTTTGTCAGTATAAGAAGACAACTAAGAAACTTTTATAGAGTTAAGGTTTGTGTTTTTGGTAAGTTGTGTCCTGTTTTATTTTGTTGATCCTCACGTGTCTTGTTTTACTTTCCACTTCTTGTCTTTGTCTGTTTTACTGACCTTTTTCTGTGTACACCTGTGTTCCAGTTGTTCATTAACCCTTGTGTATTTAAGTCTGTTTTTCCTTAGACTTTCCCTTGGCCTGCCTTTTGTTGTTTGTATTTTGTATTTTCCACTCACTTTTTACCTTCCTGCCTCTGTGTGTCCCTGAGGCTGAGAAAAGCAATGAATTGAGATAAATGTTAGCCTTAGCAGGCAAACATAAAAAACAAAATCACAATACTTGCATGCAAACATGCTGATTAGCACTAGATGAAAAGTAAATGCATCGACATCACCATTAGGGATGTTAGCACAAAATTTAAACAAAATCCATCCAACAGATTCTCTGGACATCGACCAACCACTGCTTTGTAAACGTACTGTTTGTGTTCATCTTTTCCATATTTTAACCAAAACCATCATTTCTCCAACTTAAAGCAAAAATCTACAAAAGAGCAGGATGAAGCTACAAACACCTTTCTCTGAAAAATCTGAGTTCTTCTTTTCGTTAAGTCTAAATCCCCCCAGTCTGTCCCAATTTCCCTTCCTATTTGCAGTGTAAGAATGCAGTTCCTGGCTGAAACATTACCATTTAACATAATCCAGACAGCAATTACGTTTCTAGTATCTCCAGAGGTATGTAGAAAAGCAAATTTAGGCTAAATAAAGTACTTTTGTAGGAGACAGCTTTGCACTGCTGCTGCAATTCACAGACATTTGACTTAAAAAAATGCTTTTCAAGCTATATCATTGAAGAGCTATGTGCTATTGTGCACTAATTTAGTGTATGGAACAAAGGAGATTGCGGGGGATGTATATTTTGCGGTTTGTCATCACCTTTCTTTCATTTTGTACTGCACATTTCTATTTTACACTTGAACAGAATGGTGATTTCAAACCTGTCTGAGCTCCATGAAGATATAAACATATTCATTTCTGATGGAATGATTTGCCCATAAATTTCCGGCCATAATCTATTTTAAAACTAATTTAGCTACCTGCAACTACTGTAAAACTGAGTGTTATATTACTTATGCACAGTACTGTGACTGCATGTTTTTTTTTTCTCTCCAGTTCTGCAAGCTTTTCCTCAGTCCTTGAAAATGTGTTGAAGGTAAGGCTGAGCAGTTGCTTTGTGTCGGTTGCCTCCATAAGAGACTGCGCGGTGTGAAGGGATGGGAATCTGGGAATCAAGCCCTGTTGAAATGACTTGTCAGTCAGTCCACACTTCTGTATTAAAAGTGCAGAGAAGACATATTGACTCAGCCATCCCTAAGTGCCCTTGCTGGCTGGCTGCTAGACAGAGGGAGACTTGATGCTAATTATAATGGGAAGACAAAGTCTCCCCAGCGGGCAAGTAAAGAGAAATATAGTAGGATCACCAAAATGATGAATCATGTCTTTTAGTTCCGCAGCTACAAGGAGTTCATTATTTTATCACTCACTGCTCTCAGCATGCAGTCATTTGGAACTACAATGATGAATTGTGTTTGTTAAACAATACCAACCGGAGCAAAGTTTTTCTTCAGGGCAGAGGACAAAGTGTGTTTTTTCTTAATGATGACACCGGACCTTGTGACGCACCAGAGCAGAATGTTGAATCACAGTAAAGGCAGCAAATTTGAATTTAAATTGCTGAGATGTTTTAGACCTAAACATTAAAGAGGCAGTATGTATGTCATTTAGAGAATGTGCCTCAACGTTAAAAGAGGACAAAAAAAAGGAAACGAGAAAGTAAACCTGAATGTTGTCTTTTTCTTTCTTCTGATTGAAAGATTTTAATTAATCAGGTTATTGCTAGTTTACTTCATACGACCTTGATGTGACAGTTTTTAACTACAAAGGAAGATGATGATGATTAATGTCTACTAAAAATCCCACAATCCTTATTACCCCATATTAAAGAGGACTTACATGTATTATTCACTTTGGTGCAGACTTTTGTGAAATCATTACTTCTTCCATGAAGAGCAGGAGCCAGGAGGTGGTTATCTTAAAACCAACACGTTCTCACTCCCAACTCGTCAAATTTGGCCACTTGGTCGGTGCCCTTACGCTTCAAACTGTGATGCTCTACTTACTCCTCCAGCAAGTCAGGACTGATACATTATATGCAACATCTGGTAAGACTTTCAAATGTAACATATGTGACATCAGTACGTCATTTATGTACATGAACTTACTTACTTTTGGTCAAGGAATGGTTGTATTCCTTCTCAAACTGCACGTCACTTTTACATTCCTGTCTGTGGACTACAGCTGATGGTTAACGCAACACCAACACAATACAGGTCAAACTTCCTTATAAAATCGCTCAATTTTTGTGAGTTGTTGAGTTTTATAACTAAAATAACTTCATAAACTTTGTGAAACGCTGACAAAATCATGAATTATTAGGGCCTTGTTAATTTGGCAAATGTTAGACATTAAGTTCTTTCCCAGCAATGCATGCATTTATATAAAGCGGGGAAGTGAGATATGATCATAAGTGGTAACACCTAAGACGCATGTTAATATAAGGGATAAATAGCCTCATAGTTTATTACAGAGTCAGAGAGCATTTGATTTATTGATCGCTGTCTGGATCTCCAGATTTCTACTAGAAATACCACAAAAATGCTTCTAAAATAACTCACCAGCCCGAACTTTAATTTATCTTTTCATCGAACTCTCAGCAGATAAGTAAAATGTCAATCCATTCCTTCAAAAGCATCGTATCTATGATGAGCCTTTTTAATCATTACAGCACCACTCTGTTTTGATGACTTTATCAAAACTATGGAGTGTAAACTTTATCCTAGAGGGACCACACTTTCCACCTCAGTAGCTCGGCTGTCTTCTGATAATTGCGTCTCGAAATTGTGTTTATAGAAACAAATGTCACAGGCATCTAGAGGTAGTACAGGGGACGGCAGCTCTCCTCATACAGTACTGAGGGATGCTTCAATAAATCAGTTACCGGAATCTGAAGATATCTCCAACAAAATATGACTTGTAATCACTCTATCTGATTTGGTGGAGCAGAAAATGAGAGCAAGATGTCTGATTTGTAAGCTGTCAAATCGTGCATAACCTTGCTATCCATATGCTATTAAAGAAAAATGTCACATTCACGTTATCACAGCAGAATCTTACAAAACCTTCAATACAACTTGATTGAATTTGAGTAAATGTAATGATTTAAACATGAATAATTGTTACAACTATATAACAATTTGGTAATTTTTAAAAAAAATGACCACGTACCCAAAGAGCCAGCGGATTAAATAAATGTAAGATAGAAAAGTTTCAGCACGGATGAGGAATATTTAGCAGAAAAGAAATGGGGAAAAACTTGAAGACAGCTGTCGCATCAGATAAAATGTAACTGGAATGAAAGACGAGAGAAAAAAAAGAATAATCAATGAAAAAGCAAGGGAGTAGAAGAAGCAGATACTTGTGATGTGAAAGTAGGGAGAAGGAAATCAATAAGACTGGTCTTCTGATTAGAGACTCCCAACTTAAATGTGATAGTACAGTTCTCCTGAGGATTGTAGTGTTTCAAGCGATAGTCTGCGGCTGCGACAGATGAGTTGAATCATCAGATCCTCTCCAGTCTGATCATCTCCGCGGTCCAATATGCTTCCATTTAGAGAGACGTTTCCCGGCCAAAGCCCGGCCAGGGCCGAGCAAGGTAAGTAATACTTCGGTGAGAGTGGTAGTCATTCAATGTAGTATGACGCAGGGGTGAGTGGAGAAAAAAAGGTATGATTGTTGAGACGGAAGATTAGAAGAAAAGTGTTGAGGGTGAGTAGAGGTGAAGGAGCCAGGGGCAGCGATGAGAGCCCAGGTGAAGCCGAAGAAAGGTGCAGTAAGAAGAAAGGAAGAAAGATGTAATAGAAATGAAAGGGGCACTCCTGCTGTTGATAATTGGAGTAGTGATGTGCCAACACAGTCTGAGAGGTTTTCCACCTGAGGGTACTATACCACAGGGGCCCAGACACTGAAACCACATTACAGCCCTCATGTGCGCACTAGCCTGTTTCTTCCTCTGGCTGGAGCTTGAGAAGGAGGAGAGAGCAGAGCTGAATACTTGAAAGAAAAATATACTTTTCTGCTCTTTTCTGTCCATTTTCTGCATGACACTCACACTCCTGCAGTCCAGTGTGGAACAGGGCTGAAGGTTTTTCTGGCACAAGTTTGACATCCATGTGGCTGATTCCAGGACCACAAATATACAGTATGTTTTTAAAACTTTGTGTATGATCATTATTTTTCTTCCTCCCTCTCCAAATTAATGATACTATTAGCAGTTTTACAAAACAATAATGCCTTCAGATTAAAAATCAGATGTAGGACAAGGAATGCTGTACAGGACAACATCATCACCTTAAAGATGCAATATGTACAGCACTTTGGTTGAAAACATTATTAACAAGTTATGATGTCTATGTGTTATGTTACAAAGCATGCTAACCAACTAGCCTGGGCCTTTCCCAGTCCAAAGCCCCTTGTGCTAGTGGAGTAAACACCGACACCTCCCCGGTGCTGCACAGCTAACTGAGCTAACTAGCTAACATCAGCCACAGTTGGCAGCAGTTAGTGGTTACTCTGGTAATATGCAGCCCCCTATTTGTTTTGGCATAGATTGGATATGGTGAAAAAGGATATTTGATCCGTGTCCAGGGGCGTAGCTATGGTGTCCAGAATGTGGGGGGCACAAAAATATATATCTTTTAAAAAAAATCTACATTTCATTTAATCATGCAAATTACAAATAATGATGCAATTGGTTTGTGTGCTTTTCATACTAATGGCAATATAAAAACCATGCAAACCACCCAATAAAGCTATATGGTTGTAAACTTCATCCCTTTACTCGCCGCAACGCTACTTCTTCACCCTCTCACGGTTGACTGAGGGCAGGCTGGACATTACAGCGACTTACTATCACCTCCTGAGGTACAAAGTGGTATTACAATAGAGGACAGGCTAGCTGATTAGCATGCTAACGTCTGCAAATATCTTCACATTATGTTTATACTTTAATATTTCTTTTTACAAACAGCTTCTTTAACCATGACCATGGTTGTTTTACTAACCTTGAGTTCATTTTGTACATACTTTGTGTTTAAAAGTCAAGTGTTTATTACTGTAACCATGACAACAAAAGTTCCCAAACCAGTAGTGACTTCTTACAGTTTTAGAGACAAAGAAACGTTGTCATGCCGGGACATCAGTCAGTCTCGAGGGCGAAAGCAAACAATGTAGTTTGTTGTTTAATTTGGAGGACACACACACACACACTGGAAGTATCTGCGAGGCACTAAACAATGCCGCAGATCTGTTGTGTGTAACGCACAACAGGTTTTGGTCAGACCCCCGTGTTCTGTTGAAAAATGTCACCAAGCCTTATTTATTAGCGTTATGACTCACTGTCAATTCTGACCGATAATTTTCTGATCTTATTGTCAGCAATTATGTTACACGTGATGACAGCAAACATTCAAAACAGAGCATGCAAGTGGGTAAGAAGTGACATCTGTATAATTAACCTATTGTTGTGTGTCTGTGGGAGGCACAAATGGTGTCAGCGTTACGTAAGTCCGCAACATTCCATAGGAGTCACAAATTAATTGATGGTATGTACAATCCAGACACACTCTGACAGAAAAAGGGGATTTTGTGTAATAAAATTATCTTCCACATGCTGATTGTTTTCTGCCTTTCAACCCTGATATGAATCATGCAGAGTCAAGACTTTTATAATCAGTAGTGCACACTGAGCCTAAAGCGGGCCTACGCTGTTACCTGTTACCATCTCATGAATTTAACGTGTATACGTGGTTTGCAGAAATGTACAACGCCGTTATTTCATTCTGGTGATTGGGCTGAACCAGCTTGCAGTATGTGTAACTGGGGGGCGTCTATATATTTATCCCTGCTGCTCTATCCACACTTTAGAGTAAGTGTACAGCGGTGAGAATAAACAAAGAGTCACAGATGGATACAGGGAATACTGAACTATTAAAAATGATATGCTGTTCTTGCAGGTTGACACAGCGCTGTAAGTAAAACTCCACAGTGTACCTGTAAATATACTGTATGCTGTATATCTCCTTCAATATGAGAGTATTTTACCATCATTCCATGTATCCATAACTCAAAGGTTATATCATTATCGATGATGTGTCCGTACATATTAGTCTCACGCTCAGTTATGTTTTAGTGCCGCTGTTGAGAACTAGTGAAATCTTAACTTCTAGCTTCTATTCCTGCTGTGTATTTACTTCATCGAGTTGTTTACAACCTCCTATAGTGAATTACATCGTTTTTTTTGCCTCTCATCCAGTGTTCAAGATTTGTTGAAGCACCCAAGGCTACATGTCCCATTTTCTCTTGGAATTACCCTTTTCTCAAGCAGCTGTTTTCATTGGTTTCGGTCCCGATTGGTACATTTCTGCTCCGGAAACCTGTGGCTGAAAGCTTTGGGACCAATTGTAATCCCTCGAGGGTCTCAGTGAAACTCTTCTAGCTAATAGTTTCACATGGGTCTACAATATTTGACTTTTTGTTTTTCTGAACGTGTCCAGTAAAATAAATCATTCCCCAATACAGACAGGGAGGCAAGGTTTTAGGCCTGTTCAGACTTTTTCCTCCGGCTTTTTACGTTTCTCATGTTTCTTACGAGGACCTTGTGTCTGAGGGCAAACATTAACTTTAGTTTTGTCTTCCACATTACAATCCTTGGTCTCGACAGAGTCCATTTTCAGTCTGCTGGCCTAGTTTCCTTCCTCTCTCATCCCCCTATCTTTTTCCCTTGAAGGTAACAGAATGTAAATCAAACAAAACAGCAGAGGATGCCAAACACATTACACATAGTTCCCCAGGGAGAACACACAATGTTCAAATATCTCCGCTTGATTTGTGTGAGAATCAAACAGTTACATTACTGCTTTCTGGGCAGACCTTCAATAGCCGAAGGCCAGAAAGGAGCAATATTTTGCTGTAATTACTGAATACCTGTGGTGAAGAGTTACCAGGGCCTCATTTATAAAAAATGTTTAGATTTATGCTTAGACTCAAATCTCCATTTCCAACAGCAAAGATTGACTGTAACTAAGTACATTTAATCAAAGTACTGTATTGAAGTACAGTTTTGAGGCACTACTACTTTACATGAGTATTTCCTTTTTCTGCTACTTTATTCTTCCACTCCATTACATTTTGGAGGCAAATAGTATACTCCACTACATTTATTCATAAAAGACGCTGCGCATGAAGGACGTGTGATCTATAATCTCAAATCAAGTTTAACTGACAGCACCTGCCTTTTGATTTCCACTTACATAATGCAGCACACATTAGGATTTAGTCAGGAATAGCCTTCAACCAAAAGAGAAAAATCAAACTTTTAGTTCAGTTTAGTTTAGTTTATGAGGATCCCCATTAACTAAAGCACTGCAGCAGCTATTTTTCCTGAGGCCCACAACAAGCATTGGACTGTGACAGTGCAGTACACCATAACAACTTACATTTTAACACATTAACACAAACTGTTTCATAATGTACACCCACTGAATACAGCCTAACACTCTATACATCCTGTACGCTGAATATATAATGCTTTTAGGCAAACAGAAACCAAATTTCCAGTTTGGTATATGTGGTTCAGTACAGGAATGTAAAGACACACACATAAGCACAGCGACTCACACACTCTTATATAATATATATAAATGCTCAAACCCAAATCACCCCTAACAGCCGGCTCTGACAGACGAGGCAGTGACCAGGTAATAAAGTCTATGATGTTAGCTTGCTTGCTAAAGAAATAGCAGATCCCTTCTTCCCCTGCATGGCTGAACATAACTTGGTGTATACCTGGTGTGAGACCTTTATTAGGCCCATGCACATGCCACCCACTCAACACCAAACGTAATAATATTAGTTAGATGTGAGAAGTACATCTGTAGAAGAGCAAACCTCAATCTCTTCTCCCTGAGAGGTATCGAGGCGACACAGAAAGGTTTCAAACCTCTGATGAATTCATCTTTTTCATTCTCCTCCAAAAAGACTTTCCGTTCACCTTTTCATGCCGCTCATTCAGCCCTTCTGCGTTACGGGGTAATTCACTGACCGTCATTTCTTTCCCTCTGTAATACCTCATCAATACCCCTGTTTAGGGCCCCAAATGAGGTCAGAATTGAAAAAGATTCACCGAGTGACTCCTCTAGCTTCTTTGAAATGAGTATTTTTTAAGGATAAGCGGCCTAACCCTGCTCTTTGTTATCGCGGGGAGAGACAGAGCGGTGAAACGAAGTGCACTAACAAGTCTGAGACTGTCCACAGGGCTGATCCATCCCTGAATCACTGACATTAAGATCACACTGGGGGACATAATGTAATTTACCTGCCTCATCAGCTAATGCAGCACAAATCCATTTTCGCCCAAACAGGAAGGGCCACATACATTACCTTGATGACCGTGCAGAGTCAAGGGGGGACGACTAATGAGACTAAATGTAATTACTGTCCACCTCCGATTTGAAAACAAAATAAACCCTCCCGCACTCCCATTTGGGGCCCCGAACACCGGGACGAGAATAAACCTTCCTCCCGTCACCGCTCGGTGCTACAATTGGCTTTCCTGCCACTATTTAGATCGCCGTTCGGGGGCTCTTTATTACCATTCCCATTAGCTGATGGCTCAGCCACCATAGTCTTCCTGACATCTATGAACTGATTAAAAAAAAAAAGGCAGAGAATCACAGGAGGTGTTGAGTTATTGACATTCTCACAGTATCCCACAGAAACTTTCCACTCAGTTTTCTGAACTGCTTAGTCAGAAGAGATCTGAACTAAATAAGATAAATGCTCCCCCACCCCCAACCTCCTTCAACCCCCTGTCAGCCCGTTTCACTGGAAAACAATGTATTTTGCTTTCTGAAGAGCAGTGAAAAAAACACCCGTGTTGTCTCTATCTCTTTCTCTCTCACACACTCTCTGCCTCTTCCCTTTTACATCTCCCCTCCTCACACAAGGTGACTTCCACACTTATACTCCAGGATTATAGTAATGTGCCGTGAAGGTTAAAGTAGTGAGGTGTGAGATGAGTGTGCTCTACTTTTTCCTCTTGGTGTAAATAGGTGTCCTAAAGTAAACCTGTTGTCAGATGAGCTGTGCGACGTGTGCGAGGCGAAGATGACAAAACTGAAAGATATGAGAGTTGTTAAGTAAGGAGTTTAACATCCTGAAGGAAGTGACACGCGAAAACCTGCTCTCAGTCTCAGACTCGCAAGGCAAGAGTCTAATTTCCAAGGGAGACAAGTTCACCCCTCTAGCTTTTCACTGATAATGTTTATCCCAAGTTTATGTATTTATTATTTTTATTTATTGCTGTTATCCCCCCATTTAACGTATTGAGGAGGAGAAAGTGGAGTCGATGATCGTGTGTGGGGGGGGGGGTATGAATAATTAACAGGAAATAAACAAATAAAATAACAACAAAAAAAAAAAATTATAATCTTATCGTATCCAACAGCTGCGTTGATACCCAGACACCCCCACACCCTTGCCTGGTAAAGAAAAAAACCCCTGTCCGTGCAGTTAAGCAGCTTATAAATATTTGTAATTAAAATCGGAGGGGGAAGGCAGGCAGAGTGGCATCTTTATCACTGGAGACACTGCTGCTGCAGGTGTCTTTGATGCCCAGAAAGGCGTTTTGATCTGACAGTGCTGGAGCGCAGAGACTCCAATCGGCTTGTCCCGCTCGGCAGCTCCCCTCCCCGCTCTCACCTCACCTCGCATGTTCAAGAGTTCATTACCCATTTGTTTTGCATTTTCATCTATTTCCACCAGACCTTTGAAAATCTCGTCAGCCCCGAACCTTTTAATTATTCATTGACACTTAAAAAAAGCACTCCTCTATTTTAAGGACATGACACAACTTAGATTTTTGCAGACGTGGGCACAATACCGTGTCCAGCTTTATATATTTGCACCCATTTATGATATAAGGCGTAATTGAATTTTAAAAGCTGCAACAAACAATATTCTTTATTTAATTATTGGATTAAATGACAGTAGGCATGCTTGTAGTGATAAAGACACAGAAAATGATTGGCATTTGAGTGTTTTTCCAGCTCACTGTTCTGGTTTTACATCAACTTTCCGATTTTGAAACATCTCACCGCTCTCATCAGCAGTGTTGTCAAAGAAAGAGGCATCTGTTTTCAGGCTCAGATTCAAACAGAAGCCAGACACAGTTAACTGGCAGGTAACCGGTAAACAAACTGGAGCGTCGAGCTTCTTAAGAGCCAGACATTTCCCTCAAGAGTTGACGGAGGCCAAACTAGAGCCGATAAGGAACGTGGCTATTCGGTTAACACTCTTTGGATGGCTAGAGACACGACTCTAAATTAGTGTTAATGCTGCTTATATGTCTGCTGAATGTGTAAATAGGCAGCTGTTTGCTTATGTGTGCCGTAACAACTTTTTAAAGCGATCTCAGCGTTGAGAAAAAAATCAATTATTGCTGCTTCAAGCACAGTGCTGCAATTTTGATGAACCAAGATGGCCCATTAAATGAAAAGTGCTGCCACACCACAAAATGCTCGAGCAGCTTTTGGATTATTTCAGTATTTCTTCAACATTAAAATGCAACATTGTACACAGCGGTGCGAACGGCACACCAGTTTCTTGAGAAAAAAATCCTGGCGAGGAGTTTTTTCATCCCTGATAACGGTTGTTGTGTTGCTCCACATAACGTAGGGGTTTGCTGAAGAGCACAGTAACACACAGGGAAGATAAATGGCAGAGAGTGGAGGGGAGCAGGAGGTTGTGGTTGAGCTGATGGTTGGTGATCAAAAGCCATACTTTTTTTTCATTCTCTCAGTTTAACCCTTTGTGTCGCGTGTGACCTTCATTGCCACCGCTGGCAGTTTTTCCCACTCCGCCTGTCGGTTTGTTGATATTCTGCCACCGGTGTTGAACAGAATATTTGGCTTGCCAACACTTTATGTATGTTAATCCTCCAAGTGGCTTTTTTCGCCATATGTAGGCTGAAGAGATTAATATTATGCAGATTGTTTATATCATGTGGTCTTTGATAATTATGAATGGTAAACGAAATGGATGCCAGGTCTCGTGCACCATGTTGTTGTCACCATTTGTCAGCCTTACACTTCTACTGTAAAACAAGCAATAATGCTGGAGTAATTAAAAAGGTCAACAGTAACTTGTTTTCCTAAAACTGTAAGAGAAATTAAAAATAAATGTAGAGAAATAATAAGGGAATATAAATATTAAATATTGTATGCGCAGTGTTGTTTTTAAGTAACGTCACCACTTTAATATTAATGATAGCAGTGCCACCGTTGGTGCACACAGAGCTCGATTGTTTGAGCGCAATGACTGAAGGGTAATCTTGCTTGTTCCCTACACAGTTCATAGTTCCCTTTGAACTGAACATGATCTGCTCCCTATGGTTTGGACTTAACATGTTTCCCTCCGGAAGTCACAGCAAAGAGGGGGTAAAGGGGATGAAGCCAGTGAAAGGTGACCAAATAAAATTTGACTAAAATGTATAGATTTGTCTGGGTTCAAATATGATCAGAAACATTTAAAAACATGGTATTTAGACCCTTTTCAAGACACTGAAATGACAACCAAAGGCACATTTGGGAAATCAGCACAGGGACAGTGTTACAAGTTTGTTTGAGCTAAATTTTGCAACCAAAACAGAGAAAGAGGGATTGCGAGAGAGGGATGGAGAGAGGAGGACACATAAATACCACCGCCCCAGAGGATAGTCCGTGGCTCTCCTCCAGCATTTCACCTGCTACAACCATCTTTGAAATCAGCGAGTCATGCCTCAGCCAGGCCAACCATTCCCATGTCTGGACATAATAACAGAGTCCAGCTTCTGTTTATGTCTTTCGCTTGGCTGGATATTTTCTCCTTGATACTGCAGAAGAAGCCATATTTTTTCAGGGTTTGAGAGTATGCTCTGTTGAGGAGTGTGAGCGACAAACATGGCACACAATTTTCACATCAGATGGATATATAGCACGCACCGCAAAAAAAAGTGTTGTGCATTTGAGCATATGTTCATCAGTGATAAGTGATCAAGGAAGCTCGCCGTGGACGAGATGACTGGATACGTGTATCATTGCCAGCACAATACATTATGCCCGTAGGCACACTCACTCCACGTTTGAAACACTGCCGTCAACAGGAAAGCCTTGCTGCTTGTCAACCATGATTAATGTGAAGTCCCTCAAAAACAGGGGAAATGCATCAGAGAAACTTCCAAGAGAAAGGTTACCGAAAAAACACAATTGCAGTGAATGAGGACATTGCTGAATTTCATACAGTTTTTCCCCATCTGTCCCCAATCATCCCAGATGCTTTGTCTCACAAGAATTATGAGACCTTTCTCTCATGAGGAAATTGCTTTTACAGCAACCTCATCCCGCTCTTCAGGCTTCTTAGCAGCCATCCAGAATGTGTGTGTGTGTGCGAGCTATAGGAGTGCTGACACAACTGAATATAGTGCCACTCTTCCTGGACCTAACACAAGGTGATAGCACGTCCTGTCACACATTCCTTCTCTTCTAATTTGTTTGTGTCATCCCTGTGCACCTGCTCATGTCATTTCATGTTGGAGATTGAAGCGTAAGAGGCAGCTGGTTTATTTTTCATCTTATCTGATAAGGTTGTTATTAGCACTGGTGCTGCCCGCATTGTTTGGCTGTGACACTGACGTGATTGATATTGTGTCGAGGGCGACGGGGGAAAGTTTCCCGGTGCCAAATGAATGGGTGACTCCCAAAATAAAAGGAAATGGAAGATGAAAATCAGGAGCTATTATGATGGGGAACATTAGCAGAACAGCACAGGGCTGCCATCTGTCTGTGAAGTGACCTTTCCGGAAAAATGTGGTTAGTGTCTATCATTAACCCCCATCTCTCTACTCTCCCCCCGTCATCCCCCCGTCTTATTCCTTCTTTTTTGCAGATTAGATTTATTTTTTTTCATTTTTTACTGAAGCGTAAATTTGGCGGTGCAGTGTTCTTTATGTGAACAACTCAGGGGTATGACCCGAAGGGGGAAGATTGAAAGACACTTGTCTGAAACAGACATAAAATCAAATAAAGACCTGAGCTGACTGTGAGCCCAGGGAGCGAGCTGGGAGCTCGGGAGAGAGCAGCAAAGCAGCGAGCGCAGGGATGCAACAGTAAATATCTCTGCATGACAGAGAAGAAAGAGAGCAGTCGGGTGCAAAGTGCTGGCACATTTTCTAAATATTCACTTTGCTTGTTCTGACAAAGGAGCTTATTTGTGGTTCATAAGTTCAGCGTTAAGATGATAATCCTTGAAAGAGCAGTCAAATGTATTTCACACTGCAGTTTTTCATAAACATCACAACGTCGGACTCGAAATAAACAAGAGATCTCTGTTGTTCTCTGTTTTTCTTCCTTGTCACAACCTGATGGATTTATTAACCACAATGCAAATCGAAGCAACAAAATAATGTAGTCTCTGCGTTTGAAACCCATCAATAAATGACTTTCATAGCAAATACTGATATTGTAATTATAACTGGAATTGTAATAATGGTATTGTAGACTATTTTATTGAGTGTCCTGTTAGTTAAATGGTCAGAGTGAATTTAAATTCACCCCTGATAAACAATTAAGCAGTATATGCTATCTAGGGCTTTTATTGTGAAAGGTACATACAATACACTAAACAGAGAGTCTGTCTTCGTGTGCTGCAGTTGTGAGTGAATTAAAGTTTGCTTATAACCTGTAGCTCAGGAGGTAGAGCGGGTCGTCTATTAATCGGAAGGTCTATTAATCGGAAGGTCGCTGGTTCGAATCCCCAGCTGCATGTCGAAGTGTGCTTGAGCAAGATATTGAACCCCAAATTGCTCCTGATGAGCAGTTGGCACCTTGCATGGCAGCCTTTGCATGAATGTGTGTGTGAATGTGACATGTGTTGTAAAGCGCTTTGAGCGGTCTGTAGACTGGGAAAGCGCTATAGAAAATGCAAGTCCACTTACCACAAACCATATTTGGATGTCCAACGGTCTTCAGGTCTGTGCAGCTTGATATACTTCACAAGTTTTGGGGTGTTATGATCGTAGCAGCTAATGCAGCCTTAAGCCACTAGCCTCAAGCAGAGATGAAGAGCTGGTGTGACAACCTCCATCCTTTCTAACTCAACACCTGCAGATTGCCTTTTTTGTCCTGGGATCCAACTGATGTTGACTCAAGTGGCATCACCTGAGACATGTTATCATACACAACATGTCCGTGCAGCTCTGACATTAAGTGCCATACAACTTGTTTCACATATGCAGTACGCTGTAAACAAAGTCTGACTAAAGATTTTTGGTATATGAAGCCACATTTTCTTAACAGTTGGTGCCGGATGGGTTTGCATTCTGTGTTATTTAACAAAATAATTCAGGGGCTTATCATTAAAACACTCTAGACACCGCCAGACAACCAGGAATTAAATATTTACAATGATAACTTTAAAGCTGGACTGGGGAAACATGAGTCGACTTTTATTTTGAAGTAGGCTAATCACAGGAAATGGAATGTGTTCATCGAGGTGTCTAGGAACATGAATGCTGTTTGCTAACATGTTCGCAGTCTCAACTCCATAAGGTGATAACGTGTCGTTATCAGTGGATTGTTCTGCTGCCACCAGCTGCCCAAATAACCCAAGAAACATGCACAAAATTTCGTGTCGTATCCTTAAATGTATTTCCTATAGAAAGTGGACAAAGGTTTTAATATACTTTTGACTACCGATCCCTCCTGTGGGTTTGCTGTTGTGTGAATGTGTGTACACGTGGCCACCTGTGAAGGGAAGTCCTGGTTCTGCCGCAGTGAGACAGAGAGCGAGCGAGCACACCGAGTGGACCACAGGCAGAGCTATCGATCGGTCTCGTCAAGCTTCAGGGATATAGATGAGTTACAAAACCACCATTAATTACAAATCACTTCTGCCATGAAAGTCTATTAGAGCGAAAAGCGGCAAAAAAGTCTGTATCAAACAAAAAAAGTGATAGGGCGTGCACATTTCTTATCCAGAGATGTCTTCTGCTTACTTCACCCTTCATCTCCGGAGTCCGCCTTTTTGCAAGTCATGTTTAATTAAAGCTGTTTGTTCCTCTGTGATTATTTGGCAGCGCGCTCATCAGTAATTAGATGTGTGGACAAATTAATGCAGATGCATGTTTTATCCATATTCAATAAGCATGTTCCACTGCCTTATCACCGAGCACATAATCAATAGCGCTGGACGCATGATGAATTATGGCCCATAATGGTGCATATATTCAGCATGTGTTGAGCCATATGCAACGTGCATATAAAGCGGCGGGGCACTGTGATACAGTCATGAGCAGGTGCAGGGTTTACGATGATCCACAGGCAGGTTCACAGACGGTCCCTGTCAGAGCCACTTGAGAGAGTCCCTGCTGTCTCAGACAGGTTGCAGTAGAGCCGTGCTTTGCATTAAAATTGCAAGCAACACTCTCTTCAAGCGCACACAATCTCGCCACTGCACTCTTTCTTTCTATAAGGTAAAATAAAGTGCTCTCATAACTTACTACATATAGCCTTACACCTTATTTTCTCCAGGTCTCAGCCGCTGTTTGTGTTCCCAAGCCCGTCCTGCCTCCGTCCCCCCAGTACAGCCCTGCACCTGTCTCTGATCCTCTGCTGTTTTTTTTAGTATTTTTGGAAAGAGACCGCTGTCTGTGATTAATGTTTGGTGTGTAGCTGTGTATGTAAGCAATCACAACTCATCCGTGAATGCCTACTCTTCCTGGGTCTGACAGGCATGCCTGGGCACACAGGGCTCTGCAGTGTCTTTCTACTCTATAAAGCTGATTTCAAATACAGCCATTTCAGAGGAGATGCACCGCAGTGGCATGAAGCAAGCAGGCTAAACAGATCAACAGCTCTCTCTTTCTCTCTCTCTTTCTGCTTCGCACTCTCTGAGCTGCCGCTTGCATTCCCCCCCTGTTTTATTGTGACAAGACACAGCAAGTCATGGCTTGAATACCAACGCGATAATTTCTTGACAGTCCCCCTTTATTTGTCTGCTATCGCCCTGATAAGATGATTTTCACTCTCCGGGTTTGTTTTGTCTTGGCAGAGATGGCCTGGATGAGTAAGCTCATCCCATCTCTTGCGTTCTGTCTCTCCATCAGTTGTGGTTTCTCCCATATTTCCCCTCTGCACACACACTCACACACACACTGCCATGTGCATGAGAGAGAGTCGGAGAGCATAAGATGATTACGGGAAGATGCCACGCAGAGGAGAAATGTGTCCAGCCGAGCTCACACAGGAGGAAGTACGAGGAAATAATGACATATGAATGATTGGATGCTTTCACTGCTTCATCATGTAATAAAATAGAGTAAAAGTCTCTGTTTCCATTTACTCCTAATTTCCCTTTGTTTTCTTTCCTATTAACACAGCCCTGAGGGACATCTGGAGGCCATTATTTTGTTGCTGTCTAGTGTCATCACTTGTGTGCAATATGAAATGATAATTAAAGCACCACAGACAATTGGCTACCATCAGAATCTGCGTGCAAAGTTAACATGCTGGAGAGCATTTGGGTAGAAACTCAAAGATGACTCAGAGCGAGATTTAACTGGGTCAGGAAATAATTCTGTGTAAGCTTATATCCAAATTACGGCCATGTTGTGATGCCAAAGCCCCTCTTCGGTCACAGCAATGTGTGCTGAGCTGAGTAAAACACTATAACAGGTTAGTAGTTAGCTTGAAACAGGATAAATTTTGCTCGATAAGCCCACACAATGGTCCATTAAATTATTGTGGGTCACAAAACAAAAGGGCTACCAGAGAAGTTTGAAAGCCACTCTGCTGGGGTGGATAGAAATCTGGAGCACACTTGATGACAGTGCCAGACTCATTACACACAGGGCTGCAGAATAGCACCGAGACCGGATATTTTGGCACACAAGGCAGCACTCAGAACAAAGCCTGTCTGTCCACAGAACTGCGCTCTCTCTCCCCCCTCGTGTCTCCTCCCAGAGCTGGAACAGGAGTTAATTGTTCTCATGATGGTGTCAGGTGGCAGGATTGATCAACGTTAAAGGATCATTCCCTGTGACATTACCTCGGGAGGCGCAAAGACAAACTGTGTGAGAAAAAGGTACTCTGTTTACGTGACATCTGACAAGGTAAAAGGACACCCTTCGATTGCTCTTGCTCTGTTGGAATCGCAAAATCAATGGCTCATATACGCATCAACCTTCCTATCAGAGTAAGCAGATCAAGAGACCGCCACTTCACGGCGCACTCGACTCCCTTTGGTTTCCGTCTAATGAGATTATGCTCTAACAAGACTTACCAGTACAATGTTAATGTCTGTAACACATAGTGGGAATAAAAATCTGTGGGAAATTATTACGGTAATAAGAAATATTTTCAGGTTTCCAAATAAATGAATAAAAATAAACAAGTGTGATGTTTTTCTAATTTCATAACACTGCTGCTAATTAGACCACCAGCCCTGGATAATATTGCTATAATTCTCATATGTACTTAAGGAGCATTGGACAAAATACAGCCACTTTCCAATGAGCTAAACTTGTTCTTCTTTTGATAGAATCACCAATACATCTCAATATTTCATACAGAACAGCAGGATGTTCCTGTCGCTCATTATTTCATTTATACCCTGAGCTGGGGGGTATATTTCAGCTCTGGTTCTCCTGATTATTCTCTGTGTTGTGCAAACTTATACCTTGTCATTCTGCACCTGGCCACCTCAGTTCATCACCTATTCGAGAAATCTGCTTACTGAACTGAATTTGTAACCGAATGTAGGTGTAATGAAAGCGGATGTGAACCGTGCAAGGGCGCAGTGTGTGCAGAATTAAGTGTGCGGTTGTGTAGACGCTTGTAATGGACAGTTTATTTTCCCTCTCATCTCCAAATGACACTTCAGATAGTTGAGTTTAACTGAACATGTTTGGCTGCGTTTGTGTTGCTGCCTGAAGTCTCTACAGTGAAGATGGTGAGTAAAATGTCATAAAAACAGGAATGATGATCCAAAATATAAAAAAAAGCTCCCAGGCTGTTAAAAAAAAGAAATATTTGCACAGTGTTTTGCAACCTGCAGCCCGGCGAAGCTGTAACAATGACAAAGAGATAAATATTGTGTTTATGTAGAGTATTAAAAGCAACACGTGAAGCCCACATATAATGACATCCTCCACTGGTGTGCAATCTGAAGCAAAGTTTACAGATGTTACCATCTGTTGTGTTTCACCCTGTTGTCTCGAGATTGCGAGGACTGGAGAGGAAAAGACGCTGCATTAAGTATTAAATTTAGACATGTTCTGTGTTGATAGGAACGCTGTGGATCTCTCAGAACAGGTGGCGGGAATAATTCAGTGATGTAAAGAAATTATGTATGTGATATACTGGATGCACTGTGCTATTATACATGTGATCTGCAGGTAAAGGAAGGTATCAGTTTGAAAAGATTTTGTATCCGCCCCTTTAAATGTGTACATCATCACTTTAAATAAAGCGACAGCAATCACAATGCAGATGCCTGCCTGTTTCTCTCACTGCATTTAATGATCCATAAAAAAAACTAAAAAACTAAAAATATGAAAAGAAACATTGCAGACTGCAGACCACCCAGAGTCAGTTCTGTGTGATGAAAATGTTTTAGTTCAGCAGGATTTCTTTCTTCATCCTGTGTTGGTTAGATAAACCCAATGACAGGCTGGTGCAGCAAATCTGCAAACCCCCTCCATGTAAATACTGTCTTGACCTGTGTAATAACACAGCAGCTTCACTTAATGGCCAAAGGAATATCGACTACGAAACCCTGATCCTCTCCCCCCAAAACACAATGGAGTGAACAATACTGCAGAGCGAGACCTGGCATTGCAGAAAGAACGCCTGGCATTCCTCGTTCATCATGTTGATTGGAGAGATCAATTCACATTTGTGCTTTCCTTGGCTTCCCCCGCAGGCATATTTCAGGGCTGTGCTGTGTGGCAAGCCGTCAAGTTTACCCGTCTGCCTTAATGCAGACACTGAAATCTACTGGTCAGTGGTGCTAACACACGGAGGCTGTTATTGCAGCTAAAATTTTTAGAAACCATTAAAAAAAAGGGACATTATCAGAGCCTGAGTGAGTCCAAACCTGAGCTGCAGTACCCGTCAGACCTTGCAGAGGGCAGTGTAGCTCTATGAAACAACCCGGCGCCACCAATGGGGAGAAAAGATTGGTTTCTCTGAATTCTATCCCTCATTAGGTTCCATGCAGTGCCTGAATTACTTGCTGCATCTATCCATTAAAGTCCCTCTTTCTGTATACTGCTCACATTAAACACAGGTACGCTGCCTCGCTGGATGAATGCAGGCTGAAGTCTGACCTCATTTCCAGTTCCATTTTTTGCCCATGCCTCAATTTTGCAGAGGTATCCAGCATTTGTTTTTTGTGTGTGATTGAAATGTTATATCCATATAGTCGCAAAAGTTCTTGTCTAACAAAAAAAAAAAAAAACAACAACAACAAAACACTGACAGACTGGACGGGGCAGTCTTTGTATGCCTTCACCAGCTCTATTTGTGTTCACATCACATTGTTGGGACTGTGGGCACATTCAGCACAACGCTGGCAAATCGGGGCGATGCATTCAGAATCCAAATCTCCAGATATTCGCCTGCTAATGTTATGACAGCTTGTTAACTTATTCATTCTGCGGGAGGCTATGGAAGCTGACAGAGCGCGCTCAAGTTCATGTCTCCAGGCTCTACCCTTGTCCACTTGGCTCCCTGCTTTGTCAAGGAGATTTAATTCGTCATGATGAGCAATCGTCTGTGGGGTTAAAGTGCAACAAGTGCGCAGACCTTTTTTGCTGGCCTTTGCCACTGAGCTGTCTTTAACCTCCGACCTTGCGCTCAGCCCCTGTATGATGGTCCCACTTTGTCGGATGAGCAATGATCAGTTCTTCTGGATTTGAATGTAATTTACATTCTGTAAACAGACAAATCTAACCTCAAAGTCATTGCAGTAAAAGAATAAACGACAAACCACTCCTGCACAGGCAGAAGAAAAAAGACTGAAGACGCAGCAAACAAGACAGGAACCAAGAAAAATTGAGCCGGTAACCATATATGGCACCATAAGCATCTCTTTGCATTTGGGCGTCTTCTGTCTCCTTTTCATTGAGTGCTTCAGATAACAGCTGGGCTCCTCCATAAAGTAAACTCCAGCTGATGTATTGAGATTTTAATTGTAGCGAGTTATTTAGCTGGCAGTCCTCCTTCAGGAGAGGGAACAAAAGGCCTGCCTGTCGTCCCTCTTTGCCTCCCTCGCAGTTGATAATCAATTGAGGGACAGAGCTGCCAGCTATTGACTGAGCAGAGATGAATGACACTGCTCCCAAAGGGTCCATTTGAATTTTGACAGGCAGGATTCAGAAGTCCTAGCCCTCCTTTGATGGTGCCAGGAAGAAGGCTTTTCACTGACACACTCAAGGTAATACCAAGTGCTGATACAGGGCTCTGAGAGGACTGAAATACATTAAGCTGCAGACTGTTAGAGATCATGTGCAGGCAGTTTAAATCACTGCATGCTACATTCATTGAATACGACTTCTGCGGCTGTATTGTATCCTTTCTACAAGGGAGCTGGATCGATTATGAATTGAACTCGCAGTCGCACATGGAACAAACGTCAGAACGGGGAGAAATGACTCTCACCTGGCCACCGGTGGGATGCAAAAACATCCGCCATGCAGCTGTCACTCTCTCTTCTCTCCCGTGTGCATGTGCTCCAACCTCTCCTCTCTTGTGACAATGCGAGTCAGCTTCAAATGTCTGCTGCCTTCAACACACAAACACAAGCCTTTTCTTTCTTATTTTTAATGCAGCTTGACCTTCGTGAAATCAGGATGAAAAGCTTTTAAAAGCACCTGTTTCTGCATAGGCAGCACAACATTTGTCTTAAAAACCGACATGACTGGAATCAAGCGTTTGCATATCGGCTTCAATCGGCAGCCCTTGCTCCCTTGTGTGTCTGATGTTCTGTGTTGGCTCTCAAGTGAGGATCTTGTTAATGCTGCAGCAAGCTGGAGACTGGCAGATACACCTGCTTGTCATGGATGATCACCCTATTCTGGGCAAACAAACTAAGCTGCCTGTAGACCCAGTAGTCGAGCAATATTACATATTAATAAGACTCTACAGCATGGAATCCCAGTTGGGATTAAAATGATTTTTTTCCCTTACTGCTTCTTTCCCTTGCTAAGTACACAGCAGGAGACTGTCTGTCAAGTTCAAATCACAGACTTAAAAATATGCTGGTATGGGAAATGCACTCTGTTGAACATGCTATGTATTAAACAGCATTTGCAGTACTTGTGTGTATACATATAATTCTTACTAATACAGCATTTGTGAATGTGATAAATGGTAACTTAGCTTCCTTAGCCTTCAGAATTTTGATTGACTTGTTGAAATATTTGTTTGGAAAGCTGTCAAAGCACCTACATATTCCTGCCTTTGCAACTTTAGGTTCCACTCTGCCTATTTAACACACGCCATGAGTATCTTCTTTATCTTTCAGTGGGTTATGTGCTTTGTACTGTATATTACATTTGATGATGTGTGAGTGTTTGATATTGAGCAATTCAGCAGATTTATCACCTTTAGAGCATGCTAGCAGTGCTTTTTTTCCACATCAAGCAGCAATGGAGCCACTTTCGCTTTCGTTTGGAGTTGTGGTAAGCCTAACATTTGCTCTGCTTTAAGCTCTGTTTTAGTCTCCACCAACTCCAGAGGGAAATATCTGGATCTTTAGCCGCTATTCACCAACGCTAACTAACGCTATGGGCAGATGTGGCTCAGGGGTAGAGCCAACGTCTTGTTATCGGAGGTCACCGAAGTGTCCTTGGGCAAGATACTGAACCCCAAACTGCTCCTGATGTGCTGGTCGGCACCATGGCAGCCACCGGCATCAATGTATGAATGTATGTATGAATTACTGTAAGTCGCTTTGGACAAAAGCATCTGCTAAATGCCCTTAATGTAAATGTAACTTTGAACCGAAACAGTAAAATGACGACCCAAACGATGAGTTAAATGTTTGTAATAAGCTCTGTAGACACTATAGAGGGGAGCTGCCGAGCTGTGTGATAATCATCTGTTGATACCTTTCACAGTACAGGTCGTCATTTCATCCATTGTTGATATAAAACAAATATTTGCAGCAGTGGCGTCATTAGGCCTATTTTAGGGGGGCTTCAGCCCCCCTAAAATATTCTTAAGCCCCCCTAAATAATTTTATGTTCATTTATTAAATTTTTTTATTTTTTTTATTTATTTTTTTTACAAAAAAGTGCAGACAAATTCAATATAATGTGGCCAGACTATGAGTTTAAATAAATAAACCAGTTATTATTAACTTAAATGTGATCATAAATCTTAGTTTCCCTTCACTTCATAGTGGAAGTGGTAGAGAGTCAGAGTCAGTGCGTCGTTATCCAGTCCATTCCACTTGTTCATATAGAGCACGCCCACATCACTGAAATCCAGTCCACGTTTTCCCTGCAACCTAGGTTGCACTCGGTACCTGGGTACCTGCAGTGTGTGTACCGGGAGCGGAGCACACAGAACCGACTAGAGCAGCATTAGGAGAAGAACGTGAACAAGAATGGATACACGAAATTTTTTCAAGAGAGTAAGTATTCATCACTGCTGATAGTAACAATAAGTTAGCTGCAGCCCCCCAGCTAACAGCAGAAAGTCCCACGTAATTGCCAAATGCTCCCTGTTTGACAAATAAAAACCTGGCTTGCACACTCTGTAGCTGAGAGCCCCCTGTACAGGAGGCAGCGTGAGACGCGTGCTGTATATCTCTGTGCACTCTTACCTTTGTTGTTTTGCGTCCAAAAGTTACATTTCAGCTCAAAAAGAACTCTGCTACAGTAGCTAGCTAGTTAGTCCGAAATGCAATGTGAAGGTCCTGGTTGTTTATAGAGTTAGGTGTGCACTCTTCATATTATCTTTGGGGTGACTTCCTTCTGGAGCATTAGCTCCAGCATCAGATGCACACCGTGAAACAGCTCATTCACGTATGATTATGTGGATAATAATAACAATAATAATAATAATGACAATAATAATGATGATGAATGATAATACGGTAATAATAATAATAATAATAATAATAATAATAATAATACACTAATAATAATCACTCCACCACCCCTATTGACCTGTAGGAGTCAGGGCAGAGGAGCAGAGAGAGTGAGAGGGGAGAAACCTCTACTGGAAAGGTGAGTCTAGAACACAGTGCTCTTTTTTTTGCATACAGTTTTGGCTAATACATGTAGGCTCTTAATGAATAAGAAGCATTGGTTAAATATGGCACTGTAACTATGTGGATTTTTTTCTTTTTTTGTTGTTGTTAATGCTGTAAACAGACAGTACTTCCTGTGTTTGTTGTTGTACTGTGTTAAAAATGTAATGGTGGCCTAAAACATTTACACAGTAAAGTATCTCTGTTAAATCTGTCCAAAACGTGCAATTTCTCAGTTTTTGTTAGCTGTTTGTGAAATTAAACGTTCGCTGACATTCTGTGCATCTCCTGGGGGCTAAGCCCCCCCTGTCCTTAAAACCTAGTGACGCCCCTGATTTGCAGCATAAAGGTTGAAACTAATGATTAAGACCATAAACTTATTAGGAAACTATTTACTGAGATAAAAAAATCAAGTGAGAAGAAGGGTCATTTTGTCATAAGCTTACATACAATTAGACTTCTTCTTTTCGAAAGAATGCAGGCATTTCCACAATGGCGTCACTTTACAGACCCAGAAGCTTTGCTCATATTTTATACAGTCAAGATTGGGTTAACATTAATAAGTTAATATTTCTGTCACACGTACCATATAGACATTTCGACAATATGTGTCGTATCATGTTCACATTATATGTTTATAACCTGTGGGTGGGGGGCTGGTGAAGGTAAAGTCAGGTGAAACAACCTTAACTACGCCTAGATTCTCTGAATGTATCCCTGGAAACAGATGTCCGAGCTCAGAGATGTCTGGGTCACCTTTATTGAACTGCACCGAGTTAAAAGCAACACATCCTCCCATCGGAGATCCTGCTGATCCTAATGGGATGTCTGCACCCAAGAGATGATCCAAAAGAAAATACGCTGGAGTTTAATTACTGAGGGAGTCGATGAACAAATTTAATTAAGCATAAGCAACAAGCAGCCACGCTGTTGTCCTCCCTTGCTCCACAACTGATATGGACTTGGCAAAAGAAACACTTACTGTTTTGCAGGGTAACCTTAAATCACTCACTATTTGCCAGATGGCTGCAGCCACCTATGAGAAGTAATTAGTTTAAATACTCCTCTTAGTTGAAATGGATTCCTGTAGTTCCAGTATGGCTCCCCTACCTTCCTGGAGAGAAGTAACGTTAACATCTCGAGTTTAAGTGCGCTATACCAAGAGCATCCGATTCTGAATCGAACGCACAGCTTTCAGAAACAGTTTCACTTGAATGCTTCGTGCTGGGTTCGTGTGTGTCTGTTATTGAATGTAAATAGAAAGCAGGAGGAGGAGGCGTGCAGGGAAAGAAATCAGACTTAAGCCAATAGATACTGTATATATTCTCCTAACTTATCTGTACACAGTCAATGTCAAAGATGTTTTCTGTGGGAAAAAGACATACTGGTCTACATATCCTGAGACTGAACTCGTTTTCACAATCAGGAGGTGATTACGTTCAGCACTGTCGTGACACAACGATGTGGATTGCTGAAAATGAATTACAGACAGAACATTTATATTCAGCTTTTCAACCTCACCGTGGGAATCATGTTCAAAGTCCTTAAAGATGATCCTGCACACACACACACACACACACTTAAGCTAAATCAATTAAACACCCAAGATGGTGTGTACCCTCAAGTCCTGACAGGATTTCTTTTTCTCATGTTTAAACTCTGATCATCCAGCCATTCCTTTGCTCACTGCTGCACCACTAACATGACACTATGTTCTTGACAAAGAGACAAAAAAAATATTAACACAATCCCAGAAAGGTAATTACATTTCTAATTTCAGAACTGCAGGTTCTTTATCTTGACGGCTATCAAGTGTCTGTACCTTGCTTTCTCGACTGGAGACATCATTTATGGATTTTTGATGAACATTCGTGATTTATGATTTATCAGCTGATTAGCATGAACAATCTTTAATCGTTAAGTGCGGGAAAGAGCAGCAGAAGACAGTTGAAGAGGATAACAGCGTCGGCATGAAGTTTACTTGAGTACCGATTCAAAATCAGTCGCGCTTTATTTCAGAGTACACTAATAAGATGTAATAAGCTGTACTGTTTTTGTCAAATTAGACAAAAACTAGAAATGATATGGTCTTTATTAGGCAGTAAACATACACAGTTATAGGCTAAGTAATCTAATAAAGACATAATAAGACATAATTTGTATCAAATTAGACAAAAACAAGAAAAGTGCGACCTCAAAATCTTGCAAAATAAACCACCATTCTGAGTGATTTTGATTCCACACCATGCAACTGACCGTCAGACTTACAGGTACAGCTGATGTTTAACCAACACCGCACGCAGAGGAAGGTGATGTTAGCAGAGATGCCTTGAGGAGGAAGGATGACTTCACCATCAGCTGACAACAGGGCTGTGAAGTAGAGGGTAGAAGAAGAAGAGGAGGAGGGCATGGAGAAAACAGAAAATATGATGAGCAACAGAAATGGAAGGAAAGGAGGAGAAAAATGTGATGGCCTCAGAGAATGGGTGGTATTGACCCTGATGTGTGATATATATGGCACTGATTAAGCAATTGGATGAGGTAGTGGGATGAATACGTTTTTTTGTAGCCCTTTATGGGCCTGAAGGCATGAGCCGTGCTGATCTGAAGCCAAGTGTGGTGTTAAAACCCAGCTGTGTTGAGTCTGAGTGTCCGTACCCCAGTCAGTAATAACAGTTTGTCATTTAGTTAAGGCTGGTGAGGGAGTGGCGCACACACACACACACACACACCTACACCTTGCCTGGGTAATAATGCTTATCAAGCATATGTAATTGCGAGCCTAAACCAAATTTCTCCAGGTGATCGTAATTGTTTTTGTCACTTGTGAGCGATAGCTGACTAATGCTCTTCTGTCAGTACTGACAGTGTCACTCTAACCTACTCCGAGACGTGTTGCTGCGCTTAGCATCGCAAAAACAACACTCAGAAGGCAAGATACCAAAGCTAAAGGTCTCCCATGTATTTTCAAAGGAAACAATATCTTAGTATGCATATTTTTCCCTGAAGCGATGTGTGTCCTCTGCTTGTTGTTTTTGTGACAGTTTGTGAAAATGTGAGAGGCGTAATCATGCTGCAGTGTGCTATTTTTTTCAAGGTTGAGTGAGTAAGAATTCAGTGCTGCTGCCAGACACTTAGTTCCAAATCCCCAAAACTCAGTCAAACTAAACCATTTTGGATATACAAGGTCTCCAGTCCTTTTACAGCAAATGCACTGCCCTCTCTTTTATCTCTAATGCAAGAGGCAAATAGCCATTAATCACAGCCCAGAGTATCGTCCTGCATTGCATTATACTGAATTTGCTGCAGAGAGCATGCATGCATGAAATAGCTTTTATGCTCACACTATGCTATGTTACAGTATGTCGGGTGAACACATGTTGAAACACAGATTTAGACACACAGGCAGACGGACTAACTGACGTTAAAAGAGAAAAACATGATCTACTACAGTATATCCAAGGACTCAAACAAACAACAACAACTCAAAAGAGCCAGAAATGAAGATATGAGGGTATGTGGAGCACAGGACTGGTCGCAGCAGTCCATTACTGCACACAGCCCAAGACGCTAATTTTTGTCATGATCCATTTCAAGGGAAATAATTACGCAGCTAATGCAATTTAATCTCTGCCCTTGCGTCCTCCTCTGAGAAGGAGGCACATGCCAGCCAACATGAAGTTGGAGCTGTTGCCTCATTACATGCAAAGTGCGTAACATTAATTGGGTTAGAGGAGCAGGAACAGAGAGCTGAAACCTCGAAGCAAAGAATTTGGAGAATATTTCATATCCAAAGCAACTGGGATCGTTGGTGGAACACATTTAAAGAAGGAAACATCTTGTTCTGAGTGCTCCTGGACCAGTATGAACCCAAATTACTTCTGTGATCCCTGACTTTTAGCTGTAGCCACCATGAGTTTGGCATTTTTGGCCTTTTAGTGAAATGTCTTGACATTATAAGATGGATTGGTGCAAATTTCCATGAGCAGCCCATTCTTACTCCCAACATGTCAAATACAGTAGCTTGATCAGTGGCCCAATACTTCAAACTATAACACTGTGGGTTCCCCTCGAGCCTCATTTTTCTAGAAGCACCCCTCTAGCGTAGTAGTAAACGCAGGACTTCTACCTTGACAACCTGAGTTCTACTTAGTCCATCACCTTTTATCGTTGGGTCAAACATTTTTCATCGTCCGATTCTTTGAAAAGCTAATGACAGTCCCCTCAGCATCACTCGTACAATGTGTGTGTTGCTTAATAACAGATGCTAAACTGAGATGAACACTGCTTAACACTTTTTGGTATTTTAACATAGCCTTAGTGAGCATGTTAGCATGCTGACGGCCTCACAGCGCTGCTGATGAGATACACACTGTTAACCTTTCCAAAAACAGTGTTTATGCAGATTCAAAAAACTGCACATTTTAGATTTGAGTCTCCCATAGCTGAGGCACACAGTGTGCTGATCTTCACTTCCTGACTCTAATGTTTGGGTATGATTCACTCGTCTCTTTGAAATGTATTTACTTCAAGGCTCGGTCTGTTTATCCATCCCTTCATACTCACTCCCATTTATCCATTTCAGCCTCTGATCAAAAGTGCTTCCTTTTTTGGCTCTAATATCACCCTCTAACCCCTCCATGAAAAATGAATACCATTATGCATCTTTGGAATATCATGGGTAATTGCTTTTTGAAAGCTGCCCCTATTTTCTTTCTGTTGTTGATAAACATGTAATGGGCTTATTTTTTTTTTATAATCACGTGCCCTAAGCTGGGTGACCTTCATCTGTAGCTTTGCATAGCCGACTACAGAGGGCAGAGAGATCCCTGTGGACCCCCTTTAGGCCTTGAGAGTGCCAGCTGCACGCTGGCAAAGAGCTCCACCGAAATCAGGCTTAGCAGGAAACAGAGCTGTGCAGATAGAGCAGATGTATCACTTTGTGGCATTGTCCGCTCTGCGTTCGTGTTCATGTCGGGGTTCGTGCATGCACGCACCAAGAGATGGTGGTTAGGTTAGATAGAAGCAGCTAGCGTTGCCGGGTTGCTAATGTTATTCCCATCCCAATTTGCTACTTTTGCACGTTCATTACCACTGCAATTATACTGTTGGTGTGTATAGGAAGCATGGGTAAATGAATTAGGCGAGAGCATGCTTTCGAGTGGGAGTGGATGCGGGAAAGAGGAGCAGTTGCTAAACCTTTTAATGAGGGAGAAAATTTTGCTGAAGACAGGGCTCTGTTAATGGAATTTGAACTTGATTATAGGATAGCAGACACACATTCAGTCGAGTCCTTGTCCTCTGAATCCCGGTCTATTTACAGTATTTATAATTAAGGCGCTGGCAGTGGTACCGCTACCATCTGTAGAAGCTCCAGTTTCATTATCCGACATACCGAATGATACTAATCCTTTAAACTTTATCGCAGTCGATTTGTTCAGCAGAGGACACAATGCAGGAACCGTTCAGGACGGCTTGCTATACACCTGTTGAGCCTAAAAGTGAAGAGCTTTTAAAGGTTGATGGGATACACAGACAGAGAGAGAGAGGCTTTTTGATTGAAATGATCCCAACTGGGAGAGGAGGCTCTTATGTGAAATTTAATCAGCCACATGGGTGGGAGGAAAAGCAATTAATGACCTTTTTTGTTTTGAAGTTAAAAGTTAAAGCGAGGTTAAAAGTTAGCGCGTTATCGGAGTTAATTTATTTTTGTCGATGGAAAGCCTTTGAGCTTTTTTGCAGCCAAGCGGTCTCATCAGTCAAAGATTGCACTTCAGCCATATGGAGCATTTTAAATAAAGCCTTGGTTTGCTTTATTGAGCGCATACAGTTTGTTCTGATAACAGATGTACTATAAACAAAACCTCGCTTAGCGATCTAAGTGCATCACCATAAACTACAGTAAATTGAACTGTCGCCGTTGCTTATAGAATAGTTTCAGATTGTGTTCGAGTCCATCTAAATGCAGTACTCCAGTGTCACACAAACTTTGGGAGAGTTTTCTGCTCACTCACTAGCTGTGAAGTGAGCTCTTCCTAACGCACTGCGAGAAAGAGACAAGAGACCAATCAACTGACCATCATCTGTGGAGAAAATGCATTCTGAAGTTCAGTCAAAGTCATTTTAAAGCTGTAACAGTCTGATTTACCCAAATCGAGTGGGTATTTGTTATGTTACGGCCATTATAGTATGAAATTTTCTCAGTTTCCACAGACAGTGTTTCTTTGCTGAACCGCGGCAGAACTGCAAACTTGAATTTTGCTGCAACACAGCACCAGACACAAGGGCATCACTTTGTGTTGAAAAGTGGTGTGGACATAAGTGCTCAGATGAAAAAAAAAATGGTACTCAACATATGAGATTTTAGGTCATGTAATCAGGGAATTGTATGAAAAAGGAGGAGACATTCTTCAGCAAGCAGCACTGTACTGTACATCTCTGGGTGCAAGCTAGTTTTCAGAAGCTTTTTTTTTAAAGAAATGATGCCTTTATAAAGTGATAGGGACATGTCCAGAGCGTTTCCACTGTAAATGACTATTATGACTAGACAAGACACTGTTGTTAGATCTGATCGGCTCGAGAATCAAAGAAGTGAACAGATAAAGATGTTTAACATGCTGATGTTCGGCAGCTATAATGTATAAACAATCTGATGAGTACACAAGGGAAAGAAATCTGTGAATCACTGTCAACGGCTTAAACAACATATGGCCCCCGAGATGACTCCAGAACATAGTCAGTGCTGTTATAATGGTGCTCTGGAAGACATCAAACGAGAAAAAAGGCTCACGTCAAAGGCTATCGTGGTCTGAATAGACGAAAGAAAAAAGGACGGTTGGTGCCACAAAATTTAATTCAAGATATTTAAGTTCCAGACATTTATTTGTGCCAGTGGAACAACTGCCTCTGCTGCAGCAGCATTAACAAACAACGCAGAGTGAGACAGATGATGGTGTCACCTATCTTTAAATCAATCTTATACGCTTTTGTATGTGTGTATCTACTGTGAATGTGAATCGACGCTAAATACTCAGATATTAATCAAACTTAAATGTTGTAGGCACACCGTAACAATTTCATAGTTTCTTATGGGCGGCATCAGAACCTAGAACACGGTTCTGGGTCCGGTCTGGAGTAAGACAGTTCACTGTAAATGGCTACAAGTGTGCAGGTTTAGTCCTGCTTTTTTATTGATTTAATTAAATACAAAGCCGAGGTTCGGGAATCCCACTGAACACATTTAAACAGTTGCTTCATCCTCTTATCCAAATTAATGAGGTTTTTGCTTTTATGAATTCTCTGAAAGCCCGTGGCTGCAGATGGAGAAACAGACCAAATGATACTCCTGACTATTTAATATTATCTCAATTGCATGTTTGTACGATTTGTAAATGTTCATTTATCAAAAGGTTATCTCTTTTTCCTGTGACCAGTGTAGCAAGATAAATTTAGGAGAAAAGAGGCCAAGCAAAATCCTATTACCAGAATTAATTGTGAGTTTTCTGTCGGAGGAGGACCGAGCGCTTGACAAAAACTCTGTGTGTGTGAGTTAGGTAGAGAGAGAGAGGTGATGGTGTGAATGCTGACTGTCATCGTATTGTACAGTGTCAATTTCCATGTTTTCTCGCAGTTGGTTCCCTTCCAGCAGAGCTATAGTGACTCTGTCAGGATGAAATGGACTGTCACAAGCTGTTCAGTGAGTCCTCACAGGTTAATTTGGGTCCAGCACAATGTCTGGGGCCATCATACATAAGGATGCACTCACTCATAAAGGATGCTCCAATAGAGGGATAGCACATTTCCCATTTCTGCATGTACAGGTGGATGAACACACCACTTTTTTTTTTTCATGCATTCAAAATAGAGCACTGGTGTATCACTTAGATATCCCTGAATGTGCCAGGAGTTATTGTGCAAGCCTGGTGTTCATTTGTGTATTGATTTATTTCCATAACAAGCGTCTTATCTACATTAATTTCCCACCGCTGTCAATGAACAGGAACATTTGCTTTAGCGTGCGCTGTAACAGCCTCCGGTATGTGTGTGATTAATGTATGCCACTTAGCTCAGGCGCATCTACACCTCTCTAGGCATGTTTTTTTGAGAGGTACAATCATATCATTCAAATTCACGTCCGCCTATATGAACGCTCTCCATAATAGGTGCTTTGGGACCGCGGCGATCCATTTGAGCCGGGGTTGAAAGGTTTCATAATAAATACAGACCTGGGAAAGTTGGCGGTCTAACAAACTGGGTGTGGCGGTGGTGGTGGTGGTGCGGCAGACAACGGGGGTGGAAAGAAGCACTTTTTCTACAGTACGAGTTTGATGGCATGCATCATTGAAGATGACAAAATGTAAAAATTGTTTAGAGGACCTTATTAAATATGTATGAAACTGGGTTTTTCAAGGAGGACATAGACAGGGAAATCCATCATCTCATTGTGAAATGCAGAAATACTATTAAAGTATGAATATTTAGTATCGTTTTGCCCTGCTACTGTGCCGAGTGCTACAGACAAGGGAACACTGAAAGCATGATTTTAATATTACATGTGACTTCCAAGCGATGTTATTTTTCTTCCTTTTGGTTTTGAATACATTAATTATGAGCACCGTAGCCTGATCGGAGGCATTGCACCGGAGGCAGTGTCTCGTGGTGTCAAATGGCTTCTAGATTAATAGATTGTCATAATATCTTCAGTCGTGGTGCGAACACTTGAAGATACTGTGCGGGAACTCGTCAACAGACGTGAGCAAATTGACATTGGAACAGAGTGGGAACAATAGTGTTTACAAGTACTCAATTAGAGAGATTAGTCAACCTCTCCAAGGTCACCAAAACAAAGGCACGTTCATGTTGAATAATCCCTCTAAGTCAACTATTAATTACTTCATGAATGTCTGAGGACCAAAGGGCATTGTCACGAGCCACAGCTCATGGAAATGTCAAAAGGGTTGCAGCAAAAATTTTACCAAACCTTCCAAGACTCTGAAACCACCTCCTGTTGCACCACATCATTTATCCTGTTCAAGTGTCCACTCTGCCTCCTAATTAAGATGATTTCTCGTAATGTATTTGTTGAAAATGGTGTTCTTCACCAATCAAGGCTACACTACAATCACCCACGTCAGGCCTTGCAGTCACCGCAGCAAATATACATCACCTGGCTCAATGATACTGTGGTTGAAGCACAGCTATACTACCTCTCTGTTGTGAGCTTGCCAGCACGCTGTGTTGTTGTGAGTGGGGAGCCCACACTGCTGCGCAGCCTGGCTGTCTTTGGGTTATGTGAGCAGGTATGGGGGCGTATTTACAGAGAAGAGAGAGAAAATGAGAGATAGGAGCCACAGCCAGAGAGCTGTCCCTGAGTGATGCTGCTCTGCTCCCAGCAGCACCCTGTCAACTCCAAATGAGAAATTTCAGACATCCAGTGAGGTAGCTCTTGAAAGTGGAAATGTTTTCCCCACCACTGCTGTGTCCTTTTTTGGACAATAACTTTAAAAGTTAGTTGGCTGACCTTCAAAGCCAAGGAAAGATAATGGATTCCATTCATCTCGAGGCATGTGTTAAGTTGATTGGTAGATGAAACAGTGTGAAAATGCATGCTGTTTCAAGATGAAATAGGCTAAGTTGGCAACCTGTCGTTTGACTTATGTGCTTTTTGCTTTGAACTGTGGCCCGTTTCTCTTTTAAGGATTAATATCTAACATTTGCTAATGTGTGAAGATACATGTGGGTACATCATGGATCATGGTTCAGGAGCGTCTGAGTTAATATGATCACAGAGAATACCAAAGCCTCTCTGTTGATGATGGCTTTTTGTCAAAGTAGACCTCAAAGCCCCACCGTGTTTGCTTCGTACTGTATGTCTGTGTGAATACCCCGTACAGACCGGCCACATCGGCTGCTTGTGTAGCGCGTGGCGGCTGCTCCTGCCTGCCCTGTTTACATGGAGTTTGCCCTTGATGATTATCAATAATAAAAATGATGACATGATTTTCCTTTACCTCTGCTGAAAAAGCGAGAAGGCCGCAGGGGGAAAGAGATGGAGGGAGGTAGAGAAAAGAAGAAAAAACTGCCCTTCACCTGTTGTGTGTGTCCTCTTCATGTCTGTGACATGTTGCTGTACAAGTAAGTTAGACTCTGAATCTCTAGATGACGCACTGCTGCAGCCTTGCTTGACTTCATACAACAATACACGGACAGGTCTTTCAACTGAGACAAGCATGGAAGAGTTTACAGCCACGATGTTGAATTAAAATAAGTAAGTATGGGACCCAGAGAATCACTGACGCCCACTCAGACAAGCACCACCATGATGAACAGGTGCACGTGGAGCAGGAAAAACAGCCCGACCAAAGCTAAATTCCCATCAGCAAGAACAGGAACAGCGAAAAATAATTAGTCCAGGTTTGCACCACGATGCTGAGTCACTCCTGGTAATTGCACAAATCGTGGGAAGCTTAAAAAGTAGTAAAAAAACATTTGAGTACTGGGAGACTGAAAGGGCACCTTCTGGAGTTTGGAAAACCTCATGACACCTGTTTTTTGGACTTTAAACTTCAAGCTGAAGCTTGCTAGTCATTTAGTCTAATATGTTTTCATAATTTTTGAATATTTAAAAAATGCAATTCCTGGCTTTCCCCCCAAAAAAACAACAAATAAGGTCAAATCTAAGTGACTTTATGGGCTCCTGGTCAAAACCAGCTCCCATAATAATTGTTGGCAATGTACGTTTCTGCAAACCATGCTGAAACTTTACATTTATTTTGGTGGCAACTTTATGCTAGTTAAGGTTCAAGTTTCCTATTTTATGTTGGTTAGGTTTAGGCACAAAATCTACTTGGCTAGGGTGAGGATGGGATCATGTTTTATGATGATAATATTCTTTTTTTTTTAACCACAAACACGTCTGGAGATGTTCCAACCTCTCCTTCACCACCAAATATAACAGTCATGACATGAATATGTAATGTGAGCATGATGACACATTTCGTATAAGTGTCAAACTGGTACGTAGCCTATGATACGTATCAATGTATACAAATCACTGTTTTGCAGAAACCAGCAACATTTTATCCTGGCGACTGGGCTGCCTTGGCTCTAACGGATACTCTGTCTGCTGTACACGCTTTTGGTACTAAATGCCTCTTTGATTTACAGCAAGAGAACCCACACTTAAACCACACCATAATGTAATTAAAATGATCTGTTACTCCTACTTCATCTTGGCTGCATTTCCCTGCAACGATCGTTTTTAAAGATTAGAGTCTACATTACATAAGAGCTCCTTCACTTCATCACATATAAACAATCCGATCATTAACAGGATTGCCCTCTTATGTTTGTATATCTCCTCTCTCTGGTTGGTATGTATAATGTATATTCTCCCTGAAGGGGGGTCAGCTGTCCCAAATAATCTGTGACCATTAAAACAAAAACACCGTCTGAAGTCCTGACTTGGCTTTTTCAAGTCAGATGGTCTTTCATGCCTCTAGCTTACTGTTGAGACAGGTGTTGGATATGGAAATGATTCAGCCAGGTGCTGTATTGTGGATGCTTTGAACTCCAGAATGTATTGAGTGTAGTGTCCAGTAGGTCAGGACAGGACTGAGAGCAGGTATACACTCTGTCTACGGACATCTGCAGTAACCAGCTGCCAACCACCGCCCCAATACTCTAACATTCATCGTGTAGGCTCTCAGCTGTGTGCAAAGGAGTGCAGGTTGCATGTATTGCAAACTAATTACTTCTCTAATGCATATTTGAAAATGGTAAATATGACATTATGTTCAAGCTATTTGTCAGAGCTCTGGCAAACATACCATGCATGGTGTGCTTGTCGGGTTTTGAACATGTGACGCAGCTGACAAATTAGAGAAACTACCACGAGAGTGGTGCTTACTTAGTGAGGACTCAAACCAAATACATATAAAACTATTTTTTAATAAGTACATCTACAGAAGATATCGTTTGCACTGAGAGATTAAATAATATACACACATTTTCCTGAAACAACTACTACTGTGAAGCAGAAAGAGGCTCAGTAAGTTCACCACTTTGCAGATAACACAGTCAGGATAACATCTCAGGTTAAACAATAAAGAATAAAAAAAGTAACATATGACAGTTTTCAATTGCTATTTTATAGTCTTAGTCAAATCGTGTACATTTTTAAAGAACGAATCCATGATCTCTCTAACAACGTGTTACGACCAGGGCATAGGCGAAACCTACAGTAGGCGCAACATGTAAATGAGACTCGCCTCTTCCCATCTCTGACCTTTGAACTTCTGGCTTCGAGGCAACCGATCAGCTCCCTGGACAACCTTCACTCATTCAGCCAATTACACAATCACACACACACACACACACACACACACACACACACACACACACTCAGGTAACACAGAGGGACCTGAAAGCACAGAGGAAATTAAAGCACATACAATAGTATATAATAGTAATACAAAAATTGTTTATATGACGTCTGGGTTCTTAACACCATAATTATAGACCATAAATGAGAATGAGTGTGACGCCCTTCAAGTTGTCACAGACAAACCAAACTAAGAACTGAGAGATCCTTAATTATCTTACACAATGTTTACTCGTTGTTTGGCAAAGATACAACACTGCAATCACTAGTAAAACTGCATGTGCCGGGCTCGTTATGCAGACGCGGAAAATTAACATCCTGCCTTCCAATTAGAGTGAGAAATTTGATAAAAGGACTTCTTCTGGCAACGAGTTAATTAGTTGATCTTACTCAGGAGACCTCGCACCCCTGGGTGAAATTACCATGTGCCATTAATTTACATTATGATTGAGATTAAATACATATTTCATAAAAAACCACAATACAGTGGATGCTCTTTCAAAAACTAACACTCTAGCATGCATAACTAACGCTATTCATTTTGAAGGGGGGAATGAACAAACATAGACCGTAAGCTCCTGTGTGTTTACTATCGCTTTGTGCAATGTCTGCATTCATCTACCTGGTGTGGTGTGTGCAAACAATGGAAAGGCTGGGAAGGATTTCATGTGCTATTGAAAAGATACCTGGGAGGCGTGCTATTGTAGGACTTTAGTAACTCTAGCTGGGCAATTCTCCACCTCTGTATGCTCTGAAATTAGATCAATAGCATTTAAACCATGACTGCCGGGATTGGAGGACTCTCGGAGTGAAATGTCATGCATCTATAGTCCCTTTTATTAAATTCTGCATTAATGAATGGTGTTCGACCAGTATTTTTTCACATGGGCAGGCTATTGTCTGAGCTACAATCACAGCACGCGTCTTTAAAAATTCACGTTGTCAAACAAACTGCAATGGATTTTGCACACCACAGAAAAAATTGATGGTAATAAATAGCACGAACAAATACAAAATAAAATAACAATCACCCTGACAGCCCTGTAATGACATCAAAAGGAAATTTAACACAGAGCTTTTTCTTTACAAGGTGAACTATGGACCCAGGTAAGAGGATATAGGCTGTGAAGGGCCAAACCATTTGAAGCCCACCTATTGTTTTAAGTGGATGAACTCGCAAAAGCATTTTAAGGCGTACTTCGACGCCTCGTTTCGATTTTGAGCCTCAAAGAGAACCAGCATGGCTCATGGTTTTGTATAGAGATCTATGGGTCTAAAAGGAATATAAAAGTAAGGATTTTTCTTCAGAAGACATTTCATCTTATGAATCATAATGATGCTAAAATAAATAAATAGATTTAGAAACTTATTGAGACTGTTTTAAGGGAGTTTTGTCCAAAAGTGTGAATTTAAGAGACAGAAAGTAGATTATGACCTGCTGCTCTGATGTTTTGTTTCAATGCTGTACAAAAGTGTGGCTGGTGTTAAACTGGTGTTTTTGCCAGTTATAGAAAAGTTAAAATAATTTTCACCCTTCAGACCAAAGGATACGACAAAAATCTGTAGACAATATGCTGACTATGACGTTTGATTTGCCCGAACTCTGCTTGTAGCAGTAGTTATATAACATGCAAAGATAATACGTGGATCTCGGTGGCTCAGACCCCTTTGGCTGAAGTTTTTTATTAAAAAAAAAAAAGCTTCCATAACCCACAGTGTTAAAAATAGAAACTCAGGACTGAATTTGCAGAATTAATAAATGGTGAGGCTCTTGTCCTCTGCTTTTGCAGGTCAGCTTCAGACAATGCAGCTTATTCCACAATTCCCTGAACTCCTCATTATCCCTTAACATGGAACTGTATTTTATTAGTTTCAATTTAGTATTAAAGATGTTAATACTAAAGACTAATTTGAACTTAACTTAACATTTCACAGATAGCGAAAACACTTTAAGTGCACTCATGAAACTGAACATTTGAAAAAGCCTGAGACTTTAGAGTCTTGTGCGTCTTCAGCAAGGCTTCCACAGACCTGCGGTTTTTGCACACTGCGGGCATCAGTTCGGGCAGTTCTCCGTCGAGACGGGCAGATTGTTTGTGGAAAATCATTTTTTGACAAGGCAACTCTAAAACATACATGCAAACTTTCACACGGACTACCTGATACAAACTGAAACCTTTCAAAAGAATCACAAGCCTTCAGGGCTCTGCTGGATCTCTAGCCAAGTCTGTGAATTCTCATGTCTTGACTTCAATAAAACATGAAAAGTACAATTCTTATTGTGATATCTTAATAATTCAGTGACGCACGGGGGGGAAAGCAAAAGGTATGGAGGTTGTAGTAATGGACCACTGTGTAGTGAGTCTGACTTTCATGCAGGGGATTGGAGTGCATGATCTATTGCAGAGCCTTGAAATCATAATCACAATCTTCTACTGACTCTGAATGTTTTAAAATGTCTCACCTAAACTATTCACTAACCCACCCAGTGTTGTGCGCGTTCACACTTTAGTAAAAGTTCAGTTCACACAGATTTAAATGAACTAGAGGACAATTTTGAATCCAAGTGTCTTCTTTATTTTTTGAATCTAAGATCACAGTGGAAGTTTACAGTTACAGCATCAATGTGCTGCCACCGGACCTCGTCGTCTGGTGTCAACGGTGTCATATACTGCAATCAAAATATGTTATTCACAATATTATAATTCCAGCGGCTGCTGGAGGCTTTGTCTCTGGAACATGAACATATCGCCTTTTAAGGGCACTTGCTGAAACGATGCTGTCGGTGTTTGAAGGACAATCTCCCTTAATCATAGCTTAGCCCCAACCACATGGCAGACATGGGTAGAAAGCAAAAATGTTTTAAAAAGTTGGCACCTCAACCCCATCAAATCATTTCTGGTTGTTGGTGGCCTTAGACCTCTTAATAGCTTGAAGGAGGAGGACTGCCCACAGACGTGCCCTTTTAAAAGACCTCTTCTTATTATTTTCAACTGCAAGACCACACAGACAACACCTTTAAAGAGAATAAGTGTTTTTTGTCCCTGGAAACCTTTGGAAAGGGTGATGAATTTTTATAAAGGCAAAAACAATTCAGTGAACTGAACAAAAAAAAACAGAAAACAAAACATTGAGAAAGTTCAAAAGCTAAAAAAATTAATTAAATATAAAAAACGAAAGCCTCAAAGCAACCACTCTGCTTTTAGGAGACAATCATGCATCCAGAAGTCACGTAATCTTGACCTTTTAAGAGATCACACCTGGGAGACCACAAATAAGCCACACACTGAAACAGGCTTTTCTTTCGTTTTGTAATAAAGTTGTCTGATAAGTTGACTGTTTGAAATGCAGAACACTGAGCCAAAATTCATGAGTTTACACTCTTTTACAGATTCAGGGCCAAGTGAGAAACCAGGGAAACTGCATTTTCACAATCCAGTAAAGGGGCATATTTCTTATTATTGGATGATTAACACTTCTTTTGGTTAATCTTGTAATGCCAGACTGAGAAATCTGCATGAAATGTCGCTCCTTTTCCTTTCGCTGGCACACGTTTGTTTTGTTATAGTTGGTCTTAGTACAGTTAATTTGGTGCATATAGAAGTGGAACTGAATGACCCTACGTAGCCTACTAAGTTTAGAATAGAATAGAATAGATATACTTTATTGATCCCAAGCTGGGAAATTAAGGTGTAGCAGCAGCATTACACACAGAGACGAATGACAACACAGTGAAATAAAAAGAACAACCTAGACATATTAACATAGCAATATAAAATGCAAAATAAAGAAAATAAAAAAAGTAAAATAAAGCTGGGATTTGTAAAGGCGGCAAGCTAGCTACTTAGTCTGACAGGTAAACAATATGAACTCAAAAAATATCAGTTACTAAACAGAAACATACAACAATACTCCGTCAGAACTGAAAAGTTTCTTTTACTGAACTAAGACAAACTGAATTGCCTCGTTAGCGCATCATAAAACATACTTCTGTCCTCTTATGCGTCATGCCTCTTGTATCCCCGCCTGTAGTTTCTTCTCATCCTAGAAGTCCTGATAGGAGTTGCTGTAAATCGCCTCCATACTGCATCCCGTCTTCTAACGGGCATCCATCGATGCTCAGTCTCAATGGGAGGCCGGTGGCTTAAGCTCTGACGGCTGCGGTGACTCCCCGTGTCATCCCAGGTTGCTTTGCAGGCAGATTCCTGTCAGCTATTAGGTCCACTTAGCTCCATGGCTGGCTGAACCACTTGTTAGTGGCGGTTAGTTGTCACCCTGGAGCAGAGAAGGAGGACAGACGACTTAACACTGGCCGAACTAATGACTGGACTTAAATACAAACTAAACTAATGAAGGGATGAGGTGCAGCTGGAGAAACAATGGGAACAGGGCAGGACTAACAAAACTAATGCAGGACAGGTGTAGAGGGAAAAGCAGGCTGGGGAGCAGCACAGAAACACACAAGAGGGAAACGGAGCAGAAGACACCACAACAGACCAGAAAACACATGAAACACAAATAATGAGAATGAGGAATGACAGCACCATGTAACTAGTTGCTACAGCCAAAGATACCTTCAGTGAATGGTAGCTATTTCAGTATAGTGAGAAGATGTAAGCAGTTATGATGCCCCTATAGATTTGAAGCAACCTTCAACTTCTGGGCGTCATACAAATTACACCTTTAAAGTGAAATCACAGCACAGAAAACTATTTCCGTTCAGTCTTGAGAGAGTCGTATAGATCCGTCAATACTATATTCAAAACACTGTAACTAGTGTTCATGAGGCGGTGCGGGGGAAAAATAATCAACTGTCCAATTACTTCTTGTAGGTAAAACCATCATCATCAGTGACATGAGCCCTGATGGTAGCCATGATAGGCAGCCAAAGTTATTTATTCAATTGACAAAAAAGTTGGTCTTCTAGACTTTATGCTTTCATCAATACTCCTAATGTTATGCAATGCAGAATTCACCCATCCAGTAACCTCACATCCCCTCAGGCAGTTTTAGCTATTTACCTTGAGGACATCTATTAGAATGAGCTTATCCTTATCCAGTAAACCAGTCGGTTTGTGCTGTAAGCAAACTGCCAGCTGTGATTGGACGCTTGATTATTTTTCTTTTTGGCATTAACAGTGAATCCGTGTACCACAAAGCTCCCTTGCATCTTGGAAGAAAATGCTTTGTATGTAGTACTGACAGGTCTGTGCTACTCTATGAAATGTAGTTTACTTAGTTTTCTGACACAAAAAGCTAAATAATTACACGTGTCATATATGACAGAAAAAGTTATACACATTATATTGTGGACTGTATTTCAACTTGTGTTTTTTTCGTAATGTGTTGTGATATTGACAGTTTGAAGAGACAGATTGAATGGGTGAATTATTGCTATAGCGACTCGCCAACTGTCAAGTGGCTGACAACAAACCTTTAACAAACTATGTGGGGATTTATCTTTTCGGTACATGCCACCCAGAATACTTGAATTAACTCACATATTGTGCTATTTAAGCAGCCAAAAAAAAAATTATTTGGACCATTTTTATGAACTCCCCGTGTTCATGCTGTATATGAAGGTCTGGTAGCTGGACACATACCAGCATGCCTCATTAACCTTAAGCTCCTCATGTGAAACATCCCTTCCTCTTGCACACACACAAATGTGCACACCTCTTGTAAATTTCTGGGATAGTAAAAAGGGAATGAGAGCAAAGAGCAAAGGAGAGGGAGTAAAAGAAGACTGAGTAGGCTATTATAGAGGAAAGAGTGTATCCCCTGGAGGAGGCGCGGGCTGAGATGGCGTAAATGAGGGAAGCGTGGCGGCCATTCCTGTAGCCTCATTACAGTAATGGAGACCCATCCGTTCTGTCAAGGTCTCCAGAAAATCTTCTGTGACACGACTGCCTTCCTTTTTGTGCGATTCCACATCAACACGACAGACGAGTGGGAGAAAGATAAAGCAGAAGGCGCTTGCTGCTGGGTTTCATGTTGCATGAGAAGATTTGTGTATTTGGAAGTCTATTAAGGTCTTGATTATGGTCTCGTATTCCCCGTCAGAGTCTGTAATGTTCTGTTGTGGTTGACTTTGTGGCCTTGGTGGGAGAACTGTGATACTGTATGCTCCTGGTAAAGATTGGTCTCTGTGGTACGGAGGCTGGGGCAGAACCTACACAGACCATCTGTTGGTAGTGGGAACTGTTAAAAGTGAGAAGGAGCAGTCTGTAGGGAGGTGTATGGATACCTGTACATATATAAAGCTACTATCTTTTATGTATCTATCTTTTTATGTCACAAAAATTTCTATATTCAGATTTCTATCAAAAGTGCGTAGGCCTAGGACATTGTTAGAGGAGACACTGACAACCTGTTCAGGGGTTGAAGTTTGAAGATGTGTGTTGTGAGCAATTTCCAGCTGTGTTTGTGTCTACCAAAGCAGGTCTTTTAAGCCGAAACACTTTCCTTTCCTGACCCTAACCAAGTGTTTTCTTTTGCCTAAACCTAACCAGATCATAAGCACACACAGAGTTAAGAATTGAACCGAAACGTTGCAGCGTCAAAAAAACTTTTATTGCCATCATTTATTCTGGTAATTATGTTGACATCTTTGTAACAAAATGAAAGAAGAGATAAATATATAAATGGCAAAATGCATAATAACAACACAAATCTGGTTTCTGAACGCATTGTACAACCAAAAGTTGTGTGCAGAAGCCATAACCCGTAAGTAGATACAGACAAGCCCTTAATAAGCTGTTTGTATGTGAATCTCTTAATAGTAATATCAGAAGAACCACAGTGTCACTAAATCACATTTGTGAGGCTGTTCAACAAGGCCAGAGCGGCAACCTTTACGCATGGCCACTACACACGGCTGTGGCTATTTATAGCACGCATCGTGTCATTTATTAATTAATTAATTAATTGCACATGCACCTGCAAACTATCAGCAGCAATTATACTGTGTCTCAATCATCATCATCATCACTTTGGAAAGGTAATCAGTATGGATTTAGGTTCAAGCACAACAAAATATACAGAAAATTGAGTATAAAAGTATTGAGTATAAAGTATAAAAATGATAAGTATTTGAGTACAAGAGACTGCAACAACAAGTCATTCTTTTATAAAAGTATGTTCAAGCATGGTCACCTGCATGCAGCATGCGTGTTTTTGTCCATATGCATTGTTTCTACATTCGGCCACTGACTTCTTGGATGAAGTCTGACCGATAAGAATCCACAAACTCACCTGGTGTAGTGTCGAGGCCGAGCACCTGCACTACACGGTGGTTTGAAAAGCTTCGGCTGAATGGCATCTGTATTGTCAGGCTGCATTCCTTGTCTTTCTCAAGGCTTGTAAACAAATGATTGCTGTGCTGTCTGGATAACTTTTCATCGTTCCTTACAAGCAAGGACAAGTTGTATGGGCCTCAGGGGAGTGCATATCACCAGTGCACATAAGACCCAGAAGCTACCTGCAAAAGTCGTTTCCTGCAGCAGTGAGAGAAAAAAAGAAGAAAAGGAGTGCGATCTTCAGAAGACCATGGATAGGACTTATTCAGTTTCTTTGATGATAAATGCAGCTTTCTCAACTCAGTTTTCTAGCGCTGCAACTTGTGTTGCCTCGTATATTTCTCACAAAATTAGCCATGAATATCAGAGCAAAATATGAATGTAGCTGATGTGTGTGTTGGAATTTTTTTTTATATTGCCTTTATTACTTCATACTCCTGCTGACTTATCTACCATTTGATGAATTAAATGTTTTACCAGAGTGCCACTGGGGATGTTCTCGTTCTCTTTCATTTCTGGACAAAGCAAGGACACCAACTCCCACTGAAGCGCTCTCCTTTTTTAGGTCCATCTCATAAGTTAATTCCACTTTTTAGTCATGGACCTATTTATTTATAAATAACACATTGTATCACCTTAGAGAAAACGTAAAGACAGTAGGCTGATCCCTCCCAGCCAGTCCTTGCTGCTTGCTCAGTCCTCCAACCAACAGCTCTCCCCAAGTCCTCCATGCTTGCGGTACCATTTCCATACTGTGTTCACATTCCTTACAGTGTGGCATTATCATCAATAGTCATTTAGGAGAGGGCCGCTTTCCACACCAACGGATGCAATGAAGATTCATAGCCACCATTTCAAAAGGGTTGGGGGGAGATATACAGAATGAGGGAGAGATGGAAATTGTGCACATACACCACTGGCTTTTGGGTTACTACTGTTTGGCCTTGCATGTCCAGTGAGCTGGATGGGAAAGGCAATGGATGACAAATGCTCAGAACTGTAAATGAGTATCTAGTAATCTTTGGAAGACAGGAAGCAGGGAGCGAATAGCAAGGCTATGCTGTAAATTCCAACGTGTCCCGTGAACGGCGATGTGAGCGACACCCCGCTGCCCTTGTGCTGTCCACTTTAGATCGTCATGTACACAGTTTTACAATAATTATGTCGGCAGATTTACCACTTTAAATTCATGATAGTCTTTTAAAACAATTCGGTGAAAGGTGATTTACATGGCTCGAATAAAAAACGCAGCCGCCGTACTTTATTGGCTGTGGCCTTTATTACACGGAATTCAACTCTGTCCTTGTCTAACTTTTAATGTTTGATTTGTAATAAAAAAGAGAAACTTGCAAAAGGATCTTAAATACGTTGCATGGCTACAAAAGTGACATGATGCCATTTCAGTGCCATGTAATGACGCAACAAAAGCTGAAGCTAAACCCTACCGGCCCATGGCTAAACTTCAGCATCCTCATTAGTTGATATGAAACTTTACAGGACAATTAAATAAAGCAGCACTGTTTTGTTTTGCGGGTTGGCCCGAACCGGTTCACCCTAGCCCAAGAATATCATAGGTATGAGTCGTAACACCTGGAAATAAGTCAACAGTTTTGCACTTCTGGTTCCCTTGTCTCTAAGTCAATCGGTTTTCAGTTAAAATCACCCTACACATGAATTATAAAGTGTTTACATCTCTCGAAACAAGCAAACATTTGGCCGTGGCATCTAAATGAGACTACAGAGGTCATTGGGGACATTAACTTTACAAGTTGTTTATTGATCAATTTATAGTAAAGTGTTAATACCATAGCATAGAAAACGTTGTAAACGTGTTGGTGATATTTAGTTAATTTATAGCGGTAGCTTGTCACCTCTGCCAATTTCATTTATGCCTCAATATTCATAAAAGTGGTTTTAATTTGTGAACATTATCTTTTAGAACAAAATGTGTAAGTATCATAAACGTGTGTTTGCCACAGAGCTTATTTTCTGCAAATAATCCAAAGGAAAAAATCCCATAAGCCTTTTGGCGAGGGGATCAGGGTGATGCTAACTTCGGGTTAGCTTACAAAAAACGTCATCCCTGCAGCACAGTATAAGGAAAAGACTGTTTACTCTCAGTAACGCTGTTCAAATGTTTACTCAAGAAATATATAACAAGTTAACCCTCACAAAACAGAATGTGCTAAGCTTATTGTAGTTGTTAAAGTGTGCTTGATTTTTTTAATGTAATGTTTCGTATTGTTATTGTATCGTATCATATCGTGTAAACTGATGTGATGGTTTTCTAACATCTCATCACCCACATAATCGTTAGTCGTTAGCAAGATATATGCCAACTCTTGGCCTGGAAAGGAATGCCAAATTACTACTATGGGTAGCACATAAGCTACGCATGCCAACGTCAGCAGCTTACATTTGACAAAAAAATACATTTCTTACACTTGTGCTCGTGTATTTAGGGTTTTGGAGAGGTGGTAGAAGATACTCTCCCGAGTATCACCTTCATTACGTTTTTAACAGTTGCTAACCTATGATTGAAAGTGTTTAGGGAACGGTCAGTTGCCTGTACAATAAAAAATTGATACAGACCATGATATCTCTACTTGCTAGTTTGTACAATTCATTTTTGAGACCTTAAAAATCCAATATTTAATTCCCGACCCTAACCCTTAATTTTACAGCTGCCACATTAATTGATAACATTTGTAACACCTGGAGGCTGCTGAATGTCGGAGGTGACGGTGCCCTTTTATCTTACCAGCAAGTTTAACATTCTATAATATTTCCGACCGGACTATGCTCTTTGCAAATGTCATATAAGTTTATGGGCAGATTAGTATTGGGGTACCTGTGTGTGGGAGAAAGGAAGTGAGAGACAGAACCAACTGAAGCGCACATCTATACTCAGATAAATAAAAAGAGGGACTGTGTGAGTTTTATTATCATACGCGCATGAGTGTTTGGGGAAATGAATTATGCCCAGCTTTCAACAGATGTTTTACGGCGTGTGCTGCGTAAGTGCACTGGGCTGAGAAGTGCTTTATCATTCCATATTTTCCATAAATGCAAATATGAAGCCTAAAACTTCTTCTCACTTCTTGACATCCTTTGAGGAAACTCCATTAGGGCCAGAGGGGTTTTGGGGGAGAAGATGGAGTGACGGAGACCTCCAAGAACAAAAACTGCTGAAACCCTTTCATACTGTCAAGAACAAGTGGGAGTAGATCTACTGGTTTGAAAAGGTGGTTACATCTTTTCCACTTTGTGAATGGACACGCCGAAGGATACATTTGCAGGCTGCCTGATGCTTCCTGCCTCCAGGAGCAAAAAAGAGAAAAGAAGAGAAGAGTGAATAATCAAATGCTAAAGAGGTAATTTACTCGGGTAATGACCTTTCTCTGGTGCTGATGATTAAGGATGAGGCATGGTGATAGGCCCTGATAAGGGAAATGTGAGCCTGACTCTATGACTATGCATATCGAGGGAGAAGCACGCCACCTCAACCATCACCACGGTTTGAGAACAGAGGACTCGCGCTAGAAATCTCCCTTGCATTCTCTCCCTTCAGCACTAATTTATGGTCATTTTTTTTCGCGGCTGGCTTAGCATGCAGATGTAAAGATCCTCTGTAACAAGCCTGCTCCAGCCCTCTAATAAATCTATTAGTGAGCTGAACACTGTATAATGGCTTCAATTGGTGCTTTGGCTCTATGAGGTGTTGCATATTAAAGCGTTCGCCGCGGAAATAAACCGACAGCTGACTTCCAGCCGCAGCAGAGGTGGATCTGTGGAAATTGAAGCGTTGTACAATGTCCCCGCAATCATGTTTCTAATCTGTCGGACAAAGATGGCACAGTTTTGTGGGCAGCTGTGTCAACAGTCAATGTTACAATTTAAAGCTAAATGGATTCATACAGTAAGGGTGGCCTTTTGTAGTGTATAGGGTTGTCACGATACCAGAATTTCAGTAGTCGATACCAATACCTGTGAATTTCCACGATTCTCGATACTAATTTGATACCACAATTTAAAAAAAAACAACAGAACCCATGTACTTTTAAATTCACTAATTTATTGAAAACTGCTTCAAACTGTCAAGTATTTAACACCACTGTGCTTCAACATCTTTTTGCACAGAATTTAAATTGCAGTACCAGCTGCCAACTGCCAAAAGGTACTTTTAGTTTAAATAACATAAGGTAAGAGACTGTCAGACAGTATCTCATCATGTCACCTTACGTATAATGACGCAGACCGTACCGTTACATTACGTTAAACATCTACATGACTGAGCGAGAGTAGAAGCCTGCGCCCCAGCTGATTCTCATGGCCAAATGACGGAACGTAGGCATATTTGGGTTAACGTATGACGTGACACAACAGTGATAGTAAACGGAAACTCACTCAAAACTCACTTGAATTCTCTAAACAAGTCGGGGTGCCTGTCTTTGAGGTGTGTGGCCAGGTTTGACGTGCTTCCTCCTTTCGTTTGAAAACTTCTGAGGCACTGTTTGCATGTCGGCTTGTTTGAGTCTAGAATTGCTCCGTATTCATCCGCCTCGAATGCAAAATATTTCCACACGCGACTCTTAGTACCTGTCTTGTCGACGAGCCGACGTGTTGTGCTTTCACTCTCACTTGCTGAAGCCATTTCTTTCTAAGATGGCAGGTTTCCTTCTTCAGCGCCGTTGACTGCTCTGTGCTGCTCACACGCGTATACTGCCCCCGTCAGTTCTGCCAAGAATCGACACGGCTCGCCGAGTGAAAAGTTGTATATTCGGTTCTGACGTTACCAGAAAAAAGCAAGTATCGTATTATTTTTTTCGTGTCGGCATCGAATTGGTACCGAAGTATCGGTTCTTGTGACAACCCTAGTAGTGTATGGATGTCCAAACGGATCAGAGAACATCATGAGTTTTTAGCTTGGAAATGGGAGATGCGGTGTTGCAACACTTTAGGGTGCCTCTATTTTAGATACGTCATGATAAAGTGCCCTCTGGGGTGCCTTTCCAGTGGACAAAGTGTGGCGAGGCGCCCTCTCTTCAGTATAAATATGACAACCTTCTGTGCACTGGTGCCACACCGCATACAGCTGGTGCCCTTTGTAATTTTCACCCCCTGCCCCTCAAACATCCTGAGTCCGCCACCGTGTTGCAACATTTCCATCTGGAGCAACACAGCATTTCTGCTCATCTGTGCAGTGTTGATACCATTCACCGCTCCACTGAGAGACTGGCAGGCTTCACCTTTGACCGACCTGATTTGATTTTGTCAAATGTGTTCCCTCGGCCTGCCGAGACCGGGCCAGCTGCTCGTCTCTCCCATGCTCCCACTCATCATGTTTGAGTCAGTGAATAAGAGACGAAGAATGTGGGAGACCAGCGTGAGAATAAAGGGAGTCGGGGGGGTTGGTGGTTGAGTAGACCGAATCTAGTCTATCACTGTGGCCCCATCTGAGAGAGATGGTTTTATCATCTCTGGCATCTCTGCGTGTGACTGCAAATCTGGTGTAACTTTCTCAGCTCTCTCCCCTGCGCTCCCACTCATTCTCTATCACTTTGTTTTCTCTGTCTCTCTCCTCTGCTGGTGCCTGTTCTGCCAAATCCTTGGGCAGTTTGGCTGGAATATCAATGAATCAGTCTCTATTAAGCGCTCATATATATGAAGCTGTAAGTGAAGCGAAACCACAGCGCTTGATGAGACTGATGTGGGTGAGCAGCAGTGCCTCTGGTAAGGCACTCGCCTCTCTACGGTGGAGATCAGCGTGAGCTGCTCTGGAGAGTTGGTGCTCCGACTTCATTTATTACCACGCAATAATTAAGAACAGCAAATTCTCAGCGTGGTCTGGGGTTTTTTTTTGTTCACGGGAAAGATAGCCAAAAGGAAAATGGATGTTATGAAGAGAAAATGGTGGTTCTCTCCAGGTGGGGGGAAAAGGAAGGAAGGAGAGGAAGAAAGGCCGAGGGAAAGGAGGTTGGTTGGGAGGCGGGCTGGAGTCAGTGAAGTCCAGCAACACAGCCTGTGGGACTGGAACACCTCTGTGCAGCAGCACATCCCATTTCACACTGGATTCTTTTCGCCGAGTCATTTAAACCTCTCGAGGCTGCCATATATAAAACAGACATTCAGTACTATGAGTATTCATGCTGCCGGGGGGGAAAACATCCAACAATTTGAGAATAAAGTTTTAATATTTTGAGAAAAAGGTAATAAAACATTTAAAATAAAGGTTTATTTTTTTATTAAAGACACCATAATGTGAGTTATTTATGATATAATACTGCTAGTAAAATATCAGAAAGTATTAAATATTTCAAGAGCAACTTATAGACCTTGTGAGAATTGTGGGTGTATATAAATAAATAAGTAAGAGCAGCCTGTCAGTGAAGATAGGCATAAGGAAATTTGCAGTCATACTTTAGTAAGCTTTGGTTCGCCCAGAGCAACAACAATAAATGATAGGACGTTAAAATGATTGGGCTTCGTAATTTTCAAGTAGTTGCATCCACCGCTGACCAATTAATACGAATTATATCAATCGAGGATGAGTGGCTTGATATGTTTTGGACCGGCATGAGGTCGTTTGCTGTACTGACTGTCATAATAAATCAAACTAATTACATGATTTCTGAGTGGCATAACTGAGCTGGTTGTAAACACGGTTTCCTCCTGACAGCTGTGTCAAAAAAAGTCCAGAGAGCAAGTTAATGGCAACGAAAAAGGATCGAAGCCCAGTGATTATAAATGTGTCAAAAAAGTGAGCTTGTCACTGGTTCAACACTGGTGAAGTCCAAAGTAGCACTGAGGTGCCATTGAGCAAGGCCCTCAACCCCGTACTGCTGCACCGGAGCTGCTCAGTGGGCGGCAGATCAGACTGTGGTTGTATCGAGTAGCTTCAAGCTGTGATGTGATCGATGTTTCTAAATAAGAGGAAGTGAAACTCCCCCGAATAAATACATAAATAAAGCTTAAACTAACTTTTTGTCATAAATATAGTTATATTCCTCAACTTAAACAATCCTTTACTCAAAATATGATTATTTTGTTCTCATATCATGCCTTGTTAAAGGCTGAGGTAAATACAGATCCCAGGTTTCTGTTGTAATTTGCCAGATGTAATTTACAGCTATCAAGTTCCTGTATGTATGTATATTTTGGACCCAACAGATTCGGTCACATTTTCAGGAGACCTATGATAAATTCATTACCGAACCAATTCAAAAAACTTTATTTGAACCAAACTTTGTGAATGTTCACACATCACAGAAAAATGAGAGTTGTAGAAACCATCATAGCTGAAGACTGTCATGATATACATGTTCTTTACATGTGGATGTAAACTTTTGACCGTGACTGAATGTACTAAAGGTATTGAAAGTAAGTAAAAGAGCTCAATGTAGCAAACTGTGCCTGTGACTGTTGCTATTATACTATTCACTTCAGGCGGGAACAGCTTCTTTCTTGTCGGTGTCAACAACGTGGGAACACGGCAGCCTTTCTCGAAGGCGTTCTTTAAAGAGAAACAACACTGCTTCGCTTCAACAAGTTAAGTCTACTGCTTGTGTTAACTGGCTGGTGAATGAATGTCAAGGCGAAGGTACAATGGGTCTTTGTTTTGTGCTTGGCTATGTAAGCCGACGTGCTGAACACTGCTGGAGCTGCTCCTCCACAGGTCTTCTTGTGCTTGTCACATAATAGCATCTGGTGTCTGCTAGTTTCCGCTCATCTGCCGCAGCTCTTCCCGTGGGCTGCATTTGGTTCGTATTAATTGTGAATTCGTGTCTTGTAGCAGCTGAGCTTATTTCATTTATTGTACAAATTAGTATCCATGGTCTTAGGACATGTCACTATTTTCATTAAGGCACAAGCAGAGGCCAATATGGTCCATAACAATGTGATAGAGGAGCACGTTATTGTATTTTGTGGGCCTATTGAACCCTTTGTAGTGCACTCATGTGCCAGAGGGAGTCACATCCGAGGCTCTGGAGTTGCCTCATTTTAACATGATCTACTACACTCACAATATCCTTTTCATATTAGCCATGTTCACTTATTGTTTATCTTCAGGATTCCTGACAACAAAAGTCGTGAATAATCCGTTTTTAAACAAATATAACAGTTTTTCATTTTACTGCATGAAATATGTGGTGTGTATATTCAGGCTCCACACAAGCAAAAAGCTCTCAGGCTGTCAGCCCGCAGAATAAATGCCGAAGGTATTATTAGACAAAGTTAGAGCACGTTTAAGGAACATTTTTATTAATCTGCATAAGACTTACTGTATGAGGATTCAAGGGCTGTATGTATGGCCTCTAAATCTCTTGGCGCGATGAAGGCGGGTGGCTGGAGGATCACAGATTTATCGATTGGCTGCTGCAGAGATGCATCTTCCCGTATCCATATAAGCTATAATATTATTGAGAGCCATTAATCATCCTGACAGAAACAAATTGCAGCCAGGCATCCTTTACTTATAACTGAAAACGAGGAAAAAAATAGCTTGGGCGGGGGTCTGAGGGGACTATTTCATGCGCCAACATCCGAACGTGCAGCCGGGGCAGCACGGCACCATGTGGCTGCACCTTCCTGTATCTGAAGTGACACAGGATTTATCAGCTCTCGTTGACATCACGGTGCTTCACATTTAATCTGAACACCCCCCCACCCCACTACACCGCTGTCAGCTGTTTGTTGATGAGATCAAACATAATTTATAATAAATAAATGCCTGTCATCACTTATTTGCCTGGAATAATCCTGTGCTTATTTTGGGAAAAACATCCCCGAAAACATCACTTTGCAACTCCTTTAAGAAATATATTAAGACAAAACTTTTGAGCATATTTATGCGCGGCTCCGTGCAGCAAAATCTTTGAGGTGTTGTCAGTATTGCTAAGCTTAAAAAACTCTTAACTTTTTTTCCCCTCTCTGTAGAACACATAACTGATGATTTGTGTTGTTTTGCCAGCAGCACACTCTGCTCCAGATTTGTGTTGCTGCTTGCCCCGTGATAGAAACTACAGCATATTACACTGATTCTTTTGTTGTACATTAAATTGAATTTTTTTCACTTGTTCAATTGAGTCTTCTGACATTTAACATTTGTTTTGATCTCGCGGCAGACTCTCGCACTCGTTTACGCTCCTGTTCGGCGATTTCTCCGAGAGATATGGATCTGGGAATGTGTCTCGTCAGCGTTCGAGAGCATCCTCCGCCTCGTTCTTCAAGCCATTTTAGCCCTCACGTTTTGAAAATGTTAGTAATTGAAGGCCCTGTTAGTCATTTGTGTATCTCAGCCCCCCGTCTTCAGCGGAGCTCTGGAAGATACTGTCCAGCGTGTGTTAATTTTATGCAGGGTAAACACAGAGTTTGGGCTATATATGTGAGGAAATTGGTGTGAAATCAACATATCTGCGAACACGACTCCCCCGGAGCCTTTCTGTGATCAATTATTTATGTACTGAGGAGAGCCAAGAAACTATATTTAAAGATCAACTTCTTTGCATTTCCAGTTTTTTTTTTTTTTTTTTATCTTTAAAGGAAATGGTGTGTATTGAGTATTTATGTTGATGCTTGTGATGAATGTCAAACGAGAGATGAAAAGTATAAAAAAAGGAAAAAAAGCTTCAGAGTTGTTGGGAGGTGAGTTAATGTGGTACCGTGCTGACTGAGCATGTTGACTGTGTGCTCCCGCTGCTGAACTCATCTTCTGCCTCCTGTCATTCAGCTGCTGCTGTTGGACCTCAGTAATCTAAAGGGATCCATCCGTGGCTCTGGAAGCCAATCAAGGATCTCCATAACTCGATTAGAGCAACCTTGCAACCAATAGTAATAAATTAAAGAAAGTGCAGATGCAGCACTTCAGCTAGGTGTATACTGTATATGAAACTGATAACAGCCTACAGCAGAAGATAGAGAGCCATTTGGCTTGAGTTTGGGCTTTCTGTGGTGATTTTGAAGGCCCTTCTTTGAGGTTAACGACTTTCATGACTTAAAATGTGTTGATAGATTTGGCTCTGTTACCATTGCAGGCAGTGTATGTGAAATCATCCTGAAAAGCCTATCCCAGTCTAGCCCAAAGTAAATTCATATCTGTTGTTGATATTTGGAGTACAGGCATGGGTTTGGGCTCCTTTGAAAGGTCATATGCTGGATTTTTTTTAGCCTGCAGGTGACCTATAACTGCCTGTATCAGCTGGAAAACACAACATACATACAGTCTTATGTGGTCCAAGTTCACATTAGATAACAATATCACTGAAAAATAACACCTTTTTCTCCGGAAATATGGAAGCACCTGGCAAAAAATGCTATTTTGTGACCTCATAATACCCCTGCCTGAGAGTAACAGAGGGAAAACTCATTATAATGCTTTATGTGCTGCATAAAGATATGTACACAATCTTTATGCATATAAAAATAGTCAAACAAGTGCTGAGGTGGGAACACAGCATTTTCAAAGAGCAAAAACCCATAAAACTACAAAAACTTGTATAAGATCACGCTTAGGCCTTTAAAAACTGATATAAACTATATATTACTGGATTTCAAATATCATTGGCTACACGATTCATTAATCATCTGGAGGCTGGTGTGTAAGTGGCTCAAGAGAGAGGAGGAAGAAGAGAGAGTGGGTCAGTTGTCTACACAATCACTCATTGGCAGTTGTAGGCTCTACGGCAGGCATAGAGGTTCAGACCCAGACACTTTATTGGTGAGTTGGTAAAACTTCACACATGCTACAGTAGTTTGTTTGCCGATCGTACCTCACTGATGTGGCTTTATCTTGAAATGGTTTGCATGAATAGTGTCATGGAAATCAAAGCTTCCTAACAACGTGGGCTGCACAGCTTGACATTAAACACTTGAGATGTCTGTTCGAATGTGTACGAGAAATATAAATTAATGATGATACAAAGGATTCTGTCATTGTTTCCTCCAGAGTATACAGAATATTTTAATACATAACACCCCCACATACACTGAACCACCTGCTGTTGTGTTGTCAGCGTAATCCATGGGCTCTTCCTCTTATTTCTCCCATTTGTCTAATATTTTAAAACTAATCATGGGCAGCGCTGGTGCCATGTTTTTTAATTCATTTGTTTGGCTTGTGTTTGCTGGCAAAATGAGTAATGGCATACTTTCCACAGCCTTCTGAAAACTTCTCCATTTGCTCTTATGTAAGCCTGCAGTGTGTGTGTGTGTGTGTGTGTGTGTGTGTGTGTGTGTGTTTTTTTTATATGACAGCATGATAGACAATACAGGCAAACTGAAAAGACAGAATGAGACAGGTGTGTGTGTGTATGTGTGTGTGTGTGTGTGCGTCATTCAGAGGATAAAAATAACGTGCAAATAGCAGAAGAAAATGCTTCAAGAATATTACTCTTCTTTTTGGATAAACCAGTTGCACTCTTGAACTACACAACATGCAGTGTGTGTCATGAACACTGGGGGATATGATGTAATATATTAAAAACTAGAGCACCACAAAGTGACGTATATGTCTGATGTGAAGTTAGAGGAAACGACAATACAGAAATGCAAATCATACAGTAGGTTTGCTTTCCTGCAGATGGCTGCCAGAGAGCCACCAGAAGGTTGATACAGTATTCTGGGGTTTAATTGAAATTCACTGCCAGTTATTTCCAAAACTTTGGGACAGATATTCCTTATCACCTCAGGATTAATTGCAGTACATTTGGTGATCCATTAGCTTTATCATCAAGCTCCATCATAAAAGGGCGAAATTTTAATTTATACAATACGAACAAGGCAAACTAAAATAGTGACCATTATAAACCTGGTAATAGTGTTGCCCTTGTGAGAATGACGGCATGCTGATGTAAGCATTTAACTCCAAATGCAGCCTCATTGAGCTTCGCAGCTGTATATTCTTAGGCATGTTTAAAGGATTGTTGTCTGATAACCCCTTACATTTCGTAGCTAAAGAAAGCAAGACATGTACTGAGCAGAACAGCTGTACATGACTATAACTCCAGAAGACAGCTGGAGAGGTGAGACTGAGGCGTTCCCACGATAACTACAGAATCACGCGCAACTGCAGTTATACATATTCGTTATAAACACAACACACACACACCCAGTTGTATTATAAGTAAGCAGGTTTTGTTTCTTACTGATCTAGTAGAAAGAGTGTTGGTTTTCAACCATCTCAAATCCCGCTGGTGAGGGGGAACACATACCAACCATGGGAACAGATTTTGACACAACTCTCCATCAGGTGTATACCCGTCTGTTCACTCTTGTTACACCTCAGTTTCGCTCTTGTCTAATCTTCTTTCTTTGTTCCACCGTTACTGGAGGATAAACAATGCCTCTTCCTGGCAATGGCCGACTCGCCTTCTTTGTGCTGTAATACGACCTTCAAAACAAAACATTTTTTGGAATATGTATTTCATAAACTGCATACCCCAGTATACAGTATGTTATTATTATTGGATCTACCTATAATGAAAATGTATTTTCCACTGCATGTAGGCATTTATAAACACAATTAGAGACATTTATCCTTGATTAGGGGCCAGCTGACTTCCCACAACTCTCGTGGTCTTAAAAAATGGCACGTGTCCACAAGGACATTGACATCCATTATGGGAAATTATGAGCCAGTGGGGAGTTTGAGGACGTTAGCGCCTGGCTGCTTGTTTCCTCCACATAAGACCTCACATTTGCATTTCTATCCCATTTAAATAATTGCATTTCCTTACACTCACAGGGAAGTTTTTTTTATTTTTTTTATTTGATAGCTGTAGATTAGCCTCAGTCGAAGAAGATAATTATTCCCTTTGGTTAGGTATCTCATTTGGGCTCTCTGCAGTGATAAGATTTGTTTAAGGGCTTTTTTTCTGTGACCCTAATGCACCGCGCTTTCATCCTCCATTTTCCTCTCTCGCTCTGTCTACAGGGTTTTTTTTTAACTTGAGTGTGGTACCTGCCCATCTCAGCCCAAAGGAGAGACGAGACTGAGAACGACGAAGTAAAAGTGAAAAAAAAAAAAAAAAGAAGAAAGATAGGTAGAGGTGGTGTCAGCAGAGAGACAGCGCTGACACTCTAAGGGAAGAGTGAATAATTGAAACAGCCTCCAAAGAAAAGTGTCTAGATTTGATGGTTGGGCTGTCAGCATACAGTGAGGTAGGGACATGATGCCAAGCAACTTTACAAGCTGTTGAGGGGGTCCCTCTTCAATGAGATGGTAATAACCAGTCCTCCTAAGCCCCGCTCGCAGTCGCTACGTGAGAAAGATAGTTTCGAGGAGAATGTCTTTGTTCCGGGGGCTTTATTAAACTACACACGGCTCTGTCACCGTGATGTGCCTGTGATTAAAGGATGCGCAACACCTCAACTTCTGACAGTTTCTTACAGCTGAACCGGGGAGAGGTCTGGCTGATATTTGTTTGCGCTTCGGTACAGTAGTGCAGTGTACTGTATATTCACAGTGGTGTGTGTAAGTAATAAATCAAAAAAGCACAGCGGTAGACAGCATCTGGTGGCTTCAGGGTGTCGGCAAGTTGCAAAGTGCAGAGGGGATTCTAGTCTACCTACCATTTTTATGTCAGAGGTGAATCACACTATGTTTGATATTGAAATATCAAGAGATTTTTAGCCACAGTGTTCATGTGAAGTTCTATGTCTATTTCTGTTTTCTTTCCTATAATATTGTAAAAGTGCAGTTTGATCACAATTAAACGATTGTTCGGTAGCAGTAGGGTTTTTGTACGAGGCATATTTAGTGTCTTAGGATGTTGTGTGTCATCATCATGAAATGGAGATGGTGTCGCCAACAGAGAAAAGGATGTTCAGCTGCTTAGCTCCGCTGGAAACATTACTATACAGTATTAGCAGTGAACAATGCATTGACCTATTATGATAATTGAGAAACATTCACATATTTGTTTTAAAGTTCAGAGCTTCAACAGAAATGTGAGGTAATCCTGTTGAACACATTATACGATTCACTGCGTCTGTGTTAAAACTGTGTGTTTGTCGAGAAAACATTTTCTGGATGGATAATTGGGGTAGTGTTATTTCAGTTAATCTTATACCAGTCTGAAACCAATGCTGGTGACCAGATATTTGGGGTGCCATCAAGCCTCAACCAAGGAGGAACATTCAGACAGTTTCACTCATCATTTCGAAACTGGCTTGATGGATAATGCTGTAAGCTGTGTGTTATTAGAAAAAAAAGCTTTGTTCAGTCTTTGTTTTGTTTAGAAGCTATTGCCGCCAAATTCTGTACCGAAATGTTCTGTACCTCTTTTTGCCAAAAACTGAAGTTTCTCCATGTTGCTCTACTTGATAAATTTCTGTGCCAACAGATTTTGAACTCACCCTTAACACAACAGACCAATAGTTTAGTTGAAGTCAAATAACAGAGCAACCTTCTCAACTCAACTAAAACTGGAATCACCTCGTCACGGTTGTATGCCACCAGTCAAGTTGTTATTCCTGAGCTATGGCGTTGAATGATGGGCCGAAAATTATGATGTCATAGTGCATTTGACCTCTGACCTTTTGGATATAGAATTCGTAGTATCATTTTATCCTGTGTCTAACAGGATAAAATGGCCACCGAATTGTAATAATGTCATCCTTGAGTCATGGTGGACATTTGCGACAGATTTCAAGAAATGCCCTAAATGCGCTCCTGAGATTTCAAGTACATACGGATGGACGGACAACCTGTAAACATGGCGCGTACGGCTGTGGTCGGCACAGAGTCATAAAAATCAGTTTTCACTCAGTGGAAATGAATCTTCAGGACTGTAAATGGTAAATAGCTTCACTACAGTATCTAGCACTTTAAGAATGCTTTACGCGATTTTTGCTGCTCATTAACCCAATCACAGACACGCTCACACACTGACAGCAGTGAGCTACGACACAAGGTGCTGTCCTGAGTATTGGGAGCAATTTGGAGTTCAGTGCCCAAGGACACTTGGACATGTGGACAAGAGGGGGCGGGAGTGAACCACCAACTATGTGATCAGTGGATGACTTGCTCTACCTCTTGAGGCGCCTGTGGTCATTATTGTGATTATTAAAAGGCTTTCGATGTCTTATTAATGCAATCTTTATTATTAAGATATGCTGTAGGTGAACATGGGATATATTTACAACAACAAAGTGACGAAAGTACAGGAAGTATATCTTGCAGAGAAGTCCATATTGTCCTCTTGTACTTATTGCAGTAATATAATCATTATTTAAGAATGAAATGATGTAACATGGTGCCAATGGAGAAATGTTACACCTACAGAATATTCTGGACAACCTTCTGCTTGCAGTTATATTTATTTGTCTCAGGTCAGCTCACGTTGTGGTTCGTTGCTGGTGGTTAGAGTTGACGAGATCCCACCAGATTCCACCAGGTAGCCATTATAGTGTGTGTGTGTGTGTGTGTGTGTGTGTGTGTGTGTGTGTGTGTGTGTGTGTGTGTGTGTGTGTGACGAGAAGCAGAGGTCATTTGGAGCTCAGGAATTCAGGAGTGCAGAATCGGCTGAAGGGAAGGAACAAGTTCTCCCAGCATGGCACCACATTAACCTCACATCCTTCAAACATTAACATCCACCCCTAATGTTCTCCCTTCTTTTCTTCAAGACCTTTTAAGCAATTTAGCCTTTAATCATCTACACTGCTGTAGAAAAATGATGAATCCCCACGGGCAGATCAAGCTGAGCTGAGCGAGAGAGCATATTCCTCAGCAGTTTGAAAACAAAAGGCTGGAGCGCATTTAAATCCGTCTATTATTAGTACCAATTTAGGTTGTTAAAACAGATTGCTGTTGTCGAGAGGTTACACCTTTGTATTCAGATTAGTACATCATAACAACACACACAAACTGGCTGTAATTAGATAAAACTGTACACAAGCCAGACTTTCATGTTGGCCCACTTTTTTTTTTTTAAATTTGAGGCGGAAATTGTTTTTTATTATCGTCAGAAAACACGTTTCATGTGCAGAACACTGAATAATGCTCTCCTTTTAATCAAAAACACACATTGAGAATTATGCATAAAGTATAGAAAATGGAGATGTAACATAGAAACTACAATACAATACAAACTGTACAATGGACTGAATACTGGACTCGCTCAGTTGCCAGTTTCTAATGAAAAGATCCTACAATAAATCCTCCCGGCATGAAGGTTATAAAGTTCAGCTGTTGTTGAAATTGTTTTTCAAGGTAAGTATTAAAAGTATACAAAGTATAGACTCATAAAAAATAAATAAAAATGAAATAAAAAATCCTCAGTCATCACTTATGACCCACTAAAAGTGTGTAGTGGTGTCTGCATCTTTAGAGCCTCCCTCTGCGTGTATTTTCTTATTTTGCTGTTTTAGGACATTTTTGGGTGTCAATCATTAAATGATGAATTAATGAGCAGACTAGCTACTGGATGCTACAAGAAAAGCACAGCAATTGAGCTAAATGTTATCATTATAGCACGTCTTCCTCACCTCCTTTCCAAAATGACAGCCTTTCGTATGAGACTGTTGGAGAGTACCAGCGATCGTCATGTGGTTAATGTTGTGAAATGATTGCAGTTAGGTTTAGGCAGCAAAATGACTTGGTTAGATTTAGGTAAAGATCATAGTTTGGGATAAGTAAGATAAGTGTGTGAAGGTAAGGGTTACTGACATATGTTAAATACGTTAAAATAAGTCAGTGCGTACTTTTGGTTTCACACTGGTAAAGACAGGTCAAAGTGTGTGACGAGTGTGTTCAAGCCATGTCCATCTGCCCCAACATCCTCAGACATGGTTGCACTTTATTTTACATCAACTGACTTCCTCCATGGAGCACCTTTATAAAAAGGGATCTACAGTTATAATAATTCAATTTGTGTATCTCGTAGCCATCTGCTGAAAGGGTGTAGAGGAATTTTAGTTCAAAATGATTCCCTACAATTTGACATAATCACATTGGTTTGTATTTTTTCAATTAACGTTGTATTGGATTAAATCAGGCTCTATACGATGTTACCAATGGTGCAGCTCCACAGTGTGGTTAGATGGTACATTATGTTCCTTGTCAAGATGAAGCCTTCAAGTGCTCCAGTGGGTTCTGCCCTTCTCTTTTTGTAAGTGGTAGATCACAGAGGGCGCATCTACTACACCGGTGTGCTCGAGTGCTTGTGCAAGTCTGCTCAGGTAATTACAGCATCTGTTAAGGGCTTTGCTGATTGTTTTTCATCTCCACATGGTCACCACTCCAGAAAACCAATTACCCAGGGGAATACTAAATCACCAAGACCGATTTGTTATTCTATTGCGAAAAGCGGAAAAGCCTTGATAAGAGTGGGAATGTGTTCCTATTTGTTCACATGCAGGTAAAACACATTAACAGAGAACAATACAAGGAAGAGCTTAATGCAAACGGAAGGGAAAGGATGAGCTTTTTTAAGACAAGAATACATAAAACAATTAGGACAAAGAAGAAAGCTGATCAAACCACAACTGGACTTACACTATCAGGTGGCAATGAATCACCAAGAAGCGGCTCCATCACATGCAATCAGTCGTCTCTTCTTCTTCTTGAAAGGACATGACTCACATTTTGGGCAATCAGTGCTGAGCTGTTTTATTCATAGTACTATTAGATGAGGCAACGCAACTGGAAAAATAACCCAAAGTAGGCCATGCTAGTAGACCTAGTTTCTGTCGAAAACACACACATGCTACTGCTATTTCAAGGCTCGGGCTTGCGTGTGCGTGGTTGACTCAGATGCAGCAAAAGTACAGTATGCGTCACTTCGAGCCCTGTGGTTGCTCATGTTAAGCAGATGCCCCCTGTGTTGGATGCTTCAGGCTGTTGTCCTCCTCTAAAGTGTTTCAAATGTCAGCGTTGCACAGATTCATTACTTCAGTAATGTGACTTGGTGAAAGCAGATTGTTTAGATGGATAAATGGTGTGATTCACATTAACTTTTGATTAATTGTTCTCATTTATTGTGCCGACAGAATGCCGTTCCTCCTCCCCTGACCTCAATCTTCCACGTCCTTTGTAACCACTGTGATGACTTTGAGTTTCTATTTTCTCCTCTCTGGCTCTTCTTTCTTGCTCCTACTTCAGTGCTTTTGCGAAAAACCTATAAGCCGATTTAAGTTTCCGTTTATAAAAAAAAAAAAGAAAAAAAAAAAACACACATTCACAATGAGAGAAGTGAAAAGCTTTATTCTCCTGGAACTGCGCCGGATTGCCTTTATAGCAGTGCCTGAACTCTTTTTATTTCGGCAGTCCTTTAAACTACCGTGTCTAATTGCGATGGCATTTTTAATTAAAAGTCAAGGATATGTGGTTGTTTGTGAAGGGAGACTAATCTGTTCTTGCCTCCACCTCTCCCAGTGCTAGATATCTTCCATCTATCTGCCTAATGAGAAAATAGAGAAGCCGGTGCAGGACTTGTTGATATTTGCCTTTCTCCGAGTAGATTTCTGTGAATTTACGATTAGCGACCGAGCCTCAGACCACGCTACACTGTAGCTCAGAGACCTTATGGATTACTAAAGATAACAAAGAGCAATTTTTCCTTCAGGCTTCCTATGTATTAAGTCACTGGATCCTGTAAGTGCGGCTGCATACACAACTCAGTATTGTATGTATCTTTTAGTGCACAGACAGGAGTTTGATTTATATAGTGCAAATATTAAAAATCACAGTGCGAGTATGAACAACTTTATTTACACGTTTCCCTTTTACACTCACTGGGCAGCAGCCTTTACTGGAGCAGTAGGGTGGCATTGTGAATAGGGAGACAATTATTCAAACAGAGGACAGAGGTTCAAGCCCTTCTGTTGGCAAGCATCCGTCTTATTGAAGTGTCCGTGAGCAAAAAAAATGCAGAATCCCTGCCAGTTGGTACCTGAGTTTCAGCTCTGACCTCCCTCTGAGAGGACAAACAGAGTACACGCACAATGATCAATGAAAGATCCGATTATTATTTAATTTCCTGCTATTGGAGTCGAGATTTGTCACCTTGAGTTTGTGTTTGCTTTTTATCCTTGTGGGATTTTCATAATGTCAGCCGAACAAACTTTGATTTATCTCCCTCTGAAGGTTTCGCGGTTTAAAGCAGAAATAAATTCTGTTTAAAACGTCTGACTGAGTGCATGAGACCGAAAATATATGAATGCCTTTGAAAAAAAAAACACAATGCGTGTCGACTGAAGGCCATTACAGAATATGCAAAGGAAACCACAAACCAGTGCAAAATGAATTCGGAAACTTCTTTAAGTGTGCTCTAAATATTTATGAAACCTGGGATATATTTCTTCACAAAGAAGTGGCCGTACTTTGCAAAGAACTGAAAAACAACTTGGAACTTGTAGACGGATCAGATCATTTCATCTGTACGGAGGGAAGGTGAAAACATCGTGTTTGTCATGCAGTGGTCAAGTTTTTGGGTTGTTTATCTCCCAGAACATGTCAATTTTCAGACTAGTGGAGAGAAAATGTCCAAAATACACATTTTAGTGTTTATTTTACTTCAGACTTGTGTTCTGGCTGTTTAGCCTCATTTCCATATTTAAACACTGAATATCAAATACAAAAAATAATTCTTAAGGTAATCAATTTGGGAAGTTTCATGGTCATATCTATTAATTAGAATGTTTCCCCCTATTCACCATTATTTGTGTAAGAATGGGATTTTAAAACAAATCCTTTCAAGTGTAGTGTAATATAACCATATAACCATAAGTGGTTAATGACAACTGGTAATAAGCACTGAGATGTTAAGAATCTAATCAAAATGTGAAGGAATCATAAATGAATGGTTAAAACATGTACTACTCTGCACTAGTTGATTGAACATGCACCTATTGATCGAATTGATGTTTAAACTACTGTGTTGTGTTAACTTGGAATAAAATGTAACCACACATGTAAGAGTGAAATCATGTAACCAAATATACCACACTTTTATTATTTTTAAAAATGCATTACGAAGAGTGATCAAAGCTAATGGGATATATTCAGAGGGAAACTTGTATAAAAAAAGCTAAGGCCAAAGTCACTGAGAGCTAATTGTGTATTCTGCTGAAAAGTACCTGTTTTTTTTAAATAACCAAACTCAGAGAGCAAAAGCTATTGGTGTCGGGAACGGCAGGGCACGGCCAGGTGCAGGAAGAGTAAGGATTGGTTGAGACCAAGAGGCCATGCCAAGTTTTTAGGCTTAAAAGAAGACATTGCATGTATTAGGTCAGATCAGTTGTTCGTGGACATTGTCTGTGTATGATCTCAGCTCTTACTGCTGGCAGTAAAAGCTCAACTGCATACAGCTTTGACGACTGCTGGTGATTTTTGAAAAAACCTTCTGAAAATCCAAGACTCAAGAAAAGTCGTAACTCGACACAAGGTCGTTTTTTCCAATAATATTTTTCTCAGAAATCTCCATTTCGGTAGCAGTTAAACCAAACTTTCAATTTTCTAAGAACTATATTCTGAAGGTTTTTACAGGGGTTTGTGAACTTGTCATTAATCATTCATACCCTGATAAAATAACATTTTATTCTTAAAAACAAAATGAAATCATTTTTTTTTAATGGCTGTTTTTCAATTTTCTGATTTATGGAGTGATAAAAAGATATATGCAAAATTCCCTCTTTAAAAACCTTTGACGTCAATGAAATTAAACAAGAATGAGAATTTGAACCATGTTTTATTCAACTTTTAACTCTTCTTTTGCATATTGAAACATAAAACATCTGAAAAACTAAAAATTATATGTAACAAATCAATTTGGGAAGTTTCCAGCGGATATTGATCCTTGAGCTGTTGGTTTACACACACTTGTTCTACAGACACTTACGCATAAAGCACCCACAATTAACTGGATGTTTTAAAGCAAGGAGCAAACATAATTTCTGAATCATGTGTGACTGTGACTGTTTGTCACCATGACTGGGTTTGGTAGCAGAGGTCCATGCTGCACCCCCCCCGCCTCCACATTAAAGGCCTCGATGGGGATGCAGGGCCGCAGCTGGGACTCAGCAGAGAGGAGAGATTAACATTGTGCTCCACCATTCTGCTCCATGGAGAGGGCCCTGTGCCAGACCTTACAGCTGAGGAGGCATAGCCATGCCTGTGGGCCAGCTAACCCCAGAGGTGGCCCACAACCGCAGCAAAAATCCAATTGATTCCAGCTCGCACAGCCATCAGCCAGATACAGACTCCAGTGGGCTTGACAATGGCAGCCTTCTTGACACCTAAGGGATAATATGTCACCTGAAATTCTGCGGAGCATGTAGGAGACAGCGGGTTCAGAAAAACTCCAAGAAAAGTGCTGTTTTTTCTTGGTGTACTATTTCAAAAACTATTGATGTGTTTATGATAGACAATTCATAGCACTGGCATTAGTTTCCGAGTAGAAGGCTGTGATCTAGATGAAATCAAAGACAGTGGATGCCCTCGTCACACAACACATTCACACAGAGAGCCCCACCGATCATATATAGCATTATCCAGAAGAGAGCACAACATCTCTGACAAAAAAAACGCCAGAGCCAGGGGAGAACTGTAAACTGGAATTATGTGTGGTGAAGAGGAGGAAGGCTGGCAGAGAGTGACTACTGTGGCCATTCATCAGCTACAGTAGCAGCAGCTCCAGGGATGTAGCGCCACGGCTGCCCATCAGCCAGCTGTTGAGCTATAAATGGCAGCAGGCATCATACACATAAATTCTCTGTTCCGACGCCACAGTTACACAGCACCAAGATGTCTGTTAAGAGCTGACGTGAGTTTTGCATAACAGAACGTATAGAAGTGAATAAGACATAATTATAAAGTTTTTGCATGTAACTTCCACTGTCAGTTTTCCATACTGTATCTCAGATACAGAAGTCGATCTGCCAACAGGTGTTATGAAATGACAATAATTGTTAACTTATTGGATTAAAAATGTATTTCAGGTACAGACACTTACTACAATTATACATTTTCTTGTGCTTAAATTAAAAAAAATGTACTTCAAAATAGATGTCATTAGCTTCAATTTCATTGTACTAAAAACATTCTAACTCAACAATATTTCAGGTAGTATTTTAGCGCACTTTGTGTACAACAAGTGTACTTTGTTCCAAGTATATTGTACACTTTTTTTAAAAAAATATACTAAATTGCAAAACCGGTAGTCGTCATTTAGTGTACCTTTAGAAAGAATACACTGTCAGTCATTTATGTGGTGGTACTGGCAGTAAAACACTTGCAAAACAGCCCCAACCATAAAAAAATAAAAATACATAAAAACATAAAAATATAAACAAAAAATATGTACATCTACAGGGAATGCCAAATGTCAAGTACTTGGATAATAAACCAATGTCTCCTCAGGGGTAATCAAACTGAAATGTGCTTTTACAAGCCCTCAACTAGCCAATTAAATGAAATGGGAAATACTGAGGGTGTATAGGGGCTTGAGTTTCAAGGGGTTCAGTTAAGATAAACCAAATATAAACAAACGAAAGAAAACCTGCAGGCGTCTGGCTATTCATAAGGCAAGCGACGCAGTAGTTGACTGGTGACTTTTGTGGTCACTCAACTTGACGGAAGAATAAACACAATTTCCCTCAACTAGAATGAAACGGGGCAGCAGAGAAATCTCAATAGGGGCCCAAACAGACTGGCCGGCACTCTATCAGGATGAGGTCTGCAGTGTGCCGGGGACAGATTCCGGATGAGAGTGAGTTCAACCTGGGTGTCATTCCCCAGCTCCTCTTAAGCCTTCACGAAAGGGCGTCGTCACACCCTGATTGGCTGTGAGGGGAATGCCCCGAGCTGCTTCCACTCGTTAATCAGGAGTCAGTCTTCCCATCCTGCACACAGGTGATCTGAATCAGTCCAGAGGGATTCTGAAATTCAGCCCGAATCCAAAAAAAGATAGCAAGTCTTACACAGTGGGACTGCTGCGATGCTTTCTTGAAGTCTACTTTAACTTAATTTTAGGTATATTTTAGTCGATTTACAATCTGTGCACTTGATGTTCTTTTGTGTTGTACTACTCAAAAGTATACTAAATTGCAAATACTTACAGTAGTAATTTAGTGTACATAAAGAAAGTATACGATTTTCATGTCATTTGTGATACATTGTCAACACGCTTTCTTGAAGGGTACTTGAATTTAACTTTTAGGTATATTTTAGTTTATAAACTGTACTGTACTTTAATGTTCATTTATTTTTAGTTGTACTTCTGTGTACTTTTAGTGTGCTAAAGATTCAATATACTGAGTGTATTTTTTTTCACGAGATAACTGAGATGGTTGAGAATAGTTTTTTAAATTAAATGTTTTGTGTAAATATAGGAGAAGTAGTGTTTTAAATCTTTCTGTATACTACACAAAAATATAAATATTGTAGAAAGTAGAAAAACTACAAATCAAGGAAGGACGACCTGATTCAGGTTTAATTTTTCCAGTGAACATCTGCGCCCATTGAGAGAACACAATTTCAGTTTTGGCAGATGGATGAACATACTTATATGTTTATACAGCTTATACTTTTTTTTTTTTTGATGATTTTAATTACCAAAAGTATCCCCGTAAAGTGCCTTCATATGTTTGCATCACTGCCACTCAAGTCATTATCCATGATGGAGAGATTTAATCTTTAAATTAATCTGTAAAGTTGTGTGCATCATGCAGTATAGGGGTTTTAAATGTATCATTAAAATTGTTCCTGCTTGGAATATAGCTATAGAGCTTTACTACATGCCGCCCAGCCCTTTCTCTCTCTCTCCTCATGTAACGTCCGCCTCATAAATTTATTCTATTGAAAAATAAAAGCACAGTTTTGCAACATCATCACTATTAGCCTGTCTGCATATAACAATAAAAATATAGAAAATACTCAGCTCTCTGCAGGCATTGAAACAATTTAATCAAATAACTAATGAGACACTTAATTTTTGGAAAAAACACAAACCATTTGCTGGTTCCAGCCTTGGAAATGTAAAGATTTGCAGTTTTCTTTGACTGCATTGGAAATTAATTAATCTTTGGGTCTTGGACTGTTGTCACCTTGGATTCTGGGGACTGGTGATGGACATTTTTCTCATTCGTAACACTTAAAAGAATGTAAGATTATTTACAGATGAATTGCCTATATAATTAATTGCAAACGTGGAAGCTCGTGTAAATTATCGGAGCACATTCATTGGAGTCATTTTGGAGAATCAACATGGTGTTGGGCAGCTGAAGACTCAAAGGAGGCTGGCGCAGTTACCTGAAAAAAAAAAATACAAAAGTCCCCTGTGGTTAAGTGGTCATGTAGTTCAGTCTTTGCTTTGAGAGCAGTGAAGTCTTAGAAGGTCTTGGGCAATGTCTCAGATTGCTTCCCCCCTCCGACATCAAAAGATAAGGGTGACGGTAGGGCCGTGGGACAGGCTAACATCTTATTTGATGGCTGTACAGTACATAAACCTGCCTAATGTTACAAAATTTAAGACTAGCTCCTGTTTTAAAAAACAGTGAGGCCGGAAAATGGCCTTTTTTATTGCACACATGACAAAAAAACCGGTAGAAGTCATTTGCCGAGTTAAATGCACAGCCTAAGGTTAAGAACAAGACTTGTGTGATGGGTATTATTTGGTTCATCAAGTTAGAAAATGGTAGAAGTTCCCAGCCAAAGCCCCTCGAGTCGCAGAAAAGGAGTCTGCATCCAAAACTGGTTCTGCTCTCTCTTTGACCTTCATGACTTTAATTTAGCTCCATTACATACACCGTGCTCTCACAGCAGTGTGGTGTGTGTTCTGTCTGGCACGTGCTCCACCACGCACGAATCAGCGGCAATGTTACAGAAAACAGTGTGTGTCCTGTGTGTGTGTGTGTCTCTGGCTGTAGGGGTGTAGGGTATGATTCAGGGGGGGCAACATAGGGCAGCAGAGACTGTCCTTGCCTGGACTTCCAACAGCCTATGGATGGTTGTTGCATTGAGCGAGCGGGAGGTGGGCGGTGTAAATTTTCCCAGCTCTTCCAGGCATCTGAGTCCGCTCGCTGGGCCTCTTTGGCAAGGGGAGAGGGACCAGGTGTCGGCTCTCGTACAAAGGGCTTTGATGCCAGAGTGCAGCGAGATGTCTGATTTGGAAAGAACCCCTTCTGCATGACAGTGTGTGTGCATGTGTGTGTGTGTGTGTGTGTGTGCGGGTGGGTGTTCTTCAAGTAGCTACTAATGTTCAAGTGCAACTTAAGTCATTTAGTAACATCTTGTCAAGCCCGTCTTAAAGATGTTAATCTAATTGGTTTGGAGATTTATCCGACACATCACATCGTGTGAAAAAGGCCACTTTATTACACTTAAATCATCTGATAATATTCATGATCTGGTTCATTGAAGGAAGAAGGTGTCCTTTGAGTCTTTTTTGAAAATGTGTTGTGATAACAGTCCTGACTCTACTGGGAGAAAGAAGGAGAGCCAGGCACTCAGGCTCACCGGAGAATATAGATGGAGTGTCAGCAAATACAAATCATACACCATCCTGAATAATATACAGATGTACTACGAACAATGAAACACGAAATCAAGTGCTTTTTTTCCAAAATTCTCAGTTATAAGAAAAACCTAGATGTACCTCTTACCACAAATAATTCTACAAGAAAAAGAAACTAGGAATGCAACTAACTTATTTTCATTCATACACATTTTCTAAACTGATTAATCAATAGTTTATTCTATCAATCTCAGAAAATGGTAAATCATTCTGTCACAATATCCCAGAGCCAAAAATGATGTCTGCAAATTGCTTCTTGTATCCAAACCAACAACAAGAAACATTTTAAGTTTATGATCATATAAGACGCAAAAAGTATTTGAAAAACTAAAATCGAAGTGTGTGACAGGGGCCCAAACAAAATGCTCCTGACTTTGACTTTAAATCAGCAAAATATGAGAAATGTCTAGTCGTTTAGACATTTTAATGCAAAAAAAACTTCCTTTTTTTATCTCTATAAATGTACTCTGAACACAGTGCTTCAAAGCAACCATCTCAGGTTTAGTCAGTCAAAGGCAGAACCCTTAATTGTGCTGACCTTCATAGTTAGGTATGTTTCCTGAATTGACATTTCTCACTTTTATAATAATCTGTATCTAAAGGCTTTTTCTGAACATTTTTCTGTATTCTGAATGGATGCATTCACTGTGTGCTAACTGTACTACAGGTGTACTACCGGTCAAAAGTAGCTGATCTTCATTATATTGTTATAAAATGACGCTTGAATTTGAAGGTCTAATGGGATGGAAATTATTTTATAATGTCTGCCTCAGCAGCATAAATTCACATGGTTAACTGACAAGTGGAGGGCCAAGTGGGTATGACAGCATTTGACTGGCTTATAGCCATATTTATCTCTACTCCTATCAATTTTGTCAAAGCGTCAATAATGGACCATTCATCATGGTGCATTTGAACGTCTTCAAGGTGATCTGTAGCAGTCTACTTAATACATTTCATAAGGTTGTGGTTTCTGCTTATTCTGCTGGGTAAAAGATCCTTTTTCTGGTGTTTGCTCAGTGAAGGAAGCAACATTTTTTTATCATGCAAAGGCCAAGGGCCATTAAGGATGTGTGCACTTAGTAGTACATCAAAGCTCAGATAGCAGTGTTTGACGGGCACTCCCTCATTGCCCTAACATGGTCGACAGACTCACTCCCTAGAAAGCGAGTGAACGCTTCGCATGTCAATGAGGCTATTTCTGTCACAGGTCAACACGATGCTGCTGAGTTCATAATGAGGAGAAAGGTGCGTCCCTTATTTGGGAATTTTGGATTGTGCTGTCAGCACCTAGGCCACGTCGTCCTTGAAAGAGGGCTTCTCATTATGGATAGTCAGGATGCAGGAGAAACACATTGAAAATTAAATATGCTTATTAAAGGTGATGGATAAATGGATTATGTTTTAATTGGTCTGTTATTATGAGTGGTTGATTGGATTGTCCTTCGCAGGCTATTGATCTTGGGGCCGAGGTTGATTAAGAAGAAGTCAGGGGGATGAGTGAAGTGCAATGTGCATGGAGAATATATATTATATAAGCAGGACAAAATGCCCTTAAGATCAGCTGTGTGAAAGTATTTAAGTTGTAAAGATAAAGGGTACTTCAGTGTCAAAAGTAAAAGTACTCTTTCAAAAAAGGTCTTCTTCCAGAGGTGTCAGTATTTTTGCTTTAATATGCGGTAATTTAATCAAGCTGCACAAAATATCATCTCAGCATTTACATCGTGATGTGCAGAAGTCACATTGCAGGATGTGCAATGTCAATTAAGGCAAATTAACTCAAACATGTCATGCTACAATGTTTTGCTGCTTCATACAAAAGGAAAACTGTCAAAGTTTGTGACACACTGTAATTTAGTTTGATTGAAGGGTTCTTGGATCGACTGGCAACATGGAGGCCCCTCTAGTCGTCTACCGTAAGCTGAAAATGGCTGAAATTGAATGTTTGAGCAGGATTTGGGGTTAGCGAGGTGGCTTCAGGGCCAATATCATTTAAAAACAGAGACGGACTTAAGCCTCGTTATGAAAGTACTGCTTTGAATTATGTTTTTATATTCATTTTTTATTTTCTTCCCAAATCCGTTTGACACTGCGGGGGTTGCAGCTGAACGGATAAGGTTAAAATTGTCTTCCATGGCATGAGAAAACACATACATTTCAATTTAAAGAAATACACAATTGAAACTATAGTCGGACCGACTTGTGCCCTAATGATGGGGCAGCGATGTTATAAGCCTGCTCATTTACACATTCACACAGTCAGTGACTTTTTGTCAGCTGTCCCTCCTACATTTGGCAGCTTTAGTTGTGTTGCTTTTAGCCTGGTTTATGTGTTTTACTTCTTCTATTTGTCCAATGTTGTAGTTATTATGCAGCAAAAACGTAAGTAAACAGGCTCATGGCAAGATGTGGGAAACTTAGGCTGACTATTTTGAGTTAATAACCAGCTTCTTGTGACCGCTTAGCGTGACTGCGATTGTCAGGGTTAGCAAAGCAAGATTACACAAACATATCCTGGGTGTGTTAACTCACTTCGTAGTGCAGGCCTCAGGGCAGATGGCAAACTTTCGACTGTGTATGCAGAGCATGCAAATCACCCGCCAGTAAAAAATGCACGTGACGTGGCTACTGTCACAGATAACGTTGGCTGGAGGTAAGAGGCAGGTTCACTTACACAAGGTGGATCCCGTTATCAGTTGCACCACATCCAGGTGAAAAAAGTTACCTTCGCAGGGCTGGTCTGTGCCCCAGTGTCACACACATAGTGAGTTTACATGTGTTGAGGACTGTTAATCTTCCTCCACGCTCATATTCTATGTTTCTGTGGTGTCTTTTGCTTGTTTCCCTCCACACCTGCACTTCATCACCTGCGTCGGCCAGCCCTGCTCCCAGTGTTCTTCCCAGCTCCTCTCTTGTTTCCCCGACTCATTATCCTCACCAGTGTTTCTCAGTCTCTCTCCACCTGCACCCCATCCCCTCATTAATTTAGTTTATATTTAAGTCCAGTCTGTTGTTCGGTCTTTGTCGAGTCATCTGTTATGTTTGCCTCTTCCTGGAGTATATTTTGAATAAAACTTATTGATCTGCCTGCCTGCCATCTCCTGTTTTTGGTCTGCGCTTGACAGAAATACAGTAATGCATACGGTACATATACAGGACATATATGCTTATATAAACTGAAAATAAAATCTGTCAGGTAACTGCTGACAACAGCCATCAGATAAATGTAGAAAATAAAGTGAGATACTTTAATTTGAAGGGAAAATAAAATAAGTACTTGGATAAATCAACGTACTTACTTTGCCTCAGTAACTGTGATTAAAAAGACAAACAATCGAGTAAAACTGATACGATCCAGTCTTTTATCTCTCTAGTAAATAAAGAACAAACAGTATCATACACTGGACGAGTTGGCTCTGAAGGCAAAGGTGACATCTCACTATGACTTGAGGGTAAAGGTGTCTATATACACATTGCCAGCATGACTCACATTTCCTGCCTCCCTGAGCACAGTCTGTTGAGGTCACACACCCGCAGAAAACCCCCTCCTTGAAACAAACCCAACAACAAAACCCACGCAGATAACAGAGACAGAGGGCTTTTCCTCAGTTTTGTGCTCTGTATGTCATAATTTCCCAACAAAACAGACCCTTACTTAGTTGTATGAGAATGTTTTGACCTCTACCTTATATCGAACATACAGCTTGGTCTGCAGCAAAGACTAACCATTTCTCCGCCTTTGTTTGTTCACACTGAACCACTGCGGGTCCAAAAGAGGCTTGACGTGACCACCTGTTAATCTAAACATGCACCTGGCGACTGTTTATAATCAAATGGATGCTGTTATAATGTACTGTTACTTTACTATATAATGCATTATTGATACTACCTCCAGGGCGCATCAGAGCCGCAGCAAAACTGTCCCCCCTCTCCGGTACACGATTCACCTTTAGTGGGAATGAGGCTTTTGTTTGAGTAAAATACACTTCCCCATGGACTACACACAAACCCACCCTACAAATCATCACCCTTACAGGAACTTTTGTCCATAAATGACATTGTTAAGCTGTTGCAGAAAAACAACAGCATGGCTATAGGTCAGATGATAATAGTCCGGACTGTTGAATTAAATTATTTATTGGACGTTTGAACTGTTGTTTCAATGCATTGATTTCATTTCTGCTACTTTATAAAGCAATAAAACACTCCATGCAGACTGTATTCATTGTGCTGAACAATGGCTTTTAGTTATCCTCAAATCACCCTCAAACAGACACAATCTCAGTGTTGCTGCCAAGAGGCAGGCTGCAGGATACATGTAGCTTAACCTAAAAACAGAAATATCCACTTCAAATTCCCAACTGCTAGTCTGTTCAACAGAGTCCTGGGCTGTAGGTAGAGCTCTTGTCATGCTAAAAGGCATTTTACACCATCTCAACTGAGATGAGAGCACCGAGTCAGGTTTACTCAATGATGCAGCGGTTTATTAGAACTGGATTTTAGGTAGAGGTCCAGAGCCGATCTGAAGGCATGGTATCTGGGCTGAACCGGGCGTATTTTAATGGATCAGTATTGGTTTAAATAAAGCAGATTAAGATCCTATCCTTCCTTTTTAATGAATGTTGTTGTGTTTACCGGACAATACTGTGCAAGGAGCGTGAGTGTGTCTGTTGTTTTCCAAAACTCCAAGAGTATCGCGTCTTCTCTCTAGCAACCATGACCTTCTGTATCTAAGTTAAAAAAGCATGTTGAAAATAAGGTGTGACAGATTTAGTAGACCACAGCTGTTATTTTACTATGCCACATATTTAACATGTAACACTTAACATCAGGTATCGAACTATTAAAGGACCCGATTGGGATGTTTCTAGCTTTAAAGTTATGAACATTGTTGTTATGTTCCAGGCTAAATAAGATGGTATATATAATGTTATACATGATTTAATGGCACCAAATGTCTGAAAAAATGTATCAGTTCATCTCATAAAGTATAGTATTGGCTGCTGATCAAAAACATGGCAAAAATTAAAAAATATTGTTTTCATTGTTTATTATGACACATACTATATATTGATGATAATCATACAAATCACTTGTAGGTAGTTAAAACAGTAAAAGATTAAATATCACAGGACCAAGACTTGAACCCTGTGGAACTCCATATAAAGTCTTGTACTATTTAGACATTAGTTGCCCAAAAGAGACAAAAAGTCAACGTCCTGTTATTTAACCATTTTGGGACTGGTCACTGTGCTCCAGTCCAATTTACTGAATCGATCCAACAGTATTTTGTGACCCGCTGTGTAAACATAGTGCTCATGTCAAGAAGAAAAACAATGTCTAATGACTTCTGGCAGATTTGCTTTTGCAAAGAAGGTGTAAACTTTAATAAGAGCCGTTGGGATCAGAGGGAAGGTGTCACAGGGAGTCCTGTGTAGTCCTTTTCATGCATATATATCTGTAAGATTGGCAATTAAAAATTTTTTCACAGCGTAATTTACAAAAGCTTAAGAAAAAAGAGTAAGTAGCATTTATAATGACAACGGGGAGAAGGTATTTGACTTCCACTTCATCTGTAAGTTGTGTGTATCCAACTTGCTGAGTGACCAAGTTTCAAATCCCTGAGTGACTTTCATCGCTCTAGGCTGTCTCTTCAATCGGTCAAAGCAAAAAATATTAATGGGAGTGGACTGCCAAATCTCCTTTAAAAAAAAAACAAAAAAAAACAGCAATAACAAAGTGAGCTGTGGGCAGCAAACACCGCACAGCAGTTCCTGGAATTGTTTGCTCTGTTTGCACATGACTTGAAATTTTACCAGACACTTTCTCAAAGGAACAGGTTTACAGCAATGTTCCTGCCAAGGTGAAGGACGCACACACAAAGAAAGTCGAGCAGAGTGAGATGACAGAACGGGGGAGGATGGAGAGCATGGAGGAAGCCATAAAACAAATCTTGCTCATTACATTGTTGCTTCCCCTCACTATAAACACAGGATTGCCATTGAGGGAACTCTTATAATTTTATTTGAAGAAGAAGAACAGCATTGGATGAGGGAATAAAGCAGCGGAAATAGTTAAAAGCGCCCTTATCGTGCCTGTTTTCTCCGAGCCACATGGGAAAGACAGCATTAAATGTCACCACAGAGAAGTTCACTTTGAATTGTATGTGTGAGTCTGCTCATTAATCAATTTATTGGTCTGCATTTCACATCACTTTGCAAGCTAACTTTTCTATAAAACAAGCAATTCTCAGGGTGTAGGTAGAGAGACATTACAGTGATTGTAGAGGTTGCAAAGATGTAACCAAACATTCAAAAAACACAGTCTGATTTGTTCTGTCTCTGTATATTATTCAGCTGCAACAGCGACATGATGTAAATAACAAATTCTGAACTGTGTCCATGTACACGACTGAAAAAGCTTGCACTTACTATCTCTGCTGTTGACAAGGGGCCACGGTTCTTGACTTGGATTCAGCTGTGGCTTCTGAATAAATCATCTGAGCTCCTAAAGTGGGTTCACTCCAGGCCACAGTAGTAAGTTGGCTCGAGACTCACCTTCGGTACTGACTGTTCTCGGTGAGCAGAGTTGAGATAATGGCAATGTATCAAGAAAATAAGTTCTGATTATGCATAGGCAACTATTTTTGTAGATTGTGAAACCTATGTTGAGACAATTATGGTTTTCGTTTGGTCAAATATGATGTGCATAACACATACAATCATGTTTCCCTCCAATATGTATTCTGCTAGGATCACCGTTCATACTGTTTCCCCTCTCGCACATGCACTACTACCCTGAAATTGTCTGGATGTTACCAGGAGGAGCTGTTTGTTTGAATGCAAATATCAGAATCAGCCGTCCTGGACATCACTGAACTTTACCATGCCGGCTTGAGCCCAAGAATTCACAGCGAGCTAGTGGGCATGTTGATGTTGAAGATGAAGTGGCACGGAGCATAGCTGCTAGGGTTGGGCGATGTCTGCCAAATTGGCATATGACGATGTCTACAATGAAACATCTTGATGAACGATGACATCGTTGTTTGCAAATTTGATGCATCGCGCTCTCTTGTGGGGAGCGTTTTAAATCACGATGTTACAATGGTCAGGGATAAGTAGTCGATGGCTCTCAGTTATCGGCGATGGACGATGGCATCGTTCATCGGCCCAACCCTAGAAGCTGCATTGTGCTCTTCGCTGCTTGCCTTTATACTGCTTTCTATTCTTTTGTTGTAATTGCGGCATCTTCTAATACATGATGTATTGAAATCAAAGCAAAAAACACTCGTCATTATGGGGTTTTTCCAATAATGGTGTGAGGGAGCACAGTAAAATATATAAATTATAAATTATTATGAATTATAGGAGTTTAATAAAGGTTACACCAAATTCTCTGAATGTCACGCAGCTCTCCGAGGACGGATCTCTTTTCAAGGCACTTATAATGATGACTGTATTTAACTTTAAACCCTTCTGCCAATAATTCTCTACAAATCCATACATGCCATCAATGCTGCAGTGGTCTATAGGGGGTTTTGAAGTCAGTATTGCTCGGGGATATGCAGCATAAATTCCCCTTTGGCAGATCTAGGCTGACTGCTTCGAAGAGGCGATGTTACCACTACTGCTTTTCCTCTGCTCACAGCTTTTAATTCCACTGAAGGGAAATAGTGTCGTCTGAACAGCTTGATTTGTCAAGGAGCACAACAGAGACACAAGGCAACGGTCAGTCTCTCAGCTCGACTCTGCTGCTCCTTCCCTTTTTTCTTTTGTTTGCACACACTGACTAAAAGACAAAAGATAATGGGTATCGACATCCTTTGTGGATTGCCTCAATTTCATTGCCAAGAAAAATAGAAACAAATTGAGCTGGATTGTAAAAAAAACGGGTAGAGAAAAAAACAAAGGTTGCATAGTTCCATTTAGAGATGATGGAGAGGAGAATCTCCCTGAATGCTCCCTGCAGAGCCGTGTGCCGAGGCTGTATACCAGAATAACCTCCTGCCCGGTGCTCTGCTGACTATTTCATTTACAGACAGGAGGTCACAAGGGGGACATAGTTTGGCCTCTGCAAGAATTCATTACTCCAACCCCATTACCTTGAATAGGAAATGAAGTCCCCGGAAAAAAAAAGGTGGAATTAAAAGAGCTGAGGGAAATGTGTTAGCTTCAAAAAACATGATCGCGTTTGGGCTGCCATAGGTTAACTCTTAACATTTTCCAAGAGGCGGCCGCGGCATCAAGGCGTCCTCGATGCCAATCTGTGAGGAGACACAATGTGTACCTTATGATGTGAGTGACTGGGGAAATTGGAATCTTTATCTCTCCCTCTCTACAACTCTGTCTCTCTCTCTCTCACTGACTGCCAGGAACAAACATGTCTGAGTTTGTTAATTAGACACAGAGAGAAAGACAGAGAGAGGGACTGTTTATCGTGGTGCCGATCCATCTTTGGCAGTCTGGCCGGGAGTTTAAACTGTTATCTTCCTTTATGAAGGAAGATATCGTAAGATTATGATCTTAGGGATCCAGTCCTGCCAGAATAATATTGCCAGGGTGTAAAGAAAAAAGCCAATTTCAGTATTTCAAAGCGCGTAGTCCAACTTGATAATTTTAACTCAACTTTATGGATTATTTAAAACAAGTTATTTGGTGTAAAAGAAATGGTATTGCCATCAGGGTCTCACTGAAGCCAGTCGAGAGAAGAGCGAAGACATTTTTTCCAATGAGAAAAACCTTTAGGATATTTCGCTCTTCTTTAAATAAATATACTTTAGTTCTGATATAACTGACGCTATAGCAGCATCTATGCTAACCTCTCTAGCTGAACCACGCCTGTACAGTAGCTGCTGGTACTGTAGTTCCTCGTAGGATGCTAATCTGTTCCAGATATGTGATCCAGCTACTTTGCAAAGTGAAAGGAAAACAGCCAAGTTAAAAGAATATGCCTATATGACTACTGTAGCACATCTAAGTCAGTTTGTTGGTTTGTTTTGTGACTTTTTCTTAATTATTAACTGTCTGGCTACCTTTTACAGTCCTTAACTTCTTGTAAAGGTGTCATTTTAACATACAAAAACCAGATACTGCATTTTGATAGCGAGCTTAAGAGTTGAAGCAGGGGGAAATACGAGCCTGGTCCACTGCAAGTGTAAAAAGTCAGCCTGCCATCAAGTCTTTATGCTAAGCTGAGCTAATCACCTCCTGGCTCCAGTTCAAACTTTAACACACAGACATGAGATAACTCACTGTAAGAAAGTGAATTAAAAGGTCGCATTAAGTCAAACTTCTCCTTTAAACACACATAAATGAGCCACAGTGTTGCATCAGTGACTTTGTTTTTTTTCATTAGAATGAACACAGGCACTGTATTTTATCTTGCATGCACAGTTCTGCTGCTGTATAGACTCACTGGCACATTAGATGTATATGAATATGTATCAATGCAAAATATTCCCAAATAAATTTATTAGAGCAACATTTTCTAAAAGTTACGGTGGCCAGCTGTTTCAGGAACTATCTTTGAAATGTCCTCTTCCTTCTTAAATCTCTAACTTGACCTTTGTCACCCATTTTTGAAGATTAATGACTTGTCCTGAGTATCAACACATCATTGGCTTTGGTCCTTTCATGGGGTTTGTTGAGGAACCTTTTCAGAATCAGAATCAGAGTCAGAATCAGAGTTGCTTTTATTGCCGAGTAAGTTTACACATACGAGGAATTTGCAGTGGTCTGTAGGTGCGTAGGAGTGTTACTGACCGTTGCCGACTACTTTCCTGAAGTCATTAAATAGTATGATCATCATATCAGGGGCTGTGCAATACACATGATCACACACTCTCCGCCAATATCTAAAAATCTCAACTGCGTCTAATTGCGTACATCTTTAGATCAAACAGTCCTGAAAGTAGCATGTGCTGATTAGCAACCGTTACATTACATTTAATTTAGCTCTCCTTCTTTTAACCCCACCCCAACTTGTTCTCCCTCTCCCTCCATCTCTCTCTGTCCCCACCCTACTCCCTGTGCTCTGGGGGTGGGAGTACGGGGTAGATGGGTGCATTAATAATGCAGTGCTGCCTGGAAACCAAACACGCTGCAGCGGAGTGCTGTGTAGAATTCTAAAGAGGTATTTGTTTGTACGCCGATGCCACCCTCCTCCCCCTGCACCTCTTCGCAGCCCTCTCATCTCGTCTCTACTCCCCCCCCCAACACACACACCCGCCTCAACAACCATCCAGCATCAGTGTACAGATCTGTTTGTCTCCCCTTTAAGGATGTCTACTGTACAGTATGTACTGTGAGAGGGGCTTGGGAACAGCCACCCTCTTGAGTTATTGCTATAATCAAGACGATGCTCTTAGTGCATCCTCTGAATTGGCTACTTTACTACTCATACTTTTCTTTCAGAGAGCGATGCAACAAGGAAGATGTTGTGACTCTGAAGCTGAACCGCAATGAAAGACTTCTGCTGTGCATTCACCGTACAGCAATATGACGGCGACGGCATAAAATGTCACGAGAGAGACGGAGATGCACACGAAATGAGTGAAAAAAAGACGAATATAGCGCTTCGATGTAAGTTGGAGTCAAGCTGTCAGTTCGGATTAACTGTGATTGTGCCACTACTCAGAAGTTAGAGGTTCAAAGGTGCTTAGGTGCATCAAGTTAAATTGTGCATGTGATCTTGTTTAATTCTTGGATCTTAGACCTTTTGTGGGTATAAAAAATAACTCCCGGAGTTATAAAACACAGTCATGAACACAAAGTCAAATTCTAATTCTGTGCCAGGAGTCTTTGTTCCTCATTTATTCTGGTGGGTCCTACTTCATGTTGTGTGTCTCTGCCAATAACATCAGTGCTGCTGAGTTATCAGGGCACATACAGTATTTAACATAAATAGGTTTTCAGCAGGAAGATAGGTGTAATGTCTATTTAAAACTGTTCTTTGATGGTGTGCTAGTGCCATTAGATGTTCTGTCTTCATGTACCATCAGAGGGGACAAATTCCCACTGGATGTGAAAAACTGAAGTGGTAGAAATATTGTTACTGTTTGATTAAATGGGAACGGGCACCAGAACTGCAGGCAGGCAAGAGGGCAACTGAACCCGGGCTCAGATCCTCTACGGACACCATGTTAGAAGTGTAGAGATTGAAGAGGACGATGACAGAGGTAATTAAGGGCGCACTGACACTAGGCAATCCGTACTGTGCCCAAGCATGTTTGACCCCCAAAGTCCAGTTTGTTTGACTTGTGTGAGCGCTCCTTACCATGCTCAAGCACGGTACACTTCCTTGGCCCTGGCCCGGTTGGAAGAGGTGTGCTAAGGCACGGTACAATTGCTCGTGCACAAGCACAAGCACAGGTGCGCAAAAGCCACAAGCAACAAAAAAGTCAGTAAAGTTATTTTTCACAGTGTTGTTCTCCATTGTGATAAGATAACCATGTTCAGGCCCGGTTGCAGCCGGACCGATGTGAGTGCAGAGCAGCGGGGGTCTGAGGAGGAGGGACAATCGTGCTTCGGCACAATACGGCGCAACTGGGCCAAGTGTGAGTGTTCGCCCTATGATGAGAAAAGAGTCAGTGGCCGAGCAAGAGACAGAAGACAACAGTAAATCTCACACTGGCTTTTAGCTGTTGGCAACAAAAAGCTGCACAACAGATGCAGAGCTGTTAGGTTAGCTTGATTTTACTGTTTTGAGTTGTTGTCGTGACATGTGAAGGTTTGTTTGTAGTTGGCACATAAAGTTAAACTACATCCAACAAACTGTCACAGAAACCTGGGATTTGTATTCATGACAGTTGTGTTGCACTTATTATTACATAATGCTGATTTCAAACATTTGAAAGTTTTAAACGTTGTCTTAAATTGATTAAAATATCTTAATTAAGATATTAAGGGCAGCTCATGAAGGTGTCTGTTCAAATTCAAATTGTTCATATCCTTTTTGGGTACTCGCCTGCCATTGAACTAGCACTGCAAGACCACTTAAAGGACACATGCACATTGCATACCTCATCATCTTGTACCATCTGAATGTAAATACATACATATACAAATATATACATCACTGAATAGTTTTAAATGAGTATAATAACATTGCAATACACCATTATCATCTGAGTGGAGGGAAATTCACTGTGTCTGAAACTGTGGAGAAAAAAATGTATCAAAGTTCATCAAAATGTAATATTTATTTTTGAGTGGGACTCCCTCTCAGCTGTTCTGCATGACAACACATCTTACAGTCCATTGAAATGAAGCACTGTTGCTTAAATTGGACTTACTCACTTCTTCACCTCCCTTGAGTGCAGGCTGGAAATACAAACACAATTCAATTACTAATCTCCTATTGACTCTGCTGTGTTGACTGGGTTTCCAGCTGGGGTTTCAACTATCAGTTGCTGTCTATTTGATTAATGCACACAATGCTGTGAGATATTCTTTCTTAATGTTTTTGTTACTGGTCGCCCTTTGCCCCCTCAGCTTTAGTACTTCTGTACTCGCTGCTGATTTGCATATTCATTAGTTTGAGCTCTGCACCTGCTGCCACCCACAGATGAAGCTGAGGAGATTAGCGGTGCATGACGCCCAAATTTCTACAGTCGATTTGGACCGACTTTTACTGTGGGAATCATTGAAATTGACTCCTGGAAAGCTAAGAATTAACCACTGGAACCTGCTGTATTGTCAGGACTCAAGGGACTAATAAATACTTCTGAAAATGTTGCAGGACCCAACATTTTTTGTAAAATAACCTTTTAATCGGGTTACTGTCTTGTACCTCCATGGAGACATCCACGCCTACATTTGCTCTAGAGATGTTGCACGGCAGCCGGATCAATATATTCCTTGATTCCAAAATCAATGCTGTTAAAACACCCGTACGCATTACCAAAACACCTGTACACACTGCTATGTATTCAAGCCAGCACTCTTACAAGCAGGTAACAAGCAGACAACTAGTCAGACAAGCCAGCTCTCTTTTTCCTCAATGCTCATCAACTCTCCGGCAGTTTTGTGACCTTCGCTCTCTCGATCGGCACAGCCCCCGCAACCGCTCCACGACAACTTCATCCGTCTGTATAAGGCGTCAAGTGTTTCTCTCTGCTTTGTAACTGTGCACTAAAGACTCAAATCGATGATGTCATTAGGTGACACTTCTTAGAATTGATCCTCCTACAATTAATTAATGATTGACTGCGCAGGCTCGTTCGACTTTAAAATCAAATGCATAACTCACAGATATGAATCAGAAGATGCACATTCCCCAGTCAAAATCACCATACCTGCTATCATACCCTCCAGCAGCTCTTCCATTATTCACTGTCTATAGCCTAATCCGCTGGTTGATTCATGTGTTGTGCTCTCCGGTGACGCCGCCATTACTACAGAGGCGTAGTCGAACTGAACACAGATTTACTGACAGTAAAAGCACGGCTGGATTGATCGAGGCAGGCGTCGCCCCCACTGATGGATGAAGGATGCTCATGTAAATGTGGACGCCTTTCAGGAGGCTAATCTGACATTGTGTGCTATCGTTTATGACAAAGCTCCTCAGAATTAAGCTTCACATCAATGGTTTTGATCACAAGAGTAAGCGAACGGTTTACAGAACAAGTTTTTCATAGGTACTTGTAAAAAGTACATTATCTGTACTGTACCCCAACAACACTGCTTCCTACTACAATGGATGACAAGAAGCAAAATACAATGGGATGCTGTACAAAATGTTATAGGAATCTGTCTGGAGTGGGAAAAGTACTGCTCCGATGTGTTTTTGGATCCAGCTTTCTCTTGTTTTCCTAAACTTTAGGTTCACGTCTGATGTCTGTAATGTTATAGAAATTTAAGGTTTCCACTGAAACTTGGCGAAACTCAGTTCAAAAAGTTTCAATTTTAGGAACTAGCAGTGACAGAGACAGACAGTTGCGTCACCTCAGGTTGTCTCAGCCGTAAAGCTAGCTGTAGCCGTTTGTTCTGCTCCTGCATGAGAGGAGATAACTTTCAATACTACCAGGTGGCAGTGGTCTGTACCCATCATCCAAAGGGACATCAGGTCTGTGGATATACGAACCGTAGTTATACTAAAGCAGCGTATTTCAACACCACTGTCAGTAATTTAGCTGCTTCAAATCAAGAAATACTGTATTGCAGATAGCTCTGGCGAACAGGGTGAAAATAATGCCAAAGGGGTGAATTAATGGATACTACAGCCGCAGGGTCGAGGGGTTTTCCCTTTCTTTTCTGCTTCTCTTCTTGTGCACTGATTTGCTCTGCTGAACAGCCAATCACAATGACTACTCGCACCGACAGGCTCCGCTGCTGATACAGAACGCCCAGTCGGCTCAAAGGACTTGGCGGCTGACCGTCAGCCTGGCGTGTCGGGGCCCTCAGACACCAAGCTTACATGTAGTCGTCCTGTGTTGCTCAAGTCTCAGCTCTATATAAAAAGTCCAAAAGTCCAATATGTCAGAATTCCCAACTGCCAACACTTTAGGATGGCGGCCAACCCGACCTACAATCCCAAAGAGTCAGTATTTGAAAATCTTACAAATTGGACCTCTTTAAGTCCCATTATATAATTAGTGTACCAATTTTAACTAGTTTAAAGGTTTTTACTCTGTACTGCGTTATTATTACAGATTGTATTTAGGATTACAACATGCTCCAGTGAGGCCACCTTCACGAAAAAAAAACTCTGAAAGGAAACTTACATCGAGAGGTTATCCTCAGGTCGATGAAACAAAGCCCTGTGTTGGGCAGCTGGATACATCCATAAATATCTCATAATAAGCCAGCGGGCCTGCATCTCATTAGGGAGGTGGGTGTCCATTGGGAGCCTGAAGGACTTGAGCTCAGAGATGTCCTGGCAAAAAGTTCAGACTGAGTCAGACGGCCTCTGTAAGGAAGACTGATCACCTGCTCTGCACGACTTTAACTGAACAGGCAGATGCACAGTCTTTTCCTCCATCCAGGACCGCTTCCAAGACAGCACCAAATCCAAACATATCGATCGACAGGGTTACATGGCCTGTATAGTCCTAAATCTGTAAAAGGACCATCACTCACTGTACAGGGCTCGGCTGTGGCGGTGGCACTGACTGACGCGTATTTTCTTGTGTTGTTTTTGAGCAGGAATCCACGATCAAGTTAAGGCAATTCATTTGGTCAGCGGTGCAAAGAAAAAGCATACTCAAAGACTGTGAAGCCTCACAAACTGTAATTAAAACTGCATCCCTCACATAATGAGTGTATTGTGACCTTGACTTAACTTGCAAGATGATTGAATTAATTTCTTTTGTCACATACAGAAAGCACACAGAGCCAGCTTTATAAAGAACATTAACCAAAGTAAAAAGAAGCCATTGTTTTGGTTGCTTAGTGATTCATTGCTATTTAATAAAGCGGCGTGAAAGCAGCTGATGTATCTCTCATATATAGATGTATCATTTAGAGGGTTTTTTGTAATAAAGACAAATGATGGGTGCATTTGTAAGCTCTTTTAGTGTCTTGGAATTAATCAGTTCATTCCTCAGGACTGCATGGGCTCCCATTACCGAATATGTATCACTTCTTTTAATGTACTAAAGTGATATGGCGCCTTGTAAAACCACTTTAAAGCAAGAGTGTGTCCGGATGATGCATCGAAGACTTCTTTTAGCTTGTGTGTTTGTTAAAAGCAGACAACAAGCGTGCGGTCACATTTACTAAATCAGCTCTCCCCGGGGACAGCCGTGAAGTTGTCTCTTTCTTTATTTTCTTATTCAATTTAAATTTCACACCGTTCACAATAAATGTCTTCCGAGAGTAATGTTCTTTAAAGTGTTTATACATTATACATTTTAATGAATTCATTTGGCATAAATACTTGTCTGAAATTAATTTCACAGACGCTGTTGTGGAGAAAGGAAGAATACATTGTTGTAAGTACTATTATCTTTAATGAATTAAGGTATCTCGCTCTCTCAGCTTGCCACCGGGCCTGTTTTAAAGAGAGGACCGTGTTAGCACAGCGTGTTATTCTGTATAAGTCACATACGCGGTAATATGTAACATCAATTATAGAATTTAAGCCTCGCGCAAAAATGATAGATTCTGAACTGCTCAGAATCAGCAGGTGAAGAACTTGATTATCTTAAAAAAACATTCATGTTCATCCGTCTTTTGGTTTTTTGCTGTTCGTATTCATAGATTATACAACGTGCACCGCTCATTTGCATCCGAAGCGAGCAGGCTTTAAACTGGAGGTCGTACCCATCTTCACGAGACCAGAGTAAATGTTTGACTGTCGAGTGTGGAAAATTAATTAATATTTTTTAAAAAGATAATACGATTGTCTTGCGGTACAATATTCAATGATAATGAAGGATGTATTGACAGTGTGTGAGATGCAGTGTTACGTGGCCTCATTTAAACACGGGTAAACAACTAAATGGGCCAGTGTGCTTTGAATGTATTCCTCTCCAAATATTTTAATGCAAATCTAAGTGCGTGCGATTGTGCGCGCAGTTAATGTTTACGTGCATGTGCCTTCTTTGTTTAAACCAGAAGGAATGATTTGCTTTGCCTGCTCGAAACACATCGAGCGGGATTCAGGTTGATTGGGCAGCATTGTCGTCCTTAACATTTCATCATTGTCACTCTGGAGCCTCACTGCTGGTTTTCCATTGAAATAAATAAATGGGCAACGCTGGATCTTCTATTTACTTCAAATAATAACAACATTCACGGTCCACATATCGCCTGCGTAGGTGTCGCATGTTTTCCTGTGTGCCCGTCTTTCAAATAAGAATAGTAAACATGCTTAAATTAATCTATTCATGTACACACGAAAGGAAGCAGGCAGTTTTGTGCCCTCCAACGCTGCTTTCACATGTATTTCCATTAAATGAGCTTTCAGCTGCGGAGCCAGTTTAACGCGTGAGAGAGTAGAAAGGCAGGGTGGAGAAAGAAATGGACATTTCTGCTTTGGCTGGGATGAATACTGCATGAACACATGTTATGGTTTGGCCCTAACCCCATAAAACATCAGCGATCTCATAAGCCGTGGACTAACCCAAATGTAATTAATTTACCAGAATTTGAAAATGGCTCGGTTTAAAATGAGAGGTGAAGATGTGAAGAGTTGAAAGATCTTGTGGCCTCACTTTGAGTGCTCTGTATTCATGACGCAGCGCTGGCCATCCCAAAATAAATGTCAGGCCAGTGTGAGGAATTCTTAAGTCCTGTCACATATTGATCTCTGTCTAATAGAGTTTTAAACAGCGATCCTCGGCTTCAAGAGATGCCCTTGCTATCAAGCATGTTACCTTTTGTACTGAGGACATCAAACTTTCACATTGTGCCGTTTTGAATTCAATAGCGTGTACTTCCTTGCAGTGAGAATTTTTGCAGACTCTAACCTGTAGGTAATGATGTCAGATATCAACCTTCCTGACAAATTGTTAACAGCTGTAAGAATATTCTGGTGAGAGTTCAGCTTATTTGGATAATATAGTAAAACATTTATACATTTCAGGTCATATTTGCGGTTCCGAAACAGCGTTGACTCAAGGCTGACTTGACTATTTAGGACCGTAATGGATGGATGTGGTCTGGCAGCTGATTTGAGTCATCCATCCGTTTTGTGTGCATTCTTCTATGTGATTGTTTGTGTAATATCTTCCTCCAGGGGCAGGGTGACACTATCAAACATCTGCTAATCTGAGTGCGGCCATGAAATGAAGCCGCATGAAGTATTGTCAACAATTACTTCCCCCACTTCTTCTTCTCCGAGCAGCCTACCATACAGGCACAAGCATGGAGGACTTCACAAGCCTTTAAATCAAAGCAAGGTCTGGAAAATTGTGCAGCTTCTTTTTATCTACAGCAGCGACATTACTAATACCAAGTGTTCCCTGACTATATATACTGTAAATCTCTCTCATTATTACTTTTCTGTAATCAGTCTGTCATCGCACCTCTTTTGTGATTTTATTTCCCGGTGGAGTTCTAACCTTTTAGTAGTCTTTAAATATGCCAGCTCTGGCCCAACTCCTGGCGAGCTGAGTGACAGTCTTGTTTCCGCTGGTGAGACTTTATAATTTGACAAAAAAAAACCCTGTCCGCCCAACCAAATCCTCCAACATTTTCTCTGTCACATACAATAAAGCCTTCAGCTGAAATGTAAAGAAATGTAGGGATGTCAGGACTGTATTATACACCAATCTCAGAACTTATAGACCGGAAATAAAATGTAATGTTGGTGCTTGTACAGGGTGAAGAAGACAGGGCAGCCTGTGTCTGATTTCTGTTTGTAATAGATCAATGCGAGTCACTCAAAATGGTGGAACTTCAGGAAACTTTCGCGCAAATCTTCAACGTTTTTGTGTCTTTTAGCTCAAGTTTTGGTTTTGCTGTGTGGCTCAGTAACACAGCTTTAATCTGCCTCACCGCCAACAGAGAGCTGGTGTTTTTTAGCTGGAGAAGCTAAATGAACCGTGTAAACAGCAATAATAGATAAGCTTGTGAAAAAAGTTTTAAATATCTAGCAGCTGAGGAACTTAATTTTCTCAAGTGTTGGGTTGAGAAAAACCTGTGAAAGGGGAGATGAATATCAGACTTTCTGGTTTGTACTACTTCTGATTTTATTATGTGTTAATACCTTGTATTCCCCTACATTTTACCTGCAGTACTTGGTGTAGGTTAAGCTAATATTTAGTTTTATACCTTAATGTTATCATGGTTTATTTATGATTGCATTGATTGCCCTCTCCTGTAGTGTTTTACTGATGAGTGTTTCTGGGTAGTGTAATCATCCTGTGTGTTACCCACTCACTGCCACAGGTTAAATCTTACTCATCAGCACTCACACAAGGCCCTCATCTTGTCATGTCTGCCCATGCATACATGAATGCACCTATGCAACATTACACTATCAGTATATTTCAATATAAACATGCAGCCCATTGTTTTTTTTAATTGCTCTTACTGCAAGACTCTTGAATCAATGCACAGTCTGTGATAAACCCACAGCAACACAATCTTTTCCTTGCATTTTCAAAGCCACATACAGTGACAGGTGTGTTAGTGTATGTTATACATTGGATACTCTTTTTACATAATCATAATACTTTATATTCATATCATGAAGTCTTAAATGTATGCTCCAAATACAGGTATTAAGCAAGAATTCAGCTTCACTAAAGATGTAAATGTTGTGTCAGCCGTTTGCATGGCGCACACACACACACACACACACTGTTGTGCAAATCCTCAAGCCTTTCCTCTCATTCAAACTGCTGTGCTTGCCAGGACATGATTACAGTTAGAACTGAAAGTTCTCTCATTAGAGTGCTTTTCATGGTCATGTGGAGTCTGTGAAACACTCAACAACATATAGGCGTTCAGCATAAATCTGGTGGAGCTCTATATGCCTCTCCTATAGACTATTTCCTGTCACAGAAGGTGAAATGACCTGCAAACTGCAGTATGAGCTGACAGATGAGTTATTACCCTGTTGCAATGTACAGTACACTACATATTTCCCTTCACATTATTTCCAAGCATAACATGCCTTTTGCATTGTTCGAAGGATGCCACCTAAGAATACTTTCCTTTAAAGCAAACTCCGGCTGTCTTTACACTTTGCAGGCGCAGCTTTTTTAGACAGAAAAAAAAATAAATCCATCCTTCACTGTAAAAAGTGTTTAAGGGTGGATTAAAGGGTGGATTAAAGTGTTTAATACACGTACCTTGAATTTCTTGGCCCATTTTTCGGGGGATATGCAGCATTTTAAAATTCTAAAAGATAAGGAGCCAAAAATAGATGAGGTGATATGATTTTGTGATGTGTACCGAACAGTTATGAAATACAGTAATTTATGGGAAAAAAATATTCACCTTAAAACTCCGACAGTGAATGTGTTGTTCGGTGTCAGCCCATCAGAATGACAGAGCAAAGCAGACTTTATGTTTTGCGCCGACATGAAATAATCATTCCAACAGGAATCCATCATGGAATAAGGAGGGATATCAGTTTCTTCAACAGCGGAAACCTCGGGGGCTCCCGTGTAATGCAGCCATTGACCATATTCACAGGGCGGCCATTTTCCTTTGCCGTCATGGTCAGTCTGGGAAGGTCCGATGTCGTATAAACTTAGGGAATCCGACAAGCTGTTAGCATTTCAGTTTCACATCTTGGATACAACTATTTAAGACTGAAACACAGTGGATCTTGGCTAATCACACATTAACATCAGTAACATTAGCTCGGAAGTGGTTGAATGCTATTGTTAGCTAATGGGTTATCGATGCATGTATGTAGTTTTACCTTGAAATCTGTCCCGACGCCCCTCCAGATTGTCACTATCCATCATCTTTTCGGTTGCTGATCGGTCGGGAAGCGGTGAAATGATCAGGATTTGTCAGATCTCTCCATTTATACAACTTACAACCTTGAACACAGCAGCACAGTGTTATCCCACATTCAAGCTTCCCGCCCCTAAAATCAAATTAAATCACTTAATCACAATAAGCTCCTTGAATGCAGTGATTATCACCAGCTGATGATACTGTACGAGGAACATGCCCAGTGCGCCATCTCCTCTGCAGATGTGTGCCATTTGCAGCCACTGAGCATTCATACATTACCTGTCATATTTGCATTTTTATGGGGGGCAGCTGCAATATTTATTTATTTATTTTTTCTTTTTCTGGATATTTTGGCTGCTATGAGTTGTTTTTTCTGGAACAAGAAGGGGAAGTGGAAAAGAGGTGAAATAAAAAGATTAAGGGCAAAGTAAGAAGGAGAATCTGAACGGATAACAACAGGGCCCCGGCACTTAATAAATGAAACAATTTTGAGGTTTGCTTCCTCATTTGCAGTTAGCTGCATGCGCTTGCTTCATTAAAGCCTCATTATGTAATACACGAGTAAGAGACTTGAAATAATACGACCTGGTGAATTAAATGGAACGTCAACAACAATCCACACTCGCCCGACCCCCGTCATATCACGCCCAGCCCATTTTTAATCTCCCCGGGAAAAACACGCAACATCCCGCCCTTTGTAGTCCAAACACATTTGCCATTCCTCTTTCAAAGTTTCCCTTTTTCCTTTCCCATATTTAATTTTCCTGTCAATCTCCTTCACTTCGCCTCACCACTCCTTACAACTCACCACAAAGCTTATCTTCCCTCTCCTCTCCCTCAAAGCCCCCTCTATATCATCATGCCCTTATTCTTTTTCTTCCTTTTTTCATTGTAGGTCCACAAACTTGCTTCACTTCTCTTTCTTCCATCATTCCCCCACTTCAACTCTTCACTCAATTCTTGGAGATTGGAGTCCCCTCCTCTTGATCTAGCCTCCCCCTCTCTGTTCCCCCTGTCCTCTCCGGTCTCTTTGCAGGCCCTCCTTCAGTGGCTCTGTCTGGTGTGTCAGCCTGTGAAGCTTCTGCGCTACAGTACATCCTGTTGATAGGAAGCATCCTGTGCATCATCACTCCCAGCTGCCTGTGGGTTCAGCTGGCTCAGTCTGGCCCATCTGTGTGATCTTCTGCCAGATAACTGGGGTTTGGCTCTGCATGATCCGTCCCTCTCCAAGCCATTTGCCAGGAGAAAGAGGTAGGGAGGCTGGAGAAAGAAAGGTGCAGGCTGGACAGCGAGCTCTGCATTGAGTGCTCTGCCCAAGGGGGCTCCGTGGTGCTCATCCCGGCTCTCCTGGGATACTATACGTTGCTCTTGTATAACAAAGGACACGAGAGCCCTATGTTTATTGAAGGATGTGTAAGGATGAGCTCCAGGTGTGATGGTGACGCAGGTATCTAATCCTGGTTGACATTTAAATGCCATGACTACTATTGATATATGGTTTGAGGTGCCTCTGGGACATTGCTCCTATTCCAAATGTCTGTGATATATTTCGAAGGAAAATCTAATAAAAGAAACGCGGACTAAGCAGTGGGATCTACATTTTTTGTCATCCTGCCTTGCATTCTCTGACTCTCCATTGTGATTAGTAGCAACGGTGTGAATGTGGCTCAGAGGACCTCGTTGAAGGTCAGAGCTGAGAGCGTTCAGAAGATGCGTACCAGGTGGAGCTGCAGCCACATTCAGGTTTGAGGAGTGAGATTTTATTTTTAAAATAGCGACATCAGGGAGATAGAATGATGTTGTGACAGCTCACACCACCTTTATGTGCTAAGATGCACTAGATGAAAATGCACATAAAGCTTTAATAGGGACATTTTTACTTCCAGAGCCTATGTGTTGCTATAATAAGAGATCTCATCAAAATGTGTGAAAATGTCTTGACCTTTGTTCTATATTTTGTTGAATTGTGTACTTTCATAATCCCAAATGTTTCCAGCAACGCTCGGAAACAGAGAAATCAGTTTTTTCACATTTGATTTGTGTTTTATGTGGTCACCTGTTGCTATAGTATGTCAGAGTGAGGATGGAGGTCAGCGAATGTGACTAAAAATAAAATAAAACTTTAATACATTATCTCATCTGTGAATGTGATTTCTTCCTGAGCCACTACATATATATTAATCGACAATACTGGGTGTTTGACCATTAAGACAACAACTCTCATGATCCCACGCTACTTCACAGCTTCTTCAAACTAAGACCCCTAGTGGCAGAGAATACAAACTGTTCATTTTAGGTTTTGGTTAGATTTTGAAACAAAAAGTACTTCTGCCATAAATTCTTAATAATCTCCTGGAAAGAAACACGTAAAGTGATCATAAATAGAGTTAAAATAGAAATAATTGAAATTTATATTTTTATCTGCTGCACAGAAAATAAAACATTCTGAGACCAACAGAGTGAAGGATAAAAGATGACAATTTTCTAGCCATCTAATCGATTCATCGGATTCCAAAAAGTAATCATGTTTGGAAGTAACTAAGTACATTTACTTACATACAATTTTGAGTTACTTGAACTTCACTTGAGTATTTCCATGCTGAAGACCTCAGAACCTGTGGCAGTAAAATGAGACGGAGAATAATCTGGAGAGGGACTCGAGTCCTGAATCAGACTAAATACTTTAAGATCAGCTCAAATTTGAGTTCAAGAACTTTGTTTATATTTTTTTCCGTCTAATCACGTACGTCCCAATTAATTTTCCAGGAAACTTTCAAGTTACGAGTGTGAAAGTTTCGCAATTTGTTGACCAATCCTAAGAGGTTCATGGTCAGATATCATAATCCTACCTCAGCGTTTGCTTCTGATAGAAAAGAGTCTGCAACAGTTGACTCATCCTGGTTGATGCTGTTATTTTCCTCATGATCTCAGCTAATACTATAAAAACAAAAAACTGATTGATTCCCAGTAAACTAATAAAGTTTCTGCTCATGTCTTTCAATGATCAGACTTTATTTCATTATTTGCAGTTGATGCGTGTCTCAAAGAGCAGTGAGCGAACAAAAGACTTGATGATTTAGAAAACAAATTAAGAATATCTGGTCTATTAGTGTGAGGACTTAATGTAGACTTATACATGAGAGAAGTTTGCTTGTGATGATCCAGACAGCATATTCCAGAGGTCACCCATCGTGATCCTTAAGAGGATTTTAATTAAGCTGCATTAGCTCTACCACACCAGAAATGATTGGGTCAAGAGTCTTTGATGTTTATGGTTAATGATCATGTGGGAAGCACACTTACTATAAGACTCGCCCTCAAGGGAAGTATTCAGTGGTAAGCTTTTCACAATCGCCATGAGCTGCTCTAATTTTTCTAAATGAAGCTTTAGAAAAGGAGGAAAAAAGAAAAACATCCAATAGGTTCCACTCACTTTTGTGTCCGGCGCTTTCCTCACCATTGCGTTTTAATGGCTTCTACAACTTTGTACAAGATGTCACAATTTAATGGAACACGTTTGATGTCATGTAAGGGGGTTTGGAGCTGGACTTTAATAAGGCTGTTAAGTGGTAATGAGACTGAACATTGCTCTGTGAGGCCATGATGACTGCTTAAACGCCGTGGTTGTGAAGGCCCCCTGTTCCCCAAGGGCGGAGACACCCAATGTTAACTGGATTACACTTCCACTTCTTCTTTGAAATAAATATAATCCTCTACTCTGGCTGCTTAATGGCCTTGTCTTTTTTTCCTTTTTACTTTCTCTTTTATACTCTTCCTTTGACTCTCACCTCTGTGTGGACGGAGGGAAACATGTTCGGGCATCCACTGAGAGATTAATTCATTGTTCAATCCCTTCTGGGATTTCGAGGAATGCCCAAAACATGCGAAGTGTAGCATTTCTCCTAATCTTACAAGTGGGCAGGTATTGATTACCATTCAAGACACAGTAGATTCAATGCAGATTTATGATGAGTTTAGTGTCAGTTTAGACAAAGCATCACCCAAAATCTCGTGATTAATACCATGACAGGTCTTTTAGATTGTAAGGTGAACCTGTTATGGAAGCTGCTGTTATACAGAGACCAGATGGTACAGCTGTGAAAGCAAATTAATTACAGACTGGCCATGGTAGCTGTCTAGCCTCCTGCATTACGTCTGCCTCCCTCAACCCCAACTTTAATTATATCCTTTTCCCTTTGTGTCTTAAAAAGAGTGAACCCTGTGTTAAAGCCCAGACAGAATAGTTGGAGAGCTAAAGAGGTTGTGTGCCGGTAGATTGTCCATCGAGCACAAATTGCCGCCCTCACTGTATTCTCAACAAACCACAGTGCTTTGAAGAGATGAAAGAAAATAACTGAAGCCATCAGTTTAGTTCCACAGATGATGGTCCGGATTCACATTGACAGATGCAAACTTTGTGCCCTCGAAAAACTTTTGCAAATACAGCAAAGACCCATACTTTTGCATTAAAGAAACGCAAGAAACACTTGGTTATAGTGAGGAAAACATCATGGTTTGGCTTAAAATACATCTTTTGGTCAACACAAACTGTGCTGTAAATGTCCCGAGCTCTCCTTCAAAACACCTGGTTCTGTCACCACAAACGGACTTTGGTCGCCACAAGCACAGCTGAATATGTCCCCATGTCTCCTCAATAATACCCAGTGGTGTCATGCATTCAAATGCCAACACGCAGACTCGAACTGCAGGCGCCCATTTAGTAGCCTCAGCGCCTGTAACACATGAAAGAATCCAGCATTGACAGATGAACAGGCAGCTGTTTGGTTAGTTTCAGCTGATCGCCCTGTAAGTAGATCCCTATGCAGTTAGCAGAAAATAGCCGATCCAGGGTCAGGGTTACTTCATGTTTAATTTTGTCTGGACTCGGAAACAAGCCATTAATATGATTCATGCAAAGTTTCACTTGATTTGGAGAGGCGTGCACTGCTCGCAGATGAACAGATGAAAGTCTTCTTTCTGAAAATTCTGAAAAAATACAGTCAGAACAGAGCGTTTGTAATGACCTTCTGGGTTAATTATCCAGATTAATGATCTTTTTAGACAAAGTGATGGTCGAACCCAAATGTATGCCAACACTACATGTAACAGATTATAGTATTTCATGACAAATTATGACTATTGGACTGTTGTTAAAGTTGTGACAGACACTTAACTAGATTTAGTTAGACTACATTTAATCACATAACGTGCTCAATGTAAGTCACATGATGTACTTATGCTGTTTATGTACGTTAACTTACCTATGTAGTATATTTTAAAAGCAAATCTTTCTTGACTCATGGCAACACCTCCGTCCCACTATTAATACAACAGGGGCGCTACATGAAGTGACACCAGTGGGGTAATTCCAGCATCAAACTCAGAAGTGTGGGGCGTCTGACCACGGCTGCTGTATGTGACATGTTGTGGAGTGAGAACAAGCTGGCCGGTAATCTGCTGTGGTCAACTGGAAGGTCAAAAATATTAAGAAATATAAAAAATAAACTGGAGGTGATCCACAACATCCCCTCTGAGTCGAGGGCAGGCAATCTCACGACCTGGTTTGCCTCCATATTTTTTTTGTGAGTGTTCGCTCACCTGTCTCACGAGCCGACCATTTTCACTGGGGCTCTTTTGTTTTTTCTCTTACTGCCGTATTATTATTATATTTTCCCTCTCCCTCCTGATTGATAGCATCCCCCCTAGACACAGAAAAACAAATATAACAAGAACAATCTTATGTTGCCCTCTCTGCACCTACAGGCAAAAGCTGCTCTGAGGCCTGACCACATTATTCCTGCTGTTTTAAACAAAAGCCAGCGTGGCAAGTCGAGAGGGGCAGCGGGGGTAACTGATGTGAAAGACATACGCCCGCAGTAGAATGGATATTTTAGAGCAAATCATTTGTCACGAGATGTACAAATGATACGCACATTTAACCTTTAAAGCCAAAGAAAATGGAATATATTGTCGAACAACTGGTTTACATAACCAAATAACATCATTGTGCTCCCTGAAGATTACTGTCACTGCCACGGTAATACAAACATTATGTCTGACTAAAGGTGAGAAGCTTGAAATGAGGTGAAATCTCAATATATCCTGATGAAATGAAAGTCATCAAACGCCGTCCCCCTTGTGTAAAAAATGAAATCAGAAGTCAGACAAATGAACTCATCACAGGGTGCAGTGAAGGAGTGGACACAACATGGCTTCTCAGTATATAGTCTCTGGTCCCTCTTGAGGTCTGATTTAGAGCCTGTTGTTTTTATTCCCATAAATACTTGGATCTGGGGAGGGCGGCGTGTTTTATAGGCTGGCTGCCTCTGTTTCCGCTTACCGGAGTTTACAGGAGGACGGGTGTCATATAAACATGGTAATATACCAGCCTCGCTCATAAGCGTTGGGAAGAAATACTTGAAGCTTTAATTCATTTTATCGCAGTATTCATTTTATCGCAGTCTTTTATCATGAACAGACAGGGGCAATAATCCGCTGTGTAAATGATTGCAGGAATGTGTGGAGTGCAAAATGGATGAAGTGATAAGCAGATGAAGATGAGATGAGATGAAGTGGAGGGCCAGGAGAAATTAGGAACAATATTAGACACAACCTGCCGCTTTGTGTTGTTTTAGCTGAATACTTGGGTGTGTGGAGCTCGATCCAACAGGCAGAATGTGTTTCCAAAAATATGTATTTCATTATTTCAGATGGATCAAAATGTGCAGTAGTGTATATACATATGCAGCTAAAATATGAGGAGCACTTGTGAAGAAGATATTTTGAATAGGTCATCAAAGGCAACGCCCTAAATCATGTCATCACATACCAGCAGCCTGGAAATGGGATCTGTGTTTACGACGTTTTTCCAGTGAAACCATGTGTGACTGACAGCCCACAGGATAACCATGAAAAGTGTTATGACAGTGACTTCAAGCCTGCAGGGGTCAGGAGCCCCCAGAGGTTGCAGGATAAATCAGAGGTGAAGTGATCAAAGCAGCGATACATTTTGTGGCCACGCCATAAACTGAGCATATGTGTCTGACATATTATGTCATGGTTTTGGTTTTTGGTTGGTTATTTCCTCTTTTATTTGTAGTTATAGCCTCTCTACTTCCTACTCACCTTTGTTTCCACTCTTCTGTTTACCTCCTGTGTTCCTGTGCGCCTGATTCCCTCGACATGAGCTTCCCTGTCTCACATTAGTTTTGTTTGCACTGCCCTGTTCCCAGTGTCTTTCCACCTGCACCTCATCCCCTCGTTAGTTAAGTTTTTGTTCAATCCTGTGTTGTTCCCTCACTTCTCCTGTGCTCCTGTGCCTGTCCCCCGGTCCTTTGTGATTCCTGTGTTCCTGATCTTTAACCCATGGTTTTCTGATTTGTCCTCAGTTTTGTATTTCTCTTCAGTTTTTTCCTTGAACTTTCCTTTGCCTGTCTTTTGTGTGTTCCTTGGACCTTGGTTTTCACATTGAATTCCTATTTTGTATGACTGTGATAACTATGTCCTTGTTGCAAACAGTGAACATTTTAGAAAGTTTTTGGCATGTTTTCGCAAGTGTTAGACTCAGAGCAACATTAGCATTTATTTGTAGTCATGTTTCTGGCAACCTGTTGCACCCAACTTTCACTTCATCTCTCTTTCTCAAATAACACCTTAACTATGTTCAACATCTAGTTTGCTGTTGTGCTGTTTGGTGCTTGCCAGGTTGTATATTGAAAACAGCTGCCGACTGTTGGCGCAAAAGGAGGCTGATAAGAGCAGTGAGCCAAAACCAGATAAGTTGCTGGCCAGAAAAACAGAAACAATAAGCTGAAAGATGCACTTAGTACAGCTGAGGGGAACTGAAGAAATGGCTAATATCTCTTTAAGATGTTAGTAAAAACTGGATAAAAATACTTATTACACCTTATTTAGTTTATTTTTTTGTTGATGTTTACCTGTCTGGTTTTCTGAGAGGATTTAACATTTATTCGAGAGGCACTACATGCATCTCCTGTTCCATCTGCCCCTTTAAAGTTATGGTGCCATATCTCAAAAAGCACGATTGTCTCTCCTCCTCAGTCTCCCGCACGGTTACCTCTCATATATACGTCATCACATTGTAGCGTGGCTGCAGCACAATGGAGAACAACACAGAGAACATGACTGTAACTTTACTGACTTTTTTGTGGCTTATTTTGTGTTGTTTTGGTCATAGATGGCGCTCTCACATTCCTGGATTTCTTGATTATGCAAGGCGGCATAATAGGCTTCATTTACTTCGTGTCCACGTTGCGCATCCGTGCTTGTGCTCGTGCATGAGCAACCGTACCGTGCCGAAGCACACCTCTTCCAACTGGGCCAGGGCCAAGGAAGTGTACCATGCTTGAGCACGGTACGGAGCACTCACACTTGTCAAACAAACTGGACTTTGGGGGTCAAACGTGCTTGGTCTCGGTACAGATTGCCTCGTGTGAGGGTGCTCTCAGTCTACCGACTACTCAACAACACATACAACTCATTCATCCATTCACACACACTCACACATTCATGCACTGATGGCAGAGGCTGCGATGCAAAGTGCTGACCTGCCCCAAGATATTTCTATATTCAGCTATTCACACACTGGAGCAATCTGGGGTTCACTGTATTGCTTGAGGGCCACCACTGACCTTCTGATTGGTGGATGATCCACTCTACCTCCTGAGCCACACTCACTCGACAGAAAACCATCAGAATAAAATGTCACTGTGGTTGAACGGTATGCAGCTGGTAAGAATGGGTCGTAAAGGTTGTGAATAACTGCATTATGATTAATAAATTCCTATCACTGTGTCTGTTTTTAAAGCATTTCAGTAATGGCTTTTCATTTTTAATATTACACATGCTATTCATGCTGAGCTGCATGTATTTAAATATAAAGAGTATACCTGGTCGGAACAATAGGGATGCTCATTAAATTGCAATTCACCTCACAAGCTGCGTACTGTAATTCAGCAGCTGGTGCATTCTGGATGGATGTAAAAATATTTAATGCTGCAGTGATGTTGTTTTTTTCAATAAAGATGGATGAGTGAGCATCTCATCACTCCCGGTTAGGATGTGAGGAGACACGACTGTGTCCAATAAACACAGTCCGAGGGTGTGAATTACATCTGTCCTCATTGTGAGTGTCTCATTAAGCCATGCTCTCTTGATTGAGGGATACATGGCAGCAAATTATAGGGGGGGAACTGTTTGACGAAAATGTAGTACGCAGGACAAAAAGATAAATAATGCTAGCAAACTTGAAGGTGAGCACAATCCATCAGTCCCCCGTGGAAAGGAACGCTGTTTTTTTTTTTTTTTCACCTCACAAGAGGAGTAAGACAGCCTCAGACCAGACAAATCACACACTCCCCGGTGACATGAGGAATAACTTAAATGTTCAATCACAGCAAAACAACATATAGGCCTTAAGTGAGAGCTTCAAAGTCAGCATAATGATAAGTCATATACTGTACAGCAGCTGACAGCACAGAATATGTTGGCCTGGATGCCACTTTAAATGTCAAATACAGTATCCTTTTAAAAAATTAATTTCAGTTTCTTTGAAAGCGGGGAGCCGAGCGAAAGTGGAATCCTGACACATTCTCAGTAAAGTTGGTGATAACTAGCTTCACCGGGTGATTTCTTCTCTCAAATAAGCTGCGTGTCAAAACTAATGAAAGTTATCCAAGATGCCAGCGCATCCGACCTCCTTCAAGACAGAAGTGTCACCCTGAGATGTTGTAGATTTAAATTTAGATCATGTTGAATAATGGCACAAAGACCCCATCCAGACAAAGACGTAATTGAAGTGCCGCTCAAGAACACAACAGATGAGTATATGGCGTTTCTTTTTAAATGACGTGCAGCATCCCAGAGTTCATTAGTGCAACCGTTTTAGGAGAACAGCGAACGGCCCACACATCAGAGGCATCACGGCTCAAAGACAACAGACTGCACTTAAGCCTGTTCAGTTGCTCAGCGGGAGGCGTAAAGGAAGCTGCGCTCTGTGCGGTCAAACAACATCAGGCATAAAGGCCCGCTCATTGAGAATGTGTTTTGATTTCCGCTCCTGTCATCCAGACTATTCTCCCTCTCATTCCGTGTTTTGTTGTGTCGTTGGATGTTCCATCAAAAAGTCATTATTCAGAGATATTATCTGACACCGCACAAACACACAACCCAATTAGCGGAGGCAGTTCTGAGATCGTTTGTTAGGCTTTTTTTTTCTGTTTAATTCTCTCTAAAAGGAATGTTAGAGACTACTAGCCAAATAACCTTTTGGAGACCCTGCAGGGAGAATAATGTAGTCAATATCCAATGGCACATTGCTTGTGAATGCGAGATAATGAGTATTTGGGGGTTCTCTTGTGTGCTCATTTACATTGTGTTCATTTGAAAGCCTGTGGCTCAAAGTGAGAAGATAGGCATGCTAGCTTTGTAATGGGCAGTTGCCCAGCCCCTACGCTGTAATTGATCCTCATCGGAAGCCACATGAAAATTACAGTAATGAGCCGAGTGATCCGAATGTTAATTGGATCCCAGCTGGTGAACCTGCTTACCTGACAATTCCTCTTGGAGTTTAGACAGCAGGTCAGGATTGTTCAGTTCGCTATCTTAAGTCTACAAACTGACACACGCCTGATGTTTCAGTGAGAATCTTATTGGAAATGCACAGCCTGCACACTGTCATACAGTGTTATCTGCTGGATGATAAAGTCATGTTAGAGAAATATCAGACAGCTTCACTACTTCACTCAACAAAAATCTGAAATTAAACTACAGTGAAACGTAAAAAAAAGTAAATCTAGCCATTATAACCATTTAGAGGAATGGGAACAGAGCCAAAGTCAAACAGATTTGACTCATTTCATGCTTGACTGCCAAGCCCGAGCTCCCACTTTCAAAATAAATGAGAGAAATACGTATTTGAAAAAACATGATGTAAGGTCTCTAAAATCTGTCAGGCAGTACTGTAAATCCATTAGCTCTCCCATGAGGGAGACATCCACTGACAGTTTCCTCTTCCTCCTCGCCCTGATAGATGCCACAATTACACATTTAGCGACAAGTCAGATCACATTTGATCAAGCTGCTCTTTGCTGTCATTTTTTTAGGCCCTGTCAGTCATTTGAATAATGTTGAGGGAGTTGATGTTGTGATAGGACATGCCGCTCACTTTCAAACTGTTGCAGCGTATGCATGAATCATTTCTAGGGTGAAGAAGCATGACTTTTTCTTTGTTCTACCGTTGTTTTATTATTATGTTGTAGAAAAGACGTGTTTGGAAAGGAATCATAGTGTTATGTCTCTATTCCAGTGCTCAGTGGAGTTCATTGTGAAGTCTATGGAGTTTTAGTTCAAAATTAATAATCGATATCACACTTGCTGTGCCATTTGGCTGCTTTGATTTGTGATTTTTATTCCTCTTTTTACCCATTCTGCACGGTATAGGATGCAAAGGCCGCGATTCAACATTAGCTGTGAGAGCTAATCAGACTAATGTTCAACATGTTCCCAAACTCACTGAAATAAAGATCCATCTCAATCTCCCACTGAAACACACACAGGGACACACCAAATGTCAGCAGTGAATGTATTAATTACATTCCCACAATCAATAGAACACATTAAGTGAAGTCCAATAAAGTATTTCTGACCCTGCTGACCCTCACAAAGATAATCCACTTTCAGGGGGACAAACATCCAAACCACTCCAGCAGTGCCTTTCCCTCAGTCTCTCTTTTTATTCTCTGCAAGGCTGCAAGTTCACTGCAACTAAACAGTTTGACCCGTCCAGCAGGGGTCACTGTGGTCTTTAGAGAAGTCCAGCAAAATCACATTCTCTAAGCTGCTGCACTTCCTCTGCTCCCACATGACACACACACACACACACCCTCAGTGTGGCATTACGAGATCCCCCATATGAAATTACTCATAATCCAAAAAGCTAATCTGTTTTGCACTTATTGCATATATAGCTTGATATCTAATAGCCCATGAATGAATAAGAGGCACATTTGCAGCCCCAGATATGTTCCTGTGAAGGGGAGGGGGCTTTAAGGTTGTCTTAGATAGTGTTGCTGGAGTAATCATGCTGGTGGTAATGAGTTAGTTGGAATGTGTTGAATAGTGTGTGTACGGTTTTATGCTGGAACCAGACTGAATGGGCTCACAAGGACTTGACAGTCATTTCTAGTTAGAAACAGTTATACTGCACCTCACAAAGGAGAAAATGCATCATTATGCATAGAATGAATGGTAGTGGTATTTTTCAGAGCCTAATTTTCACTTATCATGTTTTGCCTTCAAAGCATGTCCACTGCTCTCCTATTATCTGGAGAAAATTTGATTCAAGGTAATTTTACTTGAAGCTCGCACGAAGAAACCATTCGGTGAGAGCAAGACACCTGGAATAAACCCCATTGTGACTGTAAGATTCAAGAAGATTGTACTCATAATAGTGTTAGATGAGTGGCAGCATGCTATCTTTTCAAAGCTGAGACTGTTACATTATTTGATGCTCATTGATTTGAATGTGCATTTTGTGCACGTATGCACGACGTGCGTGGCCGTGGGTCAAATGCACGCCCGCCTCTATGGATCGTATACACGGAAAAGTACTGAGTGCTTTGGTTGAGCAGCAGATTATTTCGGAGCATGTGTGATGGAGTGTTTGGTTTTGTTTTTTATGGCCAATCTGCTGCCATATGTGTCCTGCAGAACAAGGAGTTCCACAGAGAGAGAGAAGAGAGAGCCGCAGAGTGGGATGTGTGTGTGTGTCCTCAAATAGCTGTAGCCTCCACTGATAGCACTTATTAAAACACACAAGAACAAAAGCCTGGTGGGGGTAGCCACTTGTGTGTGTGCATAGGCATGTAGATGCTTTGTTGTGTCTGTGATTTTATGTCTGTTTATGCCTATTTGTGTATGTGTTCAAAAATGTGCATTTATTTATTGATGGAAATATCTGCAACCAGGGCTCCAGACTTACTTTTTCACTGCCGTCGTACACATTAAAGCTGCTGTAAGTGAGGTTTTTTTAATTTATTATATTAAAATAAGTGTTAAATAGCTCTATGTTCTAACAGATAACAGATATTCTAACAGATGGAGTACGCAACAGGTTGCGTACTCAATATCTGATTGGCTTTGTTGTTTGTGTTCTTTATGCTTTACTCAAACTGTTGACACACAACCTCTTCTTTTGCTTTTGGTGGTTCATAAGCTTTAGTTTTGCAGGTAAACACACCGACTTGTTTGGCTCTGCTCCCAGTCTGCTGCTTCCAGTGTCTCTGGGCTCGTTAGGTTATGCAGACAGGATGGCTGCTGCCATGCTGCATTGCCGCTACTACGCCAACCAGCCTGTCTGCTCCGCCAAACAAGCCTAGAGACACTGCAGCTGTGACAGCCAGTCGTGGTGATATAACACTTCACATTCTGCTGGAGGGGAAATGTCAGTTCTGCTGTGTGTATAGCTGCTGCTAAATTCTTGCCGATTTCAACGCGGACTAACCCAGGGGGGAAAAAAGTGGTGAATCCATCATCGATAGTGAATTTAGTACACCCTTTTGGATTTTAAGGCATCATATTTTTTGTAGGTTTAGCTTGAAGTAGCAGTCAGTGATAGCAACTTAAGTAACAGCATAAGAAGACGAGCTCTGATAGATTCAGAGATACAAATCCTTTCTTCCTAGAAGTGTCTCAGGGAAGATCTATTTTTGTCCCAAACACATTTTCTGTCGTCCCCGGGACAACAGAACGCTGTTAATCTCAAACCCTGTTCTACACACAGGTCCGCTGCCCATGTATAAGCAACTAATAAGCAGCTAATAAAAAGTAAATTGTCTCTGTACTCACAAATACTGGAACAAGGTCATCCTGCCCTCTCCCCAAACATCTCCAACAACAGACATTTGGCACCAACTGCCAGTCTTTTACTGGTACAGACTAGAGGCAAATGGACTTTGACTTTTGTTTTTTTCACTGTAGGTGTTTTTGTCAAGCTGTCTTTGCCTTGGTGATCTGGGCAGTTTTTACAGAGCTGTAGATTGGGAAAACATCAGGCAACACCTCCTCGCTGATGACCTATTGTATAGGAACCTTGCCTGAGAGCCCTTTACAGCCCTGTCAGCCTGTGCTATCAGGTATCCCTGTCAATGAGAAAGAAGTACAGCACATAGCGATAGATCCACCAAGAAACAGACCGCGAGGGCAGTAAGAGGGACAGGGAAAGAAGGATGGAGGAAGAGATAGAGAACATCAAACCCAAGAAAATCAATGTGGCCTGTTCTTGTCGTGTTTCTCGGGCATGGGAATGATAAGTTAATTGGCTAACGATCCTCAAACCTGAGCTTTTGCCTAATCCCCTGGTGCCCTGCTGATCCTGGGTGAGTAAGGCTGTGAGATTTTCAACCTGACGGTCTCAGACTGACTACTCACTCAGTAACATGAAGCTACGAAACATGAGTTCAAGCTTTAACATGAGAATAGACCAGACTACATTTTGTTAATCCCGCAGAAACCTTGCAGTATGTAGTGAAACGTTTGGGGCAATAAACTACCAGACTTCATTTTTTGTATGTATCTGAGCTAGTTTCTGTTGTTTTATTTATTTTTCAACAATACTGGCAGTTTTACCATGATGATGACCCCCTGTTATCAAGATCACTTTTTAAGTTGTGAGTAAAACAGCTTAAGAATAGTCTGAAATCAACTCATTGTCAAGTCAGAATAAAGGAATAGTCTCCAGAGAGTGATATTGCAAAAAAACGTCTGCCACGATGGACCTTGCATTCAACTGGCAAAACTTAAATTATGTGGTTATTAGAGGGACATTTTATTTTAACCTTGAATATCACTTAGAATTACAGTCAGGAAATCACTCTAGTCTGATGTAAAAGAGAGGGTGTGTATTAAAGCTTAGCTCTAATTGCAGTCAAATTCTAGTAATATTCTTCCAGATCCAGATGAGCGTCCAGCATACTGGAGACCTGTTTTGACTTGACTATATTCCTGGAAATTACAATAATTAAACTTAGTTGGTTAATCACTTACCTTTCACTGAGGATTAAATGTTAAAGATGCCATGGTCACACCTCTTTGCATTTAACTTAGCAACAGGCACTGCTGCAATGCTGGCTGCCACAGCTGACATAAGAAATACACTCGAGAAAAATAAAAATAAAAAAAAACCTTGGTCAAGGCTTAGTAACCTCAACCTTAAAAACCCTAGCCAATCATGAAATTGAACTGCAGAGGGATCCCTTCTCTGTGGCTCTTTCTCAAGGTTTCTTCCATTTTTTACTCTGCTACGAGGGTGTTTTTTTCTCCTGGGAGGTTTCCTTACTCAAACTGTGGATGTCGTTCACTGTAAAAATTGTAAAGCCCAATGAAGCAATGTGATTGTGATTTTGGACTGTATAAAAAAAATGTGTGCGTTGTTTTGTTGTAAGGGTTTTCTGATGGCTGTCAATTAACTAATAAACCCAACTTATCTTATTACAATACATGAAAGCTTTTCTTAAAATGCAAAAAATGCATTATCTGGTCACCCATTTCATTGATCTTTTGATAAAGTCTGCCCAGATGCCCAACCAACATTGACTTATAAGACAACAAACATACTTGGACTCTCAGTTTTTCTGCACAAAATATGCAGGTGCTTTAACATTTATGTAATATGGGCCATTCAAACATGTAGCTGCATAATATTGGTACAAATTGCACCCTTTCCCCATCATCCTCCATTTATATTAGGACTGTTAAGAAGGGGAGCTCTACCGACACCTTCTATAAGCCTCGGGAACGGATCAGATTCTCTGAAGAGGTTGTATGTAGTGCAAGAGTGCAGAATATTTTCCCAGCTTACAGCCTAAAAGATACTATTGGTTCCAAAGTTATATTTACTATGGGATTTCAACCATCATGCCATGCAATCCTAAGGAAACATACCCTTCATTCACATTTAATTTGAAAGCTGTGTAGATTTCATGGGGCTTGGTATCAGGGGAAGCAGGGTGAGGAAGTGAGAGAGAGGAAGAAAAAGGAGGAATAAACAGAGTTGCTGCTTGGAGCTGGTGCTTTTATGCAAGTAAAGCTCTCCTTTCAAAGGTGGGTGAGGGGTCAGGAAATGCGGTGGTGGGGGGTGGGGGAGGGGGGTGGGAGAGTTCTTCGATAGAAGCTTCCTCGACCTTGCACGGGTTATAAAACCAAATGCCCCACAGCCCACCGCACAGGAACACCATAACCATCACCACCCTTTCATCCTGCTGTAGACTTTCGTTCTTACAGACATGTTCACAATTGGATCCTAAATCCTTTTTTTGCAGATTTTGTTGACTTAGTGTATTTAGTTTCCAGATGGAGGGGTTTTTGTCACATATGGTAACAAGAAGAGCTCGAGAAGAACAATTACGTTGAGTTGAAAGGTGAATTATGCTTGCTGAGTAAAAATCAGGCCAATTTTGGGTGATTTATCACCAAGCTAATACTTAAATCAGTTTATCTATTGGTAGAAAACCATCGGGTAATCAATCAAAGCAAAGACAATGGGTTGTTTTCATCCAGAATGGGTAATTTGGTTAATTACCCAAATGTGATAACCAACTGTTAAACATTACTCTAGAGCTCTTTAAGGATAAACTGGTCATGTTTCAATACTAATGGTGGTGACTGTATAAACATATCAATCATTTTGGATCGGACAAAGATTATAAAATTATTGATTCACAATCATAATAATGTTTTATTCGGCAACTTTCTACAAGTTAAAAATGATTTGCCTCCATGAAAATGTTATCAATGCTATGTTATCACGACCTCAATGCACTAATAAGTAGGGCAACAGCGTTGTAGGAGTTTTTCACCATAGAAACATCAGACTAACTACTTAAAGCAGTTGGTAGCTGCTTAGATTGTCTTTTACCCTTTAATCTTATATCCGTGGTGAATGATTCATACGACCTTCTCATAAATGTGGATGAGATAACTTTTGAATGAGTTTTCTGCAGTCGGCAAAAGCAACCGAAAAGTAAGGGCCAGAACTGGAAATGGATTAAACATAAAAATATATAACTATAACTAACAGTAAGTTTGTGAAGGCTTTAAGACAAACCTTGAGCTTAGGTCAGAATAACCATATTGTAGTTTGAGTAACACACAAAAATAATTTAATATTAATAACTGATTGTCATTATTGGTGACCAAAAGGTTGGGTACTGGTACAGTACACCCAGAAGGGTATCAGTCTTATAGGTAGTGATTTCTAGTGTATGTGACTGCAAACTTGCCTGAAACTATTTGAATTTTTCTGATTCAGGCATTTCAATGCATATTTTATACACCTGACACCGCTATGCAGTGCATATGCACAAAGGAAGCATGAACAGAAGTGATTTATTCACAGCGGTAGAGAAAGAAGTGAGACAAGGGGGGGATTGACAATGTGCGTGAACTTAATATGGTATCTTTTTCTTTTAGTGCTTCCCATTTAAAGAGGTGAGCATGGAATGAGGGAGATTAGCTGCTAGGCTTGTTCTTCCTATCAACCATAACCAGGATCCTGTTGACGTGGAGACGCACTCCCACACGGCATTAGCCAATCACAACACTTCAGGGCACATCTAAGCATGAATTTTTATCAGGCCTCTAACATAAGTCCTTTGAATTGAATAGCGTTTGTCATGTCACCTCACTTCATTCGATTTATCCTCACGGGGTCATGCTGTGTTCTTCAAATATAGTGTAATGGAATGTCAAACAAACTGCATTCAAAATCAAATTGACCCTCAGAGCCGATGAGACTTCAAATCTCCACCGAATGTCCTGAACTGTCGGGTCCGAACTTACCGAGCCGCTCCGACTGCTTAAGTAGCTCCAGAGCTCAGACTTATTTATTCGTCTGCTTATTTTTAGTAGGAAATAAAGCACAGATGAGGGATGGGACGTACAATTCTCTCCAGCACCGCTAGCAGCATAATAGCTCAAAATGATGGATTAATCCGGGCAAAGCTGTGTATCTCCATACTATATGTGCTAACTGACTAGAGCAAGCATGTGAGCTGCACAGCATGTGTGTTTGTGATTGTAAGCGAGTGTCAGTGTGTGCACCAACATCTGCAAAAAGAAAATGCTATCATTGTTTCCCCCCTCAGGAGGCAGGTATCACATTCTTTTTATGCTTGCACGCAAATGGGAGCCTAAAGACCTGCTTTTCAACACTTTACAAAATCCCCCTATTTAACATTTATCAAACTAAACAAACAGTTTATAAATGATCAACAACACACTGTAATGTAGCTTTATGCAGAACAATTTTTAATTGTTTATTAATGTACAGTATTTACAGCAAATATAACTTACATTAAGGTCATTAGCAATAAGAAATAATGGCCTTCTAAGCCCTTATAAGATGCTTATTAACAGTCAATCAATCAATAGTACGATGAACAAATGTATTGTTAGATTACAAGACATTTATAAGCACTGTAACAGCACATAATTGTTTATAATAGAGTGCCACAGAATGAGTCCTAATACCAGAAAATAAGTTAGCATTTGTACACTTCTGGATCCCTTGTCTTGAAGTCGATGGGTTTTTAGAATGGGTTTATGTTTAAATGCCTGGTTAAAGATTTGACTGTTTTATTCTACGACGTAAATACATTTGAATTATAAAGTGTTAGAGTCTCTAAAGTTAAACATGGCGTTTAACTTTACTTTAGTTGGAAAAGTTAGTTGGAAAATATTCTAACTCGGACCTTCCAACTAGTTTGATCAATTTATATGCTTCAAAAAAAAAAAAAAGAAAGTGGTGTTCATCTGTGAAGATTTTTATGAACTTGTGTTTACCACAGAGTTTATTTAAAGAAAACCCTGTAGGCTTTTTGCCGAGGGATCCAGGGTGATGTTAACTTCTGGGTTACTCTTATGTTAATCATTTGATAAGTTTATTGTTGTTTTATTAAGATTACCTAAATATTACCTAAAAGGACCTTAATATGAAGTATTACCATATCATTGTGCATTATCACACCAGCATCCACTTGTAGTACAGGAGGAGTTACACTTGTTGATTACTACATTGTATCTAAATGCTACATATGCAGATGCAAAGTGTAAGATATAGCTCGAAGCAACCGACATCTCTTCATTAACCTCTCTGACATCTGTTGAGCAGCAGTCGCTCATGATGCTCGGTGCGTAGGAGTTCCAACATGACAATCATATTATCCCGTTAGCCATATGACATCCTTATTGACAGATCACAGGAAGTGAAAAACATAACGTTGACGGATCTGTGCATTGTTTGACATAGCTGTGTGTGCATCAGGTTGGTAGTCAATTTTCTTGTATAGTATGAGGAATAAATCATTTCAGATCATTCCCGTGATTGATTGCACATCACTCCTCCTGTTGTGATGTTACATAACACATTAAGGCGTATGAGCCTGTCTCTCTTCAACATAAGCTAAATGGACAAGAGGAAAGGTTGCAGTGCAAGAACAAGTGCATTTTAATCATGGACTTTATCCGCTTGCGCAGTATACATTTACCCAGGGGACCTGTGTCTCTTACTGCCTCCCATAATAACATAATAATAACCACAGTCTGCCTCAGATAAAGCACTGCATCTGTGAAACAGCAGGGTGACTGAGCACACAACACAGACTACTATTACAAACGGACCACTGCACAGTGGGCCCTATCTTATACACCTGGGTGACCAGATAAGACCGAGAATAAGGGGGTGGGGGTTAACCCATCAACCAGTGGATATACTGGGCAGGGTTCAGTGAATCAGGGTGGTAGTAAGGGAGTGATACAGAACAGGCGATAGATCTACAGTGTGGAGATGGAGGGTGAATTAAGAAGAAACATAAAGCGCGAGTAGTGTTTTGATGTGCATATGATTATGTTTTTTTTTTCTGTCTATAATTGTTTCTGGCTGTTAACTCCTGTGTCTTTCAAGGGTCAATAAACCCATGCAGGCAGTGAGGGAGAGAAAGAGACAAAAAGATGAGAGGAGAGAGGTGGAACGCGCAGTAAATCCTCTCCCCTCTTTATCCTCTTACAAACTCCAGGTTTGCACTTGTGCTTGAAGCTTTATTCCACAGCTCTCGCCAGTGTTTGTGGAAAACAACTGTTTCAATTCAGTGTTGGCGGAGAAATGCATCCAATGTCAATGACACTTCACACTGAAGAGCTGATATATTCAAGGTGGAACAGAAACTCAACTGAATACTGAGGGAAGTTACAGAACAATGGTACAGTTAGATTTTAGAAATGAATTCAGCGTGATTTTTGTGGCTTTTAATGACCTCGGGAAATGTTAGTTTCATCGTCCTTCCAGAGAATTTAAGATTTAAAGGTGTTACAATAACATTCAGCCATTTCCCCCTTCAATTGCATCCACGTATCAACACCAGTGTTGTTCGAATCATCTGCCCCCTCAAGTGGTTACAAGCTTGTTGCACTACCTAACATTGCTAACCCTAGCTAGCTAACCTTAATGATGTGAAAGGTACTTTATAAATACACTGTACTTACTGATTTACTTACTTACTTCCAAATGCTAGCTAGCTAATGTTTGTGCAGTACAATATGTTAGGCGCATACTGTCGATCTCAGCCATTTTTATGCTTTTTGTTGGGTTTTTTTTGATAGCACACAAACAAAACAATCATTTGGGATTTTTTAAATGATTGATTCACAATCATAATAATGTTTTTAAGGATAAGAGATAAGTTTTATTCTGCAACTTTCTTCAAGCTCTGTGAATGTGTTATTTAAAAAAAAAAGAAACAAAGATGTTATCGGTATGACCTTTTAAAATGCAGCTCCTCCATTTTTCAAAACACATTTACAACAATAATTGATCCATTGCAGAGATCAGGGAAATTTCTCTTTAAAAACAGACTTTGCGTGAGACACTTTGCCGATAGTGCCATTTTCTTTGTAAACAAAGTCTTGGGCTATATTTTTCATAATGGAGTTACAATGCATGTGTAGTTTGACATTTTGACAGCATTATAGATGAATTTTTAATAATGTCATAATCAGTGAATAGTGGGCAGTAAAAAAAATGCATTTGAATTTAAGTTTTAAAAAGATTGCTGTTGTATTCAGTTGAGGTTACACACTTAATTGTGATGTGAGTTCAGCCTATTTGTTTCCATTAACACATTTACCCACGTACTGTACTCACACTCGTGTTTTATTACATTTCTCCCAAGCTTAATTTCTTTGTTGCTACCTAGTTCATCATTACGCTCATCCCTCCTCTCGTGCCCCTCAAATAACAGTTCTTTTCCATCAATTACACCCTGCCTCCAGAATGTTGGCATATTGCTTTTACGAGCTCGTTAGGTGGACAATGTTGTACTTAGTGTCAGCTCATTATGGGGAAAATTTAGAACTGTAAACACATTGTTTGTGCGCTAATCAGAGTCAATGGTGAGCGCGGGATGATGAGCAGATTTTCTGGATAAATGAGCAGACAGGAGAGCTGGTCAGTAATGAATCCTTTTATGGTCATGTGGGAGAAGCATGAGGAGGTGAACACCAAACAGTGGGATAAGAAAACAAACCAGACATACACACCACAAGACAGATGTAGGCTTAAAGGAGACGTATTATGCTCATTTTCAGGTTCATAATTTTATTTTGGGTTACTACATTAATGCATCAGTTGTCTCATACTTTCCAGGTCTGCAGCACTGTATTGCCCCTCTGTCTGAGATGCTCTGTTTTAGCGCCTGTCTCTTTAAGGCCCCCCTCCTGAAAACCTAGCCTCATCTGATTGGTCAGCTAACACATGCCTGAGCCAGCACTGCTCACCGAGTCAACGGTTGGCTCTGTTGTGTTTTTGGCTCACTTCCATTGTGAATATAGGCATAAATCATGCAAATGTGTGACCCGGTAATGTAGTGTGATGTCAAGAAGTTTGAAAATTAAAGGCAGGACTTCTGCAAGGTGTTTAAGGGACATCAGGAGCAATATTTTCTGTGGGAGAGCGTGGACTTTGGGCTTTTTAACGTTCAAGACCTTTTACATACACAAGACCCTATTGAACAAAAAGCATTATACAATCAAAGGCTTTTTTGAATGACTAATAATCACATTTAATCCGACTGAAGGTGGAAGTTGCTGTAATGCAGTTGCATAATGCATTTCTGAAGACTGAAATGATCACAGGTATTAATTTACACCTGGTAGGCTATAGTTTCCTGTGGTGTTTTATAGAGCTCTGTGTGTGTGTGCTGAAACATGCATGTGAATGTGAATCTGCATGCACACATTCATATATCGACACAGAAACAGAATGGCATTTACTTTTTTACTACCCTCCATTTCTATTAATCTTTTAGACGTTTCAAAGTTTCTTTCCCCGTAAAACTTTGGCAACACACAGACTTTAAGTTCTCACGGGGTCCATGCACAATTTAAAGATTGCTCCAGCTGAGTTCAATCTGTAGTCCTGTGAAGGAGCGACTGAAACACTTATGTAATGCATAATATGGTATAAAACAGAAATACTCTATACATACCGGTGTTGTAAAATAGTGAAAAAATCCAACTCTAAAATAGATTTTCCATCTGCTTTAATAGCAAAATCTTGGTAGAGGCCATCCCTCTGTTCTCACAGACGCTCTTACTTCAATCAAATGAAATTCAATTTCAATAATTAATTAGGCACGGACAGCTTTATACATCAGCCATGCATTTTCCTTTAGGTGTACTAGCTTATGCACCCGCTCGTTGACTAACGCCATGTGGTTTTCTCCCGGCTGTACCTCTGTTTCAGAGGTGAGCCAGCCTTCAGATTGTGTCACTTGTCAATCAACACCAGAGACATGAGTTTCCATGGTAACGGTGGTCAGGCCAATGATTGCTCACAGCGTCTTTTTAAAACACAGTGAAATATCAATGTCACATATTCTCGGTTTGGCTTGAAATGGCGCCTGTTGGTCTTTATGACGTTTTTAACTCGTCGTGATCAAGCAACTAAATCATTAAATAAATAAGATACAAGATGCTGGACCTGATGTCAGCTTGGATTCCAATAAATCAAATTAAACCTTCATTATCATTAATACCTTTAAAAAAAAAAAATCACCCTCTAGGTCACACTGCGAGGAAGAGCAGCTGCTCTGCCAAGAGGACGGGATCATTTTTAGCAAGAAGCCCTCGAGAAATAAACACCTGTCAATCGAAACACATCAGCGGTACCTGTTTGGGAGCTTATTACAGCTCCCCTGTCGGATGCCAATTTCTGAATGCCTCTCACGTCTCATCAATGATTCAGAATGACCTGGTTCACTTGTTCTGCTCCTTTTATCTGGGATGAGACACAATGCACAAGAAGGAGAGACGGAGGGTGTGAGAGAGTGAATAATGTACAGTAAGCGGGGCTGAGTGAAGTACTGAAGGAGACGGAGTTTATGAGGTAGTCAGTCTGGTGCTCCAGACTGATCTTTGTAAATGAGGAAAATAATGCTGTTTTTTTTCTTCTTTTCTTCAAGGTTCAGACACGTACCGCGGCTCTTTCCTTCCTTCCTTCTTTCTTTCTTTCTTCCTTTCTTTCTTGCTCTCTCCCTCTCTCTCCCACTCACCCTCACTGTCTCTCTCCCTCTCCATAGCTCTGCTGACAAAGAGAGAACTAAAAAGTGCCATCCCTGTTCTCTCTAAGCTTGAACTCTGTGTGCAGGCGGAATATAGAGTTTAGCTTTTATTTTCTGTGTGACTTTTTGTTCAATGAGATTTGGAGAAGGTGACTTTTATCCCTTAGGGAAGGGGAAAAAAAAAAAAAAGGGAAAAAAAAGAGGATGCTCTTATGCACTCACACAGAGTGCAGCAATTGGTTGACTGAGAGAAATAAAAAGGGTGGAAAAAAATAAAATGAAAAGCTATTGCATAGGGACCCATTTGCTTAGTAACTGCTATCTTTGTATTTGACTCCTGGACTGCTTACTGGGACGAAAGCAGGCACAGGATATAATGAAATACAAAGATGTATTATGGGATATAAGTAATGGAGCCACGCACCCAGATATTTCAAGGCTTACTCTCTGTGTTTAATTTCCTCTTCAGAGAATGAAATGACCCACAGTATTAACCTCCGGGGGGAGAGGGAAGATGCATTTTGTTAAACCCTTAAAAGGGAGAATAATCATTGCAAGACTGCGCAGTCACAGAGGACACAGCTTTGCACTGAACTCTGGGATACTCGTCCTCCCCATAGTGGTCCGGTATGAGTTCTGCACATCAAGGTGCAAGCCAAGTGCTCGCTTCTCTCCTTTTGGCAGAGCAGATCAAAACCCTCACGTCCGGCATGTCTGACAGAAACACCGCATCCATTTCTAATGAGTCCAATGGGGACGCCATCCTGAGAGGTTGCCTGCGAGTCTGCCCTCAGGGTCACGGCGAGCTGGGGCACGGGGATGCTTTAAAATTGTGATTAGCCCCTCGGGTCAAAGAGGGGTTGATCTGTAGTGCACCTTGAGGTCCGGCTCAATATACTGCTCCCAAGCGAGTGTCCCGTTCTCCTTCATTTCCCCTTTTCGCCGTCCACGTGAGTACAATCACTCTAATTTCATCTTTCTCTTTGAGCTCCCCGTACTCGTCTGCTGAAGAAACTGGCATCAGATATTCACATCTGTTACTTCTGTCTGTGGTTTTGAAATGATGAAATCCAATAAATGCTAAATAGTCTGCTGATATTTGAATTCAAGTGAATAATAGCGTGCATTAAACATTTATTGATACCCACTTGACATCAGCTGATATCTGGAAACCATTTTTGCACAGGGGGAGTGCTGTACACTTCACAGCCACTGCGGACAGGAGCAATGATTACAGTGACCAGGAACTTCAATGCTCAGATTAGATCAGTTTTCTCATACTGTCCAGTCCTGCAGCACTGTATTCCCCCTCTGTTTTAGCTCCCGTCTCTTTAAGGCCCCTCCTCCAGCTTCTCCATTCGCCAAGTGGCCACAGTGTAAGAGCGTTAATGCACACTGAGATGTCCTTATGTAGAAGATAATGAACTCTTGTGTGGGAATCATCTGCTTCAGATTGTGATAAGACACTGTTAATATCTTTATATAACACATCTGACTCTCCTTATATTTTCTCCACTTCTGGGTGCCTCTTGCTCTAACTCTACGTTCCTTTGTTCCGATCATTTAAAGTCCTGTTAATTAGTCGCTCTATGCCTTTTGAGGATCCTTGTTTTGCAGGCGTTCTCTTGGTGAACACCACAAATGCCTAAGATGTTTCTCAGTAGTGAAATAATCATGCTTTGAGGTACGTGCTTACAGTATTTGCAGAAGCTCTGCATACTTGCCTGGGTACTCTAAAAGGGCACTATGTAGTTTTGGAGAAGAAATTCAAAATAATATTTACAATACTAATGAGGTAATAATACAAACTTTTTTTCCAAAACTCATTAACAAACTGTTCTAAGAGGAAAATAAGGTCCCCAGAAGAAAGGTGGCAGGGTCCGCCACATATAAACAAAGTAAAACAGTACGAAACGGTGTAGTCCTTTAAGGTCACTTTGTTTATTCAGTTTGTAAATCAGTCAATGAAGATCTTTCTCTTCTGATTAAAATGTATCCCCCCAAACTACATAATGCTCCTTTAAAGTATGTTTTCTGTGCCTCCAAGGTTTCCAGTTGAATTTAATGCAATGGAGGATGGTGCCAGTAGATGCACGCATGTGAACAACTGTCCTGATTCAGACTCTCTACTGAGCGTGCAGGAGGTAAAGAGCCCTCCCTCCCGTATCTGCTATGAGGAGGCAGCTCAGCCCGCTGCACTAACAACAGTCACATTAAATTACAAAGCAGCACGCTCCGTGTTAACAGATGCCTCTGATAGGTTCTTGTCAAGATTATCCATGCTGCTCCGAGGCTGACTGTGTTTTTTGGGCTGGTGAGGAGTGAAGTTAACAAATGACAAAACAGGCACAGCCAATCAAGGTCCGGGCCCCCTGATACGGCACTGCACAGACACGTCCTCCAGCTAGAGCCCTATGATGCATCTCCCTGACTGTTTTCTGTTAACTCGGCTCTTTCAAGGCCATCCATTCTACCCGGCTGCCTCATGTCGCAGCAAAGTCTTCCAAGTCAGCCCCCTCCCCCCCCAACTACCTTTTCTACTGTGCGCTGGTACACTGTTATTGTTGTAGTCTTTAATGTGAAGCTAGAGGGAAATAGCTGTCTCCTTAACAAAGCAAAAACTCTACTTGTCCCTGCCACGTCACTGGAGACGTCCAGGAAAGAGAGATGATCCACCTCATTGTCCGGTGTTCATGATTCTGTCTTGATTACATGTGAGACGACTTCCCTGCACATGGTTGAGCACATCTCGAATGCTGACCCGCCACTTTCCTCTCCACAGTGATTCCTTTTTTTATTGCCCATTCACCAACCTCTGGCAATGAAGATTGCGCGACTGCAAGATGGTGTGTATCCCGGCTCATTCAACGCGCTGTCAGGCCACTTTATCATTCTGATGGTTTGGTCAAGAGTAGACTGGTGGACTCTAAATGCTTTCCTCTCTGACCAGATAACTAGACTAGAGATAAAAAGACAGAGGTTTTTTCCGTAGACAGAGATACTGTATTTTGCTGAGATGAAAACCGTTCAGTGAAGACAGTGTGAGGTGAGGATGTTTTTGCGAGTATCAATATCATCCATCATCGACTTGCTTTTTTCCTCCCCGCGCTGTTCAGCTGGAGTCTCAGCGTTCAGCAGCTGTTGCATCCAATCTAGGAACTCCAGTGTCCAGATCTTTTTATTTCCATTCAGTCATTCAGGAGAGACGCACAGAGAAGACTAAAGTTGAACTCCCTCTGACTGACACACGGTGTTTTAACTAAGAGAAACACATAATACGTCAAGTGACAATGCCCCTGCAGACCTCAGATTACTACACCGGCTGGCCTTTTATTTCTTTTAATGTTTCACTCAGGTCACACTCTGCCATAATCTCAAGAGGCACTAAAAGGAAGTAAACAGCTCACTTGAGATGAAGAGTAAGCACTTAAATATAGTTAAAGTCTCTTTATTGAATGTGTATATTGTACTTTCTGCCCTATTTTTTAAATCCACCTACTTGCAGATGGTTTTTAATATCAATGTATATTTTCTGAGCACATTTTTGTTACCAAGTCGCTTCAAGACCGTTATCGTAAAAATTGGTTTATTCTCTGTGTGACCTGCGATGTCCACATTTTAGCACAAACACTTAAAACAGAGATCTGTGTACCACACCAGATGCTCTCATAGGCATGGACAATATTTCTTCAATCTGATCGAAATCATTCTGATTAGAGTGTTTAGCATTTAATCAGAATATAACTTTTTTGATGTATGCAAAGTGGTTCTGCCTGCTGTGAAGCATCTAACCAACTGTATTGAGAATATTCGGTTCATTCATTCATTTGCGCCGTCTATCAAAACACTTTTTCATGTTTATTGAAGATTGCTGTCAAGATTGAAGTTGCCAGTAACGCTGCTGTCCTCTTGAACAGGAAGAAGCATCAGACAAGTTATCCTCAAACCCCACACCCACATCATCTTCGCTCTCCATTTCGCTCATCCATAAATCTGTCTGGATTGGAACCACTCCTGCTGTTTTGTCTTTCAGCCTTGTAAACCTGCCTTCAAACTTCTCCAGCGGTTCTTGAGTTGGTCAGTGGTTCGGTGGATTCTGGCTTTGTTCATCTTTTCAAACGCTCGTTTGAACAATTCGTTTCGAGCCTTTCAAGCATCTAAAAAACAAAGTTGAATCGGCTACAGAGCAGCCTTGTTTTGCGCCTGACATGTTTTTGTGCCGAAAGGAAGCAACATCACCTATGATGTTACCCCCACGTGGGGCGAGCATGCACAGAAAGAATGTGTTTATTTCAACTAGAGAGAAACGATCAGGATAAGCGTTTACATTGTTAATATTTTCCCTTTGATCGGAATATCAAAGGTTTACACCACCCATCTAGATCTGATTGAAAACTCATCCAGATCAGGCCGGATCAGATCGGTCTCTTCTGATTGAGGCGTTTCCATGAGGTGTTTTTCATGCAACGATTATCAGGTATTTCCATGTAGATGCAGCTGCTGTTATCACACTGCACCAACTTTCAAACTTGCAGAATTTTTATGATGATCAATTCGCCATCTGTTTATTAATGCTGCGTCAAACATAAACTTAAACTCACCAACTTATTTGACTTCTCACTTGTTCTATCTCTTGTTCTCAGTGCTGTAAACACGACTTGACATTTTGCCCCCCCCTTGAGGAAAAACAATCATGCATACAATGAATATGAAAGTGGCGCAGTGGAAAAACTGAACAGTAGAGCTCTGAGGAAGAGTCCTAACGGAAAATTGTTGACATTATAAATGTTTTTAGTTTTAGGCTTCTTGTCGCTACGCAACCAGCATTAATTTTTATCAAGGGATGTAAAGTTTTCATCATGAAACCTACATTGAGGAGCCTTTTTTTACTCACCGTCTGGCAGGTCATATAACCTTTTCCCACTAAAAGGTGCATTTTTGAAATGTAATAAAAGAAGCTGTACGTGTTTGCAGAATGTTAGCAATACTGGCAGAATAATGATGCTCAAATAATGACTAACATGAACCCTTTTTGTATACAGAAATGATCCATCTCAGTATTCCCCTGAATAAAAGAATAAGTGAGAGAATTTGAGTTACTTATAAGATCAAAGAGCAGCAGGAAAACAAGATGCTGAAGGGAGGCGTGTATGTGTGAGTGTGTGTGTGTGTGTGTGTGTGTGTGTGTGTGTGTGTGTGTGTGTGTGTGTGTGTGTGTGTGCGTGCGGCGAGTCTTGGGGGGCGCGCAGTGTAATTTAAATGATTTGGCAGTAAGAATGATATCGCACAAATTCAAATGAAGATCACAGGCTTGTAAAGATATTTGAATTTTCACAAGTTCAAGAAGTTTCTGGATTTTGTTTGATGTTAAGATTTTTTTTTATTTTTTTGACTCACACAGAACTTTGCTCACTCTTTCATGCTCAAGGGACTTCGGGCCCTAAAAATCGAGCAGTTTATCGTCTGCACCCTTCAACTTGCATTTGAATATTAAGACCTTAATATATTGAGTTTTTTTTTTTCCATGACCTTGTGTAGCAACACGGCATTTCGGGGATTACCTATTGTTCAGATACCCAAATCTTTTCCTCGTCACGTCTAATCTCAACAGGAAATACTGAACTTTAAATCATGGAGACAGGATGCTTTCAAATCATTGTGTCATTGTTAAAAAGTGAATCCTTCCCACAATGAATCACAGAATACAGTAGATGTAACACAATGAATTATACAAATCACAGTGTGGAAAATACTTTCTTTGGTCTGTTCATCAAAGCTGTCGAAAAAAGACAAAAAAAAGCCCTCAATGCTAAAACAAAGCAATGCAGACAATACATACGGTCCCTGTTGAAGTAAAAAGCCCATATTATTACTCGGCAGGTGCAGCTGTTTCCAATCATGCAGCTGACTCATTGAGGCTTTTATGCAAATGAAGACAGCATTGTCTTTTCATCTCGTCCACCAGATGGAGGATCAGACTGAAAGGAAAATAAACTTTTGCAGGTGTATTAAAATCAAAGCAGGTTTAATAAAATGCATAATGTGACAGTAAATCAAAAGCTTTACCCGTACCTCTTTTATATTTTAATATTCTAAGTTACAATGATGCTTGTTTTATTATCCAAATATAACTTTATATGGTTTCAGTTGGTGGGTTTATGGTTTTAATGACAATGCTGGAAAATGTATATCCAAATAAATGTGAATGTTTTTTTTTTTTTTTTTTTTACTTGAGACTGCAACAAATGATTATTATCTGCTAAATATTGTCCTGATTAATCAATTAATCACTGAGTTTGTAAAATGCCAGATACAAGAACCTTGAGTGCAGAGTGACAGATTCAAACGGCTTGTTAGAATTGGGCTTGTGTAACTGTACATGATTTGATGATCAAGAATGCTATGCTAATTAATTTTCTTCCAATGGACTAATTGGTTGACCCAATGTGTGCAAAGCCCCCTAGTGTGTGCATGGCAGCCCCTACAGTGTGTTGACATGTTAAACAAGTTGCTCATTATCCAACACTAAGGACTGTATCATAACAATGTGTGTTTACAAATTATTGGTTCCATGTGAGCAAAAAATGTGAACGAGACATTTGTTCTACTGTTGTTTTGGTTTTTTTGCAATGATTTGTGTCAGGCCTGGACTACGAAGGAGGACTCAGAGGCAGATTTGGAGCAATTAGAGCAGGCTTTTATTGTGAAACTTGTTTTCTTCACTTAAACTCGTAAACGACGTGACAAACAAATAGGCTATGAAACATCAATCTAATCTGCTGGCTAAGAAACAGTATTACAAAAAAAAAAGAGGAAAAACGACCTCAAAGAAAAAGGTATAACGAAACAGAAATTCACTCCTAAAGAGGCAAACAAAAGGACTAATAACTTAACTACTCTGGCACACTCGGCCATGAAAACTAGTAACAAAAAAAAAATCACTCCAATCGGAGGAAGAGGAAAAAGGTATCAAACTTAAACTACACTCTTGACTCACAATGAAAACTAAATGAAACAAAAGAGGCACTCCACCAGGGGCAAACAAAAGGCTATGAACTTGCCTAGAATCTTACTGAAAATAATTACAAACAAAAGTCACTCATTTAAGAGGATAAATGCGACAATACAAACCTGGAAAACGTGGCTTGAACAAGGCTGTGGACGAGAGCTGGGGTGTGTGACAAATACAAACACTGGCACAGAACAAAGGGAGACGCAGACTATAAGACATATCAGGTGAGGGAACACAGGTGGAAACAATTAGGAATCAGGGGAGACGTCAAACAGGTGGCACATGAGGAAGGGCAAGTGACCTGAAACGAGAGGAGAGTTACTTTTCAAAATAAAACAGGAAGTTCACGAGACAAAAAAACCCAGGACATGACACCCCTCACCGCGGTGTGACAATTTGTAGCATGGATATTGAAAGCATCTCATCTAGGCCACACATACGCACATAAATTAAATGAAATGACGGAAATGACATGATATTGATATAAACAGGTAGATCAAAGTGACAGAAAAAAGTAACGTAAAGTGTTGTCCTGGTTTTCACCAGGCTGTCCATTATTAACTGGTTATTTCTAACAAGTGTTTAGTATTATTAGTCCCACTGCCTTATCACCCACCTACAATGCAGTATTGAGTTCCCTCCCCAGACACCTTAACAACCATTCACACCTGGGCTCACCTAGCCCTAGCAACCGACATGAAGGCCTGTTGGGTCAACGACCCACAAGTGGCCCTTACAACTCTGAAACTCAGAGCTCAATGAGTTAATGACTCTGAAAGGACACTCCCACACAGAATTTAAAGGCCAAAATTTTCTTGAAGAGGTGAAACGTCTTCAAGAAAATGAAACAAGTCCAGCTGCCTATGATACAGCACTTAGATTTACTATAACCTGGATGACTGAGAACCTTCATCAACATTATCAGTCCTGCCTTTATGGTTCAGTGTCAAAGTTGAGGATGAGTTAACGCTGATATTTTGAAATACTGAACTTGTGTCATCAGCATAGAAGCAGATGTTCATTTAAAAAAAAATGGCGTACATTTTGAGTGAAGTGTCAAACTTGAAAGTAAAAAAGAAATGCAATTTTCTGCAGAATGGCATAATGAGTCAATGAAAATACACTAGGATTTTATAATAATTAGACTAATAAACAGCAGATATATAGCACTTAGCACACAGTTTGCTGCATTTAAGTAAAGACAATGCAGCAACACATTAAATATTCATTAACACTTTTCTATAAAAGGAAACATTTAAGAAGGGATTTAAGACACTAATGATGTCAATAGGACGAGTCAATAAATCCTTTATATAATTTGGAAAAAGGCGATTTAAAGCTTTAAAAGTGATCATTACACTTTTGAAATCAATATGGAACATAAGGGGCAGCCAGAGTTTGCTAGCACAGCGGTAATGTGTTCATATGTCATAGTGGCTGTTAAATTTTGGGCAGCAGCGTGTTGCATCCGCTGAAGGTAGGGTGCTCTGACTGATACCAGCATAAAGTGCATTACAGTAGAGCATTAAAAAAAAAAAAAAAGGCAGTAGTGGCCATTAAGCAACAACCAGCCACACTGCACCTCGTCACATCCCTGGGGGACAGAAGTGAGTCAGAGTGATAGGTCTCTCTTCAACCTGTAACCTCCGAACCTTCACTCATAAGCAACGAAAAAGCAGGAGAACACATTTGCTGCTTTTCATTCACATCAAGGGACCGTGGCACAGCTTGCATCAGGCCCGTATACTGTATCAAATCAGGGCATCTCTCTCTCGCTCTCTGCAAGCTCCATCTGTCACCGAGGCATGCCACTGTGTGCGTGACCCTGGCCATGTGGGTGAGCTTTGGTGAGACTGTTATGAGTTCTCAGGCCTAAAGCCGTGGAGATAGGAGGAGTTGAAGACCTTGGCACAAGAGCCCTCATTGCTGACAGAGAGGGAAGAGAAACAGATGCCGGGGAAATCTCCATGTCATCTTGGATATTTCACTCCTCAGACCTCCAGTGTGGTAAAACAAAGCAATCATGATTTAATGAATGAGAGTTAAGAGAGATATGGTCCTCTACAGGCATTAGATAATGGTTTGAATTAAACTTGAAGGCTGTAAAATCAAGGACAACATGTGTTTGATAGCAGTGTAACTGTAAGGGTTTTTCACTGGTTGGCTAAACAGTCCACCTTAAGAATCTTAAATTAATTATTTAAAGCCGTTGTGTAGGAGTACTGTTTCGAGTTCAATTCAAGTTCAATTATATTGCCAAACAAGAACATGCATATTAAAAGATTTTGCAAAACCCCAGATAATGATGACCTTTTTAAAATCCTCTGCCAAGGACACAAAACACACCACGGACCCACATTTGGTGATATTTGGTCCCTGGGTCCCCCATCTGACAAGAATTTTGCTTTTAAATGTGTTTTTCCACAAAGTGTATGAAACCTATGACTAAAATAGTCATTCATTCTGTCATTGTGTTACTTATAGATGAAGGTAATTATAATATATATATTATTAATATTCCCATTTTTGCTGGGGACAACCTTTAGCCACCTTAAAGATGCCTGGGGGTCCCAAGACACCTACTTTGACAACCAATGGTCTAGAGTTATGGCAAACAGCATATAGGACGTCCTATAACACCCTCAAAGCTCACTGCGGGTCCCCAGACTCCACTGAGAATGACGCAGCCAGTTATTAATTTGAAAATCTTCTGGGGTGCACCCAAACTACAATAAACACAAGATCAATCACTTGCAATGGCTTCACCCATGTATGTCTATATTTCCTTTCCCCATAGTGTTCAAGCAGCGTCAGACTACAGATTCAAGCCATGCCAAAGCAGCAACAACAGCAACAGGAGTGTATGCATAGAGGATATAAGTATACAGTATGCATATAGTGAACACACATTTCAGTCATCATGTTGTGTTTGCCTTGATTTATATATGCTGTAAGTATGGTAATTTGTTGGATTTCTATGAAGTGACAAAAATGCTATCATCTGCATTTGTTTTGCTTTCCCTGATGTGCCGAAAATGAGGCCCCAAAACCAAAAGAACATATCGAACTGTAGAATTTGTGTACCAGCACAGCCCTAATGTTTATCTATCGGCATTTCATCTGCAGTCGGCACAAACCCCCTGTCAGGTCTGGATGCCCATAGGAAGACTTTGATAAGCTGGCCCCACACAGTAATGCTGAATCAACAGAAAGCTAAAGTATAACTTCAGGCCTTCTGAATTGGTAATCATGAAGTTGTAACAAGACCTCATTTTGATCTTTTAGCACCATATTGGAGAGCGCTGTCCCCCTTGTGTGTTGGCTTCTATTAAACTGCAGATTTTAGATTCCAGCTTTGGCCTGGAGTTAACAAGAAAGCACAGCAGGGGGGTTTAGACCACCATCTACTTCTCCTGTGATCTCTATTTCCCTATTTAAGGGGTTTCGGCACTTTGCCTGTAAAAGTGTGTTGTATACTGAAAAACTCTGTGTGTCGTAGAAAAAATAATGACACCAGAAGGCTACAGTGAGGGGAGGCTAAAAAGCATCGACTCTTTATGACTTTGATCTGCAGAGAGGGGGAAAAAAACAAAAACTTTTTCTCAAGTCAGACTGTCTTTTGCATCTCTGCAGACATAATTATAGAACTATGGGTTCCTCTTTCTTTCTGTCTGTCTTTTTCAACTAGAATAATGCATGTGCAAGTTTTTAGTTTAGATTTTGTTGCAAATTAATTGCAGTCTCGAAGTCCCACACCACAAACGCTTTGTTTTTCTGCAACAACTCACTGACCCTGTCCTATCATGCACTCAGCTGGAATTATTTTTTTGAAGTGTATGTGTTGTTATTTTGGAATTAGATTTTGGCTTGTACTGTTTTTTATGGATATATGCACTACAAAATATGCTGTTTGTTATCTAGACTCATAAATGATATTTTTTGGATGCATTAGAAGCTCTGTGTGTGATATTTACCCCATTTTTTAATTGGATCGCAATTTTTTTAAAGGGTTTGAGTTATTGAAATACAACCCATCATGTTACAGGATTGTCAGTTCACTGGTCGGTCAGCATATTCCTCACACACCCCACAGGTCACTGACTTCACTTTCTTTTAAGCAAATGCAAACTTTCTGCGTGAGTATGTACTGTATGAGCAAAGGTCTTCTCTGTGTTGTAAGGTGAAGAATTGTAACTACGAGGCTATTTCGGCATCACACTGCTCTTTTAAATGTACAGTTTCCTGCTGCTATATTGTGTCTGACAGATTTACTGCTGAGCTTCGTCTTGTGTGTGTGAACAATCAATGAGAACGTGACCTTTATGGAGGGGTTATGTTGAAGGGCTACCGACAATGACTACATTATTTTAATTTACACACTCGCAGAGGCAAATTTGGATGTGGATCACTCACATTTGACACTCCGGGTTGTGAGAGAAATAGTATATAATAAATCGATACACAGGTTAAGTTAATACTTCTGCCGCTCCAATCCGAGGTGAGTAGTAACACATCAGTCAAGTTCAGAGTTCATCTTAATTTAATGCAAATGTTAAATAGAGCACAATAGCAAAAACAAATAAAGACATGCCATCATAAACCTTCAGACTATGGAGCTTTTTAAAGTCCGATCGCTTTTCTTAATTTCTTCCATTGTGGGCTGCAGGCTGCCCACATGATTAACCGAGTCAGCGACCCTCTGCCACTCATCTGTTTTCTTCGTGTCTGAAATGCCACTGCTCAGGCCTCCAGACAATATTACAGTGTTTTCTTTTTTTTTTTCAGGTTCATTCCACTATAGTTTTAATTTCACAGTCACTGAAATCCATTTTAAGAGTCTTTCTCTGTCTAGCCATGGCCGGATTTTCTTTTTTAACACAATCATAATGAACTTGGAAATGTGTATGCCTGTAATTGAGTTAATTATGGGTGTCTAAAATCATTCCCCGCCATGTGTTGACTAATGACACACAAATGCACACAAAATGTCTCAGATTGAGGATCCCTCTCTCTACTGTCTCAGTTAGCTTCTCCTGTTTGCACATATTTTTTCGTCACTAGTAAAGATGTCACGCTTCATACGGGGCCCTATCTTGCCCCTGCACTTCACACTGCCCCATCAGACTGCCTGTCTTGGCTTCTATTTCTGGTGGCTCAGTGCTGCACAACTGACTGCTGGATCTTTAGAGTCCGTCTGTCAGTTGAGAATCCTCCCCAGTCTCACCTTTGCACACTGTAATTCCTTTGCTGGAATAAATATACACAAGGATATCTTCTGAATTCTTCTAACACGAGGCTACACTGTCAGGACAAAGTGGGACTATATGTCCAGTTTTTCAATAAACTTTCTGTTTGACATTTGTTCAGATTTGAATCATATCACCTTTGTTAATATTTGTTCTGACTTTGTCCACCATAAGTTGTACATCTACTGTCTGTCAAAACCAAGTCTGCAGTCTGAAGTCAGCTCTGGATTGAATCGTCACTTCAGTGTTCAATTTCTGTTAAAACTGTATGAGAAAAACTGTTAATACAACTTTGTTTGATGTTGAATTGTAGTCTATTCTACTGAGAGGTGTTTCAAGGTGGAGTCTTGATTGGATTTAAGTCAGTCGGCATATGCCTTTTTGGAAATGAATTAACATTGTCATTCATTAAAAGGATATCAAAAAACCCACTTTTGTGTGATCTATAAAACATAAACTTACATTGGGCAAAAATTGGATTTGATCTCCGCTGTTAAGATAGTACAGCGTTTTTTTTTTCTTTCTCAAAAACCTCAAACACTTACTCAAAGTACTCCCAAGTGTGTGACCACTATCTTGTCTGACATCCATATTGGCTGTTAAAAGAAAAATCTAGGGTAAACTCTACTCTTGACACAGGTGAACCACCACTTGGATTAATAAAAGGCATAGTTATCAGTCAAAAAATATATATGACAAATATTCAGGATTGTATGCATAAACCCAACTAGAACTTGTGCATTACCTATATATACCAACCTATATGAAGGGTTAGAGTTAAGAGGAGTGCCTTAACATGTCAAGACCAGTGGTTCTCAAACTTGATGTTCATGCACGCTGTTTTTGTCTGTCAAAAGACTCCTCTCATTTCACAGCAGATGCCATTATCCCTGTACACAGGAGATCCTGAGATGTCAGCCAATCTTCTGACACTTCATCTGACAAGATAAGAACACATATGCCCGTCCTAGAGCCTACAACAGCCAACGAGTAATTGTGTAGACAAGAGACCCACTCGCTCTTCTTTCTCCTCTCTCCTGAGCAACTTACATGGCTGCTTTGGGATTATTGACATATTATGTAGCCAATGAGATTTCAAATATATGTTATATATATTCTAAGGCTTAGAAATGGTAATTATGCAAGATTATGTTGTTTTATGCATTTTGCTGTTTGGACAGGCTGATTTTCCACCATGCACTTATTTTTGATGATTTTACATGCATAAAGTTAGTGTAGTATTTTGAGGTCACCATGTGCCATTTTCTTGCCAGGTGCCTGGATATTTCCTGGGAAAAACGTGTATTAAGTGTTCACTTTCAGTGATATTGTTATCAAATTCAAACTTGGACCATGTCAGACTATATGACATAGACCCAGCTAATATGAACAGTTAAAGGCCATCTGCAGGCTTATTTTTGCATTAAAACTGAGCAAGAAAACCAAATACATAATTCAATGTGTTTCAAACTCCTACAGATTAATGCCAGAAGCGCCTACAGAGTTCACAGCTTTGAACCTATAAAAAGAGCCTAACACCATGCCTGCACTCCAAATGGTTCAATGACAGCTTTAAATTTACTTTGGACTACACGGGGATAGGCGTTTAGAATAATTTTACATATATTTGTAAAGCAAATTATATAAATGGTGCAGGCAATGTAATGTAAAATCTACTCCCCAGTCCAAAATATGTTACGTTATCTTTTTCTTCACAACCATCTGACGACCCCTAGAAATTATCTCGTGACCACCTTGGGGGTGATGACCCCCTGGTCGAGAGCCAATGGTCTTGATGTAGGAAACAGCTTCCCTGATTGAACTATACGCTCTTAGTTTTACTCAGCCTTTACACAAAACTAAAGCAGTCGTATTAGTCATCTCATCTTCACATGACACCTTCAGCACCGCTTAGATGTGTTGATAATTACTGTCTCATACTGTAAGTGTGAAATAGAGCACCCTGTCATACAGTAATTCAAACCTCTGTGGTATATACTGCTAAGCTGTAGTAAACTGGGCTGTTTACTACATCGAAATATATCTTTCAAGTATGCTCTGAGTGTTGATCAAAAGCCTCTGGTAGTACATTTACAGGTACAAAGACACATGCATTAATAAGGTCCAAAAATACCACTTGAAGATCTCTTGCCTAGCCGACTGAGGAGAATGTGAACTTCCTGGCTCCAGATTAATGCACAGCCCTGCTTTGCTAACAGTGATGTCAATATCAAACCTCAGGCTGGCAGTTATTATTCTAACCAGAAAAACATCATAAGGAATAGTGAAGCTCCTCTCTGTCCTGATAAATATTTGGATACGTTTTCACCTCTCAGTTTCCTCGAAATGATAGATCCACTAAAAGAAAAATGTTGTTTCACCTGATTCTGAATAAGCATCCACTGTGACTCACTGTTTGATCATTGTGCTTTTTTTTTTTTTTTTTGTAAAAAGTAAAAAAAAAAGGATAAGCTCTCATAGTGGAGAGAATCACACCAGCAGAGTTTAGAGCGTTCTAAAAGTGCCTTATATCCACGGGAAGAGGCCCTGCTTAGACATGAAATTGACTCCTGCTGTTTGCAACTTCTTCCACTCAGCTGGAGTCCTTCAATCTAAAGAGCCTGGGGTTTCCAAAGCCCTCTCTCCCTCCACTGTTGGAACTGCATCGTAAACAAACAGCAGCACTGCCCCGAGAACAGTGATGCCAGCAGAAATGCAAAAATGTATTCAAAACAGCAGCTATTTGCATCAGCTTTTGAAGTAAATTCAACATGATGGCGTACAAAATATATTTTTTTATTTAGTAAATGAACAAAATACAACACAGCGTTTTGCATTTACATCAAAAGCAGAGGGCTTGTTCAGGACGTTCTAATAGCTGTTAGCATTTAGCTAATCCTGGTTACTAAATGCCCAGCCTGCTGATGAAAACTTGAAATCAAAGCGCTTAACGATCACTTTGGCGTTATGAATGCATCCATTTCAGCACGGCTTTATCAATAATTCATAATGCAGCTTTGCTTTTGATTCGGTTTAGCATCAATAAACATAAAGTTGGCTGAAATGGACATTTTGCCAGAATATCTATTAGTAGCCAATCCAGTTGATTCAGCGGATGCTTTAATGAGGAGGAGTGGATGTAAATGTAAACAGTTAAATGCCCCAGTATGCAGATTTTTTTGTCCACGAAGAACACTTTTACTGGAAATAACAAACTGCAAAACCTAGTAGCTGCTTTTAGTAACTTAGGAGAGGTATTACAGAAATGTATGTGAAGAAATGGTTCACTTTAATAAGCATTCACTCTGTATTACAATGAGCTGTCGAAAGAAAGTGGAGACAAGCATTGTAACTATGCTTCTCAGAACAGAAGCTTAGACAGATTTTAAGCTTTTGCCAGAATCCATTCAACACCGTTACATTTCAAAGATGGATAAAGTTGTCTGGGTTTTCCTCCATTTTGTCCTCTTAAACTTGCCATGAACTTCTTTTCAACTTCAAATTCATGCATTTTATTTGGCACAAGCAAAACATAAATCACTGTTTTCCAGAAGTAATTTCTGCAGAGGAGCGCTGTAATGATTGAATTAGTTTATCACGTTCACATGCAACTGACAGCCAAATTAGGGATAAAGGCACATCAATATTCATGATTTATTATAAAAAAATACTGTTTTTGATTGTCATTTCTTTTAATTGAGAATGTCTGTGGGCCTCTCTGACTAATCTGCTTTTATCCATCATATGTGCACTTGCACTCATGTTTTTAGAGCGCCACCGAAAAATAAAAATAAATGAATCTATTCACGACAGTTGTATCTGTCTCTGCTTTTGTGTCACTCCATTTTTCAACTCCAGCTCTGCTTTGTGGTTTTCCTTCCTTTTACATTTTTTTTGTGAGCTCCGCTGCTTTTTTGCAATTAAGGCGCAGCGCAATCAGTCAGTCACTGTCAGCTCAGAACAGGAAAGGAAAGCAGAGTGTATGAAAGCGGTGAAGCCAGGATGACAAAAAAAAAAAGGGTTAGTGATGCATCTGTTGTGTGACAAGCTTGCTGCAGAAAAAAAAAACACTTTAAAAACAATGCTTGGATCAAGGCTGTTGCGGAGGTCAACCAGCCGACTGGCAAATGAAGCCAGTTTGTTACAAAACACAACAAAGGTGTTGTGTGATTACACTTAGCCCAAACCACAAACTGGTACGTTCTGTAACCTTTTTGCTTCTGTTGGAGGATGCGGCCCTTTTAATGGAATACACAAACAAGCATCTCATAACTCACACACCACATTCAGCCAAGAGTTCAAAACAAACTGTAAGGAAAAATAGAGTATGGTTTGGGGATTAACTACTGCTTTAACACTGTTTGTATTATTCATGATAATGACTGTGCTCTTTACAGACCACATTTAGGAAAGAAAGCTTGCAGCAACTAAGGATTTAATTCTCTCAGACACTTCACACACAGTAATCAAGATGATTAAACAGACAAACATGCCACAAGTGCAAAGACTTCAGAGTACCACCAATAAATATTTTCTATTTGTGTCTTGCTATGAGATTCCTTTAGTTAAGGGCGCAGATGAGTTTAAAAAAGCATGCGACTGAACAGATGCGCTCGCCTGGCTGCTTATTTTAGTTCCTCACAGCGGATGTTTCCCCATCTCTTTCCTTCCAGGGCTTCATGCCATTGATCTAAAAATCTAGCATACATAAGCATATGTAAGGCAAACTCTTACGTTTGAAGATCCGGAGATGGAAAGCGGTGAATGGAAAAAAAGAATGTAACACATTACGTCGTGAGACTGAAACGTAAGAATCTCGAAAATCCAGGAATTTCATGTCTCTTGTGAAGTTATTTAAGATTCAGAATCAGATGATGAACCACTTTACTTTAGAGATCATAAAACAGCTGCTTTTGTATCTGATTCAACTGTTTGGAAACATCTTCATCTATTTTCTCATTCATCCATTATTCATTAATAAAATACTCCATTCATAAGAAAGAAATACGAACCTTTACCTACTTCCTGTCCCTGCTGTGAGTCATAAAAAAGATAAGAAAGTTATGCAATTATCCAGATTGAACATAAATTATTGTGGGATCTTTCCGCTTGGCTTTTTGCTTAAATCATCATACAGAAAAGCATGACTTGAATTTTCATCAACATGTGCACCACTCACAGTATCTTCGCAACAGACATTGACCGGGATTGCTGTAAGGCAGAAGCAGCTGTGTCTTATAATGCGGTTTGCATTCTCTGTTCCCCATTAAATCCATTCCTCGGGACAGACTTCAACTTGTGACCCCTCTATTAGCCCTCGTGCACCCGGCCTGGTGATTAGAGGAACATTAGGAAATTAAAGGCAAATTGCATTACCAGAGAAACAGACGGAGGTGCTGCTGAGGACCCAACATGTAAGGAACCTGCTGATGCTCAGACTTTCCATCCTTTCATCAGCCAGCGTATGATGCTAAATGTCACCCCCAGGTAGCAATTTCTCAGGTGGCACATTCTGATAAAGGATGAGGCCTATTAGCTGTGTTTTAATCTTGAAGTTTGGTTAGGTCTGTGGAAAGGCCATAATGTTATTTCAACCCTCACACTAGTTAAGAATTTTAATTAAATGGGAATAACTTCACAACAGGCAAAAAGTGTGTAAACACACACCCTGGGTGTTCCTCAACTGTAACTATTCTAAACTGTGATGATGCAGCTGAAGAATATGTAAGAAAATTAATAAATGTGTTCACTCAGTGTAGAAATATATATTGTGTAACACCTGTTGTCTATAAAATACATTTTGAGTCTCTTGATATTCAGGAACCACTCACTTGTTGCTTATTAACATGCATATTAGCAGCATACTGGCTCTCTATTACTCTTTATAAACTGTTATCAATGCTTTATTATGCATGATTAGGCCATCAACTAAGAGTTTTCCCTCGATAACATCAAACTTAATGCTGTTAAGATCTCACTTTAGAGTGGGGAACGTATTCAGAAAGTCAGAAAGAACTAATTTAAAAGAAAAATTAAAACCTATGTTTTGTTGCATAAGAATAGACCAAGGCTAATAAAGAGTTATAAAGATTTTAAAGATTGTATTTAAATGTCTAATAAACAGCAAGTTTGCTACTTATATACATGCAAATCAGCAACTAGTTAGTTGTTAGTATGTTTTCCCTCATATAAAATGTGACCGTACATTCTTATCTTATCTTTTCTTTTCCCTGTGTACCATCCAAGATGTAGTGGATGAGACGCAGGTTTCAGTGAGGAAAGTCTTTCAAATGATTAATCTCTCTCAGTCTCATCATGTCCTTTCCACCTTGACCTGGTGTGTACACTATTAATTACTACATCTAATATACATAAACATGCTATGGTGCATTTAGTGCTCTTAGAGATACATCACACTATGTCCTTAAGAAAATCCTATTAATTCAGTGGTGGTTTTTAGTTAATGAGACAAAATTGGTGCAATACGACCATAAAAAACAAATTTAAGACATATTGTACGTAGTATATAGTCTTCAATGGTAAGAGCTGCACTAGATTTTAACCACTGTCATGAATTAGGAAATAAAAGCGCCTACAAGTTTAACCTACATAATTTATTCCCAATTTTCATCCCTGAGTGTCCATTCCCCCTCTGAGACAGATTAATATTTTAAATGTTGCCCCAGTAGAGTTAGGGCTCGTTGCTCATCCTCAGATGACAAAGGCCCGGTAATGAAAGGTGGCCTTTGAGCCACTGAGGTAAGAGCCTGTATCACATGCAAGCATACTGAACGAGAGGATGCTTTTTATAAATGATTTAACATGGGCGTACCCGTGGCAAGGTTTCATTAATGCAAACAAACAATCTCCATCTAGCTGCTGTACTGCATGTATTTCTCTGCCTTACCGTTCTCTTCAAAATGGGGTTACTGCTTACTTTTCCCCCCCTCAGACTCACAGGGGACAGAATATCTTAAGTTGTATAGTTCTGTGCTTTTATATTTCACAGGAACTAATAAATATGTATTTTTTTGTAGTCTCGCTCTTGGCCGGTGCTCAGTGCCTGGAGATATGGGAGTTGTGCTGGTGCTTTGACAGTGTGACAGGTTTAGTGCTGGAGGATTGTCAGATGTCTCTCTTGCCAAATATTGTCCTCAGTATCTACTCGCAGATTTCCCCTGAGCCCACGTCTTCACAAATACAAGGCTCACACAGGAGCATCACCAAGGTGACATTTAGAAACAAATGCCAGGGATTAATATAATTACAGCTTCCATTGTTGTATATCTACATATATCTATATTTATATATATTAACCAGAAGCTGCCAACATTTAAGTAGCTTGAATGACAAAGGTGAAATCGTCGCATTACATCACAACAGCAGTCTTTTCCCTCCAACGACAAGCATTTTCTTTTGACTGCATTCAGATTTAGAAAAATGGATTTCTATTCGCAGCTTCACATATGAATAGATTCACACCATAGAGGTTTTTTAAGGTTAAAAGGATAAAGATCTATTCATTTGACATTTTAGAACACCGGTGTTGAAAAATAAAACTGAGATTAATGCCCTTTACACAGCAAAACAAACTATTTTATAGAGTCGATTTCAGAGGACAAACTGAGGAAAGAGGCTGCTCTGTAGTCTGGTGGTATGGCAGGGGATATTTCTGTATCTTTTGCCAGATCGCAGCTGGCTGGACAGTCTGTGACTGGGGTGGGTGTTGTCTTTTAGTAACCTCTGGGCACTGTACATCTCACACGATGTCACTGATGCTCAGTAGATGGGCACCAGTGATGTTCTAGACACCAGATGTAGAGCCTTCCTGTTCTGGGCCGTGCACAAACCATGCCAGTTTGCAATGTTTCCAGTCAGGATGCTGGCTGTTGCTCCTCTGTAAAAAATTGACAAGAATCTGAAATGTAGCCTTCTTGAGTTTCCATAAAAAGTAGAGCCCCATCATTGTCTGCATACTTCACCACAGCATTCTCTCAATGTCTGGGAGTGCAGTCATGGGTGCACAGTGTGAACAGGAGGGGGCTGAGCAAACAGCCCTGGGGAGCTGAGGTGTTGAGCACTAAAGTAAAGGAGGTGTGACTGCCAGTCTAAACTGGCTGGGGTCTGTTTGTGAGGAAGTTCAATATCAAATGTGTTTAAAGTATTTAAAGCAGTTGCTTGAAATATGTTCTGTATGTGTCAAAAACTGCCAAGGAAAGACCTAAAGTTTAGTTCAGGTATTACATAATGAAAATGTATATATATTTTGGCCACTTGCAGAAATTACATAATTGCATGAGATAGTTTGACGGGCTTAGTGAACAGCCGCCTCTGTACACATCCAGCAGACATAGAGCAACTTTAGTGTTCATTCAGCTCTGTAGGTTGACATTTTTCTGTCTTTTCAATTTGTTTAAGTCTCCACTAAAGTCTGAAAAACATTGTTTTAAGCTTATGTTCAAATTTTCTACATATATTGTCTGCCTGCTGTTTAATGTTGAGCAACCACTTTATAGTCAAAAGCTTATTTGATGAAAGTTAGTTCCTAACAGTTAATAGTCACGCTTTTTCTAACATCATGTAAACGTACTGTGTTAGTCCGACTGAAACCGGACATTTAAAGTCCATGTAAATATGTAGGCCGACTAAAATCACAGTAAATCAAAGTCGGACTAACACATCCAGATAATGCAGATAGAGGTCAATTTACTCTTTCATGTATACATCTCAGTTGGATCTGGACTGGCCTCAGCAACAGTCCCCGCGCCAGGCATTGACCTGGAAGTCGTATATGGCATAAATCCATAGCAAGGAGCCATGAAAAACAAAAGAAGTAGACGGACGACGAAGGTATTAATACACAATATATATTATGTAATGTACAGCACCGAAAAGTCATCCATGTTTTCACCGTTTGCTGTGCAGCCCATTTGCCGCTTCTTAACTTGTTTGGTATGTGATGTAACAGGTCAACCGGATGAAGGTCCAGTAGCAACTAGCTGAAACGGTGCATATCTCCACCTGCCACTGGTGGAGTCAGACATACTTCTGTCAAGAAATCGATTCTCCCCTGGTGCTTGTATACTGGGATAATGGCAGTAGTCCAATTAAATGGCCTAACTTCGGTGTGCATGGAAACGTACTGAGTGAGGTGACTGCACCACACAGTCCACTGGTGGATCCCTCCCACACTTTTTATAGTTTAGGTTGACCTTCATACTAAAATCTCTCTTAACAGTCTCTCTCTTACTGTCCAACCACTGTCATCCAGAGGAGAGAAGATCTGAGTTGATAAAAAATGTTGATACACTCATCTGGGCCAGCTTCTGTTATAGCCTTGTGCTCAAAGCAGTATGCTTAATGAGCAGAAGCAGCATGGCGTTTTTTTGCCCCAGGTTTTGCTTCTCAGGCTGTACAGTCAGGATGCCCTACTTTACTGGCAAAGATTTTTGGGGTTGTATGCAAGGAATACCTGCAGAATGACTCGGGGCTGAAAAATCGTACTGTCAGCTTCATTTAACACATCACACGTTTAATTTATGTATTTTTTTTTTACTTTATATGTAATTAGTTTTGACCTTAAAGAAGCTAGAATTTAACACCAGTCCAAAAATAACATAGTTAGCCATCACAAAACACATGCAGTACACATCCATCAGAAAGTTTCAGGTAAAACATAGAAAACTGAGAAGGATTTTAGGTAGGGTTAGAATACATAGGTTCACATAGCATGTATTTGTTATATTACCATCATTATGGAAAGAACAGTAGTCTGTTTATCATAATTTGTTACTTGTGTCCCATAAAACCAAATTGAGGATCTAAAAGAGGATAAAACGTTTCGCAGAGCTGCAGAGGGCTGTTCTACTGTGTGTTTTCAGCATTGCAAGCAATTTCACATTACAGGCTCTCATATTCTAATGCAAACGTTGATTAATGGAGCTTTAAGGTCAACAGAATGGTTGCGCAAGCCATCTTGTCTATTTTCTTTATCAGTTTTACAGGAATATTGCAGTTCATGTGAACTTACTGTATATATACGGCAGGAATACATTTTCTGCTAAAACACACTCATTCTGTCACAAGTGCAGTGTAAGCATTATGGACAGTGAGCCTCAAATATCAGCGAGCATTACTCCTCGTATTTGAAAAACAAAGCGGATGTTCCCACTGTGTGAGCATGCTTTAGTGGTTTCGGGGCTCCAGGTGTACATGGTTCCAGGCATAATGCGGTAGTGCACAATAGGGAATCTTATGCATTCATTCAAGTGCATGCTCCATATTTATCTCAATATCTTATGTGACAATAGTGGGGGGACATGTGTCCTATTTCCATAAAACCAAAGGAAAGGAAATGGAGAAACCCAAGTGGGAAGCAGTACTGAATTGAAAGAAGAGAAGCTGGGTTTAAGTTGGGAATGTTATTGCAGTTATACATGCACCAACTGTATATTTAACCTTTTTTGCATTAAAAAAAAAAATACATTAAATCCACTTGCCATAAGGGAATGAATAAAAAGAATGTCAGGTTAAAGAGAGGCAGTCAGAATTGTAACTTGGCTTTTTTTATATGTGTCTCATATTCGAGCGAAACAGATTGTCTCCCACAGCTACAGGCGATGCTCATAACTTGTGCGGTAAAAGATGAAGTCATTCTATATCACAGCAGTTGCGGAGGATACAGACTCAAACTCCCACTCTGAATGTGGTACTTACCTCTCCAAAAGCTCCTATTGACAGACCGTCAACTGCGAGCGGCATTGCCATTTTGTCACAGTGTGTACGTTACTAAATAATCACTCTGCTTTGATGCGGAGCGGGGAGAGAACTGAAGCAAGACATGTTTTGAAGGCAGCAATTTATATCCATCTTTTGAACTTTGAAAGGCACGCTCAGACTTTTTTGCTTTTGTTTTTGTGTTTTGATGGCCGTTCATCAACTCGTGTTTTTTTTTTTTTATAATCTCTGGTGAGACCAGAAGGACAGGCTTTGATAATGATGATTGACCCAGTATGTGGGTTTCAAGCAGCCAAGTTCTGATAGATAATTCTTCCCCTCTCTCTCTCTCTGTTCATGATTAGGTAGCTGGCTCGTGGCAACTCGAATAGTGCCCAGAAATTTGATTGTGTTAACGCGATTGGGGTGAGGTCGGGGGCTGCAAAGACCCATGGTAATCATCACACAGGGATAAGCGATGGCTTCAAAGTAAATCAAACTGAAAAGACATCTTCTCTCCTTAATATGTCCCCGCCGTGATTTGAAGCCATTTTATAGGGTTTTAAGACACATCACAGGAAGCTGTGCTGCTCCCTCTTTCGCTCATCCTCCTGTGCATGTATGTGTTTGTGCACGTGTGTGTGTATTCGCTCGGGTCAGGAATTTTGCCACTAAAGGCATTCACATTTTCAGCATTTTTCCCAGCACATATTCTAGTGCATAGGGCCACGTATTAAAGTATTAAGTCTCTGTATCTGTCCCGGAGAACCATCTAATAGCCAATTTCATGCAAGAATGATGAAGACAAAAGTGGAGGGTTATTAGTGGAAAGGAGAATAGTTTGGTGTCACACCTCAGGGAACTTTGATAAGAAGTGAACAGGGATAACTATGGGCAGTGGCAGAGCTGTAAGACAGTGGCAGGGGCTCCTTGTATATTGGTGATAAAGTAAACAAACCCACAACAAGGCAGAGGCATGTCTTTCAGATTAATACACGCACACGCCACACAAAGAAAAAAAGGATTGACAGTCTTATTTGTGTTGGAGCTTACCCACGCGGAGCTATGGACCGGTTTGACATTTCAAATGTTTACATCAAAGCATAAAGCACCGTGCCTGCCTGGATGACTGGTACACCCATTAGCCTCTTTACATATGTCAACATTCCCAGGAAGAGCACGCAGAACAAAGCAAAACACTGTTGAGGGTACTTACAAAGGAGGTTCTTCTTCAAAGAAGACAAATGAAAGAAAAAAGGAGAATAAGCATTTAACAAGTGAGAGCCACTTAATAAAAGCTTTTCAATTTTCTGCGGAGAGAAATGCTTTGTGTCTCCTCCCCCACCCCCAAACTATTTGATGTCTGTCTGATAGTGAAAAAGCTATCTTTTGGACCACATTGTTCACTTGGCACACAATGCTTCTAACCAGATCTGATCACAATGCTTTTGTGACTGCACCCCAAATGTATCTAGCATGTATTGGGGAAAAATGTGAGCAATGTAGTTCCATTGTGGGACTGTGGCCCCTTCACAAAGAGTGGGCCTTGTATCACAGCAGGAACATTAGTCTAGTGCCTATCATCTCTTAGTACTGTTTGTGTGGTACACAGTGGTGATAAACAATCTGAGGCTACAACTGATGGATTGGCCCATTTTTGTGTAGCCGGGATCGGATGCCTGTAATCGCTGCCCATATCCTTTTCTACTGACTCAAGTAGGTTTGGTGTTGAACTCAGCGACAGCTTTCCAATGGCGGATTTAAAAACATTAGTGCCAACCATGGCCTTGATACATTGCTATATAAACTAGCTAGCTACCCGGCTACATCCAAGAACTAGAGACCCTCTTGTCATTGTCAAAAGGTCATGTTATGGATAGGTTTAGCACAAAACTACTTGGTTAGGATGAGGAAAATGTGCTGCTTTGTGTTTAAGTAACCTTCAGTCATGTCACTACTTTCTTTACCTAATTTAAAGTTAACTTACTTGCATAACATAACTTGAACTGCTTAAGTTTTCAAAACTGCTTCTGCTGTAGTTCTCACTATAATAGGTGTCTCCAGTTAAAAGGGTTCAAAAACAAAATCATTGAGTCTATTTTGCATTGAAGGGGAGTTCAGGAGTCTCAGGGCCTGGGGAATGAAGCTGCTCTGTAGTCTGGTGGTACGGCAGTGGATACTTCTGTATCTTTTGCCAGATGGCAGCAGGGTAAACAGACTGTGGCTGGGGTGGGTGTCGTCTTTTAGCATCCTTTGGCCTCTGTGTAGACACCTCACTTCACCGATGGCACTGATGCTTAGTAGCTGGGCGGTTTTAATCATCCGCTATAGAGCCTTCCTGTTATGGACCGTGCACGAACCATGCCAGTTTGCAATGCATCCAGTCAGGATGCTTTCTATTGCTCCTCTGTAAAAGTTGACCCGAATCTTGCTCTGGAAGTTAGCCTTCTTATGTTTCCATAAGAAATAGAGCCTTTTCTGTTCTCATTTAACCAGGGTGGTGATCTGTGATGACCAAAATAGGTTCTCGTGATGGTAATTCCAAGGAACCTATAACACATTACATGGCACACATACACACAGACTCACAAGGTGTCTTGGCTCATTGTATTACCATAAGTGCTGATGTGCTGCTCTTCATACTGACACATAAGTAGCCTTAATTCACAGAATCATCCTTAGTTGATTAGAGGTGTTGATTTTTTATTGTGTCTGTTTTCTTCGCTCTATTGCTTTGAAATATAGCAAAGTAAAATATATATTGCAATAATTCTACTTCTTTGTCCCAGAGTGTGTATTTAGCTGGGGCCTAATCATAACTGGTGGAAGCCACTGTAGTGTGGTCCGAAGGCAAATGCGTCTTTGACCTCTTTGAAGATTTAACACAAAAGGAATGATGAAGGACAATGAAATACAATCAAAACTGGTCAATCGAGATACATTTTATTCACACTTTGGTGCCCCGTATTAAAGGCAATCTGCTTCAAGCTGATCAATCTGAACACAGGACAGAAAGTCTGAACAAGGCCTTAAATGTCCCTTTTATTGTTCCAACTGATGTGAGTGCATTGGTGTACTGATACAAAGAGCAGACGAAGGGGGGGCTGAGGTTTCCATGTCAATCTCTTCTCTGAAATGAAGACCTGTTCTTTTTATCTTTTCAGAAGGCAGTAGTCCCATGATCAATGCAACACAATGCTGTGCTTTAAAGGGCTCTTTCTAAAAGAGGATTAAAGCCAAAAATGAGTACTTGAATGGCCAGAATCATTCTTTGATCTGTGAAAACCTACGGACACAGTAGAGTAAACATCAGAGGAAGTGAAATTCATCCTCCATGTCTGTTATGAGGGAGTTTTAATTAGCGATTGTTTCTGTATTCAGATAACATCAGCAGTGGGCGTGGTTTGGACACCAAGTGTGTGTCTTTGACATCCCTATCTGAAGGCCATGCTCTGCAATCATTTATCAAGAATAATGCAATATACCCTGAAAGTCACAAGCCATGTTTGCAACTACAAAAAATAAATCAATAAATGAATTAAACAGTTATACACAGGACAAGGACACTGTTGGCTTGATCACCTAAAGCTGGGTGACACCACACAGTCAAATACAAAGAAACATTAAAGCTGCAAGCAGCGATGAACGGGCCTTTGCCCCCCCCACGTATGCCGGGCCATGGCGCCGTCGGAGGGCAGATGCAGAGGGCAAGTTTGTCCACTATGTGGCCCTAGAGCTCACCCATCAATTATATGTCATGTTGTAATGTATGATTTGGAGAAAACAGCCTGTGAATGTCGTGTAAATTGGATGATGTTTGTCGTCACAGCACATAGCTGAGCGAAAGGTAGCGCCTCAGTAAGCTTCTGTCAGAAATGCATGTGTGTGTTATGTGTGAGAGAAAGTGTGTGCGTGTGTGTCTTTTGGTTTCACTTCTGTTTTGTTGTGCTTGCTTTTATTGTGTGAAGCTCTTTGTGCTACATTGTATTTGTATTAAATGTGAGATATAAATGACGTCTGATTGATTGATATCAGGCTGACCCACAACACAACATAGCCACCTAGTGGACAGTTTGTGTCCAACACACACCACACATTGACATGGCTCTCACAGTGGCCAAGCATTGAAATCTCAGACTGTCATGCCCACCAGGAATAACGTAGGGGAAAGCTTTTTACCACTTTTCATCATCAAGGTATGAGGATGAGTCTTAGTGACTGTGAAGTCTATGGCGTTAAATCTGTAGGGCAAGTTAATTAAAGTACGAGCCATGGAAATGGGTGGAAATGGCGGAAACATCTCAACTTTGAACCAAAATGGCAAACTTCTCGTTGGACTGACTTTATGGGTCCAAGAGGCTTTTTTGTGCGTTTGGTCACGATACTTATGCGTGCCGAAATTCGTTAGTGTATGTGCATGTAGGAGGCGGGGCTTCAAGTTTGACAAAATGGCCGCTGTGAACCAAAGCGGCCGACTTCCTGTTGGACTGAGGGTTTCAGTGCCAAGGGGTATTTTGTGCGTCTGGTCATGATACATATGTATATCAGAGGCAAAAGCTTTTGACAAGGTGTCATCATCAAGGTCTGAAGATGATATTTAGTGAGTGTGAAGTCTGTGGCGTTAAATCTGTATGACTAGTGAAATAAAGTACGAGGCGTATAAATTTTAAAAAATTAATGGGAAAAGCCGTAAGGGGGCGTTAGGGGGCGCTACTGAGCTATCGTGCTGCGCATGAGGGCAGTTGTGGTATCGAATTAACGTACTCATGTGTAAGGAGCTACAGGTCAAATTTGGTGAGTCTGCGAACATCCTAAAGTCCCGAAAACAGCGTCGGAAAAATGAAAATTGCCGCACGCCATTCAAGATGGCCGACTTCCTGTTGCAGCAAAAATTCCGACAAAAATTGTTCCTGCCTAAATCCTTGAGAGCCATGACTCCTGCGAATTTCACGACGATCCGAGAAAAATGTCACGGGGACACAGCGACATTAGGTGGCGCTATGGAGTCCCCTGGCCACACCCACCCCCAATCATGTTGAATTCAGAAGTGGGCGCGCACATGTGAGGTATGTTCCGAGTTTGGTGAGTTTTGGGGTATGTTCAGGCTGCCAAATATGCAGTCGAGTGGAAGGAAGAAGGAGAATAATAAATAATCCTTACAGATACAATAGGTCCTCGCACGAGATTCATGCTCGGGCCCTAATTAATTGAAAATACTGTAAAGCTACTAATTTATGGCATAAAAATAGTGCAGGTAAATCAAAACAAAATTAAAGCCGAGGCGCCTGTTCAACAGGCCAGGTTCATCTGGACACTACGCAAAGGGGTTCAATGTTACTTTCTGTGTTCACTATGTCGCACTTGAGAACAGACACTATTTACATCTTTGGTATAGTATATCATGGGTGGACCATGTCATGACAAAGTGTCACTTAAGGCATACTTCCCATTTGGAGAAGATTTGATGATTTAAACAGTTACAGCAACTTCATATTTCATGGCAAATAAAACGTTAACAACGGCTCCCAATGAAAACTCACAATTGTCACCATATACCATCATCAAGGTTTTCGGGGTTTCCAGATCAAAATTGAGATGGATCTGGTCAAAAAGTTAGGAGGGGGGGATTTGATTTTCTGCCATGTAAATGTTGAAGCTGGGACTGTAATCGATGTATGAAGTTCAGGGCAGATTCAACCTTGCATAGTGGAGTTATAGCAACTTCCTGTATCATCGGAATTTGCTGCGTCACAACAGCAAAAACAAAAACTACATTTTTTAACAACTTTAAGGTCTGAAGATGGACAACTTCCTGTTGGGGTTAGGTCATGGCAACGTTTTTTTTGTTGTTTTTTTTCTAGATCTAGGTGTGATACACATTTTTCCTACATTATATGTGAAACTAGTCGCAGGGACTTTCCATCTTTCAATCATGCATGGTGTGTGCGCAAAGTTTGATGAACTTCCAAGCATGTTTAGACCCTAAAAATGTGATTTATTTTTGTTACATATGATAATAATTCCTTGCATTTCAATAGGGTCCTCGCACCTGACGATACTTGGTCCCTCATAAACCCTTCCACACAAAATGCAGTATTTTAATACACTTTTGATTAATACAAACTGCATTAATGTGTAATGATTGAAATCCTGGCATTCAGGATGTTTATTTATGTTTATAACACTTTAGGGCAAAGGGAAGGTTGATTACATAGGGAGACAATGTAGCTGTTGTTTAACAGTCAGGCTACATGTCAGATTGCTGCTACCAACTGTTGTTTCAGACACCCCACTGATGCAGCTGCTTGAAGTACATTTTCATTATATTCAAGGCGGGTAATAATTACCACATTTGAAGTGTCTGCAACTGTCATAGATTTGTTCCTAGATTATCAAAAGTACATGCAGCTTAAATTAAGAGAGACAAAGCTCAATGGTCTACTCTTGTGACCACATTATTCATCGAAGAGATGAGCGTTCTCGGATGTGTACTGAGGGTGGAAGATACTGTTTTAAATTCTACATAGTAGTACAGTCAGGAAGGTCATTCCACTGTCTGGGTGCCTGGAAGGTGAAGAGTCAAGTGAGAGTGTAACACTGACCAAGCCAGGGCAGGAAATAAGGAGTCAAGCGGCAGTGGTGGAAAGGGATGAACTTGCTGGTCTAAAGGGCAAGGGTGAGCTTGTTTTCAGCCTTGTACGCCAACAATGTTAAATGTCATATTATTACAGTCCAAAATACCCAAACCAAAATACATTTCTTTGCAGAAGTCTTAAAGCCATTGTTGTCTAGCCTTTCATATTACATTTCTCTCATGCACATATAGAATTACAATACTTTTGCTTCCAGACGATTGGAGATCTTTTAGATCTCAGCTATGGTTAAATAAGAAGACATATAAAATCACAGCACAGTTAACTGCCGCATACAACCACCCTGTTTTGTATGAAGTGAGTGGGCAACTCTCAGTTGTACAAAGAATAGCGTGAAATGCAGCTGCTGTCTGTCTGAGAGAGAGTTGACAGGATTTCAGAGCGTGGAGAATGGAAATAAGAAGTGCCATTGGAAGTGGTTGGTTCCTTCCTGGAGGAGTTATTGGTGTCTTCTGTCTGCCTCTGATTACCTTGCCAGCCCAATTTACACAATCTCATGTCTATTTACTCCCAATTTTATTTACATAGATCTTTTGGGCAATTCCTTTATGATTTGGTGAAACAATTTGGGTGTGAACAAGTAAACTGATTCAGGCGGCAAAGATGGACAATATTTTATATTACCCGTGCTGTTAGTCCATATATGTTTCATTATTCACCAAGCAGTTGTACGGCATTTGGTGAAAAACACTACAATATACATTAAATATATAAAATTATATATAGATTTTGTGTACTTATCCCAAACCCAAAGAAATCCCTAATTTTATTCAAGGTAATGGTGTGTTTAAATTGGTTGCCTGTCGCTATAATGTACGCATGAACCGCAAAATATGTCAGAGAGTGAGGAAGGAAGGAAGGAAGGAAGTGTGTGATGAAACATAACCTGAATAAAACTTCAAAAATCGCCTTGTCTGCCTGAGTCATTGCCTGAGATTATCATCGGCAACAGTGGTCGTTTCATAATGAAGTCAACTCCCATGATCCCGCGCTACTTCAAGGTATCATCCAACTACATCTTTTGTTTTTCATTGTTTTGAGTAAGAGACCCCTCGCGGCAGAAATTGCATACCATGCATCAAAGGTCTAATTTGTTAGATAGCCGATTTTGAGTCTTATTCCCAACTCGTCAAACACTGACTTGACCGATCAACCCAAAGCATCGGTATTTGATGAGCCAGGAATGAGACTCAACAATCAACTGTCCGACAAATTGGACCCTTTAAAGCTGCCAAGTTATAAATTGTTGTGTCAAGTCTGATCTCAAATAACTACACTACAACTGTTGTGATGGCTGAGGTTAAATTTGCAGCAAATTATGTGTTGCGTGAAGGTTTAGAATAGTTGACAGCCTTGATATAAAGAGAGTGACTGGGATGTCTTTGACTTCACGTTGATATGTGTTCGTGCGTGTCTGTTAGATTCCCGAGATCCATCAGCGAAAAGTTCCTCTCCTCCATGAAGCAAGAAAAAAAAAAAAAACAGGACACAAGCAGAAGACCTGTGCCGGTGGTGTGGGAAGTGTCTTTACTGTTTTCACACTAACCTTTGCATGAGAAAGAGCTCTTACTCCCAATTATTTCCATGAATTTTTCATCTCTCACATAAGCAGCACACTTCAAACAGCTAAAAAGCACCACTAGAACTATACAGCCCACAGGCAACCATCAGCCGTCAAACAACCTCTGCGCTCTGCGTATATCTGTCTTAAAGCAGTGAATGCAGATCACCACAGGGAGAGGAGGATGGCAGGGTCACTTCAAGGAGGAAGGAGATCATGTAGAGATACAGATTGCCATTAATTCCAATCCTCGTTTCTGTAATCAGCATAATTTTGTTAAATAGCTGTTACACTCCCACAGCTTATGATTTGAACCAATAAGAAAAATTTAAAAAACAAGATAAAATTAGATCATTAGCTGTTGGGTGGGTGTTGAAAATGATATGATCTCATCTTCCACTGACAGCTGCTGAGCGCTCCGTTAATCATTTATGTCGTTCCTCCAAGTATTTTGTTTCCCCTAGCCTTGAACTGACGTCCATTTTCCCCTTAAGAATGAAGACATCAGGGAGGCACTGTGGCTTCAGGTAAGAAAACAATTTCTGTTTAATTTGCGGTTTAAAGACTGCTGGAGAGGGTCAAACTAGCCTCCCAGGGATTCTTCTCATGCGGCTTTAACAGATGAAGGCAGCCATATGTTTTTCCTCTCTGTCAGCACTTGACAGAAACCCCTCAGAGAATGTTGTTAACAACAGGTGAAGGGAGGCCCTGGGGATTAGCCTTATTGGCACAACAGAATGATCAATTTGACCGCGCCATTAGCATGTGGGTCTGCTCTCTGGTTTAGTTTGTGTAACCTTATATTCAGCGGAGAAATGCATGCTCTTACGATGCAATACTACTTTTTAGAAAACGAACAACTTGCCTGATTCTTTTTTTTTCTTCCGTTTTAGGTACTGGAGCTGTGTTTGCTAACATCATGTTCTTCTTATATGAAACTTAATACCCTGTAGATTTGATTCTGGGTTCGCAACACCTGTGGTTAACCTCCTAATGGCAAAAATAAGGCAGGTATACCTCTTACCTATAAAAATAGGTCCAGTGGTCCATTCGAAATGACATGACATCTGACAACTGAGGGCAGCAGACACACCAGAAATGCTGCCAAGAATGAGGAAAGGTGTTTCTTTTTAATAAGGAAAACTAAAGACAGTCTTTGTTGTCCAAAACTGCCTCACTTAGTGTGTGTTGTATGCAGCTAAATCCAGCACAAGAAAAGGGACTTAATGAGTTACAACGAAAACTACCATATTATAATTACAGAATCAAAACACACATTTAAATACAACATAAATAGGGTTTGATTAATTAAAATCTTAAAACTTTGGTTTAAATCACGTTTCTTTGCTATAATTAGATGACAAGATCATTACCACTCTGATGTCGAGCAGCTCGCTAGCCAAAAGGGAAAATCCGCCCACACAAGCACCTCTAAATGGAAACTGGAAACTTACCCTGTCATTTTTTTGTTCAATCCTCACATAAACAGAAAGAGGAATGGTTATTTTACGGGGGGGATTGCGTGCCCTTAGAGACCAGATCTAGCAATTCCCATAACTTCACAGCAAAGATGAGACTTGTGTGTTCTCCATATAGAACGACTTGACATGTAATTAGTAAAATTTAGAGGTAGGCTGACATTGTCATGTAAACAACATGAGAGTGGTGTCAATCTTCTCAACTCAGTCTTGGAAATAAAAACGTGAAGCTGATTTCATAATGATCAGGCAGCATGGCAGAGACAAACAGCTAATGGTGAGCTAACGACACATTTTTGGCCACAATGTGAAAAGTAAGCCACAACAAAAGAAGACTTTTTTTTGTGTTTCTGATGATTTATTGTGCACCAACATGGTGTCTGAGTGGGTGGAGTACTTCAATGCAGCATGCTGCTGTTCAAAGTAAACTAGCTTATAGGCTTGAAACACGCTGCTGCCTGCTGCTCATTTCTGGCTGACAGGTTACTGCCATCTCCCGCTCTTGACTCAACGCTCAGTGACCGCTGAGAAAAAAAGCATCTCGATATATGAAAACAAAATGTTGCTGCTCATTTATGTCTGCTACTGGTTGGCTGAGAGATTCTCAATTACAGCACTGCATATGTCAATTTTTTTTAACTATTGATCCGTGAAATGTGTTTTTATGACTCCCTGTGGGTAATTTTGAAGATCCACAATGTTTGCTATACTCTTTATTGACAAGTCTGCAATTACTGCCATTCAGTAAAATGTATAGATTGCTTTCTTAACTTCAAGAGTGCTTCACTTCTTTATTTCCTTTCACATGTTGGCTAAACTGTCAATGTACAGCAAGATGTGTATGAGGGTATGTGCCTGGGTAAATTACATTTAACTGCATCCAAACTATGTTTTCTGAAAGCATGTCAGCCATGAGAGGCTCCGGGCAAAAGTTCAATTGCATCACATACACAGCCCCCTGCAACTGTACTGTGTGACAGTGTGTGACACACTGCTCTTAGCTAGAGCAACAACATGCTAGCATGACTAATAGAAGCAGAACACATTATAAGCCGCACCAAAGTCCAGAAAGACTCTTCTAGTTTTCGGCATTGACATATTTCATAGTTACTATATCATTTTTCAAACACAACACCGGTACATTTTTGGTTGAGGTGTTCCATGGTGTTAAATTACTTCTTGAAGGATATACCTAACTTAATTTGATTGTAAGTATCAGTATGATTGCTTGATATTTCCTGAATGTACAGCCAAAAAACATAATGGCTTCTTGACATGTGCTGTGTAAGTCCAGTATCAATGCCGCTTTGAATTTAATGTCCTCGTGTCAATATTAATCAATGTTGAGTGCAGCAGTTCGATGCACCATGTCAGTGAATTATCAAGGATGTCATGTCATTACTCAAGCTGTTTGATGTCACAATATTATCTGAGCCTATACCCTACAAGGCAGAGTGACAGTGAACCTGTTTTTTTCATCATCATCATGTATTTCATACCATTATATATATCAGTGATGTAAACATGATTATTCCTAAACATGGTTATACTGTTTATACCATATCAACATGCTGATACAGTCCACGTGGGATCAGGGGACTCTCTGAGGTCACATACTGAATGAGCGTCAGGCATCAGCTTGACTTTGTGGCATTGTGATCAGATGTGCAGATAGGTAGGCCCTTGAGAGAGCCAGTGCTAATTGGCCTGGTGGTTAGCTCTGAGGTCAATTGTGGGCCAGGTCTCCGGGTCATCAGGGAGCCTGGTGCTGAGCACAATGCTGTGCTCCCTGGGGGGGACAGGTTTCCATTGCACTCCTCTAGACATCAGTGAAGTATTGATCTGTGGAGGAATGAAGCCTTTTTTGAGCATCAGGGTCTTAGAGAAGACTGTCAAAGAATAAACAAAACAAAAAAAACAAATATTTTTATGGCTAAATGGCTCTCTTTTTAAAATAATTGTGTATATTTACTGTCTTGTACGACACTGATTCCATTCGGAAACAGGGCTATTGACCACTTGGGTAATGGGATAATCCTTGTTCACTGTGTCAAGTCCTCATCCTTCAGACTCTGTCCTTTTAAACAAACAACACATTTCATCCTGCGATTCAAAAACATTGCGAGCACCCAAACAAGAATAATACTCTTTTGATTAAATGACAATACTCTTTAAAAATCTATTTGACAGGTGAAATATCTGTGTATTTTCTGAAGGGCTTTATAAAACAAGATAAATTGGATAGGACAAGATGAATTGAAATGGCTTTGCACACTACATTATTTTGCCGCAGGGGCAAATGTGATGAATAAAATCTGATCTTTGCTTACCTTTTGGGACTGAGGGACCAATACACCCAAGCCACTTTATATTACACCCCAAAAGCTACGGAAGGACAGGGGCCCCTGAGAGTTAATCAAATCAATAAGGATAAATGCTGGTGAAACGGCTGAACTGCCCGATATATTATAGAACAGAAACCAGCCCCCCTGTCATGAAAAAAAGGTGCATGTGGCTTTTACCAGCAATCAGTTTGAAGACGAGATGAGTGGGTATTAATTTATCTGAATTTTAGGAATTATACTCATCATTAGTGTGGGTTATGTGATGCAGACTGTATATTCAGCGCAGTTTTAACAGTCCATTACAAAATCAAATACCTATAATCCAAACGAGCTGCAAATGGAATTAATTCATGTGCCAAACAGCTATGCACGTTGTAGTGTGAATATTCGCTCATTACTGAGGCATAGCGGCCTGATAATCACATTAAATTGCCATATTGTTATCTTAATGTTCATTTTGAGATTATAGTATGTATTGTATTGTGGTGGTGGCTGAAGTATTCTGATGGCTGGTGTCGATTTCAGTGACAGAATCAGCGGTAGTGGTTGTTAGTTAACGTGATGCTTTTCATGACAACAGAAGACATATGGTGTTTTAGGTGTTACTTCTGTATGTTGCAAGAGTGAAATGTGAGCACACACGGGCCAGAATTGATCTCATGTTGTAAATTGCAGGTTGCATGTTGCAGGGCCCCTGTAGCTCCATCAATCGCATAATTTTCTGGTGATGTCAGTAAGATGATTGCCCCCATTCTTGCCTCCACCAAAGCTCAAGCTAGGTTGTTTTTCCAAACAGCAGCATGGTAGTGAATAAGTGCAGCACCTTACCCATTTGAATGTCTACAAGCATTGAGATATGGGCTGTGGAATTGGGTTCGTAGCTCGCATTGATCAAACCAAAAATTGGTGGCTAGTTTGTTCAGCCATTGGGATTACTGTACTTCAAAATTAAAACCTACGCTATGCTGAATCAAGGGTAGGTGGCTAGGAAGCGATCCTAGCCAACCTGTGGTCTGAATGTGTACCTTTGGTCAACTTGGTTTGGCATTACATAAAGTAATTGTAACTAATGTTCAGGAACTAGACCACGCACCTCTCCCTCACTAATTTGCTACCTTGGCCTAATCTAATCAAACCACCTCTATGTCATTAACTCAACCACCTGTGCCTCTCTAATTCAATCACCTCTGCAGACCTATATAGCCGAGTCTAACCATTTCTCTCATGTTCGATGATTATCGAGGTGTAAATGACATCGCAAGAAGTAATAAGCCAATGTTAGGCTATAAACAGACATCACTGCAGCTGCGTGACTTAAACGTCACCACCACTGATCATCTACACAATTACTGGTTGAATACTTAGTTTGCAACTAAAATCCACCTGTAAAGACAGACAAGTGAGTAAATTAGTCTTGATGAGATGTTTAATGTCACCTGACAACTTCCATAATGTCATTTAGCCACTTGTTCGCAACAATCAATTTTCAATTGTGCGGCATTTAATGATGTATATTGTCATAGAATATAACATCTTAAGCCTGTGGTAGCCACATACCTTATTTCAGGCATTTAACTGAAAACCCATTCAAATACATTGATTTTGAAATAAGGGAACCAGAAGTGCAAAAAATGTTAACTGATTTCCTGGTTTTAGGATTCATTACTAGAACAGTTGTTCTGACATAACTGCCAAAAGTGCACCCCTGTGTATTTGTTTCAACTGAAAATGGGCACTGCTATTCATTCTGGCTTGACAACAGTCGACAATGACATGTCTTTAGACTGCACGAGACAGCTCTATACTGAGCACATCAGATAACATCTAAATCATATTGTGGCATAAGAGCGTGTTGTGTTCAGACTAATATGTTCTGTTGGATAGGCGACAGAGAATGACCCACAGTTACCGATGAGGAAATGATTCTCTGTCTGTATGTATTGTCCCTTCGATGAACTCAGTGTGTCCAGTGCTGTCCATTCATTCCTTCCATTGTGTGCAGGGATGGACTTGAATCACACAGCGATGCTGTATAGAACTGAGCAGGTCAAGACGTATATAAATGACCTAATACAGAGTTTACTCCCATTCTCAGATACAGTAGATGGTGTGAATTGCTATTGTTGTGGTGATTTGTCTGCACAGGACAGATAGATGAGAGCTCCATGTTTATGCAGGTCAGAAGATAGATTTAGCTTTTTAACTGTCTTGGAGAAGGTTATCTTTTGTTCGGTGGCCTTTGTATCTCATTCATTATCAAGGTGAAATACATTATTTTTTATCATGTAGTTATTATTAAGCATGAAATCAGAAAAAATCTAATAACTGTTAGATTAAGTCGTCCTACTTGGATCCCAACTGCTGTTAACACACCCAGACAAATTAAATATATTAAACAGATAAGAAATATTTTATAACGTCTGATCCGGTGGATTTATGACTTATGCTTACAATCCTTTTTTTTTGTAAAAGAAGTGCTACTCTGGCAAATGGCCTGCCTTATCATCCTGGAGTGAGTTATTGCTACTAAAATGTCAATGTCATTGTTCTCCTTGTTACATCAGACTCGCAATTAAACCTCACAGTTCCTGAGTTTAATCACTTTGCTGTTGCAATTAAAATCCCCTTGAGTTTATTTAAAATTGTAAAAACCGGCAGTCAGTTTGTCAGAATTGACTCTCAAAATAGACAAAGTGTAATTAAATTGGAATGTTTTGAAAATGTATTTTAAGTATCATTAACATTTGCAATTAATCATGAGTGAAGGCGATGTCAGTAATAATCTACAGAGTTAGCAGAGGACTCGGGAGAAATGAACGCACACTATCGAAAACAAAAACAAATCGCTATCTTATAAATTGTACAAATTATGGGCTTGACTTCTAGCGCGTCCAGTCACTTAACTGGAACTGGCGTTTTCCATGGTAACAGGATGCTAACCCTCCATAGAGCCATTGGTATGGTGTGTCATTTTTTTCATTTAGGTTTGGGACTTTGTCAAGTGAATGTCACTTACACAGATGTTTCTTAAAACAAAGCTTTTCCTATGCATTTTGTCCTTCTGTACACATAAACGGCATTTCAGGTCACTGAAAACGGAACTTTTAGAAAACTCGCCGTTTTCAGTGTTTATGTGTAGACAGGAAAACCAGGGTTTTTTTGGCTCGTCTCCTTTGTTTGGGAGGCTTCTGATTGGCCAACGTGGCCTCATGGTAGAGCTTATATCGTCACCTGTTGCTTTGGCATGCGCTTGACAGCCTGTGTTTGCGTTTTCATACAGTTAGTGTGGACAGGAATAAAAAAAAAAGAATAATAAAAATACCCGTGAATGTGTGGACTAGGCCTTTTATTATTGCTTAGCTATTTTAGGAAACGCTTCCGAAGTCTTTAAAGTCCCGCCAGTGCATCAGTCATTAACATACGTTGTAACTTAACACAAGCTCTGCCAAGCATCCATAACCGTTTCTTTTGTAACCTCCTCAGTGAGCTCCCCAGAAAACTTTTGGGTACACTATATCTGAACATTTAGGAGGAGTTGGACTGAGTATCTTAAACATTGAACAAGACACGTTTCTTTCCAGGCAAACTCCAAGAGTTCTCCCTTGAAGGGTGTTTGTGTTATTGTTTTCGACATACCTAAAGGTCGTAACAGTTAAAGATCCTATATTATGAAAAACTCACTTTTTCCGGATTTTGGGGTGTTATTTTGGGTCTATGGTGCTGCCATAAGCATAAAAACTTTGAAAAAAAAGACCATCCCTGCTTTTTTGAGTGAGATACAGATTTCTGAGGTGTCTTGCCTGCAGTTTCCAGATGAGCGAGTCAAATTTAGCATGGTAACCAACGTCATTGATCGATCATTTGAATATTCCCACCCACAGTGTCTCCACCAACCAGGTACAGCATTACCATCTCAGAGATCCGCCATTACGCTATTGATGCTCAACGAGAACTGTTCTGTTGTTGGTTGTAAAAATCAACATAAGTGCCTATATTCTGTCCCGGCTACAGAAGAACAGAAGAGACAGTGGTTGCGTTTCATTTTTAACGACAACGTGCCTGCTACGGTTCTTGTAAGTTTGTCTGTGTGTGCTAACGCCTTCAGATCGGACTGCTTCAGTAACGAGGGTCAGTACAAAGCTGGCTTTGCCTCGACACTGACCCTCGTAAAAGGATCAGTTCCAACCATAGGGGACCCAGCAATTGCACCCGAGCCACAGGTAAGTGTCACCATGTGTTGATAGTATTTACAGCTGCCTATGAGTATGGTGAAGTCAGCTTGAAATTGGCTAACTAGTTGGTCTAGTTGGGACTAGTTCGGTCTGCTATGCAACGGCGTTTGAAGCGAGTTTAATGTTAATAAAATTACAAACTAGCTTGGTTGTCACTGTAAAAAGTCTGGAAACATGTGCAGACTGGAGACAGAGACTATGCGAACAGTGTCCAAGAGTTTGGAGACTGTGTTGGAGACAAACACAGCTTTCGCTAGCTGTTTTTAGATGTTACCTGTTGCAGGTCAGTGGGGGATGGGAGCCGGGTGGTTGTGTTGGGGAGTCCTGCTGCAGCCGCAGAGTCTGTATTTTTCTGAGCCTCTCCTTCTGGGTCCGATTCTGGGTCAAACTGGTGACAGCATCTCGGCGAGCCATAGTGATACATCCACCGTAAACATTAGTGCATGCTACGGCTAGCGCAAGCAGCATCCTCTCCCTGAGAGGGGCGCGTAGCAGGCAAGGCAGGCGTTGACAGACGGAGCTCCTTAGCATTAAAGCTGCAGGCACAGAAACAGCTGCTCTCAGTAGAGCTCACTTGAGCAACTTTTAGACAGCTGAAATTCAGGACCAGGATGGGTTTGGGGCAATACGTTTCGAAATGCAGTGTTGTTGGACCTCTGACAGCTGTGTGAAATTGATGAAAAACAGTATAATATGGGACGTTTAAAGAAAAAACGTGATGTAGATGAAAAGGAAAAAAATAAACTGGCAGGGAGAAAGCTGAGGCAGTCAAACTGAGTAGTTCTAGGTGAAGATATTCATAAGAAGGTCTCCTGAATTCTATTTTAACATTACATTTTATTGAAGTTTCCACTTCTAACTTTAGTTCCACACTTGAAAAGCAGGAAGAGTTTTCAAGTGTTGGCCTTTCTGATTTCTGACGTAATTAACACAGTTTTGAATTTAGACTCACTCCCCTCACTTCTAAATGAACTTTGTGTTTTATTGAAATGTATTTTACTTTCTATGTGTAAATGTTGTAAAAAATTAAATGACCCTATTAAATCCCACTATGTAGGATGTCATTGAAGTGGTAACCACCTATTTTACCACAAACTGGGACATTGATGAAGGTGGCATTATTCAAATCCATGTTCGAAACAGCCGGGGTCCCTGAAACTCCAGATATAATGCATCATTTCTGTAGCTTCTAAAACATTTCAAAATTCAAAGCAATTCAAAATTACGTTATAAGCTGTTCTGATAGGAAAAGCCGTCAGACTGGGGTCTAAATCTACACTGTGCACAGACAGTTTTGTTGATCTAAAAAAAATAACAATAACATCCAATAACATTTTATAGTGTCTGAGAATTCAGGAGGTTAATCATCGTGTCTAACAAAAGTTCTGTCTCTATATGGTTACTATCCATAATGTTATCAAAGAGTAAGGTTATTTTGGTTTTCACAGAAAAAGCCTCTCTAAAAACCACCAGACTCCATTTGCAAAAACAATCTTTTTTATCCTGCAGTACACAGGAGATGTGACTTTGGCATTTTGAGAGGTTTGTTTACATCTGAACTATTCTGGCTTTGTAGAGAGCAATCTACTGGACCAATTCCAAAACTCTTATTTAGACCCCAAAAGATGTAAAAAAAAAAAAAAAAACTAAACAAAACAAACGTTGCTGTATATTTTGCAGTTCTGTGCACTTACATTGTCCCAAATGTTTAAAAAGAATGTTCAACCTCAGAGTAATCCATGTTTACTTAAGGTAACGGTGCATTTCATCTGGTCGCCCGTCACTACATCCAGAAAAGATGACCGTTTGTGCCGTTTGTGAGTTGACTCAGATAGATTTTCATCAGCAGTGGTGGACGTTACAGGTGGCTGTTTAACGGATCGATCATTTGTGTTTATTTGGTTACTCATGCCGTGTTCATCCGCCTTAAACAGCTAGATTTCTTTAAAGTACTGTACATTAGCTGTAAGCTAACATTAGTAAACAGCGGCATGCACTAATTCAGACACGCACCAGAGACTCCAGTTCTGTCTCTTCTTTTCCTTCTCCTCTCTGTTACAATGTGTTAATAATGTAAAGTACATTTCCCCTCAAGCTGCAGTCAGCAGTCAACATTACAGTACAATGACAGTCACCTTTGCCATCGCTGCTGCAGTCAGGCTGATTAACAGGAGTGAAGATAAATAATTTGAATCACTAAAGTTTAAAAGTTATCTCTGAGCTCTCCTCCCGTCGGTAAACGGGCAGAATCTGTGATCTCAGATCTGACTGGGGGTCTTTATTCTTCAGCTACGTCCCCACACTTCACCTAGCTGACCACACGACACTCAGCAAATGTCTTTTGTTTTGTTTTGATGGAGAGCCCCGTAGCCGGAGTTACATATTATATGTTTAATATCATATACCAAACAATGTGTCACACAAACCAATAAGAGTTTAACTCAGCTGGAGAGCTATTTTATACCTAACCAAGAAATACAGTATATGAAGGTTGGTTGTCCAAAAAGAAGAGACATATATGCTTGACAGATATAACAAGGTTTTTGATATGAGCTGAGGAGCAACATCTTTTAAAGAAACATCATGATCTAATGCACTTTAGTACTTACCTTAACCTTGCACAAAGTGATACAAACAGAAAAGCGCTGGGTCCTGAATCATAAAAGGAAGGTTCAACACTGGACTCCTTTTTTCAACTATGAATATTCATTCATCACCTTAAAATAGCCGAAACAAAACAACAGCTACACTAACATCAATTCTGTTTTATGTATTTTTTGCTGTTTTGCTATAATAAACAAAAAGTGGGATGTTAGGAAAAAGGATATTTTAAGAGTCTGTGTGCTTTTCATCTGAAGTTTGCTTAAGCACTCATTTCTCCCCCCCAAAAAACATTTAGTCATCTCTTCAGGTTTGAAAGCTGAGGATACTTCAGAAGGTGGCAGTAAACCCGATAACCCACTGAGCTTTGTAGTCAAAGAGAATCCAATCTTTCAGCAACATGTTTGCAGCAGTACATGAATAAATGGCACAATTATATAAATAAATAAATGAGACATATTCCATGGTGAATTAAACTTCTATCAGAAGCCTCAGACCGCAGCTTTTTATTTCCGCACACATTATGGCCGTCACATCTCTGGGATTACTGCCATTATTTATTTATTTACCTTTATAGAAAGCAGTCATCAATCCTCTGTGACAAACATACAGTGTAGTCAGCTCCCCTAAGGCTCCATGTCTAATGAAATATACCATATACCTGTCCTCAGCTGCTTTTTCCTCTTGCTCTGACAGCCAGTGGCCATTTGCAAGTGCTTGGGGTATAGCGAAATCATTCAAATATATACTTGAGCCATTTAGTAATGTTTTCATGGCCCAAGTTAGCCCCCCCTCTGTGTGCATGACTCAAATGCTAGCATATTTACTGTCAAGCTTGAGATTAATCAGCTTTAGTGGTGTACAAACGCCAACATGCTGTTATCACTGTGAAGCCGATGGGGAACGGAAGAGGGACAGTTGCTGTGTGGGCAGTTCAAATGTTAACTTACCTTGTAATACAATACTCTGTCAGCGAATCAAGGCTTACCAGTGATTCATTTTTTTAGGTCAAAAAGAGACAAATCCTTGTCTTTAATGGAAACACTTAAAATCCTGCTGAGACAATGTTGCCACTGTGCTGCAGATTGCTGAAGTTACAACTAGAGTGCCTCGCTTCATTGCAGGATGCGGCGCACGACTATCACATTCTCCTTTTTCAGCTCACAAAGCCAGACAGAGCCTGAAATCCAGGTGGCCTATTCATATTGTGTCTTCGAACATTGTAGAATAAGGTTACCTTGCTAGTGTTATGTAAGCCAAACAAATTTGTATGAGACAATTTTCTTTCATCCTTGATGATTATCGGCTGTTTTCAATGGATTAGTGAAACATGCCCTACTTACCTTTTGTTTTATATCATTTTATTAAACAACTCCACAATCTGATTTCGACTGCAGGATTTCAACCAAAGCTACCATCGACTATCACTGACAGCCTGCACTCAAAGCTTTTACATACTATATATAAAATAAAACTACCGTATGATGCATTTGAAATGTGTCAGCATGTTGTGACTTATTTCTTTATGCTGTTATCTTTTTGTACTGTGGGGCTCCAGAGAAACAGAACAAGAACAATATAAAATAAGAACTTCTTGTGCCAGAGAATGCTCCAAAAGACAGTAACATCAGAATAAAATATAAAACACAATTTACTACTAATAAAAAAAGCTTAAAAAAGAATAATTGTTGACACCAGTGCCCACTAGAATAGCAATTAAAAAAACTAATTATAAGAGTTAGTATATACAATGACATTGAGGATAAAATAATGAAATATGGTGATGCATACAGTACATGAACACATTTGGGACAAGAATATCCAAATAAACAATAAACAAAAGAAAACCATGGCAGAACAGCAGGCAGCCTCTGCAGCGTTTTCTTTCAAGAGCGTTTCTCAGAAGCATTTTTCAATGACAGGCTGCACAGTCGAGCTGGTTGGGTAGTTAACAATATGACTGAAACCTAAACTGACCCACCATAGCTACTTCAGAGATGCTTTCAGGTGAAGTTGGACAGTTGAAGGAGGACACAGGAGGACTGTGAATGTCTGAGGGGCTGCATGTCATGAATGAGAGACGGTCTTCAAACATCAACAAAAGCACAGCCTGGGCCCTGCCTCTGTGTTTCTGAATGCACGAGTCTCTGGAGGAGATGCACTCTGAGTTGTTTACTTTGTTTTTTTACTCACAAACATTCAGCAGCCTCGCTGATATTTTTTAGTCATACAGTGCTGCAGGAAATCAGGAAAAATATACAGTACATCCTGTAAGACCAAAAACGTACATCTCCTTTGAAAAGTAGGCTCAGCCTTTTCTTGTTTTTTGCACATTCCCCACTCGCTCTGTCACCACGTGAAGTTAGAGCCCCACAGAACAAATGTTGGTTTTGATTGTTGAGCTGACAGCCAGTACAATCGGGCAAACTGACCTTTCATAATAACATGCCCAAAATAAAATCATGTGACATTTAGGGCTGCAACTAATTATTATTTTCATTATTGATAAATCTGCTGATCTCACAATTAATCAAGTAATCATTTCGTCTCTGAAATCTCAAAAAAAAATGTATGGTATGTATGTACAGTATGGTATGGTATGTATATGGTAATGGTATTGTAACATAATGAGTTACTGTTAAAAGTGACGTCACCCATCACCTTGTTTGTGTTTATTGACACAAAACTTAAGTAATCACCCTATTTTCAAAGTTTCTCACTGAACTGGTGAATGCAAAAAAAGAAAAAAATGTTCATTTTGTCCTATTGCGTTGCTTCAAAGGCCCAGGTACTAGTAAGAGACGCTTTCATCTTATAAATGTCCCACCTAGCTCTCTGCAGGCAATATTAAAGGTTTTTGGCCCATCCAACCATGATCAAAATGACAACTCTGCCATAAGTTGAATTCATTTGTGGGTTTCAGTGGAGCCAGCACAGCAATTGAGTATGAAGAATGGGGGCTATAACCATTCCCCATGTTCCCTTGTCCACCTCATCACCTGCCATCTATGTAACTGTCCATCTATTGTCCCCATGGGAATCCATTCCATCATTGCTGGTAATGGCTTTCAGGTTGTCCAGATAATAGCTCAGCTGAGGTTGGGCTGCAACTTGTCGACATGTTGGGGGTAATTAGCAGGTCTTAAACTACGCATACAGGTATATGTACTTACGTTTTTTCAAGCCAAGAAGCATTTCTCCGTTTGAATTTATATATATTAAAAAACAAAAACAAATCAGTGTGTGGGCCTTCCATGTATTAAGACAAGCTGTGGAGACTGAGTTCCACTTTGCTAATCGAAGAGTAATCTGTGGACAAAAAACCACACAGACTCTGTCTTGGTTAAACTTGAGCTGAAAATCAATATTGCAACCACATAATGGAATCGGACAGATCATGAAGAGACCATTAAGGTAATATCAACTGAGTGCTTTTTAACCTTTTCCTTTTCACAGAGGGAACTATCTCCTTTTGTAATCCCACTTCAATTGCTTTGCATACATGACACACAAAGCACTCTATAGACTTTAAGTGTTATCATATAGCCTACCATTTTCAAAAATGGTGATACCTGAGTCTTCCTACACGGTGCACATAAAACAAAAAATAGCTGAAATAAATCTACTACACAACCATAAAACACTCCTTCCCACGGCAGCAGACCCATTAGATTAGACCAGCTATGCAGCCTTCAACCATGCTAAGTACCAATTATAACATGTTGGTCATCTTGTTACAAAACCATTTGTGAGTCTGGGATACTAGACCTATACCCTCTGAATTCAAGGACAGTATATGCTGAAGGACAGCACTCAGAATCACTTAAAGTGACATAAAACCCAATTAGTGTTTCCTGCATGTCGCTGATTGAATTTCTTTAGGGGACCAGACAGGACCTACTGTACTCCCATCTGGCATGAAAACTGCTAAAGTGCAAGGTAAAATAATGTACATACGATTATATTAAAGCGTACATGGTACTATCTGATCTTCTCCATGTGACCAGTATGTGGTAAATAGCATTTTTTTATGTATCCAAACTGCAGTCTAAATGGTGTTGACTGCTCCCTTATGCACCGAAACAGATAGGCAGGTTTGTTTCCTTCTTTGTTTGACTGCAGGTGGCATTTTGTTTCTCTATAAGGGCTGTCATTCTGTCATGTTGCAATAGGAACAGCAGAATGGGAAAATGGTGCTGTGGTGCATGCTGCAAATGTTGGACACAGGCAGAAGGAGGATGGCAAAACTGAGAATAAACACACCTGTTAAAGGACATCTGTCCGAGGGAACCAAATTGGCACTTACGGACGTCACAAACTGGGTGTAGCAGATATCTTCCTGTTAGAGTTAGTAATGTATTAAGTTTTAAGAAGGTACAGAATTAAAGCTTGGGCCGTTAAATTATTTTTGGCAGGGGCGCCAAGAAAGTTTTTACAAGGAGGCCCTGGAGGCACTGAAAATCTTGGGGTGGCCACCAAAATGTCTGTTTTAAGCCCATCCATTCATCCCATTCTCATTTTATTCAGGCCAATCAAAATGATTGGATGGCCCGCCTCTCTGTCTACCTATATATTTGCCTACCATCTTGCGCTCTGCTGATGCACTCATTGTGAAAAGCTAGTAGTGAGCTAGTGGCTCAAGAATGGCAAAGAATTTGCAGCCAAAATGTCTAAATGCTAACATACTACGTTGACAGTAGTGAGTATTAACAATAGCAATGTTTGTTGCTGATGTGAATGAGATATTAGGTAGTTGCATATGGTTAGCGATGACAACTATGCGCTGCGCTTACAGTACACAGCCCTGAGCCAAAGAATGAGCTGCAGCTGCAGCCACAGAAACCCTCAGCAGCTAACCAAGTTAGCGCAAAGTTCACACTCACAGCAGTGAGCAGTGCCGGGCGTGGTTGACTTATTTGACTGACGTACATTTGTGATGGCTATTTTGTTTGTGCGCAATTATATAGAGTTGTTTTTTTATGTATTTATTAGACTGAGAAAGCTAAAACAGCTTGCTGAACGTAGTGAATTAGCTGCTCAGACACATCTCAAAGCTGTCCAGCAAGAGCTACAGGGCAGTCAGATTAAAGTTGTATTCCATGTGTTTTGGAGGAGCTACCTTGGAGAGAGGCCTAAAAGGACGGGATGGAAACTTTTAAATTTTAGCTCCATCTTACTAATTTCTACAATAGTACTGTAGCAACCCCAGCTTTAATGCAACTGCACAGAATCACTGTGTGAGAGTGGGTGCGTGCACGGTTCCGTACATAAAGTATACAGTATAGGTAAGTGTGCATGCCAGGTATCTATTTATGGCTATCCATTTATGTGCTATATTTATCTGCCTTAAGAGCTGGACACAGCTGTTCAGTGGCGATTGTAGAAGTATATGTGGCTAAAGGGAGGCGTGACAGAAGCATTATTTTGTTGCTTAATGTGAAGCCATTAAATTTTCAATGATGGTTGTTAAAGTCAAGGCACTGAAAAAGGCTCATTAGGCAATGACGTGTACAATAGATATTCAATGCTAACATGTGGTGACCAGGTCTGAGATTTAGTCGATTATGTTGAAGGCCTGTCATTGGAGAATTTTAGTCCCAGTGCAGCATTGTGCAGACGGCCATTAAACGAGATATATGTAGTATGCAACCTCAAGTTACAGTACAGTACAGTAAACTATATATCACGAACTGATTTATATTAATTTCAAACGAAAAATAAAGCACGGGTGCACATCACTTTTCTCAGAAAAACGAGTGTTAGGTTTCCATTTTCAGTGATATTGTTTTTTTTGTTCTTATTTAACTTGACCATGTAAGGGTATATGATGTGGACCCATTGTGTTTTCAAGCTAATAGGGGTTGTAGGTCATCTGCAGGCTTACAGCAAGCAATTACAGAGCTTCTGACTGAAAAAACAGACTAACCTTTCAAAAGAGCCCAAAATCACGGCTGTTCTCCAAATGATTCAACAACAGCTTTGAATTTACTTTGGGCTACACTGGGATAGGCTTTCAGGATATTTTTACATATGTTTTTAGGAATGGTAATTGGTACATATGTAGCCCTGTATAAAATCATTTAGGTTACAGTGCATAAAAGTTCGTGATATTTAAAAAAGGAAGTTCATAATATAAAAAAAAAAAAAAAGGTGTGGGGAGCATTTGTGTTTTATCGTGGAGGTTGACTACTCGTGGTCCTGATATAAACTTCTGTGTGACCTACAAGATGTGAATATGATGTGTATGCCTGTATTTTGTGCTTTATCTAACTGTTATAGTGTATAGTGTTTCTTCCTGGTGACTTCGCTGCTGTGTGCCATTGCCCACGTGTGTGCTTGAACTGTGACTGCCATTGCCCTGACTGCCATCGCTTGTCTCCTTCTGTCCCTACTAACAAACATTGGATTGGTGAGTACTAACTGAAAGCCATTCTGCACATGCTTTTTATTTTGAGCTCAATTGAGTGAAGCGGCCATTATAGTTTACAGGCCCCACCACACACGAACTTCATAAAAGAGAAGTAACAACTTTAAGAAACTGTGAATTTTATTTGGAAAAGGAAACTATTCATTAGTACATGAAACATAAGTTTACCATTTATTTTATAAGAAAATACTTTCCCATTTAAATTGTATTTCATTTTGTATAAATATATACCTGTGAGGTTATTGCATTTTAAAGGACAGTTGTGGTGGACGTTATTAAAGTAACAAATAAAATAGTTGTATTTTTCATACGAGCCCAGGCCCAGTCTCATCGTATTAACCACTCTAGTTTTATCTCTTAACTACATGGGACCTTGGTTACACATATATTTATCCTTAGGTTGGATATAGGTTAAATTAACTGTTTAATTTGTGTGATTCAGAAGTTAATGGATGTAGTGCAATAGTGTACATGACACAGACTGTGATTCACCGGGGAATTAAGTATAAAAAAAATTAATAAGAGAATAATGATCAGTTTTCATCTTTTCCTAACATCTTTATAAAACTCAACACTGATGAAATTCTGAATGACAATATGATGAATATTTAAACTGCCAGTATCTAATATGACACTGAATAATAATTAAAGTAGACTAAAGCACAACAGCGTGCGTCTATCTGTGTATCTGCAGCAATCGGGTAGTTTTATGAAGGAGGGAAGCAAGTGTTCGTAGCAAAGTTCATGGTCCTTAACCACAATAAAGAAAACATTAATTAATTGGAAACAATGTAAGATAACAACAACGTACCATGAAGCCTGGATGTCACATGTAGATGACCAGCCCCAAAATGCTGCAGGGGCTGCGAGCAACCAGGAGAAAGGCCTCCAACTTTCTTGGTGTTTGATGTACAGGATAAGAGGAAGATGGGTGGACTCAATAGTGTGTAGATTACCATCTAAAGCTGAAAGAAATAGCAATATTAAATAGAAGTCTATAAAAGATATTATAGAGTTGCAGCTGCCACACTGCACTATTTGGCTGTGTGATGCCAAGCCCAGACTGAGTGCTACAATGTTCCAAGATTGGCTGGACAAACTTAACAGTAATGTCAGCGCTACTGTCCCATGTGGAAGGTGTCAAATCAGTCTGGGACACAACCAGGTGCTGACAAATGTATTCTGCCACATATTTTTCACTTGCCTGCTGTATATAAAACGTGTATGACGAAACTTTTTCCCTGGACAACCAGCCCAGTGTGAATTAAAGTCACGCATGGCCATGAAAATGTTTCAGCCTTCCACTGGCCCTTTTTAATGTGATTCAGCTCAATTAACATATCATTAAAACTGAGCTTTAAAATGTAGATCGGATCATATTTAACATGGAACACTTCATTTTTCTTAATAACATAACTTAATGGTTCAAAACTCGGAAGCCTGAGACAGCTGGACTAGTATTGACTCCTGTATCAATATCTCATTGGCAGAGCTGACTAAAGCTTTGACACTGCTTTTTGCATCACTGCTGATCACTGAACCTGCTCGCAAAAAATGAAAACACCACAAAATGTTGCAGGAACAAGCTTACAAAAACTGCAAGAGCATCGCTGTAAAGATGAGAACTGGCTTCAGAATTAACTTGCAGAGCAAATAACAGAGACAGCATCTGCTTCCTTTGTGTAGTGGTGGTATGTGTGTGTGTTTGTGAGGAAGAGGAGAGAGACACAAACCGGCATAAAGCGATAAAGAGCGGCTTAAACTAAGAGATAGGGCAACTACAGTGAGGCCAAGAAAAGGTTTTTTTTTTCGTACTGCAGGGGAATCGATGTGGCGCAAAACGATTGTTTGATAAGAAAGATGACAGAATCACTACAGAAACACGTAAACTAGATACGCTGCAACAACACGGAGTCCATGGGAGGAATCCTGTTACTGCCTAGATGAGTTTGCCAGCACTGAGCATGTATCTGTGCAGAACTGGCCTACAGGAAAGACTACAGGGGTGTCCTCATGCTGAAACCTCCTGGTCCGAGCAGTCTTTGTCGAGTCCCCTGTGTGTGGCCTAAAAGCTAGTTAAATCATTGTCCTCTTCCTGTCTGCGCTGCTAGATGAGATGTTATATAATGACACTGCTGTGCGAGAGCGCCTGTGATGAATAGGAGGATTATGGGAGCAGTGAATAAGTTGCAGTTATGAAAACATCTGACGCAGGACCACAAGTAACACAGTTTCATGCCTTTCTTTATGTGTACCCGAAACAACCTTTTTACCCCTGGAGCAGGGACTGGATAAGCATGTGAGCTTCACATGTGATAAAATCTAGGAACTGAACGGTCAGAAAAGGCAGTTTATGAACATATAATGATACTAGTATACTATACAGTGTATTTCACAGTATGGTGCTGTGTTCTCCTCCTCCAGAAGAGGGCAATGAGGCTATACACTGTTTATTCCTTGATGTTTTGTCAACAACAAGGTTAGAAACTGCAAGGTAAAATTGTATTTCGTGTGCCCTGATTGATCATTTATTGCATAACCTCTTTTTTCCTAAACCACAGTGAAAATCATACCATGTTTTCCCCCATTGTAAGGTCAAGGCACTTATTTATACAGCCTTAAAAAGAAATTAATAACAATAAAATCACAAAAACCTCAAGTGATTCAAATGTGCTAATAAATACACACACACAAAATAAAAAAAGAGAAAAGATGATGTATTCACACTCACATGCTCCTTTAAATATTAATATGTGGCATCAAAGAGAAACAACAATTGGTGAACCTTTCTTAACCTAACAATACTGTTAACTAAGCTGGATCTGCAGAAGCCATCTCGTCTTCATGTTTACTGCAATCCAGCCTCGCATCCAAACATAATTAGGCAGGATTAGAGGAAGCCCTTTCTCATTATCTCTTTAGAGTGTCTCGGGCTCATAGAGGTTTTAATTGTGCTTGACTGGCAGGACCTCGGTGCCCCCTCGCAAGCATTTGATCTTCAAAGAGTCCCCTCCATGTCACAGCACAAAGAGTCCTCCACGATCCCCACTCACCTCTCCATTTCCGAGGTGTTGTCACTGCCAGGGGCCGGCTCTTTTATACCCATCCATGTAGCAAGCTGTGTACACTTCACGGCAAGGTTGCACAAGTAGATCATTATGCTCAGCGTGCTGACTGTACACAACAGCTGTGAGTGTGTAATACTGAAAAAGTGAACACAGCTAGAGAACACACAGAAAGAGGACTCGTGGACTTGTGCTATATGGCTTTTAGGACATACTCAGACAGACATCAGTCAAAATGGCAGCGTTCTCTAGAGCAAAACGACCTCAGACAACAGGAAGAAACAATGTTACGTCTGAGGCATCCTTCAATTGAAGATAGGACAAGGCGGCCTTAGCCAAAACGATCTCAGAGAAACAGCATCAGAGCAAAAGGCCTCAGACAAAACAATATCTGACAAAATGGTATCAGACAAACCAACCGGAGATAAACGGTATCAGGGCAGACCGTTCGCAGACCAAACAGCCTCAGGCAGGATCCGGTGAATGTCTCTGAATCCGCCTGTCAAGTTAGGATACACTTTTCCGATTTGGATGTCAGCCTTCAAAATAAAATTGCGGGATTTTAAGCGTTCTGGTAATTTAAAACAGATTAGTGTTTGATGTTCGCACTTACTATGTGCAAGCATTAAAAATTAGTATGATTGTTGTAAAAAAAAACATAAAACAAACATAATATAAATACAAAAAAGCAGATATGTATACATGCCAATTAATGATGTTTTCCTAACCCTAACCAAGTGGTTTTTGCACCTAAAACTAACCAGGTTGAACATAAGCACAGCGAAAAGAGAATAATGGAAAATTCATCCTAAACAACATAAAGAAACGTTCAGTGATAACTTATCTGTGCTTTTGCAGGAAGGTAGTTAGCAAACATTTATTGTGGTGATTGGGTTGTATAATGTCTGTTGGTCAGCTCAAAATCTATTCACAGTTATGTAGGTATGTAGGTTATGTAGGAAGGAAAATGACAAGTTCACATTACTTATTACTCGTTGAAAAGTAATTTAATTACTTATACAACAGCAAAAGTAATAAGCTGTGTTATTTTTTTGTTGTTACTTATCCCATCTCCTTCAAAAGGTGCCTTCAAACTGCTCCACATGTTGCATATTCTGTATTCAACACATGGGAAAGAAATTGACACATTGTGGTATTTACTGATTGTCAAAAGCTAGCTTAATGTTAGCCCCCAGCAGCACTTCAGAAGTCCCGTCTGCACAACAAAGCTGCAGTTTTACACATATTCAAAAGCACAATTTAATAGCACTTTTACCAAAATTACATGTGAATGCAGCTTTTTTAAATGTGTCAAAGTAATGGAGCATTTCTGGGTCCATTAACTGTGATGTAATTACTGAATTGCAAATTGTAATCACATACACTAAAACAAGGAATGACATTGGACTGGCTGTTATGACTTCTGTTCTTTGACCAAAATAACAGGAAGCATATGTCACTGCTAGTGCAGCACAGACATGTGGAAGTGGGCCATCAGCACCTCACCTCAGGCTGTTTGTCTGGATAGTGGTTTGTCAGAGGCCACCTAGCCTGATGTTCAGTTGACAGTGTTTTTCCTGTGACCTGAAGCCTTTTGGCCTCAGCGACCTAAAATTTGTGCACTTGTGTTTTGTGTTTTTAGTTTGTACAGGTTGTTGTCAGAAGTGGTGATGAATTTTTCTCTCACCTCTCATTTGACTGGTGTCTGCCTCCCATCCACCTCTGTGTTTCGGCGTCTCGCTCACTCTTTTTCGTCGCCATTTCCTCTTTCAGTGGGCTTTCTCTGTGACATGAAGCAAGCGTGAGTGACAGCTTGAGTGTGAGCCCGAGCAAGGAAATTGCAGTGCCACACCCGTGGGTACTCGCGGCGAGTGCTGTGACATCTCTCCCGCGAGAGGGAACTTTGTCTGAGAGAGGGATATTGCAGCTTGCAAGCAAAAGCCCCATGTTTATACACACAACATGAGGGTAGTGAGCAAAGTTCATTCACTGCACCCAATTACTGCGAGTACTCCAAGCCATTTTTCTGTGCTCGCATTTAATTTACTTTTGATAGTCGGCCCCCAGGCTTATCACAATGCCCTTTATGAATCACATGTTTTTGGTGTAGTTTTAGGTTGGGATGGAAACCTGCACAACTGTGGCGTATGGCATATGGTTGCCTATCCCTGCTATTGCCAGTTCTGAAAGAAATTCTAAATATCCATCCATAGCCTCACTACCTTATATGTTGGCAAAAGCATGGAGTACACTTCAGGCTCCAAGGGTTTTCTGTAAACTGGTATTAGAACACACAATCCTTCTCTGAGTGACATTTATTTGTTTTTCCTTTGTTCTGCTTCCTGTGTGGAGGATTATGACCTTGGGCGGTGAGATCTACCACATTTTACTCCGCTTTCCTCTTTATCACTATCCATCACCACGGGTTCGACGAGGATGGTGCTCAACTGAATAAATCATTTTGCATATGCATCCTCAGTGAGGTGTACAGTGTCGACATACATAATACAAAAAAAACCGCCTGGAATATTAGTCAGCTCTCTCATGTGGAGCACTGAGAAAATTGCCTTAGGTGGAGAAAGAGTCCTCCTCTCTCTGAGAAGCTCGGACTTGGACAGGTTGTTTCTCCATTCATGATTTTGGGGGTAAGATCATGCATACTGTGAAAGTGTATTTTTGACAACAAAAAAATTTAGTATTCCACACTGGCTCATGTTGTCATATGTGTGAGCATATTAGCATCCAAAGGTAGAGCTTTAAGCTCATCCTGCAGGCGATCAAAGAGAGGACATTCAAGAAGACAGTGAAATGGGTAAAAACTAGGTGGTTTAAGGAAAATGTTACTGCTACTGCAAAATAGTCATGAATAAAATTTGTTTGGGGTATTTTCAGCAAAACTTGAAATTTCTGAAATTACTTTTTCCAATACCTTAGAAAGTGTTTTCACAGAAAATTGCAGCTTTTTCCAATTCAAATCAACCTTCTGTTGCAACTGACTGCATTGCTACAAAAAGACTGCACTGTAGATAACCTCATGAACCTATTCACTTTAATGTGCAGCAATTTATCACACAATTACTTGGCTTTACATGACTGTTGTCAAACTTGTTTATTCATTGCTGTTATTGGTCACATTGAGGTAATCTGTTATGTGTCAGTATTCAGAATGAGCCAAACACTCTTTCCAACATTTTCACTGACATCATTTGCTTCTTCTTTTTTTTTTTTTTTTTTTTTTATCTTGACTGCTCCATCCATGTTCAAACCTTGGATGAACAGTGCATTCATAGAGCAATCCGCTGGATCTCAGGCTGGGCTCCCTGGGCCAAGTGGCAACCTCGCTGGTTGAAGGGAGTCCAGAACATCTCTTTTGGAAGCACTTTGAGCCAGGACAGAGAAACAGGGTTCCAGGGGAGGAAGGACGAGGAATAAAAACATCTCGCAGATATGGTCGTAAGCTTCCGTTGCTGGCTTTTACTCTGCCGCATATGAGGTTGTTGTGTCTGAGTATTGGCAGAAAAGTCACTTTTGTTTGTTTTACACAAATATTGCTTTGTGACGTGATCACAGTAGTTTAATGTTTTGCTTATACTGGTCAACTATGAGGCTTATATTTCAAGTAGTTTCAGGAAGTAAAGTTTGGACTCCTTAGTGCACTGCTGTTTGTTTTCAGTATATCAGGACATCTGTGAAGTGTAAGTAAATTAGATTAGCTATTACACAGCTCTTTGCCTATTTCCTGTCTGAATTGATGTTTTAAGGTTTTAGGTCAAATGGGTAAGATAGTCGATTGTTGAGTCTTATTCCCAACTTGTCAAATATTGACACTTTGGGTTGGTGGGTTGTCCAACCCACCAACCTAAAGCATTGGTAGGTCGGGTAAGTTGGCAAAGTGAGACTCATCAATCAACTATCTTACCCATTGGACCTTTAACCACGTTGTTCATGGAGTACAGGAACGGCAACTAAGGCCTAAAAACCACAAAAGGACTAAGCTTAGTTGGATTGCAGATAAAGTTTCTGAGTGAGTCTCAGTTCCTGGTGTCCAGTACTTCCAACAGCCATCAGAAACATTTCAATGCTCATACAGCTGTCAACACCAATATATGAGGCAGACCTTTGCACACAGAGTGAGATCATCATATCATTGCACAGACCCCCTCTGTCTTCCTTTTGAATTGAACCCAGATTCTTGTGGTTTAGTCACCGGACCAGTCAACACACCGGCAACAGAACAGAACATTGTTGACAGCTGCAACTGTGCTGTCAGTAGTGTGTTATTTTTCGGAGACTTTGACAGGTGCAACATCACCTCACTGGGTGTCAGTCTGGAACAGTGCGTGGAATTTCATACCAGACTAAACAAATCACTGTACCCAATGTTTGAAACTAGTCCCAGTACCGATGTTTCCATGGACCATGCCATCCTTTGGACCTCAGCAGATGGTGCCAGTCTTTGAGGAAAACATGTTTTTCTCACATGTAATGTTTGATTTGGTATTGTCTGCCCCAGGACAAGCATCATTAGCTGCCATTATGTACAGAAACTTCATACTTTTTCTGCAGCCGTAACACAGGTAAAACTGGGAAATATCAAGTTACATTAAGCTTGTATAAATGAACAAATGACATCCATTGTCTAGTGCTGGGAGTTGTATAGCCATGATTCATGATTTTCATTCACATACAACAATTCATGCTTTCAGCCCCCTTGAACATATTTATTGATCACTACATGTTAAATTGTCCTCTATCAAAGCATTGCCATTTATCATGTCTTAGTTATATGATAAATATTCTTAAATTTGGATCATCTATTTCTGTGAAATAGGAAACAGCTGACCACAGAGCCCACAGTTTATCTGAGTTACTGTTTGCTTATCCAGTATCTAATTAAAACAGGAAGTACTTCCCTTGCGGCCTGTGCAATTGAAAAACAACCCTAGAGAAGCTGGTCGCTCGGAGCCACAATAATGTATCACCAAATGTTTGTAAGCCAATACTTCCATTAATTCTCACAGCAGCATTAACATCTCCCTTGCTGACTTAAGCAGAAATGCATTAGTCCCTGGCAAGATGAATTCTCGGTGACTCTATGTATCTTTTTGCCCTCGTTCGCTGTGATCGGCTATGTGTGCATTTACATAGTAAGCGTTTGTGATTATGTGAGTAATGTGAACTTTAGTGTTGGTGCCCCCGAGAGAACTCCTGACAATAACAGAAAAAGCAACAGAGAACGAAAAGGGGTAGGTAGAAGTGGAGCTGGCCTTGGTTTACAATAAGTGAAATGACAATACTTCAACACTACCTTGGGGGCTGAGGTTACAAACATGGAGAGGGTGTTATGCAAAGGCAATAGAGCATGGCCCTGTATTACAGGTCGGATTAGATAAGTGTGGTGCTTCAGTTGACTGGCAGATTCAATTTGCTTAGCTGTACTGCAGACGAGGCCTGTCTCAAGAATAAGGGTGTGGAGCAGGTGAGAATTAAATACATTTGGCACAACATTGAGGTATTATAAACTGCAGCTGGTGAGGACAGGTTGGAGGCCATTAAACCGTGTTGAAATAACAACACAATTCAATTTCAGTTATTTAGAAATACACATACAATCATTATGCAGTTCCTTGGAACAATAATAGAGCTTATTAGCCTAATGCTTTTAAGGCATTATGCGCAGTAGTCAGTGGCTTGTCGCCAGTTTTTGATTCCGGTAAACACGCTGGCATGCGAGGAACTGGATTAAAACTATTGCTCTGGGAGAAAATGTTAATTTTGGAATAACAAATATGTGGTCTGCTTCTGGACATTGTCACTGCGTCGTGCGTGCTTGGAGAATTTGCCGTCCCTCAGTGAGCTGAGTAGAAACGACACACTTGTGCATGCCTAAAAGATGAAGAGGTAATAAAATGATTACACAGTCTGTCTCACCCTCCAGAGTGTTATCAAGAGAGACTTGAGGGTGTCCTTCCAGGAGATTGTCAGAGAGAGAACCATTTGCTCCCTAGCCAACACCTTTTAGTTGATACATGATTGTGAAGCAGCACAACACAACAACAGATTGTCAAATCTGCAGTGTTTCATGAATGTGTTGTTACTTGTTCTGTAACAGGGAGAATAATGTATGAGCACTGAATTAATCAACCAAACAAATGAGCCACACTCTCTGACGCAGTTTCCAAGCTTTAAAATAGGATAGCATTACAGAGAAGGACTGTCTTTAGCTGTCTTATGGAGTTGTTAATGCAAACTGACCTTAAGGATCAACAACAAAAGGTATGTGAATCTGTTCTAAAATAAAGCAATAAAGCTTTATCCTCCATACTGAACACATGTCAGTGATTTTAGTTCAATTAATGTAACATGTTTATTGATTTCTTGAACTATTGTTTTATTGCACAACAATTGGGTCAATTGGTCATTCATTTCATTGCTTGACAATTTTTTTGCCACATAAGCACGTTGCTCTAGGGGTTTTGGCTGGATGGATGGTGGGCCACCACAATATCTAAAAAAACCAAAACAATTGGAACTGGGGTTTTCTCCTCCACTATCTGCGTGTTAGCGTTTTCCTTGTCTCTGCAGAACACAACAACAACAACAACAACAACAACCTCTGAGCTACCATCTACACTCTGAAATGGCAAGTTACCCTAATCTGGTCGCTAATGGTGTGAATGCAACCAAGCTAGCAGATATGACGATACGATTTTTTTTTTGTGCCTAAACCACATTAGGAACCTAAAAGAACATGAAATCAGTGGTTTGCAGAAATGTACATTGCCAATATTTGGTTGCAAAATCTTTTATCAAAACGTGAAAACTACAAGGGGAGAGATCAGAAACCCTATCCTCACCAACACTCAAGCATGTGTAGTCACTTCTCCAGATGCTCTGGGACACACAAAAAAAGAACAGCCCATTATCCCTAAAAACACAAAGGCTGAGGCAAGAAACGTGATTATTTAAACTCAAAACATGATCTTTTCCTGATCATAATCAAGTCTTTTGATGCTTAAACCTAACCAAACTACAGTTTACCAACATTCACCACGTACCACGATGCAGGTCTGCCAACGAAGGTCACCTGACTTCATCCTTCGCATAACCAATAACGTAATTATTAGATCTTCCACTCATAGGTCAACAAGTCAACATATTCAGTATGACTCTGTCTACAAACCTCTATTCTTTTACAATGTTCCGTAAAAATGATCATGGCTCTCACCTTTAATGGTCCTGACATCCCACACACTGTTGATGGACAATAACTTATTTTAGAGCCCTCTTAGCTCTACTAACTGCAGTATCCACAGCAAGAATATGCTATGTGCTATGCTAAGTAATTACCTATTTTAGAGCATTACAGTAGAAATGTAAACACATCCACACACACTGCACTGCAACTCATTTCTCCAGGCATAGCCTCAGGTGATGTCCACTCATTTAAAAGATTCCAGAAAAAAAACACTAGTAACCAAACAGATCATTATGGATAGATACGGGGTAAAAGGTCTGTTGGAGCTCAGGGCATGCCCTGTGGCAAAAACTGGATATAATTGTCTCGACCTGAATTGAGATCTCTAAACTCTTGACAGACTAGTGTACAGCAGATAAACACAGGAGAGTGGGATGAAAGAAAAAAGCCGGAGAGTGGAGAGGGAACGTACCAAGGTCTTGCACAACATTATTTAGTGCAGTGAACTGAAAAGGCAACTAATGGCAGGTAATGATATGTAAAACGGGGCAAACATTTGTCAGATACAGTCTGCAAAGGAGACATGAAACATAATTTTGGCATCAGCAAGCAACACATCATGACAGGAATGAAGCAATACATATGTGAGATGTATTGTTGAAAGTCATTTCTAATCGCATTTTAATCACTCAATTATACGCCGACATTTGAGATTTGGAGTGACATGGCTAATGGCTAATCATTAGCCAAGTGAGGTAAATGCGGGCCAGAGGATAACAAAAGTCAAGACATGAGCGTACAGAATCCCCACAGGCATGCATTATACAGCCATCTGTATCTGTACATCAATCTAATGGAATGACATACAGGACGTCTGTGAAGGAGACATTTAATGCCTTGTCAAAACATTACCCCTGTGACTGTTCTCCCTAACTTTGACAGACTACCTTGTCAAGGCATGGAGCGTTTTATGTCTCCCATCTGCCTCGTCCTGCTGACAGGTGGCTGAGTCAGAAAGTCTGGCCCGAGAATGGATGCTTAGCGCCACACTCAAACACACACACTCGCTGACCCATTTACCTTTTATTTGTTCACTTCCACAATGTGCAGTTCATGTGATGTATCGCTTTTTGTGCATTATCAATCCGTTTGCTTGCAAAGTCTGTCATGAAACTATGATTATGGGGCTACGGTCACAGTCTTAATCGATTTGGAGCTTCATGAGGCATGACAAATTAGTCTGACTTCAAATTTAAAAGGGAACTATGGAACAACTTGTTCTCCGTTGCTGGGAAGCTCTAAACACTGGTATGACACATCCCAATCTGGGCTTGAAAGATGGGTTCTGAGGTTTTCAAGCTGGCATTTTTAATGCAACACCCATATGCCATATGTCTTGAGTTATTGATGCTGTAATCACTCTTCCTGTCCACATTGGCCATGAAGAGATGCAATCCTAACAGAACTTGAGGTCTGTCATGATTTTTTACAGCCACTTGGGAGGAGTGGGAGTAAGCTATTAGCAAAATACTGACATGTAGTCACTTTTCAAGTTGATAGGGTGAACTTGCAAGCACTTGCTTTCCTTAGAACTTAGGAAACATTCATTATGAGTTTCTATCAACTGTTTTTGCTCTGCTTTGGTCTCCACCACCTCTTTTTTAGAAATATCTGGCTCTTTAGCTCCTGAATGCGCAACTGTGTTCAGCAGCTCATCTTCAACTTTGTCTGTCTGTTTTTTAGAATTGAGCAGGTAGTGCACTGTTTAGAGCTTTCTGGTGAAAACAGTTGCCTGCTGTGGCAACCCAGTCGCCACAATAAATGCTGGCTGAGTATGTTTCTGCAAAACAACAGATACGTTAAAACTAAGTGTTTCTTTATGTTGCAACAGTCTGTCTTCTGTCACAATGCTGTGCTTATGCTCTGGTTAGGTTTACACACAAAAAGCACTTGTTTAGGGTTAGGGAAAATTTCACGGGTTGGCTTAATATCCCTTTTTTGGTCACCATGGTTACAAATGGAGATGGTCCCATTTCATACAAAATATAGCCACTTTTGGTCGCCACAAACACAGCTGGAAATGTCCACAGATCTCCTTAAAACATCTGCTTTAGACGCTACAAAAACAGCTGTGAATGTCTCCAGGTCTCCTTAAAAATATCCACTGTGGTGACTTGAATTGTGGGCCTCATTTGCTGTAACAACAGCACCGCCGTCCCCTCCACCTCATGATGTGAAAATCAGCTAATAAGCATATAATGTCAAAGTGATATGCCACGTTTGATACAAATGTCAACCCTGGACGTGTCTGTGGCATCATGGGGACTGGGCTGGCTGTGGTCGGAAATGAGGATATGAGAACAGTGAGAGTGAACCCAACCATTGAAGTCGTGGGCCAGACAGCTAAATAATTATCTAAAACTTGCTTTTATAAGTTCTATAAATCCAAGGGGAACTGAAGATTCAGGTGATTATGCTCTAGTTTCGACCCCTTTCACAATTGTCACATGGTTTTCACACTGTCACTTGATAGAGGGTTATAAAGATATCCTTTTAAAGTCCTTTTAAAAGGTGAGATTTGACCGCTGGACCATTTGTAAAGTCTGTGTTTATTCACCCCAAACATAAAATGCACTGACTGTGTGGATGATGTAAGCTAACAAGCAATGCGTGGTTGGTGCATGCCTCAGTATGTTTGTATGGATGCTCAATCTCATAACACACTAGGAACCCTGATTCTTATTGTTATTATCCATTCAATCCATCCTTATTCCCCATCTCTGTTTATTAAATAATGGCAGATTCATAAAGTCCTGGGAAAAGAGCAATTTTTTTTGGCCCAAGTTGGAACATTTTCAATTCACCTCAGTTTATGCTGCTTGGGTGTTATTGTGTCTCTTCTCATTCATGTCTCTTTCCATTGGCTTCATATGCAAATGCACTGCTTCTAAAATTGTCCTGTGCATCCAATTCCTCCATAGATTATCAAGTCAAGTCAGGATATTCCCTTTTCATTGAGGGCATTTATCTCAGACCATGTAAGGCAGCAGGAAGCAGGAGGTGGCACAGTCCCACAGGAAACATGTCGGACACCCTGCTATTTGTATGGCTGCTCTGACAGAGTGAATTATTGTCATTGGGCAGACATCAGGAATATTATGGGGCGATTAGGAAACATGCATGTAGCAGACGTCTATTTTAATTAATCCACTGTAATTACGCCACCAACACACAGACACACATATTTATAACATCATGTTCAAACTCTCATTTTGAGTTACCCCACATTTTCCTATTTTAAGCCTTCCCTGTCAATTTTTTCTTGGGGCTTTAGACTGGGAGTACACGCGTAGGCCTCTGACTCCATTCTCAAAGCAAACAAACACAGTTCAAGCAATTAACCCTCTTCTGTTTTGATTTGGTTCCAGGGCAATTTTTTGTTCCCCGAAATTTGTTGACATTTGTACGTTTCACCTTTTGATTTGAATAATGAAACATGGCAGGTCCTACCTGAGGGATGACAGTATCAAACAGACTTGAGGGTAAAAAAGACGTGCAAGTAAAACTCAAGACACTTTTTGAGTGATCGTCAGAATGATTTATTCTCCTTTCCAGAGAGGATGAAAAAACATCCACGGCCCTGATATTAATGAGTTGAAATCACTCGTTCAAATAAACAGCTACATTATCTATTAGCGTCGAAGTAGGCAGAAATTAGCGGTCAGCCAGCCAGTACTCCTACTAATAAAACATTATTACCTGTTTGTTTGCTGGTAATTTTAAAATTTGATGAATGCCTTTTTGTTTACCATTCCTCATGTTGCATACAGAGAGAAAAAACAATTAACTGTGTCTCCAAATAAATGAGGACTGCCTTTTTTCCCCATTTTCGTGAAAAGCAATTTTGTTGAGGCAAATAAGGCGGAGGAGATCACAAATCACGCTGATGGCCACAGCTGACATATGCTTTGCGAGCATGTGTTAATCATCAGACATATAATTAATGTGAATTAGAATTGAGTTTGAATAGACGGGAATGACTACAAACACAGGTCATGTACAAAGTATGATTAAAGATAAAAGGTGTTGCTTAATTGTATTTCCTATCTCCTTATATCTGTCACCACGGTTGAGTGGTGGCCGTGGCTGAGGCGAGGGTGGAGGCTCAGGTGAGTGTGAAGTGGCGCTTCCCAGGAGGAGGTGTGGCTGGTGGCTGAGTTGCAGGAGGCTGGTCAGGCAGAGGGGCAGCAGAGCTGGAGCTCGGAATAGCGAAGAGTGGAAGACGTTAGACTCAAAAGATGAAAAGGTAAATTATCAAGAGAAGTCACCAGAAGTAACGCTACTGTGAAGCCATCAATACCACCAGGGCTTTTGAGCTGGCGCAGATGAGTAGATGGGCTGCAGGGGTGTGAGCAGCAGGAGTTCCAGCCAATCAAGGAAGCCACGCCCAGCCCCTGCAAGACATCTCAGAGAAACACCAGATCCAAAACACTGAGGAAATACTACAGAGAGTCCATAATCATGACACATGCAACATCTATAGGATGTACTGTTAAAAGGGTTTTAAAGGTACTGTAAGCACAGGCGGATGGATGGACGGACAACCTGAAAACATTCACCGGCTCGGAGGCCTGATAAGAAGTTTCCCCAAAGTTGTATTAATTACACAAAAGCTGTATTGATTTGCATTTTAATTTAAACATAGTTCTTTATTTATCATGCTTGGGGAAAATCTGTTTTTTACATTCTGCTGTAAGTTTTTTCTTACACACACATAAGCCTGAAAAACAGGCACATGCAAAGGACTTACAGCCGTGCTTTAGTGTAGAGCTGTCGGGCCCCTGAGCCGTCACTCCAAGCCGTGGTTTGCTTTCCTTGATGAAGCGCTGTAGACGTTTTAGTCATGCTTATTCACGCATGTTTGCGCATCTTGTTATGGAAGACGCCGTCATGCCACAAAACCCTCTAGCGGACTGAAAACTGGCATAGTTCTCGACTCTCCATGTCAGAGAGCTGCTGTTAGTGAAATAACCTCTTGTCAACCACTTTTGAATGGGCTCTGCAAGTTCATGATTTGTCATTGAAACCAAATGAATCCAGGTTAGTGTTAAAATAAAAAAATGGTGGTAATGATAGTGATTATAATGTTCAGTGGAATACCACAGTAGCGAGAACATGAACTAGAAATTACACTATAATTTCACATGTCAGTATTGCTGCTGCACCACTTCAGCAGAATGGCAGATTTAGGTGAGAAACTGCGATAATAGCAAGCCTTCACGGAGCTGGAATTATAGCACGCTTTCTATATTATGTCTAAAGTAAGTTTAAAAAAAGAATGATTTGTAGGGCTGGATGCCTGGCCCTCTATGGTAAGTAGGAGATAATGCTACAGGCACATAGGAAGGCTGAAGGACAGGAGCTCTCAGGACTGTCAACCTCAGAGCACAGCCAGGTCCACTGGGATGATGAGCTAATGCAATCTCTTTCCTCGCCGTCCTCTGCCTCTGATCCTCTCCCCATCCTACCCCACACTTTACTCGCCCTCCTTATTTCCTTCCCTCAGTGTCTTATCCTCCTCACTCACCCCCTATCTCTTTTCCCTTCCTTTGGTTTTTTCTTTCCTCCATAAGCCTTTCTCTCCCACCCTCTTATCCTCCTCCTTCTGTATCTCTCTTGCCTCCTCGCCACTCGCTTTGTATTGTAGCTGCCAGGAAATGAGAAAGGCACTCAATTACTGTGCTCATTGAATCATTAATGTCAAGGTTGTGGCGTGTTCTGTTGGCCAACAGGCAAAAGCTAACAGACAGTGTGCCTTGTAGCAAATCTTCTGCTGTATGTCCCAACAAGACAGACATGGTTTGATATGGGTCTCACTGATAACAAAGCCTTGGATGGAAATCATGGCGGACAGAACGATAAGAGCAGTATTAATGATGGGCCTGGCTCGCCCTGTATACACAGTGATAGCATGATTTGGCCCCTAACAGGAGCAAAAATAACATATCAGATGAGAGAAGGGCCTGGCAGAGAGGATCAGTACCATGTAACCTTGTAAACCTGCCCCTTCTGTGAACATGACAGACCTTTTAGACGACTTAAATACACATGCAGGATTATCTGCTGATAACATGAGGTGGTGTGTACAAAGAGCCTGGTGCCTTGACAACATATATTGCGGTTACAATCATTGATTTTATATTAACAATGGAGCAAATGTCTGTAACCTATGGTGCCACGCAGCATCTTTCAGCTCAATGTTTAAGGTTTTTCTCCACAAAAGGAAGCAGGACAATGATTCAAAAGCAACTGTGCACTGCCTTCTCAGCATCAGACAGCAGACAGACAAAGTGGTCGAAGAACTGGTGAACGAATGAACAAAGTGTTAACATCCATCAGGTGGTCCACGACACTCATCTGATAGTTAGCACACTAAATTTCCCTTCTTTCTGCTATTGACTCCTTTGAGGATGTGCTTCTATTTCTGCTCAGTTTAATTTGGCACACCGTTACCAAAATATAAAGCACCGTGCTCTTACATGAGATTATGCACCACCTGTGCCAACACAAAGAATTTTCTATTTCAGGAATAATGTGAGCAGTCTTCATAGAGATATGCTGGCTTTCAGGTAACACTCTTGCTCACTAGCAGGCTAATGTAGGCACACTGTCAGGTATTTGGCTCATCTCCAAGCTCCTATTCCCTACCACCCTACAGATATACAGCAAGGAGAGGTTAACTGGGCTAAGGTCTGGCCCATTGTCCTCACTAAACCTCTACTGGCTCCCTTTACCTCTTGAACTGCTGTCAACCCCAAGCCTGCTTTTGCTACTCAGTTACCCCTCAGTAAGCTGGATGAATAACACAGTAGTACTACTTAAATCTCCCAACCTAGCACCCAACTTTCTCACCAATGAGTTCTGTGCATATATAAATGATTTGCAGTATCATTGTATATTCACTGGCTGCAAGTGTGATTATAAGTGCATGTAAAGAGAGAATGTGGAGGAGGGGGTAATGGATGTTCTTGACTTTGCAAATAGAACCTGGAAGTCGTATCTTGGCCACAATGTTTTTTAGATCATGCTTTATTTGCTCCTGAAATAAAACTCTTTGAACATCAAACATTGTCTCTGTCGCACTATGTTCAAAAGTTGTCAAGTCCATCGCAGTGACATGCAGTGATGTGGTCATTATTAAAGTTTTAGTAGTAATAAACCTTGATGTTGACATCATTCATCTCATATTATATTCATGTAAAGTACCAAACCCTGATGAGCACAGCTCAGGACTCTCAAACATATGAATTTGTGCACTCTCTCCAGCCATTTAGTGTCTAGCGTGGGCTGCCAAGGTCTCACCAAGGATTGGAAATTCTCTGTAAAAGAGATTGCTTTGAATTCAGAGCAAACTCCTCCAGCAATCATATGATTTCAATGTCTTTACATGCATGAAGCCTTTGAATCGCTGCTTCTGTGCTCACTACTGTGGAACTGTTGTCCAGCAATTATCATGGGCTTAAAAAATAGCAACTTATGAAAGCCTAATCAATATGCCCTTTGCCTTTTTTCAACCACACATGTCCCTGAAATAATATAGCATGACACAACTGACAACTGAAAACTCAGTTTCGTGTGGGTGCACCAAGACCACCCTTAATATCACGCTGATAACTTATCCGGAACCGCTGCCAAAATCCTGCCTGGGAACAGGACAGAACACATTATTACACACTCGCCTCCTCATATAACAAATTGCTTCAGACTTGCAATGCATGCCTGGGCCCTGTTCTCCAGCCGAGCTCGGCCTATTATTTCTTAAAAGTCGGCGTATGTTGGGTTTTTCTCCTTTTCATTCCCTCTATTCATGAGACCCAACACACAGAATAACTCACCATTTGTATTTTAAAATCAGGCTCAAACCTACGTAATTTTGTGCTATCACCATTCTCCTCCTCTGTGCTACATGACCTTGTTCTCCTCCCCTCAGGCCGTGACATTAGTTGAGCCCTCTCACACCGTCCGCAGCATCCAACTGAAATTAAACATTTAGACTGAAATGAAACTGCTGGATTACAGTGACTCACTCTTGGCACGAGTTTCTCCATGTTCTCTCTCCACCTCTTTTGGCCCTGCTCGACTCGTGCCCTTGTCTGCTGCCTTCCTAAATTGATGCATTTCACATTCCTCCTGTTTTCCCTCCAGCCTCTAGGGAGCAACACACCCTCATCTGTGAGCCACCTTCAGCCCTACTCAGGGCTGCACTACGCGTCTTCTGGGTGTGTTGCTCCTCCATCCTTGTACTAACCTTTGACCACCTGGCTGCAATTCCTCCATGTCCTAGCTCTCTAATGACACCTTATCCCCACAGCAAGGGCTGCAGAGTCACTACAGACGTGCCTTCATAGTATGAAATCTCATCTCTTCAGAGAGCACTCTTTCCCCAGCCAAACATCATTTTCTAATGGTACAAAAAGGTGAGTCTTTCATTCACTTCCTTACACAATATAGTGCATGCCCTCATAATCATCCTTCCACCGATTATATATACATTAAGCTGTTGTTCACTGCTTCCATTGTATTGCATTTTATACTGATTAGCCAACACAATGGAAACAAATGGACGATTTACCCTTTTGTAGTTTGCCTTTCGCCCTCCAGATTCAATGAAAGAAAGTCATTTTTATGTTGATTAATGTGTTAAAGTCTGAACCCTTTCAGCTCTCTGCATCTCCGCTTCTATTGCTGCTGTCCATTTTTTAACCTCAGAAGTTAGGAGTCGAGGCTGGGAACGACGTCACAGCCGAGCTGACCACGTTTCAGTACAAAACCAAGATGGACGCCTCCAGGAAAGCCGTGTTACAACAATTCTGTTTTGTCCGTACACACACCATATCAACATGTTCACAAATAGAAGTATTACGTACAACTGATTTAATGGGATACAAATTAGACAGAAGTGCTAAAAAAATGTGTATTACAGGTTAACCTACTGTTGGTGCATGGAGCAGCCATCTTGTCAAAATGAAGATGCTAAAGGCGTGTCTACACAGGAGCCATTTCAGCCGCGTTGTTATTTTCTTCTTCTTCCTGCATTGGCTGTCATGAGACCATATAATTATACATGATATAATTAATATAATTGGCTATTTTCCTTCACCTCCACTATAATGTCTCAATTTGGACTTGTCATTAAAACATCATTAAGTGTTATTAAACTGTCAGGTACTTTGTAAAGGCATCATGAATAATTTTCTTGACCTCAACTAAAGTGGTCCAACTTAGACCTTTCATCAAGATGTCATCAAATGTTATAAGGCCAGTTTGATGACAAGGAATAAGTAGCAAGGTGACTTGGTCACAAGGAGTTTTACTTCTTGCTAAAGTAAGCTTACAGCTCAATGCTGCTAACTGTAGCTAGCTCCCGTTAGATGGTCAGCTCGGTTAGTCCTGGGGCTACCAAGACCCAGCCCAGCAAGAAATCCACCTGCTGGCCTCCCTCAGTCGGAGGCTGTGTTTGGTCCAAGTGCCATGTCCGACTGTGTTCACTTGAAGCTATTAGAGTGCGTGTCACCACCCGATGGATGTACATCCCGCTCGATTGGCACTGGACATGTGGGACTCTTAACAGAGATGAGAAGGAAGCGAGACACCAACGAGTCCAAACCCTACCACCTTAGGTGATGTCAAGGAAATTAATCATGACACTGTTACAAAAGCATTTCCCAGTGTAATAATAGTTAATGAGATTGTAATGACAAGTTCAAATTGTACCATTGTAGGTCAAGGAAAATATTCTTGACACAATTATAATGGTCTCATGACAGCCAATGTCAAAATTGATTACATGTGACTGTGAATGTGTTGACATAGAAAGGTAAATAGTTTGATATTTCGGGATGCTATGACATGTTTATGACAGATTATGTTGTTATGGTCAATATCAGGTTATACTGTAATACCAAAGACTTTGTTGTCTTGGTTAATGTCGTAGTCTTAACACATCTCCAACAAAGTCAACTTTGTGTGACAAGTGTCATAACTGAATGAATGAAACTTAATGACAACAGCCATAAACATTCATGGGAACTCCTTCATGGTTATGACAGTGTCATGTCAGTGTTATGCACATCCATCAAAATAAATGAATGCATTCATAGTTTCTCAAGAAGCATACAGAATTCTAAACTAAACAAAATAAATCTCTTCCATTCCCAGTCTGAAATGGCTTCTCTTTCATTTACAAAAATGGAGCAAAATAAACAGCAATTAATGGGACCTGAATGGAAACTGGCATGAGGGAGATGTGAGGCAATGATTCCTGCTTTGAAGGAGGGCTTCTAAGAGCCCTCAGCTCCTTTCATGTATAATAGAGTAATAAAGCAGGCACTCTCTCGAGCAGGTATGTATTTCATTACCATTCCCCCTGGGCTAATCAGTATGCCCCCAGGAATGATTCCCCCATGTTTATCCAAAGATTGCCAAATAAAACTGACAGACACTGTGATAAAAAGGGTCAAAAATTGTTGAGATTAGAAGAGGACTCGAGCGTGTCATTGATTTCTTCTACTGTGTGAAATTCTTTCATCATGCTTTTTAAGATAATTTTAAAACCAGTGTCTCTGTGGCTGTTTTCTCACTTTAAGGTATTTATTAGCCTGTGCTGTTTCTCTAGTATTGAGAGAAATACTGAGATTTTTTTTTTTTTCTCCAGGAGGAAATCAATAAGACAATTCAAGTACAAGGTGTACAAGCCTAGTATACTAAAGAAAGTGATTACAAGTCTGTCAACTGATGATGGTGCCACATACCAGGGGATGCTGTAGAACTTCACAGTGGTACTGACTGGCCTAAGGGGTGCTGTTTCATTGATTTAAACGTGACTTGCGGGAATGAGACATCTCAGCAATGCAATCTAGCCCAGGTCTGAAATTACCACATGCCAAAGCCTGTCTTTACCTCCCCTGAGTCATCATCGGAAGAAATATGGCAAACGGTACAAACAGTATTTATCCTTATGCTACATATAGAACCAACATGCTTCGTCTTCTTTCCCCTGCAGTCAAAATGGCGTTATTGTCTCGTTTGAAAGCATACCTCAGGTGTTATAAAGAAGTGGACGTAGCTATGATTCTACCATGATTGACAGGTCCTAGCTACTAGTGGTACCCTGCACACCCTGCTTACTTGTACCGATAATGCATCAAGTAGGAAGGAGGGTCATTTTCTCATAGACTCATCTGACTTCTTTTTGCAACCAGGTGAATTACCCTCTGCTGGCCTATAGAAATAATGCAGGTTTAAGGTGCTTCCACAGTGACTTCCCTTTTCAGACAATGTCTGCTTCTTTGTTATAGTCTATGTGTCAACCTGACCATCATTTTTCTGAGAACTGCTTCAGTAATTTGTAATGACAGTTTGTCCTATCTGAATGAATGGCTACTGGCAGCAGGGAGCTCAGATAGAGCTCACGACACAGGCAGCACAGTGATGAGTACATCCATCTTAATGTAAGCAATCTTCAATATAAGATAAGACTTCTTTCTGTTAAAAATGAATTACTAAAATGATTCAGAAAATAGTGAAATTAGAGAAAAAGTTATATTACTGCAGTGTTTCTGGGGACCATGTGGGACCATTGTAAAAATTGATTGCGCATGAACTCGGGGAATTTCTTAAATTAAAATCTCTATTGCTGCATATCTCAAAACATAAATTGTTGTTGTGCAATTTGCCACTGTTGAATTGCTTTGTACACGTTACCTCTGTCGACATTTCCACAAATTGCCACAGATAGGCTCCATTTACATTATAAAGTTAAACTTACTTCAAAGTTTTTATGCAGTGTGGTGCTTAATCTTCCAAACAGGACTACTTTATAGTTGCACAATCAAAAGTTTTTCTCTTAACAATGAGTCAAATGACAAACGTTTAAGTCATTTGTACCATGAACTTGCAGTATACTGACTTATCACATGCCTGTGCATTGCGCTGTCATAGAGCACTTTAACAGCTTTCAGTTTATTAACTGATGCTCGCAGTTGTTGTGGTTCACCTCATTATGTACAATACAATGTACAATATGGACATACACTATATATATATATATATATATATATATATATATTATTTTATTGTATATCTATGTGCGAAGAAGAACATTGCGTTTCCACAGTAATCAACATGCTACATGTCTGCAATCAGGGTAAACAGGCGAACTGTAACCGTGGTAACAACTGTGTGACCTTGAAATTTGAAGTAACTGCTAAATGGACAACTTCACTCTGGTTGCTGTCTCTCACCATTTCATCAATACTAGAAAAATGCAATAGCAGGCCAGTCTCCATCACGAGGCTCATTCATACAGTATATTAAGATGCTACAGATTATATCCAGCTATGAAAAAGCTGGGCAAGTCGGCAGAAAGTACAGAAAGTCGCAGTCGAGCTGAAACACTGTCTCGTCTTGTCACTTGTTGGTGTTTACTGGCAGGTATTAAAATTGTTGCAGATGGCAGACTGCAAGTAGTTGCAAGTTTCAACTCATCTCTTTGCAAATATTTGGAGTGAGAAGGGCTTTAACTGTGCCGGGTTCAAGCCAGGTTAGGGTTTGTAATACACAGCGCCTGTTGAGTTTGTGTTAGAGCTCGGTCACTACTCTCCTGGACCCAGTCGGGTTCGGACAGAAAAACGTGGCCCCAGCTCTAATACATGGAGCGACATTTCAAACATGTCCTTTGGGATACGTAAAGAAAATACATAGAGGTTGACTGCTTACATTTCTACTTTACATCCACTTCAACTCTTGGTATTGAACCTTGATATTGTATTTAATGTGTCTTTTTCTGCTGGGTTATCATGACACACATTAATATGCATGCAGTGAAGCCCCTTACTTTGGCTTTAAACATTTTAACATCTTTTGCCATCAGAATATTGCACTAACCCTCATAATCCATGCACTTTGCCCTTCATGATTCTTTTGGGTCCTTAACACCCCGTTCCACATCAGTTATACTGCAGATGGCTTGAGAGGGCTTTTCAGACGATGACAGACAGATTTGGTTTGAAGTACAGGCTGTCTGATTAGGAGACAGTTCCAATTAATAAAGACTTAATGAACTGTGTTCAGTTAATGCCGGCATTAACAGTGCATGGGTGATTGACTGGCCACCTTTTTCCACGAACCTTTGCTCCCTTTGCAGTTAGTCTTGTTAGTGAAATTGCTAACCTCCTGTTAAATATTAATCTTTCCATATTGTAGGATTCAATGTGTAGTTGTCCATGATGTCATTACTTGTTTACAATTTATGGGTGTGTGCCAGGGTGCCCACTATATGCATTGGGGTCCTTCACACTGAGCTAATGTGGGAAGGGGTGGTTTCCTCCATGATGAACTGCTTCAAAACTGATCCCATTATTTCCAGGCCTGTGCCTGGCAGCGGCTGTAAAAGACATAAAGTCTTGGCGCTTAATCCTGTTAGTGCTGCAAACCTGACACTGCTTATTGGCTCTGTGGTAGTGTGTGAACATTCAGGACCTAACTGTTTGCCCTCTAAATATACTGTACGGAATTAAATTATTACAGTCATACTTTACCACCATTACAGTGATAGGGCCTGTTTGCTGTAAGAGGAACAAAACATGCGTTGAGAAATAAGTTTGTGGCACTTGTGTACACTATGTACAACAATCACAGCAATTTAAAAAATATTATAAATGAATGGAGCACAAATTATGTTCAGGACGCATTCCTGAATGTCATGATCACTGAGGAAGCAGTGAATGTTTTATCATGTCTATTTCAGTTCTCCTTGATAGAGGGCGGGTGCTGATGACAAACGGAGTAAAGTTACTCTGCAGGTGAAGATGGATTGGCTTGTCAGCCTCGGGGATCAGAAGTAGCTCTGGTTTTGGCAGGTCTTTGTCAGGACTGGGATCAAGGGACCACGCCTAGAGGAGGGACACCGATGCTTTAAGGTGGTAGCCGAGTGGAAATAGGACAATAATATTCACTGTGGCGTAGAGACCACATACTATGAGTGCTGAAATGGCTATTTGTCAGACGTGGTAGCTTGAAAGACAAAGCCGAGGTCGGTCAGCGCTCACTTTGAAACACTATCAAGGTCCTGTAAAGACAGATTATTGCTGTTACTGTACAAACTTGCTAAAAATTGCAAAAAAGAAAGAAAAAATCAGGGCAGAGGTTTGTTTATTAATTGAAATAGAAGGGGAAGTGATTGTTTGGTTAGAGGCAACAGGGACATTCTTGACCAAAAGTTTTGAAGCGGGCCCACTCTGATACAGAAAATCACAACATCTCTCTTGAAAATAAGTGTCCTACTGCAGAGGATAATGGACCAATCTGCATGGTAATGGATATATTTGGAACGGTAAGTGGGGAGTTAGACAAAGCTGAAATGGGCTGTCATGGTTTGGTAATTGTGCCGGGGAAGGCATACAATTGCTTCACATGGAAAGATGAATATAGCATTCGAGAACAGGGGACTCTCAAAGACGAAAGAGACGTACCTGAGAATATTGACTCTTGGATCAAATCAAGGTTGAGAATTGAACAGTGAGCATGCAGTTTCCTCTTTAACTTGTTATGTCTGCCAACACTTACGTTTAAGTGTTGGCCATGAAATGGGAAAAAACCCTCTTTTTTTAAAATTATGACTGCATTTTCTGTAAAGGAGAAAAATGGCTATAAGGTCAAAATTATTTGTATTAATATGGCATCAATAAAAGTCATTGTACAGACTACTGTTAATCTCTCGACCAGTGATATGACCTCACAGTCAGTACTGTAAGACAGTGGAACCTCTTGCTGCTCAGACGCTAAACACAAAACAAAGATGTTCGCGGGTTTGGACCAGGTAGATGTAAATGAAGTATAAATATAAACCATCTTGCCATTTGGTCTTTGATGTCCTCAAGATGACGTCTTGGTGTGTTTGGTGTCATTTTATGACTTCATGGGGATGTCCTGAAGTCACTGGGCTGACTAACATGTTCCCCAGTCAAATCCAAATTAAAGCAGTTAATAATCCTACATGGCACAAAATTTTAAAAAAGTCACCCGTTATTAATGCTCTACCTTTTTAAGTTTAGGTAGCTACATTTTCAATTCTAATGAAGTCACATAATTCATGTGTTAGAGTAGGCCTATATGTTTAAAAATTCTATTTTTTAAATTTTAATTCAATAATGTGACCACTAACATATGTATATGAATTACTTTCCAGATGCTGAAAAATACATATAACGCAAAGCAACAGATCCATACATACATGCGTAACTGCAGAAATGTTGTAAATATGTTTATATCGCCTTTAACAAATTCAATTTTCATTTATTCAAGGACATAATTAAGCAGTAAACCAAAATGTGTGTTATTCAAATGGTATAAACAACATGTGTCACTATGCTTTGGAGGTTTAAATTGGTATGTGCGTAGTATGTCATGGTGTTAAGCAGTGTTTCATGCTCAATCTGCTATCAGTATGACATTTAATCCCCATAATAATGTGTTTAACAATACATGACCCATACCCGTCAGTGGGTCTTGGGAACAAACCTTGAGGCATAAAATCCCACCAGAGACGGCAGAACAAGAATCTAATCTTTTAGTAATGTTGCATTTCAAGGGGGCAATTTGCAGCTTAAATAAGAGATGTGTGTGTGTGTGTGTGTGTGTATGTGTGTGTGTGTGTGTGTGTGTGTGTGTGTGTGTGTGTTAAATACTAGTCTTGCTGAAATAATACATTTCAGCAGCCGTGTCATGCCGACCCTCCAGTAGACACTCATACACGTGGTGCTGTGGTCTTTTTAAATAACTGTGTCCAAATGTCCAGAATATATAGTGTCTTGTCTTATTTTGACCCTGAATCATCAACAACACAACAGTGAAAAGCGCAATAAGACAAAAAATGAAACTCTGCATCATCAGATTGATGTGTTTTTATTTACACATTCAGTTGTTAATGCACCGCTGTTTAGCATTTTGTTTTAAACGGCAGTGCAAACATTGGAAAAAAAAGAGAGAACAAGACAGAAATGTGGATAATTTACTTTAATGGAACCAATCTCTCCCCTGAATCACCATCCCTCCCTCTAAGTCGCCACCACACCTCGGTGTTTGAACCATCCCTGCTTGCCTGTTGAAACTTTTTTCATGCTGTTTGTCTGTGTCCTTCTTCACATTCCAGCTGTAATCCTCTCATAAGACCAAGAAACCTGCCTTTCTTCTCTCTCTATCTGCCGTGGCCTGGGGGCTGTGCTTGTATCTACGGTCTGCACACATGCGTCACACTTCCTGCATGAAAGCAAAAGTTGCATTTCATACTTTTACCAGACACGTAAGCCGTGAACTTTAAAAAAAAAGTTGCGGGGAACATTCACAGTACTGTAGAGGGCTGATTGTGATTATAGTTGGGAATGTGTTGCTGTCTGTTTTCACTGATGTGCTGGACACATTATCATTACTGTGTCATCTGAGTGAATTGGTTGACTGAAAGTGACAAGTACACACTGTGCAGCTCTAAATTCAAATATTGTATATCGTGCATCTGAAAAATAAGACATTTCTGTTTTGTGTTGATTAGCACACTTTATGTTTGGATTTGTGATGGTCAAATTCAGACCTGCACGTATTGTTTTGTGCAAATGAAAAATCAAATCAATTAATCGATCAGATATTTGAATCTGAGCATCAAAAGTATCAAAATTCCAATTAAAAACAGCCGTTTTCATGAAGCACTCTTCCTTTTTAAACTGAATGTTCATGTTTCATGTAATTTGTGGTGAAAAGTTTCCAGTAAATTATTAATGTAATGAGTTGCTGATTTGCTGTTGAACCTAATCAAACAGGATCTAACTAAACATTCATATATGCTCTCTTAATTAGGTTGAATGTTCCTGCTGAGTGATAACCTGTTTCATCATGATTGGTCCTGGTTCGCTGTAGGCATTCACCACACAGTTTTAACCAAGCTGTGTTCAGTGCTTTCTGGCTTGTTGACAGATACTTTTCCAACAGATCAATGGGTAATAAGGTGATCCCTATGCTGATAATACTATAAAATAGAATTTGATTTAACCATGACTGCAAAACTTTTCCTTGTATCGGAGTGCTTTTAAACTAGTCTTTTTTAAGTAAAGGATCCAAACACTCAACACTCAGTAAAGTAATGGCGAGGTAAGTTTATTTATGCAGCACCATTCAGAACCAAGGCAAATCGAAGTGCTTTACAGTGGCATAGAAATACACAAAAAATATAACATTAAGCACATTTTTTTTCAGTTTCACTTATAAGACAATACAAACAAAGCAAATATTAGTAAATATTAGTAATATTGTATAATATTTTTAAACAAAATTATCACATTTGTTGGAAAGCCACAGTAAATAATTGTTTTATGCCCTGACTGACATGAGCTGGAAGTTTTAGCAGACCTCTGGTACTCAGGAAGCTTGTTTCACAGGTGATGAGATGACCTGAGGGGTCTGGATGCTTCATAACTTACTAGTAAGCCAGATGTGTCTTTTGGCCGGAGACCATTTGGTACCATAGAGACAAATAACAGGAATTTAAAACTGAACTTAAACTTCATGATGTCAAAAGACCCTATTTTTTAAAACCTCTATACACGTACCAGTTGTGCGCCATGGCACAAAGTTCAAATGTGCAATGGAAGCATTTCAGAATGTGTTTACAAGATTACTGAACACCTCATCAACTGTGATTAATGCGCTCACACTCTTTGTGGAGGTAATTTTGAGGAAAAGTGATGATAGACAAACAAGTAAAAATAGTTTTGCTCCATGTATGCAAAGACAAAGTCAGTAACAATTTAGTTGCGGCTCCAGCTGTGAGTGAGAAGCACCACTCGTGTCTGCACCAGCGTCGCTGGCTAGACTGGCAGTGGATTGTCTCTTGGAGCTGTGACAGAGCCAGAGCACGCCGCAGCCACATCCGGCGGACATCGGAGGTTAAGTTTAATACAGGCAGCTCATTTACACGTGTCAGGTTTAATAAATCCGATTTTGAGAAGTTTTGGCAGGGCTCGTCCCTCCCACTTGAATTCCTGCTGAATGAATGGCACAGTAAAGCCCCTAACGTCGGAATTCATTGATCACAGTTACTCACGATACACTGTACACGCTGCATTTATGCTAACTGTAAAGACAATCAACACTGAAAAAAATGACACCAACATCTTTGGATTGGACAAATTCTTTACTGGAGCAGTGAATTTGATGAATTAATCACAGATGAATTGTTACCATCCTTAGCTCTGTGGTAAATAGAGAGGGCACCACCGACTATATTGTTGAACCTGCTGTGTATGTGTACACGGTTTTAGTGTTTCAACAAATGACACACATATTATTAATAATGTCACCTACAGATCTGCAGTATTTGCCGACTGCTGCAGCTGCTGAAAGACTGGAAGTAGGTGCCTGACACAGGATTGCCATAGTAACTGTTAAGATAATCCGTTTTAATATCAGCATCAGAACAAATCCCATAAAAAACGAGCGAGCTTGACATATTCTCTACGCTGCCAGAACGTTTCCTGTGTGTGCCAGTTAAACTCTTACATATAACAAATGTTGTGTCAATGTTCAACTGTACAGGTTAGCAAACAACGTCAAACTGTCATGCTGCAAAATGTAGAAGCATGTTGAGCAAACAAAATAAATGAACATGACAAACTGCAGAAGGGCCTCTATCTATACATCTGTGTCCACTGGTCTCGATCTGGTTTTTAAAAAGCAGGGAGGCAGGAAAGTGGACCTGTTCCAGCCTGTAATTAATGCACTCAGAGAATACACTACAGTGCATGCGATCTGAGGATGTTCTTGGAAACTAATCACAAGCGCACAGAGCTTCTCTGTTTGGGGCTAGACGCAGCTTCTCATCTCTTTCTTTCTCTCCAACCCTAATTACTCTTTACTTTACAAACAGAGCATCGTAAATAGCACTTACCCATTATTTATTTTAATAACTACGGTCTCCCACTCTTCAGGCCCCCAAAACAGGTCAACCCTTGCAATTACAGGGAAATCAATGAACTTAATCATCGTGGTGGAGGGTATTCTTATGAGATTGTTAAGGTTTGGACAGAACACTAAGTGAATGTGAAAGGTGCGGCGCACAATCTCGCCTAACCTTACATCAGTATTAAACAGCCTAGAGTATAAAGCATTGCAAAACAAGCGCATTATCTGCCTTGGAAAGTAATTATGTATTTAAACAAGTGGATCTTTTCATACAGACAGTATTAAATCACAGTGGCATGGCAGGAAACTATGTATTATATATTTGATATTGTTGCACTGCAACATGAAAAAATACTAATGAAAAGTCATCTCAGGGCTTGACAAGAGAAGATTGAAATGTTATCGCCAAAGTAGTGGAAAAGATTTAAATTAAATGTATTCCATTGTTTGGCATGAAACCACGTGAAATTGGCAGAACAAACTTGGGAAGACCTGATTCAAGCAACACATGAGAGATGCCTGAAAATTGGCCTTTGGAAGCATCTCAGACACGGTTTGTACTAATCCGGGTTACCAAGGTAAAAATAAACATCCTCTCAGGGTAGGACACGGCTTCCTGGACACAGACTAATCAGAATTACAGCAGCCGTGTTGGTATTGTACTCCTGAAGTCCTTTTCTCCGCTGAAGACTTACATTTCTTTGCCTGGTCAATTTGATGTCCTGTGATACTTTGGCACAAATGACAGGAAGCCTCCGAACCATTTTCAGCCAGTTGCTAAAAGGTCTGTTTTCAAATTCTTTGTATAAAAATGTTTTTCTCCCTTTCCCTAATGGGTACAGCATAGAGTCCTAATTCACAGTGCTTAATGTTGAAGCCAAGAGGCATATCCTCCAATTAAGTTCTGTTTTGTGTGTCTAATGTAGACAGACAGTTTCCAGGCTCTTCTTCTCTGTCCTCTACAGCAAGGGAAAGGAAAGGTCGTTGAGTTCAGCCCATTCTATCTGTCAAATGAGCAGTGCGAGCCAGGTGACTGGAGCTGAACGGCCGCCGCCGCTATAGGTGCTCGCTCTTGTTTGCAGCCATCGCGCCCTGCCCAAAAGCTGCAGACACAAGCTGTTTTCAAGCCTGATGAGCAGCAGGGAGGCCTATCTGTGACACACAGATCAAGTGGCGTAGGGACGCACAAGGGACCGGCGGAAATGACCCGAGCTCTAACAACATTTTTACAAAGTTAATGAGCTGATACATGAGGGCACAAAGCATAAAAGGACATGCCGAATATTGGCAGCAAGATTCGCTCAGGTAGTCTTGATGGATTTTAATTGTAGGTACCATTCTGTCACAAGGGTATTAAGATGGATATCATGAGCCTGGTTCCTGTATTTTATCCAAATCTCCCCCTGAATTACACTTTTTTTCTCCCTCACTCTGAAATATACTTTTTTTCCTGAAGAGAAAGGTGTGTATTGTATAGTCTCGCAGATATTGCAGTGTATTAAGAAGGATAATACATCGATTTTGTAGCAGTTTGTAAAACAAGTTGTAAATTGCTTTGCAGAGTATCATAAAAGGGGTAAAACTGTACAAAATAAAAGAAGAAGAAAACCGATTAAAAAGAGCAAATATGTAATGAAACAATCTATTAAACTGATTTAGTATTCTGGACCAGTCCACCTGGGAGTAGATCCCCATAGGCAGACCCAGAACACACTGGTGGGATTACATAGTCAGTCTGGCCTGGGAAGGCCTCGGGATATCCCAGGAAGAGCTAGAGGAGGTGTCTGGGGAGAAGTTAGTTTTGTTTAGTCTACGACCTGGACTCAGATAAGAGGCAGAATATTATTTCAAGTATATTAATACCTCTTAAATTAAACTCTTTCATTGCTTTTCTTTGTTGCGCTGTTTTTCTGCTGTCCCACGTTGCTTTAGTGCCGATTTTTGGACTCTTTCAATCATGTTATGAGCAGCCGAGATCTGATTTCATGCTGTGCACAGCACGAACAGTTTTCCACGCAACAGCAGGACACAGTGGAGTCGGTTACCCCGAGGAGTTGGAGGTGTGCAGCCTGTCGCCTCCAACTCTTCATCTAACAGCTCGCTGCGACTGCTCCATTTGTGTTCCATTAGTCCCGCATTTAGAACTGATTTGCTGTCAAAAAAGAATCCAAATGACTGTTGCTTTGTTTTCTATATCCAGTTTTGATGAACAATCGCAGTCAGCAATAACCTTGTTGACATAATTTGCGTAAATTCCTTTGGCTGCTTCAAAATAAAAGCCTTTTGTGCTTTGCCAGTTGGCCACTTTAATGTGAAGCAGCAACAGTCTGAAATATGAACTGTGAGGCTGATATCAATGAGATACAATTACAAACAGTAACACAGATTGCATACATGCATAATTTCTTGTTTATCTATTGTGTGTGAAGGCAATTCCAATGCAAGACTGGAGTGGTGGATTCAAAAACCCAGACTGAGACGTAATTATACAGAATGTAAATTTAATGACCATTCCTTGCCATAAATAGCATCCAAAACATGGTTTGAGATCATGAAAATCCTTGAATTACAACTTTAAAGATGACAAAGAGAAGATGTGGTATGAGTGTTTCTGTTCCCTTAAATCACTTGAAGGTGTATTGGAGAGCAATGCCCCCTGCAAGATGAGATGAACACAATTTAAAGGTGAAATAAAGAAAGAAAAATAATATTCAGAACCAGTTGAAGGCAAAAGTTAAGTCCTAGTTCCCGACTTACCTTCTTTTGTGTTTTATTCAGTGTTGAGAAATGGCAAATATTCCAGTTATACCTGACTGAACTGATTTTAATATCTGCCAACAGATAAACAGACTGCAAACATGTGATTTCACTTCATGTGATCAATTCAGCAGTGGTTGCCAACATGAGGCCGATCTCTTGCACCCTAAATCTATGTGTGTATACCGCTGGATAAAAGTAATCTATTACCGACGTCACATCACATTATTAAAGCAAAAAAAAGAGGTAAGATGAATTTTGCTGTGTCACTTTTCATTCTGATAACATCTATATGGAACTGTAAATCTCAAATGAGGGCAGCTAAAGTACAGTGAAGCTAAAAACAAAGGCAGTGACAGTAAACAAAGATTAATGTCACAAGAAGTACGATTATACAAGATAGGAGGCTTATCTATAATACAGTTCCCTCTGTGTTGTGCATTAAGGTTAGCGCGGGACAGGTTGACACAGGCAAGGATTGTAGAGAATGTGTAGATGTTTCATAATTTATAACTTGTCTAATGCATAAATCATCCGCTAAAGTTGTAACATTACATCGAGTAGGTAGTGTTTTGATTTCAGGCAGCCCGGGTCTGCCAAGTGATAAAATTCCAGCTTAATTTTGCGTGATGAACTATAGCCTCGCTCTCAGATCTTTCTCCCCAAATAAACTTGGCATACAGTATGAATCCCTCTCTTTCACTTAAGTGCTAATGGAAGGGATGAGTAAATCAATAATGCAACTAAGTATTTAAGATAATCCAATTCTAGGCGCTACTTTGAGCCAGCGTCTTCTTTGAGAGGCAGCAAAGCCTACAACAAAAGCAGGGGGATATTTTTCTTTTTATATTACCACTTCACTGCAGAGTCTCACTGAATGGAGCATGAAGAAGATTGGAAATTTAAAAGTGACTTAGAAGCAAGGTCTCCCAAACTTTATAAAAATGTACTTTCAACAAAAAATTGTAAAAACATATCTTTGTAGAGGAAGGTGCCACATTATCACACAAGACACTGATTTCACTGTTAAAGGAGACATATAATGCTCATTCTTAGGTTCATAATTGTATTTTGGCTACTACTAGAACAGGTTTACATGCTTTAATGCTCAATGCTTCTCATTCTGTCCAGTGCTGCAGCACTGTATTCCCCCTCTGTCTGAAACGCTGTTTTACTACTGTCTCATAAGGCTACCCCCCGAATTCCCATTCTGCTCTGATTGGTCAGCTTGCATGCGCCTGAGCCAGCATCGCTAACAAGCAGCTTCCCTAATTTAATCCTAAACTAGCTGCCAGACATAAATCATGCAAATGTTTGACATGGTGACGTAGTGTGATGTCACAAAATCACAGACGAGGCGTTTCAGGAGCAGTATTTTCTGTGGGAGAGAGGAGCTTTGACCTTTTAACCTTTAAAGATCTTTTACAGTACATGCACAAGAATGTATATAAAGAACTGTTTCACCTTGCTCTTTGCAACTATGTTGATGTCTCAGTCACCGAAGTAATAATGGATGACAGACAAATCATTTGTGTATTGTGCTCAGATTATTCAGAAAATATAATTTGGTGAAAATATGTTGACGCCGAGTCGCTTACACAAAGATTCCATTTGTACTTGACTGCATGTTCCCCCGTCTCCCGCGACACGAACAAGTGTTGAGCATCATGTTGCATTATCACAAATCCTAACTTCATTATCATAATGCATTTATAATTCAGGCAAATGTCTCATTAATGCACATATTTGTTTCTGAGAGAGAAAAAAGTGCTCTTGCATTATAAGCATCTTTCTCTGCATGGTTGAGTATTAGACGAGGCCTCGGGGTCAATGCCCGGTGCCATCCGGGGACTGGGCTATGTGAAACAGAGGAGACCAAACACAACAGAGAAACGCTGAAAGGTCATGGTCGCCTCTGTGGCTGTTTACACAACACTACACCCTGTGGCAAATGGTCAGATCCTAATCTCCCCATTCTCCAGCTCCCAAGGATGAATGCATCAATGAATGCTGAAAGGATTTCTCCTTTACAACCTTAATCATCACATGCAGAACAGCCCTGTGTGAATTGCTTGGCTGTACAGTGTATACTGAAAGGAGAGAGGAGAAACTGTGTACTATTGGAATTGGGTTTAAAAGTGTTCAGGGAACGGCTCTCTGCTTTCGCACTCTGTCCCCCAAGTGTATAGAAGAACAACATTAGTTAAAGGCTTTTCATTGAAAGGCTGGTCATGAACAGCATTAGAGAATCAGTCGAAGCCATTAAAATAAAGAGCACTACTTAAGCCTAAATGAAATCTTGGCAGATCCATGGATCTTTTAACCACGGTGTTTGGTTGAAAATACCTTAAAACTAAACTTATATGTGCACCTCTATCACCCAAAGCGTTAATGAAGGCTCCCATATGTGTCTTTTTTTTTATGTTGTTTTTTTTTTTATACATTTGATCATGGATCACAAAATTAGAGGCTGGCAATGGATATTTTTCTTTAACGGCAATCCCCCCGATTAGGCCAGCACTTATGCACAACGGCGTGCTGAGGGAGCAGCGAAGCAAACAGCAATATTTCACCACAAGATCAAGAATCGTGGTCCGCACAATTGAGCAAGAATCTCCCACAATAGAATGAGCTGAAATCATGCGTCTCCTATTGAAGGGAATTCATGAGCTGAAATCATGCATCCAGTTTTAAATGGTGACATTAAAACTTTAATGGCGGTATGCCTGCACCAGTACTCTGACTGCATCTTTTTCTGCTGCTGCTGGACGCTGAAGAGACACGTCTGCTGACAGTGCCTTGATTTGATGTGAGCGCTCCACTGAGATGCAAAGAATTACGGATACATGTCAGATTTCCGCGTGGGCAGCATGTCACTACGACACTTCATATCTTACCTTATGAATAATTACACTCAGCGTGGATCTGTTTTTTGATGGAAAATGCCCTGTAATGCTCTGACAAAATGAAATATTACCAAGAGATTACCATAGTAATCAGACCTGCTAATCATATTGGATGATATATTGGCTGTCGTATATACAGCTCTCTGCACTTTCAGTCAAGAGTTAAGCAAGTGGCTCTTCATTTCCTGTCTGTCAATGATGTTAAAATGTGTAAGAATCTTATTTGAAAACATTCAAAGAATCATTAACAGAATGTGAAGAAATAACCATTTATTGTGTCGCAGAGATATCTAAGTTAGCATGCTAACCAGCTAGCCATGGCCTGTCCTGGTTCCAGGTTCCTGTCCCGGTGTGTCAACACCAACACTACTCTGCTTCCGGTCTGGACCACCGGATGCATTGCTAACTGAGCTAGCTAACTGCAGCTACAGCTAGCAGCAGTTAGCTGATACTCTGGTGATTTGCTGATCCCTTTTTTGGAGTATGATTTGAAGAGCTGGCCCATTCTTACATATTACACCTTTAATGACTTTAAAAAAGGTAACTTTGTTTTTAGGTTTGAAAGTTTACTTAGAAAAACAACTATTTCATTCATAGCTTTTAATTCAGAAACACGTATTAGTGCTTCTGACATCTTTACTTATGAATTTGCAGAACGTATTTAATATTTTGACCCAAAAGACGAGTTAACTGCAGAGGCTCAAAGCAACGCCAATTAACCAGCTTTGCAAATGATCAGATTTTTATTTTTAATTAGGGTTCATTCACACCAAATTTTTATGTATTTATTTCATGGTGTTTATCTTTCTCAGGTATCTCACTTTGATTTAAGCTCCCTGTGATCACACACACATTCAGATGTGGATGTGCGTGTGTGTCTTAATGTGGTCACACACGCGGGTGCTAAGGAACTGATGGGTGAGTCAGCCCCAGAGACCAGTCAGGCATGATTAGATGATGTGAAGCTCAGGTCAAGGTTAAAGTCTTTTATCAGACGTGGTTTAAATTGCAGTGGAACCCTCCACCGGTCTCTGCAAACATGGAGTAGACCCCCGGCTCCCTCCCCTAACACGACCTTGGTTTCATAAATTTTTCATGAGACAGAATGGCAGAGTGAGGAGGGCACGCCATTCTCACAATAATTAGTCAGCAAAATCAAGGCAAATTTTACCCCTGTTCTATGCCCGCCTATTTTATTTCTTTATTTATGTATATTTTTTTTGGCGCTAAGTGAGGTGGTACATTCACAATATCAAAGAAAGGCCTGTGTTAGAAAATAGAAAATAAGAGCAAATTTGCATACATGAATTTCAATACGGCAATGTACTCAAGCCTGTATGCTTATTTTTAACATTCCAGTTTTGCTCTGGTGTTCTGTATGAAAATTAGCAGCAATTTGCGAGAGCGAAAAAAAGTGGAGTGGGATGCTTTTGTATGAGCAAGAGACAGGGAGAGAGTGAGAGAGAGGGACCCACACACAAGGTCTTTGCAAAGCAGAAGCTGTCAACCAGGGATTAGCAGAATGAGCAGAAAACTGACAATAGGCAGCAGCTTATATACTTTAGAAGACAGGATTTCAATTTTAATCCACTATAAATGAGGGGGGAAAAAAAGCATAAAATACAATCACCACTAGTAGGCCTAAATATCCACACTCAGGAAGCTTATATTAAAAAATGAGCAAGACGTACTAAACAATTGAAAGAGGAAAGGAGGAAACAGGAGACTGAATGTGTAAAAATTCTGGTTAACACATGAAACATCTGAAGGAGAGAATTGGTGAATACATAAGGTGCTGGTGTGGCTTCTGTTTGCAAAATATGGAGATTTCCAGGCTGGCAGGGGGGATGGGCAAATTCATAAAATACTGACCGACTAAGGAACATCAGTCAAAAGAGTCTTTACTTGGCAAGAGCGACTACAGTGTCCTAAAGCATGTCCAGCAAACCTAATATCCAAGACTTCATTCTGGCACTATGTGGAAACCAAAAACCACACAATACACAGCTTCTTGCAAAAGCTTCCAGTTATTGGAAAAATAAAAACTCAGGAGGCCGATAGAGAATTATCAGCCTAAATATGTTTTATATTCTACATGGCCCAAACACATTCCCCTTTCGAATTTCAAAATCACAGGGCAAGCCACCTTATATCTCTGCATCATTTTTTTTCACATCAGCCATCGGCTCGATTAGCCTTTCGTTCTTAGATAATAACCTTATCCCGCTGCCATCTGCTCACTGGCCTAGTAATTCACAGAGAGCAGAAACAATACCAAAAAACCTTGGCTAGGTAACGAGAGGTAACAAAAAAGAGTAGGGAGGGAAAGAGTAGAAGGATAGGTATTAAATCTGTACCAGATGTATCAAATCTATAATACCTATGTTTGTATTAACATGATATATTCCCTAGTTTGATACAAGGAATGTAGAACATGGCACAGCTCACCTGTTTCGCCTCACTCACTTCACTCGTGTCATGTGCACCATTACACCATATGGACATAAATAATAAAAGTGGGATACAGCTATCCAGGAATTAAAGTATATGTGGGCCATGGGCAGAGAGTTGGGGGCCCAATGCCAGATTCCTGACCTAAGACTGCCTACTTCCAGCGCCCCTGCTCGAACCACACCCATCTTCAACCTCTGCCTTCATTTTGACCATAAATACATACGCATAAGGTTGCATCTTCAATGTTTGTGACAAGGTTGACGTCCACAGACAGACAGATGTATAAACACTTGGCAAATACTCAAACCACTTCTGTTCCCGCTACAAAAGGTGTCTCCAGGGCCACATTATGCCATGATCACACACACTCATACACCCCTACACTTCCAACAGTGGACTCTCATTCCACACTGACCAAGTCTGGACACCTGTTTCTAGTCATTTTTGGAAAAACAAAAACAACTTGACTTTTTTCTTTTTTTTCATAATATTACTGCAAATCAATCAGTCAATCATCAATCAAAGAGGGGACTTCATATACTGCAGTGGAGCTGTCTGTAGCCATTTTTCACAGTTTGTTTGCTAAAAATACTGTAATTGTTTGCTTTCAAAAGTTGATAATTTTAATTTAATGTCAATATTTAAATGTGAATGTGTAACAATGCCAAGGTCCACTGTTAGATAGGTTGCTGCGCACACACACACACACACACACACACACTCAAGGTGAAAATAATACCAGACTTGCTGTCGCATCTGGTTGTAAGAATATATGGATAATGGTGCTTTTCTTGACTTAAATATTTATATATTGTGCAACTCCTTTACCCAAAAAATAAAACCTGACCTACCTCATCAGGAGAGGAGCAGGTGGCCATCACCACCAGCCTGCACGACAAGGTGATGTAATGTCCAGTCCTGCAGCTACGAGTGAGTCAAACCTGTTTCCACCCATGCAGGGAAACAGAGTACACATGTAAGGTTTAATGTTTTCATGTTTTCCACATTTTCCCCACGAACACTAGCAGTATCATTAGTGCCTCACTGTGGGAGAAAGTCACATCGTATTTATTACAATTTACTCTGCACTGAACCAAGTCAAGTGGACCTGAACTTCCCAGGGAAATACACATTACACAAAACATATCTGTAACCCTGAGCCTGTTGCAGGGCCCCCTTCCAGCCCTATGCCTCTGAGTCATTCAGGGTTTTTTTTACTGTAGGAAAGTAAAGCAAAAAAAAAAAAAAAATTCACATTTCAATACTGTATTTCCTCCCCAAATAGCTTCATAGCCCCATAAGGTAAAGCACAGCCTCAGAGTGCTTCTGTTATGACAGCATGACATCAAGGCTTATAGCGCTGACATAGAAAACAACCTCGCTTTCAACTGAAATTTGTTTTCTGACACAAGTCAGCTTTAGCATGCACGTACTGGTTTTCTCAGCACAGCCGGGCATATCAGGTTCCATTAACGTCACCGTGATTGCTAAACCACTTACTCATTCCTCGCCGATTTGCTTTGGAATTTTGTAAAAATGCTCCAGCCGTGCTTTTAGAGTCTCAGTGTGAGGGCAACTGTGACAGATCAAGTCTGATAGTGACTTTTAAGTAGTTCTGTCCTAAAATAACAGTCTACAGCCTTTTTTTTAAATCAATGTTCAAGAAGAATCCTGTCCTGTTGATCAGATATGAAGATTTACTTTTTACCCTGGCCTCAAGTTGGTTATAAGTGTGGCTACAAACTCTATGAGAGTATAAAACGTGAAACTACACTTTGAAAAGATTAAAGTTCACATAAAGGTAAGGGTAGGATGACCCTGCTTACCCAGCCTCAGTAACATGAGGTGTGTCCCTACCAGTATTTGGGGATTACTGTGATCACAATACATTTGCCTGTCTAACACGATAGTGCGATGTGTAACTGTCTTAATTCAGTATTTACGTTACATATTGCAATGGAATTACACAAGCTGAGAAGATATAATTTCAGCCCCCTTGCAGTTGAATTATAGTTGCTAATATTTCTATAGTGCAGACAATGAGAGATATTTCACATCTTTAAGCATTCAGCACCTTCTTTACGCAGAGCACGTTTAGTTAGCACATTTATTTTTAGCAAGACCATTGAAGGGCATCAGTCTGACAACGGGTCGACCAACATAGAGAGGAGAGCTGTGGCTAATTGTACATTAGACCTTGGCCAAAGCAAAAGAAGCTAAATCACATCTGGCCCTTTTACAGGTTGGCTTAAAGTCCTGAACATCACGGAGGGGAAAAGAAAGTGAGCGAGTCAAGCATTATTATTAAGTACTGAGACAGAAGACGGAGAGGACAGGTTAATTCCTGTTCAACCCAGCCTACAGATGGCACACATTACAAGGGTGCACTCTAAGCAGATGAAAGACGAATTGAATTCAAACTTCCATCTTTCAATAAGTCACTTCACTGGGCTTTTCACCTGCTATATAAATCACCTGAACCAGTAGGGAGAAGAATGAGCAGACACTTATGGTTTTCCTTTTATAAGGAGTGATTGTAGTGTACAAAATAAGTGCTGAAACCTGAATTCTGTATCTCTAAGTATGGTTTTCAGAGCAAAGAGTCTCATGAATCTCCCTGTGACTCACTCAGTCACTTGCAAACTCATATTTTATTGGTTTTAAGATTTCTTTTATGCTTTCTAACTATTGTCTTTTCTCTCTGTTCTCATTTTTGGTCACTTGGTATTGCTCATGCAGTTTGAAAGACGTCACATCCAAAAGCAAATTGAGAGAAATGCATGTGAGGTTTATTGTCTGTCCTTAATCGGCTCAAACAAAACATTTTTTTGAAAAAGGTTTGTGAGTGTTCTTCGTAGTGTCTGTGCTGTGATAAGCTCACTTCAACCTAGTGTATCAGTTGCAGACAGCTAATATAATTAACTTTCAATGTCAAAATCGAGTGTCCAATCTGGCTATGGTTGAAAATGTAACGTCGACGCACAGGTGTGTTGCTTTTTATAGCAAAGATGTGCCATGACAGTATCCTCCTGGCTCCTAGAGCCAGATATTTCCCTCAGGAGACCATAAAGAGAACTAAAACCAATTGAATTTTGCACTTAGACCCAATCCCAATAAACACTTTGCCCCTCACATTTAACCCCCTACCCCTCCATTTTGCTCGGTCACATCTCAAGATAGGGTGTCCTGATTCTTTTTTGAGAAAATATTTTCTCATCTTTGCCTGAGTCACATCAGAGAGATATTTCCCAGCAATGGTGGTTGTTTAACATTGAAGACATCAACTTCCACGATCCCACACAACTTCAGGGCATCATCACGCTATGTCTTTTGTTTTAATTGTTCTGATTGAGAGACGATACCAAACTTCTTTAACTAAAGATTCATTATCAGCAAATGCAGCAGTTGGTTGCATATGATAACAGAACTTAATGTACAGTATGGTGTGTATTTAAAATCACAGTAACATTCAGAACTCTCTTGAGCTGAGCTCCCTTCGGGCTTCAAAATGTAATTCTTATTGCGCTTTACTGTTATACTTACTGGATACTGTCTGCTGTCACCAACAGCAGCTGTGGGAGTGCTATATGTTCAAGATATATTTCCATATTGATGGTCTGGGTTGACACAAATAACGGCTCAATATTAAAAGATAGTATCTGAGCAGCCAGTTACTGCTTTCATTACAAGTAACCTTTGTTGCTAGGCACACATTTCTCCAATCAAGACCTGACAGTTTAAGTGCATTTGCTTCCTCAGCAGCATGCAATATGTCAATATGTTCCATTTTCTTAAGCTAAAATGTGATTCAGCAGGGCTGATATTGCTGATAGCATAGCCCTAAAGCTGTGGCTGATGGTCTATTATAAAGAGACAGCCTCCCCAAGGAATCTACAGAACATAACCAAGCAACTTGACCATGTGCCCGAGGTCGCTCATCCCGAGAGAGAGAGAGAGAAAATGCAATCGTAAGTCTATTCGGTGATGTCTGATTTTTTTTCCTGCCTACAACAGATGTGTTTTCTGCTTCACCATATATGACAGGATGAAAAGACATGCCAATAGGTGGCCCTGCTGCAGGCGTTTTCTTTTCATTTTCAGTATTGATTTTTGCACAAGATGGAGTACAAACAGGAAGGTCTTACCAGCGATACTAAGGCCAAAGGGCCAATGGCAGATTGATAAAACATAAGACCTCTAAATGTACCACAGGAATATAATGTCTATTCTGTACTGTATTAAATTATGTACTGCATTGATCCCTAGAACATACAAAAGCAGCCACCTGTAGAAGCTGATTCATACAAAGGGTTTTTTCTTTTGTTAACGTAAATGTTATTCTTAAATATAACAGTATAATGAATATAAAATGATGAGACAAAAGAATAATTCTGTACATTTGTTAAAAGTACCAACTCCCTTTCCCATTAGACCCTTGATCCGAGCGAGGAAAACCTCCTACAAACCCTTATAGCAGGGACAGACAATGGAAGAAACCTCAGGAAGAGCCGCAGAGGAGGGATCCCTCCCCAGGTATCAGAATGTATACTGATTTTGGTAAAGAAAAAGAAAAAAGTACAGATATAAGAAGAACAGACGTGAGCAATGATCCATGAGGGGGCCATAAGGGTATGACGATCCAGATCTGGCATAGCAGAGTGTCCAGAAGGATGCTAGTCAGTAAAAACTCATGTAACAGCCTTTTTGGAGTTTATAAAAAGGCACAGGGAAATAACAACTGCCATCCAAAGTGCTGTTTGTGATGCATGGCTCAGCACTCATTTAGATGTATCTCTGCCCTGGATGGTAGTGTCAGCATCAACCTGTGGTAAGTGAGGAGGAGGTAAGGCAGTGGGTAGCTTTATACAGGAAAAAACAGATCTTTGGAGTTTTGTTATAAAATATGTATTCTGTCTAAAACTAAACAATTTTTGTTTGGACATAAACTTAATTTGTCTCTGGGGATTCTGTATAAAACTGTAGCAGTGTTAAATTAACTTATAATTATGAACACTCAAAATGTGTCCTCTTTTTTTCAGTTTTGCCTGTTGAATAAAATATTTACTCAACGGCTTGAATGTGTAATTAAATGAGACATTTCATTGGTCCATATTCAGTCAATTATAACGTTTTCAAAAACCTGTTGCCTCGTCTTTATGGGCAAATAGACTCTCACAGTACACTGAACGAGAGGAAGGGACCCCAGGAGAAAAACTCAGACTCAGGTTGAGAATGCTTAGGTAACACTATACAACACAGCAAGCAAATTAGTGCAATGTAGTGTTACAGTGTAAATCAATATAGGATGCATACACATACGCTTACATTTATAAGAACAAAGAGCAAACTATGCGTTTTCCAGTTACGTGTTCTTTTGTATTGTAATGTAATTGTTAATGTAAGAGTGTCAATTGTATCCTGGTGTGTGCTGGAACATTGATCGATTTGTCCATTGTGGTTTACAGGTACCAGCTGCACCCACAAGAGAATCACTGCTGTGTATAGGGTGTCTTTAGTTGTTTCATTATACACTAAATATTTTGTACATCAAACCCATAAGTAAAGAATAATGACTTAGTAAAGTATAACAATATTTAACATGTCTGTGTGGGTACCAAGTTAGCATTTTATTGATACCCTATACAGACTTAATAATTCCTGCATGATTTCTGAGATGTTGCAAATATTGTTGAGTTGAGTTGAATGCATACTTAAAGCATTCAAATGTAAATATTTCAATGTACACTGGAATTTATAAATCCATACGTAATCGCAAATCTTCGTATAACTGTTTTTCACATTGCCTTTCCTTTGGTGCACAGAAAATTGTACTGAGCAATGTAAAGACAATCCTACATGTCATTTTTTGTCTATGAGAAGTTGGTTTTCAAAGACTTTAAGAAACATTTTTTTGTTTTTGTCACAGTTTTTACTGCCGTTAGTATGCCCACATACTTAAGTCACTGTACTAACTGCTTGCTTATACTACAACACACACATATTGCGTCATATAAAGCAACAATAATAAAATTAGTGTTGAGCAATTCAATCTAACATTAGCCATTCATACTTGAGTCCAGGTGGGATACAGGATTACTCATTTTTCAAGGAGCCATCAATACTTTCTCTGAATAACTCTGAACGACTGGTGGAGAACTGAATATAAATAGTGTTTACCTATGTCTAATAAGTGCTGGCTTACTGAGGTGATTATATAAGCGTACTTGCAAGTGGTAATACTCTGTCTTGCACTTGTTAATTTGTGTATATTAAATACATAAAATATGCTCATGTTGTCCTTTAGCGGATCATGGTTTCCTCACATAAGCACCGTGCAGCCATCAACCCACCGCCCACTCCTGCTAGGCAGAGCTAAAAACAAACAAACCTTCCTCTGCCCTGAAAGCAGCAAAAGCATTGACTGGTGCATATTCTGTGGAGCAGACAGACAAAACAACAGTAGTTAGACAACATGGACATCTAACAACGTTTGAAACATGCTGCATCAAAGAAAAATATTTCGTCAAATATTTTTCTTTGTCAGTTTATTCCTAGTAGACTACAGCAAAACATAAATGTTTTACACCTTGTTGCAAGTTTAATTTTGTACAGAACTCCATTCGTACTCCCGACACATGTTCCCTTTTTATTTAAGTTAACTCTAAAAGCTTAGACAACATGATTCTACGAAAGCATTAAAAAACATTTGTTCATCGCTAGGAGACAACGAGCAGACAATTGCAGGATGTATTTTGATTTTTCTTTAAAATCTTCCAGATTTAATGGAAAATGAGAATCAAGCAAAACAATGTGATTGTACAACTTTACCCACCTCATCAGATGCATAGAGGCCAAATGATCTTGTCTTCAAGATAAAGGACATAATGGTGATGTGGGGAGACACCACAGTGTAACAGAAAACCTTTATAAAAGGTAAACAAACTGCATTTCACACATTTAACTGATAAATGTGTTTTAGCATCAACATTTCGCACACATAGGGCTGAGAGAGGCTGAACTGAGCAAAAAAAACACTGCATACAAGTTATCAATATGTTTTCCTTGTCTTCCTGTTAGACTATTTCTATCAAAAATGACAGAATGTGTTGGTCAGCCAACCGGTTAACAACCCCCGCCTGTTTACCCACGCCAACATCTTTTAGGGTGTTTTATTAGAGCAGACTCTGCAGGTTCATGGTATTTCTCGTCTGCAGATACTGCTACCACCTCATTACAGCCAGGGCTCCAGCCAGTGTAAAATTCCCCCGGGGAGGGAAGCACTGAAGCAGAGGCCAGACAAGCTCAAGATATTATTGGTTGAATAAAGACCCTGTAGCTCTGGGATCGTCATGTAACAAGATATTTTATGCCCTCATTAAAAAAAAGGCAAAAAAGAGTGTGGTGTTTGAAATCAATCAATATTTTGTTTCCTTGTTTTGCTCACTTATCTCCTCTCAGCATTTTGTTTTCTAAAATTTAAAAGGGTTCAAAATTACTCCAGTGAGCAATGTGCTGTGTCACTCCATGGCAATTAACTGTTTTATGCTGCATAGCTTGAATCAAAATCATTAAACCAGAATGGGGGGATAGGTGGACCCTCACCTCTTACCTTGTGAGGCAGATAGCGAGATCACGCCAGACATAAAGCTATACATTGTACTTGAACCACTAATCACTGGCATGGCTCAACCAATCAGCATCCTAGGACTGGCAGCCATGGGTGTGGTTTGGATGTGAAGCTGTGTAGAGGTGTATCACAATTTAGTACCACTGAGTATTTCTTCAGAGAAGCATCGCCCTGCACAGCCGCTGAAAGCTTCACCTGATGGAAAATATGTTTTCACTCCTCTCTCGACCGGCTTCAGCAAGAGTTTGTCTTACTAACTAGCTCCGGTGGTGGTAGTGCTGTAAACAGTATGATTGACATTGATAGACAGATGGTTCCTAAGTGTTATTTAAAAGAATATACTGTATATCTAAAAAAACAAAAAAACAACATTATTTAAAGGTTAAGTTTACCCAAAATTAAACTTTTGTCATTATCTACCAGCCCCTGTGTTGATGGAAAGTCTAGTAAAGTTGTATAGTCCAAAAAACTTTTCTGGAGCTTCTCAGAAACAGCATTGCAGAATTCTGCAAACACAGTACAATTGTTTGAAATGAAGCAGTCGTCCTCCTGATAAATCTTGAGCTCAGAGCTGTCGAAAAAAAAATTATTTCTAACGATAAAAGTTCAGCTCTGTTTCCTCTGTCATGTAGTTAACATTAAGTGTTGCTGCTTAAATGTGCCACGATATTTGCTGCAGTGACATTAATGTGTGCATGGAAAGGTTTAAAATGACTGAAAGCAGCTTCTCTAAGGTACAGGCGTTGTGAACCCGCTTAAAGGCGCATCTTACTATCTGAATAATGTGCCCTTAAAATAGCTGGGCCTGAAAACGACACCTGAGTCGGTCTGAAACTAAGTAGCCATAACTAGCCTCTGCACTGCAAATCATCCTCCAACCGGCTCCACTGGAAAACTACCAGATACATGCAGTAACACACTGGTTTATTTAACAAGTGTATCAGTGATGCTTCATTTAAACAGACTGTGTTTTACCTGCAGCAGACCTGTGAGTGACGTGAGGAGGAGTTGTAGTTCCTTGTCAGGGTGCAGCTGTTGGGATCACTGTGGAGAAACTAGCGTTCTTTTAGCTTTTTGGATTTGATCATTGCTCATTCCAAACATTGGGCACCACAATTAAATGCAACACCTGCTCTGCATTTAATAGCACACCCGATTGTCTGCATCTGTATGATTTATATCTCTTTGCTCTGAAACAAGTTCAACTTTAGAGAAGCTTTTTTAATGTGCGACAAATCCTTCATCACTGTCTTCAATCACAGTCCCACTGAGCAGTTGCTCACATTAGTAAAGACAAAGAGGTTTGACCCCCCAGGCGGCTGCGTCCTATTTAACAGACGCGCTGACAGGGCATAAATGGTGACAAATGCTATTTATTTCTCAGCTGGAGACTCTAAAGGTGTTACATCATCATCTTAAGAGTTGAAGAGAAGTGTTTTTTAGAAGGAGATGTCCTTAGAGAATTCCCATTTCAGGTTTTCTGACTGAAACAAGACGATGATTGCTTTCTAAAAATACTTAAAAACTGCCACTTTGTCTTTCGATATAAGTGATCAGTTCAAATAGCGCATCAGTTTTGAGCATTTTTTCTTGCTTCACCACACAACAGCAGAAATCTCAAGCATGTGAGACCAAGAACAAAGAAGCACGTGCACCTACTAACTGAGTCCCTATAAGTAGATATTAAAATAAATCTTACTGCTGAAGGGTTTGCCTGGGTGAGAACATTCAGGGCTTTTACAACATCCTGCAAGAAAACCTTAATGCTTTAAATCTGTATTAAAATTACGGTCACTGTCTGAGGCTAACGTCTGTAATAATCCTCCAAAATAGAATATCTACTATTTCTTTTTACAACAAGTTGTAACAGATTCAATTTGGTATCCTTGAGTGTGAAATTTGTAAAATGTCGTATAGACGGACTCTAAAGGGAACTGAAACACAATATTCATTGCTTTGCTCGAAAGCCAAGCTCTTGTAGAGCCAAACGGCCAGTCGAGCTAGACAAATGTGCCCTGGGGCTGACCTCAGGCTGGCTGGAAATGATCTACCAAGGGGTACCAGGGACCTAAATGTCACTGACAGTCATGGGTCATGGGCCCTGTCACTAGACACGAGCGGCTGCCTCTTCTTCATCATAACAACCTCTCCCCCCAAGGTGTCAATCGGGTGGCGGAGAGGGGTGCTTTCAGTTTGCAATCGGGGCCCTGCCGCAGGTTTTTGTGATCTTTGTGTGGGTGTGGGGATGAAACACAACGCAAGAAAAATAAAATGTCATTCCATTGTCAGATAAAACTGGAATTGAGGGGTAGCTTAGATACGACACATGAAAAGACAATGGCACACTAGGGGACAGTAACCTGTCTTGTCCTGTGTCCTGTTTCTGAATTTATTTTCTAAAACAACATGGTGCACCTTCCACAGAATGACTAAAATATAGATTCAAATTCTTGTGCTGAGATGGGGACAGGGCAAAAAGGAGGCAACAGTGATGAATGTTGTGTTTGGATATCGTCATTTGTCTTGTGAGTGCTTTGATGGAGATCTGCATGTTTTCCAGGCCTGCCTATAATGTGCACATGCCATATTTATCACATGTAGCCAGAACCGCTGTCACATTAAAAATGAATACACAAATCAATACAAACAAGTAATTTGTGATAATCACTGTCATACATCAAAATTATCCCCGAGCAGATGATGACTGATAATGACTTTGAAACATTAAGCAATGCAAAAACATAATGGGGCAGTAATTCATTTGGACTGAAGGGAGCCAACGCCTTGGAAAAAAGCCTCAGACATGAGTACTTCAATTACAACTAACGACATGCAGCGTCTGTATTTAATCGGTGCATTTGGTTGCATGTTTGTAATATTTTATATTTGTGCCTTATCGTGAACATCTGTCTCTGTGTGTATAAATGTGCACTTTGGCCTCAGTCTTTTTGATTGTGGTATTAAAATGAACACTTCTGAGATCATTAAATATTTGTGTCACTCAACAATACCCATCAATCTCAATCATGTATATGGTATTTCAATCAGGAGAGACTTTATTCTGAATGAATCAATATTTTTATTGCGATGGCACGGGTCTTCGGCAAATGGGGCCAAAGACTCATGTCCATTATAGGGAAGGTGAAGCCGTGAGTAGTTTGGGAACCCTCCCCCCCTACGGAGCACTGGTGGTGGTGATGGGATGAAGACGAATGGCTGAAGATCTGGATGTGATGAGGTGGACTCTGGTGATCTCAGCCTGGGCTCTGGATATGATGAACTGGGGGTAAATGGGGTGGAGGAGGGTCACAATGATATTACAATGAAGCGACAGCTGACAACGGCAGGGAGGAGAACAGATTTAAAGTTTCACAGCAACAAGACTGGTTCATTTAATTGTGGCAAAATCCGGTTGCTTTGACTGAAGGACTAAACGGTCATAGTCAGGGTCAAATTATAATCACTTTTTAAAACACAAGGGTTTAAAGACAAAACAAAACTGTGTTCGAGTCCTTTGTACTACATGTGTTTTATAAAATAAAAGTTTTGAGGATGAACTGAGGAGTCTCACAGCCTGGGGAAAGAAGCTGGTGGAAGTCTGGTGGTAATGCAGCGGATACTTCTATATCTTTTTCGAGACAGCAGCCATGAAGCTAGATTCATAGTTTCTCCTAAACATTTCAGTAAGTGCACGGATGATATAACTCGTCAGTCAGTGATGGTGTCATTAAAATCTTGACAATAAAGACAGTGAGTGTGTTTCTCAAAAAGTCATTTTTTTCCCTTTAATTACTGAGTAGAAGTTCCTAATGAGTGCTTTTAACAAGCTGTACATTATGAATAATAATCGCTGTTCTGTTTTCTGCGATACTCATATTTTAAATGCATTCACACACATATGTACTCTGCAATTCTGCACTTAAGTATACACCTGTAGACTAAATGAAATACTTCACTCGTCGGTGTTAATGCAGCTCACTTTATCATCAAATGTTCCGCTTGATAGCAGAAGCTCATAACTATACACAGTATGTCGTGCTAGCCTGATATGTGCAAAAAAGGGCCGCATTAAAATTCAAGCCACACTCGGGGCACAGACACGACTACATCATCAGGCCATGGGAGAGAAATTGTCCTTTCTCTGGTAAATGTTGGAGGGGAGCCTCAGTCTCCTCTGAACACAGAGAGAAGACATGGAGCACCAGAGCACATAGTGGATTAGAGAAAGAAAAACAATAAAGCATCTTCTCCCATAGACCTTAACACTGATTAAGCCGTTGCCCTAATCTCAATCAGACTGCTTGTGTTGACGATGGATTGATTAATTTGTGAGAGCAACAGTGATTGATTGGCCACCACGAGAGCTCGCACATTCAGAGAGGCTCCCCGTCTGACTCTTTTCTTCCGGACTCTCTCCTTTTTTATTTTTTCCAAAGCTGAATTCTTTGCTCTGAGTCACCTTCCTCTCTCTTTCCTGCCTCCACCCCCACATGCAATAAGTCAGCAGTCGAAAAACAGCATCTGTCCGAGATGCAGAAATATGCCAAACAGTCCCCGGTGCCTGCACAACAAGTGAAAAGGCTGTTTTAATAATAAAAACTGCAAACAGGATGCATCAATGTTTGATTATGTTCTGTGCACAGGGTGGTGTCGATGTTATATTTACATATGAAGTGTTGAAATAATACTACAGCACAGAAAATACACTAATTGCTCAAGTATATTTAATTCATTTGATGATATGAAGAAAATGTAGATAATTTTTAAGCCCTAGGATCTCTGTTCCTGTAGAGCCTTGACATTTTTTGCCACAGATATGAGGGACAAAAGTCAAACTGCTGACATGATGTAATATTATACCAATTAAGCCCCTGAAACCCAGACCCCTTCAGAGAACTGGCAGTTTGCTGTGACCACCCATGATGCAGTCAATTGATTGAATCGAAAGTGGTGAGGAGGGGATGTTCCAGGGAGAGGTTCAGTGGATCGGATTACACCTCAGTGCCTATGAATAAGAGCGGACATGCAGTGTGTTTTTAAATCAATCTAATAGATCTAAAACATTAATTCGATGGCGAAGTGGTTCGTCCTTGACCAAGACGAGATACACGAGGCTTTGAAATCATTTCCACTCTAAAGTGAACTGCAGCACATTCTTCCTCAATGATTCTTTGATGCGCTGTCCTTGGGCCTCTTTCTTTCATTACAAGTCCTTACAAATCTGCCCTCCATTGACATCAAGGGGGGGAAAAAAACGATGCACAGATTCCGAGCGTGAAAATATTAAAAGTGTCCAGCTAAAAGGATGTAAAGTCTTATAGGCCCTGTAGTCTAATTCCAGATACAACTGAGGAACTGAGAAAATCAATCACAGATACTGTTAACCAGCAGCAATGACATTATTGTCTTGCTGACACTGCAGTCACTTTGGTGTCGTGCTGACAGAGGCAGCAGCTGATGCCTAATAGAGCCGTCTTCCAATCTAGATTGAAACAATGTGGCACCGACTTGAATTGGAAAAAGCAATCATTTAGATGATACTTTATCATATCTATTAAATGCTTCATTACAGAATACTATCAATATAATAAATATAGTTTTCCTCCCCTTTTGTCCGTTTTAACATGTTTCACATGAGGAAAAGATGTGCTGCTTTGCACTATCTCCAAGGTTGTGGCTTGAAAAATGGTGAGGAGATAAGGGCTCAGAAAAAATAAATGGTCTTCAACATTTAGATATTTTAATGAGGAGATGGTATGAGGTCAGAGCACATAAGTTAACTTTTCTACTAGCTACTTTTTTAGCACATTTTTAACTAATTATGCTTTTAAAAAGTGCTGGGGGACATGTCGCCTAAACTGGATTATAAACATATGTATGGACACCACATGCATAGTTAAATAAGTTCATTTAAAAAGATCTTTATGCTGCATTTACATCATCATTGTTTAAGCAATTGGAGTTAAAACAATGTGCATCTTTTATTGGGAAATTCTGAATCAAAACATTACTTTATCTTAAGTCTTTATGACTTTCCCCCCCCCACACACAATTAACAACTCTTTCCAAAAAGGTTGAGATGCTGAGTTAAACATAAATCAAAATGTTAGCTAAGTAAGTTTCAGCAAAAGCACAGATAATTTAAGCTTTGCGTTTCTTGATGATGCAACTTTACGTTTGTTTAGGTTCAATTTTCTATTTCTCTCTTGTCACAATACTGTGCCTATTCTGTGGTTAGGTTTAGGCACAAAAACCCCTCTGTTATGTTTAGGAAACAACGTTCAAACACAGCTGAAAAATGTCCACAGTTCTCCTTAAAAATATCCAATGGTGTCACACTGATGAACGCCGACACACAGACTCGAACTACGGACACCTGTTTGGCAGCCTCATCGTCTAACTTCACCACCACCCTTTCCACCTCCCAATATGAAAGTCAGGTCATAAATATGTAATGTGAATGTGCAATGGCACGTTTTGTACGAATGTCAATATGGTACATAGGCTATGCCACGTACAAACTTGGGTGTATCTGTGGTTTGCAGAAACTGCTAATATTAAATGCTGGTGAGTGGGCTGGATTGTTTGCTAATCCTTTTTTGACACATAATCAATTGAAAACAGTACAAGGAATATATATTTAAAGTTTTACCACATGAACTTAATTGATTTTTGTAACTATATGCTCATTCTGAGTTTGATGCCAGCAATAACGAAGCAAATGGCTTACTTTGTTCATTTATAAAACTGATTAAAATACTTGCGAGCTTAAACTATCATCAACAAAGCGTTATGAGACCCAAAGGATTATAAAACACAGCTGACACAGTTGTTGACACTGTGTAACCTTTGTACCATTAATGCCACAAACAAAGACCCCCAGTGAGAATTTCCAGTCTAATGCGTGACCACCCTCTGTGCACCCACTCACTTCCCTTATAGGTCTTCAATAAAGTATGAAAAATTAATAACACCATGTAATTAGCCAAGGTTTCTAAAACGGAAGTAATCAATACAGGTGATCTGGGGAAGTCATTATGTTGGAGTGATTTTCTGTCTTTGCAAAAATACTATATTCATTAATAACAAATGCAGTCAATCGTATAATGTGGCATATTTATTGCAATTTACCGTATATCATGTATGATTCAAGAAGATTCAAGAAGTGTGGAGTTTTACCCTTTAATCAAAAAACCTGACAGGCAACTACCTCAGCTTTAAAGGCGTGGTAATGCTTCCTTAACGTTTCATATCGCGTAGTATATTGTATTATGCATGGAGCGATAACTTAAATCATTAAAAAGTGAATCCATTAATGAGAAACAATTTGATCAAGACAAGACAATAAAAAGGAGCAAACTGAAAGCTACGACATTTGAATAAAGTAAGAATGATAAAGAAGACGTCTAGTGCCACACTAATGGCTCTGTCAGGCGTGATGATAATTTAAAAGAAAATCAAATTGTTGAATAAGTTTTTTGGCAACCCATATTTATTGCAAGTATGTGTCCAGTGTTTAAGATTAAAATAAAGTCTTAAAAGTCTTTCTTTGTTGGTGAGCAGGATTACACAAAAACTACTTAATGTCTTTCAACAAAACTTGGATTGAGGACAAGTCTCAGCCTAGAATAGACTCCAATAACTTTTGATGATACAGTAGGGGCATTTTTTTTTTTTTTTTTTTTTTTTTTTTTGACATTTTCGTTAATATCTCAGGGAATAATACATGGATGTTGAGGTGGATAAAGGGGACTGTTTTGGCCTTGGCGGAGGTAGTGCCATTCTAGATTGTACCAAAAGCATTGCCACCCTATTCTGACAGACTGACCACACAACCGACATTACCATACCCAGAGCTGCTACTGTAGCTAAAAATAAAAGCATGTACATTAAATGTATTTATATCTTTTATGTGACAGGTTAACTTTTTAGTGTACAGTCCATAGGTACAATACAAATAATGCTCTGTCACTGTCTTAGACTCAGACCAAGTGTGTGACAGCTGCACTCAAGACTTTGCAAAGAATAGAAGAAAAAGTTTGTCTCCTAATCCGATTCTCGTATGGGCGAAAACTCGAGAGAACAATTTCAAGGAGTTCCACCATCTGTGTTAACTTGAAAAAGAGCACAGTCAGCAGGCTCATCTTGGCCGCTTGGTGTGCATACCTTTGAAACTCCCGACAGGCAGATCAGGGAAAGGCCCTCAACTAGATATAACAAGCTGTCGTAGACCTGACACTGACGTGCCTGTTGTAGGCTGTCAGCTTGGCCTCTTGTCATATCAGATGCTCCAACATGACTTTACTGTCAAACAGATAAACAATAATAATTATAAAACAACATTGTTGTTAAAAGCTGCAAGATTCTGTAATTAATGGCCAGCTCTGCAAAGTAACATACAATTAATCCAGCTGAACCTGAGGAGAGTCACATATTGTTGTCTGGCACTTTAAGTGGTGCCACTTACAATAAGGTACACAAAAATGTGAGTAGTTACCGAGGAGTGAGTAAGGAATGAATCAGGAACAACTTGATAGTTAATTAATCGCTAATGAGTAAGTCATCAATAACTGTGAATCAAGGACTACATAGTAGATAATGATGAGTTACTGGAGAACTGGCAGATACTTTACATTGATAAATCATTATGTAATATTTAGTTCATCAAATATCAGTGAATTGACATCAGACCACTTACTTCACAAGTTGTTCCTGATTACCTATCAATCACCCACTGATTGGTACAAACTATTGACGAGCATTCATTTTTTTGTGTACTTGAAGTGAAACATAATACTGAGTAGTGAATATATTCCTAAAAATACTAATTACTTAAATAGTATTTATTCTTTTTGTGCACCGTCAAGTAAAGTGATACATAATACTGAGTAGTTACTCAATAGACCCATTAAATACTAATCAATGTATAAGTTTTCCTGGGAGTTCATAATTAGTTCTATAATAACAGACCAGGAAATATCAGTAACAGGTATTTATTTGTTTGCGACTTTCCATCTCTCCAGCTGGTGTCTTTCTATCTCATCATTTTATTTTACTCCTATTAAGCAGCACACAATGTTCTGTATTTTATAAACATCAGCCATTGATTTAAACAAGAACTGTGACAATTTGTGGTGGCACACTTAATAGTTGAGTGTGTCTGAGGTATTTGGGCATGGCTTTACATTACCTGAGGAAAGCTTTAAAGTCAATGCCCACCTCTCAGTTAGTGCCACTGTGTAAGTAGGTCATTGTAAATAGAGTCATCCAGTCCAATAGCCTTGAAATAAGCATATAATGAGCTTAGTGTTGCATAATAATGATCATTCTTGAGGATAGAGTACAGTGGCAATGCATTGTTGTATGTACTGTAAGCTGCTTGCTGTTGATATAGTTTGCATTACCACATGTTGTACAGGTGTTCATTTTATTTTATGTCCACCGCCTGTATATTGTCCTTATTCACAGTGGGTTCTCATTCTGCCTCCTATCTGGCATATTTCTTCTAATGAAGAACCAGTGAAAGAGTTAGAAAATACTTTTTGTTGGAATGTAAATCAGTTGCAGTGAACCAGATCCACTCAGTTTTTAATTACTTTCTTTCACCATGTGAGAGAAAGGATTTCCTACACCAGTTTTTTTTTTTATTTCGCCTAAAATGTCCAATTACTCAGTGTGTAAGGTCTCTGTGAAAACTGGCATATTTCCAGACCCATTTATCAACTAGGGCAGTGTACTGCGTTTAATTAGGTTTAATAGTGAAGGTTACTCATGTTAACACTAGTTCTGTGGGCAGAGGCAGATTATGACAGAGGAGTTTCCCCAAAGCCAGGTTCTGCTGTTTGTAGTTATTTCATGACGATTTGTGATAGCTTTGTGGTTGTTTGGGGTCTCTTTGTGGTCCTGTTATGTGTCTTTGAGGTCATTTTTGAGATCAGTGGTTGTTTAGCATCTCTTTGTGGTGGTTTTGTGCCATTTTGTGGTGGTTTTATGTCACTGTGTTCAGTAAGCAAGTCTTTGTGGTTGTTTTTTCATCGCTTTGTTGTTGTTTTAAGTATCCTTGTGATCTCTTTGTTGTCGTTGTGTCTTTATGGTTGTTTTATGTCTATTTGTAGTGATTTTTTGTCTCTGTGGTGGTTTTATGTCCCTGTGTATAGTTAGCAAGTCTTTTGTATTGTTTTCCATCTCTTTGTGAATTGTTATGCATCTCTTCCTGGTCATTTTTCATCTCTTTGTTATTATTTTAAGGCTTCTTGTGGTGGTTTGGTACTCTTTGTTGTAGTTTTGTGTTGTTTTATGTCTCTTTTCGGACTTTTTTCATCTCTTTGTTGTTGTTTTAAGTCCCCTTGTGAAATCTTTGTCGCAGTTTTTTGTCTTTGTGATGGTGTTGCAACCCTTTGTTGTTGAAAAGTCAAACAGCCACAAAGACACAAAAGTATCACAAAGACAGCGGCTCTTGTCCAGGTGCCCTGACAGGGGCTTCAGGGGGTATTAACGCCTCTGGCCCCCGTATGAAGCCCAACACCCTTTGAACATACTGTATCAAAGGCCATAAAATCAGAGTCCTATTTGTTTGTTGATCTAGGCTGTCACTGTCTGGTTTCCCTTCTCCCCTAACACATCTTTGCCAGTTGGCTGAGTAAGACACATCCATTCCCAGCATATTGTTGCATTGATTCTCCTCTTGAGCTAACCTGGCATCAACTGCACTGGTCATGCATGTGTTTCCCCATCCCATCATGTAAATGCACATGGACATGTCATGTAGGAAGAGACTCTCATGAGTGTCGACCCATGTGTTCATTTCATTTAATTGATGCTGTGTGCATGCACACCCTACTAGATGCATAGCATAGGTTTCCCAGATTACCCAAGGGCCCTGGACAGTCATGTCAAAGTGGCATTGCAAATGTTGTCAGGACCGTGACGGATAGCAGCAGTTTGTTTGGGGCCCTAGGGAGGCAAGAGTTGGCTCTGATGACAGTGATAAAAGTCTGTATCATTTTCTGTTCTATTCGTCTGTAGATCCAGGTCAATTTTTCCCCGTCAGAAAATGATCTTTCCCTTGCCTACTGGAATAATGTTATTTATTTAGACCTAGGTGTATTGTGCTCTGTACAGTATTTTAGGTTAATGTTAACAAACATTCACAAAAGCTGCTCAGCTGCCCTGATTGTGCTTTATATGCAGCTCATTAACATGCATTACAGCAACATCACTCAACAGACATTTGGTTGGTAAGATGGTGAAATAGGACAACAGATGAACAGAAGTTTATGGGAGTATGTTTTATGTATGTACTGCAGTATTAGAGCATCACATTAGTACAGATGACACCAAGATACAGTAATTCCTCTGTTGCTCCTGTGTTTGTTATACAGTAGCAGACCTGTGACATAACATAACATACACTGGAGAAATGAAAAAAAAAAGAAAGGTAGCAAAAGAGAAGGTAAATCTCAGAGACAGGGTCAAAAATGGATCAGAAATTCACTGGTGCATTTTGTCATTGCATAGACACCAGTCCCCAAATGTAATCTTGAGTTCCATATCAGAGGTGGGCATCTGTTAAAGTAAGTAGCATAGAAATGTTACTATTATGGATCCCATCCATTCAGAAATGTGACATGGGAGAGCACTATCAAAGGGATATGTCCAAGGTAGGGCTTCAAGACGAGGGGTTGCAGCTGTGTCAGGACAAAATCGATGCACATTGGGGGAATAAATGGGCCAATCACTCAGACGGTCAGCCATATTGAGTGGATGGCAACAGGCCACAGGCTCATAACAGTTAAGAGACACATGAGAGAGTGCAGACTGTATGAAATATTAGACCATGATTGCCACTGTACATTACAGGTATGTGTCCGAGGCTGCACGCAACATGGGAGTTGTGGTTCCATGAGAAGGCACTGATTTAGTGTCATTCTTCACAAACAGTTTCATAAATTAGCTTCTCACTTCCACTGGGAAATGTCTTATATGTACTCACAGAACTTTCAAATGTTAATCTAATTTTTAACATATATAGTTCAATCCATCAAGGTTGAATGTTTCAAACATGAGTCAAGGAGTGATTAATCAAACTGCCAGGTTAATCACAGGCTTAAGTAAAGAGATTGTCCGAGGTTTGACCTTCTAGAGTCCAGGGTGACTCCCTAATCGTTATGTTAGTGGATTACCTGCATTATTATTTTCCTCTGCTCACAACAGCCCTGTCACTTGGGAGGACCAGACCTGGGAAACCAATTAAATCACTCCATATACACATAGTTTTGTTGCCCATAAGAGTCCAGGTGATATGTGTATTGTTATTATCCTGATTATGAAGGCAAGTTTTGGGGCAGACCGGCTGTCGGGGCTTATTTGAGTTCAATGTACACAATGGTGACTTGCATTGAACCCCGATATAGCTCAACTATATAATGTCTGAATTATTTCCTTTATCTACCTTCAAATTAAGATACTGTCTGATACTGTCTGCATGTCTCTGTTACCTGGCATGTGCGTTCCTGTTTTGTTCTTATCCCACTGGAAGCGTTTCAGAGGCAGAGGGACATGCCTGCCTGTTATTGTTTGGTTTTGAGTTGTAATTTTTCCATGATTGTTGTGCTTTAACTGTGGGTGATTAGGCTACATAGTTAAATTGTTTTGTTATTTGTCTGTTTTAAGTGCGTTTATTGTTCAAAGTCTTTGTCTAGAGCAGCTGTAATCAGCTCCTGAGATAGCATTACATTGCGGTGTTCTGTTCCCATGGAAAATGCAGGTTCCGGTTAAGTGACATGGCCATAGATTTTAAATGTAACTAGGTAGTAAAAGGTAGCTAATATTATATGTATGGACTGGACACACCCATAAGTTGTGCCCATAATTTGCGCAAGGTGTTACGGAGCTCAACTGGATCGATAAACTTGCTAAAGGTGGATTAAACTGATCACAAATTGTTGTTGTCAACTGAGAGAGACGCCAATGTTTTGTTTCTGTTTGCCCAATAAACATGCAGTGTATATATTTCAGAGCCTGGAAGGCCTGTCCAGTTTATTTTGTGGATATTGTAGCATTTATTGAAGCGAATGACTTGATGCTATACAGAAAACTGTTTATTTGATGTATTTAAAAAAAGTTTCTGCTTCCATAAATACAGCTAGAAATCCAGACTGATCTTAAGAAAGCATTCCTATATCCTTCTCGCTGCCCCCGTGTCTTGTCTCTCGAAACAAGATGCCATAAACTGGCTCCTTCAGACAACTGGCATTTGTCTGCAAAGATCTACAATAGCATGCTCCAATGCATACAGATTGAGATCATTGCTAGCAGTGCTTAGTAGGTACACAATGTGTCAGGTTTGCGAATGCGCTGCACAGCTTTCAGAGAAGGCCGTGGAATCATGGGAAACCTGTGTGGGATTGAGAAAGTTGCTGCTGTGTTAGACATTAGCCTGCTGAGGCTCAGCTTTTCTGGCTGACAGACAGGAGATGTTTAGGCTGTGTTCTATATGTTCGGCAAATTTAAATCACAATGCATTTTCTAGAGATTTGTGGACAAACAAAAGATCTAGCAGATCTTTACAAGTTCTGTTGTGTTTATATTTGATGAGACTTATGTGTGATATTGGTAATTCTCCTATAGTAAACTAAATCTGTTTTGCTGATCCCTCTAACAAAAACTGAGAATGAACAACCGGTGGCAGACTGAACAGGGGGTATTGTACTTCTTCTTTTTTTCCCCCTTATCTGACTTTTCTCCCCTCACAAAGTTCTGTGAAACAGGACTGCATTACATCCCACAGACCAGAGCACATAACCCAAAGCTGTGTGCCTAACAAGAGTGAAATAAAGACCAGAAATGACAGAGTCATGGATCAGCAGATGTTCTCATTTCAGGTTGTCTCTGTAGTTCACAAAACTAGACCAGCAAGTGCCATGTGAGCGAAGGATCACCGCCACACCATCATCCACCAATGCAGGAATTCACTAATGGCCACTACAGGGAGGACAGTGCTGATGGTTATGGGGCTGGATCCTCCGAAGGCCAAATTTTCTTGACTGAATATGTCGCAAAGAGCTGACGAGGCCCGTCCCACTCCAAAGGTCCCTCCAAATGTAGCTGAGAAATACAGCAGTCAGCTCATCTTTTGCTGCCTTCAGGATCCCACTAGCAAAGAAAGTTGGTAAATATCACATGAGCATGTTGCATTTGCCGCATGCTTACATTCAGACCACCAGCAAATATGTCAAACTAAACTGATGAAGAAACAGCATGTAACTAACGGAAGCCAAGTATTCTTCAGTGTTTGTTCTTGTCCACAGCCTTCTGTTAATCTGGAGTTACTGGACGTTATGACTTGGAGCATGTGGTCTGTCAGTTGTCATGTGTGGAGCTTGTATTAACTGCCATTTTCCTACCAAATTATGGTAACTCTTTAGTTATGAACATTAAAATGTTTACGAAGGCAGTTGAACACACCATTTGCTTTGGTTTGAGTTGTGATTCGGCAAGTCCATTTTTTCTCCAGACATATCGACTGTAAAAGAGTAAAATATAAAGAAAACAGAAATATGTCCATCAGTTACAGATTAACTCCTTCTATAGCAGACTTATTTAAAAAGTAGACTGATTGTTTCTCCTATTTTACATGTATATTCTCAATTTTGAAAAAGACGCAGAAATCTACAAGTATCAGTGAGTTGAAGAAGCCAGAATCCTCTTGCTGTATCTGATGTCCGTCAACTGGAAAACCTGAGTTTGATATCTTTCTTTTCTGCTGCCTCAAACATTGAAAAAATAATGCCTGAATTGGGACAAGCGCTCCGAAACAAACCATCTCAGGTTTATCAAGCTGGAGGAAAGAAAAGAAAAAAAAACCAGCAGACAGAACACCATCTGACTGGGCTTTTATAATAGAACAGGACAGAGTGTAGTGACAGCACACTGATTCTGTCTGCCAACCAGCACTGTTAGTTCATTTTGCCTAAAAATCCATTTCAAAGCCAATAATCTGTCGTAAATCCCAATAAACAAACTAACAAATTACTGGAAATGCTTGTTTTGTTGTCATTACTTTTGTGGAAAAGAGGACTCATTTTTAATATATATATATGTATATATTCTGCTGATATGGGTGCGGCACTGAATGTGTGAAGTTAGCTTGCTTTAAAGAAGCCAAGAATATAAATTCATGTCATGGTTACACAAAAATAGGACCCAAATGCAGAAAAACAGGCAGGTAGGTTGTATAACTAAGAGTGAGCTTTTTTTGCCAGTCCAAAAATCCAAAATGCAAAAGTGCAAACAATAAAAAGCAGGCGACTAAAGGCAGGCAAAGGAAAATACCAAAGTTGCAAAAACTATACACAAGTGATCCATAAACCAGAAAAACATGAGGAACAAACCAGGAACACCAGGAACACATGAGGACAGGGGAACAGGCACAGGAGCACAGGAGACACAGGATCCAATATAATAACCAATCAGAACAGGAAAAACATGGTTGGCTTGTACAATATTTATCAGGCCTCAGTTCAAATTTGAAAAAACTGAATTTTTCAAATCTTCTAAATGGAAATTGAAACTGATACGTGTTACAGAGACACTGGTCGATTTGCAGTTGCTGTCACTTGTCATCAGCCACATTCTTGTCTTCTTTGAGGAATGAAACTCTGATGACAGTAATGAGAAGGGAGGTTGTTCACCAAAAACAAGGGGACAGTGAAGGAAAGGAGAGGGGAAGAAACCAGTGGCAAGTGGCAATTAAACGGCTCCTCAAACTTGCATTTCTGGTAGGAAGGATTGACGTAAAGAAAGCAAAAATATAGAGACAAATTAATAACAAGCAGGGCCCACACACTTGAAAGATGTTTGAGTAATCCTGCCTCCCCAAATCTTGGCATGAAGGATTTGAGACTCTCTCTAAACACTACACATCGTATTCCAACACATCTCTGATTGACGTCGTAGGAGGGAGCGCTTGATGACTTAATTGTTTCTGTTTTGGGCCATACAAAACATCACATCAAGGTATAGACATGCAGAAGTGTGCATGCACAGAGACACTGATATGCTGGAGATTTATGGATTCAAACATTTTCTTATACAGACCATACATACAGAAATAACATGTACCTATAATTCTTTGCATTAGTTAGTGAAGAGGCATTCAAATTAATGGAGCTAACACAAAAGTTGATCAATGTCCAACCACGAGCAAAGCCTTGAGTGATTAGTCGTAACAGGTTTTCTATTGAGCTGTTTTCCATTGCAATAATCAGAATGCTTACATTTCAAGTTTGATGTCCTAACGTAACAGTGATGCTCGTACTGTAATTGTCTTAATCAATACATGCATACTTTAGAGTCTCAAGATAATATGTGGGCCATTATAAACCATGAATATTAATTCACATTTTATGTGAACTATATGGCTGCCAGCAGCAACGCTGGGGGCAGCGCTTCAGTACATCAGTGGGGTTAAGTTCAGCTATTATCGGGACTTTTCTGCCCATTCAATATTATTAAATTAGGGGTATTGAAATATTATGGCATGCCTCATAATGATGATTTGTATATAATCTAAGTGAATTTATTTTGTGTGAAACTGTTTTTTGGAATATCAGTGGAATATTAGATGGTTAAATACAGACAACAACAGAACAAAAAGTCTTATGTACATTATGTAACTTCTGCTCTTCGACTCACTGGAGAATAAACACCTAGAGTCACTTCAGATTCTGCTCTGATCCGGAAGAAGTTTACCGACGGGAGGAGAGCTCAGAGATTACTTTTTAGTTTTTAAGATTAAAAAGTAGATTTACCTTCACTCCTGTTTATCAACCTGACTGCAGCAGTGATCCATGGAGCTGACATCCATTTTTCGGTGTATATCAAATGTTACTGTAATGTTGACTGCAGACTGGAGCAGGAAGGGAAATGTTCTTTATTTCATGAATGTAACATTACATAGAGGAGAGGGGAAAAGAAGAGAGAGTACCAGAGTCTCCTGTGAGTCCTGAATTCACAGAGTTGTCCTGAATTTAACCAAACAGACGTGCACTCCCTTGGTGTGTGCTGTTGCTTGCTAGCCTGTGGCTAGTGTACAGTCTAGTAATCTGCCTGTCTGGAGAAGATAAACACTGCATGAGTAAGACACAAATGTACAAATGCTCCAATCATCAAACTTGCTTCACTGGTGATGTATACACTATTAAACAACCACCACTGCCAATGAAAATCTATCTAATGTGACTCAGGCACAAATGTTCACAGATGAGGTAATGTTTAAAGTTTTATGAGCATTAAGTTAAGTGTTGCTCGCTGACTTCTCTACTCCGGAAGTAGTGACATGTGACCACATGAAACGTACCGTTACCTTGGGAAAATGTGCTGATTTCTCAGGGTTTGAATATTGTTGTAAACATTTGGAATAATCCACAAAATATATAACAAAGGTGTAGTCCTTTTTTGACATTTTAATGCAGAATTCTTACATTTCTTTAATTGGCATGTTGAGTCAAAGTGTTGATTAATAATTAAAAGTTATTAATACTGAGCAGTTATGTCACAAGAGAATGAACTAACCTTGATTCGTCAGAAGGGAAATCAGAAAAAAAGAGCTCTGAAGTGAAAAAGATACAGAAAATTTTAATACTCAGTATACCCAAAGGATTGAGACAGTTTTGCAGTAACAAATGCCTTATTAGCACATGAGAAATTTGAAGGTATCTCTTCAGCTTGTGGTGACAGAAAACAGCAGGGCAAAAATCTGTGGTCTGTCTGGAGTCTCCCATGTGTCCATCTGGGCTCCACCTGTTTGACTGATAGTGCAGTAATCTTGACAGCAGAGCGTGGGCTGTTGTCAGTCAGAGGCACTCCTATAGATCCCACACTCAGCTGTATAGGAGGTGTGGAACACATGGTACTTTTTATGATTCCAGTACAAGCCACACTGCAATATATTTTGAAGTACTTTGTTGATCCACACACAGGCAGCACTGATAATACAGTGCAGGTTCTTTAAATTGGCTGCCAAGCAATAGAGAAAAGGGCAAGTTCAATGCTCACAAAGCTTTGGGCTTTAACAAGAGGATAAGCAGTGGAGTGCATTACTTTTTCAAATTCCTGTTAAGGAGTCCATGTGGACAAGGTCTGAGGTATCCGGCCAGGAGTCAACCAAGTATGAGCTTGGATATGGCCAATACTAGTTTTCATCTGAGAGAGAATTACAACCATGAGCGTCTCCTGCTTTGTTTCTTCAAATATCTTAAATAAAGTTACATGTCCAGCTTTTTTCTTCAATATTAACTTTTTCAAACTTTGTGCTACATGCAGGTTTACATATTGCCACCAAAATAATACTGTAATCATGCAACCATCTCCTTAATATGAACTGATATATGCCTCCAGTCAACAGGATATGGTTGAGTGTACAGTGCTACAATGAAGGTGGATAATGGCTTTTTGTAATGACGCCAAGGCTCCTTAGATGCTGCAGGACAGGCTTGGTAACCTTTTGTGTCAATTTACAAAGAAGAGCCAATAGCGTTTTTTGACACCTACGTCATTTATTTTTTATTCATGCACTGATAGTAACTGACACTATTATGTTTGTAATAATAAAAGCATTGTTGGTCCATCATTTGAACAGGTTGACCCCTTTCAGTGAATCTGATTCACACATACAAGCCCATGTTGTGATGTAGGCTGCCAATAAGTAAACTCTAAACCGGCCACACCAATTACTGCGATCCCCGTTGCTAACTTTCCCTGCTTAGTTGCTCTAGGTCTAGTCTCTGTGTTGATACTCTCTGAACAGTGAGACGTGGGATGTCATTGATGTTTGCAGTCACTTTCATCCACAGCCACATGATAAATGCACCACAAATGCCAGATGTGTTCATTTTACACCATTTCAGGAATGCAACAGTTGTTGCAGAAAAAGGGAAAGTCTTTATTCCTGATGGTGTGTTTGTTCAGCAGTCCATCAAAAGAAACCTTTGCACTGTTGAGGGAAGTTTCCTTTATGTGTTCTCTGTCTGTAGTGGTTTCTCATATTTAGCCATGCACTATAAAATTTTATAGCTGCCATCTCTAGCTGAATTTTGGAGGCACAGGGTTTGGACTACTTTTCTTAGCATATTTTGACACTGTGCTTTTGGTGTTTCGGCTTTATCGGACTCATCCTTTCTCTCATTCTTAGTTTCATAAGGCTCCGTCTCCTTTTGCAGGTGGTTACTGGTTATGGCATCACTCAGTATTGACTGGATGCTAGGGGGACCCAGGGCTACTCAGTAGTCATTACCATGTGATTACATGAGCACTCAGTGCTCATGGGTTGAACCACACACACACAAAACATTACCACCCGATGCTGTCGCTGCTGGTAAAATCCTAATTATCTTCCCCTGAATGTGGATACAATGTTTTAATTTTCATCATTATATTATTACTCGTTTTTTGTTGTTGTTGTAAATAGAGGTTTTGCACACAGATTATTGTCTAAATATTGTTAGACTTAAGGAATTAAATCACATGATATATTTATTTTAAATAACAGGTAATATAACACAATACATGTATTGACCATTTAAAGGAGACACAGGCTTACAAGCTGGATCGAAAGGTGACAGAGAGTCATGATGAATGTCACTCACTTGGTTGCTTTGTCACACATTGTCCTGATTTGTATTACAATGACATCAAAGTCAATACCGCCTGTCCTTCAGTGTGCACATACATCTTCTCTGCCATTAATGTTTATCAATTAATCAATCAGACAATTAACCACCATGGAAGACGTCGCTCTAAATCACTCCCTAGAGGCTCAAACTCCACTCCAACACTAAAATTCCCTTCGCCTCCGTCTTTGACGCTTGTGTTTTTAATGTCATTCATGAAAATATACCTGACACGAACCCTGGCAGTGACCTTCACTTTCATGGTGAAAAAAAGGACCATTCAGAGAGACATTCAGATCATATTCAGGCTGTTAATGCTGTTAAAGTTGACACCATGCTGAGTTTACCATGTCAGCCATTGTAGCATTTGAAAGTTGATGAAACTCACAAGAAATGTCGGAACTAAACTCAGCTGCAGTACAAGTCATTTTGCTTATAGCAGTATCTTCTCAAATATAACTTTAAGGCAGTCAAAGATAAGCCTTTATCTTGGAATAGCAACAGAAAATGTGTATTTCTGACTTTTAGAAGAAAGGTTTCCAAGAAAATGCAGCTTAAGGACTATTTCTTTTCCTTGTACTTTAAACCCTCCTGGGTCATCTTGGGCAGGTAATATGAACATCAAAGCTTTGGATAAACACCTTTTTTTTTGTATTTCTTCCAATATGAAAAAATATTCACCTATAAGCTGTTTAAGGGAAATCATACATAAATGTCACAGCCTATAGGAAACAAAAGAGAACATTATAAGCATGTATTACTTCGTTAAATTAATTACTCTCCATTTTATGACTCAGCACAGCGTTGTACTGCCAGTGGTCGTTGTGTGCTTCCCATCACACATAAAATAATTAAAAGAGGAATGTCATTTGTGATAGCCTGGGTGCAGCTTATCATGAATTAGTCCAACACGTCTGCTTAGCTCACTGAATTAAGATGAAAACTCTGGGTCGCTCGCATGGGAGAGTGATGCTTTAGCTCCGGAAGCAAACATAAAACGAGGCACCCACAAGGCTTATGTGGAGTCTTGCAGCTGTGTCCCATAATGCCATGTTCAATAAAGTGCTTCAGAATTCTCAGGACCCCCTGACCAAATGACAGAGGGACTTAAACTGGCTGCTGGTCTCAGCTTAAACCTCGTCTTCGATCCCTCTCTCTACGCTTTTCTCTGCAGTCAAATCTCCCCCTCCAGCTTACTCCTTCTGGGCAATGTTGTCTCGAGTTTCTGTTCCACTTCATTTCTCTTCCTAGCCTTTGCCTCTCCTAGTAATAATTGCCCTGGGAAAAAAATCTTTTTAAATGCATAGATATGTGAGAAGTGTATAGATAAAGGCTTCTGGTGCAGTCAAACCCTGCATGCATGATGCCTTGAAAAGCCCTTTTACCACATTCTTAGAAACATGAAAACAAAAATATGAATACATTTGTGCTACAGTTGTGTCCTTTGACAAAGAACTAAGGACATTATTTCTTAAATGGATTATATATTAATGTCATGCACCCTTTATAGGAAGATATAGTGCATTGTGCAAGCAGAGATATAAACAAAGAAGGTTGATGAGCATAAACTTGTTGTATTACTAACACAGGTGGAGCACTGTGTCTAATCAGGGATTTAAAAAACTTTCTTATCTGCACTCGAAAGCAAGGTGTTGACCAAGAAAGGTCATCATATACTGAATGTGTTGGTAGGTATCTATATGTAGAAGTATTGTGTGAATATTTAATGGTGTGTGCACTCTGTGTCCAAGTTACAAGCCTAACGTTTTCCATGTGAAGAAATATGGATATTCTGCACTGTCGGAGAAGCAGGAAGCTGATGAAACCTACTGCTGGACTGATACATCTTGGATTCATTTCTCTTCCCAGGGCAGCACTTTGAATGCCAGTTCTTGCATTCTCACAACCTGATGTCACACTGTATCACTGCCGCATTTGGCTTTGCCTATGCATGAAAACAACACAGTGTCTTCTGACGTCAAGTTAGCAATAACAAACACGCAACATCCAGTTAGTTTTTCAAAATGAGGACACCAAAAAACTACTTGGTCAGGTTTAGGAAAAGATCAGCCATCCATTCATCCATCCAGAAGGGTATTCTGGATGTCCCTCTCCCCAGCAATGCTTTTCAGCTCCTCCTGGAGGATCCAGAGGTGTTCCCAGACTGGATGAGATATATAATCCCTCCAGTGACGGGGTCTCCTTCTCCATCCAGTTGGGCAAGCCCAGAAAAAAGCCCAGGAGGCATCCTAATCAGATGCCCAAACCACCTCAGCTGGCTCCTTTTGATGTGAAGGAGCAGCAGCTCTACTCCAAGCACCCTCTGGATGTCCAAGCCCCTCACCTTATCTCTAAGGCTTAGCCACCCTACGGAGGAAACTCATTTTTGCCGCTTGTATCCACAATCTCATTCTTTTGGTCACTACCCACAGCTCATGACCCTAGGTGAGGGTTGGAACGTAGTTGAAGGGTTAAATCGAATGCTTCGCCTTCTGGCTGTGCTCCCTCTCCACCATGACAGTCTGGCACAATGCCTGCAGTTCTGCTGATGCCACAGCAAACCGCCTGTCCATCTCACGCTCCATTTTTCCCCTTACCTGTAAACAAGACCCCAAAATGCATAAACTTCTTTGCGTGGGGCAGACACTCATCCCCCAACTGGAGGGGGCAATCAACTATTTACCAGTAGAAAACCATGGCCTCACAAATGGTATTGCTTATGACCACCTGATGACAATCTATCGGCCTCGTGCTGGATAATCCTGGTCGAGGGTGCTTTAAATGAACTGCCGGGCCGACCCTGTATACTAAATTTGTCCATTGTTCCCGTCATCAACACACATATAATGACACACAGTAAAAAAACATTGGATATGCTAGTGTGCCTTCGTCTAAAATGTTTTATATTATGATTTTAATATATCAAAAGTTTCATTGTCATTTAAGGTCATTGTGGTCAGATTTGTGAGGTGGGTTATGATGTGTGACTCATATTTATATGCAAAATGACAACAAGAGCATACCTTAAAAAAAATACTGTTCTTAAAAAAAAAAAAAATTATTTTGTTTTTGATGCAGGTGGCCTTAGAAACTCAAGCAAGCAGACAGGGACTGTTTCACTATTTTGTTCTTTATTCAAACCACATCAAAAGCCCAAGGCTGCAGCTCAGGACCAGACTGAAGAGAGTGGTCTTATTATGTGTGTACATATTTTGTCCCACAAGGAACGCATATATTTCAGGGATTCTGTGATTGAATGCGAGTGTGTAGACTGTTGCTGGGAGTAGTTTCATAGATGATCAGCCTGCTTAATGTCGAGCACAGGACTCGGTCCCAGAGTGATGGAAAACTCCATCAGAACACTAGGAGGAAAAACATGTCCAAAAAAAATTATATAAAAAATTACAGCTGAGATACGATACTTTGGCTCTGCTTTAAAAAAGTGTGTCTGTGTAGCAAAATGTGTTCCTACACCTTAAAAATAATTGCAAATTCCATTTATATATATATATATATATATATATATTTTATACCAGAATATACAATCAGCTCCTACAGACGTGGCTACAGTATAACATCCAATCTGGTTTCATGTAAGCCTCATATATAGTGTATACCATCTGCCATGATTTCCACCATATAGTCTTCATGTCTGGAGAAGACAAATCAACCAGGAAGCGTCTCACTTGGCATCTGTCACAAGATTTCTTACCCTCCCTGCACCAGGCCTCTTCTCAAAACCCAGCAGTGATCATCCTTTAATAAAGTTAGGAATTCTAACAGTACAAAGGTGACATCCAACCAGCAACGTGTTGAGGGGAAAAAAATCCTATTCGTAAGGGACTTTTCTCTGTCCCGTACCTCACAGGCCTACATGGTCTTTGTAGTTTGCAAAGTATATTAGCAGTATAGTTTAATTGCTGCTTGATGGGTTTAGAAGCACCCTGCCTGTGTTGTTAGCTGTTCGTGTTATGGACAGGAGGGAATATGTATCTTGCTTGAGAAGGCTGTGTAGAGTGTGTGGGCGCAGGTAAAGAGGGGGCGGTTGTAACAGCTAGACCACTGAGCTGAAACTGAGCGGAAAGCCAGCAATGGTAGATTAGTCTAAAAGCAGACAGCAGAATAAGTTGAGTGAAGCCACCTAGTAATTATGTGAAAGGATAGGATTCAAAGGCAGTTTAAAGGTGCATTAGGTAAGGGCTGGAGAATTATGTCACCTGTCAGAGTTGATTGTTTTTTTTCCCCCTTAAGATTAATATTTGTGTAGGGACTCAATAAGTTTTTTGTGGTACCAACCTCACGGTTAGCGTCATAGAAGAGTTATTAAATAACCTGCTTCGACCCTTAGTCGGCTTTGCAACTGCCAGGTAGATAGTAGGGCTTGTTAGCTGCAGAGCAACCAAACAGAAAGACACTACTCTACTTCTGGAAAAATAGAAAAGGGAAGAAATAGAAATTGGAAAATGAATAAATAATGTTTCGGCATCAATAACGTTTTGCAGTGCTGCAATAGTTGGCCTTGAAGTATAAGTCTATAATGTAGTCTTAACTATGAACCAGCATTTTTCTGAATGCAATTACTTCAAAATTTTACTATTCCCAACCAACAAAGGTTGATTCTGGGATATAGCATGCATTAACTAAAAGGTATGTAAACAGCCTTGTAGGGTTCATAACCACAGGACACCCATATGAATGAGGAGGACATGAACCTTTGATGGCGAGAAAGCAGGAGCAGGATTTAAACTATATTTTTCATGAAAGGCAACAAACATAAATGCTGAGCCATAAAATGTATTTCAAATATTAAGAAACTCATGGACTAATATGAGTCGTGAATCTAAACAACCCAGCGTCGATCCACTCATCACATTTCACAAGCTGGAGGTATGCTGGAGGATTTTCCATGGTTGCAAGGTGTTTCGTATGAATGGATACTGAGTTTATGCTCCTAATCACCCGAAGTGTCTTGTTTAGATTACCTTTACAATCTCACTGAAACAGGCTGAAGGTAAAGCTTAGCCCATCCATCTTATTACAAATCTATAGCTTTCAACATTAATAGGCTTACCTCGGTATAATCCAGATTTTTCATCTCTGCTTCCTAAAACATGCAAATCCTGTTTTTGACTGAAGAAACAACCGGGGTGAAGTGAGGATCTTGTAAACATGGAATACATTTTTTCATTTTATAAAGCTATAGGCGAAAATGACTACCACTTCCTACTTTTTGAGTATGCTGCCATTTCGGTTGTCTTCAAATGGCCTCTACACGGCGCAGACCAAGTCAAAGTGTCCTTCATGAAGCTAATTAATGATAACGAACATACCTCCCCACGGACTCAAACATGAAGCAATTTCTGACACTGTCCCTTCATTTGGGGGGTGAAAATAAAGAAAAACCTTTCTCTGCTCCCTCTAGAGCTCATTGTGGTCGAGCTGTCGGCTCACCGATAAAGAGTTGTGAAAAAATAAATTAATAAATGGATGAAAATGATCTATCCTGAGCCAGGGGGCTCTCCAGGACTTTAATTTACATGAGTACTGTATTTTGTTTGTCCCCCTGAGTGTGATGGATGGTTCCCCAGACCCTGATGAAATGGAATGCATCAGTTAATTAGTTTTCCTTGGACAATGCCGTGGACTCTACAGTAAGTTATCGGTACAGGATTTCATCTTTTCCACATAAGGCAGGGGATACTGTAATCATTTTGTTGTTTGGTTAACAACGTGAGACTTTAACATATAATGTACCAATATATGAGTCAGATCTAGATCTGCTTGGGCTATGAATTAGTATGAAGAGATGCAGAAAAGCATCTTACGAGGAGAAGGTTTTGGGGAACTGCTTACCATCTTTAATTTTAATAGGTAGAAAACACCAATAATGTCTGCCAATACAAGCGCATTTCCTATAATAATGGCACTGAAGTGTCAAACCTGATTCTGAAACAGGTCTGCAACCTTGCCCAGATGGGATTAGCTGTAGATGGCAGTCCTGTGTGAAACATTACCCTCATAGTTTACTGTATTGCTCATTATAATTAATTTTGATGTAATGGTTCTGTTTATAGCAAATTTTCCTGCACCAATTAGAAATCCATCTTTTATTAGGTAGGACAATCGGGGGGGAATGGAAGAGGCAGGACAAAGCAATTTTTTGATGTTGCTACAGGTAGCTATGTTTTGTGCACATAATATTACAACATAGATGATGAGATGTATGTTGAGGTTTCTCGAATATCATAAAGAGTAGCCCAGTTGCCAGGATGCATCCAAGGCATTTGTAACAAATGTGGAATATCACATTCACTGATATGCTTATTAACCACCTTCCACATCAGGAGATGGAGGGGATGGTGGTGACATTATCACACCACTGGATTCTTTTAATTACACCTGCAGACATTTCTAGGCATTTCTGTGATGACCAAAAGGGCTATCTTTCATGGGAAGCTTTTTTTTTTTTTTCATTTTAGTTTAGTTCACTTTCAGTTTTAACTCATCTGTAGTTTTGCAGAAATGTACTCAGCTGACATTTATTCAGGCGAATGGTTGGCATAAAAAATGATGAGGTAAAACTAAAATCAATTAATTAATCAGCTTACATTGCAGCTGTGGCCACTAGCCAGTCATTACTGGTTAGCTTATTACAGTTTGTAGTCAGCAGATTATCCGCTAATGCTAAAGATGTTCATGTTCCTGTCTGAAACCACGCAATGCTTTCTCAGAATTTTCTGCAGTAACGTGTTTGAACACACGCCATCATTGGGAAAATATTCGTCCGTACACCACACCATGAGCAGTGGCCTGTGTGAGCACTCTGAAGTGCTGTGAGAAAAAAAAAAACATTGTGTTTAAGATGTATCTCATTCTGTCATTGAAATCACTGCTGTGGAAAGCCTAATTATTCACATTGTCTTGCTGTAACTATCCTGTCCAGACTAAAGGACCAAAACAAGCTACTTCATGAAGCCTTAGACCTGACAGCCTCACCACCCATCAAAAACAGAATAATGAAACAGAATTTTAAAGCAAGAATATGGATCATTACTGAACTTGAACTTGAAATGTTTAAAACGAGAAATTTACTGCTTACAAAGACATTATTTTGCTTTTCATAATCACTACATAATGTGATCCACTCCATGATATATTGAATCTGCTCCGTCTGTGAAAGCAGAAGCTTCTTAAATCTTATCAAGTTGAATGTTAATGGAACTACAGCTGGAGAGACATTAAAATAATGTATGGTTTTTTCCAGCTTATGTGGGAGGCAGACATTGTATTAATGGGTTTGGGCACTCAAGCCATGTTGCGCTCCATTACTGATTCATGCACTTTTCAATGGTGGGAATTTTTTTTTTTTTTTTTTTTTTCTTCTTTTTTTTTTTTATAAGCACATTACATTGTTAGCTGAGCTTATCTGTACAGCAAGATCACAATTTCCCCTGTCGGAAGGCGAAGTGTGGTGGGACTAAACGAAACACAATTTTATTTAATAATATGTAATAAATTGTGTTTGAGCAAAAAAACGGCTGCGGTAATAGAAACTGATTTTACCTAATTAAGTTTTTAATTTTAATAATAGAAGGGATATTACTTAATAACCATGAAATGTTCATGCTAACACTGAAATGCTGTTTGAGTACAGTCTCAGACATGTTAGAGGGTCAGAGTCTACAACTGAATTGTTACAATGGTTTAAAGTATCCGTCATATGCAACAGGTACTTGCCTAGGTTAAATAAGGAATAAAATGAAGTTTTAGTGAAGTAATAGTTTAAAGGGCACGTGGTTCCTGATGAGTTTGGGAATCCCACAGATGATGGGGTTTGCTTGGATTGGCCGGAGAGCTTTTCTAAATATGAGAGGAATGCCCTTTCAACGGGAATATTGTCCTTGTGAACTCAACTCTGAAGTCCATAAACACGGCTGAGGTCATTAGTAAGCTTCTCATCGGCATGGAGGCAATTTTGGAGGGATTCACACTGAAATGCTGAAGGCTCTGGATACTGTTGGGGTGTGACATATCTCTTTAGTGTTGTTTTATGTCAGAAACAGTGTCCTTAAACCGACAAAAATATCACTAACCCAGAGGGTAGTACAACTTCTGTATAATCACACCCGAGAAAGCCAAGGCCCTTTACATAAGTTACTGTAAGACAAGAGTGTGCCTCATCGCCTTTGCAGTTTTTGATATTCTTGGACATATTGTATGGTAGCAGCCAATGCCTTGAAACTTTCTGGGTTGGCGCCAAAGGAATGGCATATCTCCTGCGCACAGATGATATTGTCACTCAGGCCTGCCAAATGGGTGACAAATAGGATGAAAAGAAAATAAAGTGTCACTGTAAGGTGGTAGGTGTTGTTTAACATGTTTGTCCTAAAGCTCCCAAATTCTGTTCAGTTGGGTTGTAATCATATTGTGAAGGTCAAAGCACTTTTTTTTTTTAATAGTTATCGGATCATTCAGGCCCGGGATGCAAACATCGGAGTTTATTTCTCTGCTTTTTCATTCAGGTTTTTCCTATAACTTCCATCTATAGGTCTGGCCAAGAGTTACAATATTATCTGCAAAAACATGTGGTAGACATGCCATTCCTAAATCAGTATTTTACACTGAAGAAATTATTTTCATTTGCTTGCTTGGAAGAACATACAGTCTGAAAGAGGAGTTGGAGAAAGTTGCTGGGTAAAAGCACATTTAGGGCTGGTTCGTATATTCTGTTGCCACGATGAGGACAATCATCTTAAAATGTGATGTATGAATGGCACCCTACCTTTTTGCTGCCATTTTATTTTTAGTGTTTATTCTTTGTGGTGAATGTGTAATGACTGCGATGTGGTCTGTGCTTCCCTTGTGAAACCGCTACATTTTGAATTCATTTTTCAAAAATAAAGCCTCTTTTCCTTTGCTTCATTTCTGAAGTGCCCCATAGAATCAGGTCTGAAGGTTCAGACAAAACCTCTTGAACGAAGAAAGGATAAAAAGAGTGGTTCATGTACATGGACAGAGTGCATTGCGAACAAAGGATGCACCTCACAAGTACCGCTATCCTGGTATTACATTGTGAACTGAGATTTGAGATCTGACACAAGCAGGTCTCATCCCTTCAGTACCTGGATACTTGCTACTCTGCTCATGATCACAATTGCAGGCAAGTCTTAGTTCGCTGTCCTTTTGCATCCGATACCTGTTGATTCCATTTTATTGTTTATTAACCTTATGTATAAAGTATATTATTGAATACAAAATCTGTTGCCAGGGGTGCATTAGGGTATTAGGGCCAGGGGTGAGAAAAACAATGAGAGGAGGACGTTTTTCAAGAAAAAAGTGGAAAAGTCGAGAATAAAGTCAAAATATCGAGAATGATATTTTTGTGACAGTTTTGTGACTAAAGTCAAAATGTCCAGAATAAATTTGACATTTCAAGATTTAAGTTGACCTTTTGAGACGACATCAAACAGCGCATATGATGCCTTGTGTAGATGAATTGGTGAATCTGTACTTCAGAATTGGCTTTAATAACAATTACATTATTTCTCTTTTAGCTCATAAACACAGCGTAATTGTCAGTATTAGGACTTTGAAGAGATCGTTACACTACACACAGAACATTACACTCTAAGGATGTAGTGATGGAAGAGACCGTTGGCTCAGGCAGCTCACATACTGTGGCTGTCAGTCGCTCCCCTAACTGGATTTGATGGACCAGAAGAGTTGACTTTATTCTCAACATTTCGCCTATTTTGAAGTACATAATGAAAAAAAAAACTCCTCTCTAATGTTGCGTCCCCAAATGTGTCCCCAAAGTACATGTAAGGAAAATAATTTGTTGAATGGTAGTGATATATATTCGGGGAAAAAAGAAAAAAAGAAAATCCCCTCTTCCAATAGCATACAATACATTATAAGAAGAATTAGAGGTTTACTTCACTTTAATTTCATGCCTTTGGGGGAGCAAAAGCCTTTGATCTGGACATTCATCATCCAAATACATTTCCTTCCTGCATTGAGCCTTAGATTAATGAATTGGCACAGTTAGCAGGGATTTTACCTCTGAAGACCTGACCTTCAAATGTGTTCTTGCCAGTTGCAGCAGGCTCAGTGTTATACAATGGTATGAAGACTGTAAAAGAACTTTGTTTAGGAGCTAAACCAATGTAATTTACATGTTCATAACTAGACCACTCAGTGATGAACTGAATTCATTTACAGGTCAAGTGCCTAATAATGATTTTTGAGTGAGTTTTAATGCAATATTTAGTGAGAGGCTTCCTTTTTCTACATGGCAGACTTACAGTAGATACTCAATATTTAATCATTGTGTATGATATAATGTAGCTACTGTTCTTTATCAAAAAGTGCAACAACATAAAATGCAATAAAATTGAAGTCAGTGCATAATTGGATTGTGAAATTATGGTGATGAAAATTCGGGAGAGACACAAAGATTCTTCCATCAGAAAGGAGAAGAGTCCTGTTCCTGCAGGGGTTGAAGGGAGATGATCAGCAGAAATGCAGTAAAGCAGTAATAGGAGCAGATATTTCTGTCTCAATCCATGAGGTTGCCAGACACTACTCAAAATAAATCTTATTGTTGGGTATCTGCTGGATGTGGCAACTGTTTGCTAACATGTGTGTCATATTACATAAAAGCTGACGCTATTAATGTTGTGTTCAGGGCTTATTTCCGCTGCTCCCAAATGGCCAGAAATAAGCTATTTTACATCTCATACTGACATGAAAATCTTTAAACAGAATCATGACTTAAACCAGGCTACTGCTAGCGTTACATCTCCTGCAGCACCCACATTAACGCATGAATGAATAGTCATATTTGCATTGCAGTTTGATGTTGACCAACTGCACATTAGTGCCAAGGACTGTCCATGTGTTTAATTGAAACAAGGTCTTTGGCCTCTTTTAGTCAATCCCCAGATCGCCTCTCACTCTCTGTCAGCTATCTCATAAAGACGTGATATACGGTACATTATTAAGGGTTATCCACCTTTTCTTTTGGCTGTCCCAGCTGCCAGAAGACACATTTGTAAGAATCTTCAAATGAGAGAGTGTGCCATTCCTTTGCACCTGATATTTAATCTCTGATCCCAATTCACAGAGATGCGGGACAATGGCTCTTTGAAATTTCAAGCATCTCATTTGCCAGTCATCATCATGGGCCATAAAATCAGCACAGCCTCTCCTCTAGTACCTCACCTTAGTCTTGAATTGGCAACAGTGTTGAATCACTCAACGTGTATCATTATGCGAGAGTATTATGCACACATATTGAGAGCCATTTAAGTTGAATTTATTACACTTGAATAATTCATCACTGTAAAATGGTCATTATTGTTGGTGTACATTACTCAAAAGATTTGGATGACTAATGAATTCATATTTTTCAGTCACATTACTGGGTATGCTAGATACTGTTTGGCATATTTTCAACCACAGTAGCCTAGAAAGAGGACAAAGCACTAAAGCTCTGCAGCTCTACGTGTTACAAGGAAACTTAATGACTATTTAATTAAACAGCAGAAAATAAATTACATTCTAAAAACAATTAAAACAAAAACAGATGGTTTATAAGTCAACACCTGGTGCGTTCTACTGTAGACTGTAGAGTGTAAGTGGGTTGAAAAAACAAATAAATAATTAGTGGACAGAGCCACTGTGTCATCACTTATAGGTTTCTTAAGAGCCACCATGAAGCTCAAAGTGCGTGGCTCCAGCCGTCTCCATCTTGGCATTGCCTGGCTCCTCCTGACTCCCACAAATGGGCAAAGAGGTGGAGTGTCGGTGGAGCTGAGGTGAGACAAAGCCTAGTAACTGAAACACGCCCACCTAGATTGAAGCCATCAGTTGAGCAATGGCGAACAATTTAGCTGTGTTCACAAAGAAAGAGAAGCAACTTTTCACACTGGTCATGTGAGTTTGACCAGGGGTTTGTTTACCCCACACACACAGAAAACCTTACTGTAAATTTGCTGGAAGCTAGTAAGCAATAGCAGGCGTCGAGGGTGCAAGTCTGTGTGTTTGTTTCTGTTTTTGCCTTTGATTAAAGTCAGAACTCACCTGAGACTTGAGTTCTTTCCGTTATCCTACAATATTTGTGTATTTCCCCTACATTCAGCAGTCTTTCTGTACCAAACAAGAGTGAAAATGAATCAAATTTTTGATCCCAAAAGTTTAAGAAATGAACTCTGTGCCCTCCTGGACTGCGGATGTTTATTCCTCCAGAAGCTTCGGTCTCTGCTCAAGGCTGTCTCCTCCAGCGCTCGCCAAAGGTAGCAGCCATCTGCCACGTAACACTAACAGGGTCACTCGTTCATCTGAAACACCATGTGTTTGTTGGTCCAAAATGGACCGACACTGCAGACACAGATTGGTGACTGGAATTAGCCGAGGTGAAGACTAGCACACAGTTCATGGCTAGCCGTCTCTCAAAACGTCTACCCCTCTAAGTATGCATAACTTTAAGCCTTAATATATAATTTAAACCATTAAATGGTTGAAAATACAGAATGCAACCGAATGCATACAAAGGCAATACAATGATTGTAATGGACAAAAGCAGATGTATTATTCGGTCTGATTACATCTTAAATGCAGAAATCTAAATTCATTCGTCTCTTCAAGTCCCACACAACTTTCACTCCTCCCAAGTGTGTGTGGAAGTAGCCTCTTACAGCTTTGCCCAGATGCTGTTGTAGCATTTATCTGACCTCTGACCAGTTCAATGATTAAATGATCTGTGAGAGGGTGAGAGAACCCACCACTCTGTATGGGTGAGAGATTACTGAGGGCGCTAACAGCACGATGGCCAGCCAAGTGTTCATGCAATACACTCATGTGTTTGTGTTAATAGTGTAAACTAGCAGACCACCACCCTGTGGACTCGAGAGGGAGCGGATCATATTTGCATCTAACATGGGAAAAGCAAGAAGAATGTGGGCTGCTTTCTTTTCTTCTGAAGTTTCATGCTCACATATAAACTATATGTGTTACATTTTAAATGTAAATGTAAACTGTGCACATTTACATTTGCAAACCACAGAGAATAAATGACTTAGTCTTCATGCAACTCTCAGGCTGAGGATAAGTGCCATTCCAGCCTTGGGCTCACACAGCATATTACACAATTAACCAGAGAACAAGGGCATTAAATGACTTTGCTGGAACTTCTTATAGCTGCACTACTGTAGCACACATTGAACCATCACTTCCTTATAGAAAAATATAAATGAAATCATAGTTGTGTTAAATATTCAATCCGAAATGTATGAATCTGCCAATTTGGTTCCTTTATGTTGCAACCAAGTTATTGACATTATTGTGCAAAAGTGAGGCTTAAACAGCACATTCCTACTGACAGTCCCTACTCATACTTTGCCTTTGATGAATGTGAACGCATTCAGTGGTGCCAGGACTGCAAAACCACAGGTTACATTCAAGGTCATGGTGCAGTCAGAAATTCAAAAAAGTTATTAATCAGATTTAACTTCACTTCAATGTTTAATATCCACCTAACAGAAACAGATGGTTTCTATTTCAATGTATCGATCATTCCTTTCTTGTAATGACCCATTTACACCACATGACTATCAACTCCTTGAAGGGTTCCTTTACCCACAGCACCATCACAAATTTCTCAAGAAACCATTGTAAAAATCAAAATTTTGTGAATGCCATCCCAGAATATAATATAACATCAGGCAGCTAAAGGATGGTGTTTCAACTTGTGCCATTTTGCATCACAAACTGTCCACGCTTCCAAATCTCCCCCTCTTGGATGAATAAATACTGGATGCTCTGACGTACTGTATCTGCAGGAAATGGGAGGTTCAGGTATATTGCAAGAGAAGAAAAACACTTTTTTTCAAACATGAAGTAGTGAGTTACCCCGTAATGTATTGTGTATGTATGTGTCAGAGAAACATTACCACCTGCAAACATCTAATCAGCTGATTAGTGTGTCTTTTAGCTCCCTCCCTGGGACCATACGATTGATTTTCAATTGCTATGCAGATGACATGCAGCTGTGCATTTCCATACCACCCAAAGATGTCAGCCCCTAAGTGGCTCAGTCTATTGATCACGTCAACTTGTGAATGTCACAGAAGTTGTGTCAGCTGTGCAGAGGTGAGACACTAATTGATTTTTATTACCATAAGGTCCAAATGAAGGGCTCTCCATCAACAGAAAGAGCCTCGGAGTGGATTCTGATGATTGGAGTTTTGAAAATACCATGACTTTTGTCAGTTTTGGGTTAATTGCGATCATTTTACCTGACAAGCTGACCTTAAAGGATTTTGGTATGCCTTCATCACAAGCATACTTAATTACTGTAAGAAAAGTATTAGAAAAATATGATAAGATTAAGCTAGTTTTTACCAAAAACAGAGCACAAAGTACACTGCAGTCCTTAACATCTGTTTGTCTTGGTCTGTGAAGATTCTGCTCTTAGGTTGGAAGACATTAGCACATTAGCACATTAACACGCTTCTATGGTTTGTAGCCACCCAGATTCCTCTGTGCCTTGCACACTGGACTACAGTATAATGGCCACCATTACTCTGGCTGTGCTGTGGCTCTCACAACAGGCGTGGCTCTTTTCTTTGCTTCACTTGTCTAACGTGAGCCCCCAGAGAACTTTTCGGGTACATTTTTGGCAAATGTGTTTAATGTTAATTGCGGTATAGACTGTGGTTGAAATGTTCTGCACGTATTGTTCTGAATAAAGAATTTCAGGGTGTACCAAGTAAAAATGTGACAGAAGGCGAGAGAAAAACACAATTCACAAACGATCATGAAGCACCCTTAATAAACAAAAACTAATTGGCTCAGAAACATTCGATGTCAGCCTTCATCACCACTGGAACACACTGACAATGGACCTGGGGGCATAACAATCTGTACACAAAACCATCAGTTAAGAATGTACTAAATAGTAAGAATAAATCAGACCTTTATTTCTACAATGGTTGTCATTATCTTGCTTTCCATTAGTTTTCGTTTTTTAATTTACACTTTTTATATTTTTTCTGTCTGTTATTGATTTTTTTACATGAACATGTGTAGGATTTAGTGACACGTTGCAGTGATGTTGTAACAACTGCATACAACTTGCTTCACTCTCCAGAGACCCTAGAGCCAGTGTTTGGTTTTTCCATTCTGGGCGACTGTAGAAACCTGGTGCACATTGTGGAAGAAGGCCGGCTCCTTTTGCAGATATTAAAGGCTCATTCTAAGGTAAAGAAATCACAATTCTTATTTTCATGCACTCATTAATAAAAATATAGCTATTAATATATTTCATTTCTGCCCATAACATCACTTTATATTTCCTTAATTCTACACACCGGACCTTTTAAGTATTAAATCTGAAATGCTTTATTGGAGCAGTGGAGTAAAATGTTGTAGAGGAAGGGTTTCTGTGCATGGCTAATTTTTGGCATGCTAAACAGGGTCAGTTAGTGCATCCCGCTATCACAGTTTCCACGGGAACACAGACACAGAGCACTGCGGCAGCCGATGGCGCCTTCAACAATCGCCCACACAGAACAAAGCCTGGCCATTATTACAGCATTCTGTGTGCACATGTTCATATGTGAAAGAATGAGAGGAACAGGGAGAGACAGAGGGAGTGAGCGTCTGTGTTTATGTGGCTGGTTACCCACGTGTATATGCAGCTGGGTGGCTGCTTTGCTGCATCGCTCGTGAGTTCAAACATGGTGAACACCCTCAGGAAGTCGTTCTCCTTATAGGGGTGGAAAGCTCTATGATGGAGTTGGTTTTTTTTGTGATCCGGTGTGCTCAGAGTTTGAGCACTCCTGGAGAGGAGGCGGGAGGTTGACAGTAGCTGCTATGTGACTCTGCTTTACTCTATTATCCTCTAACTGATGTGCCCTGGTTAGAGGACAGAAGCTGCTGTCAGACATATCAATTGCCTGCACTGGCCAAAAAACCTACAAAACAGTTATTGTGTGGACCTTGGCTTTACCTGATATAAGTTATTATGCTCTGCAAAAACATCTTTGCGTGCAAGCTATATAGTGTTGAACTTAGATAACAATGTGGCTGTAATTACAACTGCTGACATACCCTCGGGCGTAGTAATGTGGGGCTTTGCGTGGGAGAAGCGAGCCACCCAAAGAGGTAAGCTCTGCCTTCACTTTTCTCCGCTGTAGGTCAGCTACCCGGTGGCAAGAGCTTAAATAAAAGTAATCTCAGGACCACACAGTACTTTTTCAATTTCCACCTTTTTAATCTAAAGTTCTAAAGTCTCTAACGTGCATTATATCAGGGGACAACAAAGACGGTACAATGAATTCTTTGGGTTCAGTTCTGGTCTTTTTTTCTGCAAATACATGTTCAGGTTTTTTTTTTTAAATGGTCTATGGTCAAATGCTGCAACTCAACCTCCATAATATATTTCATTTTTCATCCATTACTCCTCCATGTTTATTTGGAATTGCATATACCAGTGCAGTCATGGAACGATGGATTTTTCCTGTTTCCTACAGGGCCAATTTTCCATTCCTTCCCAGCGGCTACGCTCTAGTGGAAAAGATTACTTGGGAAAACCAATTCAAAATGTTACCACGGTGGGCTTCTTGCATCCTGAGATTGCATCTTAGTAGATCTCCTCATCAGATCATCTGTAAAAGAATAATCATTTTGATCCCAGGACTGCTGCCAGGACTCTTTTCTTCATGTCAGTGTCACTGTGTTCGTTGAAGGATGCTTGATACCACTTGATGCTTTTTTTTTAGTGTTTTACTTTGTAACTAACAATATTGTTGGTGATCGCTATTCTAGTTTTATATCAAACAGGCTTTTCTCTTCTGCAGACTTCCACAATCACCCCTGTGAAGCACCAACATTTGCATGTACTAGTTGGGATGAACCCCCACAGTACAGGCTGTAAAAATAGCCATTATACCATAGCCCAACATCCACTTTCTTCAAGTGACATAAAAAGCAACATGGCAAATGAGGTGATTACCTCCTCGCAAAATGATGCATCGTCTCCTCTTCTTTGATGTAATGCCACTCCCCCTGTCCTAGTCTCACTGCAGTGGTGGATCCCTAACTGGCAGGAAAAATGGCTTCCACTACAGTTTGCATCCCTCTCAGCCCTCATCTGATAGTATAGGCCAGGAAGTGGGGAGTAAGCGGCTTTACCTCCTGCTGTTTGAGTGGTGGCCATTTCTACAGCATGTCGGAGAACCTGGTTGTCATTAAGTGATCGGATATATCATCAGCCTCAACTTTAAATCAGCAGAAACTATTCATCTGGATCACTCCAAAACCAGACTCATCCAACATCATATTCCAGCATCAATCTGCTTAAAGCCTAATGATGTTTTTCTCGTATTTTCATGTAGGCGTTAATCATGGCAAATCACTGACTTGCCATTTATCATTCGTCTCATATGTTCATTAAAGATCCATGCACTGCCAATGACGTGCAATTTCTGTTTAAAAGTACATGCTAATTTACTATTTATTTTTATTTTTTTTGCCTAACCCTGACCAAGTCCTTTTATTGCCAAACCCTCACAGAAGAGTGTTGTTTTTTCATCCTAAACTTGCCCAAATAGTTTTTTTTTGCCTAACCCTAACAAAGTAGCTTTTTTTTGTTTTGGTTTTTTGCCTAGCCCTGACCAAGTCGTTTTTTTTTTGCCTAACACTAACAAAGTGTAACGGGTATGGAGTGAACCCAATTGCAGCACAAATGAACCAGGTATTAGTTTTCAACCAGTCTTTATTCAGCAGTTTTAAAGCAGGCACACAGCAGACCAGAGGATGTGAGCTGGAGAGGTAAAGCTGACCAGGTGGGCCTTTTGGTGGAGCAGGTACAGGCCAAGCGCCAACCAGCCGCAGGCAGACGAGTAACAGGAAACAGGCAGGCAATACTCGTGGTCGGGGACAGAAGGCTGGTAGATTTACCGGGGCTGAGATGTGAGGCGATGGTCGGGGGCAGATCGGGTCGATACCAGGTAGGCAATCCGGGAACAAGAGCTGGAGAGTCAGGCATGGGAGCGAAGACAATCTGGCAAAGAAGCCGTTTCTCAATATGCGTTCTTCTCTGTACTTCTGTTCTTGTGGACTTGAGAAACGTCATCAGCGCCGGACCAAGTACTGTTCCAATTCAAAGTTCGCATCTGGCCAAGTACGGTCGAATACCCCGGATGTGTTCTTGCCCCACCCGTTTCATCGAGGATGCATCGGTGGAGACTTGTGTGGACTTTGGGAAGTTACGTATCCCAGAATGCATTTCGTGATAGCCGTGGCCGAGGAGCGGAGCGGACCGTCCTCCCGTTCTCCCGTCCTCCCGTCCCCTGGGAGTTCCCAAGTTCGAACTTGGCGTACTGGGTATTGAGAAACGGCTAAAGTGAGTGGAGTGAGGCTGCCTACATACTGTATATACTGGCTTGATTGGAGATGGGGAGCAGGTGAGAGCAGCAGGTGAAAGCTGTTAGACTGCTGAGGGGTGTGGCTGAGCAGCAGAGCAGGGGAGTAGCAGAGCAGACTGTGACACAAAGTGTTTTTTTTACTTTCTTGCTGATGATATAGAAGAAATTTTCTTTGATCTTATCTTGAGTTTGTCTGTTGTAAAAAGGGCAGCAACCGACCTCAAAAGAGGAACTGTCATCTCAGGGCATCTGGCTGCTCGAGGTCCCAGGGCAGAGGAGGCTGTGAATAAGGGCACATCATCAAATAAATTAAACATACACAACATTTTTTTTTAGTCTTTGGCTTCTGTGTTTGTGAATCTAGAGCTTGTCTAGGTGTAAAAGCCTTAGCTGAAAACATGAGCTCTGTCCACACAAGCTGCCTTACTTCCTATTCAAGGTGATTTTCATTCTAATTATATTTTGGGCTAGATCTTCATACATAGCTGTACCTGCTCCTTGTACCACAGATGCTGAAGGAGACTACTTTTGTGTTTAGGCAGCCTTTGGCAGTGATAATTAAGTATTGTCATAAGAGACCGCTGAATGTTTTTCACCTCAGGTGTTACAGCCAATAGCTCTGTGACCTGCTTTTAACTGCTGTTACTATAATACAGATAGTTTTCCTTTCTGATGCACTGCAAGAGTTTACAGATATATATGTAAATGTTATCCTTGCCAAATAATTTGTACCTGTAATTAAAGGTTACATACTTCTGTATTCAGATTTTTTATGACATTCATCCTACGCTCTGGGGTCCTAGCTTGGCATATGTGAGGTATGTTCGCCTGTGTGAAATACAGTGCTTGGAGGCAAAAGTCTATCCGTAAAGTCGACAGACAAAAAACATACTACTCCGCCACCTTTTTCTGCCGGTGGCATACTTTCCCCCTCATACTTTTCTATCTAACCTCAATATTATAGACATAACAAAAACACTAGCATACCAAACAGTGCGCTGGCATTAACCACCCATTAATTTACCCGAGCCTCAGGAGCAGAATAAATAAGAAAATGAGGAGTTTAATGGTGCATTAGTGAGGAGCCAGTGGAACAGGCCCTGGGCTGTGTTTTGAATAGGCAACTATTATGAAAACCAACCTGTCACACACATGAAAGAGCAGACCAGTTGGCATCATACATTGTAATGTGATGTTTCCTCAGGGATCAGACTGCACGCTTTACCTTGTTTATGATCGGCTGAAACAAATGTGCAGCAAAGATGAAAAGGTTGAATGGGCTCACCCAGAAACATTCATCAAAAGGCAAACTTTTGAATTAGTGAACAGGTCGTGCATCTTGTTGCCATGTTATAGGCTCCGTCTTACAGTACACACAGCCCTAAATTATGTTAATGCATAAACTTTTCATTCTCACGACTCCACAATAAACACATTTATTTTCAGTATGAGATGACATCTTGTTTTGCAGTGTTTTCAATTTGTAGCTGCCAGCTAATATATCTGATTGCAGCTGTTTGGTTTTTTTCGAAGCAGGTTCATTTTAAATTTTATTTCAACTTCTTCAATTATCGTATCGTGTTGATATCAACAGCAATGTATTCCCAAATCACACAAGCCTTTTTATATTCATACTTTGTGTGACTGATGCTTCCACTGCACCAGCTTTACCCCTGATGGATACATCTAATTTGCTGCAATCTCTTTCTCTCTATGCAAAATGAGGAACAATGACACGATGGATAATCCAGAGTAAAGACCTGCCAGCACATCTATGACTGATTGAATACTTGAATGATTGACTGCTGTGGTACCTCAGAGGTAGTATGCATTACACATGCTGCAGTTCCTCATACTGTATATGTCCTTTTTACGTACGCATGTTTATACACCCAGAATGATGAGCTTAAAGCACTTAAAGAACCAATTTGCGTGAGGGACACATGTAGGCTTGTTTGGACAAGGAAAAAAAAGGGATAGCCTCAGTTGAAGCTGCTTCAGGTTATGAATAATAACACGTCATTCAAAGAGCAGGAGAAGAATATCGGCTCCACAGCTTTACTTTCTTCAGTGTCCTACACAGTTTGACATGACTGCTTCATATTCTGTTATTAAGTTATCTTGATGCAGAATAGTGCATTTAAAAATGTCTTAAAAAAAACTTCAAACCTAAATGCTGGTGTATTGTCCCCCATAAAAACAGGGGCACGAACAATGTAGCCCACTCACTGTAATTTATCATTTTTCTTACGTGAGACATTTTGTGACCCACTGATCAATCCCACGCGTCAGCCACTGTTTTCTGGCCCACAGGGGATTCCATCACACTCGGGTCCGAATGTTTACTGTTGGCTTGTTCTTGCGATCTGACTCGATCACGTGACGATCACAATCTTTTTTCGGTTGGCTAATTACAAAGTGGAACAATAGCCCATGAATGCTAATGATGGAGAAATTAATTAAGAAGTGCAATCATCTTATTTGTCTCGTGCTGGAATCTGTTTAGGGTAAGATCCCAATCACAAGATGTTTTACTAATACACTTATATTAGCTCTCCATAAGCTAACACAATTGTGTAATGATTCGATTTTACTGGAGAGATAGCATCATGTTGAGATGTGCGGTTTCAAACTGACATCTCTCTGTGTAGTCTGAGTGCCTGAGTGAGTAAGAGGTTGATTAAAGGCTTCAGATACAAAGATGCTAGAGTACTCAATATTGTTACTGTGACATTAATTACTGGAAATTACATACAATATTTCATTTTAATAGTATAAACTAAGAAAAATATTGAATACCTTCTCTTAAAAGTAGTCAGTATTAAAATTGTCAAACATTAAAATGCTTAGATATTACCCTTAAAAGGTAGGTCGACATTTTCAGAGCTGTTGTGCTTAATTCTAGGTGTTATTTATGTCCCATCGTGACTTATTTCTGTTTTCTTCCTGCTCATCAATGTAATGTTATATGTTGAAAGGCTGATATGTTACAGTAACTGTCCTGCTAAACTCTTCTGGACAACATTTGGGAAAGTAGCTACCAAAAAATCAGCAATGCAGACATCGGCATTTTTCGTTTGCTGTTACTCCACGGAAATGTTCAGTTTGTAAAGCTACATGGAAATATAATATAGCACAGAAAACTCAATTGTTTTCAATTGTTTTTTACTTATTGGTCAACAAGTTAAGAACATGACAGAATACCACGACGAATGTATTGTATTTACTAGTAATTGGTGCTTTATAGTACATTGTCTTGTTTGTTCAGCCCTGTAAGGTGCTAAATGCCTCTATGTCAATACATTCCTGCAACAATGGCAGGAAGATGAAAGCCTGTAATTTCACAGCACTTTCTGAACAGACTGACTGTTATTTAACACCAGGTAATATGAATGTGTATATGTTAATAAGACATTATGATTGTATGGTAACTGTGAAACGATATTGTCATAAATATTGTTGTACACCAGCCATGTATTAAATGTATGTATAAAGATGGAACCCTGAATAATACTTTTTCATTTTTTTGATGAATTCATTACAATTTGAAGTTATAATAACCATCATTAAAAAATGGTAATTAAATTTTAGTTTTAGTTCTAGTTTAGTTTTTTCACTGTTAACAAACAATGAAATGAATGTATGAAACATTAATCAAGCATTTGTTTTATGTAAATTTGCAACTGATTGTTTGGTTAATAAATACTGTGTAGTTCATCTATAAATATCTAGATTACATTATAATGTTTATAAACCTTTTGCAAATGTTACCTGGTTGTTAGCGTGGTCATTCTTGTGATAAATATTGTCCTTAAAGGTAATTAATAGTTTGTGTGAATGGACGGGAAAAGAAAATATATGAGCCATGAAAAGTTAATTCTCTATTAATCCTCCTCTGGCCCAGCGTGAAAACAAGAATCAGACAATACAGAAAAACAACAATAGTTTATTTTAACCATATTTTGTGTATGAACTACAAACTCTGGTCTCTATAATCGATCTCCATATCTTTTAAAGGTCATGAAAGAATGCTTACATGAAAATCAATCTCTTATTCGTTTACATCATGTTTCTCTTTTTCACTTTTAGAACAGGTTGTTGGCACATGTAAAATCAAAATTGAAAAATTTTTGTTTTTGTTTTGTTTTATTCTCAAAATGTATCTTTTTTTTTTATATAAATCTACCACTAGAACAGCATTCAATCTCAAAAACAAAAAGAAAAGAATGTGAAAAAAAATAATATTGACCCAAAAATATTTAGATATCTTACATACATGAGACAGCTCGACTAAAATGCAACAAATTTACGATTTAAATTTTCAGACGATTTACCTCCAACTAAAGGCAAAAAGGGAAGATGGTTACACTCTCTTACGTAAACTGAGTAGAATTGTGATCCACATCCCACCACTAGGAACTCAAACACAGACTAAATGACACACACCCAGGTCATCCTATGGTTTACAAATGTGCCAAACTCCACAGAAGTCTAATCATGGTGAGACAAAAAAAAAAGCATGGTATGAGGTGGTCGATTATCTCATTCAATCTAAAACTAAAACGACTCGGGAACCTTATGTTATTTAATCTACCATCTGTGTGTGCACCACATTCAAAGTGAATAAATTAAATCTTGTGTTTCATTCAAATTTACTGAACAAATCCCCTGAATTATCCTCATTATCGAATTATCTTTAACCATACAGTGGGTCTCCATACTGAGATAAATATCCTCCTGCATTCGCACCCCAAATGGTATCAAAGCACCCATTAATAATGTCCACTGCAGCCTCAACCTGGAAAAAAGTATGGAAAAATTAAAAAGATGCTGTTTAATACAGGACTACTATTATCGAATTACTGTTGAATTAGCTGAAAAATGGAAGGTAATTAACTACAGAGTTTTTACTTGACAGATTACAGACATAGATTATTAACATGTGTAATCTATGCAATTATTGTATTACATATCACAAGAGGACCCCAGGTAATACTAGTCTGGTGCGAATAGGGCTTTAGATTATTATCTTGCTGTTTAATTTAATTCTCTTTTCATATCCTAGTCATGGGATACTGAGACAAACTGCTGCTGTATCTCATTTATTCCCCCTGCTTCGAAAATACTGCAGCGTTCAGCCGTGTGGGTGTCCTGTTTTTCTTTAAGGTTAAAATCCCTCTTTTTGATGAGGAGGCACTCGCTCCATGTGGGCTGTTTATAGTTCTGTCCACCTGATGACATTTTGGTTTTTTTGTCTTTAAAAGGTGCAGTATGTAAGAATTGACCACCTGTCTTATTCATACAAACAAATATGGGGGCATCGTGGTAACTGCTGCTAATTGTAGCTGCAGTTAGCTCAGTTAGCTGTGCAGCTAGCAGTTAAAAACCCCAACCAGGGGGTTGTTGGTGTTTGCGCCTCCAGCAAAGGAGCTTTAGACTGGGACAGGTCGGGGCTAGCTAGTCAGCATGCTATGTTATTAACATTCAGTTGATAATGTTATTTCATTTTAGAATGTTTTTAACTAGATTTCTTACATACTGCACCTTTCAATGTTGGATAGAGGACTCTGTCAAGGTACTCTGCTTTGTTTACGGAAGTTCGTGTAAGGCTAGTTAGTGTGATTGAAAGTGGTGTCTACCAATGGATGGACAGCTTGACAATCTTATGTCTTGGTAAAATGGTAAACTGTGACTGTTTGAGACAAAATGAGCATACAGGTGGACAGCAGAGATGCCAATTATGCAACAGGAACATTTGTTGATAGTGAATTTGCACCTTTATCAACGGAGTCCACAATACTAAGATCGTCAAATCATCTGATCATTGTGAAATGGTAAATCATACTTCTCGCAGGCACTTCTCAAGCCTTTAGAATTCGAGTTTAAAACTCGCACCACACTTTCGTGAATTTCGGTTGGAGTACCACTTAGTACTTATGTTTTAGAACAGTAGTTTTAATTGGGAGTTCTCCTCGATGGGATTCCTAAATGTAGCACTTTGATATAATGAAAAAGTTGAATTAAGCATGACAGTGGCCTGACCTTTTTATATATCTTCCGATTAGGGGATCAAAAGCTGTGCTTATTTGCTAAAAATAAACCTGGGGCATCAGCCTAAGTGTTGGATCTGACAAATGTCTGCCTAACCTCTGCATTAATGCTTCCTGCTGCCATTTTTCACAGAGGGGGCTTTGAAATGATTTCCAGGGTATGGGCGCCTGCAGAGCTGAGTCCATCCAAAGCCCATGGGCACATCAATTAAAATGGAAATTGTGATGTCGCTAACAGAGAGAGAGAGAGAGAGAGAGAGAGAGAGAGGGAGGCAGGTGCAAATCAAACATCTGGTTGATGCCCGATCCCACACATTCACCCCTAAAGCCTCTCCCAGCATAAGCCCTGCCGCTCAGGGGCCAAGTCCTGATGTTGGCTGGGGCAGGGTGTGAATCTGGGGCTGCCAGGCACTGCCCATGTGGAAATGTGGCACACAGATGACAGGCAATGCGCTCAGACAGCTGTATAAAGGGTTTCCGCTCCTTCTTAAGCTCATCAGTCTGCTTCTGATAGCACTCGGGTCCTGCAGTGCTGCAGATGAGGTATGGGGTCCCAGCATGAAAAGGGTGGCTTTAAAGCAATCATCTTCATATGCAACAGTACAAAGCACCGTAAGGTAAAGGTGAGGCCATGATACACTGGAAACAGCTGAGGCGGCGGAGCCTCGCTGCGTTTTTCACAAGAATTCTGATCTTTACATGTTTTTCCTATGTTTTCGATCACAATTATATTGATGCTAAATGACCCATTAATGCTCCTCCTGTCTCACAACCTTTAGGATTTAAATGTGTCTAAATGCAATAAAGAAATGTTCTCTACAATAATCTTGTCTTCAGTCATAGCAAATGGAGATTGGGCAATTAAAATAATATTTGCATATACATTAGGAACACAAAGACAAATGTAAGTTTCTTTCATAGTTAATCAATAGAATTTAATTTAACTAAAATGTCCCTCTGATGGTGAGCCCCGACTTTTACAACAGCAGGACACATTCCCCTCACTTAAGAGCCTCAGTCTATTGATGACAGAGCAGAGAGTGCCTAATATGTATGTGACAGCTTTAATTAAACAGTGAATTATGATCAAATTTCGTCACTGACAGTTCTGTCACTCACTGTAAAATATTGAACAACTGTTTAATTCATCTCAGTTACAGATGGTCACAAAAGATTTCATCACTTAATCCACAGCTGGAGAAGATCACTAATGTGCTCTAGATTTGTTTGATACACGGGGAAAATGAGGTTACTATCTCCTCTGATCTAAAGTCTGCAGTTTTTACCAAAAATTAACAGTAATTTGCTTCAGGAGTTCTTCCTTCGACAGTTGTCTCCAAACAGAGTTTGAAAGCATATTAGTAAACCGATCACGTGACATGAGAGGAAGAAAAGAAAAACATGAATTAAGTGCTGAAAAAATAATTGCAGAATACAGTTTTTTCTTGATTTAACCACAATACTTTTTTCTTAAATAAATAACTTCTGTTTTGTAAAGACACTTTTTGAAACAGTAGACATACCCTAATTCCCAAAGTCATTGAATAAACATAACCAGTCACTGATTTGCCAAACAGACCATGTTTCCAAACTTTCGTGTTTGAGCCATAGTCCTCAAAAGCAATTGTCAGTATTGTCCTGTCAGTAATATCTTTATGTAATTCCATCAGTTCTGTAATGTCTCGTTTTGAAAAAAGATGTATTAGATTTGGGTCTCTTGTACATTGTCTTTTGAGCTGGCCCGGATTAACAAAGGTTCGTGCGCTGAGCTGTGTATGGAGTTGATAGTGGAGGCATGGTTGTATGCAGTCTTATAGGCGTTATAGTGGTTGAGGTGCTCGTGCTCAAGAGGAGGCAGAGTCAGGTGGCCCTCCATGCCCGGGCCTCCTGTTACACAGTCCTCATCCACATTGATGATCTCAATGGTGCGTGTGGGTGCATGGTGATTCTGCTGGTGGTGCTGTTTGCGCATCTTGTAGAAGATGATCAGCATGACAGCTGCCATGAGTGTGATTGCAACAAAGCAGCCAATGATGATCTTGGTCGTCTTCATCACCTCATCCAAGCCGTTGAGTGAGCTCTCCCCACTCGGCTCCGTGACAGGGATTGTATAAGTCTTCTCTGTGGCGCGGGTGGATTGCGGGGTCCGGACTGTGGTGGTGGTCGTAGAGGTGGGTGAAATAGACTCCCATGAACTCCCAGCAGAGGGGGTGGGGCCCACCTTCTGTTGCACAGTAGTGGTGAAGCCTTCATTATGCGGCGTTTCTATGGTCTCCACTGTCACTGTGGTGAAGTAGCTGAAGCTGCTGTTCTCTGTAGACGACACGTTGAGCGTGGCAGATGCTGTCGTGTTACCTGCAGAATTACTGACCATACATGTATACGTGCCTGTGTCCTGCATGGTAACGTTGGTGAAGTTCAGAGTGCCGTCATTCAGCACGGAGATTCTGATCTTGTACGCACCGTGTGTCATGATGGAACCGTTGGGTGTAATCCAGCTTACCGAGGTCAAGGAGCTGGCTCTGCATTTTAACTCCGCAGCGCTGCCCTCTGTCACATTTAGGTCTGCGGGAGGCTCCACAATAACAGGAGCATAACAGTGAAAGTAGTTCTGGTCCAGCTCGCCAATGTATCGTCCCTTATGGTGTGACGGTGAGCTGCACCGGGCGCAGCAGCTGGTGTTCGCTGGTACCATCTCCTTAAGCCACCAGCTGAGCCAGAGGATGTCACAGTTACAATTCCACGGGTTGTGGTGCAAGTGCACCCTCTCGAGGTGATGTAAAGGAGTGAAGAGATCATGGGGCAACAGGGTGAGGTTGTTGTGGGCTAGATTGAGCTCCACTAGTGACTGCAGGTCGTCAAAAGAGTTCCTCTCTATGGTCTGGATCTGAGCATGCATCATCCACAGCTTCTGCAAATGGATGAGCCCTTTAAAAGAGCCAGGCCGGATGACAGCTAGCTGGTTGCCTGACATCTCCAGTTCATCCAGCTTCACCAGGGGAATAAGGTTGGGAATTTCCTTCAGATTGCACATTCCCAGATTTAAGTAGCGCAGATTGCTCAGCCCTTCAAATGCCCCCTCAGAAATGTAGGAGAGCCTTTTAAGCTCCCCAAGGTCCAACCTCCGCAATGAGGGAACTCTGTTGAAAGCATAGGAGGGAATGCTCTCTATGGGGTTATTTCTCAGCCAAAGCTCCTTTAGCTTGGACAGGTACTCAAACGCCCCGTTTGGGATAGTAGTGAGGCGATTATCAAAAAGCTCCAAGGTATTGAGGCTGGCCAGTCCATTGAAGGCCCCCAGCTCAATTTTGCGTATGTGGTTTTTGCTCAGCTGCAGGATCTCAAGATGTCTCAGGTGCTTGAAGCTGTCCACCTTTATGACCTGAATGAGATTTTCTTGCAGGTTCAGGTAGCGCGTGTTGGTAGAGATGCCATCAGGGACATCCCGCAGGCCTCGCCGGGTGCAGATGACTTTGCTGAACTGGTTACTACAGGAGCAGACAGAGGGGCACGTCTGAGCACGTACCAGCCCTGCTACCACCAGCAGCTGGAGGGCCAGAAGCAGCACAAACAAAGGGTCGGACAAGGCCCGGTTCCACCTAGGACCTCGCATCATCTGCTGCTGCTGAGAAGAGGTCATCTTGTTTAACATTCATAATTCATTGACTGGTCTTCCACTCTTTGAAAAGAGGATTTGGGCTCACTGGAAGGAAATGAGAGACAGAAGAGAGAAAAATGCATTAGATCATTGCATGCATGTTTGAGAATATCATGTCACTTGTAAAAAGACAATTAAAACGTTGCAGAAAAAGAAATCCTAAAGGGTAAAACATAGAAAGATAGCATTTAAGTTTATGTATCTGCTGCAGCCTCTAATAATCGCACATACATCCACACAAACTCTCAACCTTGATGGAGTGCCTTATTTATTGTTTCCGGGTGCACTGTCCTCCTCGCGCTCTCAATCTTAGTCATTTAAAATAAAATCCCAAAGACGCTGCCGACTTCTGTGCTGCATCTCTGCAGAAGGAGGAAGGCGGGGAAGAAAAGCTGCTACGACTGCTGTGTTGTGTGATTTATATTTGAGACTGGGGGGACATAAATAATAAGGAAGCTCGCCACCCACCAGTCCTTCAATCGAGTCGAGATATCTGGAAACGTCTGATTACAACTCACTGTTCCTCAAAGGCACGTATGTGACTGGGATGTCAAACAAGCGAGCCGAAATGGGACCAGGGAATTTGTTTGTGTAACTCTTTATGCGTCACGCCAGAGGAAATACAAACAACGCATCCTTTGATTAAGATTTACTGTGAGCAAGAGAGACGATGCCATGGCAGCTATGGAGTATAATTAAATAACAGATGGTTATTTAATTGATGCACTTCTTCCTGTTTTCTACTCAATAATAATAGAATTCTTCAAAGTTGCTCATGTTGAGTTGTATAGTGAATCTGGGTAAAAAGGTGCTGTTCATATGTGAGACGTGGCAAGTGTGTAAAGAAAACTGTAAAATACAAACTTTCACCTGAAAAGCAAAAACTTAAAGAAAAATCTGAAACCGTCATTAAAATGCAAAGTATGTAATTTCTGCCACTGGGGGTCTCTCAATCAACACAAAAGACGTAAATACAATGGAATCATGGGAGTTGTTGTGCTCATTGTTAAACAAGCACTGTTTACGTGACCCTGCAGTCTACATGTCAAAGAGTCCTTGGGTAAGATACTCAACACCAAATTGCTCCCGGTGGCTCGTCCATCGGTGTGTCAGCGTGCATATGAATGGTTATCGCTCCTGATGAGTACGTGACATCTGTTGCAAAGTGCTTTGAGTGATCGATAAGACTAGAAAATCGCTAAATAATAAATACACTCCAATTGCCAGTCCGTATTAAAGTTCATTCACGTTATGTTTTGTCATGTTCACCTTTGACCCCCTCCCTCGCTCTCTGACTCTTGCGGAAGTTGTAACAACAGGCAACCAAATGAATATAATATCTTTGCCCATCACCCATGTGCCACGATACAATAACTGAATTCAAGAAGATAGCAAAGCCATTTCAATCAGTCATAAATCACAAGAAGTGAACATCATACCATAGCTAATTATTGAGATGGTGAAGGTGCTTCAAATCAAATTATAATCCCAGCAGATGTGTATTTTAGCTCATGACAGCTGAGCAGAATTAGCTTGGAAATACAGATCCATTAAAAGAAGCTGGCACCCCTCTGACATGCAAATGTGTTAGATCCAGTGTTCATGTACACTGTAAGATGTAAAAATATAGCAATGTACTGTTTGTTAATACAGTATAAAACTGTAAATGTTGATGTATTTGAGCTACGTTACTACTTCCCTATTTTTAAATCACTAGCGTGTAGCAGTGTTAAACTGTAAAGATCACATTATACAGTACTTAAATAGATGTTACAGTAGTAAACTGTTGTTGTAGATTACAGTTGGTAAACTGTAGAATAACAGTTTTAAGCTGGCAACTGTAGCTGCTGGTATTTTACTGTAATTTAACAGGGAAACTTGTTACAGAGTTTGATACCTGTGATACTTCAACAACACACTAATCAGAACACACTAATGCTAATGGGAGTGAACTTTATTCTCACCAATTCAGTAAGGCTATATTGAAGTTGTAGTTTTCTCAAAAAATATATCTACAATTACTGTTCAGTTGTATACACATGCTGAGTTGGGCATGCGCCATCATAACTATTTGATTACTGCAATGACAGCATTGTTGTCAGTATGCCTACATTTTATTTTTCGTCACTGTCACAGGGAGCTGGAGTTTTACCTTGTCTAAGTAAGAGACAGGGAAACACTCTGGGCAGGTCGGAAGTGAGTCACAGAGCTAACACAGATAAAGAGAAACATTTATAGAGTCTCTAATCTACCTGACCTGAATGTTTTTGAATGTGGGAGGAAACTGGAGCACGTTCAGAAAGGCAATGCGAGCATGAGGAAAGGAAAAATGTGAACCTCACACGGAAAGTGCTGGAGTTACAACCTGCAGTGAAATGACAGTTACCAACTCTGCTGTATGTGTTACTGAAGTTACAAATAGCAACAGTAAATACTCAAAATTTGTCATGAAGAGAACGACTGTCACACAAATAAGTTGGAATCTATAAACAGATTAATGAGCTCTACGAGAAAAACACATCTCCGGGGATCAGTTTGATGAATAAAGTGAAATAAACTGTCACATTTAAATAAGGTAATCAAAAACAACATAGCTATTTATTCTTATTGAGTCAACTGTCACTGACACGTTGTGTTTAGAAGACAAATTAGCAGAAATACATAATTTGAAAATGGTGCATTTTAAGACAGAGATGAGGGCTGCTGTAAATAGTCCAGAATACTTTTTTTTCCGGCACTGATCTTGCAAATAAAGAACATTAGACAGCTCAAATATGAACTAGAAAGACTTGAGACTTTGACAATATGCTGATGCACACACACCAATAATTAAATACATTTTGAGATTTTGCAACCTTAACGTTTAACATACCAGCTGATTTCCGAACAGCGCAGAATAAATGGGCGACACGAACGCTGTTGTAGGATTACAGTATTTTCTGTTCGACACACAGCCTCATCTGCAACAGAAAGCTCTTCACTTAAGAAAGAGCAAGCTATTACTGTAACTACTGATTAATTGCTTGATTACTGACTCCATTAATTCTTCAATTACAAAATTCAAATTCCAAAGAGCCAAAGCCTGAGGGTGGAGCAAGAACGTGTTTTCATGCAGGGGGACCAGATAAATGTGACAGGCATCACACACCAGGCTGAAAATCACATTCCATTACGGAAGCTTTTAATTTGTTTGGATTTAAGACCTTGTGGAAAAAAAGCAAACGACTGCGGCGTTTATGGGACAATGAGGTGTCTGCTCTCATCTTCTACTGACCCTGTCCAAAGTGAGTTATAATAAAAGTCAGCATCGCCAGTAATCTTCATCATACACACTTGTTATTCTGACAAAGTATAAATCCTCATCAATAATATGGCCGACTAAATATATGCAGCACTGTTTGGATTTGTGAATAACTATCCCTCGGATAAAGAATCGCCGTATCTTATTCCACTATTTACTCATCCTCTCCAACAGATCAAACCTTGAAAGGAGATAAACAATGAATCAGCAGAACAGAATCCAAATTATGGCGGCAGAAAAAGATGAAGTTGATTTACAAATCAAAACAATACGTCCTCTCGCTGACAATGAAAGCAGCAAAATTGGATTTACGTGTGCAGTGGAGGAATTAGATGAAAAGCGATAAGGAAAATGAGATTAAGAAAAGAATGCTTTTTCAAACTTTTGTCCTCACAGATTATGAAGTGCCAGCTGTCTCTTTGTCTGGTAGAGAGAACTAAAGCATGACCCAGATTAGCGCGACTGCAGACAATTGAAGAGCAAGATCTGCAACATTTTTCGAATTAATTTCTGGTTATGAAATGGAAACAATTCACACTGAAGTCAAACTCTGTGAGTGGCTTCATACAACTGTTCAGCAGCATGGGTGATAAAAACATGTCTCACATCAATGATCATAACGCATATCACTGATTCTCATTAACCAGGACACTGTTTAAGTTTGGAGCTACCGTATTATATTATGAATGCCAGATCCCTTTATGTTAAGGTAGCATGGATTACCTTCAGTGTGGTGACCACTGACTGTCAGGACATTTTTGAATTGTTTCCTAAAACTTACTCTGGCTTGTTATCAGTGTAGCCACAGGTTGCCAAATTCAACAACTTAAAACTAGGGTTTGGAAGTTATCCTACAGTAGAGGCATTTTTTGTTAGATTTGTAGAAAAAGGCAGCAACACACTCTTGTAATGGCTAATGTTAGCATAAAACCAACAGCCATCTGAACCGACTAAAGCTGCGGCGGCAGTAACAACCTCCTTTGGCGGCTAATGTCAGCATAAAGCACATATCCGGAGTAACTGTCGCACTGGGTAGCCTTTTCAGACTGGGGTACATTCGTGATGGCTATTTTACTTGTGTTTACACGATTGTGGCATTTCAGAGTTGTTTGTGTATGTATTTATTGGTCTGAAAAGCCAGGAAATCACGTTGAATGTGGCAAACTAGCCGCTAATACATCTCCCAGCAGGCCAGAGATACGGGGCAGTCTGTAGTCAGGCAGCGGCGTTAATGTGTTTTGGAGGAGTTGATCGAAAGGGTGGATTTTTTCGGTAAAATACTTAAAAAATTTAGCGTGCTTTTGCTGGTTTCTACAATCTTACCAGCCCTCGGCTTAAAATACTTCCTTAAAAAACTTCCTCTTGAGAACATTTATATGTATATGATTTTGGAGGTATAACTTTGGAGGTCATCAGCATAAAAATGATGTATGTATAAAATAATGTATGTTGCTAAATATGAGCATGGAAATGGACACTCATTATTTAACCTTCCACAATTTAAACTAATGTACAGCATAATGGAGTGTAAGGTATTACAATGTAGTATGACTATAAAAAAGTGAACCTTCTCTTTGGTAAACGATACAACAAACAGCAGCTTATATACATAAGAATAGTGAAACCCCTTACAAACCGTGTCTGTATAGAACTGTGCATGCCACATTACTCCTCACATCAGGTGTAGCTACATGAACCAGCTTCTCACGTCTTTACCCACAAACCCTCCCCGAGGGATCTGCCATCAGCCCACTTAAAGGTAACCAATGGGAATTAACTCTGGCAGCCATAGAAACAAGCGACTAATCTTTTGCCTGACACAACTAATCAATACTCATACTGCATAAATACAACAGCTGTTGTGCTGAGATTGGTCAGCTTTCCTTCTCCTTCAGCACATGTAGACTCGTACTTTACAGCCTTTATGGCAACCGGATCTAACAATATGACACATGCTTAGGTTTAATTACACCAGGAACAACAAGACCATCACTATCTTGCAATGCACTTACACAAACTATTGATCGATATTAACACCTTTAGGTTAGAAAATCACAGGTGCAGCAGTGCATTCTGGACCCAGATATAGACAGACAGTCTCTACGGGCCCCTCCCTGCACCCAAGGCTATTTATTCAAGAACCTTTGTGGGCCCCCCTCACATGTTGGCCCAGTTCACTCAGTTCCCCTTTTCCCTACAACCCTGTGGGGAATAAATCAATAAAGGTAATAATAGTGTCATTTTTCTGTGAAACAATCATTGTGACACTTTTTTTATACAACGTCAGCCCATCGAAGCTATTTCACTGTTTTGTTTGTATAAAATCAGCCCATCTGATGGTTAAGATTTCACTGCCTGCATTAGGATGATGTGCATTAATCACTGAAAGCACTGACCCTTAAAACCTTCCATACTCTCACAAGTGGTGGACATCTATTCAGCCAGTCATGTGCGTCTCCACACTATGCATTTTTAAGTCGGAGAAGACATTTCGCTTGTGTAACTCCCATGTTTCATCATAACACTCTGTTATTTTGTGCGGCTGAATGCACAGCTAGAGTTCAGTGCTGGTTTAACCAGTGTGCACATTGCGCTGCACAGCAGTTTCCACTGGGCCCTTCCTCCATGAGTACAGTAATTCTGGAGTCTGTATCGTATTTTTGCATTATAAATCAGCCAGAAAAGGCAGGATGAATTATTTAGCAGGGCTAGAGGAAATTCTAGTGGGGCTAAAGCCCCCTAAAATAGATCTGGTGACGCCACTGCTTGGCAAAAAAAAGCACAGAGTGATCTTCTTCTGCTCTCTTTCCATGACCAACAAACATTTCGTGCCTTTGGTCTTTATAAACACTCATGGCGTCACTTGAAAGGTGAGCAAAGAGAGAAGGGACTCGCTTATGGCTTCCTTTACTCAATTAATGCTCGAGTGTCCTCTGATTATTAACTTTTAAGTGAAGAAAGGCCGACACAATCTGTGTCTTTCCCGCTGTTTGGCATGGATGGGGAAGGATGATGAGAGATTTTTAGCTTGAGAGATGTGTCTGACAGAGGAAGGTCGGCGCGTATGCTATAGTGAAAGAAAGAGAGGACGAGAGAGAGATTAATGAGATATAAATCAAATTAGGTCACTTCTCGATAATGCCAGCAATCTTGCAACAGCTCCAAATATAAACCAGAATCCTTTATGGATTCCAGTGTGGGAGGGATAGCTACCAACCACATGCATCACAAGGCATTCACCTCCTTTTCCCTTCTCTGCTACGCGGTGATATTTTTGCCGTGTAGCCATATTTTGCATCCAGTGTTTTGTCACTGTTTATCTCAGGCAGTGTATTAGCTTGCAGAGGGGTAAAGACAGGACATGACATCCTCGCTTTGAGCCACTGTCAGGGACTCCTGTGCATCTCGTGTTAATGTTTTGAAGCTGAAAACAGTGTGTCACTCAGTGTGACTCAACTGTTTTGCCTCCATATTTGTCATGAAATACATTTTATTCATTTCTTTTTTTGTCTCCTAGATGAGGCAGCCTTCTAATCTAACTGAATATATCATGCGATTACGCATAGATGCTGCTGGTTGACAACAGCTAAAAGAGGAAATATTATAATTTATCTCTTTATTTAAGCATGCAACACTGACCAGTTATACTAAAGTCATCTTGTTTTTAAATGACCTCTGCGGCACTCTCCTTACAACATATATAATTATTTCTTTAGGTGGATTTCAGTAATTAACACGCAGTGGAAAGCGACAGGAATGGGGCGGCCAACAAATTTCTCACAAAATGTATGTTAATTTCTTTTCACACACAAACAATGAATAATTAAGCGAGTGTTTCATCTGCAGATAACCTCTTGATCTCATTCACATCGCACCAACCACCTACACATACAGTACGAGCACAACTTGCTTAACAAGCTGCGTACTATCTGTAGATGATTACTGAACATGCTTCAATTAGTTAGACTACTGCAGCTCTTAATCTGCTCAGCTTTGAATGTGGTTTCTGTAGTTGGCTGCTGCGTTACTCTGCAGTATACTGCAGTATAGTTTGTGTTGAGTACTTCACAGATGTCACATTCTTATCCTTTTCCCTCAAATTATAAACTTCTTTTGAGTGAGTACAAGTTCTGATATTTAATATTATGCAAATATAATAAGGTGCCAACGGCTCAAATTAGAATTTCAAATGTTTTAACATCTGTGTCTAAACCTTTTTGGGTTATTAATAATCGTTGTTTTCTGCATGCAGAAGTCGTTTGAACACTGTTGGACTGTTTGTTTAGTCCCTCTCAATTCATTTTTGATTCCCAGGGGGCATTATCAACAGGCACAGACAAATATGCCTCTGGATGCAACTAGCATACTTTCCAACCCTCCTGATTTCCCCATTTTCATCGCCCTCTCCTGGTTTCCTCTCGGGGTCACAATTCTCCCTCATTTCTCCCAATTTATGACAATTTTTCACACTTTTCCCCCTTTTAGTTATCATAACATGTTTCAGGTACATATGGCATGGAGTCTTGCGCCTAATCCTCCTCAGTGAGTAAGAGATGGACAGAGAAACGGAAAATTAAGAACAAAATGTGACCCACATCCACCCCACACACACGGGGCTGCTGTAGTTCAGGAGGTAAAGCGGGTCGACACCTTGCATGGCAGCCTCTGCCATCAGTGTATGAATGTGTGTGTGAATGGGCGAATGTGACAAGTGTTGTAAAGCGCTTTGAGCGGTCTGTAGACTGGAAAAGTGCTATAGAAAATGCAAGTCATAGTCCATTTACCATCCAGTCAGAGCAGTTAAACTTGTGACGTAGCAATGAGTGACGATGCAAGTTGGGCCGTCGAGTGGAAAAATGGCACTCTGGTCACAAACAAAACACTAAAATGTGTTGCTGAAAACATTAGAGGTGACAGTTAGGCACTGCTGCAACAGAATCTTGATTCATAATAGAGCAGCACTGCCTGTGTTTGACAGTTTGACCTGAGGTTTTTGGGCCTGGTGCGCTGCTCAGCAGACCTGCATACTGGACTCTACTGGATAGACCTACAACCAATCAGAGCAGTGAAACAGGTGAAATGTGACCTTCCAGATCTGAACTGGCAACGCTCCTGTCAGCCAATCGTATCAGACCCGCCCATTATTAGATAAACAGTTGGGACTGGCCCGATACGAACCACATCAGATTGAAATCGATCCGAATGGGAGGGGCAACCGAGCCCAGTTGATTCGCCTGGTTCCTCGGATTGCATTATCTGACAATTTTGATTAGTTGTTCTCTCTTCTCTCTATTTTTGTACAATTCAGTTTGTATCTGACTATTAACTGAGTCTCACTGGAGTTTCACAGTTGAATCAATGAGAATACTTAGTATGGATTTCTCCACTTTTTAACAGTGTTGCAACAGCATCAATTTCTGCCAGGTACCCTGATTCTAACCCTGTAACTGTCAGTACTGGTTTTAGTGTAACACTCAACAGATGATAACCCCTCCATCACATACTGTCTGTACATCACATCTATTTTGCTAGGTTAGCCTTGTAAGCACCATCCTCAGGACTGTATGTAAAAGGACAAACCTCATCACGCGCGGTTGTATATGAACGTGTACCGCTGAACTCTTCCTTTCAACAGATACACAAGCCACCATAAAATTAAGTGTTCAGGAATGTCGAGAGAAAAGAAAAAAAAAAATGGCCATACTGTAGCTCTTTCTCCACTGTCTTTTGTCTTAACCATCCGAGTGTAACAGACAAGCCGAGTACTTTGAATTGGTGCTAACTAGCCAAGTGAGACAAACTGACAGCTGCTCCCCTGCCCACAGCCTGACATCCTTCCACTCACAGCTTGTCTGTCTCATCCGTAACAAGATGGTGAAATGAATTTGATTCATCTAACAAACACTGATTTGACCGCCAATCCCTGCATGAAAAATGTATTCGGGAGTTGATGCACAAATGAAGCAGCTTCTATGGAGCCCATTTTTTGCTTTAACATCTTAATAAATTTGCATATAAAACATCCTCAGGGACGGACCGCCTGTTAGATATGGCATGTAAGATATTAAAAAACCTGCTTAAGAAAGGTGTTGTGAGAATCGCACCTTGCAATCTGAAAGCAGAGACAATGCAGCTCAAAAGACACGTGTATCAATGATTTTTATCCCCATGTGTGTGAATTTTCTCATCTCTCTTGATGAACTCTTTGTCTATTCAAGTGTCACATCTGAAGTTGTGTAGTACAGGTGCTGTGTTTCCTGTTATTTGCTTCTTCCTTTTAAATTCAGTTTCAAGTTTTGTGTGACAATGGAGGAAGCATGAAAGGTTTTTGCCAGCTCATTAACATCAAAATCCAGCCCTAATTGGAAACGTATACAATGAAGCTGGAGAGCAAAAGGGGGAAGAAAAAAAAAAGCCATTAGAAGAGCAAGACGCAAGCTCATCTAATGAGCTGTTGTAGCGTCAGCCACGAGTAAGCATTCTGTCTCAGCTAGTCTGCAGAGGAAAGAGTTTGCTACACATATTTAACAATAACGTCACCTCACAGTTCCCTTCTTGTTCTTAAAGAGAAGAAACCGCCTTCGGAAATAGGTTTTAAGCAGCATGTGACAACAGGACTAAGATTAAAAGATCATTTATGGGGCATTCGGCCTTCATTTTCTGTCTTTATAACAATGTAGAATAGAACAGAATAAAGATGTCCAATCATCCCCGAGCCGGGACTGTTGCAGTCATGTATTTTAACCACACGGCCCCTGCATGCCTCCAAGCAGCCTGAATTTTAATTATCCTCTTACTCAGGCGATAAGCTTCTTCCACTGACTGGTGTGTTTATCCAATTTTTATTTATTGGACTGTGTTAATTTGAAAACCTTAAATGAACTTGTTTTGTTTTTAAAGGTTGAAAACACAAATCCATAACTCATTTGAAGACAAATGGGAGCAGGGATCCATTTGGCCATAAATTAGGAACTAAACTTTTGCTTAATTCTCAAACTGAAAATATTTCGACCTGCAAATAGCCGGGTCAGTGGCCCTACGCTTCTGAGTTTGACACTGTAGGTACCCCTCGAGCATCACTCCTTGAAGAGCTCCTCTAGTGCTGTCGTAAAAACAGCAAGAAAAGTCTGAGTCGGATGGGGTCGTTGAATGGGTCATACACTGGACTTTCCTTCTGGAGACCAGAGTTTGTGTCTTGTTTGTGACCACGAGTCATGAGTGATTTGTTTTAAAGTTAAACTAAATGAATGTGCATTAACGACACAAGTAGAAGTAGTTTTGCTGCGTAAACCTAATCAAGTAGTTTTGAGTGCGACTGTTTAACAATATTAGTAACAATCCAAAAGTCAAAATATGACATAATACATAAATTGTTTGTCAGCAAGCTTTATTTAGAAAGTCTAACCTGACGTTGCATATGAATCATTTTTGCTAACTTGATCGCAAAGCCCGACACCATAGGGAGGTAGGTAGAGCATCAAAGTTCAAAACTTAAGGCCGGTGACCAAGCTGCCGTCTTTGACATGATGGAAGTGAGAACGTGTTGGCAGCACAATATGAAAGTGTCAGTATTACAGCCACACATACAGCAGGAAGGCTGTAATTAGTGTGCTACCTCTTGAAACACTAATACAATATATATTTGTATTTGCCTTGTCTGAATAATGCACAATCTTGTCCAGAGAATCTAACATGAATGAAAAAGACTGAGACTGAAAGTGCTTCATTTTTTCCATCTTTCTGGGTTAAGTTTAGGTTGTGAGTAACAACCTTTTGTCACCTCAAACCTGTCAGGTTTAAAAAAACGTTCAGTGTCTCCTTGTTTACGGTGACGCATCCTCTTCTATTTTTGAATGGGGCCATTGTTAGTGATGATGCTTCGCCTGTGAGTCAACGTTGGAGCATCTGCTAGAGAGAGGGATGTGTCACCGGAGCATGATGAGGGCGGTGCATCACTACTACAGGGCATCGCATTTGCTATTCAGGTGCAGGCCGGCTCTACGCAGAGAAAAGAGCAATTGGCCTCCACCTCAGTCAGAGGATGAGCCCCGGAGAGACACATTTTCCTGATAAATGAGCCGCGGTAATTTCAATTGGCCTCTTCGGACAGGAGCGCCTGACCAGGAGCTTTTTTATGGCCGCCGGACTTGAAAACACATGCGGGGATACATACAGGGATGTGCACGAGCTGAAGCACGCCAAATACAGAATATTAAATGCAAACGTCCACATATTTCCACACACACAGAAAGTATCCACACAGTGTAGCCATTGTCTAAGCTAGAAATGACCTTATGACGTCTAAATAAAATAATTCTTATTTTACTCCTCTAATCCTTCCTTCACAATATTTTGGTTCCCCACAGAAGGTGTGTGTCATCGTGGCATTTATTCCGTGGTTTGTGCTTTTAGCATGTGCAAAATCTCACAAGCTGCGTATGTGACAGACTCCTTGTTTCACAGTGAGCAGTGTGTTGGCGGTGGGGGCTCGTGGGTGACGAGAGGTATTGATAAAATCATTCTTCACCCTGTGAACATTTTCACAGAGAGGCTGTGGGCAGAAAATGGCTGCTAACTGTTCTTCAAGGATGTAGGATGACGGAGTCCGTGATACCGCTGTCACATAGGTGTCTGGCTAGAGGTCAGGGTTGGCATGCATCACTTTGAGTCTGACCGAGCCGTGCAGAGGTCATTCCAAGGCTGCGAACCCGGACATCCAGGCAGCACGGTGACTCCCTGTGATTGGGTTTTGGGCTTGAGAGGACATGTGAGATAGGAGGGAGCGCAGCGATGACATCTCTGGGAGAACCAGAGGCTGTTGTGTCAGATAATATAATAAAATTTGAAAGTCTGTCACGATGGAATGTGTGGAATAATTCCTCAGGCATTGAGTTTAATTCTTGTACATTTACAACCCTTTTGGACTGCTGCAATCCACCAGGAGCCCTAATGACTGATTAACAAAATCAATAGGTGTTTGTGGTTTTAATGGTATAAAGGCAGAGCAGAATTATACCACTGCAGTGAGCCAGTGAGTTAAAAGAGCAGAACTGGATGTCTGGACAAACACTTTGTTCTCCTTCTCTGAACATATGACTGATTTTAACATCTGCTCGGTGTTGACACCTTCAAGGACACACGCCTGTAATGTCTCCCTGACTGATGTGTCAGTATACCTGCGTAACATCAGTTGGACTGAAGGTCGGCTTGACAGAAAGGCTCTGCTGTTGAGTAAGAAAAGCAATGAGCAAAACCAAATGACAAATAAAATGTGTGGGATGCATCTTGTAATGGGAACAATGAGATCGGGGGGACCTCTGGTGGTTTGAAAGCACGTCATTACAATAAAGAGAGGTTTACAACACATAGAGGTGACTCCATCAACTTCATCATCCATCTTGATTAACTGGAATATAAATGGATGCTTGAGGGTGGAAGTAATTCATTAATTAATATTAGAAGTGTTAAAGGTGCACTGTGTAGTTTTGGGGAAGTCATTTTAATCAGGGGAGGAAGATCTTCGTTGACTTTCAATGATTTTTTTCTGCCTAAACGAAATAAACAAACTCTCTTCTCTCTCTCCAACTGACCTTAAAGGACAACACAGAGTCATACTTATATATGTGGCGGACCCTGCCACCTTTCTAGCTTCAAACAGTGTTCTGAGGACCTTATTTTCCTCTGAGAACAGCTTGTTTATTCAGTTATTCAAATATTTCTGAGATTGTATTTCACTGGTAAATATTACAATGCTGATTTTGAATTTCTTCTCCATAACTACACAATGCCTCTGCAAGTAAGACATGATACATGATTCTAAGCTTTGGCATTTGGGGCTTGGACTTCTGTGACTTGAGGGTGTATGTGTGTGTTTCTGTGTGTGTGTGTGTGTCACTGAAAATGTCAATAAATAGATTGTGTGCCTAATCAGAAGAGTTTAGAAAGCTTTACTTTCTATTTGTTTCTTCCAGCACGGGATTTGTATAAAGATTGCAGCCAACAGTGAACAGTTAAGAGCCCTTCTTTGCTCAGATTGCTGGATCTAATTTATTTTGTTCTAGTCGACAACACTGGCAACATTTTTATTTTATTTTTTATAAAAAATACATATAGGCTTAATGTTGGACTGAAAAGCAGAATATTAATGGAAAACAAAAATTACAAAATATTTCCAGTCATACTACTTTGATTATTATTTTGACCTCTATCTACCGCCTATCGTTGTTTTAAAGCAACATTATGTAGAAATTGACATTTTAGTGCAACAGCACTGTCGTAAATACAAATTCCAGAGCTGTAACAATGTGTCAGAGGTAATGTAGGTGCTAACTACAAACAAAACTCATTACATCATAACAAGTGATGGGGGGCTGAGACAGAGACACCATTCACCCTAATATAAGATACCGTACCATCAAAATGATTTTAAAGCTGATATTTTAAGGTAAAAAAAAAAAGTTTTAGATAGGGTAAGTATTTTCACACATTCTGCCACAAAAAAAAAGATAAAAAAGAAATAACATCACAATAGTATTCAGTATATTCACTGTATATGAATGAAAAGATAAAGTAATCCTATGGATGAGGTTGGTCACTGTTTCTTATCAGGCGCCTGTTTCCCCACTACTTCTTATTCATGCACACACGCTATCGCGGCTCGGAGATGCTCACAATCACATTTCAAAGGCAAATTCACAGAAGTAACAGTGAGAAGGGAGAGTGATGCTCATTTCACCTCACAACAAGCCAAGATTAAAGCAAAGAAGAGTGGAGCTCAGAATCAGAAAACACAGAGGGCCTCTGTGAGGAGGCGTACTGACAACTTATGACAATAGCCCTGTAATCAAGTAGGACTAATTGTTTCTTTTATTTCTTTTTTCCAATAACACATCACCACATGTGAATACACGCACTTGGGAACATGTATGTCACCAGCTGTTTTTTCTGAAACGTGTTGCCAGAGGAAAATGATACATTCTTAGAGGAAAACAAAACATGTGAATCGATTCCTTTGCAAAAAATTCGATAGTGTGTCTCAGAAGAAAGCCAATCTCCCGCCCCGCTGGGACGGGTATAAAGGGTGGATAAAATAAGAGAAATATCACATGAAAAGGAGCTTTGAACTAAGTGAATCACAAAGACAACTATTCATGTGAGTCATTTCAAATAAGTTGAATGCTACTTAGCTTTTAAAGAGCTCTGACAATCACCACTTTTATGTGTCAGTTTCCAAAAGGAAATGGGGGAGCTTGCAGAGTCTTAAAGAGGCTAGATAGTCAGCGCTTGATTTGCTCCTGCATTGGCTGTAAAATCTCCAGAACTGGTTTACTGTGGCAGGGATATCAGACCTCTAAAATTATGACAACATATGGCCAATGCAGACAAACGCCATCATCAGCCCAGAAGGGACAGAGGTTGCGAGTATAAGCTCCCTGACACTCTGACAGTAGTTCACACCAAAAGTGGAGCAGACGTGTAGTGGAAGTTACATGCATGAGTTGCAGCAGGGATGTTCACACCAGAGGCGTATTTCTGTGTGCAGTCCAGCAGCCCTCTCGCCTGACACAAAGGTGAAATGTCTGGTGAAAATAGACTTCCTACAGTGTGAGCAGAGGTACCAGCACAGAAGAAACGCTGCTGAGAGTCATAGAGTTCCTCTTATTTTTCCACTTCAGTGATTGAATATCTTACTTTATTTCCACTTTCACCACAGACCTTCTCATGCGTCCAAGCAGCAAGGTAATCTCTCATTAAGTGGTGTGCTCTGATTGGGTAAAGCCCACAGTTTATAGACCTATGAATCTTCATCTTTGTCAATTTCTTACATATTTAATATTTCAGCTACAGAGCTGATGTTCGTTTGGGATTTTATGATGCAAAAGCAAGGAAAAAAGGGAATCACATTTCTTTCTTTTTTTTTTTATAAAATATGTGCCATATTTTTAGGGACCATTGCACTCAGCATGCCAAAACTATAGCTGGAGGTTTATGGGCTGTATGCACATCTCCACTCGACATGTAGGTGATAGATCTGCTGCATACTGTAACCCAAATACATGAGCGCAAACACATACAATTGATGCAGTTGCTTATTTTTCCTTATTTACAGTATTTTTGTATGTATGAAATAGTCAAAAAAGTGCTTATTTTCCACATTTAAGCCTCAGAAAACTGATAAAAACTATAGATTGCCGGATTTGAAATTTCATTGGCTACATGACGCATCAATCATCCAGTGGCTGGCATGTAGGTGGCTCAGGAGAGAGGGGAGGGAACAGAGAGTGGGTCTCCTGCTTATGCAATCACTCTCTGGCTGTTGCAGGCTCCGGGGCGGGCATACATTATACGCTTCTATCTGGGTGGTCTTACTTGGTCGTTTGTTGATTGTACTTGCCTGACGTGGTTGTATCTTGAAATGGTTTGCAAGAATCAAATCATAAGAATCTAAGCTTTGTAATGATGCATGGCACGAGTCCTCGTTGTATACGTACATTGCCTAGCTGTCACACAAATGACCTGGCAGCTAATTAGTGTGAAAGCTGAGTCGTTCATCTATCGTTGACTGATAGTTGTTGTTCCTTCAGCCAGATGTACTGACAGCTTTGAAAAGCCAAAGGATGCTGAAAATACACCAAGAATACCATTTCCACTTGTTAATCACGATTATGGTTTTGCGATGGCATGGTTAGCCATCTAGTGGGAGCCATTGTGTTCAATGATTGCTCTGCATGATCATAAAACAGCCAAAGAGGGTGAGGCTATTTTCAAGGACCAGTAGCACCCTATGGTGCAAATATTGTTTTCCTCATAATCTCCTCCTGTTCCACAATGATTATTCCCCCAGACAAGCTGCTAAACACTCTCAGCAGATCTACAAATTATTCAGTCTTTATGGACTGAAAAAAAAGAAGAAAAAGAAAAATCAATAATACAGACTTGTGTTCCTGAAAGAACAAGAAACATCCCATTATAGCATTGTGTTTGAGAATAGTCCAATTACTCATTGACAACATCCCTGAATGTAAGGCACATAGCGTAATGTGGAAGTAGTCAATGGCTCAGTCATGAAATAGCTAAAGTAAACAGGAAAAAGGAAAGTAAACTGTGCACCGGTCATTCATTTAGCTGTTCATTTCCTTCCTCCACAAAATCCCTCTCATGATCACAGGAGGCTGGAGGCTAATCCCAGCAAACACGGGGCAGACGACAGAGAAACACCCAGGTGATTTATAGTTTCCAATCCACCAGAATTAGACACCTTTGGACTGTGCTGTGTTCCCTCACTTTAAGAAGTGCACCAGCAGTAGTTTGCTGAGATAATAAGGATGATTTATTTTGGCTGAAAAGGTCCATTCTCAGGGAAAACACTGAGTGAAAAAAGCCTGGGAATACCCACACTGGAAATACTAACTTTTTTCTCTGCAGCTCTTTCTAAAATGGCTGAAAACAGTTTGATCAAAGCTGTGAGTTATGTTTTAACTCATGTTACATAATTATGGTTTAGATTTAGACACGAAAACCAAAGCACAAAACGTGTCTTTTCTCTGAAAGGATCAACTCTTCGCTTCTGGTTCTGTCTCAGTCTGTTCTTACCTGCCAGTTCAATCACAGATCCAAGGGGTTCTTGTCATCCTCATGTTAACGTCCAATCCACCATAAAGCTGTCCCTGAAAACACAAGAGGCAAACTGTGAGAATACTCTAAAACAGATAACACATTTACACTGAAGCAGTTTGTGTCCACTCCGTTCCGTGTTCTCCGTGGAATACAGCCCATGAATAATGCACTGTTTCGGGAATATTATGATGTATCTACTCAAAAAAAAAGCTATTTTTTGAACCCCCAGGATATCTAATTCAAAATTCTCTTTACTGTTTCTAAATAATCATTGAGTCATCTTGTTAGTTTTCCTTTCAATCCACTTCCTCAGCACTCTCTGCTGATGCCGATATTTTAGTGCCTCTGAGAACCTCTATCTAACAAGCAGGGCTCTACTGTATGTTACTGTACTGTACGTCAGAAGAGCTCATTCCCCAGGGACGAAGGGACAGTCAAAGCCATAAAGCCTCACAAACACACACAGCCTGCAGACACACAGACACACACACAGCTTGCACACACACACCGACACATACACACCACATAGAGGACAGACCCCGCTGAATAAATTATGGGGGACAAAAGCAAACGGAGATAAAGCTCTCCATCTCACCCGCTATCCATTAGTGCAGTGCAGGAACTGTGAGTGCAAATAAGTGTGTGTTTGATCCACGGGAACATTATTGTGTGGGCCTATCGTGACCTCAACCTTTGTTTTGAGATAAGGGTTTTGCCGACGGCGTCTCATTTATGCAGCATTGCCATTGGGTACGGTTTTCACATTACAGTTGCATTATACCCAAATGACCGGCAGCTAATGGCTGTAAAAACACTGCAAACATATCTTGACCTGCCTAATGAGCTCCTGATGGCAAAACAGAACAAAATAGAATAGGATTTAATAGAAAAAGGCTGAAAACTAGCGAGTGTTTCTTCTGAATTTGCAGGGGTGGAATGGAATATTTCTGCAAGGGGTGTTTTTTTTGTGTGCAAGAAAATGATCAAGCCAGTCAGAAGTCCTAAAAGGCAAAACTAGATCAAGCCACACTTCTTGATTTGATAAGGCAGCTTTGTTCCAGTCTTCATCTTTGATCCAACAAATGAAAATTCAAGGGATATGGTTATGCAAGGCCTGCCTGATCAAAAACAGCTATATGAAATCAGTCCAATTATATCATTCTAGCATCAACATCTCCAGCCTGTTTATTGCACCAAGCCTGAACCCTGTTTTTTTCCTTTTGTCGATAGGGTTGGGCATCAAATTTCGATACTCTTATGGCACCAACCGAATTGCCTCGATACTATCGAGTAATTTGTAAAAGCTGCATGCGCTGGTTCTTTGTATAATTGCACAGACTTTCTGCACTTGTCTTGTATTCATGTTGTCGCTATGTATAAAGCACATTGTGTTACATTGATTTGTATGAAATGTGCTATAGAAATAAAGTTTGATTGATTGATTGATTGATTGCAAAATGTCTTGTCAATCAATACCAAGTTTCAATACCTGAGGAGTGAATCTTCTTAGCGTCAGTGAGCCAATAATCATGCAACATCGAATAGTGTTGGTGACTGGTTGTCCCCACAGACGGGGCTCACCATGTGCATGTCTAATGTAATCTTTTGTAAAAACAGTTTTCTCAAAACTTGTATAGAAGTCAAGGTAATGGTACCGGTACTGGTATAGAAATGTTTTAAGTGATACGCAGCCCAACTTGACAATGTAATCTTCAAAATGTTTCTTTTTTGAAAAAGGTTTAATAATGTCCTAAACAGCTGGCAAACCTAATTTTACCTCCAATGTGGAGGTTATGTTTTGGTTTGTATCTTTGTTTGTCAGCAAGATAACCAAAAAACTACTGGCCTGATGTTCATTAAAGTTGTTGGAATGGTGAAGTACGGGCCAAGGAAGAATCGGATCTGAATCACAGGGCCAATAAACAAATACATTTTCACTTATGTTAACATTGAGAGATAAGGCAAGTAGCCCTAGCGGTAGAGATATGCTGAATCCTTATTACAGTCCACATTCAAAGGTCTTCATAGAGACAGCAGTCACAGTGGACGAACTGGTTGTAACAGCGCCTTTCTCTCAAAATAAGGTGTGGCAATGGAAACTTGAATACACAATATCATCATGTAACTACTTAGACTCTTTCAACATCCCAATGTAGATTGTCTGCAACAAACTCCATCAGAGATATAAACAACTAACTTCTAACTTCACACTATAATGATGATAAATTAGCTTGCACCTGCATTTGCATATCATAGAGGAGTAGACTATTGGCCTTGGCAGAGGTCTGCGCTCTCTCTCTCTCTCTCTCTCTCTAGTTTGCAAATATTTGGGGAAAGTAGTGCATTTGCTGGGGGATATTTTGTTAGGAATGATGCTGGTTGACGTGATGTGGCACACAATAACTACAGTTTATGAAGCTCTAGCTTTAGGTTCAGCTACTATACATACATAGGAATATAATTTTACAATGACAGTTGGTAAGGTAACATATTCACAAATTGACCTGGTGATACAGTGGTACATATCGTAGAATGGAATGAAGTGCAGCACAGCACTTTGAGGAAAAACTATGCAATGTTTTCTGGCTGAAACTTCACTAAGAATGACAAATTATCCCCACGGATAGCGATGATGAATATGGGCTTTGCCGTTGTAATCATTATCATTGTTGTTATTATCAACAACATCAATATTGTACCACACACACACACATACAAGCTAACAAAAAAACACCCCCTGGCTTTCCTCCTTCTTTGACAAAACACTGCATCATTCCAATTTTTTATTTTTTTTTCTCGAATCATGTCTCGACTCAGCGTTTCAGAATGTGTCGAAAAAGATGTATGTTCTCGCTAATTAAAAAGAACTATACTCAAGCATGCAAACAGCCTGGTCTGGTGGAGACAGCTGCTGCTTCAATGGTGATTGGGTCCTTCTAGGATAAGGGAAGAGATTAAAGGGTAACTCCACACACTTTAGACTTTAAAGTGTGTTTACAGGTCTTGAGGAGTGCTATTGCTTATATACTGAAAAAATAGTTTAAAGCCTTTTGTGGCTCCAGAGAAAGCTGCATGTAATCTAATAAATTACCTCCAGTGATGTCACTCAGTAGCTAAGTTGCATTGTGGGTAATGTAGACGGCAGGTTTTGAAAAGGAAGAGGAAGGCACAGCATTATCTCTGGATCTGCTGTATCGATTTTGATAATTTGTTTTTAAACTGTACATGATGAGTCCAACAGTGTTATAGGACTACAATGCGACTACATTACCCACAACTTAGCCACTGAGTGGTGCTGGAGGCAATTTATCAGATTACATGCAGCTTCCTCTGGAGCCACAAAAGGCTTTATAAAACAATTTTCTACATATGCACTACTACTCCTCAAGACCTGTAAACACACTTTGATGTGTAAAATTGGTGGAGTTGCCCTTTCAACAATGTATGACTTGCTTCTTTACAGCCTTTCTAAGCACATATATGCGTTGTTTTTCATTTAACAGCGGTAGAGTGCAGCACTCACAGCTCTGAATAAGTACAGTCATACCTTTAAGAACTGCATTTATCCCCACCATGTTAAACTCAAATATCACTCTCTCTTAAAAATGTCATTATACCAAGCTTTTAAGAAAAATATTCACCCAAAATATTTTGTGCTGCACCACACAACTGAATACATACAACTTCCATGAGCAACCTAATGCAGATGGGCAGCTGTTTGGTCCCCAGATGATTCAGATCATGATGGACTCATGCTGCCACTTTAAAGTCTGATTTACAAAGATTAAACATCACATTGTAGTTGAAATCAATCAATCATAGCACCTATGTTGCAGCAATAACATTTCCAGAAACATTTTATCACCGCTCTTTATTTTGCATGGCGCCATTTATCATCTCATCACATCTTCAACATCAGTCAGTCCAATAAAGTTTTATCTTCAGGTCTGCAGGACATCAAAAGATCTACTCAGCCATTTCTCGTCTCTCTCTTTATCTCCCATGAACTCACAGAGATAAAGTCCCTCTCTGAAAGAGTAGTAGTCCAACAAATCAAGACTAATGTCGGTGCCTTCTGCTCCAGATCGCAGCATATTTTGACCCGCGGGTCACACTACATCACCCGCTGGAAATGACCAGAGATGCATGTCAGGCTGAATCAATTGGCTGCACAGCCACTCGTTCAATTAAGATCTTGGGTGGGGGCGGTCAGTGTGGTTTGCAGTGTGGTGAGTACGGGCTCCCAAAGGAGCAGTAAGTGCTGAAATCAGCTCAGCTGCGGCTGCCATTTGTCATTATCTAATGGTTAATCCATCTGTGTCTGGTAGAGGGTCCTCGCCGGCCAAATTGCTAAGTGACCAGACAGTAAGGAAAAGGAAAAGAAGGATAGAAGGATAGATAGAAGGATAGATACATAGATATCAGTCAAATATTAGAATTTTGTTATCTTAAAATATACATGTTTGCTGTAGCGTAGCTCTAGTTCAACACAATTTCCTGGTAAAGGCAGAGAGATCGTATCAAGAAGTTTAAAAGATCCATGAAATCTCTAAGGTTTGCTTTGACATGATGCACATGCACACAGAAATTCCCGAGCCATATTTTCTATTTAAAAAAAAGTCGAAGGAAGACGATGGCGACGAGATAAAACAAATTAATAGACTTTAAAGTAGGCATTAAGATGGAATACAATTATCTGGAACAAAGAATGAAATTTTGTAATTCTCTCAATTACATGATCTGTGACTTAATTAAATTAAAAAGCGGCTAAATCAGTACTTTAATATGATTTTAATTAATACACGTCTCAGCTATGTACACCATTTGTCAGCAGACAATATGAGAGCTTACAGGCTTTTCAGGCATATTCTGTTTATCTCTGTGCACTTGTATGTGTGTGTGTGTGTGTGTGTTTGTACAGGAATGCTTGTGTCTGCACTGTATAATGAATTCACTGTCAATAATTCCTGCCACTGACAACCAGACTTTTTCTTGAATTGCAGACAAATGTGCCACGATAATGTGCCGTTTAGCCAAAGTGATTCAGAAGCAGTGGGCATTGTTGCCAGATTTTATTTTTTTTTATTTAATTGGCAGACTGTCACAGGATGGGGTCTATTTATTTTCATAGGAATGCTCCACGTACTGCTTGTCAGACTGACACAAAACATGGCTATCTAGTCCAATGGAATTGAAATGGCTGTAGGGCTGACGGATCGCAGCAAAAACATGATAGAAAACAGACCGTTACATGTAGTGTGCACAACATATTACCACTGCCATGTGTTTGTTGTCAACGTATGATTTAAAGGAATGATTTTGCAGACCGCGGCTAGCACCACAGTGTAAAACACTGCTGCACCGAAGGGATGCCGCAGAGAAACTCATTGCAGAGTGGAATTAGTGCAATCAGGGGAGATATGGAATTAATATGTCTGATTAAGTGCCTGACTGAATTAGCATTTGGAGTCCAAAGAGAGTTCAAGCAGAAGGGGGAGGGATGAGATATGTTCTGTGGAGAGGGAGAAAGGCTGACAGATTGGACTGTAGAGGAAAATAAAGTAACAAAGATGAGAAGGGGGGAGGAAAGGTAGAATGATATGAACGTTGCTTTAGCTCCTAGCTTCATTCAGGTCAGTCTTCTCTCTTTGATCAATTAATTTTGACAAGGAAATGTACTTCTACTCATCTGCCTGTGGAATGGATTCATAGTCACCCTCCTGTCTTATGTTTTCACCAATACACACAGCAGCTGTCAGTTGTTTGAGACGGGAGAGGTAATTGGTTTGGCCCCATCAAAAGTGCCGGAGCCTTCCAAAGACATTGTGACCTGTTTTCATGACGACGCTGTCATTAGTGATGAGAGAACTACACCGAGATGCACGCACGAAGAAGAAGATGACAGTAGAGACGATAAAGGATGACACAAAGGGGGGAAATAGTCAGAGGGAGGCGGACACAATACCAACACTCGAAATGCACGGAGGGAAACTTCAGGCAAAAGGTGGTTTGAGGAGAAGCAGGGAAGATGAAAGACACATACTGCATGGTTAGCCCCAGAGAGAGAGAGGGGGGAGTAAATTACCAATATGAAATCTCTCCCTTGGAAATGTCTGACGCTCATATGAAAGGCTGGTGAAAAAAAAAAGCCTCTGAAGAAAAATGCATTAGAGCAGATGCCATGCTACCACGGGGTGATACAGGAGACGCACCACACGAAGCCAAAAAGCACATATGGATGATAAAACAACCTGGAGTTGTACAATAGGAACCGCATGACTCTCAATTATTGTTAATTAATAAGCGTAAAAGAAATATGAGACATGATCACGAGTGTGAGGTGGGGCTGAGAAATGAAACCTTGGAGTGAGAGAAATGAGAAAAAAGGCTGTTATTTAAAAATCTTTTGGTGAACGATGTGAGAGACACATGGAGGGAGCAAAAAGAGGAGTGGAGAATGCAGTGGATCTTCTTTCATTATCAATAATTTCCTGGTGTGATGGACATCATGGTGAGTCACTGGGTGTGTCTGTCTCCAGGAAAAAGATGAGAGCAGTAGCTGAAGTGGTTAGCATGCGGCACCATCAAAGGAACATGGCAAACTGACAAATTGGCGCGATATTCTCTAATTTTTCCCTTCTGTTCTTTCTTCAGATTTTACTCATTTGGATTTTTCCTCCCGGAATTAAATAGCATGCTGCAATTTGTGCCCCATTTGATGCAGGAACTGACTTCTTCGTACAGTCACATTAAGCTGTTTTATGATGAAACGCCTGTATCTAACTATGCCATAAAACCAACTCTGAAAATCTGGATCATTAAGTGTTTAGGCAGTAAGTGCGTGCAGACTAAACGGCATTAAATATTTAATAGTTTGTTTTGTCAGCACAGGCATTGTTACTCTAGTTTGATGTTTCCGCTGTTATTGACAGTACCTGCAGATGGTCGGGTTGGTTGGTCGACCAGGACCAATATGCTGTCAACCTCTGGCTACACTGTTGTGACATTTAATCTTAAAAGAGCCCTATTATGCTCTAACAGTTTTTTTTTTCCTTTCCTTCGGTGTGTTATGTAGTCTGCACCAACAGGAGCTCCTCTCTCTTTTGTGACCTCTTGACATCGCACTGCGTCACCGTGTGATACATTTGCATAATTCATGCTTAAATTCAGGGTAGAAGTGAAGCTAAACTGAAGATAAAAACAGGACGGAGCCGACCGGAGACGCAGTGAAAGGGGCTCGCTCAGGCGTGTGTGAGCAGACCAATCAGAGCAGACTGGGTATTCGGGGGGGGGGGGGGGGGGGGCGCCTTAAAGAGAGCATTTCACACATACAGTGCTTTTAAATGGGAAAACTGATGCAATTTTCTTGAGTGTTAAAGCATGTAAACCTATCAGCAACCCAAAATAAAATTATGAACCTGAAAATGAGCATAATATGTCTGCTAGCATTAATATCAGGCTGGTTTCCATGATGAATCACTTTAGACACTTGTTCAGTTTGTATCTGATGCTACAATCCAATTAAGTTTTTAACTTTGGACACAAGAAAAAAACAAAAAAAAAAACAAATTAACTTATCATAATGCAGTCTGTTTTGGATATTTATGGTCCACAGAGCATGAATCCTGTTCTCAGGTCTCCTTTGTGTAATGTCATAGCGACAGCCTGAATTATCAAGAGCTTAAATGACTGATGTTTCCTGCTGTTTAGGCAACTTGTACACAGGGACTATTAAATCCTCGAAGGCAGATTGCAACAACATTTGCTTTGCATATTCATTCTCCCCAGAGGATGGACGTTTCTGACTTCAGTGACCCCTTGACCTTTCCTCTGGGGTCAGCCATTGCAAATAAGAAATCTCATAATCAGTGAAGCATATTACAGTTAATTTAGCTAAATGTATTCCGAGGAGATAAACCTATTTGATTTTAAAGACCCCATGACCTTTTACAGTACCCTCAGGAAAACCTTTCCAACACATTACATTTTTTTTTTTGTTCATCAAATCATGAAATGTAATACTTAATAAAGCATGATGTAATGAGCATTACATTCTCCAGAGATGGCTGCAGGGCTTGAGACTGTAATGTTTGTTTTTTTTAAGTGTGCATGGGTTTGTTCATTTGTGTCTACACCGTCGTCTATACAGTTTATATGCATGACCGAGTGTACATGAACAAAATCCATTCCACCATTTTGCTTGTAAAAATCTGACCTTTCACATTTCCACAGCCTCAAATGGCAGAAGCCAGTAAACAAGCCAGTTTAACAACCTCTTAGTGCATGCATGTCTGTTTCCACATACCGAGACGATTCTTCACGCATCTTCCTGAAAATCCGCGTGGACACATTTCATTGTGATGTGCAAAGGCACACAAAAGACATGTCAACAGGCTACAGCTATGAACCGCGCGAGAGAGGGAGCGTGCAGGAGTGGAGCTACACATCCCCTGTTGGGCTCAACGCTAGTGATCCTAAGCGGATTTACAGTGCGATATCAGCACTAAGCAGAGCGTTCATTACAGGTATCAGGAGCTGAAGTAGATAGTGGAGTTAAGAGAGGAAATGCTGACATGCTACCAGAGAACGGAGGTAAAATGAAGGCCAGATTATAATGCTGAACATTATCAAGCTAAACACAGGCAGTAGAAGATAGAGGAAGCGAGAGGAAGACAGCGCAGTGGAAAAGAGGGAGATGGTTGTACTGGATGTCCACACAGGTCCTAATGTCAACCAAAGCATGATGATGTAAAATTATTATTCAGAGATATATAATGAAGTATTTATATTGACAGGTACAAAGTAGACAAATCAAAGCAAGACATACACGACAGACATCCTTTCCTCTACTCAGATTTTTGCATGAAAGCCCAGGGAGAAGCATCAGATAGCAGGGAGCACTCGTCATGCACAATCGGCCATGAGGCTCCCTCTTGACGAGGCCATCAGACTTACAGCGCTTTCCAGAACAATCTCGCTCCACACTAGCCTTTTGCTTCAGTGCCTGGCAGCACCAGCTGCTACGCTCTGCCAGCCGTGCTTGCACAGGGAGCACATGCTCCATTGTGGAAGAGATAAGTAAATGTTACTTATTCCATGTACAAAGGCAGTATTGTACTATGTACTTTGACACAGGCTGATAGCCAAGGCTTGAAACATACAGCTCTCGGAGGGCTGAGGTAGACTGATGCTTCTAGTAGTTCATTCTGTAAGTTATTATGAAGCAGCATGTGGTTGAGTGGAGAGGAGCAAGAACAGAAAGATGATGCAGGGCAAGTGTTGAGTCTCAATTTGGTCACTTTTTTGGCAAAAATCAGAAGGTATGTTTGGGTTGATGAATACACTACTTTTGAGGAGTAAATACTGAATGCACAGTGTCATGGCTGTCAGAAACTGGCGCCAGAATTTGTATAGATCGGTTCTCTATAGACCTTTGCCTTTACTATGCTATTTGGTCTGCTACTGGGCTGGATTATTTCCGGAAAGACGAAGGATGAATTCAGGTGAAATGGTAGTGCGTCTTCCATTGCACAATCAAAACAGGGAGAGGCATTATTTTACCTGGTCTCTATCTCCAGGTTAGAGTGGAACAACTGTAATATCTGTGTTCACTCTACACTGCAAAAGAACAACAGCTCCGGCGATGGAAGAGGCACAGAAAGCAAAGAGGGAGAGGGAGCATTCACTCAATGGAGAGTGCAGATGTGTCAAAGTCAGTTCCCCCGTCAATATGCATTTCCCCTTACCACCAGGACACGAGATAGTTCAAAACCAGCATTCTTTTTACTAGATCAGTTAAGTAACAACACCTGCCTACTTATTAATACAACTGGGTGTTATACCCTTTGATAGCCCTGAGATCAGGGTGTCTAGGTTAAGGAGTTTTTTCTTTGCTTTGGACAGTAGCCAGGCTGCTTGCAGTAGCCATGAAGCTAAGGCTTCTTTGCAACAGCGGCACCAACAACAGTAATACCACAGAGAAGCACAAGTAGAAAGGAAAGTCGAAAAGTTGTCCATCTTCGCTTTTAGATATTACAAACTATCACTCGGCTGTGTAATTTGAAATTATTTCTGACATATATACAATAGATTACAGTTTTCCTTACGCAACGAGAACATGCTGTGGTCATGTACATCTACAGTACATATCGATAGAATGTACATGTGACAGTGTGTGAAAAAAGATTAAGTTAAAGAGGGGAGACTTAGCGATAACTATGTGGAAAGTGAACACTGCTCTTGGGGAAGCTCTGTTTCTCTCTCGGAGGAGGGGGAGGCCGTCTGAAGAGGTTATTTATTTTTCATCTGGAGATAGAAACTGAAGAGCGGTGGGGAGAGCCCCAGTGGAATTACTGACTGGAGATGGGGCTCCTGGGGCTACTGTCTCTCTCTTCTCTCTCTTTCTCCCACTCCCGCTCACTTTCCATCTCCCACCTTTCTGATCTTCACCAGAGAGCTGCCACTGTCTCTCTGGGAGAAGGGGGAAGAGGAGAAAAAAAAGAGAGGAGCTGCTCATTCTCGATGCCATCTTTGCCTGCCTCACAGTCAAACTCTATTCATCCCACACTCCCGTGGTCTGCAGAGCTCTGCTCGGCTTTGCTCAGCTGTAACTGCATCAAGCAAAGCTGAGCCGAGTTGTTCTTCAGGCTCCTCCCAGGCTTGTCTGTATCTACGTGGGAAGCATAGCTTCTTATCCCAGCCCTCCTCATTAACAGCATTCCCATCACACTCCAGAGTCATTAAAAGAGCCACTTGTCCTCCCCCATCCCCTCTGGTGTTTTCCTTTCATCATTCCATTCCTCTGTTCGGATGAACCAACGGTGTGAATGTCTTGGCTGACACCTAAACTCCACCAGGACCAGAGTGAATTATTGGGAGGCAGAGAAGTGGGGCCACATAAGCTTTGTAAGGCTGCCTCTCCATGGCCTGTTCCTGGCGTTCTTGTGTCATCATGGGAGCCCATGAAAGACTGCCTTTCTGCTCCCTATTTCTCTTAATGAACAAAGGTGTCGAAAGCATCCTTACTTTCAGGCCATTTGGGAGGTTCCCCACAGTGGCAAAAAGTCAAGATACTAAAAATAAGAGTGCTGCGGAAAGTATGCGAGGGAGCTCATACTTTCAGACTGATGTAAGGCAATCCCTTCCCCTTTCTTCCACCTGGGGAGGGATCCAGGCCTTGTGTCAGTGCAGGTTTTCAGCAGGCACATAATTAAGATGACATTGTTGCTACAGTACAGTAAAGTGCTCCTCAGCAGCAAAGCTCCTCTGTAAGAATCCTCACCTGGCGAGAGCGTGGTACCCCAGGAGTGCTATATCCGCATGACTTTCTTTCCTCTCTGCTACCTTTTTTTACATGGTAGGCAGGTTAATGGGCTGGTCTGAACAAAAGTCCAGCGCTGAATCTTGTCCCAGTATATCCCCGAGGATGAGGGATGATGAACCATCACATGCTTTTTACATGTCAGTGGAGCGAGAGAGAGAACGGATGTGTGACAAGGGCAACTAACAGAGGACCTGCTGCAAGAGTAGAGTAGTGTTTGTGCGAGGACACACTCTTCATTATTCCTCAAATAGAAACAAGCCCAGCCTCGGCTAATCTCCCTTACAATAGTAACACGTAAATGGACTGCGCTTTCGCTGCCTCTTAAAGCCACGAGCTTTACAATGGATGATAGATGTGAAAGAAATCAAATTTGCTACCTCCACACACACACACGAACACACACACACATGATAACCTCCTTATTTTCCCTCCTCTTCCCTTCGCCTGCCCCTCTCCTCGCCCTCCTCTATCTTCTTCCACTCCATCCCCCGCCTAGTTAACTTCATTGGTCGGAGAGGAGGAATGCTGAGGATGCAGGACTACGTAGAAACCAGCATCAATTAGATTCTAAAGTGCACTTTATTTTTTTGTCCCCTCCACGCCAAATTAAATTACTCAATAAATTTAAAAAAAAAGCGCAATGGAAAAGCAATGAACTTTAATTATTGAAGCAGAACCTCAGCACGGGTCATCGCTCACCACGCGCCAGATCGCTGTGCGCCCTCGTACTCGCGTGTCGTCTCGGGGGCCGGTTGCTTTTAAATCTGCTCGGAGACCCTAAATTTTACAAAGTCGGTGTCACTTTTAATGATGAAAAACATTTGGTGCAGCAAATCTAACACTCTGCCACAAACAGCCTCTAATGATTCACAACACGCATAAAATAAATCATACCTATTTAATAAAAAGTCACATTCTGACGCGAGTAATTATTTAACGATGAATGCGACAAAGAAAAAGCTAGTCCCACATGTACAAAGACTTTATTGTTGCTTTCCTCATCTCCTCTTGTGTTCGTTCTCTCACTTGGTTAGCACACGCGCTGTATGTAACAGACGAGATCAAACCGCTTTGATAATTCAGCTGAGAACACTAGAGACACAGTGGGAAACAAATTAAACATGATAACTAAGACTGTGCTTCCCCCCATGTGGATCCGATAGATGGGGTAACGCGTGTCTGAGAGCGAGCGAGGCCGACAGAGGAGAGAGAAAGTGTGAGACAGCAGCTGTGATTCCCCTCTATTTCTTTTCTGGGAGGACTGCCAGGTCAGATGGCATGGCACGACGTGACCTGTGTAAAATGTTACTGCCATTTGCCAGTGTTTTATCTTTCTATTTTAAGTGTGCAGTGTAAATTCTGACCCGTACTGAAAAATATGTGGAGGGTCTGAGCAGAATGCTAACAGCAACCTTTCATTTAAATCCACTCGTCTTTGCTGCTACAGTGAAGTGTCAATAGAGAGCAAAAAATAAAATGGCTGAAGGCTTTTCATGAGTGAAAAAGACTCTGTAACTCCCAAAGTCACAGAATAAAACCGAGGTTATTAGATTTTTATGCATTCTTTCACAAGGCATTTTGTTTTGTAACATCCCCGCTTCACTAAAAAAATATATGTTTTTTTTTTTCAAGAATTGCCATTCATTTCTGCTCCATTTATTTTGTTGCCTTCGGTATCGGAAGATTATCAGCACGGCAATGATGTCTGGGATTCTGGAATTAATCTAGATACTGCGTGATTAGAATTATTTGGCTTCATCAATACGGAGGGCTCGAGGATATCAAGGACATCAAGCAAAATAAGAGCGAAAAAATTGACGAGGGAGCGAGATGAGAGGATAAAGTAGGTCATCGCTCCAGTGTTACAGGTCAACAGATAAGCTTGCTTAAATAGCCTCGTTAACATGCAGCTTTCACAGGCATATATTTATTTTTCTTCTTATTAAGATCCAACACAGAACTTTATTTTTGGATTACTCCTGCAGGCTGCTAGAGGGGATAGACAGCAACGCCTTGTAATATAATACAGTTTAATACCAAAACACGACTAAATGATGCCAGGAATATTAGAGTATTGATTGAACTCCCACAGTCTCAAGAAAAAGAGAAAATCTAGTTGTATTTTAGTTTCAGGGGCGTTTGGTCGGACTGTTTTGGTACAATAACTGTTGATTCTAAAGGATTCTTGTTTACAGTGGTACCAGCAACAGAATGATGATATATGATATGAATTGTAAAATGTAATTTTCAAGTCAATTGAGTTTTTACGCAGCTGAAACACACAACCTCCAAGTGGTTCCAATAAGTATTGGTGGCTTGTTACAAAGACAACTGAATCCTTTTCCCAGATATTCATAGATCAACAATGGAGAAGGGCTTTGGTTCGAGAGCAGCGAACCTTGACTCAATCGCTGGCCATGGTATCTTTCGACCGTTCAACTTGACCAGCCTACCGCCCCCAGGGAGGAGAGCAGGGATAAGAGCCATGCTAATCCATCTTGAACGTAAGGCTGCTCCTGGCTAATGTCCAGCCGCAGGAAAATTAAATGGACGAATGGGACAGAGGCTGGCCAAGCAACGGAAAATCAGAGACTGTTGTTCCCACATGTTTACAGAGACCCATCTCCATTACAAGATCAAGCTGTCGGATCCAAGAGGAATAACCTAGTTGTGGTATCCTGCTAAGAAACTCAAGTGTCCTTGGCATTCTCTCCTCAACACTGTGGCGCTGATAAAAATATAACAAGTGTGCTTAAGAATCCAGAAGTTACCATTAAAAAAACACTTAAAGTGAGCTTACTTTTTCTGAACAGTGGTTGAACAGGCTATTAAGCGACAATGGTAAACGCTCAAAGGTAGTGAAGCAGCAACACAAAGACAGGTGAGTAATACAGTCAGGAAAGTGACTCAGTGATGTCTCTTACACACAGATTTCTATCTCAAGTTTGCCAAAATTAGTCACCATGAGTAACTGGTCATACCAGATTCAATTAAATACACAGACCTTGGGCGTACTGTATTGCAGTAGAAGTTAATTTTATCATAAATTTGCATAGTCTCACTTTAAACAGCCAGTTTGCTCAAAATTAAGTGATACTGTGATGATGTGTTGATAGACTTTGAAAGGTATATTTTGATTGGTTGTTACAGAAGATATACTGGGTAAGAAGAAGAGCTGAAATCCATTTTGGGCAAAAAAAATAATGGTACGATAATTAAATGCTTACAATTACTCCATCAACCACCCATAGACACTTAAGTGCAACACCCACCGCCACTGAACAACAAAACAGCCGCCCCTATTGCTTTCAGTGTAGAGCCCCAACACCGGCGATGGCTGGACGCGTGTCGGTGCTCGTTGACGGGCTTCCCCGCGGCAATTCACACCACTGTCCTATCAACAGACTTGCCACCCTTCTATTTCCTCCCAGTCTCTGATATGATAGTACAGCAGCAGCTCATTTTCTCTGCTCCTCTGGCATGGCATGTCTTCTCATCAGTCACATAACGTCTAATCACATCATGTTCATAGAAAACACGTCAAACAGATTACTTGTAGGGACTGTTTGTTGTGTATCAGGAGCGTGTGTGTGACTGTTGACTCGATTTTTTTAGGTATTCACATCAACTGTGAGAATGATCACCAAAACAGCTCATTATAAATGAGGGGACCTTATCTTGGACTTTAAACACTTTTAAATGAAAATGTCCAGAAAGCTCATCTTTTAGCACTGCTTTATTGCAAATACGTCCAAATTAAGTTCAATCTAAAGACAGACTTATCATTTCAGCGACTGCGTGATGCTGCAGGTGTTCAATAAACTCAAAGGAAAGAATCTGACATGAATCCAGCTGTCGACAACAAACAGAAAACCAGTCCTGGGTGCATTCACACGTGAACTACATTATTGTTGGATTCAGACAATAATATGTCACATTTCAGACGTGCCTGAGTCATATTGATAGTGATGAACATTTGAGAAGATAAAGTTTTAGATGCAAAACTACAAAATAGTATAAGAAGCAAAATACATGAGTTGTTCTGCCATGTTGGAGCTAACCTGACTGCATTGTTATGACATATGTAATATTACTAATTGCAACTGCAGCACTACACTTCCTGTAGGTGCTAGGGGCGTCATATGACGCTCCGCTGCGCTGTGGAGCCGGTGGGAGTTGCACTTTAGTTGTCCTCGGAAAAAACATGTTGCTATCGGAGCTCATAGTGACTAAAGGGATGATTTCAACTAGCAGGAAATGAATCAACCGGCTCAGCCCTCCCCACACACATTCTTACACACACAGACCACCTCTGATTCCTTTGTCGAAATAGGCCTGTTATACAATTGAATTATGGTGAATCATTACTCGTTGGTGTCGTCTCCTGGTGCTTTACATAACCAGGATGTAATAATAGAACATGCGCAAATGCTTTCCCACAATACTACGAGTGCTCCCTGACCAAGAAACGGTACTCAGGCAGGTTTGTAGCTCTATTCTGAGAATGAGTCAGGCAGAGAGACATAGAGAGAGGGTGGGGATATGAAATGAACCGGAGAAGTGCATGTCCCCTGCCACAAGCCTGCTGCTTGCCCCGCCGAGTCACTGGCGTCCAGGCCTCTGTGGTTTTTACAGATGCAGAAATGTCTCGAGGGGCATTTAATTTGGCATCGAGAAAGCAGGGATCAAATCAGAGGTGTACACAGCTTTGTTTCAGATTTGCTCACGAGACAGGGCGCCGTTTCAGTCTGAACTCGAACACACATCCCATTACGGGTGATGCTGGAGCACTCAGTGCTACAAGCTGTACGCAGCACTCGAACGGCGTCTGGAACAAAGCACCGTCAGGGAGCGTGGCTTCAGCCGGTAATGAATTCCTACATAGTGCATGAGTGAAGACAACAGACACAACCACACACACACGCAGTATAAGCATTATGTATTCTAGCAGTTTTCAGGTCTCTACACAGATAAGATCATGCTCTATGAAAATAAAAAAAAACAATCTGAATTTCTTGACCTTAAAGTGCTGAAACAATATAAGATGATTAAAAATTCAAAGCATGTGTGTTTATATAGGACTTCTGACAAATTTGGCAACCCCAGACCTTCATTCCTGACAAATTACTGGCGGACAAATTACAGAGCTTCAGCTGGAGACGAACAAAAGCCTGACTGAGGGACACGCTCAGCTGGCAGACATTTAACTTTAGCTGGAGACCCCGGGAGTGCGTGTGTGTGTGTGTGTGTGTGCGAGAGAGACAGAGAGAGAGAGAGAGAGAGAGAGAGAGAGAGAGAGAGAGAGAGAGAGAGAGAGTCCATGTTAGCAGTCACATCACATCACAGTTTGCAGCCACATTGATTAAGAAAGTCACCATGCAGACTAATTTGGACATAGAGCAGACTAAACGATTACTGGCAACTGCTAGTTTCGTGAGAGGACATCAGACGACTTTAATGGTCCCGGCACGTAAACATCAACACACTGTTTATTTTTCATCCTTTTCGGTGCGGATTTGATTATTTGATCCATGTCCTGCATGTGTAGGCACCGCTAAATAATGTATTCTGTGTGCACATGTGAGATTATTTGAGCGAAGACATGTGTAATCTATTCTTGTGTGGGTGTGTGTCTGTGTGTATCTGTGTGGTTTTATTATAAGGGAATTGCACGTCAGTATGTTGTGTGCACTGTATATGTGTGGGGGTGTTTTATTTATCTCTTTATTTGAGGATGCGGTCCTTTGAGAGACTCGCAGCGAATTCTATTGTACACCGCGAGCTACTGAGGGACTGCCGGCGCCAAAGCCATCCATCAGAGCTGGACAAATCCCCCATATGCAAACAAATGAATTAGCGCACTCGCCTCCCACCGGGGCTCGCGGCAACGAACGGCAAAAACAGGGTGCAAGGATGTTAGGAGAGGTGACGGGACGCCATATAATAAGATGGAGATTAGAAAACCCTCCTGTGACGCCGGAGTGAAAGGACAGGCAAATATAAGGATAAATGAGGAATAAGGTCAAGTGAATGGGCACTGGGAGAATGAGAGGAGGCCGAGACACAACGTTAAAACTCTACACCACCTTTGAAGTGCACAGTGTTGGAGACAGTGCGGCTGTAAGATCTGTGGTTATCCTTTAAAGGGTCTGTAATCACTGGAAGTGGGTGCACAAGAACCCCGGCTGCACACAGCTGTGTGTCACTTTTTTTTGCGGCGCTTTGGTGCCGTCGTCCTCTAGGAATGATTAACCCAGAAGAGCTTAATATAGAAAAGAGAGGAAGAAATGGATGGGAGGAAAGGATGAGAGAGAGAGAGAGAGAGAGAGAGATAGGGGGGAGGGCATAGAGGACATTATTGTATTCCGTGGAGAGTCTACTCTTTACCTCTGCACATCAAACCATGTTCACCACCGTTTAGCAATCTGTCTGCTAATTAATCATGCACTGTAATCAGTCACAGGCACTGGAAAACTGTGTGTTTGCGTTGATGTGGGTGGATATTATATTGTGTGCTGGGAAAGAGGTACACACAGAGAATCAAAGAGGTAGACTGCATGCCCCGTGGCTGCTGTAATCTCCCTGTCTGTGACTACAATGCAATCAGGCTTCGACATTTGCCGTATGAACCCAAATTTAAGTTTCTATATCGTTACAGATTTTCATTTATGCTGTACGTCGCACCTCTGAACTATCTTGCGTTGATGACTCCCTCCTGGTTATCTTTTATGAGCTTGTTAGCCTCAGAAATCAAATCAAAGAACAGAGCATCTCGTCCTGATCCAGGTAGGGTATATAATCTAAACGGGTGCAGCATTCATGACAGAGTGCTGATATCCCATTGATTGGAGATGGATTGACTGCATTGCCACCAGGGTGAGCAATCATGTCTGCAGCCATTCTGGCTAATTGTGACATGGTGGCAGCGGCAGCAGGGGTGGGCTGGGTTAGCATCCGACACAGAACACCAGCCAAGCCTGCTAGCTCACATACAGCCATCAGCGCTAATCTCCCGCTATGTGCTAACAATAGCGCTGATGTGCTTGCTTTCTGGAGGAGCTTTGCTCCCCCCGAAGCCTGCCTTGTTTGTGCGATGCCCCGGCAGCCAGCCGTCTTTAGCTTTCCCATTACCGGGGGAACAGTGGAGCTGAAATCAGCCGGGGTATTGTCGCTCCCCTGGAATGGCTGAGTGATTGAAGGCACACAGGTTACCAGTTTCAGCTTCGCATGAGCTAAAATGTGGAGGATGTGGATAAGCAGTTCTCTAAACCAATTACGTTGCATAAAGCACATTGAGATTAGTGAAAGGGAAAAATGTGGAGCGGGATAGTGGAGATAGGAGAGGAGGATACAGCACTTTGTGTTTAACAGAGTGGACAGGATAAGAGAGTTTGGAGAGAGAGAGAGAGAGAGAGAGAGAGCGGAGGACTGGAAGAACTATAGGTGTTAGACAAAATAACACGAACAGCCATTATAAAACAACGCGAGTCAGCATAAAAATGATGCGTTACAGAGTTTTTAAAAGACAGCTGAGCACACATTCTCGATCGATGCTCTGCTTTATATTAACACATACAGTTGATCCTCTTCCAATGCACAACAGTCCTCTACTGTTTGCCACTGGGCAGCTTCACCATGGGGGGCTACTGCCTTCCTAAAGGGAACCTTAACTGACAACAGCTGCTGAAGCTGAGGTGTGGCCCATTGTTACTGATTTTCACACAACTCTTCTGTGCCCTGCACATCAAAATGTTGTATTTCCTGCTACCGAGAGGATCACCACAGTTTGAAAGGTGCAATACGTAAGAATTATCCACCTGTCGGAGGCAGCATATCACTAGAGTAACTGCTAACTGCTGTTAACTGTAGCAGCCCTTAGCTAGCTCAGTTAGCCATGCAGCTTGCGGTTCGGACCTGGTGCTCGGGATTAGGGGTGTGTCAGTGTTTACACCGCTAGCACAGGAGCACAAAATGTTTTTCTACATAGTGTTGCTTTTAATACATTTATAGCTGATAGATAACTGATGGTAGAGGCAGTTTGCTTTCCCACTTGTTACTCTCCATTTTCTCCTAATTTATCTTCACTATTGGCACACTAAGCGTATATGTATGAATGTCTTGTAATCCCTTAATGATAGCCAGGATTTCATCTCTGCTTTCTTCAGTCCATCTCTCTTGCACCCTGTATTTACTTTCTTATTTATTGGCATATGTGGTCTCGCACATCATAAGGTCTTTAAATCCTGTAACAGCCCCTGGGCATTGAGCTTAAAACATGGCAAATTACATTGGACCTCAGCTGCAACGGAAAAGGGGAGGGCTCCCCCCACGGTATGTCAAAGTGTAATCCTCCATTCTAACACACTCCCTCAAGGTTTCTGTATTTGAACGTCTGTATTTTTCTTTTCCTGCACCTTGAGGTTATTATAAGACACTCCGAGTGATGTCTGAGATGCGGTGGCTTCTGCGAATTTCAGCTAGCCACCATAGAAATGGCAACTGTCATTCAAAACGCCAGTTCCCTGCAAAGTCCACAGATGGGGGGCATCGTTATGCCAGACACTTCCTTGATGAGGTAGAGAGAAGGTTTCCCAATCCCGCTAAGCTGAATGACAGCCAAAGACACAGTTAGAGAAAGTGGGACTGCAATGTCACAACACACGACAGCAGATTAGTAGGCATCTGGCAAGTGGACGTTAACTCGCTCTCCGAGTTCACGAGCAGGTCTGACACACCGAAAAGCCACAGTGACCACGATCAGCACGCAGGACATTCAGAGCACACGCAGCAGTCTTCTTGGCCTGCTACCCAGTTTCAAGGTGAGGAAGGCATTAAACTAAATGGGTGATACATTTCACAATCAAATAAAATAGGTAATGATGTGCCTGCAGCAGGTTCTATTCATGCATCTATTCAGTGCCAAAATACAGTATGCTGACCTGCTCCCACAAAAGGTGAATTGGGGTGTATTGCACACTCTGATGTAATTCATCACCATTATTAAATCTGTTTTTTTCCCGTCTTTGCTCATAATTGCCTGAGCCCGGTCCAAGTTCTTTAATTTAATTCTGTTAGATTAATTTCATGGTGCTGGGAGTGGTATTTACCGTTTAAGTAATATTATCACACAAAACACTTCTCCTCACAAGATCATTTCAAGTTAGCCTGAATGATGTTATGTCCAGCGACTGGCAGTTACTGAAGTGGCTTGCTAATTTTTCTCTTCTTTAAAGCTAAACTATGACTTCGGCAGAAGAAATAACACTTTCTTTCTTTTTCAGATTAGGTTAAAGCAAATTTAAGGGGTTTTATCAGCGATTACACTATTATTAGAATTGAGATTTTAACACCAAACTCTTTTCAAACACACGTTAATAATTAAGTGCTCATGTGTAGGTTAACAAATACCAATGTAATATAAATCTATATTGACTTTTAATAACCTTTTAATGGTGCACGTTTCCATGCTTTAAAGTTGATGATTAAGGGGGACCCATTGGCTGAAATGGATTATAATATTCATAGGTATGGGTAATAATTAAGTCATAATTGATTCATCGGTGTGTAATCACCTGAAGAGAATGAGAAGGAGTCTTTTATATCTAAAGAGGAAGTGGTTTCTATTCACCGCCATGTTACTACAGGAGCCCAGAAGGGACAGACAAGGGTAGGTGAGGCAAACAGTGTTAAGCTGGATGCAGTTTTCTCATACTGTCCAGTGCTGCAGCCCCCTCCTTCTGAAAAGCTCCGTTTTAGTTCCTGTCTCTTTAAGGCCCCACCTCCCGATTACCAAGTCTCCTCTGATTGGTCAGCTCAAACATGCCTGACCCGGCCTCGCTAACAACAACGGAGCAGCTGTGCTAAATCAATTCTTATGGGCCAAACTAGCCAAATTATGCGAATGTGTGAAGTAGTGATGTCACAAACTCACTGAATTAAAAGGCGGGACTACTGACGAGGCGTTTCAGGAGCAGTGTTCTCTGTGGGAGAGAGGAGCTTCTGTTGCTTGCAGACTTTGACCTTTTCAACTTTAAGACCTTTTACATGCGCAAGAACATAAATAAAATACTGGAAGAAAAGGGAAAGCATAATATGTCTCCTTTAATAATGTATGTTAATGTCATGTCAATGTCCCAGGATGATATTTCACATAAATAAGTGAGCCTATGAGATGTTACTGAAAGCCAAAAAAAGAATCCTGTTGACAGGCAGATGAAAAGTCAATGGAAAACAGACCAAAAAAATGTAATTGTACTTTAAGAATGTATGCTGAACTTTCTCATTGAAGCACAGAAAACAATACAGTTCTTGTTAGCATGTTCCAGCATTGCTCCATCAATTAATTCGGATTAGGGTCCACTTTACAGAGGCTGTAATCACAATGCTGCCGATCCTTTGATGTCGGAACAAATGAGTACAAAAATGGCCGAGCGGTCTTGTGAAGATTTGTTCTCCTTTTTCACCACCGAGAAGACTAGATCTCCCCGAAGTCAGTGAATCTCTTTCCCCCTCACAATGATGAAATCCTCCATTGTCAGGTTAAATGAGAGGATGGAGGATCCTCGCTTTTTGGGTTGAGAGAGTGAGAAAAAAAAAAAACCTCCTCTACACTTCCCCTGTTTGCCCAGCCATCCATTGAAGTCCATTTGCATTTTTGACATTTATGGGCGTGCTTCCTACACTTGCAGTATAATTTATATGACTTATACAGCTCATTTACAGATTGATAGCTGCCATTCTTAACTGGCTGTAATGAATGCCTCATCACTGCACAAAAGTTACTGTGCTGCATCCAACGTTGTGCCAGAGACTCCACGGAGCCACTTTCATTCTTCATTAAAATCCAATTTGTCTTTGGAAGAAAGAGAAGCAAGTGTTTTTTTAATGCATCATTTTACTCTGTACAAGGAAACACAATTTGCCATTAGGGTTCATCTTTCAAAACTAGACGCCAAAATGAAACAAAAAGAAGAATTCCAATTAGGGAAGAGTCACACAGTGAGTTCAGAGCGAGGGTGAGGTTTGTGGTCGATTGTTCTCCACGGCGATAAGGAAATGGCGAGGCAGCGGTTCCCAACTTGTACATCCCACTATCGAGCGTGTGACACTCATTTGTCCTTCAGAGGACCTTGTCCTGTCTTATCAGTCAACCGTTTACGTCCATTGTGATCTCGTCCTGACTACAATAGGAGGAACTTGTTTCTGTTCCGCTTCCGAACCGAGGTGGTTTTCGCCTTCTTAGCCGCGAGGGACACCTCACATTCATATGACCTCTTTTAACTACAAAACTCCACATTCCAATTCAGGCATCGCAAAAAAGAAATAGCGCAGCAGAATTGTGCCTTAGAGCGCAGATATACGCAATATGATGGCCGGGACATGATAGGGCCTTTATAGAATAAAGAAACACCTTGAGATGAAGCTAATGAATGCAGGAAGAATCTGACTCTCCTTTATGCTCAGATTAGTGTTATGCAAATGAGGAGCACACCGGTGGGGGGGAGGAAGAGGAAGGATTGCGTGCCAGCGACTGTCGGGGTCCCACCTGTTTCATCAGGCACAGAAGACCCTTTTAACCTGTCCACGCTGCCCTGAAAGAAGTCTCCCAAAGGGCTTTGTCATCCTCTGCGAAAGACAGCACATTCTGGATTTGCTTTCGAAACGGACGATTTAACAGACACCACCTGGTTTTCAAACCCGTTTTTCCCCCCGTCTGTTTCTCAACGTAACATGACACAAAGAGGGCCGATTGCCCTACAACACTTTCCTGCAGATCAGATGCAGATTTAAATCAACACACACCTTTTTCATATCAATGGCAATGGGAAAAAGGGGAAAACCCACATCATAGAATCAGGGGCTGCGAGCACCGCAACCGCTTTTCAGGAACACAAAAGGATAAATTGAAGAGGAGCTGTACACAGTGATCAACCTTTGTTCCCTACACCTACGCGTTCTCACACACACACACACACACACACACACACTCATAAACCTCTGCAAATGCAGTCCCAGAGAGAAAAGGCAATCCTCACAGCTCATGAATATTACAATGAGCTGGATCTGGGTCATTAATATGACACAGTCGTTACACTGGAGCCCAATTAGCAGTCAACATAGAGCCTGGAATGTTCCCCTGTTACTAAACATAATCACTATATCACTGCGACAGACTCCAGAGCAAGAGCGGATCAAACCTCACAATCACACACGAGAAAATATCAAGGACTCGTCGAGGAGGTCACGGCAGCTTGAGAATACTCACTCGACAACATTTAGAAATAGCACACCTGATCGACTGACTTCTGCGCGGCATGAAATCTTCTGCTATAAACAAACAGATTATTATGTAAGGCTGTGATGTCTGCCTTGTTTGTGTATTGCCCCCGCAGCCAGAGAGCCATCAAGCAAAAGATCTCCCTGTGGAGTACGCTAAAACGACTACACACATTGTCTGGAATATCTACAAATAAGAAAATCTAGCCACCACAAAACTCTAAGAAAGTGCCAAGAAGAATCTGAAAAGTTTCTCGCAAGAGGTTCAAACTGTTCAGCACTCCTCTGAGTGGTCACTCTAATTGAGACTGATGACATGATCCCCATCTGGCTTCCCAAACACAAAAACTGCCAAAATCAATTCATAACTAAGCTGGAGGATTGAAGCATGTGGATCAGGGATTGGTCCCCCATCCACCAGTTTCTTCAAACACTGATTAACACACAAGACACTTTACCAAGAATTCTGTTGAATCGAGTGTGATGTTTTCTGGTTGCTAGTGTGGTATTTTTCTTCACCTAGAAGATTCTTGAAAAGTGTTGATTGACCTGATCTAACCTCACTGCTGGCAGATTCTTAGAAAGCTAGGCTTTTGGATCTCAATAAAAGACGGATATATTTGCAAGTGGAAGCTTTGTAGTGGGTTTTCAACAGCAGGTCTCTTCTTCAAATCTAACCCAGAGAAAGACTGTAGTCAAGCCAAGAAAGGCCCTTTTTATAAATCAGTCAGAAATTATTGCACAGTCAGCACTAGATAATCATTTTCTACACAAAACAACTGGATTTTTTAAATCCTAATATACTGTGACATTATCCTACTCACTTGGATCCGCTCTGTAGTGCATACGTTGGCTCAATAATACCTACGTGTGCTTCCATTCAGACATATCTGCCAATGGTTAAATTATGTTAATGAATTCACTCAAAGGAAATGAAATATGACAAGGCCTTGAATGTTGTGCGAATATTTTCTCTCCTCGGTGACAGACGGGCTGCAGCCAAATGCTGAGGAGTCTGGCATGGGCTCCAGGAGGCTAGCCACTGGGCTGTAGGCAGGCGCGCACACACACACACACACACACACACTAAACACACACACACGTTTCTCTCTTCCCATCAAGCATGATTGGCTATCTCTCTACTGCCTCTCAACTACTCGAGAGCTGTTTTCGTCCATGACAACCTGCACACATGCAGATTAACATCGGTGAGAACTTCCAACAGTCGCCGTTTTGTGAAAATGTGTTAATTTGAAATAAAATGTCACATTTAAAGTGAAAAAAAAACAAAAAAAACATGTCTGTTTGTTTTCTCATCTTTGCTCTTGACAAGCTGCCTGTTTGGAAACAAGAGCAAAGAGTTTCATTATATGAGGTGGCATCTGTTCGGGATTAATTTGCGTTTTGTATGAGGGAGATTACCCATTAACAAGGCATGCACGAGCTCCTCTCCATCCATCCAGGCCTCTCCGCAGCGAGAGCTCAAAGCTGCTTTTTTTTTTTTACTTGCCTCCCTCACACATGCGGCAGAGGAACGGACTGACAGCCGCTGTCACAAGGCCTTGACCTGAGCAGAGAAACAGACTGGTACCTAAGCAGACTCCATAGAGACAACTTGGATTAAATCAAGTGTAAGTCTATCCTTGTCAGATCAAAACTATCATAGTAGGGCAGCCTTGCCTACATGCAGGTGCCAGGATGAGTGACACATTAAGGTCAGAGACTAACACGGTGAGTTGGTGAGCGGGTAGTGGGAAAAAAAACACACACACACGGATACCCAAACGGATACACACTCAGTTACACACACATCATGCACACATGCATGCACATGCGCTCAAGAGTGAAAGCAGATAAATAATTGTGAGCACGTAACAGAGTATGAAGTCTGTCCTCTCCTGTGTCTGTGAGGTTTTTTGTGTGTGTCAAACATTTAACAGTGGGTGTGTTTCCTTGTGATTAAGCAGACCTGTGTGTCTTTATAGGTGTGAGAGATTATGGCTTTTTCCCCCCTCAGAATGATCTAATGTCTGTTCAGCTCAACAGTCCGAGAATGTGTGACCGCTAGCCGGGGTGTGATCCTGCTGTGTTGTATTGTGGGGTTTAGACTGATGACCGGACTCCCGCTACGAAGCCGGCTTGAGCTACCATCTGATAGCCAGCCTGATTGGGTTTATGAGTTAAAAAGCAGATCTGGCAGACAGACGGCAAAGCTCGGCCCAGATGTCCAGATCCCAGACACTCACTCTGCACCCCTGGGTCTCCAGAAGGGCACACACATGTGCTTTCACTCATGCAAACACACACACACACACACACACACACACTGCTGTAATAATAATATGCAGGAGAATTAGGGTTCATTTTGAGGTCTCCGTTTTACAGTATTTTACTGTTGTGCTCCAGACGACACTAAATGGCTTTTGATTACGGGACATCTCATATGCACTTAACAAAATTTATATGAAACGGAAAAGACAATCATAGAGGCCAAACCTCACATTTAAATTTCCCTGTTATAACTGATCCGAAGTTGATTTAATTGAATTGTGTACCCATGTATGAAGATCCTCTCTCTTCATTTCTGTCTTTCTCTGCGAAGCAGAACTTACGAGATTTCATTTTAAAACAACACGCACCCATGGGGAAGTAATGTTTCTTTTCTTTTTCCTTAACCAATGAATGAGCAACGGCTTGTTCAGCAGTCACAAGCTGATGAGACCAGTCTTTACTCTGCCTAGCCCAGGGTCAAACACAGTGAAGGCGACTGAAATGCACTGCCTTGTAATATTACAGCTTTGTGAGGTGTTTTCAAAGGGCAGCTGAATTTTTCATTTCATCTTTTTTTTTTTTGCTCAATTTGATTCATGCACATCGCAACAGCTGCAAGGTTGCCACTGACTTTTTTTTTTTACTGCCCTTCAGTGCGACTCGCATCCAGGTTCCCTGTATGTTGATGATTGCACTTGTGAAAGCCACACTGAAAATTAAATGGATCCTAGTGTAATCCTATTTCTGCTTCGTTGGAGAGCCAAGTGAGAAAAAAAAAATCTTTTGCAACTACCCCTGCAGATAAAGCTTGCAATTTGTTATGGACAAAGCACTGTATGAAAGAAAGGCCTTCTTCTTCTCCTCTGGGAGAAGCCCATCAGCTCTAACAGGTCAAGTATCCATTACAGCTACAGGGCGTTTTCTTTTCATCTAAAAAACAACACTACAAGTTAAAAGGTAAGCGTTACATCCTCTTGGGGATGCACGCACATGCTCGTGTCTACTATAACACAGATCTTCTTTGGCTTTAGTACCTCCTCAGAGGCTGAGGAAGTGACAGGAAGTTCACAGGATGCATGTGAAGAAAGTATACAACAACGCACCGATATAACCAGCAGCAGATTTAAAGGTGCACTGTGTAGTCCTCGAAGGACAACACAATTTCATACTGTTTTACTTTGTTTATATGTGGCGGACCCTGCCACCTTACTAGCTTCAAACTGTGTTCTGGGACCTTATTTTCCTCTGAGAACAGCTATTCAGTTAATTTCTTCTACAAAACTACATAGTGCCCCTGTAAAGGTTTGTAGCATTTTAAAAACAGCCGCCAGTATTAAATCTAGATTCTCACTGGTTTTGTCACTGAAGGCTGGTGTCCATTGAAAACCTCTATTTTAGCTAGCAGCTCATAAGCAGCCTGGGGATGCACAAGTCATGGCTCTGTTGCTATGCGACCACCGAAAACCAGTTTGAAGGGCATCGCTCCAGTTCAGATGTTTTTAACTTTGGGTGTTTAGAGCACCCGAGCACGCTCAGCTCACTTTAAATTCCATTGTCAACAGCAAAAAGATTGAGAAGACAGCACTTGAGAGGGAGGTCTCCTGTCCTCTCCTTCCCTGACTTCAATTTTCTTCTTTATTGTCCCTCTGCTTTTTTCCCTCTAAGGAGGACTTAAATATCTTACCTCCATGAGGCACGATCCGTAAAAAATAAAGGGAAGGCAGTAAGAGATAGCCCGCCACCCTTTCCGGGCCCATTTCACCTTTTAATTTAGCAACAGGAATTAATGTGGTGGCCTGGGTCAGAATCACTTTAAACAGACGCTGCCCCGAAGGCAGGAAGAACGACAGTGCTGCAAATGTGTATGTTTCTGTTAATGTGTGTGTGTGTGTGAGTGCGTGTTTGTGCCGTCGTTAGCATTTGCGCTGTACTCATGCAAGCTGTTATTAATGGAGCCGTCACATCAGTCCAACCTCGGGTGCTGTCACTCTCGTTTTAGCACCATGTGACATTACAGTGAGGTCAAGGCAAGAGAGAGTGGCAGCGGAGAGGAAGGTGAGGATTACTAAGTGGAGAAGACACCATCATCACGACTGGCAAGGTGGGTGATGTAAGGCAAGTGGTGAGTAATGATGTGCCCGGAATTCAGGTCAGTGCTCTTAGCTGAATTTTCACGAAAAGGAAGCCGAGGAAACCGGGAGAGAAAAGTGATGGAGCTGGATGGATTCCTGTTTTGCCCTGAGTCACAGCAGCAAAAAATATTTCAAGCTGTTGTTGTTTCAAAATAGCAAAGAATAAAAAAAAAACACACACCGGCAAACACTTGAAACGCTGCCACGCTGAACACACTTATCTGTATTCCATTTAATCCACTCCTGCTCCCACGATAACAGTGGCAGAGGAGGGTTAGGGAGGAAAAAAAAGAAAAAATGAAGCAGTGCTCCCTGGCCTCTAGAATGACAGAATGGCACTTTTATGATGTCTCCCAGATTATTCTCTGAGATGGATGGGCCGAGTCGGAACACCGATTGATTAATCCATCGACTGACGGAATGTGCTGCGGCCGTAACCCTGCTCAGCTGTTCTTTCCCTGGACAGAACATTCAGCCAGACGTGCTGGAGAGGATGACTAATGAGTGGGGCTACTGCAGACACTGTTCACGTCTGTCTGTGTGTGTGTGTGCTGCGACCGGCGTGCCTGTTGATAGACCGGGTTATTTTTATAAAAGCATGCGCAACATGCGGTCTCAAGTTTCAGATGATCGTCCACGTTGGGTAAATCAGATTAGACACAGCTCCCCTTTTTCCCCACTAAAGACTAAACTGGGTTGTATTGTGACAGTGAGCAAAACGATGACAAACTGCTACATTTTTTAAAGCCGACCAACACGACCACAACGCTCTTGTCAAAGCAGCGCATGCATCATTTACCCTACAGGCAGCAGCACGCTTTTAAAAGAAACTTGGGTGTGGGTTTGTATCACCTTCACAATAGCTGCCGATGATGCAGACTTGCAACACCGTGTCAGGGACCATCACGTTAGAGCTTACTCACTACCGGCTTGTGAGAGCGTCTTCCAAACGTCAGTCCCTTTTAAAAGGTGTCTCGCTCTTCTTGCCTCTCTCTGCAGCTATGCATGATTAATCGCCACAGGGCTGACCTCGCGTGTAAAAGCAGCAATCATCAGCCATGATGGACTTCGCGTAGCTTCTACATGTACGTACATCACTGCTGCTTCCGGCGAGACCTCGAAATCCTCCATACTTCTATATTTTCTTCGCCGAGAGCCGATAAGGACTAACTTCTGATAAATATGGGGTTTGTCAGGAGCTGGGCGATTTCTTTGTTTTGCAAAAGTGTACATGAACTTTGCCACTGAACTAAAATTGAAACATTTCCCACAGTGCTTAAACCTGCAAACATTCAATCATCCCTAATTATAAGGACACCTTCTTGTGTACATTAATCATTGCTAATTCCAGTGTAAACACATGCAGCTGGCAATTGTAGGAGGTCAAAGATAGAATGTGTAACCTTTCCCCATTTAATTGTTCGAAAGCAAGGCCTTTGTTATAAATGTGTTGAGTTGTCTATTTATTTGATCCCGAATGTTTCCTACAACGTTCAAACAGAGAAAACAATAATTTGAGGTAATGCCGTGTTTCACATGGTCGCTGTTGCCATAACATCGGATGATACATCAGAGAGTGAGCGAGGAAGTTGGCATTATGCTCATTTTCAGGTTCATTATTTCATTTTGGGTTACTAGTAGAAGAGGTTTACACACATAAAAGCTCGAAACACATCAGTTTCTCATACTGTCCAGTGCTGAAACGCTCTGTTTTAGTGACTGTCTCTTTAAGGCCTTCCCGCCTGAATACCCAGTCTCCTCTGATTGGTCAGATCACACATGCCCGACCCAGCATCTCTAACAACAACAACAACATAGCAGCTGTGCTAAATCTATTCTCATGTGCCAAATGAGTGTGATGTCACAAAGTCATGGAATTAGAGGCGGGACTACTAATGAGGCGTTTCAGGAGCAGTGTTTTCTGTGGGACAGATGAGCATTTGTTGGCGGACTTTGACCTTTGTAACTTTCGAGACCTTTCACATGCAGGATAACAGATATAGAACACTGAACCTTTAACTTAACCTTGTCAGTGAATATTTCAGTCACGCAGATGGATTTACATTAGCGGTTCTTTTAAGGTGCACTATGTAGTTTTGGGGAAGAAATTTTAAGTTTACATGATTACCACGTTAATATTGTAAATATTGAGTTTGAATTTCTTCTCCAAAACTACGTAGTGCCCCTTTAACGATTAAGAAAACACCTCCATTGATCCCAAGCTGCTTCACAACATTGTCTAAATTCTTCTTTTTTGTCTTCACTGTTTTAACTCAGCAGAAAAGAAATTGCATATTGTGCATTTAAATGCAACACACTGAATATCTGAATGTGGATACATGAACAAACTTAGCCTAGATATAATAAGAGCCAGTATATTGTTGTGCTCTTTGAATTTTTGGTATCATTAAACCATTACACTGTCAACCTCATCTTTATATAATAAAGGCTTCCTTTATCTCCATTATTAGGCATCCCAGCTCCTATCTGGCCTCCTACTCCAGACCTCCTGCACCGCACTGCATGGTCTCTAATACAATAGGCAAGGGAGTAGATAACGGATCACTGTAACTTCTTTCTTTTCTCGATGAGTGAAACCCCCTGAGAGGTTTTATACCCAGTGAAGATGAAAAATGTAGGGGTGGCTCCATTATTGATACAAGTCCCCAGCAGTGAAAGAAATGAATGCTAATGGTGTCCTAAGCCGGGCTTTACGGAGATTAATCCGATTTGAGAAATGAACATTTTATTACATGGCACAAAGTGCTGGCCCTGATCTGAACTGAGTCACAGGCTGAGGAGGGAAGCAATGACAAAGGGAGAGTGGGCAGGGAACACGGGTACACAGTCTGTCGCTCTGCAACACCCTGGGCCCCTCGTTGCAGTAGTGCCCTTTTCCAGCTGAGAAGTTCATTAATTTTCTGACACGGCTGCTTGAAATGATTTTCAATAGATAAGTCAGACAACAATGGCTGGAGAAATTGGATGGAAAATAGATGTCTACTGCAGCAACATTATCAGCTGAGGACTGGCTTTGTGCAAGCAGCAGGAAGTCCCTCTTGGTCCCTCTGCTGCACCTGCTCTGACGCCGCTTCCCACTGCTCGGAAGGACTAATAGGGACACACTGGGGATACAACTGTTGTCACTCTAGCATAAAGTGAAACAAACAAACGGTGATCCACATCCATTTTCAAGAAAGGGAAAAAAAAAAAAACCCTCCACGGGGATGAGAGGAAAGGTCTGAGAAAGTGGAGGAGGAACAGTCCTTCCACTTATTACCATGAATCACTCTGCGCCAGTTGCCAACAAAACAACTGCAATCTCGGGGAATATGCGGGGAAGGATTTATCACGCTAAAGCCTCTGACGGGGCAAAAAACATAAAAATCAGCCGTCTAATTTGTCTCCCCAAGGTGATGTCGCTCCATCATACGGAGGGCTTTTCTTTTCGCTGGGTGAATAATGTCCGCCATGTTTCTCACTTTCACAGGTGAGAGAGGCAATTCATTCTTTGTCTGAGGAGTGACAGCCCACCTCTATTTATGCTTTTACCACCAACACCTGTTCATCAACGACATGACAGACATCTATTTTTAAGCTCACAAAAGCACTTGATATGAAAAATGTAACAAGTATTCAACGATAGATAGATAGATAGATAGATAGATAGATAGATAGATGGTGTTTTGCTGTACAACTCACTGTTTAACTTCTTCTATACCACTGCCATAAATCTTTAAAAATGTGTCATCTGTTGCTTCCTTGCATACTGAGGGAAGAGGGGGATTATATTCAGCTGACTAGTGGCTCAGAATGTCGAGCCATGGACTACAGCGTCCATGCCTCCCTCAGCTGAGCAGAGGCAGGATTTTAATTTCAGCACCACGTAAGAAGGACAGCTCCCTCCCAGACTGCCACAGAGGCGCCTTCTGTGTAAATCACGCGAAGAAGAAGGAGAACGCAGCCCAGTGTGTGACGATATGAGCAACAGTCAGATGCAATCCTTGACTTTTAGCCTACTTAATATGTAATAAAGTCTTTGCCATACATTTCTTTTCATCAAAGGAAGCACATACTCCTGCTAAATATGCCGAATTTCAGGTTTTAGCTGCAACTTGAGGGCACGCAGGTGCAGGGTGGATGAGATGGAGAGGCGCATGGATGGATTCGCAGTCACAAACGCGTAAAACACACTTACCACACTTCCTTTCCCCACTTATTTCCCCTCGCTCTGTTTTGTAGGACCAGCCAAACTCTCTCTCTCTCTCTCTCTCTCTCTCTTTTTTTTTTTTGGTTAACTGTTCATGGCATCCGAGCCCGACGCTCGCGCACTCAGCTCAAGGGCGCGCAGCGAAAACGCAAGCAAGAGCCGCACGCGAGAGCGCGCATCTTTCTCCTTATCTTCCAAATCAGCGCGTGATTAGAGATCTTTTAGTTAGAGGCCGCAGTATCAGTGGAGGGGGGTGGGGAGGGGGGAGCCTTTGGGAATGCTGTGCCCTGATTTAGTTCATATCACCGCAGTCATCAAAAGGAAGATGAAAGGCTCCCACATTTGGACACAACAACAGCAAGGACAGCCTGTGAATGGGCTCACTTATGTTACAGGCACGAGTGAAGCAATCAGACCAACATCCCTTTTTCTTTTTTTTTCTTTTTAGTACACCGCAAACACTTACTTACTTGTTCACAAAGACGCCGGGTTCTGCAGGGTCTCTGCCTCAGACGGAGATCGGTCCCTCTTCCGCTCCCATCCCCAAAAAAACTGCATCGAAAAAAAACCCATCCGCAATTCTCAGGCGATTTTGCAGAATCCGTGCTGATATTTTCTTGTGAGACATTGTGCTCCCGCTCTCAAAACGACGTGGTATGTAATCCACACATCAGTCTGGATGACATGCCATTAACTCTCACAGTGATGATGATAATGCATCCGATATTTCCTCCTTTTCTCTCTCTCTCTCTCTCCCCCTCTCTCTCTCTCTCTCTCTTCTCAGGACGCGCAGAGCACAGAGGCACCCACAAGTGCCATTGTTGAAACTACTCTCCCGATGCAAAGCGATGCCCACCGTGATTCTCCAAATGATGAGTTAGGCGAGGTGATGGAGCCCAGGACCGGTTTTTTATTTTCTCTCCCGTCTAAATTGAATGTTTTAGAAACAGGAGTAACCTCTCCACGGCGTGTAGAGCGCTGATCAACCTCGTGTGGTCAATTTCCAGGTGGATCCATCCTGAAAAGCCCGTCATTAGACTGTGTGACACACCATCAGCCGCGCGTTGTGGGGGCAGAGGTGGGGTTATTTTAAGGTCCAGCTCTCTGTCGTTTTTCAAATGCAACTTTTCTTCAAGTCCCCCCCTTTTTTTCTTTTTTTTTTTTACTTCTTAGTCATCAACCCCGCTGAATCTGATTAGATTTCACCTCACAGCTCAGTGCGGATTTCAAAACGCTTATTTCTGTGGTTATCTCGACGAAAGAAGTCCCGCAGTTCAGTGACTGGATAGGCATCCTGTACATAAAGTTGAAAAAATATCTCTCTCTTCTCTTCGGGTTGCTCCGATTTCCATTTTGGAGAGGAAAGATGCGTTAATCTGGGATGCAACATCGAAAAAGGGGGTGGTGGTGGGGGTGGAAACCCAGCAGGTATCCTCGAGAAGCCTTCAAAACCCCATCAGAAATTCAGACAGCGGCTTCAAGTGTATCACCAAAAAGAAATAAAGAAAAACAATCTCAGATCTTACATGGTTTTCCCCGCACTGAAATTCTTGATTCGCCCTGTCTGGACTGGAGTTATAGTTCATCCAAGGCTGTCATCACTTCTGCGCCCTCGCTCCATCTACATGTCGCCCATTCGAGCCTCGCCTATCCATCGATATGACACACACGGGGCTAAAAGAAGTCGTTTGAGGGTTATTATCCAAAGAGAGCTGATCGTCCAAGCCCCAGTCTTCTTCTCCTCCTCTGCCGACTGCAGTGTGTTTTAAGCTGATCACAAATCACCTCGTTCCAATACGCGCACGCAGGCTGCCTGCATCCGCCAGGCGCGCTTTTTTTTTTTTTTTTTTTTTTTTTTACAGTACCTCAGTGCGCTCGGCTTTTACGTACCCAAATAATAAAAAAAAACGCGCGGAGAGGAGAGGCGCAGCACGCCACGGACGGACACTGAATTGATAAGTGCAAAGAAGAAGGAGGGGGGGGCACCATGTAGGTTACCTCCCACTGACAAGCTGCTCTCTCCATGTGAGACCCGCTCCGCCAGTCACTGCTGGTGGTTCGGCAGCCCGCGGGACTGTGGAGAGCGAGGGGGCAGGCGGGTTTGCCTTCACATTTCTCTCCGTTTTGAAACTTCTGTGGCTCCCCCTGAACAAATGTCTCCACAGCAGGGAGCGCACGGCCCGGTCCACAACCCGGGAGACTGGCTTTAATTAATAGATTCTCGACCTTTGTCTTTCGCATCCATTTGGTCAGTTTTAATAAAGGGGGGGGGGGGGGGGCAGCGAATGCAAATTATTGTTTAAAGCGCGCATGGAGAGGGAGGTGGAGGAGGGAGGGGTGGAGGTGGATAGGCAGGGGAGACAGAGAGGAAGAGAGAGAGAGAGATTCCTCCCATGTGTCTCCTGCAAATGGGACACGACTGCCACCTACCGACTCCCCTCGCCATGTCTTGCTGTGTGACAGTGTGATAGTGCCCTCGGGCTGATTGTCGCAGAGGATTGCTCTCCCCTGACAGCCTGCGTTATGTTTATATAGGGTAATATATATCACATCTATTTGTATTTGGAAAAAAAACGCTGTAGGGTGCGATATGAGACGCAGGCCTACCATCATTGTTTATGAAGGAGGGTAGCAGAGTGAGCACAGGGGCCCGGATGAACGAACAGCACAGCAGTGAGGTGAAGAGAGCTGTGACAAGTTTGACAAATCCAGAAAACAGTTTTAATGTAACGGTCTGAACAGGCGTCGTCTGCGAGCAGGCCTCAGCACTCCTAAACGCTGCCTCTGTGCTATGAATTATGAAACGCTCCTTGCAGATTTTTTTTTTTTTAAGCATGGCGGCTGACACAGGAGACTTCAGGGCCTTCAGAGAGATTATTGCCTGTGAAACGCTTATCTCAGGCAACCTGCTGTACGCCACGTATTATGCTAAAGTCAGTCATATTCAACAACATGCACAGAGGAGCCAAAAAGGGATGAATTTGCAGATAGCAGAGTGAGAACTGGGGATGAGGCGGGGGTGGTGAGGAGGTATGCATTCACCTAGATGTGAGAAAACATTTGAATGCCAGACCAGGGGATCTGTCCATCTCACTGTCAACATCTGATCTCATTTCCCCCTCAGTGCTGAGGGCGTTGCATCATTCATCTGTCTTCATAACTGTCGACCTGCCTGTCTGTGCGTCTGGCGCGTGGTGGTAAAGAGCACCGCCCTCTTGCTTTTTCCACTGGAAGGAGACATCATTAAATAGCTCAATTCTTTCACTCCATTCTTCTCGCCTTCACGTTTTCTTTCCTCCACTCCGGCCAAGCAAATGAAGCCTATTAACGCGCGCATGCACACTTTCGAGAAAGCCAAGCTGCGTTTTTTTTTTTTTTAAACGTGTAGTACCCTCCGCGTTTCCATCCCGGTCACATGTAACTGCTGAGGTCACTTCTGAGTGCTCTCTTCCATAATTTGTGCCGTGCTTCTTGTATGACAGCCCTGCTTAATGGTTTTGATTTAAAGCTTTCACTTCTCCACACCAGCTGGGAGTGTGTGTGGATCTCTGGTGACCACTCCTTAATACTTAAGGTCTTATTTGCTGTGTGGGAAGCATCACTGGAGGCCAGACCCTTTATCTTGATTTATGTAGCTTTTGAGCTCGTTGCTGTCGGAAACACTCGGCTTCCTCGAAGTGCAGCTTTTTGGAATATTGTTGGCCGAATCCATCATCTTCAACGCTCAACATTCATGTGTTGATCGGGAAATGCATTCTTCTCCGCTGACATGACACATGACGACCTTTTTTTACTGGTGTGAGCACAGGTCCTGAACACCATTGAAACATCATAGTAAAGATCACTCTGTCCTTGGAGGGCGTTAAAGAGGCGTTGTGCTGCCATTGTAAACAATGTGACCTTGTTCCCTGAAAGGGCACGACATATACAAGACTCTGGAGGCCAGTTACTCCTGGAGTGGCAAGGGCGAGTAAAAAAAAAAAAACCTTACTTAAGGGAATGCTCCAGTATAGATTATTGGTTATGCTTTCAGCGTCGTCGTAAAAGTAAGGATTGCTCGACATTAACAATGTGAATTACAGACGCAGCGGTGATGTCGGCTTTAGAAATGATCGTTTTTTACTGTACCGTGTTCTTTACTGTCACTTTGCTGAGGCCACCCCGAAAAAAGCTGCTGCTTTGACAGAAGAGAGTTAAAAGCAAAGACGGCTTAAGGCGCCCAGATCTCTTCCTCTTCCCTGAGAGTAATATGTTGTCAGGGCCTGAATAATACATGTGTTGGGATGCAATTAGATAATGTAATAATCATGTCGGGCATGCCACGTAGGTCTCATCCAGTGATCAAACAGAATATACGTACACATAGCGTAGGTTTATCCAAACATAACGGAGTAAAGAGTTAAGCACGGAGCTAAATGGACAGCAATGCCATGTTACAAGGGATAAACATAAAATATACAATCTTAGCTGCTTGCTCGGCTCTGCAAATGTCAAACTGAGCTGCTGAGAAGTTGGCGAGAAACAGAAAATTGATTACATTAAAATCACTCTACAGTTATAATAACGTAAAACTAAGTTGCTGTAGGGTTATTATACTGTAAAATGAGTGTTGTGAATAGTGTTGCCAGTTTTTGAACCCTAACCAAGTGTTTTTTCTGCCTAAACCTGACGCGACTATAAGCACAACGTTGTCATAACATAAAATTAAATATTGAACATAATAAATGTAACGCTGAAACACAAAAACATGTGAAACGACAGATATTCTGTCAATTGTGTCGTTATCTCACTGTGTTTTATAAAACAAACACTATCCTTCTGTCTGACGTTCACTCTACCTGCTCAGACTGACTGAGAATGGGGGTACTGTGGCACCTACAGCTGCCCCTTTTAAAGGATGCTCTGAATACATTAATAATGTGCGTTATTTATTTTGAGATCTTGCATTCATTATTCATGATGTTGTTTCGGAGGGTATGAGACATCACTGCTGATATCCTGCAAGGCTCAGAGGCGATGAAATAATGTAGTCAGGTGCGTTGTGAGCGCGAAGATGGAGAAGGCAAGTCCGTGGGCCCGCGAGAGCGTCACACCTGGCTCGTTTCCATTCTGCTCCACCAGCCTTAGTGCCACCTTATATAGTGTAGCGTAAGAAGCTTGTCTAGTGTTTGATATCTCTCTTTGCTTGCGCCTGTTTCCACTGTACTCGCCATATGCTTCAACCACGGAAGAGTCAATGAGCACGCAGAGTCAATGAGAGGAATTCCACAAACACCTCGGCGGCGGTCTCGTCTGCGAGATTCAAAGCAACTCATCAAATTTCACGGACTTGATAATTAGGTGCATCAATGCGTTTGCCATCCTATTAAATCTCCACTTTGATCCACACTAATCTCTAACTGTACTTCTTATCCAAGGCTTTCTTTGGCCCATAGGGCTCGCGATTGAAGAATGAATTCTTAGTTTCCATTAGGCCACTTCTGGCTCGGGTTCTGGATCCACCAAACGAATCTGGGGTAAATTAAAATAATTCAAAAGCATGCTTCGCCCTAATAACGTTCTCTAAGCCGCTTCGACTGCACGTTATAATGGTTGGAGGAGACTGGATGGCTGGCTTAGTTATTGGATATTGGCTGCAACTCAAATCATTATCAAGCAATGAGAAGGCCCACACTCACTGAAGGATGAATCAGTTGATGATCATTAAATAATCAGTGTATTACTTATCACATCATGGCGCATCATCATCTGTCAGTGGTCTCCTTTAAAAGGTTAACTTCGCCAATTTTCGACCTTAATCTCTATCTATCAGAAATTGGAAATCTGCCCTCGGCTTCATAGAGCGACTTTGAAAACACCAAATGAGTTGCTTTAAAGAATTACATTTGTTCATACAAGGAAGAAGTTTTAAATATCATTTCCATGAGGCTCTTCTTATATCTGCCTATAGCTCATAGCTTATGATACTTGCAGCTGTGGTTAAGTTACTGAGCTGCATGTTGATTGTGTCCCATTATTTTGAATCATTATTATTACCACCGCTTCCGGAAGTTGCACGCAATGCATTCTGGTACATGTAGGTAGGCTGTGAAAGCAGGAAAACAATAATAACCCAACTGTCTCTTTGAAGACACCACACACTGAGGAATTTACTGCCTCACTGAAGTACATTTACCATCAACACTGATTGGGATATCCACATAAAGCATGGCAGATTCCTCCTTTAACATGCACACTTGAATTAGCATTGCTAACACATGGACACTCCAGATTGGAGCACATAAATGGTATCATTTCCAACTGGATGCCTGTTTGACTGCATAAGTATTTCTAATGGTTTCTGTATCTCCAAAGACACTGAGCATGACCTCACACTGGGAATCTTGAACATCCATTCAGGCATACTTCCAATGAGGAAGGTCCAAATAAGCACAGAGGGCTCTCTCCCACTGCGCCTGACTTTTGAGTGGTCTGTTTAAATATGCAAAGAGCCCTGGTTCGATACAACAGACGGGAGGGCAATTTCTCTAAATCAATAAATATGCATGGTATATGTCAAAGGGGGGCTTTCGATTGTGAATATCTCTTAAAAAAATAACTATCTTTTGAATTATTGCACCTAATAGAATAATATAGAATATATAATAATAGAATACAATTTAAAAAATCATAATATCCGCTTCTTAGGTCTGTTGATGTAAAATCTTTGGAGGGAGATTACTGAAGCTGTAAAAGTCTAAAATCAAGCTCTTTGTTTTTATAAAATTTTGGATAAGCATTCAAATTTATGGGAATTTAACTTCCTCCTGTTTTAATTTGAAAAGATTTAAACTTCTAAGCAATTCATTTTTCTCTCAGATAATTTGTGGTAAAATTATACTTCATTTGAATGGATAAAACATGCTGTTTTTCCACCTGTGCCGTCATTTCTCAAAAAAAAAAGAAGACATGAAGCAATGTGACCTTAAGACGGCTCCGAGCTCATGCCCCGTACGATTTGACAGCGAAAATAAAAGTTTGATTCATGATTTTGGAAGAGCTCCATTATTCAACGAGAGAACATTTCAGAGGAAACTCAGTGACTACAGATGAAATGTTGCAAGACTTATTGCCATTTGAACACTTGCCAGTGTTTTGGCCATATGGTAAAATACAGCCCGAGCAAACATGCTCTGACAAACTCAGGAGTTTGCCCACATTTAGGTGAGGTGGGGTGGCACTGAGACGTTGTGTATTCCTTTCACCCTGCATACAACTTCTTTTGTGGGTCATGACTAAGTGCAAGTATCACAATTTTGTGATGCAAAGATGATGTAGGCAGCTGAAATATGCTGTGTAAATTTGATGGAAAGGGAGGCAAAAGGTGGGAAAAAAATGATATTGGTGCTACAGAGCATGACGAAACGTGGTTAAGTACAATAAAGGGTCCATCCAAAACATGTTTTTGAAAGTTGGCTGCTCTCTCAAGCTTGGTGGTTTATACTTCACTTGTGCACCATCGTTCAAAGATTTTTTTTTTTTTTTTTTAATCTGTCAGGTAAAATCTCATGTCCTGTAAATCACATTTAGGTGTGTGGGAAAACACAAAATATATAAAATAAAAAATGTTATACATGCATACATACATACAAACACAGTTATCGACATTGCAGTTCAGAATATGTTTGCCAAGACTTCCCCACCCTGCCTCATGCAAATGTCAAGAGAAAATGTACCTTTATATGTGTGAAAAATCAAAGCTTCATGTGAATTGAGTATTTTTCACATTTGAGCAGCTATTTTCACATGTGAACTAAGATTTTAACATGTGAAAAGAAAACTACATTGATAACATTCGTATGTTCAACTTTACAAATATACTAATTCAAAGTGGTATTCTAGTGTATGTTGTAAGTATATTGTAAATTATACATATGTAAAGTTAAAAAAAAGGAAATACACTAAATTGCAAATTCTTATGACAGTAAGTTCGCATACTGTTATGATCCCTATAAAGCAATCCTGAAGGACAGCGGTTGCAGGTTTGGAAACGAACACTGCACAAATCACAAAAAGGGTCAAAGCAAATTGGTCCCTTGGTGTCTAAAAGGTGGCGGTGGGAATAAAACACACAGCCACCCACTGATTCTATCAAAATGATAGACGATTAAAAGGATTGGACCCAAAAACCAAAGGTGAAGTGGGAGTCACTGGACGGGGTTGCAGTCAGCTGAGGGAGAACATCACAGGTGCACCCGATAGCTCCTGATGACCTGTGACCTTCACCTTGGGAGGATCTCTGATCTCTGTCCATGACACTATTTACATGCCCTTTGTTTTACAATGTGCTTTCTTGTACTGTACTTTAATTTTACTTATTTTAGTGTACTTACAAACAGTGTACTTCAATGTTAATTTAATTTGAAGTTGTACCTCCTTTTAAAAAGTATACTAAATTGCACATACTTTGCGCCAAGTCTAATAGGTGCTGGACTTGTTTTAGTGGAGAGGAAGATCAATCCTCACACACAAAAAAGAGCCCAGTCTTTTGGCCTCAGACCTGAGGATGAAAGATGTGAACATGTGCCAGAAGCTCCACGTTCCCCGCGGTAATGAAATGCATATTCCACAGAAACATCCTCCCAGGATATTGACTGTAAATGAAGAAATGAAGTATCGAGCACTTGAGAGATTATCATGCAGAAGCCGGAGCTATCTCCAACGCTTTTATTTCAGGAATTAAGATGGAATTTATTGGTCATTAGCGGTTTCCTCCGTCATTCATTACACGTTTTTTATACGTCCCAATGAATATTTTTAATGTCCTCGTCTCAAAATGTCGAGCGCTCCCTCCTGCACATATTATATTGTTTTTCTTTTCTGGGACAGCGTAAAATATCACATCGAAAATGGTTGTAGAAATGGATAAATGACAAGAACATTGATTACTTAAAAACAACAAGTTTACAAATACATATCTCTCCTTTATCATAGTGACAGGTGTATTTTTAGAAATAATCCAACCTCAATAGTGCAGTCCCTGTAGAAATGCTTTGTAACAATAAAGTCAGACGTCTCAAGTCAAGCATGACTGGCTGTTTTCCTCTGCAGGTGAACAAAAGCCCACAGAGATATACTATGCGTGACAAACCGCTGATGGAACGTAGACAGATCTCGATGGGAGCGTTTTTAAACAGAGTATGTTTAGCATACTGTTCGGTGTGTGTCTCCTCCTACAGATAGTTCAGCATCAGTATGCTGTACATCGTCTAACAACTCCCACATTCCCGTTCGAATTGTCTATTAATGCTCAACCATTAAAGGCTTACTAAGTTTGCCACAGAGAAAATCTTGACTGACAATCAGAGGATAAAGCTTTAAGCATGACATAAACCTTGTAATCCCGTATCATAGCAGCTTTAGACTTGGTTTAACCTCAGTTTCAGCTTGTTTATCTCCTTGGCTGTGTCTCTGTTCATGCAAAACAAGCAGTGCTCCAGACAATGGCGTACCTATTCACATGTGAGGCAGGGAGCAGATTTGCAGCATCTGGATGTGACAGACGATCCCCTCTCGCTCTAATCCTCCGCACGGTTGTCTTTCTGCACAGACACATAGGGGATCGAGTGGGCCATCCATTCACATCCTGCCTGCCATAGGGCAGATAAACAGAAGAAAACAGAGATAACGGCCACATAATCGATAAGATTATAAGGAGCTGCACATTTCATTGGCTGCGGTTTTGCATTTCGTTAGCTGGCAAAAAATACACGGCTCACATTTAGTGGAATGGAGGTTGATTAGCTCTGGAATGAAGAGTTCTCTCTTCAGGCAGGTATCACAAAAAATGGTAAAATTCGTGGGAGAGTGAGTGTTCATGCAGATGATTCTTGCACTAGCTTTAAGTTGGCTGTGTGATGCAATTCATACATGCACTCCTTGAAATACCAAAACACCACAAATCATGATGTTTGTCCTTAAATGACATCAGGTGTTTAAGAAAAACAACTGCAACAGTTTACTTTAAATAGCCTACATGCATTGTTTTAAATTACATTAATTAGCACCTACAGTATATCTGCTGACTAATATATATACTGTCTTATAAACCATTCATTTAAAGTTCATACACTGCTTCTAAATCGGGGGGACTTGAAGTAAAGTGTTGCTAAAAATATCACCGGCAAACAGAAAGGACGGCTAAAATCAAACTGCCAGAGATACCCTAATCTTCTTTGAGAGGCAAAATGCAACTTTAAAAAGGGATAAAGAGTCCAGCCAGAGCTTTATTTGGCCACTGTAAGGTATCACCTTGAAAGGTGGGAAATAATTGAACACCATGAGGTTCACTCCTGATTACCTTAATCGTCTTTCTCCTCGAGAGGTCGTTTTACAGTCTGGTTAACTACAGACAATAAGAATCAATGGCTGGTAAATGATGACATTCATAAGAGCTGCTTGTGGTAATGTCTAATGGGCAAGCTAACACTATTTTAAAGAGATTAGCAAGATGAGGAATAGAATATGGAGCCAGATGTGACATGGCATGAAAAACTGTAACCATTCAACACAGTGGATGGCTGGAAACTAATTCCCCACCTCTGCTCTTGCTGTACTTATGAAACGGTCACTTCATGATTACTTTTTAACCTTTTTAACCATTCAAATAAATCTAACAAATCAGATGGTGCCTATTAAGTCATTTCTAGTCAGTCTGCATCAGTTATATACTGGGTTTGGAATTATCCCAACAGATGTCTGTTTTTTTTGGTGGTTTTAATGTTTTGTGTTTCTGTTGTCTTGGTTCATTAAAGGAAATCTATAATACTCATTTTCAGGTTCATAATTTTATTTCTGCTTACTACTAGAAGATTTTTACCTGCTGTAATGTTCAAGAAACACATTAGTTTTCTGTTTCTGTCCAGTACTGCAGCACTGTATTCACCCTCGGTCTGAAACACTGTTGTAGCTCCTGTCTCTTTAAGGGTACCCAGTCTCCTCTGATTGGTCAGCTCACACACGCCCGAGCCAGCAGCACTAACAACAACAGAGTAGCTGTGCTAAACTAATTGTTACGTGCCAAACTAGCTGCTTGGCATATATTCTGAAAAATTGTGACATGGTGGTATAATGTGATGTCACAAAGTCACAGAATTATAGGGGGGCTACTGAAGAGGCGTTTCAGGAGCAGTGTTTTCTGTGGGAGAGAGGAGCTTCTGTTGGTGCTGAGTTTAGGTTCCTTAAATTTCAAGACCTTTAACATGCACACGAAACCTATATAAACACTGAAGGAAAGGAAAAAAAACTTCTTTAATGACACACAGTTTAAGTATTTGATTGTCACAGAATTAATTCTTATCATTTTTTTTAAGATAGAAGGCTTTTGTTGGTCTTTTTCATGATACGTAGAAAAATATAATAATTCTGTATTGATACAGAAAAAATATCCCTGCATGACACACGCTCAATGTACTTGATTACCTCCTATTTGTATAATTTAAATTGTATGCAGCATGAGTCACACTGTATGCGGAAACAGTGTTCATGCACTTTAAAACCCAAGATAAAACAGGACTTTACTGCACCATTAATTTCTCACTTTGTGCAAAACTTGAAGCATTTTACTCGGTGTGTGTGAGACACACACACACACACACACAAAACACACACAAAACACCCACTGTACAGTCAATCTTCTCCACACATTACAATAAAATTCAATTGCACTGATCCGTTATTGTTCTGTCATCAAAACAGTTTTTCATTTCAGGCTGGACGCGTGTGAGGAAAATATATTTAAGTGATATCCTTCCTACAGTCCAATATATTCAAAGCTTCCTGCAATATGTGTCCGCACTTAATCTAAACACACATGCAGTCCAGTATTTCAGATGAGTGCACCTTCCATTCTGAGTATACATTATTCCTGCAAATGGACAATCAATATGATGAACTGGAGTCAATATTTAACGGCTGTGGCCAGAAATGCGGTGGGCATTTTGTATTGTGTTCTCTATGAAATGTAAGATTGCTCTCAGGCACTTTTTCTGTTAGCTTCAGCTGAAGAGCTGCTCCACTGCGCCAGAGTAAAGCTGCTGGCAAAAAACCCACTTGATCTCTGCCACTTGCAGTATGAATAAAAACACAATATGAAAATACTGTATTTCTGTTTGGAAGAGGAAGAAAGCGCGCCGGGTAAATAGACCCCCGTGCCAGGAAATTATTCACAAGCTGGAAGTGAAGCTGACCACACAAAGTCAGAAGTGCAAAGCGAAAACTTTAAGCAACTTTGGAAGACATGCGACTTTCTATGAGTCTAAATAGCTAAATAGTTCTGCAGTCTTTACATTAAAGTTAACTGCTATTCAGAGCGAAGAACGATTTTAAAACACATATCACATGAATTTGAATAACAAAAGGTATTATTGTTTTTTAGTACAAAACGTGTACTTTGGTATTGTGCCTGTTGGACAAGGCACAAGAAAAAGAGAATTTCAGAAAAAGACAGAATGAGACATAAAACAAATGACCTTTCTTCTCTGGCTTGAGTTTTGCTTAATTAATAAGGCTCGGTGTTCTATAATAAACAGCAAAGCCACATGCTGGAGGCAAGATTCTACTCTATATTTAATCTAAGTGGAGGAGCTCAGACTGACCCTGAGTGGATAGCATTGTGCAGAAGCCCACAGACACCGACGATAAGCTTTTTCTCCAAACTCTCTGCCAGCAATTTAAGCCTTGCCCTTTGCCATAATCCCTCCCAGACTTGCTACTGGCTGACATGCAGAAGAGTATCTATCCTAAGTCAAGTTCCCAAACTGTGCCCTGCTGATAATGTTCTGGAAGTCAAATGCCAAAGCGAATGAAATGTAAGCATTGTAATATGGCTGTTCCATAATATAACAAAATACTTGCAAACTGAGAGCTCTTATTTTTACAGTAATGGATCGACACCTAGTGCTGTAACATGTTCTTGACGTATATGAAAAGAGTGTGCTATTCCCTATTGTTCCTTTGGAGGTTTCTGCTGGTATTTCTACTTTGTTTTGATATGACACCTTTAGTATGTTCTAAAACAGTACCAGCAAAAATGTAAACCCATATTTTACAGTACAGTTTATGCGTGAGACTTTCTTGTTTTTTATACCAATTATAGCAATACTGATGAACTTGCATGTGCATTTACTGTTAAATTATTGATTTACTATAAATCTGCTTCCATGTATTATTTACTTTGGTTCAAGCTAATTGTTCTGTGGAATATGTTTTTCTTTAGATCTGCTCTATGCTCACACCAACACAGAAAACACCCATCTTGTACAGTTACTGTATTTAAGAACAATATATACATGCTTAACAATCAGTACCTTTACAATTGCACCAACCTGAATACTGCAATCAAACAAATCATAGTTATTGTTTGAATTTTTTATTTTATTGGCTTGTTTTATAATTTGGTTAACATCTGGAATAATATGTATTGGCCAACAACAACAACAACAACAACACCTTATCGAAGCCACAAAATCGAATTCAGTTAATCAATTACTGTATTACAGAATGCTGAACAATCAGTACCTTTACAATTGCACCGACCTGAATACTGCAATTAACCAAATTATAGTTATTATTTGAACAAATGAAAACCTTTTCATGGTTTGCATCAGTTTGAGTTTGCACAGCTTGTGTTATAATTCGGTGAACATCCAGAATAATCTAATAGCCAACAGCAACAACACCTTATCAAAGCCACACAATCTAATATAGAAGATCAGGCAGTGAATTGTATTTATTATTTGTATTATTTATTTACTGTAAATCATCTCCCTTGTATTACTTACTTTTGCTCAAGATAATTGCTCTGAAACATGTTTTTCTTGAGATCTGCCCTGAGCTAAAAAACTCAACTATAACAACACAGAAAAGATCTGTCTTGTACAATTACAATAACTCAGAACAATACATGCATGCTTAACAATCAGTACCTTTGCAATTGCACCAAACTGAAAACTGCAATCAACCAAATTATAGTTATTATTTTGATAAAATGAAATCATTTTCATGGTTTGCATCAACCCAATTTACACTCTAGGTTTGCATGGTTTGTTTTATAATTTGGTTAACATCCAGAATAATATGCAATAGCCAACAGCAACAACACCTTACTGAAACTGCAAAATCTAATAAGCAAGATCAGGGAGATTAGTGTTTTGTTTTCATAGGCTTTTCACATCAGGGAGTTTACTTTTCATCAAATCCCAGTATAAAGAGCAGATTTGTAGCTACTTGTGGAAAGAAGCAGATCTTTACCATTTACCACCACTTCACCCCTCGAGTAAAGTGGATGCCTTGAGGTGGTGCATGCACGGACTGGAAAACACAGAAAGAATCAATTTTTAAGATCAAGGTTTATACATCTCTCAGTATGCTTTGACAGGCCGGTGAGTAATTCAGCTCTGTTGTGGTTATTGTTTCTCTGATTTCAAGCACACACCATTTTGAGTAGTATCCCTGAGTGACAGTCTGGATATTTTGACAGTAAGTGGTTTGGGTTTTAGTCTTGTGAGTGAGTAGTAATGGAGGGAGCTCTCAGTAAGTCAAACAGAAACATTTTAAAACCAACATGATTTTGTTTCACCAAACACAACAGTGGAAGACAATTTTGTTGTCTTTCTCATGCTGGATTCTTCTCAGACAGAAGCTTGTGTTTTGTGCTACAGTTCGAATGAAGTCCCATCAGCTTGTAGTTAGTATATTGTAAAATAAAGGCTATCTATGAATAGTTTCAGCTAAATGAGTGTTTATTGCTTTTATGTGGTTATAATCGAATTTTTAGCATGCATGTTTAAGGGTAAGTTCATCCAAAAATGACAATGCTGTAAATATCTATTCACCCTCTTTCCAGTGTAAAGTTAGGTGAAGTTTCACAATCCAAAACATTTCTGGAGCTTCACAGCAAAACAGCATTACAGCATTCTCCGAAACAACTGAAGTAGCAAGGAATCTGTTATAAAATGTAATACACAACCAAAAAAACAATCCATACAATGGCTCCATACTAGTGTAATCATAGCCTCAGGAGGTCCTGAAAGCCGAAACTGATGTGAAAAGATGTTATTTACACCTTTTTTAAAGCCAGAATCTTTACTGTAGCTGCCAAGCTAAAAGTGTTAGCACTTCCCTGTCTGAAGTGGGTGCATTACTTTGACAGCACCAACAATGTAAATAATATGATTTTAAATAAATCTAGGATAGCAGTGTTTCAAAAGACTTGGATTGCTACAGACGAGCTCCATGGATCCATTTAATGTTACGCTATGGTTGTTTATTGCGTTAACTACTTCAGTTGTGAATTCATTTGCATTTATGGGCAATTTCATCCTTAAATGAACATTGCTTGGCAGTTGGGCTGTAACTTACAATTATTTTAATTACAGATTAATCTGTAGATTATTTGTTCAACAAAGCGATTATGAATCTATGACATGTCAAAAAATAGTGAACAAACACCCAAGGTGATCAGAATATTCTGTTGTTGCCCAACACAAAGTACAAAACTTAAGATATTCAATGAAAACAAATGAAAAACTGCACATAAATGCTTATATTTGGAAACACAGAATGTTAGATTGTTTTCCCAAAATAATAAGCTTGTAATGAGTGCATGTGTGTGGGCTTCAAAATATGTGCTTGAAAAATGGTCCATTATCAAAGTAGCTGCAGATTACAGGAACAATTTCCTTTATTTATCGCATAAAAGCAAACTTGACTCTTTGTGCACTTATTTTGTGTTGATCAACTGATTACTTAATCAACTCATTAAGCTCTACAGGGTACACTCTCACATATCATACACAGAAACGGTTATGAGAAATGTCCTCTATACACTGTAGTTGAACCAAACACTCGAAAAAATGTGCGACAGTGAAAGGCTCAAAACAAAAGAAACTCTCTGTGAAGAGCCGTCCATGATGTGTGGAGGTCTACCATCCTGAAAATATATGTCTCAACCCCCACAGTTCTTTTTCAAAAGCCCTTTGGACCATGTGTCACAACACATCTTTTGTGATATCTTTCTCTTTGTACCCCTCCGCAGATTGATAGCCTGGTGACTCCACCGAGTGAAGCTCAAAATGAATCATATAAAAAGCTACCACCATGTCCAGAGCCCAGCCGTGTCGCAGCTTTACCAGCATCTTCGCACGCTCTACTTTAGAGGGGAGGCTGGAGCTGTTTACAGGAGCATGCCTGCCATCTGAGCACGTATCCTATTCACTTTGGCCGTTGAAGGACCCTCTCTGTCAAGGACTTACACTTTTGTTCACTTTACACATCAATTTCACAATTTGTTCATGTCCAGCCAATAACCAGAGAAGAAAGTCAGATTCAGTTTAACATGGATTCAGGTATTATACTGAATGAAGCTTAAAAAAGTCTGGAAGAAAAGAAGAAAGCACAAAAGAAAACATGAGACAGTCAGTATCTCAAGCCTACGTGCTTCACCAAGTTCTTCAACAGTCTGCGTGAAGCTTTCGGTGAAAAAATAAATTACTGCTACTTTGCATCCCTCTCTTATGTTTTGGGAGTGCCAAGATGTGTGGGCCAGCGCTCTGCTCTGTAGCCCATGAGACGGAAAAATACATCACAGACACACACACAGCTTGAATATGCTCCCCCTGTAGAGTGCCAGAACTATTGGAATTACTGTATATAGCTCTAATGAATCATCTGTGAGGCGTTCAGTGTCACAGCACAGAAACTTAAATGCAAGAATGTACACATATGTTATCAGATTTAAAAGACACATGTATGTACGTATTGGTACACAGACGTTAAGGTTTGGTAAGTGCCTCTGTTTTGGAGTCAAGGTTTGGTAAAGTTCAGTATTATGTTTATTTATTTTCACCAGACAGTGGTGCAAGTCCGTGTAGTTTAACAAGAGACACTCCGCTGGCAAAGCAAGGCAACTTTGTCATATAGCATCAGTCAGACACAAGGCAATTCGAAGTGCTTTACAGGGGCACAGAAAACCATAAACAGTTATGGATTTAAAAAAAAGTTATCAATCATATTCTGAAGGCATGTGATGTTTTAAGCCCTGATTTAAATGCTGACAGTTTAAGTGGAACTCAGGTATACGGGAAGCTTGTTCCACAGGCAGAGAGCATAGAAACTAAAAGCTGCTTCACCTTGCTCGGCACTGTAATAAGCAGTAAACAGTGAGCTTGCGTTCTGGCTTAGGTTATATTTTTATGCACGGCTGATAAAAATCAAATATATATTTGATGTCCTGTAAATACCATTTGCTTCGGTAATGTCTTTGGCCCTGTCTGCTTTCACATGCAGAGGCTGCTTTAAAAAACAGCAAGGAGAAGTTGTTGGACTCATGGTGGGTCCATGGTGATTGACACATCTGGGTGATGCCATCTAATATGCATTAGTATGTTATACGTGTTCTCCACAGCTCACATCCAACAACACAGATTATCCGTCTTCATCCAATCCACCGCTCGCTCTCTGAACTTTTTTCCCCACACAGTTGATTTGAAAGAACAGGGCAGGACCTCTTGCTCCGGTGTCTTGTCTGAACTCGCCATAGCTCATAACAAATCACAATTTCATCTTCGTCTTGTTTTATTGTGTCCTCTCCAGCTTTTGTTGTTTAACGGTGGTTGGAAAACAGCTTTTGAGCTGCCAGTTATTGGATTGGATTGTGGATCAGAACAGGTATACTCTTGCCCATTGACATAGGATTCATATGACTACACTCACCAAACCTAGGGGGCCACATTGTGACGATTTGGACAAATACACGTGCTGTTATATCCCTACTCTGTTCTGATCTATTGAGTAATAATAATATTAACAATTATGATAGCTTCTTACACACCTCTACTGCAGGTCCAAGTTATTGTACATGCATCCGTGTATGTTGTATGTCACTTCAACTGACCAATTACAAATTTTGAATGTCACATCTTTGCAACTCGGTGAAAAAGACAGGAAAAAAAATGCACATCAGAGAAGTTCTTGCAAGAATTTTTGTTGCCCAATCCTAACCAGGTATTGTTGCTGCCTAAACTTAACCAAATATCTTTGTTGCCTAAACTTAACCAAGTATGTTTGTTGCCTAAACCTAACCAAATATCTCCGTTGCCTAAACCTAACCAAGTGTTGTTGCTGCCTACACATACTGTACTGTACTCAACCCATGAAACCACAAGGACTGGCTTAAAACTGGCCTTTGTTGCTTTCTCATAGTTAGGAGTGATAGTCCAGGAGCATCGTTATTTATGATATTCCAACAACAACACCAACACAAGTCACAAGGGTATGACATGATGACACCGTGACTGGTCAGTTGCAATGATGGCCCTGGAACAAAATTATTTATGATGCTCTGGGAACGCCAACACAGTGACACCGCATTTTTACTGCGATTATGTTTTGTATTTTCTGCATTGTGTATCCTCTCCCTCGTGCTGTATCATTCTAACCTTGATGTGGGAGGACAGGATTAATTAGAGGACATTATCTACTGTTCTGTCGTGTTTTTCCTTTGACCTTGCTGGCGAACCTCATGTACAACTGTAGCAGTCGGGAGCATAAAAGCTAAAAGTCCATTAATGACATATATACCATATTTCTTTATCTATGAACCTGATGCACCACATTACTGTGGTTCTAATATTCCAACAGTATACTATTTATAATAGTGCAACAGAAATACAGTCCTATAATCAGTGTCATGGTTTGACAGTGGGTGAGTCAAACCTCTCTCCTCATCTCACTGTCCCTCTGTCACTGACTCACACACATGCTTCAATGAGCGTTGTATACTTAAGAAAGCAGATTTGTTTAATACAAGCTGTTGTCCCACAGCCACAGCTGCAGCCATGCAGGGCTTTTGTATGAAGCAAAGCGCTGAACTCAGATTTGCCAAGTCACAAGCTGAATCACTTTGCAACAGAAGCCCTGTGGCCCTTTCAGAATCCAGCAGCCTGCAATAACAACATGGCCTCAGTAATCTCCAACGTGCATGGGCAAATTTCTGAGTGTGCACCAGAAGATGTAATAAGCTTAGATTTTTACATTATAGTAGAACTTAATGAACGGGCAGAATTATACACTATACAGTGAATCAGTGTTTCTCTGGTCCGACCGGTAAGAGTTGTAAATGATGATTTTTGGCATTTTTTCCATTCTATGCCTGGTGGGAGGTCCATGTAGACTATTATATGTAAATTATATGTTTTCTTTTAATAAAAAAACAACAAACAAATGTAAATTTAATATAATTAGTCTTACTAGAAGTCATCAAGTGACCTCGTACAAGCTCCTAAACCCCCGTGTGTAGTTTCAGGCTGAGACCATGATCAGGCTGGGGAGCATGGAGCCTCAAAGTTAAAATAACAATGAGTTGAGTTTTAATAATTTCTTAAATTATATCGCAAATCACTGTCTTTACACAATGTATTCATGTTAATATTTATTTCATAAATATTCATTTATTTATTTAATGCAAAACACCCCTGGATTCCATACAAGAGGCGGCGGATGGACAAGAAAAGCAATTTTCTTGTGTTTGTTTTGTGTTATTATGCATTAAAAGACACTACAAAAGGTATTTATTAGTAATAATGGTATTTATTTTACCATCAGGTTTGCGACAAAGCAGTGTACCCTCCAAACTGTCTAAAATATTAATCTCTCAGTTTTCAGCTAAAGAGGAAAAATATGAAATTCATGTTGAGGAATAGTAAACAAGTTCTGACTGAGGTTGTCGTTAATTTAACAAACAAAACAAATTAATATTTCACCTCACTCACTACTTCTTTCACTGCTTCATGGTTGATCATTCTCTGAAGATTAAGTAGAAACTATGTAATTACAATGGCACCTTTTACAATACATCATGTTAATATACTTGTCTGTAACATGTTGAGGTGTTTGTCAACACTTGAGATGGAAACAGTGTTATAGCCAACATATTTTCAATGCTTGCTTACCTGGAAAACAATTTCAGCAAGTTGGATTTCTTTCCAATTTCTTGGTGACATTCTGGTTAAAACATCCTCTTTCTAAGAAGAGTTATTTCATTTACATCTGCTTCATGTGAGTATGTGAATTATTTTCTTCCATATCTAAAAGCTAACATATATAATTATATTAAAATGTCCCTTACAAACCTTGCAAATCAAAATAAAGTACATAATAATTTACTATGTATGCAATCATTATGCCCCCAGCCGCTTGCCCAGTGTCAGCTGGGATCGGCTCAGTCCACTCTCCTTTACGCTCTGTTTGGGTTTACGTCAGTTCAGGAAGGAAATGCCTGACTGTTCAGCTACTTAATGCTCCACTATGTCCACCAACTCATCTTTTCCTGTCCGCTACTCTGTGTTGAGCAGGTCATAGAGCACATTTATTAGAGCTTTTTCTCTAGAAACAGTGCTGCATCCTGAAATGCTTATGACAGCATTTCCATGGCCAGAGGAAACTTCTTGGATGGGGAAAATATTTCCATAATCTAAGTGTTTGTTATTCATATTACATAATGAAAATATTGTTGATATTCACACACTAAACAATATATTTAATTTCACATGGGCTACACTGATTGATGGCATTCAGGGAGGAAATAATGAAGCACATTTAAATATGAGAGTGGCTCAGAGAGGCTGTTGCATCATCACTCTTATGCAAGATTCACAATGTGCTTTTGATTCGATGCATCGCTGTTAGATTTGATTACACTGTAGAGTAGAAGACTTTCATAACGCCCTCCCTTGCTGTCAAGTCACATTTTGACGTTTCTGCAGTGAAACATCATGATACCATGAAGACAGCATGGTTAAGAGATGTAGGCTCTTTTTTAGTCATGAGTAAAGCTACACTGACAGCGCAGTTGTCACTCATTACAAAACCAAGTGTTTTTTTTTTAAGTGCTGCTGATGGTTTGAACAAAACCATGAGAGAAACTCATCACAGATGATAATGGCTAACCTGTAGCGCGGACACTTATTCATATCCTGAACAAACAAGGTTGGCCGGCCGATAATCACTACGCGGTGTGGGCAAACACTCCTCAGACATCATCTTGAGGGGGCCAGAGCCTTGTGTGTAACAGGCAGCGCAAATCGATACCTCCAAATGGCAGCTCCAGAGATCTCACATAATTAGACAGAGACACAGGAAGAAGGAGAGAGCCCTCCTCGCCCAGACAGATGAACATTAAACAAGTGTTTTCAGCCTGCCTCTTACCATGTTTCTCCAACATTCACTGCCTTCCTATCGACGGGCAGAACTACTCTCACCCAAAGTGTGGATTGACTTGCAATTGAAATAGGACAAAGGCTTAACCTAAACAAAGCAGCAAAGAGACAGCAAACAGCAAAGGCATAGTATTGAATGCTAATGATTGTTATCATCCGCTTCACTCTCTCTGCTTTTATCTGCGTAAAGTGACCAAGAATCTCCAGGCTTACTGAAGACTCAGACACCTGCATTTCGACACCTCTGTTTTTTCCAATTCTCCTGTCACTGACCCTGAGAAGCTATCAGATGAAATAAAAACACAAGAAACTACACAATTAAGGGAAAAGCAAAGTAGTTGAAGGCCAAATAAGTAACCATGATTAAAAGGCATAAAATAGCAGGTTTCCTTGTTTGTTTTGGTTTGATTCTATTATTGTGGTGATACAATGATAGATACGTTCAACACCCATAGTGCTTTCTAACTGCGTCCTTACTATCTTTAGCTGCACTTCGACAATGAGCCAGTGTTATGTTCAGCCTTCTATGTACTTTAATGACCCGTCCATTATTGAAGGTGGCACAGTTGAGAGCTCCATTGCTGAGGGTATGGGCCATACGGTTAGAAATGAGTTATTTCTCTCTCTCGCTGTCTCTTGCTAACTATCCTTCTCATGTCACTTTCACTTCTCTTTCTCACACTCAGTGCAGATCTGTCAGATCTGACAAGAGATGTGGCGGCGAGAATATACCAATCTACCGACAAAGGGAAAAGACCATTCATATGCAGCTAAATGAGCACACTGTCTTATCAAACCACCAAAGGTCTAAATTTCAGGCTACAACGCAAGAGTTTCTTCGAAAGGGGAAGAAACAGAATCTGGAAGTGTCGTCAGAAGAATCAGATGCTCTCATTATTTCCTTTGATCCCAGGTGTCATGTAGAAATGACTGTAATTTGTCTTTAAACAACAGAGAGAACGATGCAGATTGCTCCACAGGTGTCAAGGAAATGACTCGATGGCAGAGAAAATCTTTGAAAGAAGTTGATTTGTTGCGGAGATTGTTTGGACTGGATTGGCGTGTTCGAAGAAAAAACAAACTCTTGGGACTCAGTGGAAGACAGGAGGATGAAGAATGAATGATGGATGAATGAATAGACGGCGGAAACAATGGAGGAACAAGGGAGTTAGAGCCGGTGAGTGATCAGATGTCTCTCTTGGAGATGGCTGTTACAAGATTGTCCAACTGCCCATCCATCCAGCGCCACCATGTGTGTCAGCATGTGGCCTTTGAAACTGCTGGGAGGCCCGACCTGCTCAAATATTGACGTGGCAACAAAATGATACCCGGTGTTCTGGTTATTTCACTGTGTGTGTTTGACAGCAGGAACTAACTCTCTGTCCTGGTGTCTCCTGGTGCTGCTCGTCAATAAACCCTTCTTTTCTTTTTTTTTGTGTGGGGCCATTTGTGCATCTGTGCCTTCCGACTTTGCGAACCCTTTGCTACGTTGGGTCGAGGGGACACTCAGGTTGCATTTTTACAATAAATAATAAGCTTTTTAAACTCTAATTGAATCATGACTCATTCAATATGTGCCATCATAACTGCTAAATAAGACAGGCAAAACAAGAAACTCACTCAAAGAAGAAAATATGTAAATACTTTTTGCTGTATTGCCTTTTAAATTAGACAACTCACACTTTGAAATGTGTATGATCTTCTTCTCTCAGTTCATTTGACTACACATAATTATATTATTGCATGATGATATTGCCAAAAACATTTCTCTTTTAATTCCAGTTTATTGATAATTGGTGACTTCTTTTAGTGCAAATGCGTCTCTAGATTTGGTACCTGTTCAGAGACTTCCAGCTGGAAAAGCATTCTTTTTTTCTGTAACCATGGGGAAAACCTCTAATGTTTTGATAAATGTGCATTCAGAGACAAATCCGTACAGCTAATGCAGATTTGTTTCTGTTTCATGTCTAATCTAGGGCTTCTGATGATCACAGTGCTTCCCATACACTGTGTAGCGGGTCCCTCCACTGAGAGCGCCGACTGCAGAAAAATGCTCTGGTATGTTAATTCGGTTTCCTACATGATGTCATCGGGTGTCATCAGGTTTTTCAATAGATAGTCCCCTCGGAAAATATTTGTCAACACCGTAAGCACATTTTTACTGCCACCGGTGGATCAGAGAAATCATGTGCTGGGGTCCCAAATCGCTGGATAAACACGAGAAACCAGCCGATAAACAGCTTTGAATGAAATGGTTGGTGAGTAGGGAGAACAGAGAAAACTTTCATTGCTGCTGCGTGAATTTATGCGTGTGTTGAAACAGAACAAGTCTCATCTGGAAACAAGGTTGTTCCACTGCAACATTAATGCAGTTTCTATGTGGTACTTTAACCAGCTGTCACAGGGACATGCTGTTTTTACAACCAAATAGATAATACAGACCTAAACACTCAGGAAAAACAAAGTGAACACAACACATAGGACTTTGGGGTATTTATTTATGTATTTATCTATTTTGTCTCAGTTTATACTGTAGATGTTGTTATTTCATTTGGCCACAAACAACAGAACAGCTGCCACCAATCTGTTGCTGATTTAACCATTTCGAATAAAGTTGGAAGGATAACAAGTTGTTTCTGTTTCGACTGGCTTGGTTGGTGTTCTCTGACCGTCTGCCAGCCTTTTCATAAGAATTGAACGAGTTTGTGCAACTTGCAACGCATAAAAATTGGATACATATGAATCAAAATAAGACAAAAATAATACAAGGACAATATTTAATTTGAATAAGAATAAGGCTCTGAAAAAGAGGGAGGTTTTCTGTGGTACGGGCTAAACGGTCTACACTCAACGCCCCTGCCTCGTTATGATCCTTACAGCACAGATTAATAAAGAGAATACAATGTTGTTGCAGGAAAATAACATTTAGATTGTCTTAAATTCACAGCTCACAGTGTGATGAATGAAATAAAACATACAAATATACAACTTAACTTAAACAACAACTTAAATTCACATCACAAAATGATCTTCAAGAAAAATTGTAAGATTGTGTTTGTTGAAGAACAATCCTGGCCAGGAAGAGCATCGAAAAGAAGAAGAGGAAGATAAGATGAGTGGAGGCAAGAGGACGAGCAAGTGAGACAGGAGGCCGAATGTCAATAAAGGGAAATGTCTCGCACAAGTGGAGCAAAATTCAGAAGCGTGATCTATTAATATTATTCCTTCTTGGGACTTGTTTCATCCATTTACAGCAGCAAACTGAGCGGATTGGACAGCACAAGGACGATGGCGCACAACAGGCAGGATGAATGTGGGCGTCCTCACGTCTGTCTCTAATTGGGGAAAAAAACAGGAAGACTCCCACGAAAAATTGGGAGTGTTGGCGGCGATGCAAATCACCAAGGCAAATTCCTTGTAAGGGAAATCCTACTTGACAATGAACCTGATTCTGATAAATCTGCAGTTAATGAGTCGAAAAATAAACAAACCAAAAGAACATGAGAACATTTGTTTAATATGGGTCATGGAATTGGAAATAAACGGAAATATAAAATACCTCTCACCACTAAGATGCAGGAAATTAGATGGTTGAGAATATCAAGAACACTTAAACTACAGAGGGGGACAGGGAACCATTACATGAGTCAGTCTATTTATAAGCTCAACATAAGAGCGCCATGTCTGTCACCATGGCTATGTACAAGCTTATTTTTACATTTATGGGCATTTAGCAGATGCTCTTGTCCAAAGCAACTTACAGTAATTCATACACTGATGGCGGTGGCTGCCATGCAAGGTACTGACCAGCACATCAGGACACTAACATGCAGACCAAGGGAATCGAACCAGCGACCTTCCAATAACAAGATGCTGGCTCTACCCCTGAGCCACAGTCACCCCTTATAATGGTGGTGCCCTCATCATAATAGTACATTATGCCATGTACTGTACATACATGAATGGATGGATGGACACAATTTGATTTAAATAATTATTCATATTCAAAAACAAACACATGGAAACACAGTATGAATACAACAGTGTAAAGGAAAAAAAAACAAATGTGACTCTTCTGGAAGCTCCAGAGGACGGATATAAATCTCTCTTTACTCAAGCATACAAGAGATGCGAGCTGAGCTCGGATTCATAACACTTTCATCTCCCATTACAATATTGCCCTTTACAGTAAATAACCTTCATGTTTCAAATGTGACAAGCAGGTTTCCAGCTAATACACGGATCATTCTCTCCGTCATTATAACCTCCACTCTCATTCAAAGAGGACAAATAACTTGATGTTTGTTGACAACTAGTTCTCAAATGCAGTAAGAGCACACGATGGGAGAAAAGTTGTGTTTCAAAAATGTCCCATTATCATTTAATCATACAGCATTCAGTGTCAAGGTAAAAAAAATATAAAAATATATAATAATTATGGGAGGAAATACAGACAGAACTTGACAGAAATTGATCAGGTTTAATAAACACCTTCCTGACTGGACAAAAAACTAAAATCTGGCTTATTACTTCAGTGGGAAAGGGTCCCATTGGCCATATTCACATGGCGGCCATTTTCCACAGATGTCACGCTCAAGATAAGCTTGGATGCTGTTATCAACAGGATAATGCAGTATGTAGGGATTCAAATGAAAAGACGATGTTAGTGAAAATCTGGAGAGACATCGGGACATTTATTAAGGGTAAGCCAACATACATGATAACCCATTAGCTAGCAGTAAATGAGCCCAAGATTTGTGTTTATTTGAGAATGAAATCAAAACTTTCCTATCACATCATGAAGACCTAATGCTATGGGTAGTGGTTGAATGCTAATGTTAGCTGTTGTGTATCTGTAGCTAATGGCTTATCAAATATGTTGTTTTACCTTGAATTAAGTCCATTTGCATTTTCACTACACATTGTCTTTTCAGTTGGTTATCAATCGAGAAGCCGTGAAATGACAAGATCCGACTGGCTACATTTATACAGCTTGCAGCCTGCAATACAGCAGTACGACCTTTAAGCTTCCCATCCTGAGTGTGACGTCAAAGGGAAATGGCCACCGTGTGAATACGGTCTATCAGCATCCATTCCCTGGTCAAATAACTCTGCAGTTGTCAGCTGCAACTCTGATTAGGGTTGGTGTAAACATGACACCTTGGTCGATCTGCTAATTTTCACCACTCTACCGTCCTGATGCTATTACGCACGTCGAGTTTAAAAGAGAGAGAATACGTAAGCACCGTAATATGGTCACTGGCCTCTGTGCTACTTTTTCCTGTTTCACGTTTTCCTGCGGGTTTGTGACGTGACACCAGAAACAAACGCAGGAAAATTCGCAAATTCATCAACTGGTAATGGAAAATGACTCAACTGCCTACGTAAAGCCGGATGATTCACATTGAAAATAAAAAATGAATATACGCACTAATATCGGTGTAAAAATGGTTATGTTAGTAATACTAATGTCCATTTACTTTGAGAAGTGCACCATAGAACACAATAATACATGACGAATGACTGAAATCATTCAATGCAATTTTGAAATCGGAAAAAACAAAAACATGAACATAATCTGTGGAAATGCTGAAGTGCACACAAACAAACAGCACATTGTAGGGGGGGAGAGATCAGCCTGAGATATGATCAAAACAACCCATCTGATGCAGAACATGTCCTCCGGATGGAAACATGTTATTGCCAGGTGTTATCTGAGGTAACAGGGGACCGATTGTGGCTTTGTGATTTGACCATGCAAATCATTATGAAAAAAAGAAAAAAAAAAGCCTCAATGAATAGGTCTGTGTGTGAAAACGCAGCTCGCAATAGATGTCTGTTAAACTCAGCACGTTCAAACAATTTCTTGGCGTTTCTACTTGCATCAAAGCCGCGCCATCTGTTTCAGTGATTACTTTAAAATTCAAGTTGTGTGTGTGAGGTGAACTTGTGTACGAGAGGAATACAAGACAGCCTGTGTGTAAACCAAGTAGCTGCCATGGTTGACAGTGGCAGCTAATGCAGAATGTCAGATATATGGGACATAATAAATGGTCATTTAAGGCACTATTTCAATGATAGTGACGATTGAATTTGCAAAATTTGTGTCTTTTTTTTTTTAGCAGCAGTGTTTTGTTAAAAGACGTCAAATATTTCATGAACATGACGTCTAACACAGACACTGGCCTCTCCTCTGTTACACTTCATTATTGTATAATGGTGCCAAAGATAATATATGCACCTTATCGAAGGGGATACTGAAAGCTTTCCAGGCTTTCTCCCTGAATCCTATACGACTACAAAAATCCTTAACACTTTTCTTTGAGTCCCAGTCTTTTGCAATATTATCATGAATCTTTATCCTTTATAGCTCTTAAGAAATACCTAAAGTTTTGATCTGAAGTATAGCCTGGCTTCTGATTGGATTCTTACAGGATTTTCCTGTCGGATTAGCTAAGGACTTTTGAGTAAGAGTACAGAGCTCAACAAAGGTCATAGTCTCCCTGCTCTTACTGTTGTTACAATGCCGTACAATAGTATCCCGTGAAAATAGTTTTCCTCCACTCATTTTTTCTTCCTACCTATTGTTTATCTGTTACCAGCAGCTTCCCCAGGAAGACTCACCAGAAAAACAGAGGACACATTATGAAGTGTAAATTGTTTGTCTTTGCTCACGGCCTACTGTGGCAGGTTTATCCTCACGCAGTACAAAATAAAGACACCGAGACGCCGTGTGTACAGCGAAGTTCAAAAATGAAGCCCTCGACTCTGAACCACTCACACTTGTAATAAAATCTATAATGACATGATTAAATCAGTTTTCTCATACGGTCCAATGCACCAGCACTGTGTCCTCCCTCTGTCTGATATGCTTTGTTTCAGCTCCTGTCTCTTTAAGCCCCACTCCAAAATACCCAGTCTGCTCTGACTGGTCAGCTCACACAGGCCTGAGCCAGCATCGCTCACGTCCACTCTGTCATGTTTTCAGCTTCCAGTTACCATCACTTTACTGTGAATACAGACACATATTATGCGAACGTGTAACATGTTGATGTAGTGTCGTGGTATTAAAGGCTGGACTCCTGGTGAGGCATTTCAGCCACTTCAGGAGCAGTGTTTTCTGTTTATGATGTACTATCCGCACATGCAAGGAATAAAACAAACTCCTAAAAGATCCTTCATTTTGGCAAAAGCTTCATGGGAAAATGGTATCACCTTGTAGAGCGTGTGACCCATATACACAGGCTGGCTCATTGGCAGTGACCCAGGTTCAATCCCAACCCATGGCCCTCCTTCTCTTTCCCGTCCCCTTTTCTCTCTCTATAAGTGTCCTATCCAAATAAAGGCTACAACCTAAATAAATGAAACAACTAGCAACCTAAGCGAATTCCTCACTTTTACACTTATGGATTACATCATCACAATGAATCTCTTATAAGCTGACAACAAAGGAGATATTGACACAAATAAAGAACAGTGTCGAATCCCTCAGCAGATGCGGCTTCTACTAATTACAGTGTGAAAGTATGTACTATTCATGAAGTGTTAGAACTGTAATCTTGTAATGTAACTTTCATTTAACCAGACAGTCTCACTGAGATTAAAGGCTGAGAGAGGCATTAATGTACTCGAAAATTCCTCTAAGGATACATCAAAAAGATTGTTCCATTAGGAACAGCACCTATTTGCAAGAGGTGCTGCTTCGAGGATGTTTTACATTTCTAGTTCTCAACTCTTTTAGGTTTTTTCTTATAAGTTTCACAAACTAAAGCAAACAATGGTGGCTCGTAGATGAAGTTCAGTGCCCTGCGTTTGTCTGTGTCCTCTGCAGAAGTGTCTGAGTATGTCTTTTTCGACAATTTTTAGTCTGTTTGAGTCGATTTGTTTCTGTTGACACCCCAAGGTTTTGTGTTTATTTCATCTTTTACGGTTTCCCACAGTTCAGTTTCTGTGGCGCTGCTGGCATCTGGAGGGAAATTTGTGTCATTATAGTCTGTAAGGCACTTCCCTACCTTTAAACCTGTCATGCTATACATCATGGCATGATGGTGTTTACCCGGGAAGTGATGTGTATTTCTGTTTTCATGAATGTAAGTGTGGGCATTAGAATCAGGGAGTTACACTGTGCGTGTTTCTGTGACCAGACATTCACACATGGGGAAGCTTTTTATCGCCTTTAACAAATGGACAAACATTACTGCGGATGCACTTTTTGATTTGTTTGGTGCACTGCTCACTCAAAAATGCCAAGGACGATGTTGTGATAGTGTTGCTAATGTGTCTGAGACATCCTGGCTGATGCACAACAACAGATGTGAGTCTTGTCACTGTTTGGGCACATCATGAATTTAGTTGTGCAGGACACGGCCCGGAGCGTACCAGCTTGTGACAACAATATGAAGAGCGAAAACGGCTTCTTGGCAGTCCATCATGTGAAACTACCACAACATTCATGGAGATTTTGGATGGTTTTCCTCATCATCACAGGAGTTATGCAGGAGGAAAGGGGAAAATTGCCTCTCCCCTGCAGAGGTTTGACACATATTTCACATTAAAACTGATGCTTATCTTTTCTCCTGTACTGAGACAGCAAATACAGCTTTTCATAGCAGCGAGGTGCACCTCTGCAAAATCACTCAAATGTCTGGAACAAAGGATGTGAAACACCTCTGTGACAGGTGGTTTGAAGAATATTGCAAATATAGAACCACTGCAGTCAAATGGTTTATACTTGTGCTGGCCTTCCCTACAGAAACACTTGCACATGTGTGAGCCTCTGCCCACTGGTTCCAACCCCGGATCCTGTTACTGTGTGTTGCCGAGCGACTCTCAGAAGTTATCGCCTCATTAACAACTTGTTTCTTAGTTTAATTACTCAAGAATGATGGTGGTGCTATAGCAGTGATTACTGATACGGTGCTTAAAGGGGAGGATTGGTAAAACACTTTAAAGTCTGACAGTTTATGAGGGTGGAGACCAGCAAACCTCCATTGAGAGAAAAAAAGGTTAAAAGTTGAATTTATAAATAGAATTTTAAAGACTGACATGAACAGTGAATTGAACAATAACTGAAGGAACTTGCCAGAGGGTGAATAAAAAATGCTTTTCTTATGGGGAGGGATCTTAAAAATAGAAACAGCGGGTATTGCGTAACTTTACTCAAGTTCAATCTGTATTTGTGAAACTACATGACATGCTGCCAAAAAACCACAAGCAGGAGATCCAAAGACTTAGTCAAGCAAAGAAATTGTCAGCAGTCAGTGTGGTGGAGCAGCAATGTTGTGTTGGTGCCTACGTTTTACTACATGTCTATATTTCAGTGTTTGTTTCAAATACACCACACACGTTGTCCACTGTCAACATTGGCTCGCTGGTTTGGAGCCGTTGGATGTTTACTCCACAGTGGGATGCAGTCCAAATCCAAATGGCAATTCAAATGGGACAGTCCAAATGACTGGCATGAGTTTCATTGGCTTCAGCCCTTTAATGCACTTGCTCTTGGCATTTTAAACAATATTAAATTCACTTTAACCCTTTTAAACTTATCTGGATAGCACTCAAAGTAACATTGGCTGAGCAGTGACAGCACAGCATGTCCCACCATTGCTCTGTGAAAATATTCTGTCTTTGATTTTCTCAGCTCTACCTTTTTTTTGTATTCTGACAGATAAACCCAGGTTACATACTGTACAGGAAAAAAAATTACACATTTGTTATTAGTTTGTGTAGCTTTACATCTTAAGTGTGACGTATGGGCTGAGAGATTAATGGCAACATACATAGAAGGGTTGTCAGAAAGACTTGAAAGATAGATGGTAAGCAGAGAAGCCTTTTGTCATGCTGGCAATTGTGTCTGTTTTGGCAAGTTAAAGAGAACTGTGGGAGGCAGCCCGCCTGACTGTAATGTTGGAAGGTTTTGGGTGAATGTATTTGATGCATAGAGACATTAGCATGTTGTTTGTTTTGGTCTTTTCATTGGGTTTGTTGATAGTAAGACGTATACGGCAGAGAATAACACCAGACTATAACTTAATAAAATAATGTATACATGGTTGATTCCTGTTACTGGTGCTATAATCAAACGGACACATTTTTTAAGAATAATTTTTTTTAAATATATCACTATGACTTGTTGGCTGTTGTAGGCTCCAGGATGGGCATATATCTGGTATCTGTATTTTTGACAGTTGTTTGTTTGTTTGTTTGTTTGTTGATTGTTGACCAAGATAATTGGTTTTATCTTGAAATTGTTTGCATGGATCAGACATGGCATATACCCATTTCAACTGAGGAGTTGTGTACAGCTGTTTTGTGTGTAAGCTAACAGCTTAACTGAGACCAGGACTTGTGAATTGCTCTAAAGTCACTGTACCGAGCAGGCTTCAGTCAAGAAGTAGCTTAAAATGCGTGCGCTTTGTACAGTAGGACAGTTTTTCAGTTGCTGGAAAAACAATTTTTACTTTCAATGGCAGCTAGCCATTTATAGGCTAACAACCTATCCATATACCAAATGTATAGAGGGTTATTCAACTGATAGCTGTCACCTCACCTAGCTTTTGGCAAATTAACTTTTCAAAATCTATGTCCAACCATTGCTGAACATCTCTCCGGGAATATTAGCTCATGTCTTTCCTATGATACATTTCTCAACAGGTTTATCAGTTACCAGTCTTGGGTGTAGCAACTTAACTTTCAACTCTGTAATTTGTTTCCCAGTCGTGTCTGCTGTGCACTAAATGGTATGACTGCTGGCTCTTACTGTGTTATTAAGTTACCTTTCTCTTTCTGATGCTCCTGGCCTGTCTCTGGTCCAGCACAGGTTGTCCCGGTAATCACTGTAAAACATCCTGGAGCTGTTCTTTGATTGGCCTACCAGAGCAGCACTCTCGGCTGTCATTTCTTATTTGGGAAAGAGAGGATGTTCATGCCCACAGACAGGACAAGATTTGATTGGAATAACACTGGTGTGCACCGAGCAGGCAGAAACGTCCATCTTGAGAGTGACTGCAGAGTGCTCCCCGAGATGCAGCTGTAATAGAAGCCAGCCACGAGGAGAAATCAGCTTCTACTGCTTTTTACTTACAATTGTGAAAAAGAATGGACACAGAAATGCCATTTGTAGGCTGAGAAACAGATTTAAGAATTATGAATTTGAGTTAACAGTATGGAGTGTGTGTGTGTGTGTGTGTGGGATATGTGTGAGCCCACTGGAGTTTACGAGTAGGAGTTAAGCATACTTATAGCATGACCAGGTTTAAAAGACAGAGGCCATCAACAGAACCCTGGCTGCATTATTAGTCTGATCCGTTGATGGATGTCTTTTTATTTCTGTTAAAGTCTGTGGTCACTTGAGTGCCTCTGCAGTGCCTTTTATAGACATTTCTAAAGACAGCTTGTCAGAGCAACCATCACAAGCCCGACAGTGTCGAGCTTGGTTATCACAACACACAAATGAATCTAAGACACTCCGTTTTTTCCTATTCACGATCCATATCTGCACGTTCTTCTGCTTGAACACAGGAAACGTATTGAAGGCAGACACTGACACACATTCTCCAAAGGGCAACTACCCCATGACTTTGATTAATCAGTCTCATTGGAATGATGTCACATGTTCTTTATTTTCTCATACAGAGTGCAAGCAGAACAGATGGTATCTGGGAGTAACATATTCTCATTAGGAGGTCCAGAATCTGCATATCTGAAAGGGAAAACGAGAGAAAAAAGGGGAGGGGGGTGGGGGGAGTAAAATCCTCAGAGTTTTGGCACAGATCAACTCTCTGACCTTCTGTCCAGTCTGCTGGCCGACAGGCAGGAATAAAAGGATGGAGCAGGGAAGGAAAACTGACAGCCTCTCAGTAGCAGAGAGCTCCAGATCTGAGTCGGCCTAATCAGTAATCACTGATATGTTGCCTTCACCTTTTACAGATCCTTTGTTACGAGAGAAAATCAATAAGCCGAAAATACTCGCCATACAAATATAAAGGCTGAGAGTAACCACATTTATTATAATCACTATTGCCGTACCACCGGAGCATGTTTGTAAATGTGTGGGTGGAGGAGAGCGCTGCTCCTGTAGAATAACATTCAGTAAGTGATGGGGAATCAAAGAATATGCCATCAGTGAGTTCATTAGCATGAAAAACATTACGCACTTATACTTCAATATATTTTAAAGGTGCTTGAAAAACACAGGTCAAATTTCAGGGATGTAATTGAAAAGAATCTTGTTTCTCTTTCACTCAATACAGTATGTGTCTGGAATACAATGGCTTTGGCCTTTGTGCTTAGGTATTGTGTACTTTTCTAGGAGGATGTGGTGCCCTTTTGACTACCTAACACTACCTGGCAGCTAAATGGCACGGCTTGTACCTTGACTGATTTGTCAAAATGGGAAGATGGCTGTCTGCTCCAATCACTGTTTCAAATTCATTGCATCGCTTACAGCAAGTTAAGTTGGTGTTTCTTGCAGTGACAGGTAGCTACAATAGTGGAATGTTTGCTGTGACTGCATCATTGTTGGCATGTAGGTCATGCTTGCTCTCAGTGGGAGTTGGACTCACTCTGCCAAGGTTGTGCTTCGTCACCTGTGACTTTCACGGGCAGGGTTTCAAACATCAGTCAAGAATTAGGAACTGTCCAGTTTTTTCAGGTTGCAGGGTTGGATCGCAACCTTTAGCAGGTAAAGTAGTTCTTCTGGCTTCATAAGTTGACCAATGTCCTGTTCTTGTTGGGGCAGTTTGTAGGTGTTTGAAACTCAGCTGGCAAACAGGTGCAAACCTCTGAGTTTAAAGCAACATTTTCTTGTAATAGGATGAATGGTGTCTCTGTCTCAGTAACCCATCTGCACTATGTAACTTCAGTGAGAGGGTAGGATCACAGCGTTACATACATGTTTACTTCAACACATAACATTGTCATGACATTTTGAGTTTTGCTTGTAGTTAGCACCTACATTACGTCTGACAAATTGTTTCAGACCTGGGAATTGTATTTACGACAGTGGTGTTGCACTCAGAAACTGTGGGGGCGTGTCAAATCGCACAAAATACCAATTTCTAGATAATGTTGCTTTAACGCACTGACTTGATAAAATGTTGACTGAGCTCCTGGTTCCATCAGTAAACCCAATAAGGAAATGTCTTGAAGATAAATTCTTTATAATGGCAAACAGGGCAGTTTGTATGTAAACTTGAGAAAATGAACCTACTTCTCACTTCATTCATTATCTCAGTAAACAGGTTCTTAATGAGGTGATGGTCTCAAATGCTAGTTTCAAGTCTTCTCTAATACAGCATAAAGTTCATTTTGTAAATTTCAGTCCCATTTGTAGTTAAAATGGATGATAAAGCAGGGTATGCTTTAGGGCAGACCTATTCAACTGGCAGCCTGCGGCCCAGTTCATTAGTCCAAGCAAAGAAATACTTGTACTTCATTAAAAAGTTTTAATCCTGGCTGTTTAAGAAGAGGTAAACTAGGGGTCTGACAACTGTCGAGATTAAAAAGGTGTCTATTTCACCTGCACATTTGTACACATAATATTTATTTCTGAAAGAACTAATGAACAAAGAAGAGAAAAATGTGAAATTCCAGCGTTACCGGTCAACCCTAGTGAATGTAAATGCCTGGCCTCTTGGCACTTCTACTTTTTTATGGCCCCTCTAAAAATGTAGCTGAATAGGCCTGCTTCAGGGCATTGGTTTGTCAAGTTGCTATCATGGCATGTCCTCATGTTCTCAGTCAGATCCAATCAGAGTATCCATATATGGTCACCTCTGGCTCCAAAACCCCAAGATGACAACACCAGACTGAAGGCTCCAACGCAGTTGTCCACAAAACAATTAATGATATCACGATGAGTTAACCCCCAGTTTAAGGAAAATGTTATTGTAAAAAGGCGCATTCTTCATTTGCAGTTGGGGATGTGTTGCTGCCCCCACTGAAGGTGGAAAATCATGTTTTGATGGAGCACAGAATGCAAATCAGTGCAGCAGCTATAGTCATGCAAGTCAGGCCTCTTTGGTGAAGCAAGAGCTGAGCATTAATGCAAAGCTCACATTGTGTCATTTATTCCACATTCCCAATATACTGAAAACCCTTACACTTTCCAATGCATACAGACTTGTTTTAATAGAGACTGAAAGGCAGAACATCAGCACAAGCTCCTGCAGTTAGTTTCCTGCACCGGTTGTGTAAGTTTATAGTTAGAAGTAGTGTGAGGAGCTCAAGCATCCTGAAATAGCTCAGAGAAAAGACTCATTTGCATTGAAAAGAGCCAGTAGGGGTAAATCAGGCATTGATTAGGATGCCTTCCAGGCACGTCCCAGTGGAGGCATTCCAGCAGAGCCAGACTGGCTTGGAAAGGCCTCTGAAATCCCCACAAGTGGATGTGGCTATAAGGTAAAGGATTAATGGTTTAGTTTGCTGTCTGGTCAACACAGGCTCCAGTTATGTGGGTGGAAATGGATGGACGGATAGATATGTTTTACTTGGTAACTGACAGAAGCCAACAGTGTCTTGTGCTCCATAGGTATTCCCCATTTGTGCTCCGCCATAGCCTCTCCCCACTTCTACTGACTAGTCTCCATGCCTCAAGTCTGACATTAAGCCAAAAGAGCATCAACTCTGTCAATGAGAAAGATCAACAGAGGATAAACTTCCTGTGGAACTGAAACTGCTACAAAAAATAATGGTGCAGTTATACACAGTTACCACTGAGTACTGACTGCATACAATCGCCTGGTCTGCAGGGGAAGTCATTTTCTCTACATGTCCGCGAATCAGGAATTTGTGCCGAGACGATTATGATCTTTGCTTCTCACTACAGTTTTTGAGAGAATTCCCTCAGGCGAGAGGCTGCAGTGTATGAGGGATGAATGCCTTGTGCCATCATAAATGTCTCTGCAAACTGGAACTGTAAAATGAACCAGATTCTGATATGGTATAGCAATCATGGTTCAAGTGGCGCTTCAGCGGCAAAAAAGGCTAGCAAGCAGTATCATGCAGACAGCACAACCCTTTTGTTTGTTTCTTCTCCAGACCCCACAGCCTCCGGAGAGAAGCGATGTAACTTTTTGCCCCAGGACCTGCCAGTGGGAAAGTGGCTTTGCAAAGCCCTTGTAGTTGAGTCTGACTCATTCTGTGTCTCACACCGCAGCCACAACAACAGCCACAAACCTCAGGCAGGTAAAAGTCAGATAGTTGGAAGCCTCGGTGCCAGTGGGCCAAAGTATAAACACCAGTGATGACTGCGGGAGAAAAAGCAGAGCCCATAACCATCTGTGGCAGCAATTATGAAGGTGAAAAGGGTAGTGTTTTTTTTTCTTCTCTGCAGCAGTTCACGATAGATATATAGATATCACAAAGTCTGTGTGAATTCTTACTTTTTCTTTAACCAAGAATAGATAGAATAGGCAATGATGCATTTATTCTCCAGGAATTCAACCAATTCAGAATCTCAGAGCGTAGCACTGAGTAGAAAAGTTGTGGAAAGAATAAACTTAATAAAATCCTTCTGTTTGAGTTTTCTGCAGTAATGTAAAATCTGGTTTGCTTTGGCTTTCATTAACAGCGAAGCTCTCAAGCTCTCTATATATTTAATACTCCCAAGGTGAATAGAAATATCTAAGATTTTTCCAACATCTGTGAATTTTTCATTCCCAAATATGACAAGTATGGCTCTAATACTTGGGGATCAACGTTGGACGCCATTCAAAAGCATCACAGCAACCACTACATGTGCAATAGGAAAGTTTTTTCCTGGACCAATGTGTGGGATTTAGTGGCATCTAGCACTGTGGTTGCAGACTAAAAACTGATGATAAACAACTGTTCTCACCCTCCCCGACAATGTCAGTGATTAGTTTGTCTGTTGTCACACTGAAAGCAGGAAAGCAATACGGGAACACAGGAGGGACACAGAACACCAGGAACACATGTGAGCAGGATAAAGGGCAGGAAAACAGACAAAGACAGGAAGTGGGGAGTACAACATGACACACAAGGATATGTATAAGGCTCATTCTAAACACAGTGATTCTTAGTTTTTTGTGATTATACACTATGGAAAACACGCAGTAATTATGAATATTATATTCCATTTCTGACAATAGATTCCCCTAATTCCAACACACTGGACCTTAAAATTAGACTATTTGTCCATATACATAGAGACAGAAATGTATGTGCATTTGTATAGGAAATCAATGTTGAACAATTGGACACCAACCTGATACCATTCGCTTCAAAGATTAAATAAATCCAGTATTTCTCACTCTAATCTTAGTTAGTAGCCACAGGCCTACCTCCTAATCCCCTTCCCTATCAAAGTTTTAGGGAAAAACATTTTTAAAAAAAGCTACAGTAATACATTTCATGACCCGACATAACATTTTAGAGACAATCTACAGTTTCTGAGACAGTCCTGCAGGCAGCCCTGATCCCTGTGTCTCCTTTTGAGATAAGTAACTGCCGGACAATAATTCAATCATTTGAAACCTGCGTGGCAATCAATACAATAAACTCTGCCATTTTGCCTCAGAACATGGGAGGATTGGACCGACAGAGTACTTAAATTGTTTATGTCCCCATTCACCAGCAGAACTTTCTCAGTTACACTGAGACTCCATTATTGTCTAATCCCTTGCAGCGAACTGCATTGGTCTTTCAATTTAATCCAATTATAGTAAAACACAGTGCAGTATCTCTTTTTGTTACACAGTCTACGCCTATCTACCTCTATTAAAAGACGAAGAACAGTAAAGCATCTGCAACTTAAAAGTGATTTGATATTTAAATTATAATAATCACCAATTTACCCCAAACAAGTCAGCCGCTCATACTTTCTTTCATACTTTCTGAAGCTGATTCTAGCTCATAAAGCTGTTTTATACTCCCATGTGAGAATGGAGGACTTAATCTAAGTACAATATACTTTCACTTGGTCTTTAGATTGCTCTCTCTCCTTGGCACGCATTCTCTATTTGCTGCCGCAGCAATACTTAAACCAGAACTCGGAGTTGTGATTACATAACCTCCTTTTTCTTTTCAACCTCGCTGCTGCACTGGTTTTTATTTTTAAGCTCAGAAAGTGATTTTACATATTCTAGAGATTATGTTTTTTAAGGCACATCTGTATCTGGCTGCAGGCTATAATAGACCCTTTAATCCTGTAGGAGCTGGGATATTGTCTGGTCCCCAAAAAGAAAGCAGGAACACTACACAAAAAAGAAATACAAGTGAAGTGTTTAATAATAATCATGATAATTATACTATGGTAAAAGCCTGAAAATAGTCGTGACAGAACCTAGTTGTAGCTGTAACCATCCCATGCCTATTGTTGCCTTTTCATGAAAGTTTGAAAATCTCCTGCCTTTTAGCCTGTCTATGATAAAAAGGGAAATTCGTCAAGGGAGGCTGAGCGATGTCGCTTCTGCCCTAATTGCAGAATTTTGATGGCTCTGATCTACACTTCTGTAGTTTGTGTACTTTGTGTTCATGACTTTTATATCTCTACCCTCCATGGATGGCACAAGATAAAATGTTCTGTGAGAGGTTGGGCTTTAATGGGAAAGTTTTATCCTCGAGTTGTTTCATGAAATGCCTTTTGCTTTTTGCCTTCAAAACATGAGTCAATCAGTGCATTCTGCGTTGGATGACAGCAGAAGGACCATGAATTGTAAAGTCGCATTAAATCTCTTGAAACTTGTGGCTCAGGCAGAAACCAGATTTATGCCAGGGTTAAAGTCAAAAGACATGTTTAATTCATGCTCAATCTGGAAATTGTGGCATTGAAAATCCATTTAGAGAGAACTACCCAAGGCACAATAATTCAGAATTTGCCACTTTTTACTAACCCCAGATCATATTATAAATATGGTAAACAATGAATAGGTTTTAATGTAAATGCCTCAGTGAAGGTATAGGGAGTCGAGGGGGGGAAGACGCTTTGTTGTCTTCTGTGCTTTCTGTTCCCTTCGCTTCCCATATTTCCGACCTGAATCTCTGCCAATTCTGATACCAGTCCCCACTCTGGAGGGGAAATTAGCACTGTGATGACTTTGCAGCTGTCCAGAGCCAGAGGATGTTCACCAGTGGCTCATCACAGCTCTAATCTCATAACATAGTCTTTTCACACCTGCATAAAGCTACCTGCTGGCTCCTCAGGTTACCTACTTGCGTGACTTAAATCTTCAAAAAAAACTGACTCTGACAACCTAATCCTAAAACTTAAGCCTGGCACTGCTGAGTCTACGCAAGCATTAACTTTTTTTTTTTTTTTTTTTCGGCAGCCTGGAGGAGTAATGGGTGGGAGTGGTAGCAGGCGCTTTTGCTGACCACAACCTGCTAAGTTATTATTTATTTATTTCCTTGTCAAGTCGTTGCTGGTTCACTCTGGTATTTTGACAGCCATCTTATTTGGAGCATGACAAGTTTAATTTAAATAGATATGAATGTGAAAAAAAAGGAGGCCCAATTTCACTGTCTGAACAGATGGAATCAGGTGGTGTCAGTGCCTTATACAAATATGTTAGCGCTGCACTTTTTTCCCCCCCCCCGTCAAGCTGTAATATACAGAATGCGATTTTCTGTCTGAGAGAGTGTGTGGCAGGTGAGAATGAATAAAATGATAGTATTGGTGCTGAAGTGCTCGCCATGGCTAGAAGAACTGCATCAGCTTCCAATTCCTGCAGTGTTATTCTGTATTTGACTTGTGCATATAGCCGCTCACTGCAGAAATCTACACACCAAAGTCGGGGGACTCTTTGATTTCCATCATGGCCAGAAGCTCATACTGGCCTTGTGTGAAAGCCAAACCTTGTGGCTTTGCAATAAAAAAATGTAGCACGAATGGCGGAGTAGCGTGACGAGGTAGAGTTTGTTAATTCCATCCAAAGTTTGACTGTGTTTCTGTTGGATCATTTACATTTGCGAGAACACAGAGCATTTCATCGTGTGAACAGATTTGAGAAAACAATCTGCTTATTTGGCGGAAGAGCAAGTGTATCCTTTTTGTTATGGACACCTGGAGGATGTATGACAAAGCTGTGAACCACTTCCAGGAATAATGTAACCTGAAGAATTTCATGGATAATTACTCCCCATGTGAGTGGTAGCAGAGCCATGGCCTGTGTGCTGCATCCTCAACTGTCCCTACTGAGCACTTAGCCATCACTACAATCACTTTCTGAGTGCTGTTTCCACTTTCAAACATTTTGTACTTCTGGTCTTTAGTTTCTATTCTCCACTTCAGCGCTCAAGTTTTTCCTGGTTCTCGTTCAAGGTAGTAACTTAGCAGAACAAAGAGACTGTCTGGCTGTGATTTTTTTATGAGATTTGTTGCAATAGTAATCTGAACTGGGATGTTAGAAATGTTCCTCATCCCTACTGATAATTGATTTATATTTTATTGAAAGGGGAACCGCTGACCTTTACAAGGAAGGCCGAATTGGACAAATATAAAAGACACATGAATCCAGAAATACTCCTCCATTTCCCCTCTACTGTCAATCTCAAATACAAAATTCAATCTCAAATACAAATTTGCACCATGGTCATCTTTAATTTACCAGAAGAGTTATACAGTGCTTGTCAAGACATGTACTCTCATTAAAGTCTTAAAAGTAGAGTTTTCTTCTTTCCTACGTTTGGAAATTGGAATTTGCTGATCTTTTATTACCAAGTTTAGCTACCTTGGGCAATAAATATTTATCAGGCCTCAAACACAAGTTCACCGAGGATCAGAAGCTCCAAAAATGGACAGCGGACTTGTTATCCAGCACCATCCCAGCCCCATATTTGAATTCCAAACAATTCCTCATTCTGTTTTCTCTTTGCCTTGTTGATCTTTCAGCAATGGATGTGGGAGATCACCCCGGGGAACAGAAGACATTTTGGTTTAATTGTGTGTGATTGGCAGACTGAGTGTTGATTTCCTCTTCTGTCTGTCTGGATTTGGGTTGCGATGAGCAGGAGCCCATACAAAGTACCTTTGAATAACCCAAAATACAAGAAGGGGCAAAATAAAATAAATAATGCTGGCCTGAACTAACCCAACATTGAGTTGAACACTGAATTTGATAAAAAAAATCACGTGTTAAGTTGTAAATTACTATAAATAGATTCAGGCAAGTAGATTAGAAATCTTAAACACAGATTTATGCAGGCAGTCATGTTTTATAGGCAGGATTTTGTGGCATCTAGCAGTGAAGTTGCAGATTGCAACCAACTGAACACCCCTCGTCTCACCCTCCCATACGGGGACCACTGAAAACACAAACAATGTGAAAGGCTTTCTTTTGTGTTTGTTTTGTCCATTCTGGGCTACTGTAGAAATATGGTGGTACAACATCGGCATCTCTCAGATGTTAAAGACACAATAACTCTCAGTTTCAGGTGATTTTACCCAAATGAAACCTCAATTCTTAGTATTATATTTCTGCCAAGAGATCCCCCTAAATTCTGCACACTGGACCTTTATCAAACTAACAAACAGGGATACTTACTGACATATGCTTATTAATTCATTTTAATTTTGTACTGAAATCAATTAAATGGATCAGCTCATTTGTTTTAAAACGTCTGTATCCAAGAAATGTTATTGTCATTTCTTAAAGCTCTTGATAATTGATTTTTAAGTCTCATCAAACACTGACTGACGTTTTCAGATTGCGGCCAACCCGACCTACAAATCCCAAAGCGTCAGTATCTGACGAGTTGAGAAACCCGAGGCGTCAGTATTACTATCTTACCAACAGGAGCTTTAAAAAAGTCTTCCTTTGGGTGTCTCTTTTTGGCTTACTTGTGCTTTTTCATTATTGAGCTGAAAACAGTTACTTAAGAGACGGTTGTCAAAGTTAACCTTGAAAAAAATTTACTCTAATCATTGTCAAATGAATCATTTAATACACTGGAGCTCCCCTGAGGTATTCTATCCCCTGATACAGTGCATATGATGTTTACCCTGTTGCTTCTTTTGATGCCAAACACGAAAGTATTGTCTTTCAGAGGATTTTCTAAGAGGAGAGACAGCCCAACAACCAAATTGGACTTAATGAAAGCCTGACAATGTAAATTTAAGCTGCTGTAAAGGAAACAATTACAAATTTCTCCCTGCATTAAGATTTGTCATCACAACAAATGTCCCATGATAAGTGGAAAAGTGAGGCCGTGTGCTGCACGATGCGATCATCCCCTATCCAGATCTTTAAGTCACAGGAGGGGAGAATGATTGATAACGACTTCAAGGATGAGGACACAAGACACTGGTGAGTGAAGGGAAAAGTAAAGGCAATGTTGTTACATCTCATCACTTCTTCTCAGAGAGACCAAGAGTCATTTCAGCCCCTGAATAGGCTACGCTTGGATCCATTAACGCAATAAGCTCGAATGAGGTGAGGCATAATTTAGGAAAGATGATGGAGATTTGGGTAAATTAAATTAGACTCAACAGTGATGATCGCAATGCTGGAGACCGGATTTTATGTCCCCTAAAACTGTTAAATAAAGTGGACAACTCAGGAAGAGCACCATAAGGTTTTAATTTTACACAAAATGATGCTCTGTGGCTTTTGTGTGCAGCTTCCATGTGTGTAGCTGCGACTATAATTACGTTAATCGACAATTCATGTTGAACTTCTCAGTGAGTGCTCTCATGTATAAAAAGCTGAGCTGATAAAGACAATGATGTTGTAGTTAGTTATACTTTCAGTGATATTTCACCTGAAAAGGAGCGAAGAGCATTGATGCAAATATACAATTTAGCCATTTTAACTTTAATTCCACTCCACTGAAAAACTCTGATGCATACTTACTCCCGCAGTATATAATGAATTACTTCATCTTGAACCTCTTTTTTTGTTCTCTGAAGACGAGCCCGTAGCTTAAACCTGCAGTGCGAGGCTTTTGCATATGAATGAACACCCATTAGAGTAAAGCCCTTACTAAACCACTTAACACAATGCTGATAAAGCCCGTCACAACCAAATAAATATCCCTGTATTTAGTAGATAGATATTGTTAATCTGATGTCTTTGCCGGGACGCTGGAAGTCAGTCACAGTTGGGGATGATGAGAGGTCACTCTATATAATGACGTTAAATGGTGTGTGAGTTAGGAGAAACTTAAACTTTATGAAACACCGTCTGTGACACATTCTTAATTATTAGGGCCCGCTTCTAAATTCTGCATGTGTTTCTCATGGAGTTTTTTCTTTCCTTGTGTAAAAAAAACGTGTTAGGGGGTCTTGCAACCCAATCAGCGCCTCTACACCCATGCGTCCATGTGTCTTTGTTAGTTGTTAGGAGACTAGGAGACTTTCCCATACTGGCACACCCATAGCGAGCCTTTTACGTCTACCTGCAATAATCAGTTAGCCAGAGGTGAAGGGGTAAGCAACCATGGCAACGGGAGTACGGTGGAACCTATGGCGTAATAAGTACATCGAAAGTGGTTGTGTAACTACTCTCACGTCCACAAGGGTTGCAACAAAAAATATTATTCCCTCTCTTTTTCTCTGCTTGTAGTGTACATTATAATACACAGGGGGTGGAACATTAACATGAACACCTGCTTTACAATCTAGTACAGTACTACAGTATAAAAAAGCATACGCACTGTATATTGCCTTCAAAATAACCATAGATTTGAATGAACAAATTCCTGAAACTGTTTTAAAGGTGAGTTGTGTGTTATAAGTGTGATATAGGTTGTATAGAATGGGAACTCCTCTCTCCCACATAAAACACTGCTCCTGAAGTGCCTGAAATGCTTAGTTTCAGTCTTAGTCATTAGTACTGCCTTTAGTTTCATGACTTCATGACATCACACTGCATCACCGTGTCACACATTTGCATAATATATGCCTATATTCACAGTAGAAGTGAAGCTGACTGGAAACTGAAAACAGGGCAGAGCCGACCAGGGACACGATGAGCGTTGCTGGCTTCTTCAGACACATAACAAATAGAGAGTCACTGGTATAAGGACAGACGCAAGGCGCCACCGAGAGTCTAAACATTTAAAAAAAGAAAACAAATGTTTTTGGGTAGAGATTTTTTTTCCTCAAAAAAGGCAGGATATCTAATTTACAAAGAAGATCTCAGAGAAAAATTCAATTTCATGTCAGCTGGACTTTAAAAAGTTAATGCTCGAATATGCCTGTTATGAAATCACTATTGATTTATACCAGGAGGAAGAGTCAGTCATAGAGAATGAGGATGTACTGACACTGCACATTGCTTTTACCAGCTGATTCTGTCTCACTAATAGACAGCCCAGACTACTATAAATACAAGGCTGTGCAAGCTTGAAGTGGAGAAAAGTAAATGAAGCAACATGACTCGTAAATGAAAAGATTATATTGAGGAATTATAGAACGGTAAATCTCACCCCAACATTTAAAGCAGACATATTGTGTTTTTTTGTTTTCTATATATGTTCCTGTGCATGTGAAAGATATTGAAAAGTAAAAAGGTCAAAGTTTGCACCAACAGAAGCTCCTCTCTCCCACAGAAAACGCTGCTCCTGAAACGCCTCATCAGTAGTCCCGCCTTTGATCCCATGACCTTGTGACATCACACTACTTCACCGTGTCACACATTTGCATAATTCACACCCTGCAGCTAGTTTGGGACGTAAGAATTGTATTAAGCGAAGCTGCTCCGTTGTTGTTAGTGGTGCTGGGTCAGGCAAGTGTCCAGACCAATCAGAGGAGACTGGGTTATTTCGGATACGGGGCCTTAAAGAGACAGGAGCTAAAACAGAGCGTTTCGGACAGAGGGGGAATACAGTGCTGCAGCAACAGGCAGTATGAGGAAACTGATGTGTTTTTTGAACACCAAAGCATGTAAACATATTCAAGGTGTAACTCAAAATACAATTATGAACCTCAAAAATGAACATAATATGTCTCCTTTTAAAATTCTAAAAATGTGTGTGTGCAAAGTGTGGAAACAATATCTAATCAACAGCAGACAGATTTATTCAGATAGAAACATCAAAGACGAGATGATGTGCTGGCTGTTTTGCTCAGTTGTGTCTTCCTTTTTTCTATCATGTTTTCTAGTGAATCTGTAAACTGTGATAGAAACCTGTAATCATGTGCAGATATGCAGTTCCAGTGGAGATAAGTAGCCCTGCGAGACCACAGCCACCATAGTAATTTGAGCAAACAAGCAATTTGGGTAAAGATGTTGGTAACTCAACAGTGTGAAACTGCTTAGACTGTGGATAACGATCTTTGCTGTTCTCTTCCCGTCGTTTCATCAATACATGAAGCAACATGTAAGAAGGGACCCCTCGTGAAATGCATCATTTGAAAGGATGTTCTCTTACTCAGAATTGATTTTTAGATTTTAGTCAAAGGAATGAGGAGCTTGGATCTCAACATATTAGGTGGATTTAAAACAATTTAAACCCTGCTGGTACTACTGAGGAAATTAAGCTGGATAACCAATGTGCAAATTCTAATCCATATCCTCTGAGAAGAGAATATTTCAGACAGTGACTGATGACATTAGAGATTAGTACATTTCACACACTGAGGTGTCTGCTGCGGTGTGGCTGAGCTTCTGCCTACTAATCTAACATTTGAGATCAGTTATACTGAGGATATTGCATTCGGTAAATCTCATATCAGAACAATACCTCATCTGCTGATTTAGAAACACAATTAACCTTGGTCACAAGAAACTTAACTACAGCTTAAATGTCCCTGGCACAAATCCAGCCCAACCCAGAGCTCTGTAGAGATCTTTAGCATTATAATACCAAATCTTGTCTAGGATTTACAGCTCATACTCAGAGGAGTTTCAGTTAGCTTAAGTAGGTGGGTTGGGGATATGTTGGCCCAATAAACCTTGAATTCTATTAGAGCAGTGTGAATGGAGGGAATGTTTTTTTTTTTTTTGTATTTACCCAACCCTGCGGTATTAAAAGCTGGTCAGAGACATGTACTGGAAATAGGTGGACATGAAGAATACATCAAGAACCAATTTGCTCCCACATGTTCTAATGCAGGTGAAGAGGATTGAAGTGCATTACTTGAATGATGAGTACATCCTCAAAATAGCTCTCCTGCGGGCTTTTTGAAATGCAAACATTTCCGCACAGAGCAACTGAAAAAACGCTACAATGTCAGCCTGACCGACAGTCACCTGGAAGAATCTCGATAAATCTCTTCTTTCTTGTTCAACACCAGCACTCCATTATTCATTTGTTTAACCACAACAAGGATCACTGTTTCATCCCATGATGAGCCAGGAAAGGGCTTTCATAATTGCTCTTCTTAATCGGAAAAAGGAATGGTTGTTCTACCTGCTTTTGCAGCACCTGCTGAGAACAGCCAAGCCTTTGATCCGGGCTCCAGAGAGCCTTTCTTTTTCAGCAGAATTATGGATTAGCATCAAAATGAACAAGGGAAGACGTTTGGATGGCCAAGTATGTTATACATGGAGAGGGTAGGGGAGAGAGGTGTTGCTGAAATAATTGTTATAACTGTTACAGGATTGCTGTAATAGCCACATTTTGTAAAAACGGGTGACAACTCGTAGAGGAGGCAAGTTATCAATTTGCAACCAAGTGGTGGGTCACGATAGGGTGACAGTTTTTCTTTTTGTTCTTTCAACTTCTACAGACTGAGGTTACAACATGCGTACACGCTGATTTAATGATTGTAGAGGCTGCTTTCATTCAGGTTATTTAAAGCGTCAATGCAAGTCAATGTAACAAATATCGTGGCTCATTTAAGCAGCAAAACTAAAAGCTGTAGTTATAAATGTGACAGGACAGAGGAAACAGAATTGCACTTTTATATTCTGAAATAATTATTTTTAGACCAGTTCTTAGGGTATATCAGCAGGACAGCTGCTTCACGCCCAACTATTTTACTGTATGAATCTGTGTCTCAGCTTTTGAGGTTCAGGCTCCAGGTTCAGGTGCACCTGGCTCTTAAAAAGAATGGGAGACGACACTCGGATTGGTTTAATTTATTCTATGCCACATCCACGACTAATTAAGAGTCTACATACAGCACCTTTGCACAAAGATTATCTGGCGTTTAACCAACAAAAGGGAGTTGGACACCTGAACGCACTTACGCCATGGACTTCAGACTATGTGCCATAGATTGTTTAATAGGGCCCCATATCTTTATTCTAGATCTAGATCCGTATGTTCACCTGTCTTACTTTAAAACTTGGATCCTGGATGGTGGCTTTTGTGTGAAACCTGAAGGCAAAGTTTGGCTTCGATTGTACAATGACATGGTTTTGAGTAGAGAGTTTGAACATGAAAGTTGCACTGTGGTTAGAGTTTTGGGAAATGGAGTCAAAGAAATGTGTCTTAGCAATCAAGAGAAACTGTAAAAGCATTACTGTGTTTATCATATGACCTACATTAGTCAACAGTAAGGGCCCAGAGCACAATTTTGTTTTTTAAGTCAATAAATTACATGAAGTGAAATTCTCTTACAAAACAGAAATTCCAGGCAAACAGGAGGCAATCCTCTCAAAACAGACATCACATAAGCCTTGAGCAAGTCCCTTGAAGTGCAGCAGGGGTCCCAGAAAAGCAATTTCTCCCTTGACATCACCAACATCACTAACTATGTGTGTGTGCTGCTCTCATATGCACAGTGTACTCAAAATTCGAATAAATGGCACCATGTGTGAGAAAACACTCCCATGTGCTCCGATATTATTAAGATCAACAGCTGTCATTAGCTTAGTTGTTTTTATATGTTTGCATAATTGTAAGATGACAACATAATTTGACATACATACTAATGTGTTTACAAACCATTTCAATTAATTAACACTAATGTCTCCCTCACTGCACGATAACTGGGAAGACAATGAAGAATTTAAGCTTTTCATGGTCAGATGGGAACCAATCCGATCTTGATCAGATGATCAAATGCTAACATGATAAAATAAATCACACCTAAAATAGAGCAGCAGCACAAATACACTCCACATACCTATGCGGGTTTTCCAGAGCAGGGAAGGAACGGTGCAACTGGCGAATGGCGTTAACATCTGACTTCAATCTTACTGGATTTCTGTATCATGCATAACCATGGGCTTTTATTGTGAAATTGCTGAGACATTGGTATGCTACTCAAGCTACGTTCCCATTATAGAAAATAATTGAATTACACAACAAAGATGTTGATTGGAGCAGGCGCCGTATTTGGAATGGCTCCTTGAAACAAACAAACACAAAGAGATTTCCGAGCAAATAAGTTTGAATCAAAGCTCAAACTGGATCGCGTAGAGATGACAAATGTTTGCTTTCTTTCTGATGTGTCACTGGTAGCAAGATCATTCCACCATGCACATTTTGCACGTTAATATTGCATGAAAATAAAAAAAAGAGATTTACAGGTGGATTGTAAATCCGTATTTTTCCCTATTAAAAGTTACAGAGGTACGAACCTCCATGTAAGTCCAACTGTCTTCGGGTGGAGTTAAATGTGAGAGTGATAATACTGATGGTTATACTGCATCAGTCACTTGAGTTATGTAATACAGAGTTTCTGATTTCCCACATGAAGTAAATTGCATGGCATCATAAAAACAAAATAGTTAAAAAAATCAATCTTGTGAGTTTCTAAGGCAAACATTAGGGCTCAGTAAATCATGGCATGCAAGGCAGTTCGTTTACACTTAAACATCCTTGAATTAATAGTGTGACTATGAACAGACCCTTTACACTTCACACAAGTAGGAGTATGTGACGGCTTCTGGTATGAACTCATCAAAACCTTGTTTAATAAAAGAGGATTTCTCCTTTTCATTTGTGGCCCACTTTAAAGAAATAACTATGAATGGCACAGAAAGCCTGCATCCATCTAAATGCTTTTATTGCTTTTCAATCAAACAATGCAGAAGACATTCACGTAACATCTCGTTCAAAGGGCTCATAACTAACCCTTTAGACACAACTGTGGTTTGGTTTGTATATGTAGTGGGTTATTTGGGCTTTTACAGAGAGAAACATCTTGAAGCAGTTTAGAGCTACTCAAGTTGAAGGTATCATATGTAATATATATGTATATCATGTGATGAGTGTGTTACTCTGGGCTATTTGTATTGTTTACAACTTACACAACACTTGTGTTGTAAATAGAGTTTTTCATTTATGTTTTTGGTGCTTTATATATAAATATATACAGTATACTGTATATACACCCTACTTCTTTTTGTTCTTGCTCTCCGCTAATATGTCTATTCTTGTACAGTGAAGTACATTGACAACAATAAAACCAAAAAAATTAAAATTCCTTCTATCTGTACACATGCTTGATTCTGATATACACGTATGAGCCACAACATTAGAAGGACTGACACTGATGTTCTGCAGGGAAACCTTGGGTGCTGACATTAATGTGGATGCCACTTGAAACAAATCACCCACCCAAACACTGCTGCAGTCCAAGTATGACCCGTCACGGCAACAGCAGTCCCCGATGGGCGTGATATCCTGCTTGGGCGTCACTGCCATCGAGTGCCGTTGCCATGAATGGGTGTTCTCGATCTGGAGCTGTGTTTGGGTAGGTGGTGCGTGCATCCACATGAATGTAATGACCCGAGTTCTTTAAGCGGTTCTACGGCATAATAATAATAATAATAATATCCTCAATATACTGAGAGAGCCAGGCCATATTCAATGCTATTTTATAAAGGAAAAAGGAGTAATGCAACACAATGGAGGCTGGCTTGAAAAACAAACAACTGAAAAGAAAAGAAACATTGTTAGGTTTAAAATCATCCATCCACAGCAGTTTTCCTCCAGCACTTTGTTTTTTAAAGTCATCATTCTAATCAATTTATTTTTCGTCTGTGTCGGCCCTCTTCATTGAGTTGCTCCAACAAAACTAATTAATCCAACAGTGTTTGGGAGAACTGAACCAAAACAGCCCAAAACATCTCATAGACTGTGGACTGGTAAACCTTACACAAACAATTGTGCCTTGCTGACCTGCAGAGAACCCTTTCAGACATGCTGCAGATGCACATGCTGCAGTAGGACTGGTACACTGTAATGGCCATGTCATTATTGATGTATTGGTGCTTTTCTGTACAGCTCTGACTTCAGATTTAACTCTGGAGTCTGCCAACTTGAGAAGTTCTCAGATGAGTTCCCCATTACCTATTGTGGCACACACAGAGCAGAGAGGGGAATGAGTGGCAGAAGACATCTGTCTTCTTTCAGAAAGAGGATGTAGAGACGTGCAGCAGGGTGGGAGGCTCATGTCCTTCAGCGTATGCAACACACTCCTCTACTTGTTCGATCAGTCTCTTGTGGCAGGTGCACTGCTCTTTGTGATGGTAAGAAACAAAACAAAACAAACAAAAAACAGACCAGATGTACACTGACATTGACAATAGTCTCCACATGTGATTACATGTTCTGCATATAACTCAGCATGCTTTGTATTTTCTGCTAATTAGTGGGACTGTATCTTGTGATTTTGACAGAGACAACAACTGCACTGGCGCATAATTATCTACATGCTGTTATGAACATGTGAAGTGGAAAAAGTTCAGTTCAGTGTATTTTTAGAGAAACATTTACATGATAAAAGAAAATGTCCCCTGTGGATCAGTAACTGGATTCAAGGCATTTTGAGCCTTGCTGTGAATTTTGCTGTTCGATCACATTCATCCTCACACTCTCTACACCTCCTCTCATATAACATGCATACTGTATACTCTGTTGTACATATTTGTGACCTTTGTCCCCATATTGTACGTTTTTCAAACATTCTTGCACTACCAAAGGAAAAAAAAAGCTAAAATGAATCGATATGAGCAATAGGGGAATATGGAGACAAATAGCAGGTTAATGCTCTCTGTGTCTGGTGCTTTTCAATGCTCACTCTGACTTATGTAGCTACGCATTAATGAGACTGTGTTTTTTTTTGTAGAAAGCATTTCACATTGATTGATGCTGCAGAGGACTTAGTGGCTCAAGATAAAATAAAAGCATATTCTGCCAATCGTGATCCCTTTTCCTGCTCTGGGGATCGGAGGAAGATAAATATGTGGATTCACAGTCAAATTGAATTCAATAGCAAAAGAAAAACATTGGAGGAACCTCAAGGATGCCTATATCATTAGAAATAATGTTTAAATGTTTGTAACTCTACATTTGTAACTCCAACTCTAACACAAAGCACCTGCAGTATGGCTAATATTGTGCAGCTAAAACATTGGGTTAATGTTGCTAATGACTTTTTTGTCTCCTTTTCTTAATTTAGATTTTTTTTATATTTCAAGCAACACCTTAAAGGTTACATTGGATTAAAAAATATTAATAATAATAGTATATAATAACAAATTTCCCTGTGGAGTTTTCTTTTAAACAAACAAAAGTTATAATTAACTTCAGTGTTAGTCACCGACAAGCATTGTGTCTATCCTTGAGCTCTTGCTTTTCAAAAGGCATTTTAAATCCAGAATTGTTCACATCCATCTTTAATAGTTGTCAGTCTTCCTCGTTGTCTTCGCTGCATATCTTGACAAGATCAGTCGAAATGTGTAACACCATTGGCGGGTCTGTATTTCCGTGTGCGTGAGATGAATAAAATCGGGCTCCATTGTGCTACTTGAGGTCCAGATGGAACCTTAAAGTAAACTTCTTCACCAGTTCATCATTGTCAGCTCACATTAAAGTCATAAAGAAATTGGCCTCATGAGATGTAATGAACTTATGACCCTACACACAAACATTGTATGGAGTCTGTACTACACAAGAACTACACAACATGGGCCTCTACACAAAATCCTGCTCCAGATGGCCGGCCCTTTCCCCAGCCTCCCCAGGTCTTTTGGCTTTTTTCCCTGCAGGAAACCTGCAGCGGCTTTAGTAGAGGTGAAGCAACAATTAGCCAATCTCTCCCCATTGCCTCAGCTGTTAAGTGCAACTGACTGAAAGGACGTTACCACAGGGTACAAAAAAGAAAAAACAGTGTTAAAACAGTTTCCTGAAAAGAAGCACAGACATTTATTTGGTTTGTTCCTTCTGCCAGAAGGCAGAGAGACATGTGCAGTGGGAGTATGAGCTTTGACTTGACAGCCAAGAGAACCACTGAAGCAACCAAACTCAACTGAGATTGACCCAAGAGTTGCCAAACCCAACATGCAGAAATGTGGCATAAAGAGTCGCTCCCTTGGGAGCCGCTTACGAGAAAATGGCTAAAATTGGCTCCTGAAGGAGTCAAGGTTATTTTCTTGTGTAGATGATTCCGAGTTTATTTTTGCTGAGAGTTTTTTTATTTTTATTTATTTATTTTAAAGATGAAGGACAGCGCAGAATAGAGAGTCCAGAAGTCCTCTGACAAAATGAACTGAATAACAGTTCTGTAATTCGAACAAGCTGGCTTGAAAGCATTCACTCCATGTCCTTTTGCATTTAAAGTGGATTTATTTCGAAAGCCTTTATTCAAAATACCTCTGAGGCATTTACAGAGTGACATCTGATTGATGTGTAATTTGAAAATTGATTAAGAATAGAGAGCTGGGAAGAAAAAAAAGAGCAAAGAATAAGAAGGCAGACCGAATTTGACTGAGTGCCGAAGGTAAAGTGCCTTTAGGATAAGTATTTAACAGAATGGAATCAGTATCATTTATTTATTTAGTTATTTGCATTCAAGTAAAAACAAAATGATGTACACACACTATGTAATAAAAAGAGCAGCATCAATGCATGAAGCTGAATCTTTTGGAGTTATGCTGACTCAAATAACACAGTCACAGTCAACATACTATCTGTGTGTGGAATGCTTCTCACGTCTGCCCTAAATTCAGCTCTGTACAGGGGATCGGATAGGACGTTGAGGAACAACAGAAATAAGACACTCAGCAATAATTCTGTTAGAACAAATGTAAAGCAATGCTAAAGATGTGCCGGTGCAATATTTGTCAAGATAACCTCAATGACCTTGTCTAGCCCAAGTAATGGAGCTCCTACAGGTAGTGATTTATTTCAATAAGGCTTAGAAATTAGTGGTATCTCTGAAATCATTATTTCCCCTCAGATGTATTTGTTTCAGATATTATCAAGACGATTGCACATTGATATATCACATATATAGCACAATAAAAATAGCCTCTTGGTCAGCAGTGCTCTTAGGGGCCAGATTACGCTCTTCATTTTAATAGTCCTTACAACTGCAGCGCAGTCGACACTGTAGGATCAGTGCCACAAAGGACCAATTGATCCATCTTCTAATTATTACCTTAAGATGTTCTCTGAGCAGCATCATACCACTATCCAATCAAATCCAATTAACACTGGTACCCCCCCTCCAGGAAACTGCATTGTAGAGGGATTACACAGATATCTGTGCTGGTCTGATTAATGGCCGCAGTAATTAATGCTGAAGGGGTCTGTCCGAGTGCCTCAGTGTAGAGGAGCATGCAGCAGCGAGCCAGCTGCAGCGAACAGAGCTTACACTCACACACGTGCACACACGTGAGCGCACACCAAACACCTGGATCCTCTCTTGTGCGCATATGTTGCACTGAATATGAGGCTTTTTCTTTTTTTTTGGAAAGCACTGTGGGGATGGGCAATAAAATAAGAGGAGTATTATGCAAAAATCTGGTGATAAACAAAAAAAATGAAAATGCTGGATCTAAAAATAGTATAGTAACAGAACACTGTATCACCCAGAACACGATTTTCTTATTCCTTTTACCATAAGGCCTCAAATATTTCCCACTTTTTGAATAAACGAGGCATTTGAGTGCTCAAAGTACTCATGCAACTCAATCCAGCATGCACACAGTCAGAGAGACAGAGACGGAGTGAAGGAGGCACGGACTGAACGAGTTTAACAGATGTGGAATGACAGTTGCAGAACTGAGCTGAATTGAGTTAGAGAACCCTCCCCCATTCAAATCAGCAGCATGTTATCCGACTTCCTGTTTCATAAGATGCTTCAAATGTGCATAACATCACGCAAAACAACCATAGTGTACAGCTTGTGTCATGTAGCTCTAGAATAGGCCGGTCAACATGATGAAATGTTCGCAGTTTATGACCACATTGTCATGTCCAGAGGTGTAGGGGATGGTGGAGTTTAAGGCGACAAGGCTGCCAAGCCAGTGACCGCTGACAAGCCAGTGACCACAGTTCGAGTCTGCGTTTAAACATTTGTAAAGATGACACCCCTGGATATTTTTAAAGAGACCACTGAGCAATATCCAGCCACATGTGTGGTGACAAAACAGGGTGTTTTCTAAAGAGACCTTGAGACATCTCCTGATGTGAACCTGATCATTTTAATCAGTCGGACCATTTGTGGTTTTGCAGCATCAAAAACAAGGTGTTTTCAAGAGACCTTGGGCAAGCCGTGTGTCTGGTGACCAAAACTTGCATTTTAAGCAAAAACATTCAAGCAAGTGTCTTTGTGCCCAAGCCGAAACCAGAGCATAAGCACAACAATGTGATGAGAGAAAAATTGGAAACTGGACCAACAGAAAAACATAAAGCTGGGACATAAGAAACTGATTGGGCAGTCGGGTTGCTCTAAAAAAATGAGCTAGCATTAGTTTACTGAAACTGAATCAAAGGTTGCTTTAAAAGGAGACATATTATGCTCATCTTGAGATTGTGGATTAATAATAGAATAGGTTTACATGATTTGGTGTTCAAAAAACACTTTGTCGACAAATTGTATATCATACAATACCAAATCATCCAAATTTCAACATATAAATAACAATCAAACATAGAATAAAAAAATGGCAAAATGAAGTGCCAGCTCATTGAACTCCAAATACAACAACTGCAGCTCATATTACACACCTAAATGTAATTATATTACTAGTTAGGCCGTTTTCCATTATGCAACTATACAATTCAGGAAACAGGAAAATCCAACACCGACACTCCACTGGAGACTTCTCATTCAGACATACTGTAATGTATAATTGAAGGATACCAATCCAAATAATTCATAAAGCAATCTACTTGCAGCATCCGCTTCCAGAGATAACAATCCTCAGCATCCTCAGCACAGAATTATCACAGGTGGTTGAAGGCCTTAAACCTAATCTCCAGGATGTGACATGCAAATTTGAAGGCTCTTCCTTTGCTTCACTCAGTGTGCATCTATCAGTCTATTTCAACATCAAATGCTCTTTATCGTGCAATGTGATCTCATATTTCAAAGGCAGTGGTTGATATGGCATGACTCCAGACTGATAAGAGCACAAACACCTGCTTGCTCTGCAGGCGTGCAGCTTGGAGAGCCCTTTATATTGGCTATGGATCGCTTTACTGAAATATATGGTTTAATCTCTCTGTTTTTTTCACCTGCCTTTCCAAATCCTCTCCATATCTTTTTTTTTTCTGTTCTGATGTGCAGTCATTTTTTCCATAAATTGCAGCACAAAGGATAATGAAAAGCTTTGCAAACACTTGGCGAAAATTGCTTTGAATTTTTCACGTGTCCTTTTGTCCTTTCTTTTCTTTATTCCTTCATCGTTTTGAGTATTTGAACACATTTGTTTGTGTGTTTGTGTGTGTGCGTGTGATCGGCATGTGCGTGTGAGCACGCTTGATTTGAGTGTACTCGTTCGTTGCCGACTCTTGAAATGCTACAAACTACTATCACTGCGCTCTGCACTCACTATGAGAGTTAACCACCACAACAGAGAAATTCACAATTCATGAGGTGCAAATACTCGATTCCCAGTATTCTCTGAAGGCCACTTGAAGGGGAGGTGAAATGACTCTCATGAATGATGAATACAAAACTGTCCCCCCCAAAAAAAAATCTTAATCAATGCAGTAGATGTTTGTTGAACTGAACACATGCGATGCTTCTGTCTTTTATCATTCCAATAGGAAATGCACTGAACTACTGAGGACACAAAGAGCACAGCAGCTAATTTTGTGTTCAAACATGAGAAAAGAGAAGAGATAAGGGGTTGTCAAATGCAAATCAACAATTCTCTTTTGCTTTAACTATTCAACATTTAGGAACCTAATTCAATTCGGTAGGTCACAATATACGCTCGTGCACAGCACACTAGGGGTTTATTTGGTAACGAAATAGAGGACATTGTAGGTGGGTATGTTAGGGGTTGGTAACAATAATGAGAGATTACTCCTGTGCATTTATCAATCAAGAGAGGATTCATGTTATTTCAGACATTTACACAGCAGGTGAGGAAAAAACTTGCTTTATGATGAAGTCGTGAATCCAATTGATACTTTTCGTTTTATTGTTTCTTCTTTTTGGAGAAATCATCACTTCGTTACCGCTCTCAGAAAGCACTTCATACAGCAGAAGATTGAGCGAAGCCTACGGCAGGAACAAATTCTGGATAGATCAACTCACCCTTCAAAACTTCAAATTTTTGCGGTTGTCATTGATAGTCCAAATCAATTTGCGTCTAATCCTTCCACTTCAAGGACCTGGAAAAAATAAAGAGAATCTCATGTTACTTATTTTTAAAGAATGAAGGGGGAGAAATCAGAACAGAATTGCAGCAAAATGGCATTATGTCTAAAAATGTAAATGGGATAATCATATTTTCATACTCTCTACATTAGAGGTTTATGTGTTGTAGCTGTAGGCTGTACACTTATTATATTTAGATTTCAGTTGGCAATTGTGAGACATTCCTTTGTGACTGGATGATGTTTACATCTAGACGTACTGAACAAAGAAAAGCTTTCATATGGAGCATTGATTCATGATCAGACATTCTTGTCCATCTCATTTAAAGAGACTGCATGTCACAACACAACAAAAGCGCCTTACAACCAAATTGGTTTTGTACAATTGAAATCTGATGGACATTAGGCACACTGTGGCCACATTGAGCTTTGATGCAATCAAGGCAGTGATAGTTGTGTTGCTGGTCTGGCTGGAAATTGGCAGTAATAAGGATGTTTAAAGACATGCAGTGGAGACTATTGACGTCTCAGGCCTTTGAGACCAGCAAATAGATTTTTTTTCACTCGATTACCAGCTCCAGTTGCCAATCTGCTATCATTATTAAGGCTGTCTAGTCTTTAGAGGCACAGTGGAATACAAATGAACTGGACTATGCAGTGATAGTTATTGGGGAGCAACAAGTTCTGTGTGGGAGGTTAGAGCAACTTTAACTTTGTAAAACCTCAACTACCCCTGCATCAATCATCATATTATATGTGCATGCCGTGCATCAGGGTAGCACTAACATTTTCCCAAGCACGTCTCCACCAACGCACACTGTTTTCATGCACTCACAGATGCCGGGGAACACAGGAAAAGACAACACAAATATAGTGTATGTGGATGAGATGGCGCAAGACAGAGAGCGAATCTGTTCAGTTTGACACATGTTTTATTATTCCGCTATTATGCAACCATTGCTAAATGTCATGTAAATGCTTCAATGAATTTCAATTTACCATAAAGCCACTAAGCCCCAATTTGTACTTTGAGTTGATAAAGTGAAATTGAGGGATGAGAAAACGTGGCACGGTAGAGAGAAGAGACTGCACGGGACACTTCCCTGAGAGTAGTATTATCCAACCGTGAATACAGAATGTCACCAGCGGTAAGGGAGAAAAAAAGTCATTTGTCAGCTGTATCAAGACTCTGAGAGTAATTAATGTAGAAACAGCAGTATTGTGATTAGCCTTGCTGAGCAAGTGCGAGATAGGAAGAGTCCAAGTTTGTGTTGATTAAACATAAAAAATTCAAAGCAGGTCTGGAAACAAAATCTGTATCTGTAAGTGTTAAAGCTGACAGTCCGATATGTTTACATAATCACATACTCTTTGTGATTGTATGTAAATGAATCCACAGTTCATAGTGGTTCATTCAACCTAATTAATTGACTTCACGTGTCCAGAGACATGGACAAATGCTGAGCAGGAGCATGCCACATAGTAAATAATCTCACGAAAACCACATTTTCATGAAGTAACCACAAAGTATTAGACTGGACACTGAGGACATTAGGTTTATTGAGATATTGACCTAGTCGAGTTAAGCTGCAAGGACATGCACTGTATGTGAGACCTCTTAAGGAAGGCTTAAAGCAAAACAATATACGTTGTACTAGTAGGACAGTGGTCCAAAATGCATATGCTAGACAACTGCATGGTATAATGACAGCAAAAAAGCAAACCAGATCTCATACAAACCACATTCTGCAAGACTGAGAATTAGGCAGAACAACACCTGGAGTGAAATGCTAACATTACAATGTTAACATGCAGACAATGAAAACAATAACTTGCCATACCACACCATTAACATATAATAATTGAGAAGAAGAAGAATCCTTATTTATCATATATAATCATACAATGCACAGTATAGTGAAAATGGTTCTCTGCATGCAACTCATCCCAGAGAAGCAGTGGGCAGCCAATGTATGGCACCTCAGGGACCAAATCTAGATTGAAGCCAGTGCCTTGGTCAAGGGCTCTGACCGGAGAATTAACCTATTATACATGATTTGATGGTGGGGGAAACCAGAACACCCAGAGGAAACTCACAGACATGTAAACTCGGATTTGGACCCAGAACCATCTTGCTGCTAGGCAACTACTGCGCCGCTGTGCTGGTGATGGTGGTGGCTGGCTTTTAAGTCAAACTGATAGCATGTATGAGCAAAAAGGTAAAGATCTGTGAGTTGTTGTGCTCAACACTTTCTTTGTCAGTCATTCCTGGTTAACTCTGTCACTATGACACTAGTATCTAATATGGCAAATGGAATTAGTGCTGCGTTGTGCATAAAAATATTATGTCACATTGATTGATCACCAATTAAGGAGAACACGATGAAGGACTGATAAAAAAAAAAAAAAATAGAAAAAAAATCTTGGTAAGCAATGTCTGTCATATGCCCCTAGGTACAATAACAAGGCAAACAACTGCTGAGAGAAATTGTTTCAAAAGTGGTTGTTGTTGAATTGTTTATGTCAGCAAGAGTAACATGAAGCACTCTCTTGTCTTTTGGAAAAGGAATAAGAAAGAGAATCTAAATCTGGATGTCAAATACACGACCCTGCACCACAAAGGAACTGACTTCAAAATCAATTCAACAGATGAAGTATGAAACTGTTTCTTTTGGAAAGTTAGATTTCAAACCTAAGCTTACCAGCTCTCTCCTGCATCTCAAGGAAAAATCGTTTCGTGGTGTTTAATATATTCATATAATAAACCCAATTCATCATCAGATTAACGAACGGTCCGGAGTATTACTGCTTGTGTTTGACTCCTTTGACTGTCTTTCATTAGAGCCAGGAAGCAGTGCCAGCTGGCCACTGCCTGCTACCTGGCTGTTCATTCCCCTGTCATTTCATCCAGACACTAAATGAGCACGATGAGTTGAATTTCAGTAACAACAATTACTGGGGAACAATTAGTCCAATTAGAGGGTGAAATATTTGGTATGACTAAATGTAAATGGATAATGATATGAAGCTCGATTGCAGAAATATTGTGGAAACACAAGAGAAAGCAGCATCAAAGTGCTAAATAGTGAAATGGAGTGTAAGGTCAGTGCATTAATCCGTGTGAGGGAGTTCAAAACTCCCATCTAATATAATTAGATCAATAGCATTGTAACTATTGCCATACACTTGTTTTCATTTCATCCAGCCATGTATGCAAACACACACGCATACGCATAAATGTGTTCCATTCACTCAGACATACATTGACTTGACTTCTGCCCTCATGTATATGCATGTATATACTTTATTATCGCATTGCTGCTGCATGTTTAAGTTAGTATCTTATTATGCAACATAATGTTGCAATTTAGTCCATATTTCTATTAACATAAGCAACAGAGATCATTGTTTCTGCATGTTTTGTATCATGATATCCATATTTTAGATTGTACCTGGCAACTTGCCAACCTTCCCACATTTCCTGGGAGAATCCCATTTTTCATTGCTCTCTTCCAGTTTCCTCCAGGGGTCACAATTGTCCCGTATTTCTCGCAATTTATGACAATGTTTCACACTCTTTTCGCTTTTAGTTATCATAACCTGTTTCTGGCCCTGTATGGCATGAAGTCCACTGTACTATTGCACCCTATCCTCCTCAGTGAGTGAGACGTAGGCAGGGAAATGGACAGGAGAAAGAATATTTAAACACATTTTGGACCACCTGGAGAGAAGAATTCCCATTTTTAGTGTGTGTTTTAAGGAAAAGGGGTTGTAAAATCTGCCACATTGATTTTTTTCTGTCAATCACAGGGGTTGCAACGTGTCAGTCCCCATCGAGATGCCGACACACAAAGAGTGATGGAGTGCACAGACTCTCTAAGGGGCAGAGCTAAGTTACGCAAGTTTATGCAAGAGGGCAAATTATTCTGGGTTGTTTTCGCAGAATTAAAAGTAAAATTCATTGACAAAATACTTGGTTCATTTTCATTCTTTAAATGTCAACAGAAGGCATGAAACACTGTCCTTGAATCTCAAATTTGTCAGGGATGGGACCCCCAGAACACCGCTTTAGTTTTGAAGTCTTCATCCCCTTTGAGGTCTTGAGGTTTGGCAAGTAAGCTTGGCAATATAATGTAACAATGTCCTTAATTGTGTTTTTTGGTATCTTTTCCTTTTATTATTTTTCTGCATTCTTAGAAATTATCTCAATAACTTTGTATTTTCAATCCTACATTTAAGGGTGACTTTGTACGGATGGAAAACACCCTCTTGGCACATTTACAGCAATAGTTATTAATGTGTCTGCCACTGGCCCTGTTAAATAAACCAATAAATACATAAATAAAATACCTTCCCTGGAGAACCTTGCCTTAAACATAACCACTGCATGCTTGACCTTAACCCCAATCTTTAATCTTCCAGTCTTCAGTCCTACATTTTAACTATTTATCTGCAGGCACCTGCACCTACAGAGTAACTGTGTAAACACACTTGGCGGCCGATGTTTGAAATCAATGAAGCCACTGGGAGTTTTTTAAGGGAGCTCCAAAAAAATAACCTTGCAGTCCACACCCTATAAAACTAATGCACGGATAAGTTATTCGCAGTAATTCTTTGATGGAATCATGCTTTTATGAGCACCTTGTGGGATTCACACATGGACTTCAAAAATACACCCACGCATTTTTTTTCTGGGCCTGGGAGATCAAATTGCCAAGCCTGTTAGAAAGAATCCCTCTTCCCCATGGGTAAATAATTTAAGTCGCAGTTATGTTTTAGAAAGTTTTTACTGAGTGAAAAGCAATTAATTTGCAAAATGATTTAGTGTTTGAGCCTAATTTTCATAATAAAACTTTACTCCGAACCTTTTTTTTTTTCTTTTTTTAACCACATCATTAGTAGGTTTGTTGGCCCTCAGGTATGGAGGAACACAATCACTGACTTAATTGGACTGTGGCACTTCAAATGCCTTACAGTGCTGTAGGGCATATGAAGCATATAAAGAGTCCCTTCAAACTTAACGGTGTCAATGTCATTTTTTTAAATGAGACCCTCTTGCTTTGTACCAAAACACTTGCATGCACGTGAAAGGTTTCCAGTTTTGCTAAATTCTTTTCTTGGACAGGTTTTCAAGGTAGTTTTGCAGAGGCAGCTTTACAGAAGTATTGATATCTGGGACAAATGTGATGGGTTTTTGGCTGGAATGTAGAGGGAAATAAGGAAATCAATTATAAAACTTCAACACAAATCTATCAACTCGTGAAGGCTGCAGTCATTGTGCAGTGGTGATTTTTATGGGCATGAAAGCCTTGAGTGTCAGCAACAGACTTTGTGACAACTGCACTTTCAACCAGGTGTCTCTTGTAAAGATTCATGTCCCACATGGTGAGATTGGCAGCAAGGTTGTAATAATTGAAGACATCTTCTGCACAGAATAATATTAATAATAAAAAAGTTAAACATTCCAACTTCTGATGGTATTATGGCTAGCAAGTAAAGGAAAGGTGTTTTCAAGAGGAGTTTCCAGCTCCGAGTACTCAACCCACCACCACTGGGAGCAATTGTGCACCATTTCCTCCTTCAGGCCTTGATATTTCTCCAAATTCTCATATCTCTTCTTGTTGATGTTGCTGAGCCACACGGGACTGCCACCTCCATCATCACTGTTTTCGGTTCCTTCTCCATTACCACAATGTCTGCTTGGTTGGCCAGTACTAGTTTATCTGTCTGGATCAGCAGGTCCCACAGGCCCTTAGCTCTGCTGTTCTCAACAGGCACAGGCTCACTTGGGCCCTGATGGTATATAAATAACATTGCACAGCTACCGATAGCGTCTCTCAATCAGCCTATCAAATCGATTGTAACCAGAAGAGATATGTGGGAATGTGGGTGGAGGAAAAATGCCTCTCTCGAAAAAGACGGAAAGTTGACACAGAATATAGAACTTTTAAAAATGAATGGACGGATCAGTATATGTTCATTCTTCCGACAGACAATACTAACACCGTTGTGTCTCATTTGTTGTGAAACCGTGGTGTTGATCAAAAGCAGGAATGTTAAGCTGCACAACGAGACCAAACACAGATCTGTATTTGGTCCCGTTTTCTGTAATTTGCAATGTAGGTCTCAAGTTCGTTGTGCTTGCTATAGGTCAGGACTAATTTTATTTATTATATTTATTTATTCAGCTATTTGGTTTCCATACAAGTGCCATAATTTGTTGTGTGTTAAAAATATCCTACTTTGAAAATTCTGACATTATGAGGTTCGGACCTTTGCCGAGAGGAAATTTTAGTAACTGGCCCTCTTTGAATTTTAATGGTGTAGGCTAATACCACTGGCCCAATTATCTATAATAGAACTATCTCTTGACTATGAAACTCAATAGCAAGATGCCGTGCTAGAAACAGAGACAAAAGGAGAGCACATGAGCAGCACATAATATGTTATGGTAAGAGCAAGCGAAGCAATCATGGAAAAACAGAGAACAGAGGGAGTAAATGCTGCTGTGACTGAGGTATTTTTAGAGACATTGTGCACATGAACATCCATCACTGATTCTCACTCCGGGAACGGTGGCAGCGTGTATGGTGGGAGACACAGTGGTGGAGAGAATGGAGACGGGAGCAAAAAAAGGGTTCTTTTCTGTCAGAGGAAGTGAGTGTGCTTTTCCCAAAATGAATTTCATCTCATATACATGCGTAAATCTCGTCAGCCCCCATCTCTCTCTTGGCGGGAAAAGCCGTTCGGAAAGACAGCTGAGATAAATCAGCGTGTGGGGCCCGATGTAGCCTGTGTGGGCTGGGACAGAGATGAAGCCACTGCGAAGCGGCCTCTGGCTTTAATGATGTGCAGTGAGCCAGTGGAGGCGTGTAAATCTGCAGCTGGCATCTCATTCTCTGCAGCCTCAATTCCTCCACAACCTTTTGAGATATCTCTGTCAAAGTCACCTCTGTGCACCTGTATGAGGTTTGAGAGTAACAATCTCTACAGTAGGTTAAGGAGATACAGCAGCAGGTTCTTACAGATGGACAGAAAATGCTGCCCTAAGTTGTGACCTCAGACATGTTGCATTGTTATTGCAAAGGCATATTTACTAAATTAAAAGCCTGCAGTACAGGAGTTACAGAGAACATGTTTCCTTGAAACGCATAAATGAATCCCAGGAGGCAGGTAATCCAGCTGCATCCAGGAAACAGCACAGGTGTGGTAAATCACTAAATCATACCCAAAGCAGCACAAAGAAAGCGACAGTCAACAAAAAGTTGCCCGTGGCATTCATCAAACTTAAGCAAAAACATCCTTGTAAAAATGCTTTCCCCTGAAATTTAAATGGGAGGTAAACACACTCTCTTTAATTAAAACAAATGATGAAAACGATGTTGTACAGGACACCTTAATGTAATGGGGACTGTCATCAACGAAGCCTCAAATCATAATGAAGTCATTAATCAACCTAAGAGGTCACATCTCTTCAATAAAAGCCATGTTTTCGTCATTGTTTATTGAAGCTTTTGCAAATTTTTCGCAACCTTGTGATCAATTAGGTCATGCAGGCAAATGCCAATATTCCACTGCTGCAATCAACTGCAAAAGATTTGTTTATAGATCGGAAAGTAATTCAAGGCTGGAGATCATTGATTTGTCAACACAAGAACACTCTGCATGATATAACACAGGATTAATATGTTAAATATGTAGATCAGGTTGACTATAGAAGACACATCCAGCTGTCCATCTGAACTTCCGTCCATCCGTCCATACATTCTATCATTTATCACTTCCCTTTAACTGCTTTGACTGCTTTTCATTCTACTCAGTGTCGCGGAAGGACTAAGGTTTATCCAAGCAGTCTCTTGCAGGGCTGTCATTATCACCAACAAACACATTTCAACACATTTTCACTCCTATCTTGTCAAATACTGCCGCTCGGTCAAAGGCCTTTAGTTTCAAACTACACCTTGCACATGAAAGGCTTCACGGTGAAGTTGGCGGTAAAATGCAATGTCTGATGAAACTTTCCATATGATGTTTGCTGACCAACAGATCACATATTATGACAGTATGACTCTTAAACCCAACCAACCTACTTGGTTGGGTTGAGGCTCCAAAGCTACTTGGTTAGGTCGTAGCACAAATGCTACTTGATTAGGCACAAAAATTCCCTAGGTAGATTTAGGCACAAAACCTACTTGGCCAGGTTTAGGAAAAAAGCAAACTCTGAGATAAAATTGCTACTGTATGTTCGGTCATGTCACTCACATTTAAGTAAGTTACGTATGTTAACTTATGTCACTTAACACAAATCCCTCTTGATTCCCCTGGTCTTCTGAGGAAAAGTCCAGTGTATGAGTGTTGTTCAGCACATGGTAATTATGAAAACAATTCAGTCGTATACAAACGTAATTTCTAGGTACATGGTCGGTCTTTTGGCAGCGGGAGGACAGCCACACAAGCATGGTAAGAGCTTGCAAGCTTCGCACCACTTCACAAACTCAGACATTAGTAAGATTGCATTTTCCTTTTACTTTGGCACTGCTGCTTTCAGCACTAGTATCAGTGCTAAAGGGTACTGTTAAACGTTTCATTAAACAAGACTTAAATAAGGCTGCTCTCATCAGAACAACAGCAGAATCGGTTATTTGAATGCATAGAATGGCCATATGTTCACATCTGACAAGCCTCTTGCAACTGTTTGAATAATGACCATTATGTCTAAGTAGAAACAGTGGAAGTACTGTATCATTATCCCATTACAAAAGGGAGATAAGTCAGCTTTGTATTGTGTCGAACTGCTTCCTTAGATTTTTTTTGTAGCCATGTGCTTCTGAATCTTTGCCAAATCAATAGCTTTGTTGCAATACCCAATAATGCAGTGTTTATTTTATAGCTTCTTATTGTTTTTCTGTGTTTATTTCATATGTAGACATTTCATCGCATTTTATTTTTTTTATTTTACTGCCACACTAACTGCCTCATACAATACAAATAAATAACTACAATTCGGTTTCAAGAAGTACCCTCAATTTATCATTCACACCATCAGAAGAACTTACACACTCAAACACATGCATGATTCTCTGTTTGGGACCTCTGCAAAATCTGTGTGTTGTTTTTCTGTCTGCATTTAACAAGGTCATGAGTGCTAAACTCTAGAAAGTTACAGTGCTTGATGATTCCACCCAGTTCTCAAATTAAATGAAAAAGAGTTGATGGATGGTGCAGTCTTATGCTTTTAAAGGAGAACATGGTATGTTGGCATAGCATTCTTGACCTTGCGCCTTCATGCAGGGTCTGGTGAGGATCCAGGTAGTCAGACTGTAATTTAGATGCCTAACATTTTGTTTTATCTCGTATTTTCTCCACCCCGAGCTCTCTAAGGACCATGTGCATACCGTCTGCAGTGCATATACAGCAAGGTTGTTTGGATTTCAAGTATTACATTGAATGTTTCAAAGGCTCTTTCTTCAATAGTGTCTGATTCCGAATCCTTCAAAGTTGTCTTCTCTGATATGTCCATCAATCCATTCTTGCGTCAACATATTAAAAAATAAATGTAACACAGCACGACATATAGAACATATAAAACACAACTACAATCCCTTTATATTTTGTATCTTCTTTTAATCCTTTTAATGGAGGCTGTATGTCCTCTGGAAGAAATCGAAGCTTTAAAGCAAACTGTTTATTGCAAAAAGTTTTTGGGCTTCTTTTAAAAGACAGGCTCAGCTTTTCAGTACCTGTTCTCCTGAGGGTAGCTACCAAAATGAGCTAAACTCTCCACAGACCTCACCTCCAGACACGGGGCTAAGAGCTTACATTCGGCTCCAGTGGACAAGTTTGCCTGTAATTGAATTGGCCTCAACACCGTACTCGAGGAATAGGTTGTGATGTGTTTATTTATTTTCAGGCATAACCCGGACAATTTACCATGCACTGCGTTTTCCCGAGCAAGAAATGCTGCCAGTGCTTTTGAGGAATGAGCAGATTGTCGGCATCGTCAAAGCGGCGAACAGTAGTTACCTCTCTTACACTGTATGTGACCAGACATTGTTCTTCATTCAATGCTGTGAGTCATAAATCAGTCAGTTACTTAGTAATTTCAAAGGCCTTTTGTGTTTGCATTCATAAATGTTAAGTGATGAAACTGATTTATGATTATGTGTTTTTAAAAGGTAATCTGGATAGATACTTAGAACACAGAATATACTGACTTGTGTTGATGAACTGATATTCAACCTTTTATCCTCATTGATGGATTAATGGTCCACCGTGTAAGAATTAGGGGGATTTAGAAATGGAATATAATATTAATTATTATCTTTAATCTTAAAATATTTGCTTTTTAATCTTAATTATCTTTTAATTAGTCTTAAGCCTGTAAAAGCAAGACTCGGCCAAGTTGCACTGCCATGTTTCTACAGTAGCATTATAATGGACAAACAAAACACTAGCTCTAGGGAGGGCCTTCATAGCTTGAAGCCTGGCACAATCACAGTGATCTCGCCTTTGCCAGGTAAAGTGGAGGGTGAGATGAGGGGTGTTCAGTTGGTTACAATCTGCAATTAATGGTTAAAACTGAGGTTACAGATTATTTTCTATGCATTTTATGTTTCCATTTTTTTAAAACTTGTTCGGAGGAAGTATTTAAAGCCGAAATCATCATTCAGTCCAGCAGGTGTCATCATGTTGAGTGTTGAAATCCAGTACATTTCTCTCTTTGAGAGAGTAGTATTGGTAGGTTAGCATGTTAGCATGTCGTTTGACATGTCCAGAATACATTGATGAAAGTAAGAGATGTCAACGCTGTACTTCAGAAGGGTGTGTGTGCGACCTTCATCCCTTGGGACATTCAGCAGTTGCAACATATCACTTTGGTTGAGCACCAAAATGTAAAAGACACTGGGAAGGCACATCCTCTCAAAGATTTACTGTAAAGGAAACTGGAAACAGGCTCAGGCACCACTGTGATGATGGCAACATAGCTGAAATCCTTTGGTGAATAAAGCATAATGTACCCGAGAAGAGTTGTGACATGTTTTGATTTCAATGGACTTGCACTGAAGCAATCTCCACCCCCCTCTGTGCTCCTAAACATATTTATATGATTAATTAATTCCTATAAGACTGAATATGAATATTCCCTCCTCTTCAACAAAACTTTTTTAAATCACATTGAACATACTGTAAAAATGTTCGCACATCCTTGACACTTCCTGTGGTATTTGAGATGTTCTGGATCACTGACCATTATCTGTCCTTGACGGTGCTGATGTGTTGCCTCCGGTCTGACACTCTGTTAAAGTCATGATGAGCTCCATATTGCTCTCATATGAGTGCTGACGTGTGGAAGAGAGTACCCTTTACAGTGACTTAATATAATTTCCCCTCTCTACCTTGAGAGCAAAGCAGCTTAAGACTATCTAAGGCTTTCACAGTGTTACAGCATGCTGGGTGAGGTGAGTTTCCTCAGGCTGTCCTGGTTTCCTCCCACAGTCCAAAGACGTGTAAGTCAGGTAAAGTGCTGGTAGGTGTTAGTGTGGATTTACCCGTGGGTATGAGTGTGAATGTGTTTGTCCGTGTATGAACCCTGTGAGTTGCAACCGGGTGTGTTTCCACTCCTTTCACTCAGCAGCGGTGCACACAGGGATAGACTGGAGCCCCCAACGTGACCCTGAAGGAACGATTTAGTGCAGAAAATTGATGAAATGTTGGAACTTTAAGGATTATTGCCTCTAACAAAACACAAGAGGTCTGACCAAGAAAAATAAATTCTCTCTTTTTCCTATACTTTCTCTCTGTTCATATTATTGTAAATCAAGAAAAAAAAAGTTCATTAAATCAAGATTACCCATTAAAAAAACAATGTCACTATCACCAACAGTTAAAATGGCTGTGCTTAACTTCCCAAACCCTCTTGAATTGCATCTGTGTACACAGCAGCACTCAGCAGATTTGGAGAGAGCCACAAAGAAAGAGCTAAATAAACACGCTGTACCGCCTGAACCCCTAAAACCACTTCAGATTTCTCTTATTGTGTCCTTGTAGTGTTGTTAGGTGCACAATGAAGTGCCCAATTAAACCACCGCTGTTTAACTGCGACATCTTTGTTTCTCCCACCGAAATTGAGACAAAGCAGAAAAGATGTTTGACAGGATTGTTTCCGTCTTTCTGTTGAAAGTCTAACCTCAAAGGACAGATCCGAATCTGTTTTCTTTCGAGGAACTGCGGGCCATCGTTTCTGCTCATTAGTCGTATTCACCTCTAATGTTTGGAGGGAAAAAAATAGGCAGATTGTAATTTGGAAACAGATGAGTAGAAAGCAATGACAAGACTGAGAAAGAGAAAAGGGAAGAACAAAATCGCTGGTGACACAAATGGGAATAATGCAAACAGCTGGAAGAAAAATAGACAATGAAGTAATTGACTGAAAGACAAATGGCGAGGGAGACTACGGATTAATAACTGGCTATTATGAATGCAAACATTTTCCCTGTAACATCTTTCTTGCTCTCAGAATGAGGAACAGATTTGTCAAAGTCAGTGGAGTTATAAAGAGAATGAAATTACTGATAGAAACGTCAGGAATGTTTAACATAAAAATGAGAGGGACTTATTACCACTTCAGCATACACAGTAATATTCTTTAAATTACTTAATAGTTACATAACTCTCTATTAATATTCATGAGCTAACCTGTGGGAATAAAAGTCGAGAGTATGTTATGATGAGCGAGCGTGCAAATGATGTTAGTAATTCTGCAAAAGCTGAGACAAGCTTAAGCAAAACGTCGTTCATTTCATGTTTTCTTTACATGTAGAGGGTCCGATAAAACAAAACCAATCCCTTAGTGTCACAGAACGTTGTGCAAAGCTGTTGGAAATAACTTGGGTGTCCACATAACCGTGACAAACTCTCCCAAGCACTTTAATTACCTCAAAATAAAAAATTATTTCACTGTGGTTACAAAGTTGTTTATGGTGAGAAAAGATTGTGACCGATAGCCTGTCGGAGTAATCTTCCATGCTAAATCTTTTTTTTATGCCGAACAACTCTTGTATCTAGTATTTATGGTTTATCTTGTCGTTATCCAATAAAATATAAATCAGAACCTCTTTGGTGCCTCATAAAGGGGTGGTGGAGTACATGGACCTTGAACTCAGATGCTTACTGAACTTGCCTATGAAGATCCAGCTGACTGAAAATATGAAGCACAACTTTGTTTGAAGTTTGTTCTCTGATCCTTGTGATCATCTTGCATACATACTGGTGTTTAAGTGTTTAATTCATTCGGCAATGCAACTCATTTAGCATGTCACGCTTGTGCTTTCTCTGCAGTGCAGCACAGTCATTTTTTACCACTCTGGTAAAGGAGTGTTATGACTTAATAAAGGCAAACACAAAGACATTTGTATTGGCTTCACACTTGAGAACTCTCCGTTGGGTCTCTCTGAGCTTCTATTGTTGACCTTTTTTCTGTATTATGAGACTGAATACAGGTATATAAAAGGATTAGTTAAAATGTCTAATGCACTTGAACAGTAACTGTGAAACTGGACTGTATAAGCCTGTTTGTTCCCGACTCTGCGATTAGCACTGACTCCTTGTCTGCCTGGGTGTTCCCTTCAGTCCGAGACGTATCCAAAGGTGATCGGGTCTTTGCTGTTGGATCAGCCAGACTACCCACTCAGATCTGACAGGTTACATCATTAGCAACTTTTAATATCCTCTTAAAACTTTAAGCAACATTATGTAACTTTTTTCTCTCTCAAAATATCAGCTTGAAAATCATTTTGATGGTACAGTGTCTTGTAATAGGGTGAATGGTGTTTCTGTCTCAGCCACTCCACCCCCCTATCACTTGTTTCTGCACTATGTAACTTCAGTGAGAGGGTAGGATTTCAGCGTTACATACATGTTTACTTCAACATACACGTTTTAAAACAGTTTTTGTTTGTAGTTAGCACCCACATTATGTCTGACAAATTGTTTCAGACCTGAGATTTGTGTTTACGACACTAAGAAACTGTGGGGGCACCAAATTTCACAAAATGCCAATTTCTACATAATGTTGCTTCAATATGTTGCTGGGTTTTATCATCTCACTCTTATACTTTCTTCGTTTTATCTTAACATTACCCCCGATTTTGTGATCCCTGTGTTGTTTTTATGTTTAGTTTTATCCACTGTTTTTCTTTCTGGAAAGCACTCTGTAAATGTATTAACAAAAGTGCTATATAAATCAAGTTTATTGTTTTGTTACACACTGGAGGACAGCCAACATGGTTGTCAAAAAAATTACAAAAAGTCCCTGTGGGACCTGGAATCAATTAGGGCAGATAATCCTCTTTAATTGGAGATATAAGGGAGACTCTTGGTTGCAAGGTTCTCTCTCAATAGACTCCTTTCACGGCAGACATTTTGAGGGAAAGCAAAGGTGTGATTTATAGCATTAATGATTGCTGCATTCCATGTAGGTGAGCTAGTTCCTGGGATCCGTTATTGCTCACGCTCACTCACAGACATGGTTTACTGGGACACGTAATTGAATGGAGCTATTGTTAATGCCACCGGTCACACCTGTGCTTTTCCTGCTTTGACAAGTTAGAATGTCAGCCATCAAAATGGTCTGTAGAGTGTTGCAGAGTTAAAATTCTTATCAATGGCATTCACAGTCAGGGGTGAAACATCCCATATTGTAGGTCTTTATGCCGTTTTCACAAAATTGACTGAAGCTTACCAACTCATATAAAATACAAGATGTGCGATGCTGTGCATCTCAAGGAGAAATGCCATTACACTCTGTGCTATAAGCTTTTTTGCGGTTTATGAAATATTTCAAACAGAGAATGGCTCTACTCTGCCTACTGATCTCTGTTTTACAATTTCTCCCAGACAAGCACGCATAAACAAGCAAACATAGAAACAGGTGAGCCTCATATCAATGTGGAGGAGAGGCACATCTAATCCTGCTGTTTTTAGCTATGTGCGCTTATCTCGAGTCACAGAGCGCAGTTGGCAAACAAAGCCGCAGTCGTACGTCGATGCAAATGAAAGTCATCGCATCGCATTGCTCCAGCTGCCGTGCCGTGCCTCACTGAGCTGTTGTGTGCAGTCTGCCTCCGGTGAATCTCCTGAGGTCCAGTGTAAGTGCAATGCATAAGTTGTTCCTGAAAAATACAAGCTGATCTATGAAGGACGTGCTCGGCATAAAATGACTGGATGCTAAACTCACTTCATATCCAGGAGTTTGCAAAGATATATGTCTTTAAAATTGCAGGTACTGAAATCCTGAAAATATTGGTATTTGAGCATACATTTTAGTCATTAAAAACACTATGATGAAGGCGTTTGTTTGTGAAAGCATTCAGCAGCAGGCTCACTTTCCTTTGAAACCTGTAATTAAAGATCAGTTTTTTAATTAAAATCTTGAACGGTTTCCCACTTTGCAAAAGCATAAAAATAAAAACATCCCACGAGGCATTAATTTTTCTGACTGTGCAGTGACTCTGTGGGCAGAAAAAATAAATAAATTACTTGGTGCATTTGGGTAAATATCGCAACTTTAATCTAATCCTGCACAATTTAGGCGTTAGGTCGCCATCACAGTTGGAGCAGCTTTGATTTGTTCAGCGATGAGGCTGGCACTCTTAAAATCTAGTTCTAGCCCTTATGCAATATTGAGCGCTAACAGAGGTGGAAAGGTTTGAGACAGTCGAGTGATTTTGAAGGTAACCAATGTAAAAGAGCTATAATTAGAAGGAATCAATTATTCAGGTTGTGGGAGGATGTTACGAAACACCGGCGTGCACTGTGTACAGTTTCAGAACAGTTTGGGTACAGAGATTATACGTAATTGTAATTATGATAATCATAGAATGGTTATCACATACTGGCAGGGATAAAGGGAAGGACAAGGGGAGCAAGCTGGTGATGACACATGCTTTGGTGATCACAAGCAGTGTGCAGTGGTCTCATCTGAGCCTGCTGATATGTTTCACCTGTGTCAGTCCCCATTAGTGTAATTATACAAGAGCTAAACTGACGGTCCAGAATGAGGATGACGAAGACTGAAGCATAAAACTGACATTAATAATGACAAATCTTCGTTTCTGTCTGAGGCAGAGAAAGTGAGAATACATCAAGTTAAAAGTGGATTTTATAAACATATTCATGAAGCATGTGTGTGTATTTTTGGCTGTCTCTCCCGAGTGAGACTCCACAGTTGAAGCATCACTGTAATGCTTTGTGTCAGGTGCTTTTAAACCTCTTATTGACCACAGTTCAACAACTTGCACCCAAATGCTCACAGCAAGTTTCAGTGGAATAGCAGAACAAGCTGATCCATACAGCACAACCTGCATCAAAGCAGAATGCTGCAATTCCAGTGAAATCTTGCAAATCGTGTGATTCCACAATTTTATTGCAAGGAATTACACCCACAGCGCATAAAGAACAAGTCATCCAAAGACATGTTTCTCTGTGATGGAGGAGAAGTTAATATTCTAGCTGGGTGACCAGGACTTCAAAGGACACCTAGGTTTAGCCTTCTCTGCATGACTTTAGCATCACAGTAGGTACTACAAATGTATTATTGCATTTCTGTAGCCGACATTTTTTCAGCTTTACTCAAATATGAAGCTTTATTTTAGTTAAAACAATTTAATGACACCTGGGTTCTTGTGTCGCCTCAGTAGCTGCCTGTTTGTTTGATTTGATTTTAAGACTTCACCTTATATAAAAACACAGCTGTGTTCAGCCCAAGGCCACACTAACTCATCTCTCTATTAATAAACTTGATATTTAAGTGCCAAATGTTACTCACCATGGACATATAGAGTGGTTGAAAAATGGTGTAAACACTTAAAACATGAAGAAAAGAATAATAATAATAATAATAATAACAGCTCAGGCAGATGCACATCCATTAGCCTATAATTGCTTCCTCAGAAGCTCAATTTGTCAGTGGCGTTTGATCAAAATCGTGCACTGCTATGACCTCTCTTTTAATACAGCGTTTAATTTGAACTGGGTACCAATTGCCAATTATTCCTTGCAAGGCTCTAAGAGCATGCTAAAGCATAATGCCATCAAATGCTCGCTTTGCATCAGTCAAACTTAACACACGAACACATATAGAACATGCAAATCTGGAAAATTGGATGTGAAAGTAAGTGCTTTTATATGTCAATCAAATGTATAGAAACAAAACACATAAAGACCAATGCAAAATAACAATCATAATGTAGTGCAAATCCAACTAAAGGAGTCATCGTTTCCTTTCGCAATTTCCAACCCATCCTGGGTACTTCTTGCTGGTAAAATAATGATGTCACTGTTGTCTCCATGCCTCCCTTTTTTTCTATTTTCAACTTAATTTTCACACACCACTTCTACCGCTGTTGAACAAAGCAAAACACACTGTAGAAAAAGAACAGGAGGGAAGAAATGAGCTGGCACCATGAGTCAAGCAGCAGATCTGTGGATTGTGCTGCTTGTAGGCTGGGCACTGAGTGGCAAGAGCCAACATAGTAAGTGGTGGTACATGATAAGATGATATGTATTATAGTGCAGCCAGAGACAGAGAGCGGTAATGACTGTGCCCATCATGCAACGTTTTTGTGAAATTCAGTTGAGTTAAAGAGGGACGAGGATAACAAAAATACATTATTCATTTCCAAACTTCAACTGGTTCAAAATGCTGCATTTAACACACGAGTTCACATAACACCTATTTTAGCACCTCTACATTGATTACCTGTTTTAGAATTGATTTGAAAATTTCAATGATTACCTTTTTTTTTTTTGTAGAATGGATATGTCTGAGTAATTCTTACCTCACATGGAACTTAAACTTAATCTTGTTTTGATATCGTATGAATTGTACTGTTTATCATTTATCTTTAAATTGTCCTGTTTTTATGTCTTTGTAAAACTTGTTTTTGAAAAGTGCTGTATAAATACATTATTATTAATTGCATATCAATATTGCATTATTATTTATAGAAACCACATAACACCTCAAAAGCAGAAACAGTATAAAGTATGTATGCTTTTGTAATTCTAAAGAATAGTCACATTTTGTTGTTCTGTTTTTCAATTCTGTTTCAATTGTCAGTGCACAAAGTTAAGCCCAAAATCAACCGACTGTGGGTCGACTGTGAAAGCAGCTTATGTTTCTTGTCAGGCGGTGACCTCCAGTGGCAGTAGTAATTATTACAGCAGCAAAGGAGGAACTGGTTGGTATGGTTGGGTTCAACATACCGCTCTTTGTGTCCCGTGTGAAACTAAAAGTTAATGGTGAGTTATTTTAACTGACTAACGTAGTAACATGACGTCACGAACATTACTTACAGTAACTGAAGGTACGTACATAATGTACGTTTGTAACTGAAGTTACAATAGTTATTTTAACCCAAACCACATTATTTTTTCCAAAACCTAACCAATTAGTTTTCTGCCTAAACCTAACCAAGCTGTGACAGTAAAACAAAGGTCCGGTTCGCCTGTCGCTGGTATACTGTAACACTCATATTGTTTTGTTGCTATAGAGTCAATGGCGTTGAGGATACGTTGACAAAACCAATTGTTATTTAGCTGTCAAAACTTGTCCAAATAAAGTTTCAAGTCTTCACAGTGGTTTAGTCTTAAAAGTATTGGAAAAAAGTATAAAACAAACTTAGAAAAAGTAGTCCTGCAGCATAATCCTCTTCTTTACTGTCCATCTGTATTCTCTGTAGAACGTAAATTGCTAAACAAACAGTTTCTTTGTTCACTGTGTGTGTCTCATGTTCCGGCTGAGTACAAGTGCCTCAAAATTCTTGTGCTTGGTGCCTTTTTCCTCCCATCAGCCGTGGCTTATCCGTCTACCATGGACAATCTGTGTCCACTGCTCCATATAGTATTCCCTGCTCTCTCAAACATCTGCTGAGTCTTGCACAGTTCTCCAAAAGAGAACCGAGAGTAAAACGATTTGCTCATTTTTCACTTTTTTTTTTTTTTTTAAGCTTAATCTTTTTTACTTCTCACTGTTTGGGGTTTCGGAGCAGGGAAATGTTACATGATGGAGGTAGAGGTGCTGGTTGGAGAGGAGCGAGTTCTGCTATGCTCATGTTCCTCTATGACCCAGACCAGATCCACTCATAACTGCCTGCATTCCCTCTGACCTTCGGACTAAGAGTGCATGCCGATAGCCAAGCTCTTCTTGTGCCTCTGCTCCAATCCTTATCTAAGAGGAAGAGACACACTGGCGTTGGCGAGCTCAAGGGCGGGGCAGAGCTGCATCAGGGGAATGGACTGGAGCCTCGAGGTCCGGTCTGTTTCACTTTGCTGAACATTTTGTAGATGGACGTTATCCCTCGCTGCCCAGCACAGTCAACCGTTCAGTGTATGCTCCATATGTATAAGTATGTGTGTCTATATGACAGTATAAGTATACCCTTATTTTTATGTTATTTTATGAACAACAGGATATTGTTGCCCATTAGAACATATTTAATGATGTGTAAATGAGATGTATAAGAATAAATTGGAGGCATGCAAATGACTGATATGCATACATAGAGGATGTTGAGTTTAAGAGCTACCGACAACAATGGATCATTAAAACAACACAAAGATGTGTTTTTTTCTTTTAAAGTCAAAAGTTGTATTTTGAGTTTCATTCCCAACTAGTTGAAAACTAAAAACTGACCTGACTTACAATTCAAAAGCATCAGTATTTGACAAGCTGGGAATGAGACTCAAAAATCAACCTTTCTTACAAAATCGGACCTTTTTAAAGCCACTGAAAACTTGGTTTGAAATGTTTAACTTTTTCTATAATGTGAAATATTGATGACTAAATAAGTTGTTTTGGTTCCTCCATTTTTGTAGCTCTGGATGCCTGCTAATTATTTTTATAGATTCCCTTCCTCACACATTGCACACCCTCATTGTCTTGGGGCTACACACCCACTGCCGAAAGGTTGATGCCCAGAAATGTCCCAAACACAGTAAAATAAGAACATACTGGCAGAGGGCAGGGTCGATGCAGATTTGTTGTGTCATATCGAGCCCCTTTACCTATTATAAAAGAGCTGATTAAGAGAATGGGTTTCCATGTTTCCGCGCCTCATGCTATATGCTATGAAAATGATAGTTTACCAGTGTCCTACAATGTTCTTTTCGAAACATTTCAATTGAATGCAGTTTGTTTTGTTCCTTTTCTCAGTGGACTTGTATGACTGTATCCAAACTACCTCAGGGAAGATTGGGGCATGCAAGTCTGTGGAGGAGATCCTGGTGTACTTCAACTTTATAAATCAGAGGAAGCGAAAAAATGTCGAACAAGACATCAATTACAATGACCCAAGGCTGAAAACCGAATGGAAAAATACTTGTATCCACAACTGTATATTATTCAGTCAGTAACTATGGTTATAGTGAATCAAAAGGATTTATCTCAGAGAGATTTGGTGCTCAAGCTTTTAACCATTAGTGCTCGCAGGCCCACAGTCTGTAGGCAGCGACATACAGCTCTCTCTTAATGCTATGCTCTCTTGGCCACTCCAGGGAGCAGCGGGGGGATATAGTCTGCCATCCACTGCTTCCATCAAAAGCCATTTGTCAACATTTTTTAGTTCACATCAGTACACAGAGCTGAGAGGGTGTAACCCGCTGCCCCCTTACTAACTGCAGACATACTGCATCAAGTGGAAAATGGGCCAGAAATGTGCAGTGATGTGACAGACCCTGTCAATATGTGTGTGTGTGGGGAAATTGTTTATTCCTGCAGTGAATTTTAAAGTGTCATTTATTTAGATTTTATTTAAATACAAAGCAAAGTGAATCACAGAAAAGTTTTTGAGGTCGTCTCTCGTTTTTTGCATTCAGGGATGAAATAATGGGGCTCTCTCGATGATGCCAACTGAGAGTTCGAGCTTTTTTGTACAGTTTAAAATCAAACAAAGACACAAATAATAAAAATCAATGTGAAGGGGTTAGGAAAACCTCTAGATGGGCATAATTAATACAAATATATATATATATATATATATATATATATTTAAATTATTTTGAATAGTATAACATGACATAAGAAATACTGTAAAGCATGATAACTTTTTCAGACATGTGATGAAGCCAATCAAAAATCTTTTAAGTCCATCTATGCAAAGAGTGAACAAAAAATACTTAGCTCTTTCTGTATCAGTAAAAAGAGGAAATCATAATTTTAAGTAATTAAGTAAATATCAACTTTAAACAAACACTGCTTTGAGACAGAAATGACAGTTCTGGTTAAATTAAGGGGGGGATTGTATTTTCTCCATTGTCATTCATAATTAGCAGTCGGTGCCCCATTTATAGTACTTTCCAGTTGTTGACTTTTATTAATACATTTTTAGCCTTGTTGTGGCAAAACTGGTATTAGATGTAGAAATGACAGATCTTATCCTGCTATCATCTAAATGTGTCACCAGTCTTTCTCTATCAGGATGGAAGAGTGGAAAAATGGCCTAGAAAATGCGAAGAAAGTGACCCTTCGTTGATTTCAATCGTTTAATTTCCTAAATGAAAAAAGTGCAATTGAGGCACCTTCATATTAGTGATGAACAATACATATCTGATATAGATAACGGGGAGTTATTATCAGCTATCAGCTGATAATTAAATTCTAGCCGATAAATAGAGCCAATTAAACAAAGGCGAATTGCCCGAAAGTGCAGCACCCTGTTACTGCGCTCACTAGAGCCCTTCTTCACATAATGACAGATCTGTCTGCTCATTTCTCCTCACATCTTTAGGTACCTCAAAAAGCAGATACTGTCTTTTAAAGAATCAGAAATCACCTTCATTGAACATATGTGATTGGTTGCCGCCTTAAACAATCTGACAGCCAAGCAGTCTACATATGTCCAATAATGTGTGTTCTTACAATAGTAAGCGATCATCAAAGGAGACAGCACTACCCCTGTTGACAGGGGATGCCACGATCCTGTGTATATATGTGCTGATTGTTATAGACAGTGTCAGTATTTCTGGGTGGATCTCTAAGCGGCACTGTCTTTTGAATGGTTCTATGCTGAGCTACGCTGCATTGCTGACATCTTCCCCATCAAAGTAACGTGCACACACTTCATCCTGGCGACAGGTGCTGCATGAGCCCCGCAGGGTGTCAGGGGATTGTGTGGAATTTCTTAAGCCTTCCTGATGCAGCTTGTAATGGTAGTGAACAATAAATGTGTTAGACACCGATGCACCAAGAGGCATAATCAAAGACACATTCCTCTGTACTCTGGGATTTTCAAATGTATGTATGACAGCATCAGGGTGCAAGGTTGAATTATTACAGGAATAGAAAAAGGTGACACTCAATGAGCAATTTCAATTAGTGTGACATGCAGAAACAGCCTATAATAAGTTTTTTTACTTGAGGTTTCTGCCTGGAATCCTTCCTGCAATGCGCCGTCCTACTTTAACCCCAACGGTAAGTAATTTCAGGGACTTGGATGAAAAGCATTTGTAATTAAGAAATTCTTTTAAAATGTTTGGATCAAAACCTTTCAGCGATTTCAGTTTATTTATTTATTTTTTTACTTCAGGCAAAATGCAGAACATCCTGAATAACTTCAGGTTTCTTAGAATGTTGCTCCAATTAATGCTTCAGTGCGTTAATTCAATCTCAGTGTGTAGTGACCCAGAGCAAAAGCCAATTATCAACATCAGGTATGTACTGCTTTAGCAGAAATACATGAGAATGATGGAAGTCCTTTTATCCCGTTTTGAAGACCATCAAAGAAATGTGGGTTTCTATAATCTTCCTAAATATCAAAAGCTGACTAACTTTACTTCACTCGATTGTTATATTTTTTATTATGTCTTCAGTATTTTCAGTATTGTTTGTTGTTTTGCGCCTACAGACCACAGCAAATTATTCGTATGTGTAAACTTACTTGCAGATCTTAATCTTGTCCCAAACTGTTATTTGATTGTTATTTTTCCTTCTAAATCAAACAGCCAATTTTGGGATATTTCCAGTTGTACCAAAATTAAACGTCAGTTATCATTAAAGGAGACCTATTATGCTTTTCTGTTTCCTTCAGTGTTTTATATAGGCTCGTGTGCAGGTAAAACATCTTGAAAGTAAAACACTGCTCCTGAAACGCCTCGTCATTAAGTGTGACTTTGTGACATCACACTAGCAGTAACCCAAAATAAATGTGTTGAAGCCATTACACACACATACACACACATACACTTGGACTGTGATTGATTGCACTGAAACAAAGAGCAAAACAAATCTATTGTACTGTTAAGATCAATAATGTGACTGCACCAATAGTTGATGTCAGCAGACTGACTTATGAGACGGCCCTCCATCCTTACATGGTCCGTCTGGCTATCGGCCCTCATTGTAGCAGCATTGAACGAAAAAACAAAACAGAAACCTTGTCACTAACCGGCTGCCAAAATCAGATACGAACAAAATTGTGAAAACATATATCAATCCATGCACATACACTGTATTTTGTTGTTATCGTGGCACATAGCTCCACATAAAGGTTTGCTCCTCGCTATGCCTGATAATTTTAGGGCACTTTTTCTGTAAATGAAAAAACAGACCAAACCCAAAATTGTGGTATTTAAAGACAATGAAAAGGACGGAGAAAAAGAGTGTGTATAATGAGCACTGCAGTGCATTTCTTTTGTCATCTAAGGCGTCGCAATTTACAGTAGACAACTGTTTTTTGTCTTCTTTTTCTTCAACAGAACTGCTGATAAAAGGCCCCAAAGCCAGGAGGCATCTCATCTTCATACATACATTATACAAAAAAGTTCAGCTTTATGTAACGATAATATTGGAACATTTTGTCTCCTGCTCCAGTTCTTTCATCACAAATTAAATGCAGTGTCCCTGGCAAAAAAGATGAATAAATTAACAGCTTTAAAACACAAAATGCAAGTGACAGGCAACCACAGGAGTGACAGCAACAATGATAGGCATGTAGGAAGAGGACTTGGCTAGAATGTTGCTCCCAGGCATTCGAACTGGGAGTGGAACTCAGAGACGTGGTGTATTCATTGTGCAAACACCACCTGCTGAAAACTATTTGGGCGCTGCGGTTTCCACTCGGGGCTGCTCAATCTCAACAAAACACGAATAAAAATAAACATGTGTTGCAAATGCTCACACATAGACACAGACACAGACTTTTCCATCGCTGCCACAGCTATTGCCGATGGAATGAGAAAACACACCTGATGCAATGCAAAGGTACAGTTGTGCTTCCTGCTCGGCCAAATTATCACACTTAGTATGTGCCAGTGTGCAGCAGATGGGAAGAGGCTTGGTGAGCACATGTGTGTTGTAAGCCTGTGTTGAAGTGTGCGCTGCTGCTTGTGATTGTGTGAGCATACAGGTAGGCTACTGTAAGTAAAATACACAAATATTCAAACACTGTGTGTATATATATCACTTTATTTTCCAATTTAAATGTAAAAACTAGGTTACCTGAACAGCGGGGAACTCCAACAAATACAACGGGGGATAACAAATTCCTTTCAAGCTATCTCTGTGTTTCAAAGTGTTCGGCCTATTTTCACCTGACTTACTTGTGCCTTGATTGACAACTGAGTAAACTATGGGAAAATATCTGTAGCTGACAACATTTGCATTGTATTTATTATGCAGTGCATACAGTAGGAGCATGTTAAAACAGCACTCAACAATCACACTGGACTTTACGCACCCCTATTTAGCATTTATATGCATTTACAAAATGGTTTTTAACACACTCATATATGCCAAGCAGAAGGACTTGATGTAAAGTATTATTCCAAGTTACAGTATATGACCACTTGAGCTAACCACAGGAGTGTTAAAGTAACTCCACTGGGTGTAATCGAGACCTCAAGATTATGCTTAAAAAGCATCTTGTGTAATAGGATTATTCATAACCCAGCCACAATCCATGCATTACAAGCAGGGGATAAGACCTGACAATATGTGCAGAAATATTGAACAATGAAATGGCTAAGAAAACTCAACCACTTATGGCTTCTTGACAAATACAGTGTCAGCATTGTTAATGCATCTTTTCTATCATGAAATATTAGCACTGCCTCTCTTTCTGCTCCTTCTCAGAGAGGCAATACTTTTTATATATTCATCTTTTGTGGCAACTACTTGGCAACCACCTATGCATGACTGGTGCCAGCTAGCATGAGTTAACATGAATAAATATGCATGAGTGCTTCAGTAGATATTGTTGACATTGAAATATCTGTTTCACAGTTTTTTAATCTATTATGAATGAGATAAAGCAATGCAGATTTGTACGGTGATGTATGTTTTATAGATATTAAATCGATGAATGACGCTCAAAAACACATAAATGAATAAATGCCCTTAAAAACACCAACCTGCCATCGCTATTAATTTAGCTGCAAAGCCGGGTAAGTTCACACACAGAATGTAATGCCAAGTGCATCAGCTGATGGCTTCCAGGGAAGCCTAAATCTTGATAGCGGGTAATTTAGAGGACTGTAATTAAAGGTCAGAATTATTAATTCATGCATGATGTATCAAATACCACTGAGCTAATATAAGATAGATATGCAGGAGTGGACCTCGGCACTGGTGCAGCATTTTTTCTCTTGTAAATACATCCCTTCTCAATGACAAAGCTGGCTCTGTTTACTCCCTCCATAAGAATATGGATGAAAATCAGCTCCAGGCTACGTTTAATGCGCTTCATTGTCAGCATTTGCCTTTAATTATGTCATTAATCTCAAAATGTTTTGTGAGAATGTGAAAAAAACGCCTTGACTGTCTGAGTAGCCGATACCTGCGACTTGAGCAGTGAACCCCCGAGACTTTTTATTATGCTGCACAAGTAATTTGACATGTCTTTTTTATGCATGTTTGATATTGTTTTGTTACAATGCAGAATGAATATGGCAGGTAATCTTACTGCATCTCCAAAAAAAGAGGGCATGGCATTTTAAATTTACATTTGCATGAGTGCACCTTTATTTGACTGTATGGTGTTTGGCCTTTCTCAAAACACACACAAACTATTTGACAGCATCCTCCTCTCCCACCCCCCACCCCTCTGTTTTTCCTGTTTTTCCCGCATATCTACCCTGACCTCATATAGTCATCGTCTGCTGCTGCCTCTCGAATGCAACCAAAGGAAATCCACTGTAGTGACAGTAATCTCTAATCCCTGGATATCAGTGTGTTCTACAAAACCTCCTTATTGAACACCTGGAGACAAGGATGAAGCCATTCTGCTCGGGCTTACCTCCATTTCCTCTTAAATTAGCTATTTAACGTATGCCACTGCACGCTCGCTCCGTGTTTAAGTTCCATTGCATTCATCATGCAGTGAGTGCATGCATCATTAGCATCGTTGCTCCCAATAGGGATTAAACTCCTAACCCTCGCAGTGTTAGTGCTTTGCTCCATCAACACACCACATACGCACCCGCACAAATGCACAAAGATAACAAAGAATATAAACTGGGTGTACATGCATGACCTTATGTATCTTTCAAAAGATGTTAGCTTTAGTCCATCCTATTACCATGATCTGCTCTGGTATTATCTTTCAGCACAAAGCTGCACATTTAACATTTAAAATACCACAGCAAGATTGGAGCAGAGGAGGATGTATGGATCTATAAAGGTTGGAGAACAGTATTATTCACATTAAGCACCAGTAGCGGATGCAGGATGCTTGAGGGACAAATTAAAAGGGCACCAGCTGTATGTGATGGGGCACCAGTGCACAGTGAAAAGAGGGCACTTAGCCACATTTTGTCCACTGGAAGGGCAACTAAGAGGGGAATTTATCATATTTTATCTACCGTAGGGCCATCCAAGAAGGCCCTTTGTGGTGTGGAACATGGGGGCACCAGAGGGGGCAGTTGCCCTCCTGCCCCCCTGTAGTCCACCAGTGTTAAGCACTGACGACTGCTGTGGCATGCCCTTTTTTGAAAAATGATTTTGTGGCGGAAAAAAGTGGTGTATCCATCTAGAAAGTATGTGACATTTAGAATTTGCGTGCCCATTCAGACTCAGTATCAGGCCATGTTGTATGCATTCAACACTGACTTGTTTTCCAAATAAGATTCATGACTCAGGTGTGGTTTGCTCAATGTTTGCGGGTTACACTCCTTCAACAGTAAAAAAAAAAAAAAAAATGAACAAGAGAAGACCAGTTACCTCTCCGAGAAGCAATTACAGGAAGCAATAAAGGCGTAGAAGTGCATTCAAGAGAAGCAATTTTTGGTACCTCTCTCCCTTTGGCAGTCCACTTGTTCTCACTTGCACACAGAAATAGAGCGGGAGAGGGAGGGAGCATGGGGGTTACAGTCTCTGAGGTCTCATCCCTTCTCTTTCTCCCTGCTTGCCATTTCTCATTGCGATGCTGCATTGTTTACTTTCTACAGATGTGGGCAGAAAACGGTGAGACAAAGAGGAGAAATTTGGACTAACTAGATACTGCTGAGAGAGCACACCAGGGTCAAAGTAAAGGCCTGATGAAAAGGTGGCCCACTTTCAGACAGAGCAGAGGCTGTCTTTCTAAGAAGTGGTCCGGCGCATCGGGTAATGGTACAGATCTCATAAAATGGAGTGACTGTGGCTGAGTTCAGGGCCTGCAAGTTTAGAGAGATGTGTGCTCTCCATCACCACAGTCATAAACGAAGGACAACAATGAGGCTTACAAATTCATGTGCGCGTGTGGGCTAATTATGTAGTGTTTCTGCTCATCCTGAACTATAGCCGTTAAACATCCTGTCATTCTTTGTAAAGAATTCAGCTCCATTTTGGGAAATTTACTTTATTCCATGCTTTGATTACACAGAGTGCCTCGGAGAATGAATGCTAAATCATTTAATGTGTAATATCTAGACGTGCGTGAGTTCAACAAGACAAGTGATTATAATTACTTTTCTTTTGAACGTATGGGCACTATGCTTTGTTTGTGGGACATTCTCTGGAGTCACTGATTAATATAATAAATTTTGCAAATCACTAGTTCAAACTTTATCATTTTCATTCCTGTGTATATTCCTAATATCTCTGTTTGGATACAGTTTAGAAAATAACATTGAGCAGAAAATACTGCACTTGTTAAATTACCATCCCTGAAAACGTATGTAAAATTATCCTAAAAAGCCTATCCAAGTCTAGCCCCAAGTAAATTCAAAGCTGTTGTTGAACCACTTGGAGTACAGGCATGGTTTGGGGCTCTTTTGAAAGGTTACAGACTGATATGTTTCCTAAACAGCCAGAAGCTCTGTAAGTGCTTTCTTAATGCAAAAATAAGCCTCCAGATGACTTGTAACTGCCCCTATCAGCTGGAAAATCCACATCATATAGTCTAATTACATAAAATGTCATGAACCTGCATAATTTCCAAACTTGAATGTTTAAAACCTAATCAAATGATACATTCAAGCATTTGAAATCTCATTGGCTATATGCTTGCATTAAAGTGGCTCAGGAGAGAGAGGAAAGAAGGCAGAGAGGGTCTCCTGTCTTCCCAATCACTTGTTGGCTGTTTCAGGCCACAGGGCAGGCATAGAAGCTCATAATAGGTGTCGATCAATAGGTCAGAGTTCGGCAGCCATATGGGGTAACTCAGTGACTGGCCTGACACCAGTTTTATGGCGTCTTGCTTGCAAATAGTGGAGTTTTTTGACAGATATAGCATGAAAAAGCATCTGTGTTCAGCCTCTGTTGCCGTTTTGTCGGCATTTATGTATGTAGTACTGTGCTTTGGACTTGATACTTTAATAAAGCTCTACTGGATTTGGGGGGAATTAGAGAAGACAGTTTTTGTTGGAGGTTGAGACTAATACTACTATTGCAGCCTTCAGGTGTGAATGTGTAACTGTGTGATGTGAACAGTTTGTTCCTGCAAAAGAAAGCCTTGGTCTGAGCGAAACTCCCCTGAATAAATAATGATTAAAGAAAAGTATTCCAAACTCCCATAGTTTGTGGCATAGCCTCCTCAAGTTATTTTGTAGCTACTCAACAGAGAGTTTTATCATTTTTGTAACTGTCAGTCTGTCTTCCTGCCCTGAAAATTTCTCCAGATGGGGAAGGGATTTGTCAGTAATCTGCAGCACCCAAAGTTGAATGAGTGAGGCAGAATATTCATAAACTCACAGCATGCAGCCCGGTGTCACTGGCCATTTAACACCAAGAAACAAGCGGTTATGCAAGGAAATAATCAAAGCAAGTCAATTTCAACATGACTTCAGTACCAGAGCCACCAGCCAGAGTTTAGCAATTAACAAGATGTTGCACTGTAAAAGGAGCACAAAAGCAAATCTTCCTCACTGTCAACAATTCAACCACAGTGTGAATGCAATTAGCAGGACTGCCGGTTTATTGGTTTTGGCTAAGATATTGCAGTTTTGCAGCTACAAATTCACCACACGGTTTGTCTGTCTAGGTTACCAGACAGACGGACAGGCAGCACTGTAGTAACACCACAATGCCACCAGACACGGAGACGTTCCAGAGCAATGACAGAATGTTTTCTTAATATTTTCCGCATAACAAGCTGCAGTACTGAGTGTTTTTGAATCATAACAAAAGAAAAGGAAAGTTTTGGGGGGCCTCGTGATGAGTGACAAGACGTGAAACCAGCTTTTGCTTGTTAACAAATTGCACTCACTGTTTCAAATCACAACTATTGTGTGCATCTTTGAGGTGCAACACATTTGTTTAATAAATGTAACAAAATGTTTGCAATACATCATGTTTGCTTACATGCTTACATGTTTGCTCACATCTACTCCAATCCATTCACTATGTTCTGATTTGACTTTTAGGGCTGCATTAAAGAATATTTTCAATTCATTAATTTGTCAATCAATGAATTGGAGAAAGAGATACAAGTATATAATGCCCATTCAAGTGACATCTTTCAGCCAGAACCCCAAAACATTACATTTACAATGACATAAAAAAGAGGAAAGCAGCAAATATTTGTATTTTTGTTTGATTAATAACCCAAACGATCAATCAATTGACATATCAAACAATTTACTAGTTGTTTCAACATTAACAGGTGTAATTGGGTTCTGGAAAGTGTTGGTGAATACAAGCAGAGGACATTCATGGCATTGCGGTAAAGGTACTAGGAAATCAGTTTGCAATATGGCGATGATCATTTAATCCACGTATTCACAGGGTAATTATCAGATTATTATCAGCTGAGAGAACAGTTCATAGTTTAAAGAACATAAAATTAGCTATGTATCTATAAAATAAGTATTCAGTTGCAGCAAGGGACTTGCCGATCACACTGCTCCTGCTTCCTGTTTTTATGTTTAAGATTACAGTCTGTCGAATCAGTGAATAAAACAGAAAATAAACATTGTGGTGAATACAGCATTATCCTCTCCATGTCCCCTCAGGCTTGTTTTTGTGAGAGATGGATGTTTGTACCTCTACTTGCACTTTCCCATTGGAAATATTCATCAGAAGTGCTGGCTGCTTTCACTTCATAACCTCTCCCTCTATCTAGCTTTCTGTATCTTTCCCTCTCCCTTCCTCTCCTCTAATGGCTTAAGTCTTCCCCGGGGGAAAGATAGCCAGGGATGATGCTTCTGCGGATGGGTTTAGAGTTGCTGAAGGTCTTTCTTGTCATGGGAACAATATAAAAATGATAAAGCTGGATTTTTTTCAGGGCTTTCTTGATGTATTTCATTTTCTCAAAGCCAGATGACTGCTTTCCGCTTGGATATGGCCCTGGTCTGGTTTTGAATCATATTCACAAGCTGTCTCTCATAGTTATCTTGTTCTTTATTGCCTCTACTGTATTACTTCTTGCCTTTGCTGGATGCTCGGATTGAGAATCACAACTAAAGTCTCCTAAAGCACATTTAACACATTTATACTTTTTTTTTCACCCGGAGGTGCAAATATTTCTCATTGTATCGTGAATAATAGCATTGAAAATTACAGCATGTCACCTTTTTTTTTTTACAACATACCAATGTCTGCTTTTACTTTTTACTAAAGGAAACGACAGCCACTCTGTACTCCGACAGGGCTGTGCTCCACGTCTTATTGGATTTTATTAAATTTCTATTTAAAAAATGGCAGAAATATTTAGAGTTACCCCTCAACGATGATTTACCGCTAACTAAAGCAAGTCTGACATAAGCATATTCACATGACATGATGCACCCAGATGAGATCCTCTTTGCAATTAATTACTTGCTAATAACATACTCTCACTGAGAAAAGATTATAATGAGGAGCTTCATGAAATGAAGGTGGGTCAGGTTTTTAATTTCAGATGGCAACCAACAGGGCAGTAAATGAGTCAATTCCGTGATCCACAGTGCTGACTAGAATCAGAAATCGTCATTACAGCTGCGGGCGCCAACACCAGAAATTTCACAAAAGTTTTAAGACCTTAGGCTTTTTAAGACTTCAGGACGTATGTGACTGTTTCGAGTGTAACTAACATGTTGTTAACACATTTGACAGCAGAAAATCATCGGGGCAACAGCATAGTCACGGCCGTCTCTGCTGATTTGCAGAGGATGCATGATGTCAGATGGTGGGAGAGAAAATGAGATGTCACACTTTAAATATGACTGAGGCCGACACTTAAGAAAAGCAATAAAAGGTCTGATGAATGCAGATCATAGAGAAAAATACAGAATCGGCATACATGTTTGAGACATGTATTTCTCGTGAGCATTTCATAGGTGACAACCTGTGTAACACTGGTATATTTTCTTGATTGAGAGCACTGCAGTGATCTACTTAACATCCACGTCTATTCCTTCTATTAAGCATCACGCACGTACTATTTACCCTAAGAGCCACCACCTACGTCAATGGATCTCAGATTAGACTGTATTCCACAGGCGTTTAACAGACATTAATTAACAATCTAATGACAAGAAAAGGCAAACATGATATAGGATGCTCATTTACTGTAAAGGTCGCCTATTTCGAATATGTTCGTTGTATAATTTACATTATATGTGTATATTCTGCATGCATATTTTGAAGTTAATGGGAATAGTAGTTCCTTACAAATCAAAGAGGGATTTCTACAAGGTCAGCCCCTCGTAGGCCAAAAAGAGTTGATCATAAACCTTTGTCTGAATAGTTTTTTAAGGGACTTCCCCATCACCACCAAAAGTTAATTCTAAATCTGTAGGAAACACTGGGGTTCATATCAGGAGGAAATCAACAACTTGCAGAGCGGTGCACAGAAACAATCTATTGCTCAATGTCAACAAAACCAGGGAGCTGCTCTACACCTAAAAGAAAGTTAAGGTGGCTAAAGGAAACAAAACTTAATAATAATGTGCCCTTCCAGTGGACAAAAAATGTGGTGAAGTGCCCTCTAGAGTGTCCTTTCACTACCCCACCGCATACAACTGGTGTCCCTGAATTATTTTTGCCCCTGCCCCTCAAACACCATATGAGTCCACCACTGGTTATCAAATTCCCTGTTAGCATTCAGCTTAAATCAGAAATATTGCCAAATAACCGCTTCTGCTTTTCACTCTGACCACAATTCCCATGCCATCGCCTTGACAGACAACTCTCCTCACTCCTGCGACTGTGGTCCGACTCTGCTGCTGGCCCCGCTATTGCATGGAGTAGATGCCCATGGCAGTTTGTAATTATAGTGTCCATCACAAAATGATGGTGGGTGCGTCGCCCTTGTAATGTAATTGGTGTATGCCTGACCAAAGTGTAACACTAGGAACACCGACTAACCTGCAGAGCAGCTTCTATCCTCAGGCTGTAAAGCTCCTGAAGTCATCCTCAACACTCCATCATATATAGTTTATTTGTCTGACTAGATTATTTATCAATTAATCTGTATAGTTTTTGATTTAACTGTGTGTGTATACAGCTGAGGGAATTGCAAACAGAAATGTCTTCTTACAGACTGTATTACACAATGAGAATTAAATTAATCTTGAATGTTGAATGTCACAAGGACATAATACTACAGCAGCACCTTGTGTCTTATATAATGGATCACTAAAAATAGTACAGCAGAGTGAAACGACAAAAAAAAAAAAAAAAAAACTAAACTGTGGAGTTCTACATTTGCAGTAATACAAAATGCTGTAGGTATTTTTCAGTATGACTCACTGCGCCTAAAGAAAAAGCACAGAAAGCTGTCTAACCGGCTCTGCAACATGCCGACATGTGGGACACTCAAACAAACGCAACTGTGTGTTAAGAGACCTCATGTTTATGGAGCGTTTTGTCAGTGAGCTAAACCTTTTACTTTTTGTAACATGAAGGAACTGAAGCATCCAGCAATAAGAGCAGTGAGCCTTCAAATGTAACAGCAGCTATTTTACCAAATAACGTCATAGAAAAGTGGATACAACACGACTGATGAATGCTGCTGCCCATCTCGATGAATGATTCGAAAGCCTTCTACAAGGTCTGTAGGCCTAGAAGCTCCTCAGTACATTTGTCAAATACAGAACAGAGGAGACTACATACTCCTGATGTGGCAGCAACTTAATAAACCAAATATATTTTTCCATGGGGTAGTATAAACAGTCATCCACTGCAAAATGCTTTCACTATGACCCACAAGGCCGGGTAAGAGGTCATTTTGACCTGACTTGACCTGACCGTGGTATTCTGGCCAGTAGGAGTTTGGTTCGTCTTTATATCAAGGTTTTGAATTTACAACCAAGTGACATTACCTCACGTATGTTTTATCTTTCAATGGAGAGTGACTAAAGTTTAGATTTGTTGTTAAATTTGTGATTTAGAAAATATATCTTACACAAGCAATGAATGCCACAGTGGAAACACTTTCACTCTCTATTACACCTGATTGGGGGAACTGTTCTGCCCGCTCGTTTCTTTTTTTTTTACCTTTAAGGTCTTTATGGATTTACCTCCCAACTGCAAGTGCATGCTCAATTTCGATTGGCAATTGTGCTGTTTTGGTTTATGCCTCCACATCCTGCTCAACCTGCTGCAAAATTACTCTGAGCTGAAAGATCTCTTGCTCCTCTTCCTGATGAGTTACAAGCAATGATAAAGGATCTTTAAACAGCCTTAATGCAATAGGAGTTTGACTTTGCTTTGTTTAACATTTAGATTGCTTCGACCCGAGCAACTGCTCGATTTCTCTCTCGACTTTCCTCCATTTTATTAATTTATTCTATTTCCATTCAGTTCGGCTATGTCTGTGTTGCCGAATCACTGTAAACACTGTGTGACTTTTTAATGATTATGATGCATCTATGCACATTTTGCAGTTGTATTTTTTTGTCATCGGAAAATTCTGTTCCCATCTGTGTGCCATCGAGTTAATGTTACTTAGCTGGCTTATTCATACCATCTGACTGCAGTTATCATATCTAAATTAATCATTTTTAAAAGCAAAAGCAATGCCAAAATTAAGTATTACTGCCAGATGTACTTAAACATAAGTGGTATCACGGCATGGTCAGAAGACAGCTGTAATCTGTAAGGTGGGAAGTAATTTTCAATGAAACACCCAGAGCTGTGACACAGTTTTTTGCATTCATATTGCTGTGTGCGAGTTCTTTGTGTTTGAATAATGACCAAATACAACTGTTAATTTTTGCAACATAAGGTCGCTATCACTAATGTAGTTTGCCACTAAGATACAAATGAACCTATAAGCAAAACTGGGTGCAAATGACTATTTCTAGTAAGTTCACTGTGGTCATTATCCATTTCTGTAGCCTATTTAGAGCAGGGTGCTTTGTCGGCAAAGCAGAATTGCAAGCAAAGTCGTGTAAGTCTTGTGATCACAAGGAGGGTCATAAGTATTGTTCTGCTAATTTGAAACACGCTTTTTAGTTCATTTTGAAAGCTGGAGCATTTTGCTGTTTATTTTTACTAAGCGAGATAAAAGAGCCGACTTAATCACAATCAAATATTCATCAAAGCTTTTTGGAATCGGTTGTTCTTTGATATTTTAAACGCTGCGTAATCCTTCCAGACACTCGATTATATATTGTATCCTGAATGCCTTTAATGCATCATGTGAAGAGGAGATTGGTATTGTATTTGAACCTAAGGGTGCAGTATGTAAGAATTGGCCGCCTGTTTAATTCATATATCACCACTGCTAATTGTATTCTGTTTACACGTCCATGTGTGGTTGCTGTTACCTTGTTAGCTCGGTGTTGGCAGTTAGCATGCTAACTTCAGTACAGTAGATACACTATATGTATACATTTTTTACACATCGTCATATTTCTTCGCATTCTGTTGATAATATTTATAAATTTTTTAACATTTTAAATTAACATTGTTGCTTATCGCACCTTTAAGGTAGAAATGGGGTTCAGTGGTATACAGAATCACAAGGAATCCCATTTGCTCCCAAAAAGACATCAGCACCGAGAAGGACAGAACGTCACCGGGACAATGACAAATGTAGGACATTTGATTCAATATAAAACATGAGGGTGCCTTATGGGAAAAGACCATTGAAAGCAGCACAGTTACAGGGCTGAGCATCCCCTATAGGCCCATCCCATGACACCGCTGGGCACTGGTTCCACCGCCGCCACCACCACCACACCTGTTTCTCCACAACAGAAAGGTAGCGCTCCTAACCTTGCCCACACAGCCTTAATCTTCCAAATGCTGCTTGAGCATTTGAATTTCTGCACATCAATCTCAGGGCCCCGTCCTGCCTTGATTAATGGTCCCCATCTATCACGGCACCATGTGGCGCACAGGCCTTGCCCCGCCAGACAGCTTTGCTTTAGAATAATGGGTGCACTCCATCCCAGTCCCTACCATGCAATGATTGTGCATCTTTGCGATCTATCTGTCAAGCCCCTCTGTCAAAAGGGACAACGGGGGACAGCACAGGTGGAAGCAATCGGGGACGAAGTGGGGGCACTGCGGCATGACATTTATGTACAGTACGTTACTGAATTCCTTTTATTGTGGCTAGCTGTGCTGACTGATAAACAGAAATATTTTCCTGCCGACAACGCCGTGTGTCTCATTCTGTTGCACATGGGAGCATGAAGCCTTGGAGACATTCAGTCTGCCATCAATAATGTTGGCAGGCAAAGCAAAGCCACTAATGGTGACTGCAGGTTCTTTTCATGTATGGTCGCTTTCTTGTGTCTCTAATATTCCAAACTATATTATGTACATGAAAATGCTCACTTGTATATACGCCCAAAGTCACTGTCTCATGAACACACCGGCTGGATAGCTACTTTACAACCAGCTGGAAACATACCGCAAGCACACCGTCACAGTGGTCTAAAAGTGCTTCCCTCTGTTTAGGAAACACTTGTTTTCATCAAAATCCTGCAAATAATTAGCTGCAATTATGTCTGTCTCTCACCAAAGCAATTACATGCCACATGATCAGGCCCCCTTATATGGGCACACCAGTATTCTGTGGAGTCAAGAGCTATTCATGCTTTAAAACAAGTCATTCATCACTGTCATATGAATATTCTTCACTCTTGATGGCGCTTTTGTGCGTCCTATTACAGGCAGACAGGAGAACAAAAACTCTCCGTCCCTATGGAAAACACACAAACCGGGCAGAAATGTGTCTTTCTTCAATTGAGAGCTCGCTCATAACAGCAATAATTAAAGTGCCATCGTATGGCAGCGTTTCTCCAGGCAAAAGAACAAGTGTGACCAAAGTTAGACGTCGGATCTAACCAGTACATCTTGGTTGCTTGATATTCTCTGGCATTGTTTTCTAAATGTCGCAGCCCTATTACATTGCCCACTGGGATCAGCGCCGATATGTGGGAGTATTGTGTTGCTGCCTGTTGCTGACATTTCGACCGGCTGGATATTGCTGCTGCATTTCCCAAACATCACCCACTGGTCCACTGCTCATGTCTGTCTGTTCCAGGTGTGAAAAAGCATGCACACACACATACAGAGAAGATCTTATTATTTCATTATCCAAGTATCATTAAATATTGTATCTGAAGTCCTTTGTAGGCCTAAATCAAACACAAATAGGTGTTTTACTAACTGTATTTAGAGGAAATAAGAGGAATAGTTTAAGTAATATTAGGTAATGAAATCTGTTATCATGCCATTAAATTAAGGCGCAAATTATATATACAGGCTTTTACAGACAAGATGGTAATGCATTCAGAGTTGGCAGACACAAATAGCATATTCTAGGGGCAACGACACTTCAGATTTCAACACCTACAGTATGTGACATCCTTATGGCCGAGTGATCTAAGATTCATACTGTGTGATAGTGTGATAACAACGTGTCCTGTTCAATGCTGGCCAGGACCTCCGCCGCAAATCACCCCCCCTTGCTCACTCCCCATGTTTCCTGTTTATGTCAGCTGTCAAAAAAATAACGAATAGACAAAAAAAGGAAAGAGTTTCAGAACGGAAAGAATTTTTAAAATCCATCTCACACCGACATGGTCATTTAACTTATTTGCCATTACATCACTAGTGATATGTCGCTCTGTGAGCCGACTCCCTTAAGTAAATGATAGGAGTCACCTCCCATTTTACAGCCGGTTTCCTTCTTTCTTTAATATAGTCAATACGATTGAAAAATGTCATGTCTCACTCAATAACAAGGACCAAGCATGGTGAAACAGTGATGTTTGCACGTTGCACTGTAACCCTCAGGTGTGCGTACAGAGCCAATCAACAGGGTGGATGTGAACAGCAAGAAACATAATGAGCGACAGTCACAAACCAAGCAGCATTCGTAAAATATCACATGGTGCAGGGTCTACTAACAACCTTCACAGGCATATTAAAATTGTACGTCCAACAGTGCAGTAAACGTCTGAACATGAACAAACCAGCATCTCTGCTGAAACTGTTGCTGCTGCAGCGTCTATAGCCTCCCCTCAGGCACCAGGTACACAGCGGTGGAGGAAGTAACATACTCAGATCTTTCACTTGAGTGAAAGTAAAAATACCACAGTGTAAAAATACTCAAGTAAAACTCTTGCATTCGAACTCTTACTTAAGTAAATGTACAAAAGTATTATATTTATATATATACTTAAAGTAACACAAGTAGAATGGGTCATTTTAGGATAATGCATATTATATTAGTTTATTATATAAGTTTTCAGTAATGATAACATGTTGTGGCTGATAAAAGCTCATTTGAATTACTTTTTTATATACATTTATATACTCACATGTTGTAGAATGCTGAATATACTGAATACATTTTATTTACACTGAAAATGAGAGAAAAACAACACATTTTTTGTGGCTGCATCCATTTCTTTAGTATAAATTAGTATAGTATAAATATGAGTGGATTATAAAAGCTGGATGTAGTACTAAATGAAGAGCTTCCTCCAAAGAGCTGTTATTCCAATCATTTTACCAGGCCACGTACACAATAGCCTCTGTAACAAGACCGGATCTGCGCCAGTAAAAGCAAAGAAATTACATAAAATTACAAGTTGTGCATAGAGTTTGTCAAGGGGATGAGGAGAAATGTTCTTTCTTTTATTAATTATTCTGTCACTTGAAGCAATATTCAAAGATAATTTTATAACAGTCATTTGAATCATTTTATAATCATGGATAATCTCACAAATGCACCAGAGCCACCGACTAATCTGCCAGTATTTGTCCACTGTGGACTACTTTAAAATGCATGGTTTGGTTAACAGCTGCAAAACATTGTCGGACACATGAGGAATAAAAACTCATAATGAATACTTAAAATATGTCTGCTTCATTGCTAAATGTCCTAATTTACACTGACTTTGACTGGCACATTTAGCTTGAGGCATTTCATTAAAACAGAAAACATACTGTACAAAATGTATTTTTCATTATTCTGGATGTGGGCACATTTCCTACAGCTGAAGTGTATAAAAAAAGCCCCAAACATGCATGCTTTCTCAGTTGACCTTGCGTGAGCTGGTGTGCAGCGGATGGCACATAAATCACAAATCCTGCACCGTGTTGGCAAATGGAGAGTGGCTGAAATACTTTATGTGCATGGGTTAAAAAAAAAAAAAAAGAAAAAAGAACAAACACTACATCTGAAAAGTGAATTTTCCAGCCACGCCTTGTGCTTTTCCTATGTATAGCTAGGGCCAGGAGAGGCAAGAGAGAATATGCTGACCCACATACAGGTATGCTCCAGGCTCACTTACACAGTCATATCACTGTCTTTGTTTAAAACAACAGATTCTGTGTGTTTCCAAGAGAGAAAAAGGAAATGATCTCATTACATTATCCCATTACCTCGCCTGGAGAGAGAGGGAGTTTCCATTTTTTTTGTTATTAAACTTTTTATTTGAAGAAAAATAAGTTATTGCTCTTAAGTTTGTATACATGCCATTAAGTCTTATCATCCAAGTAGATAATGAAAGAAAAATAGATAAATAATTTTGAAAAAATAATTCATTAAAAAGAAGAAAAAAAGTTTCCATTTTTACACAAGAAATGCAGAATATGTTTTGTCACAATTTGCTAGAATAAATAAATTACATGCGAGTATGAACGGATGATGTTGTGCATACGTCTGTCATTTTCTCTGAATTGTTTGCAAGCCTTGTTTTTTCTGCTTTAAAACACTTTTTGGACAAGCGACAGGCCTAATGAGCGTGGACTTCAGGTTGCAAAAGTTGAATACAAATGTATGTTTTCATATTCCAGTGTGGGCCCCCATTTTGTTTGCATACAAAATGCAGTAGGTTGTGGGCCATGGGCACCATTAAATGGTGAATTCTATACTCCATAAGTCATGCACAAGATAATGAACAGGACAGAGAGCAGGCATAGACTGAGTGAGCGAGAGCAAAAACAGGGCAGCCTGAACATCTCAGCAGGTTTTTAGAAAAGAGGCAAGAAACTGATCCTGGCTCACCATGAGGACTGAAGATATACAGGAGCAAAACAGTCAATGAATGAAAAAAATAGTTACTTATTTCTTTTTCTTCTTATTAACATTATTGTTATTATTAGTCATTGTAACACAATTCTCTTTTCTATTATATAACTACTGACCACTCCAGGGCTGATGCTTCAAGAAGCTCTTCATCAACATGTTCTCTGTTTCCTCCAATAAATGTATGCACATGGTTAATAACTAGTGCTGTACTCTTGTTTTATACAGCTGTTAATGAAAGTTGTAGATCATATCCCTGGTTCTGGAGAGCCCTCCTAACACATCTACAGTTGTATATGCCAGCATTTACATCAGTAATGGTGCAGCCAATCAGGATACATCTACAAGGTCCAACCAATACAGGTCGTAAAAATAGCCGTACCATCCTTGCAGCGCTGTGTTTGTTCTGCCTATGATCATAGAAATATGGTGTAGCCATTATTCTTATTAACGCTGCCAAGGGGGGTATCCTTGCATCCATTTCCATTTCTTTGTTGGTTGCTTTTTCAGCATAATCACCCAAAAAATAGTGGCTGGAGGATTGGTCTCAGCCCAGAATAGACCCCTTTAACTTTTGGCACTAACTATTGCGAGATAGGGCATTTTTTTAATGCATGGATCTGGGTGAAAAAAATTGTCTAGGCTGCTATCTGTGAGTGAGTACAAAAAGGGAGACTGTTGGGCCTCTGCGGAGATATGCAATTAAGTGCCATGCTAGTTTCCAAAGGCTTTGACACAGTTGGACTTCCACAGTGGTGAGGGCAAACAAAACCATGCCTCCATAAATGAACCAAAATTCCTAGACATACTGTCCACTATTAGTTCTACATCTTTCTTCAACAATTAAGAAAACCAGAAGGTACCAACATACTCATCAAACCAAAATTAATCAAAAGTAAGGAGAATTGGCTACAACATAAACATATTATTAAAAAAAAAAAAACATTTAAAAGTGATTGTGTGATAAATTCTGCTATTGCTACTGCCTCAGTACCAGTAATACATTTTAGTGTATGCATTTAAAAAGGCACATGGCTTTCAAGCAAAACTAGAGTAGGAAAAAATAATACTAATAATAATACCTTCCATCTTATTTAACTAAATTTTAAGAGGTTTGTATTTTAGTAGGGCAGGTTCTGTACATGATCCAGGGTGTGATTTCCCTCAAGGCTTCTGTCAAACAGTTGTTTTCGGCTTGTTTTAATATCATTGAGGTTATATTTTGAACACTGTTTAAAAACTTTTGTCTTGACCGAGACTGCATCTCTCACTCCATATTTTTCTTTCTTTCTTCTAATTCTCCATTCATTGTATAATTGCACATAATACTGCTGCTTTTCTCTCGTTTTGTCAGTTTGAGGATGTTGTGATCTCGTTTGTATACTGAAAAAACTTACTAGGGGTTTAGTGTTTAAATTCAGTTTAAGTCACAGGTTCTGGCTGTTGCAGAAAGGCCCCATGTGAGTTACCACGATGTAAAAGGTTTAATAATGCATAGTGTCTACCCCGCTTTAGAGTTAACTTTGTCTGGAGCATGAGTTGTGGGGCTATCCAAGGTCCTGACTGTCAGCAGTGAGGGAACTGTCCATGGTGCTAGCCAGTGTGAGACAGGCAAGCTAGACACTTAAAAGTGCAGAGCTGGGGCTTTGACAGCATCTGTGATTGTTGCAGCAGTGATTGGCCCCGTTTCCTGTGACTACAAAACTGTGTGTGCTTTACATCCTGTTTCCCTGGGTTGTATGCTTGTATTTTTCCCTGGTATTTTTTTTTTTGCAGCAGCGTAGTTGTAAGGCAAACCAGCCAAACAAGTTGTAGCATTTAACTTTTTTTCCAAATTAATCATCAGATGGTTTATTCATGAGACATCGCCGAACCTCTGTCATCGCTGTGTAGCCTGGGTCAGTATCACAACACCTGCTGTCTGCCTTCTGCACTGACACGGCCGCTGCCACAGAATGAGGAGGCAGAATGGGGCGACAGAGTGTTTCATCCGCACATTACTCTATTTGGGATGTCAGAGGATTAGGTGAAAAATAAGTGCAGGTCACCAAGTCACACAGTTCTATCTCGGGCGTAAGAAAACAGGCCGGGTAGCACGGATAGGGATAAAGCTTTCCGGCCAAAACTTTAAGCAACCCTTCATCACTTGGCCTTGACGTCTTTCCTGCAGGCAGCAGGGGTGTCACGATCACTCACTGTCTGGGGGGCTAAAGACAATGGTGCAGGTAACAAGCAGCGGATCATCACAACAACACCTACAGTAAGTTAATTAACTCTCCATATCAGGACTCCCAAATGTCAAACCCCAGATTATTCATAACTTGCAGGAAGGATGATGGAGGAGGAGGAGGGGGAGGCAGAGGAGGAGAAAAGATGTGGGTGATTGCTAGGTGTAAAAAAAAAAAAGCCGCATTATTCCACTCCTATAGATGGGGCAGATCCTCACAACCTTTTCAAGTCAATAGGTGCTGACAGTTCAGCACTGCTGCTTTAATTACTGGATTGAATGAGGTTCTATGCATTTTACAGCAACAGAGTTAATGGATCCTGTGAAGCACTTTATGGTTTTTGCAATGTAGACTTATTTCTTTTTCGTTTTTAGAACCATATAGAATTGGCAGCAAAGACTTTATGGCTCGTCTATGATTGAACTAATGACTGTGATGGCACTTAATGAACTGATCTTGCCTGAACTACCGATATACTGTTGGGGTCCAGTGATCCTGTGGTGCAATCCTGACAATGACACAACAATTCAATGAAATATTCACATTCAATGAATGAAGATGCTATTAACATAATGATATCAGGTGAGGACAGATTCATAGTCCTCTATCTACACAATGGCCATTGAAAGGAGACACAGCATGTTTATTTTCAGGTTTGTATTGTAATTTTGGGTTAGTACTCCAATAGGTTTAAATGCTTCAGTTTTCTCATACTGTCCAGTGCAGCAGCACTGTATTCCCACTCTGTCTGAAACGCTCTCTTTTAGCTCCCCTTTAAGGACCCCATTCTGCTCTGATTGGTCGGCTCATACACGTCTGGGCCAGCACTGCTTACAACAGAGCAGCTGTGCTAAATAAATTCTTACATGCTAAACTAGCCGCTAGGCATAAATTGTGTCATGGAATTAAAGGCGCAAACTACTGACGAGGCGTTTCAGGAGCACTGTTTTTATGTGGGAGAGAGGAGCTTCTGTTTGACTTTCACCTTTTCAACCTTATAAAGATCTTTAACATGCTCAAGAACCTTTATAAAACACTGAAGGAAAGAAAAAAAAAAACATTATATGTCCTCTTCAATTCCTCTTTTTGTTGTTTGAACATGATACTTGATACTAAAAATATGCCTACTAGGCCAATATTTGCAATTGATACCAATCGTCAGAATAGTATTTGGAAATTTTAACACATTACAAACCAAATTGCAAACTAAATCATGATAAGTAATAAAAACTATTAAAACAAATGAAAGGTTTCTATTTTTAAATTCAGTTCATGTGTTTATGATGATGCAAGGAGGCCGTTTTTGGCTGAGTAGTGAAACCCCTTTGGATTCCCTGGAGTGGGTCTGGCTGTAAATTCAGTGTGGAAATGGGTGCAGATTAAAGCTTCATTAGTCAAGGTTTTAGCAGTTATGTACTGTGCATGCTCTTCCCCCCTCTGCATCTTTGTTTCTCTCGCTCAGTATGTACACAGACAGGAGTGATATTACTCAGAGGATGCAGACACTATACTGTTACATATATATATATATATATATATATATATATATAACAATTAACAACTGCTGTTTTTTTTTATATTTAAAAGCTATAATGATGGATGGAAGCCATAGAAATTATAACTAGCAGTAGTGTTTTCGGTAATAGGCCTTGGAGTATACTTTCAGTTGTACTGCAAAATGATAATGACAGCCACAGCTCAAAAGGTATTTCTCAAATCATTTCTGAAATATAAAAATAAAAAACAAGTATCATCTAATCACCGCATTAGCATTAGAGCATTGTGAAATGTGTGCTCAAGTCCTCTGGACCCCCTATGTTTGGAATATGGTGTTTCTACTTCCCTGAGGCGTTTTGCTTAACATCACATACTCCTCCACGGGTGACAGAACATACCCTGTGGCACACTTTGCAATTTTCCATGTGTTTATTCTCTCCCACACAGAAGCCAGAAATATTTGGCTTCCTAGTCTTCATGATAGTTTTGCAAACTCTTGCGTTTGACAGGGGGGCTCGAAGAGGAGGCAGAGGCCATTTTTAAATCTGCGGCTGACTCCCACGGCCTGCCAGCAACTCTTTAACATGGCAACGGCCGATGCATGCACAAACACACACACACAAACACACAAACATGTGAGTTAGGACAGATATTTACCTGCCTGCATTTGTCATTACTTTTGCCCTCCTTTATGTAGATAATCTAGATAAATTACATCAGATTTGCTTCTGATTTCTGTAATGTACATGGAGGAAAAAAAAAAAAAAAATATATATATATATATATATATTTTTATTTATTTTTTTTAATGTATATCTGCCTTATGTGTGAACACTGTTTCCCACAGTGGGGATTATCTACATGATCATGATGCTCATGTATAAAACAAATATTGGATTCTGCAGCAGAAGACAGAAAAATAAACTTCATTGTTGTTTTTTGATAATGGGATTCTATTCAAGCTGCTGTTTGTTCTTCATTGCGTTTCTCGACCAAAGATTGTAACAAAACAGCTGTAAAAATGCAATGGCGAGTATTATTTACACCATTAAGTATGGATGCGCCTCATATCTGTACCTACGGGGTAGTAGTACGCCTGCATCTGGAGACAGAACACGAGAACATCAAAGGAAATGCAGCCTGGCTTCACACAGCCCTGCATGTCTTAAACGCATGCATTATACAATACCAAAAGCCTGAGACAAAGAGTGTGGGAGAATTTTCAGGGTCAGGTCTGACACAAAACAGCATTAGAAGGCATAGCATCCTTAAGTCATGTGTTTCACTGTGTGTGCGTTTCATGTCATAGTGACAGAAGAAGAGTCTTTATTTCATTCTCATTCCACTGCTGCTTGATTTTGTTTTCGTGCATGATACATTAGTCCCTTGAACTTTCCAAATGCATCTTTTGAAAACTGAAAGATGTTACCTTTCAAAACATCAGCAGTGGCCTAGGATGATATGTGGGAAAAGGGTGACCTATGAATCAATACAGTGACAGGAGATTTAGAGGGAGAGGGGAAAAGGGTAAATAAAGGTCAGTCAAAGTTAAAACAGGGAGCTTGCAGTTGTATGGTGGTTCTTATCCACCAGAACTCCCGTAAAGATCTATTTTTTAACAGAAAAATTGGGTTGGAATAAACTTTAACACAAAAAAAGGCTGCTGTTAACACGAACTCAAACTGCAGACAAGGTCAACTGATAATACCACAGTTGAACTATGACAGAGAAGCTTTTATGTTACGTAAGCAACATTACCAGAATCACAAAAACACCTTATACCACTGACATAAGCTTCAACCTTAGTTATACTCCCAAAGTTATGTACAGTAGCTTGAAATAATTAAATGTGCCACTTCCTCTATAGAAACAGAGATTGTAAAGGCAGAGTATGAAAAAAAAAAAAAAGAAGAAAAGAAATCCACCCAGGATTACGACATTGTTCGCACACACTCGGTTGCTTCAGGCAAGACAGCCGGCTTGGCCTCAATAGGTATCCAGCAGAGAATTCATAAGTCTGTATTGTCTTCTTTAACAATCAATTTGGAATTAGCTCTTGCGGTTGGATCAGTCGGGTGTCACAGCTGACGTCAGTAATGTATGCAGTATGATTCACTCTATTCCTCTGTTGTTGAAGTACTGCACACAATTTCATTTTAGAACCAAAAGTAGACTGAGACCAGCAGAGAGTTTGAATCTGTCACACTTTTCTTTCTTCTCAGCTGACAGGCTGTCAAACAGTGACAGAATCCACTCATGGAAACATGGTTGCTGCTATGATTTTTGTTGTAAAACATTAAACTCCTTTTTTTTTTTAGGAAGCTGCAAATAGCAAACACAAAAGACCCTATATAACATCCGGTTTGTGGGTTTTATGAGTTAAAGCATTAGGAAAAGTCACTATCATGGCTTGGGTAGAATAATTATCCCATATTTTCGAATATGTGTAAACAAACTACCATGTTGAACTTATTGTCTCTGCTTGATTACATTTCCTACCTGATTAGAAATTCCCAAATAGTTGTCAGCTACATTATTTGGTTGAATTGACATTTGCTGGGCCGAATGCTGTCTTATATTATTTACTTTCAACAGTTTCCACAGTGAGTAGCATGCAGTATCCGATGATACAACATCTGTAGTAATGAGTAAGAACATAGCATGTTCTGAATGCAAACTCCATCAAGTAAAAGCTCTAGTTTATCAGTGCAGTATCTGTGATCTAGTGAATATGACCGTGATTAGTAAAGTGGTTGCATATTCATCTGTAGTGCAGTCATCTGTGACACCGGTGGAGGTTCCTAGTGAATCAGTGGGCAGTTGGCCCCAATCCAAATGCAGACCCTGCATAAATTATAATAATCGTGCTTCCTCCCAGTACCGTGGGCCACGCTGGTTGCCTCACTACGGAGCTCAAGCACAGGCAAGGTGACATTAAAGCGCTCTTGTGGCTCAGGCCCTGATGGACCCTCACGACGCAATCGCTCTCTCTTTTTTCTTTTTTTGTATTTTCGGCTTGAGTTGCAGTTAATCTTCTGGATTTTCTCTCTTCCTGCTATAAGGTTGACGACCCTGATAACTAAACTTTGGCTCCATTTTTCTTACCTCTCTTAAATAAGTGTTTAGTCTGTGTGCTCTATTGTATGAATGTGCGGCAATTTACAACAAAGGATATACACTGAAGGATTTATAATGAAGAGATTTCTTTGTGCACTATTTGATCCCTGAGGAGAACAGTCGTTCTTGAAGTTATTTTGGTTGAGGCGTTTTTGATCCAAGAACATTTCAATTTTCAGAAGTCAGTGCCATGAAAGTAATTCAAGAAACAAAATCAATTTTAGCTTTATTGTTTCTCTGTTTGCCTCCACAAAACAACATTGCAGTGATGTAATTCTTTTCATGCTTGCTGTGAAACTTTTAAGCTTGCAAAAGTTACCACCCCCCCTCTCTCTCCGAAGGGTTGACCTGGAAAACACTGCCAGACAAACTCATTTGAACGGCATCAATGAAGGTGACCCCTGAACAGCAGGGCGCACACTGCAGTGGCAATGCTTCAAACGGTATTTAACTGAAAATCAGACGATCCCGCTTTATTCTCATTGAGTTCTCCTGTCAAAGAGTCATTCTGGAGATATAGTTGTGGGTAATGTTGCAATTAGTGATGTGTTCTGCATTTAATTTTCCATAAAATGAGGTTCTGTCGGAGCAAAGGCAATGTGTGAGCTGGGGATTGCGTAGGCCAAAGCAAGAAGAAATCACTTTGGCCATGATTTGAATTGCTGATGAGGAAAAATCTCGACGAGGCTTTGCTGCAATCTAAAAGCTGCTGCACACCTTTATCATCAAATGCAACTTTATCCGTTATAATGGCACTTTAATATACCTTACAACTAAGATGTTTATTGATTATTGCTCCGCCTCATACTTTAAAAGGCAACCCCTAATCTGTGCATCCATCCTTTCACCAAGGTAAAATTTTACAGTTTACTCTTAATGACTCTTTTGTAATTGCTAATTTTGGTAATTACACAATCGCCTCCTCTGCCCATAGCACATTTACGTTATGTATGGCAAAAAAAATGGATGAGAGTGGTGCAGCACTCTATCCCTCTATCCGTCACTATTTATAGCCCAAACAATTAAGCAGAGGAGACCTTCATTAGCCTGCTGCTATTCAGCGGGACCCTGAGTCGCCTTGCCAGCCAGCCAAACAGGTGTTCCTTAATAATCACTGCTGAATTGCCAGCAACACTGGTTTGCGATTTTCCCTCCATATGTTTCAAGCTGTTAGCAGTCCTCTGCTGAGAAATGAATGACTTTCTAAAGCTCATTACAATATCTTACAGTATTTACAGGTGGCTGTTGGCTGGCGGTTGACCCTAAAATGAAACAAACTGGCAATGTTTGTGATATTATGGACATTATCAAAGTACTTTTTATCTGCAGAAGTTATTACTACATCAACAGTGTTACGATCAAAATATATAGTTATTGTCACACCTGTACGCCTACTATAACATCTATCTTTTGCTCTTTGAAATTTCCCAGTGTTTGCTCTCCTCTGAGGGATGACCAAACAGTATTTTTATGAGGATGTTAACACTGGGCAGATGTGCTGTGGTAGGGGATACATATTTATAGGTAAGGACTTATTCACTTTGCACATTTATTACAACCAAACGCAAATGTCGATTTTTACCAAGGCAGATTAGAGGACAGGCTGCAATTCTCCACTGCAGCTGTGCCAGAAACCAGGAGATGAGAGGCGGCCAGAGGTTTTGTAAATACTGCAGTGGCGTACCACCACTTGGTCCAATTAGACTTTGGTTCATTTGTTATCTCATTGAGCAGTGATAAAATATAATCACTGTGGGTTGTATATGGGGGGGTTTGGTTTTGGTTTAATAATCTTAATTTTTCACCCTATCATAAGTACACATGCATGCAATGTGATAAATGTATGAAAGCCCTCAATAGCAAAATGAATACATGAAAAAATAGAACACTATTCAATCTTTTGTTTGAAAATCAAACACATCCAAAAATGGATTCAAGCAAATCCACAACTGCTTTTCTGAATGAATTGTGTGAACCAGCTATTACCAGTTATTTTTGAAAACACACAACAAGATATTTGTTTAAAGATAAAAACATAAAGCAATCCTGCATTCAAATGTATAAAAATGACTGAGCTCTTGTTATATTTTTGTTGAGTTGTGTACTTAATTATCTAAAATGTCTCAAACAATGTTCAAACCCCAGAGAAATCCCCAAGTTTACTTAAACTAATGATGAGTTTCATTAGGTCACTATCGCTACATCAAGGTAAGGGAAGTCAGCGAACAAGATTAAAACTAAACATGAATAACACTTCAAAATAATCCTTTGCGTAAACTCAGTGTACCTGAACTGAGTCATCAGCAATGGTGGTCGTTAAATGGTTTATTGATCACCAGCAAAGCAAGTTTAACTGCAGGATCATTCACCTTACTCATGCAGTGCCCCAAACAGCCAGATTACTACATTAGCCAGCAATGGCACACGAGGAGTGTGTGTCAAGCTCAGGTAAACTCCATGAAATAAAGTGCATCTACCATCCAGCTCCAGTCGGCAGTCAGCATTGCAGTAACACAGACAACGGAGGCCTTCTCAGCAGATCACTGCTGCAGTCAGGCCGATAAACAGGAGTGAAGATAAATCGTCTTTTTAATTCCTAAAATAAACGTAATGTCTGAGGTCTCGTCCCGTCAATAAACAGTTCCGGATGAGAGTAGAATCCGATGTGACTGTTTATTCCTCAGGTCTGGCTTAGCCTCCACCACTCTACATGGCTCTGAGCAGCTGGAAAACATCTCCTCCATAAAAAACACTTGCCGAATGTCTGTTTTGTTTTCATAGGGATGCAAATAATTACACATTGTTCATTTAAAGGAAATGTAGGTATTTACCCTTTAAGATTCATGTTGTGCAATAAGAGTTTGAACCACAAAAAACAAATATGACCCAACAAGTTTCAGACTTCCATTATTCCTGCTTCACGAAAAATCCTTTATGTGCTTTGCCACTGAATTAAATAACTACCGCAGAAAAGTTAGAAATATATATGAACGACTCAGACTGAGTGGTCCTTGGAAATAATTTTTGGGTGCTGTAAATCTATATCTGCGATTCTGCATAATTGTGCCTCGGTTCTCTGCACCCCCTGGATTATCAAACACCTTTCCTCTAAAAGGGTCTGGCCTGGTCTGGACTCTGCTCCATGCCCATTAGGAAACTGTCTGCTGCTTTTAAAGGAGATGAGAGGAGTTAATGTGATTGGACACCATGAAAGCCTGCCCCAACTTCATCTGCTTATAATATATTCCTCCCTCTAACAATGTATTCATTCTGCCTCAGCCCCTTTTCCAGATTGTACCGCACTATGCAAGGCTTCTGCTTAACTCTGGTTTCCAAAATTAGACTGCCACATCCACTGCCATTTACTCCACGAGTTATTTGAGTTTGTTTAATTTTCATGAGGTGAATTCATTAATTCACTGTCACATATTCCATAAAGAAATATTTCTACAACTGTCTGTCTTGGCACTTCATGGGAGTGCCAAGACAGAGAGTTGAGAATTAAAACAGACTGAGGAATGGTAAGTGTGTCTGTAAGTGAACTATTTGTGATTGTTTCTTAATTATTATTAATTAAATATAAATAAAAAGAAAAAAATACCATATGTAAGCACTTTTAGACATGTTTTCTGCTAAATCAAAAGGCCTAGCTCCTATTGGCACACCTCCTCTTTGTATTGTATTGCCATAGTAAGCTACATTTCTGCATTATTGTGGTAGTTTTCAATGCTTGCATGCATTCATTATATCCAGAGCTTCTCTGTGTATGTCAAACACTGACGGAATGTAAACAAAATTGATAGTGTGAGTACCTGAAACAACAATAGTGGAAGCAGAATGAACATTGTTGCCCTTACAGGTAAATCTCGCTGATTTTCCCTTCTTTCTTTAATTCTGCCAAGATTTATTCATTATCACATTATGTTTCATTTGCAAGTACATTAAAAAGCTTTACTTATCATACTCGCTCTGCATTTCTTTCTCCTTCCTTTTTAAAACTATCCTTATCATCAGGGAATGAGCCATTACCAGCACTAAGTGATGTCTCCCACTATGATAAAGTGATATTTCCATTCATTCAGTCACTGCCTACCTGCAGCATTACACCATCTTAAATAGTGCTGTCAGTCTGCAGTCTTGGTATAATTATGATGAAATACTAATTAGGGCAGAGCTGACCTGTGCTGACATGCCCACGCTCTGAAATGTCTACTCCAGATGGCAGCAGGTACAAAGGATGCCTGGGGAAGAGACCTTTTTCAGGGTTGTCTGTATTAGCATAGGGGGGACCAGTCCTAGTAGGTTAAGATTCTTAACATGTCTCATTTGGTTTGGATTTGAAATGAACAATCTGGTCAATGTGTGTAAAGAGTGTCTGTGGAAGATTGCTGAGTTAGAGAGCGGCAACAGGATGCAGATCTCGTGGGTGCTTCTGGATAGGACCCAACAATAATGCAAAAATGAGCATAACATATTTACCCACAAGAGGAAGGCTGAAAGTGATGAATATCATCATCATGAGGTGGGATTTCAGAGGCTCTTTTTCCTTAGCTTAACCATTCTCTGGTTAAGTGTATTTCTCCAAATAAAGCCTCCATTTAGTTATATTGATTCAAATACCACAAACAGATGACCAAAGTCCAATACAATTTAAGAAAATAGCAAAAGCCATAAAAATAACACACAAACACCAGTCTAAAAGACAATAGAACAATTACATAGGAAGGCAATATACTGAGTAAACAAAACCGAGGATCAAAGATGTGTTTTAAGATGGGATTTAAGTAACGGGTCCTAATTGGAGCATTTAAAGGAGAAAGAGGATTGGCCCGAGAACTGAACCCTGAGGACCACCAAAGGGAGAGCTGCTGAGGGTGATGCAGAGTCACCAAGGTTGACAGAAAAACCTTTTGAGTTTTTCAGGTCTTACTTGTCTGACAAAGTAGTACCTCTAATGCCAACACAATGCCCCAGGTTGATGAAGGTTCTCAGTCATCCATGTCATGGTTATTCTAAGGGCTATATCGTAGGCAACTGGATGTGTTTCAGTTTATTGAACGATACAGCACTTAGAAGAATGCTCCAGTCAAGTGATGAGGATATTATTATGGTCTACTGTGTCGAATGCAACAATGAAATCTATAAGCATAAAAATAGCGAAATCCCGCGAGTCAGTATCTGATAATAAATCACCTGCAAGAATGCAATGGCAGTTTTTTTTTTTTCTTTTATGTCCAATGCCAATGTTTTTAAAATTCTCACTTTCAACAATATCTACACAAGGCTCCAACAGTATGATTAAATGTAGGAAAATATCTTCTTTGGAAAATATATCTGTGGTATAACAGCGGTTTGTGATGGGAGGCAAACCTCAATCACCTGCATGAACTTTCGGATGTACTAGATCTCCAACACACTTGAGCTCTGGGCCCTTACAATCTACATACTGTATGAAGGCCCACTATTTCCTGTATTGCAACTAAAGGTTAGCACTGAACATAAAATCATGTGGTGCACAATTGTGAGATGAATTTAAAAGTACTTTACCATCACGAATCTGGCAAAATGAAGCATCTACTACTAAAACACCTTCACTCTACTTCAGATGTATTTGTTTTTGTCAGATAAATGTGGACATAGGCTATTTCAAACATTTGAGCAAACAACAAATGCTTTTTTTTAAAACATGTCACACACATACCAACCTCATGTTGGCGCTAAGGGAAAGGTCAAGGTAGGACTCTTTGGACCATGAATGTCTGTACAAAATGTCATAGCAATCCATCCATTAGTTTTCGAGATATTTCGGTCTGAGCCATAGTGAGAAATTGGCCATTTGACTGACCAAAATTGCCGTCAATAGAGCCATGACACTACCATGGCTAAAAGCTATCTTACATCTTTGCTCCTCCTGAAGAACGACTCTTGAGTTAGTGGTTTGGGAGAATTGTGGGGTCATGCCCTTGTCGTAGTTATTAGGAGATGCAGGAGCTTAAATACATTTTTGTCTTGGGTCTCCAAAGATTGTGAGTGTTGTAGATCACTGATAGGAAACAGTCATATATGTACACACCGTATTACTGGAGTTGTCGGTGTGGTTGCAGTGAGCCTTTTTATCTCAGGGTCCACGATTCGCAGAGAGACATATCAGTGCATAAAGGTTACATTTTCTCATTTTCGCCCCTTTTTCTGCAGCGACAGAGACATTCAAAGACTCCAGTTAAAGCTCCGCAAACTTCTCTGCACCTGTTCCACACTACAACTGCCAAGCTGGCAAGGGCAACATCATCAGCAAGGCACAGAAGAGAGGAGCGAGGAGGTCAGTTCTCTCTTTTGCTCTGTCTGTCTCCAGCTCCCTGACAGCCTGCGATACCTGCCACTTTACTGTTCACCTGGGGAGAGTGTAGTATATAGATAAGCACTGAGATTCACACAGAAACATCCACAAGTCTATGTTTGAGGAGACAGTTACTGCCTGAATTGCACATCTTATGAAACTCCTGTTGGATTAGGGTCAGAAGCCTGTAGAGTGATCTTTCTGCGCATTCTACCCACACACACGCAATTTCCCAAATTATCAATTCGATCCCTAAGAATAAAGATATCTTTGTAAGGACAGGGGGCAGCAAGAAGACTCACTTGGGCATGTATGAGTCCACACACAAACCTAAATAAGCCCAGTTGCCAGGATATACTGTTCGCAGAGAACGTTTTTGCAACCCACAATAGCGTCCACGGTTGACATGTTTGCCAAATCACACCACTGGATATTTTTAGGGACACCTGGGGACATTTGCAGCCATTTACAGTGGTGACAAAATGGGTGTTTTTTTAAGAAGAGCTGCAGGCACTTTTTTTGGATTTTGACCCCTCATGCTTCTTGCCCCTTTGGACTTTACTGTAGCGGTGTTCCCAGTTCTCAGCAGTGGCACAGGTGAGTTTACTGTTATCCCAATCAATAAAAATAGCACTCGAGTTGTATTATTCTCTAAATCGAAGAGCTTTATTTTATTCTGTTTTGATCTGTTTTTAAATACTTGCATTTTTTCTTCATGAAAGCATTTTTAAAAGGGTTGATAAATAGATGTTACCTGTCTGTATAAACTAATTCAAGCAAAACAAAAACACAACAAAAACAAACACTTGATCTGTTACTGCAGCAAATGTATTTGAAGTGCTGGGTTTGTAGTTGTCCGTGTTGTAACACTCGAACACATCAGTAGATTTAGGTAAAAGCCAGGTGTGGCTCACTCTAGAGGTCCACCGATGTGCTCCTGTGTCTCACTTGTTTTTGATGCTGTTCCTATTGTTTTCCTTGTTCAATAATATATGGCACATATGCTTGCTACTGAGACTAATGTTTTTGGTGTGGGATTTGTGCTGGATTAAGCTTCAAAAGAATGGCTGACAGTCTATTGTTCGATGCTGGCATGCTCAGTTCCCCATAGGGCTGCGGGTTTAGTGCAGTTTGGGTTGTGTAAGAAGGAAATAGAACCAATATTATGCAATCTGGTGTTATCTTGCCATTGTGTGTAGAGTATGCAATCTGGTTGATGGCTAAACATTGTAAACTGAGAGTAACAACCCATGTGTGAGGATTAAAATACCGTGCCGCAACCGCCACAATCATCCATGCACTCGCTTCAGGCAGACATAACGTTGTTTACCACAGTTGCATGCGACACGCGTCCCATCATAATGAATGGTGAGTGAGTGAATCAAATTCTGCTCACTTTCTCTCAAGTGATCCCGACTTGATGGAAGGACTTCATCAATTGAACTAATTGAAGTATGTTTGCTGTGATTTTGATGACGCATATAATTTCATTATGCATGGGTGAATGCATTTTCTAATATCTTAATCAGCGCCAATTACAGGCCTTTCATCATCACGTCACTGCTTCAAGAATCACAAGTGGCATCAAGGGTTGTACACACATGGCTCATCACTACATACTCTCTCAGGGGTAAAGCCCTTGTCCAGCATCTCCGAGGCCCTGATTGCATGCAAACAGACGATGGTGTAATCTAAATGTGTGTGCGATGCTCCCTCTTATCTCAACAGGCCTGTTGGTGACAGAGGAGTGTGATTGCGGTAAATAGAAACCGCCCACCGCCAGTCCTCCAGTCCTCCAGGACACAGGCCACCAGTTTCTGTTGTACTTGATTCTCAGTCTTGTTTAGTACTTGACAATTACCCCTAATGTGTGATTATAGTTGGTACAGTTACAGGTTGGACAAGAGTGAAAAAGAGCAGGCACCTGTGATTGACATAAAAATGCCTGGATCTGGTTCACACAGCTCTCCGATTAAGTTAGAAGACAAAAAGAGGCATTTGTGTTTCCAGCAGAGACAATATTCAGCTCTCCAACAGAAAAGCAGTCATTAATTTTGCAACCTGAGCAGCAAATCCCTCACACAGAGGTCCATGCATTTGCACAGCAGGTGTGCAAACTATTTGCCTTTTAACACCAACATCAAACATGCCTCATTTATAATACTTAATGTGCCGACTTTCCTGAGATATTCAGATACACTTTGATCTTGTCTATATTGAAAATATAGACACTATGCACAGCTCTGACAGTGTAGGAATAGCATTCAACAAGCCCTGTGCAGGCACAAACAGCAGAGAACTCTGAAGGACAGGATATACGTCCATTTCCCCCTAAGTCTTGGGGTGTAACTATACAACACAAGCTCTCAGAACCAAAGTAATGAATTATGCTGATGTCCAAAGACGGTAAATCAAGTAATGCCTGACAGGTAGCATGATTACTCTCGCAGAAGGGAACGGTAGCTTAGCAACACAATTACAACAAGTTGATCTTGGTGGAGAAGCCTCGCCATGCATCAGCTAGCCTGTCAATTTTGTGTTAGAGTAACTGTGGGGCATCAATCCCTGCAGTCTGGGCTGCAAAGATGACAGAAAAACAAGACTTTCTTGAAATTAGATTTTTTTTTTTTCTTCAAAGAGAAACATTAATAACAATCTGGAGGGTGAACACATGATGAAATCTACCAGGCGTTGCTTATTTTCATTTTTTATTTCGCCAACGTTAACCTTGTCCAATGTCAGTTCTTGTGTGGTCAGCGGTTAGTAAATGCTTTGCTTTGAATAGATGACAACACTCAGACAAAACAATTTTGAGGCATTGATGCAAGAAACAGGTATTGATATTTAAGCAGAGGTCTGTTTCACAGCCAAAAATGTGTGTGCGAAAGTTGGAAACTTGGTATTACTCACCAGTGTGTTTCACATCTCAGTCCAGGGCGTCCCTCAGGAGGAAGATTCACCAGCAGTGGAAATGAAGCAAGAGAGAATTCTGCAGCTGTTTTCTTCTTCTCATAAAGAGAATTTACTTTTGCGTTTCTGTTTTTCTTGTCTCTGTTTTCCTCCCACATTGACCCAAAAACTCGATAGCCATACAGGAAAAGAAAAAAAAGACAAGCCGGGGCCTACTTGGAACACAACTTGTCGTATGTTCCTCTCGACGCCAATAACTCCCCTGACTTCTTTCCACTGGATGAGACAGAGCTGTGATAAAAGCCCCTGGAGATGGCAGAGGAGTACTCAGGAGATTTGCATAATGTGCAGAATGCCTCTTGAGTCTTCTTGCTGGTACTAATGTCTGACCTGTAGAGAGAACGGCACTGATTCTCATTCAAGACACACTTTCCCTTGGCATGAATACCCCTTCAAATCAAGACAGAGGAAAGGGTGATGGATGGAGTGAGGGGCATCAGGAGAAAAAAGGCAAAGCTGGAGAAGCCAACATCGTATCCCAGAAATCATACTGCTGGTGGCATTGGAGAGGTTTTGGTGCTCCCGGTGTGTATCCCCTTGTGCCTCCGCCTCTTCGTGTCCACCTTGTCTCCAGCTGTGGTAGAGGCACTGACTGATAGAGCAGTGCTGCCGCCGCTGCTGCTGCGTCCTCCCTGCTACAGCAGCAGACTCTGCTCAAATAAATGCCTGGTCTGTCACAGTTCTCTGCTGCAACGCATTAGATTCATCCTTCCTCTCTCTCATACACTCCCTCCCTCTTTCTGCCCTCCTCCCTCCTTGCTGACTCTCCTTCGTTCACTTGCACTCAGTCACACGTGAGGAGACACAGTGGGAGCCTGGAATACAAATAGGCTGTCTTCCTTAAAGACGTGATTGTGCTCCTTGAATCTGATGATTTTTTTTTTTTTTCGTTTTCAGCCAGACTGAGGGGATTGATAGAGTAGATGTGATCTCTAGATCCCTGACTCACTGTCTTTGATCTGCCTTATCTCCAATAGACTAAGCTGTCTGTGAGTGCTGCTCTGACTCTGGACGGCAGACTATTCCAATCAACGGAAAAACAGAGAAAGTGGAATTTAGAAGAAGTCTATTTCAAGATCACAGCTCTTGAAAAATCCTGGTTCAATTGTAGCTGTGCGCAAAATACCAGTAGTTTTGATTTAGTGGCATGTCCCAGCTAGGTAAAAAACTCAACATGGACCGAAAAAGCCACAATCAGTTAATATCTAATCTTGGAAATGGTCGTGGAAAAAATAGAAGAAACCTAAACCTTCTGTTTTCATAAAAATAAAATGCAAGACAAAGAAAACAAATCTTTTTAATTTTGTTCTCAAAGACAGTCTGTGAAAAAAAGAAAGAAAGAAAAGGAAAACATAGAGGCTGCAGCTGCTTGAAGGATTTTGATCGGACAAAACAAGCTATTTTAAGATGTCAGCGAAAAAATCATGATCAGTTTTAACTCTTCTTTTTATATCTTAAAGATCTAATATGTCGGAAAACAATGTCCAAAAACAACTAGACCTGTGTTATATAATTTGTTGAGTTGTGTACTCGCATTATCTTAAATGTTTCCAACAGTGTTTAAGCCCAGAGAAATCCACAAGTTTAATCAAGGTAACAGTGCGTTTCGTCAGGCGGCTGCCGCTTCCGGGATAGGGAAGTTGGCAAACAAGGCTAGATTTAAGGTGAATAACATTTTAAAGCATGACCTCTTTACTCATGTATTGTTTATCCTCCTGCAAACAGCCAGATTACTTTACGGCATTAGCTGTGAGCTAACATTAGCCAGCGTCGTGCGTTTCTGTGTGTTTAAATTGAAGTCAAATCTCACTATTCAGAACTGACTCCACAGACTCCAGTTCCGTCTCTTCTTTTTTACCTCTCCTCTGAACTGAAGTGCATTTACCATCCAGCTGCAGTCAGCAATCAACATTTCAGTAACGTGACATAAACACAGATAATGGAGGCCTTCTCAGAAGACCGCTGCTGCAGTCGGGCCAGTAAATAGGAGTGAAGATAAATCAACTTTTGTTCTCAAATGTTAAAAAGTAATCTCTGAGCTCTACTCCCGTCAGTAAACTACTCCAGATCAGAGCAGAATTCAATGTGACTGTCTATTTCTCAGGTCTGGCTTAGCCCCCGACACGCTAGTCAGCTAGTTTTTTGTTTTTTTCAATAATACATAGTGACAAATAAATAAATAAATAGTAATAAGTCATTTCCAGATTTATAAATTATAGTAATACGGTTTGATGCAGGCGTAGAAAACACATCTTTGCAAGAGGTGTTAAATGAGCACTGATTAAATCTACAGTGTTTCTTTTAGCTGCAGTTGTGATTATCCTGCTGTGATGTGTGAAGAGGGTCTGCCAGAGGTGTAGATTAGTAGAAATGTCATCACATTCAGTCAACGAGCACAGAGGGCAAAGGTGGCGAAGTAAAATTACAGCGCATTCTGAAAATGTTCTCGGGAGATGATGGTACTTTCATATAATGAGAGATGAACGATAATGGTGGGAAAGGTATTCACGGCAGGATTGTCATTTACACACTGAATGCATAGTGGGGGGAAAATAACATGCATGTACAAATTTAAGTTATGGTAGGTTGATTGAACAATGACTTCAGCTACTGTCTTTGTTTTTGCTTCACACAGGCTTTTGCATCACTCTTGTGTTCTGGCGAAAACATGAGACGTGTTATTAATTGCTAATCTGGCATTAACTGTCCGCACTAGAGCCCGACCGATAAAGGATTTTTAAGGCCGATACCGATACAAATATTCAGTGATTTTAAAATCCGATATTCCGATATATCGGCTGATAACTGGACATGGTAGTCACAAATTTTGTCATGCTTATTTGAGTTAAGAGAACTGATGGGGATGTTCTTTTAATTGTTAATTAAGCAATGTATTTCTCGTGACAATTGCCAACCTACAATGAACACACTTCAACAATGATCTTAGTCGTGGGTAACTGGTTTGCTCTGCCCGACTCTGGCTGGACCAGCTGGTTGTCGGGTTTGTGGCATTCTAAACACGAGTGTTGCCAACAGGGACGTTGTAGAGTGTCCTCTGGTGGACTAAATATGCAACGCCAACACTCATAACATGGTTGGAGGGGGTTTCGTCCGTTTTTATTTTATTTTTTAAATATTCATTTATCGGCCATTATAAATGCCGATACCGATAGTTTGGAAAATGCCTAATATCGGCCGATAATATCAGCCAGCCGATATATCGGTCGGGCTCTAGTCCGCACTGCAACTAATCTGCCAGCGGCGTCTCTCTTGACCAGAAAAGTACACGTGTGACAAAAAACATTAACGATGGATGTGTTGCTTATATACATTTGGTGTATCATTAAGTCATTCCAGTGTGCCAGCGTGAGCAACACCAGGGTTCTTTTAATTGCCATTCCTAAATGACTTTATTAATGTTATTAGACACACCTGTATTGACAAGAAAAAGTGTCTGTGAGAATGGAAAGAACATAGACTCCCAGGACTGTTCATGATCTACAGCATTGGACTAAGCTTCAGTTTAACACATTATCCTAGTTTTGGAGTTACACTGTTACATGACTGCAGACCTATTGCCAATGCTCTGCCAGCAGGCTGATTGTACCGGGCTTTTTATTGCCTTATCCTGTCTTCTTGCTGCGGACTGGAAGCCCGACTGACTATCTAGTAAAGCGCCTGTTAACTTTACCGGACTCGTCAGATGGATCTGATTTCGGGCCAGAGTCGTGCCTTACTGTATCACAGGCAGATGGATACAATTAAATTCCTGCTGTGCACTCGAGATGTTGAACAACTTATTTGTGGCTTGACCGACGGTGTGAGCACTATCGGGAGGCTGTGATTTTGAGAAGGCTCATGAGATCTTGTAGAACGGTTTTGCATCGGCCGCTTCAATGCCTCACACATGCCGATAATAGTACACAGAAACACAGCATCACAGGGGCGCTGGAAGTCAGTCACAGCAGGTGGTGCTGAGCTGAGAGCTCAGACTATATAATGACATATTCAATGGTGCTATTCATGTTTTTTTATTATTAATTTGAAACGGCAAGATAACTTTAATCTAATATATCAATTTGAGATTTTTTTGCACTCCCGCAGACAGCCAGCGTGAACCTCGACATACTATAGGTCAAAGAAGCCATATCGACTATGGTCAACCACGGTTAGGCGATAAAGAGGGAGAGAAATTCCCCAGATTCCCTCATAAAACCGCTCAATTTTGAGAGTTTTTAACTCAGGATTAACTCTCTGAACTTTGTGAAACACTGACTATGACAAATTCTTAATTATTTTGGCCGTCTTGCAAATTCGGCATATGTTATACATTAATTTACATATTTTACAACTAAAATCCTGTACAGGAATATAAACATTGTTTTTTCATTCTGTACGGATGAACCTCTATTTCTTACTCGCTATAGAAATAACACAGAATACACCAAGACAATAAATGATAGCAATTTTCTGTTCACTTATTTATGTTCTTTTTGAATGTGCAGCACTCCCAACGGCTTGACCCTTTAACTAGCGAAGCCTGCAGAGGCAAAATGGTACAAGTAAAGGATGTACTGTATGTGCCTCATAGCTCAAACATTACCATTCATGTGTGCTACCATGTACAAGACAGCTCCTGTGTAATAGTTGTAAAAAAAAAGCTCAAAGGTCTATTTCAGATCCAAGTTGAGAAACCGATAGACGCACTGCAGAAATTACAGATCACAGAGGTCAAAAACCCAGAGTCAGGTTAAGAATAACCTCCAGATCCTCTTTTTATGTGCTATTCCATTAGCCAGCTCCAGAGGGTGATTTCGCCATCTCTGACCATTTATGCCTCCGATTATCTTATCTTGTTTCCATGACAGCTCGAGCTCTCATGTGTTTAACTTGGACTGTGTTGATGGTTTTTTTTTTCTTTTAGAGTGTGTTGCTGCTCCTTCTTGAAACAAGCATTGTTTTATCAGCCCTTCACGAACATATGAGTATGGCGTGTTTTTCAACCACGCTTCTAATCCCTTGCCTCCACCGTGAACTGTGCAGCGTACAGACAGATGGCGTTTTATTTTTGTATTCTGGATCGGATTCATAACACGCCAGTCAATTAGATTCTTTGTGCTCTTTCTCTCTCAAACATGCACGGAAAAATATGTTAAGACCGGAACCTAAGACACATGTAAAATCAGGATTGAAACCTATTTATTTTTCTGGTGATGGTTTTCTATATATATTTTTCACGCTATCTGCAGCGATACCTGATCAATATTGGGTTGGTGTGCATTGATTTGTCTATTTTCACAAGCTTTTACTCCGCCTTCACTGTCTTATTAGCTCTCTTCTCAAATCTCCGGACGAGCTTATTGTCTTTTCATTCTCGTGTGAATCTGTACTGCACACGTTTCTGCAGAAACAACTTTTGGATGCAAACAACCTTCACCCTTTTAATGCATCACTGTGTGCAGCTGCCAACCACAGCGACACTTAATCAAGATAAGACCAACGTTGGTCTCAGAGCAGCTACAATATACAAGATGCTGTGACCTTTGAATTTAAGGAAAAAGAAAGAGAATATGACAATAATAAGTCAAATAAGCTAAACCTCGGGATAAATAAAATAATTATTCCATGCTTCAAATGAGGATAAGGAAGACCTCAGGCTGTGGCTCCTTCTTTCCTATGTCCTGACTGTTTCACTTTACAGCCATTACTCCATATTTTTAACATTAACGTGAGACTGATTTATTGAGGTTAATATTATGCAAGTAGGGTCTTTAAGTGGGAATTAAAACTTTCCTCCGTTTGCACTCAGTGCGAGTTGCCTTTGGAAATAACATCGTCTAAATGGCCAGGATGTAAAATGTAAATGTTCGCTTTATATCATCGAAACACATCTGTTAAAGCTTGACATTTATTTCTGAACTCAACTTGGACCCACATTTATCAGAATCACTCCAAGGAATCACAGCTGAAGTTTGACATGGGCTAAAAATAATCGGCGGGTCTTTTTGAGAATTGATGGCATCATTTTATGATACTGAGAGCAGACACACAATGAATGCACATGAACATCTCTCCTACTTGGAGTTGTGCCAGAAGACATTAGCTCTTAGTTGAGTTAAGTTTTTATTTGAATTAATGATTTTAAAGGGACAGTTCACCTCCAAAATCAAAAGTCATCAAAAGTACACGGAACCTCTCACATAAAGGGTTTGCTGATAATCGGAGTTGTGATTTCTGGAAAGAGAGATTGCTGTTGAGTTTTTGAAATGTATTTTTATTTTATTTTTTGCGCTTTGAGTGCCATCTAGTTTCATCATATCAAAGTGAAGGCAGGCATCCCTACAGCAAATAAAATATGTCCTTTTGATTTTGGGGTGAACTGTCCCTCCCCATAATGCAAAAAGGTAATGAAAACATCACCAGTCAAACCTCAAAAGGAGAAAAACGGTGTATTCATTTCAGGAATGTTACCGTCGCCCTAACACATATCTGATGTTTTTGCAAATCACATCTAAATGAAATATGCACATCAAAGAGAAAACAACACAGGGAAGCCACTGTCCCTCAGGACTGCAGACCGTCAGTGTCCCCCGCCTGCTTTTAACCTGCTGGTATGATGTCTGTCTGTCATCATGCAGCTGTTGGCACCTCATACAGTACACGTTACATACTCGTGTGTGAAGTGCGGGTGGCGTCGATATGGTGAAAATCGACATCACAATAGAAAGAGAGAACAATAGAAAGAGAAAAGGTATAGCTGAGAGGGAACACAAGGTAGAGTACTGCCAGGGAGAAAAGTGCTCCTAAATGCTGTAAATTACCGTTATCACAAGCGGGACATGGTTGGGGTTTAGAAAAGAATAAAACATAGGAGGGCCCACCCTTAACGTGTCACATCTCAATAGCCTATCTTTCCCGAGTTGATTCTATGTTTCAAAAAAACGTAATTGTGCTATGGAAAGCTGAAAAATGCATTTGCAAGGAAATAATCTATAATATAAAGACCTGTATACTCTTTTCTGTCAGGTGAAAGCACCTCGAGTTACTCAGAGCTACCAAAGCTCCATGATGATGAATTAAAGTCCAGTGAGAGCAAACAAATACATAAATGCACAAAAAAGACATTTGATTATCTATCTTCTAATTTCTAATTAATGGAAGAGCAGTTGACTCTTGGGACTGAAGATTGTTGGCTGGTCTTTACTATTTTAGATTTTTCATTTTTTTTTTTAAGATATGTCACTGGCATAAACGGAAATTAAAAAAAACAAAGAGTTATTTCACAAATATGCAGTATAGATAGGCTGTTGTGAATAGAGAGATTGATGAGATTGGCCAGGATTAATGTTAGATTCCCAGTCTGCCCATGACTTCATGCATGTCATGATTTATTTGTACGTTGGTCTCCATTGCTCATAGAATTTCACTGTGACTAATACGCTTCAGCTAGGCATTAAAAAAAATGTTTTTTTATATATATATATTTTAAAAAAGGTTGCTTTATTCCTGTCATATTTTCAGCATTTCAAGTTTTGCTTTTTTTTTTTTACTAAAACTGAAAATATAATGAAAATTGTCCTAAGATTTCCTTAAAAATATCCACTGGTGTCATGCTTACAAACGCTGAAATGCAGTCATGATCTGCATTTTAACAGTCTGGTTATAAATATGTAATGTGAACATGATTTGACATGTATTGTAGAAATGTCAAATATGGTAGGTATCCTGTGACACATGTCAGTGGTTCGCAGAAACATTAACTGCCAACATATTATCCTGGCAACTGGGCTGTCAAGTTAGGGTGGGGCTCTACTGGAAAAACATGAGGTCAATAAACCATGAAGCGATAAGGACGATACATATGCAAACTCTGCCACCCAAACAGGCGTTCAGAAGGTCAGACAGATGTCAATCAAGCACAGTCTGTAACTGCCCACAGTCTTGGGACCAGATCACGGTCAAAGTGAAAACATCTGTGTAGGTGCAGCCTGGGTGTGTTAGGCCTTTAAACTAAAGTATCATTTTATAAACTCCTCACAGTGGGACCATGTTGCTGCCTCATTACCAGTAGGAACTGGTGAAACAGGACCAAATATAAGGAAAATTTAAGTTCTGTCCAACGGTTGTGTGTTTTAATATGGCCTATTCTGACAGTACAGGAATGTCAATTGTGAATAAGGTTGTGAGATTGATATTATTCACAATTTTCAGCTTCTATGTCCAATATATACTGAATAGACAATGCCATTCAGTTTAATTCAAGCTTGAATCAACACCCACATGTCAAGCTTGGACACCTGTAACTCACAGCTATCAATCTTTTAAGAGACAACTCTATTTTAAAATCTTATTTTCGGTTCCCCGGAGGATTTCTAAAAAAAAAATAGCAGGCTCGGCACTTCTTCAACATGCTACTATCAGACAAAACCATTGTTAAAACCCCTTTGTAGGCAGAATAAATGTTTATTTTCTGCCTGTGCTAATTACTTATTAGCAGCACACATATGTTTTCCCTTAAGTGATTTATACTTCATTCCCCCCCATTTTCTAAATTAATTACATCAGAGGTTCAAAGAAATGGTGGAAATGCTAATGTGGCCCACTAACACCACTGCTGGAGAATTCAGGTCAGAGGAGAGCAGCTCTTTGGGCACCACATCCACACTCTTTCTGCCCGTAGAGGAGGAGTACAGATCAAGCTACATGCTTATGCAGAGCCAGATGTTTTTTAAGATCATTAACACTAAAATGCTGCAGCCTTTGACAAGATCTTATCGAGACAAATTACTCTCATTAATTCCATTTTTTAATGGTCAGTATCGGGGATTATGTCTAAGATAGGGGTTTTGTGGTTAGTGGAGCCTCAGTGTAATCAACACTTTACTGTGTCGCAGTGAACAAAGTCATATAAAAAGCTTGGTTGAATAATAAGAGTGAACAAAAAAAGTCATGCTTGTGCTGCCTCACCAGTTTTCACACATTTGGAGATAGCCACAAAAACAAAACCCCTTCTGTCCTGATGTTCAGACACAGCAAATGCCCTAAAGACCCCGAATGTGGAGCCATCAAGATTGTCACACTGCTACAGCATGACAATGTATTAATCACAAATTGTGTCCTGCGAGTGACAAGGAGAGAGTGCACTGAGTGAAACAAGGCCCTCTGTGGGGATTTGCCAGTGGGCCCGTCCCTTCAAATGGCATGTGATGATAACCTCCTTGTCTTCTGCTCAGAGATTAACAACCAGGCGGGCTGCGTAGATGGATATGCTCTGGTGGTCTGCTTGGACTTGAGAGGCATAGAGGTCAGAGTCTATCTAAACAGCAGATGGTTTGTCGGGCCTCTTAGGGAGTGTGCTAAAATGGATTGAATACACAAATCAAAGTCTGCATTTGAGCACTCTCTTTAGCTGTAATGGAGGCTCGTTACAGAACTACATGAATGCACTGGAATCTGACTTAAGTCCTACACACATGAATCCACAGCACACAAACCAGAAAAATATTTCACTATAATCACTATAATACTTGGAAAACAGGAGGGAGAGTTTATACGAGTGTAGTCAGACAGTTCTAGTAGACAGCAGCAGTGCTAATTACACAGACTAAAGCCATAAACAGCATCAATACACAGAATGCAGTCTTCTTCAACACTGCACAGCTTCCAATAACAGCTGACATTGAACAACCAGCAATTTGGCCCTTCTCCTCAGCCAACCCTGCGTGTAAATGCCTTTTACAATAATAATAAATAGATTATAAACATTGCCTTGGCTATCAAAATGAAAGCAAAAATGTTCGGTGGCACCTGTCACCTCATTGCGATATGAGTTGCGGCAGATGTTGTTTCCTAAAGCAGATGAACCATTCTAATAGGGGAGGATCACAAATACGGCCGAGTTTTTAAATTTGAATTCTCCTCTGAGCTCCATATTTCCAACATCTGGAGTATAAACAATCGTATCAGACACGGCAATCAGAGGAGGACCATGCGTGAGATGAAACAAGTGTGTTCATACATCATTAACTGCAAGAACCAAGGTAAATGGCCTCAGATGCAAATACATGCACACATGCTCCCGCACTGAATTGACTCCGTATTCAGAGCACATTATACACGTTTTCAAACTGTATCAAATGCATAGATGTCAATGTCAAAGTACAACGCATGACAAGAAGATACTTGGGAGTTTGACACGTTATTGTGAAATAATATGTAAGCATTTAAACTTATTACATTTACATCAAAACATATTCCTAATCCAACAGGTCCTCATCTGTGTTGGGTAGCATTTCTTTTGAAAGCAACTCACTGTCATTATAAAGTAAGTTGTTACGTTACAACATCGCCAACTGAGAAGAGTTACTCGTTAGAGTACTTTTGTCTTGTCAAAGGCGATACCCCTTTGCGATTTCTATAAAAATGTTGCTGCTTTTATTGTTCATAGGATTCATGTCTTCCTTTCTTCCATTCACTATACCAACAGTACATCATATTCTACTACCCGCAATCTGTAACTCTGCAGGCTTATGACAAACACAAAATCTCCTTCACAGCTCTTCATTAATCTTTTATGCTTGATTACAAAACATTGTTTCAAGGGGCACAGGGGCACATACAGGCAAACAAGTTCATTCAACAGGTATTTTTTTTTGCAATTTGACTACAGTGATGAATTTTAAATTATTTGAAGCACATGAAAGAAACCAGAAATTGAGGCTACCTGACAGGCAGCCTTTTGGCTGCTAATGATCAGACAGCCAACTTAGCCGAGACAGACAATTTAAGCAGCTGCCTGTGAAAAAACAAGACAACACTGGCTTTTATAGCCGACAGTAAATCGTCTTTCAAAAAGTGACTAATGAACTACTAAACTAGGTCAACGCTTACAACATTTGAAATTGCACAATATGAAAGCTGTGTCCTTCCCTCTCTGCCAACATGCTAGCTGAGCTAGCTGATACTGTCACAAAACAACCACACCCCAAAACTGGTCCTAATTCCTAAAGGACAGCATAGAGTGATTGCCAATGACTCCCAAAACAGCACATGACAGTTGGAGAGTGCCAAAGAGAGGCGAACCAGACCAGACCTTTTCTGTGTGCAACAGTCGCAGTTCGGTTCGGTTTGGTTTAAAATAAGTAAGCTACATCTAAAAGATATATAACAGACAAGATGTAGTTTAAGTACGTTATTTCAGGTTAAAAAAAAAAAAACACACTAAGACTTCTGCATTGTACACTAACAGCGGTTTCTTGGTTGGTTGTTTATCCCAACACCCTTCTTCTTGACGACTTCTACAGCCATTTCTCTGGGGAAAATAGGTTATTCCAATCTCAATTTTTGTTATTCGAACTTGGACACCCCACCCCCTTTTAAGGATGACAGTACAAAGGTAATATTGAAATGTCCATTTCTGCACATTGACAATGAATCTTTCATATTTTGTTATCTATAAAGCAATAACTTTGACCAATATTTCTACTTGGCTTTAAAAGGTCCCATATTATACTGTTTTTCATCAATTTCACACAACTGTCAGAGGTCCAACAACATGTTTTGCCCCAAACCCATCGTGGTCCTGAATTTCAGCTGTCTAAAAGTGGCTCAAGTGAGCTCTACTGAGAGCAGCTGTTCCTGTGCCTGCACCTTTAATGCTAATGAGCTCCGTCTGTCAGCGCGTGCCTTGCCTGCTACGCGCCCCTCAGGGAGAGGATGCCGCTTACGCTAGCGGTAGCATGTGCTAATGTTTACGGTGGATGTATCGCTATGGCTCGCCGAGATGAATTTTTACGGTGGATGTATCGCTATGGCTCGCCGAGATGCTGTCGTTCAACCATACCAGTTTTACCAAGAATCGGACCCAGAAGGAGAGGCTCAGAAAAACACAGACTCCGCGGCTGCAGCAGGACTCCCCGACACAACCGCCCGGCTCCCATCCCCCACTGACCTGCAACAGGTAACGTCTAAAAACAGCTAGCGAAAGCTGTGTTTGTCTCCAACACAGTCTCCAAACTCTTGGACACTGTTCGCATAGTCTCTGTCTCCAGTCTGCACATGTTTCCAGACTTTTTACTGTGACAACCAAGCTCCCTCCTAATATTATTAACATTAAACCCGCTTCAAACGCCGTTGCATAGCGGACCGAAGCGGAGCTAACTAGTTAGCCAGTTTCAAGCTGACTTCACCAAACTCGTAGGCAACTGTAAATACTATCAACACGTGGCGACACTTACCTGTGGCTCGGGTGCAGTTGGTGGGTCCCGTATGGCTGGGACTGATCCTTTTACGAGGGTCAGTGTCGAGGCAAAGCCAGCTTTGTACTGACCCTCTTTACTGAAGCAGTCCGATGTGAAGTGGTTAGCACACACAAACAGACTTACAGGAAGCGTAGCCGGCACGTTGTCGTTAAAAATGAAACGCAACCACTGTCTCTTCTGTTCTTCTGTAGCTGGGACAGAATAAAGGCACTTATGTTGATTTTTACAACCAACAACAGTGCAATTTGCGTGTCTAGCTCTGAGCGACGACATTGCGAAACACTGCTATCTTACCGCTGGGCACACCGACCTTCACCTCGGGGATGAACGCCCCCCTCTCGGATATCTCCGGGGAGAGGCGGGAGTGTTTCCGGCCTATGAAAATCACTCCTGTCATTACGTCACGACAGGAGCTGAATCTGAACAGCCTGTAGGAGCCTCGTTTTACCAGTGGGTGGGCTGCAGAGACCATGCAGATATCTGATATCTGTTAAATTTCTTGTTAGCTGTTTTATTTTCTCACTGACCTTGATGTCACTGAAAACAGCAAACATCTGCAATGGATGTTTCACACCTTGGTTTACATATGATTTACTCTGAAATCCTCTCTTTTGCTGCAGCTCACCGCACTGCTCTGTGCAAATCTGTTTCAATAAAGTTGAGGCTGTGCACGTTGTGCTTTATACATCATCACTTGGATCTTTAAATTGTACACTGCCTTAGAAGATTCTCTTGAAGTGTAATAAACAGTTATGTAATGAGAAGCTGATACCGAACAGAGACAATCAAAGTCCTGCAGGCAAATGGCAAGCCATGTAAATTAGATTTAGCGCAGTGCAGCTCTAAGGGGGTGTCCCCTGAAGGCCAACAAACTATGGCTGTGTTTTTTATAGTAAATGTTCAACACATCACTCAACTTCTAATCGTAAGAAGGAAGCAAGTGGCATCTGCAGAATATCATCCCTTGAGTTACCTTAAAGCTTAGTTAATCAAAACAACTTCTAATCCTGGTGTAAGACGCTGAAGATCTGTTGGGTATTACGACACACCTGCAGCACACACAGTAAGCTGACGCCTGATGTATAATACCATCAGTGACAAGAAAAACACCCACTGCAGAGACAGAGGAAACCGCATACATGATGATCATCCCTATATGCCTCTTTCCTCCACAATAGAGGGAACGTTCCCCAGGGAGGACTCCCGCACAGACTGACAAGACAACCCAGTTCTTTACAATGAGTTCTGAAACATCTGATATTTTCACAATTAAGAGCAACCTCTGATGGCTTTAATTCATTGAGAAGATGTGATTCAGGCTTCAATTTATTCATCCACTGAGGCAGATGGTCGTGTTATTTTTCCCTCTTTTCACTTTTAAGAGTACCGCAATTTCAACACATTGAATATGAATGAAGGGTTCCACTCCCACTACTACTTGAAAAACAGTTTACTTTACAAAACACAAAGTAAGATAGAAAGTGAGGTATGAACGCTCACCAAAAACTTCTGTCGGTGCCCACATGGTGTTATGCTCAATTAGATTAAATGAATACAGCTTTGATTCAGTTCAATGCTGCTGAATGGTGGTGATGTCTCTGTTCCAAAAATCAATCCAGTGCGAGCTAAAGAAATACCTTTACAGTTTACAGTTTAGCATGACGTGTCATTTGTAAAATGGTCCTTAAAGGTGACTGCACCATACAGCAGATACTGAAGCTACGATGCCCTCAGTTATCTCAGTTAGATGATTACATGGCAGTCATGTTGGTCCCGACAACAAACCTTCATGCAACCACAAGGACAGAAATTGTCTGGTGTGGCTCAGGAAGAGGTCATTTTGGACTTGCTGCTGTTACCATTAGGGTTGTCATGATACTAAAATTTTCAACTCGATACCGATACTCAGGAAAATATTCGATACTCGATACCATTTTCGATACCACAAGGATAAAAAAAAAGACCCAAAAATTTAAAAGAAATATTATATAATATTAATATTTTAATATTATATTAACAAGAAAAATGCAAAAATAACCTCTGTTACAACATGTAACAATTAACAGAACCACACGTTAAATATTCTGGGGACTTGGCATCATATTTTCGTTGTTGGTCAAACACAGATGGTAGAGTCGGCTGTGTGTGTTGCTGTTTGGTGCAGGTCGACTTTTCTCTGCTTCATTCTGGGACTTTAACAGAGAAAATAACACTTTTCAGTCACCAACATCTATGTAAACTTAGTACACTGACACTGTGTCTATTAACGTAATATGGGCATGCCTGATTTATTTTTATTTTTTTCGTTGTTTCTAATCATTAACGTGACGTCAGCCTTTAATCGCTAGCTGGGGCTAATGGCTAATAATAACACGGACAACATTAATGCGGGCCACCGGCCGCGATAACATCAGTAATAAGTTTGAAACGAAAGACACTAACTTGTCGACATTCACTGTAAAGGCCAGGGTGTCGGTCCTTAAGATGTTTCGCGAAGTTGGAAGTATTACTTGACTCGGTCGCCACCGCCTTGTAACAGTGTTTGCACACAGGCTTATCCACGTCCTTCGGCTTTCCGTGCTCGTTAGACTCGAAGACAAAATACCTCCAAACACTTTTCCCTCTTTCATTTTCAACCAAAACTGGTTGATTTGGCCCTCCTGCAGCAGCACTGGCCATGCTCTGTTGTTATTGTGCACGTCACGGTGAGGGGGAGGGTGCCTGCTGCTGTGTGTGTGAAGGCAGAGAGGGCGAAGGACGCAGCGTCGGCGGCTTGGGGTGGGGGGGGGTATCGGTACTTTTGAAAATGAGTATCGTATCCGGATACAACATTTTAGTATCGATACTTTTTTTAATTTCGATACTTTTGACAACCCTAGTTACCATCAGACAAACCATTCCTGAAACCCCTGTATTAGTTACTTACTAGTAGGACACTTAAGTTTTCTCTTAAGTGGTTTGTACAACATTCCCACGATGGAACCCATTTCGCACTGGACGAAAAACTCTTGAACACCTACAAACATCTAGTCTTCAGTGGGAAAGAATACAATCGGCACTCATTCCCAGGTCAAATAACTTTTTAGTAGTCATGGGTATGATACGTGGGTGGACAAATTATTTTCGTGTTTGTTGAAGTTTGAAATTGTGTTGTTAGCTTGGGAACTGGGATTCATATTTTGTCCAAACACTGTGAACAAAATCAAATCATCTTGTATGCAACAAAGCAAGCCAGTACAAGCTGGAACACATTTCCTGATCCCAATTAAAAACGGGCTCACACAAAGGTTAAAAAAACCCTGTAGTCAACACAGTACAAATATGTACCAAATAATTAAAACCACTGAATGTAATACTATAGCCAACATAGAAAACATTTGCTATTTTTCATATACGTGGAATTGAAATTGACACTTTTACATAAAAACCTTACTAGGAAATTAAGACATTCTTGAGAAATTATACAGGCAAATTATCTTAAAAAATGTTTTTTTCAGAGCCAGAGTTTTATTTAGTAACAGCTGTGGCACTCACAGTTGTTTTAATGCACAACCAAATAAGTTCTAGATTGATTTAAATACTACCCAGAATCACAATTTTTGAAAATGAAGGATTCTTTGTTAAAAATTGATTACTCTAAACATTCTACAGCAACCATTTATACAAATACATGTTTGCAAGTTATCCTTAGGCTTTCGTGGATGTCCAGGACAAATTTGAACCCAATCCAGTGAAAAATAAGCAATTGCTGAGACTTTGAATACACATGCAAAGAATCACAAACTTGAAATTCATATCTAAAAAAAGTGTTCAAGTGTTCAAACTTCATGACATGAACTGGGAAAAGTTCCAAATTCTGTGAGTTGGCATTGAATGACCCGTATAGTACCAGGCATGTGAGTATTGTATCAAAATGAACTAAACCATGAATATTGATTACTGTATATTAAACCCTTGCAGCCAGGGGTCTTCTAGTCTTTTGAGGCATTGATGTCTTAGTTTTAATGCTTTAGTATTGACAAAAACTGAATAATTATTGTTTAAAATGAGTGAATGGATGGACAAAGATATGTTAATGCCTTTCACATCCTACTTCAAGAACACATGCAGATTGAAGTGAGGGATATTGGGCCCCAGGAAAAAAATATCACAATGGGCCCTATCTCCACAGGCCATGTGAACCCTGCACAGCTGCTGTTTTTTATTTTATAGATTTGGATTCATTTTTACCTCCCTGGTGTATTTGTTTGCATATCACTGTGTTTTTGTTTTGTGTTCAACAAGCTGCTCGAACAAATTGCCCCTCCTGGGATTAATGAAGTCTATATCTGTAGATGTCATTAAACGGCCATAATTCAGTCTGCATCAAAGCATCTGACTTGAAGGTGTTATTTTTATATTGGCAGTAACTTTAATACAGACTGAGTCACTCAATGTTTCAAACTGTCCGGCATCCAATATAGACTATAGGCTGTTTTTTGTTTCATATAATTATCGTTATGTGGAAAAAATAATAACAGTGTCTGATTGAAATGATTTAGTTTTCTTTTTTTTGGAATAGTTAAAAAAAAAATAGAGAGAGATAAATTCCCACAGACCCCCGCCATGACGCTAAACGACATGTCATTCAACACAATGTTGCTCACCGGGGTGCTCACAGGGCTGCTGACACATCTCTTGTTGAGTCTGGTAGAAGGGGCAGGAACAACTGATTTAGTATAATTAGCTTGCTAAATGCTTACCTGCACTGATTAAATGTAGGTTAGAAAGGAGTGAAATGTAACTGTGAAATGTAGCTTATTTCACCGTGGACATCAAGCTAACAGGTTAATTGCAACCACTCACAGACTACACCCACCTTTCTCCAAAAAAAAAAAAACCCAAAAAACTGGGTGACATACTGTCAGCCTTTCTTTTCTCTCTCCTGTCTTTCCTTTTTTTCTGTCCTTTTTATGGAAACAGGATTTTCTTTCAGGGAGCATGATCGCAGTGCTCAGTGCACAACCCCTATCTGCTAGCAAGCACTGCTCTGGCAAGCACCATTGCACTCATGCAGATACAGGGGGCTGGTCAATATGGTCAAAGAAAGAGGCCGTTATCACTATATTTTGAATGACATATTATATTAATTATATCATATTATTACGATGGGTTAATAATTTAATATTCCTTTTTGTTAACCTAATTTTGTGGGCCTCATGTCAGTCATAGGCCCTTAGAACTGTCCTCACTCCTCTCCCCAATATGTCCCCAGTGGGTTGAGGTATGTGGGTTCCCTCCACTGCTTGAATTTTCGGATTATTCTGATACTGACACAGTGAGACTTAGCTTGCCAAGGCAGATATTTACATGACACAGAAGCCCATGGTCCTGTTCGCCTCCCTGTCTGCATCATCTGTCTCTATTTATTTACATTTGCACTAATGAGGCTCTCTGCCTATTTATGTGTGCTTAACCTCCTGGCGAGCATTTCCATGGCAGGACATCACTCAGTGTGATTTTTATTTTCTTTCACAAAAAAGGTGGTTGAATTGTTGTTCACTTGTATGTATGGTTTTTGGTGCATACTTTCATGGCATGGCTTTGACACTGTTTTAGTGTGACATAAATAGGGTGTGAAGAAATCTGTTAATGGCGAGCCAGAGGAGTGTTGTAAAACTGGGAAACTGTGCGGAGGTGCAAACACTAGTCCACATGACATGGTCCAATTCTTGCAAGTTGCTTGACCAAAGTCAGAATCAGTTTCAAATACCGCCTTTCATATATGTTGGTTACCAGTGTGAGGAAAAAGACTGCCATCTCTGCACACGTTAGAACGAGAAATCACCGACCCCTGTCATGATTAATAACAGGAAATGGTGTTTCAGGTTTTACCGTCAAGAAACATCCAACTACACACCTGGTGTTGCAGTGTTTCAATCTTAAATCTGTTTTACAGTTTACTATCACAATCGGCACAAAACCAGAGAAGGTCATGCAGCAAATCTCTGTTTGACTAATTAATTAAGGTGCCCATGCGTTTTGACCCATGCATAATTAGACGTAGTGCATCCCTCGAATCAGAGGCTGCAGATGGAATGCACATGTTAATCCTGCTTCTGTGTGATGACTGTATCTAATCAACTGAAAGGGAACAACTTCATACATCCAAAATACAAAATGTTGTGGATCATATTATTGACAAGAATCACCAATTAATCTAGACTCTCTCTCTCTCTGCCTTAACGTTGCCTTAACAATGATTTGATGTGAAAAAAGCTCCACCACCAATTGTTATGTGTGTGAAACAGCATCTCTTGTGAACCAAACAGGTGCAACCAATGGACTTACATGAATAACAGCAGCACTGCGATTGTATTTGCACTCCTGCTGGGTTTGCAAGTGCGATTGATAGCAATTGCAGGCTACAGAACATACTTAAGTAATTGTAGCAATGACCAATTCGTACTGGAGCTCATACAGTTGAAATTATAGATCACTCCCAGTCTTAATGGCAAGCATCAAGAAAATAGGAAAGACTCATTTCACCCAGCTATCAAAGTAAAACACTCAAACCAAGAGCCACTCAGCTGCCAGTCTTTGAGCATTTTGGATGAGGTGTATTATTGCCTTCAGCAAGGACAGATACTGTCAGTGCAATAGATTCTAGATTTCTCTTTGAGTAGACAGTGACTGTATACAACTACAAAGCAAATCTCCTGCCAAGGTCTTTCTGGTGCCTTGTGGCTATCAGATATACATTTATACATAAATCTCTTACATTTTGCGATATGGATTATTTCTTAGTGGTCGTTTTTCAACCCCTTCTCTGTCATTGCCTCAACAGTTGAATAAGTGTAGATGTTAACATTAAAGGTCCAATTTGTAAGAAAGTCCATTTTTTGAATTTCATCCCCAATTCGTCAAATACTGAGACTTTGGTTTTCAACTCTTTCGGGTTGACAAACAATCCAAAAGCATCAGTATTTGACCAGTTGGGAAACCAAAAGCGTTGGTATTTGACGTTGGGAATGAGACTCAAAAGTCAAATTTCTTGCAAATTGAACCTTAAAAGATTTGTCTTTTGGAAAAGCAGCCACACAGGTAGTTCATTAAATCATATTCAAGTTTGCCAAGGCTTAAGAAAGTGAATTCAAGCTAACGCTACACTCGGAGAAGGTTAGAATGTTAATGGGTCTGACAGTTATGGCTGAGCTTTTATCTGTCATGATGGTGGGAGGTTTGCCGCCTAATGACCACTGTGCTTAGCAACAATCAACTCCATACACAGACGCCCGGGGTAGCGGTGTGTGTGGACTTTGATATGTGTACATGGGCTCATGCACATGGTTGTGTCAATGGACAAACTCAACAATAAAAGCTGTTCTATAATCTAACAACGTACAAGCAAGATAGATGGACAGGGAAAGCATTTGTGATAGCAGGATGGGTATCTCATGAATTTTCAATGTGGCATCTCTCTCACAGTGTCTCTAACCTCATGTATTTGTAAAGGCCCTTTCATCACTTATGTCAACTTCACCTACGGATAACCAACAGAGGATATGCAGCCTTCCTTTTGCATGAAATTGTCTTGTGTCAGATGGCTGCCATATGGAGGGAAAGGCGCTGAACATTAGTCATGGATATGTCTGTTTCAGGAAAAAGTGAGCGTCTATCAGCCACTGAATAACCTTTACTATTATGAGAGTGTCACTGTCTATCATGGTGGTGACACTGATGGCAGGTTTGTGTTACTCAAACCACGAAACAGTAAATGCAACGAGTCCCGGTTTGAAAGAGGGGCAACAATGAGATGGAAATAACAAAGTAGAGCTGCCATTTGATTCACTTGTTACCTAAATTAATTCTGTGGGAATCGTCAGAGGACTGTTCTGAGGAAAGCATGAATGAGTTTAACAATGAGCGTCTGCAAAACATCCTCATTCATTAAACTAGCAACTGGAATTCAGAGATAGTAGAACGAGTGCATCGTCTCCCAGCTGGGGAACTGCATCACAGCGGTAAACTTTCCTAGTTTTAGAGTTCCGAGCTTGAAATCCCGCGCTATGAAAACAACAACACGGTGAACGTAATCTGACCTGACCGCCCCGCTGTTCTTAAAGCGGAGGACTGTTAGAAAAGGTGGCTGATGCATTTAGGGAGTCGAGGTCATGACTGTGCAATATTTATGTGTGTGTTAGACACAGATGTGCACTGCAATGGAGAGTGAGAATGCGATTGTGAGCAATGCAGTTTTTTTTTTTCCCATTGTGTCTGCAAACCTGACATGAAAAATGAATAAAACACACACAGTAGGAAAATTGGGTAAATGAATATTCATGCCCTGGATCACTCTAACAAGCACTGTGAGTCTTAAAATGTCTTTTCACTGTCTACAGTTGTGCATTCAGTTCTCTTTGTATGCTAACTGCATTTGCCTGATTGCTTTTTCTGTTTGTGAATGGTTTGTTTGGAGAAAGGCCTTGGCATGGGGTATAAGGCATCACTTAATCCTCTGGCAATAAGAAAGAAAGGATAAGAAACAATGTGAAGGCATGGCAGAACAGGCATGCAATGATGCTTCTCAATGGTGATCATTCCGGCATTCTCTGGCACAGCATGCTCAATGGATTTTCCGGTTGTACTGCATGCCTCAGTTATTGCCAAAAGCCAAGTGACTGAATTGACAGAATGTTGTCATTTAAATGAGACCTTTATTGAAGATGTATGCTGTTCTGGGCGGATACAGATTTTGTTTGGGCGTCTGAGTGAATGTAGGTGCATTTTGAGGCAGAACAAGATAAAGGTTCTTTCTTTTTGTCGTCATTTTTGTTCATTGTTGAATTTGAATACAGGGCGTCATGCACCGGTTGTGTTTAACTGTTCATGTAAGCACAACAAGCAACCCAAGAAATTCCACTCATTTTCTACAAGCAGAGACTCACCAGCTGAAATAAAATACAGCGTTACACCATCCATGTGAGGATGAACTTTTGCAGATCTTTACCGTTAGTCTCTGGAAAAGATTTGCAAAGCAACCAACGCGACCAAAATCAAATTATAAGTAGTTCATTAACATGTACAACTGCAAAATAAATGGATTTTTTTTAAATATCCTTTATTCACGACTTTCTTTTGATGATTTTTATCTAGTTTTTAAAATGTTTTCAACTAAAATTCTCACACATTGCTCTTCTGACTCATGTAGGGCTTAATGTCGGTCAACAGTTTTAGTTGAGGTCTGGGCTCAACACTCTGATGTCTGGGTCTTTAGACCATCATTCCCACATTGCAGGGGAATTCTGAATGATGAAAACTGCAACATTATAAAGAAAGCAGTGTCGGAAATCGTGACATTTCATGCTGTGAAGGAATTTTCCTTCTTAGCTAGTGACCTTCTTCTATTCTGTGTCACTGAGCTCAGTGTAGCTGTCTTTGATAAGACTGAAGTAAACAGGGACTGTGGAAACCAAGGTTAGATTGTTCTGTCTCAGTACAGCATGCATGTGCGTCAGCCCAAAGATAGTGTAGCATACAGTATGACCCAAGTCACTCTTAAGTAAACATGGACATCCAGCGATAGGTTAAATAAACTACTGTCCAGGAAGCTCTTCAGAATGGCTATTATTCTCCTTGATCAATAAACGCTGCGTCTTAAGACATCGGGTCTCCTGGCATCTTCTTCACCACAAGTCCACCAACTGCTATATGTCAAACACAAACCAAACACATTAATACAGAGGCACAGCAATCACAAACTTAATACCACCAACAAAGGAGATTGACAACTCACAACCTACATAGCAGCAGTTGTTTTCTTTATTATGTCAGAACCCTTGCATTCCTACAGACAGAAAAAGATGCTTACAACATGTCCAGAGCTGTGATGTAATGTGGGCTGGATTGTTCCCGATGCATTGACAAGTGTTTCGCGCTATCATTTCATCACTGTTGTTTGGTTTAGCAGCAGTTCCAAAGCTACCCATATTCAGATGGGCTGCCTCCAGCTGTATCTGCCTCCTCTGCCCTTGACGTCCATGTTCTGCATATTTAATTCTCCACTCACCCCCTCACTTTGCCTTTGCACAACACTTGCCTCTTCTCTTACTGTCGAGAGCGCCTCTGCGTGTGAATTTTACAGGTTCAAGGATCAAAGCGGAGAATCCCAATGGAGATAAAGACAGAGAGAAAATGAAAGTGAAAGATAAAGAGACTTTGAAATCCCCTCCAGTCTCCATATTTAGATGTTTGTCAACACTTTGTTTATGTGTTTTACTGCTACCTCAGTTCCTTACTGAGATTTTTGCACCCCGCAGCCTTGTTTGGACTGCTTAAGGAACCTGACAGCTACTTAGTCATGACAGAGCACCAACAAATATTTACTCACATCCCACTGCAATTCCTGTTTTGTCAGAAATTAGGTAACAAACACTTTTTATCAATTTTGAAAACCTTGATCTTTACAGCTCGATGGGATAAAATTGCTCAAAAGCAGAGACCGTCTCACAATGCCATCAACATGTTGAGCGGCTGTCGCAATCAGAAGAAATAGCTTGAGACGCAATCAGTCAACGACTTTCTTTGTCCAGCAGACAATCCTTAGATCCCTATGAGATTTTTATTAAAGTTAATGGTTTCGTCCATGTCTTTCCTCAAGGTTATCAGTAATGTGCAGATTCCTGAATCACCATAGGGCCACTGTTTCACCAATGGATAGAGTAAATGAAAAAGATGCTATCAGATCCGACCACTGGATCACATCATGTGCATTCAAAATGCAACAGACAGTCTATAATATGGTGGCAGTAGTTAATGTGATTGTATAAGCCTGATACATCCTGTAAAACTATAGTAAATTTAACAGACATATTGAGATAATATTGCATTTTGATAGCTGACATTTGCTTTTTAAGAATATGCAGTTTTTAAATGCACAATATGTCATTTTTGTCAACCAAAACAATGAAAACAAAATACTTTGACGTTGTACAAATGTGTAATTATCTCAAAATCTATCCGACATGCCACAGGCAGAAATATTCAAGGACAAGTTGATATGTTACAGATTAATTCACATCATGTCATTAAGTCTCATTCGCCGACTTCCTTCCTCACTCTCTAACTTCCAGTAGAGAGTCTTAGCTACAGGTGACGAAAAGAAACGTACTGCTACCTTGATTAAAACTAGGATTTCTCTGGGTATGAAAGTTAGAAAGAGGATAAGGATAATGTACACAACTCAATAAAATGTATAGCAAATTTTTGTAAATTTTCAGACATTTTAATGCAGAGATGTTAAATGTTATACTGTATCCTTAAAACAAATGTCACCATGTGTGTTTTGTTTAGGTTATAGACGGTGCTACTCAATAAATACACCTTTCCCCAAGGCTGTATTTGTGTCATTTACAGATTTGGAAGGGTCACTTACCATGTGAAACACAGGCTATGATAATGAATCAGCAGCTGTGATTTCACTTGAGACCAGAACAATGCTTTAATGGATGCATGTGCATGACAGTATTGTTCGTTACGTTAGACTGTAGAGATGTCACCTTTTCAATTCTATTTTGGATGGTTGAGGTCATAATAATCATGTCAAGTCAATCATTTTGGTGGGTGATGAATACGTTTGGTCGATCAGCGTACCTGCAAACCTCCAGACATCAAAGCCTAATTCAGACCAAACATAACCGGGGTATCTGGGGGTTTTATTCATTTATAATTTTGCTTATGCATACCATCTCAATAAGCTCTTATTTGAAATCACGAGAAAGTTTCAGAGAGCGACAGAGAGCTTCCCTGTAGCCATGGTAACCCGTTGTCACTCATCCGCCTGCAGTCTCCCACAGCGGAGAGCTGCTGACTCTTGCCAGTCTGTGCGTTGTCAGTGTCTTCTTTTGATGCCCTTATCAGTTATGAATCTGTTTTGGATGTATGGTGTGAGACCATGTGAAATGTGTTAATTGGCTGAGTCTCACAGTCAGTGTGTTGAAAAATGTAAACCTGATAATGATCCCCATTTTTAGAAAATGTATCAGTAATCTGATTTTTCATTTATTTATTTATTTATTTGTAGCTTTAACACAATTATCTCATTTTGCAATTACGTAACACAGTTCCATGTAATATGTCGCTCCCCATGCCTGCTCATTATGGTGTCGGTTCTGTGTCTGTTTGACTGGCGCCGCACAACAGATGGTGCAGAGGAATGAGCAGGGAACAGTTGGTCTTAATTAACCTTTGTATTCTGTAGTGTCATTCATGTCAATCAGGTGCCGTCACCAGAGATGAGCTCGGGCTGAAGAGAACGGGTCAGGGTGCAGACTGGGAGATGAGCAGTGCAAGGAGATTGTGAGGGTCATTGAAGTAGACAAGTGAACAGTATTAGGGAGAGAGGAGAGCTGAAGGTCTGAGCAGAGATTTGGGAATATGTGGTGAAAGGGGGAAAGTAGCTTTTGACCTTGCTGTGTGAATGACGGATGAAGAGTGGGAGTTTGTGGTCGGTCAGATGTTTGTTTCAACTATAAAATTCACGCTGCGGCCCCCGTGGCAGCCATGAGCATGACTCGACGCTGGCCCAACATATGACCTGCATTTTGATGAACGAAAGTTGTCGTTTCATAACAAGACACCAGATTAGGAGAAACAACTACATCAGAAGACCGTGAAATGCCATGGTCTTGTTCTCTCTCATATCCTAATAAGGTAGGGCAGACGATGTTAATGGCTTTTCTCAAAATGGGTAATTGAAGTGTTTGTCAGCTTCTCCAGCCTGTTCCTGAGGCAGAAAGCATAGATTAGAATGTGCCCATCACAGTTCCTGCATCAAAGAAATCACAGCTTTCCCAAAGTACAAAAGCCTCACATAAAAACTGTTTCTATACACATCAGCTAATGCATCTTCAGCCACAACAGACAAAATGTTAAGGTAGCTTCAAGTGTAAAATGGCAAAGATGTGCAATAATCTATGAAGGAGAGATTGGTCGGGGTTGAAAAACAGGAGGGCATTTCTCTCTGCATGATGTAAAAGGGTTTTAACTTAAAAAACACTGCAAAACAACAAATTCCTGAGGCAAACAACAAGCAAACATCTCCCGAGGCAGTGCACTTATAATTAGAAGTTTACTAATCAGCTGGAGTATTTAGTTTTTCTGCCTGGATGTCAGGATTTTCTTTTGTCAAAATTTTGTTAGCGCTCATTTATGTATTGAACAACTCCTTCGTCTTAGGCAAAGGTCATCGGTTTATGGGTTGTGAAGTTGTTGTAATTGTAGCTGATGTGTAAATGTGAACTTGACTGTGCTTTTTCATGTTTGAGAAGACGTGAGGCATTGAAAAGGCACACTTGGCCTCCTTAAATCCATCAATCATCCTTGAGAAAATGAAACCTTCAAGTTTTAGCTGAATTCCTGCTATGGATGAAAAGGCTGATAGAAACTCTGCAGCTCTTCTGACATCAGTAAGACATGACTGATACTCACACAGTGTTAATGGCTTTGAATTGTTATTCCTCTACGCTGGCAGTAGCCATGGCCGGAGGCATCACGTGTTCGGGTTTGTACGTCCATCCGTCCGTTCGCCTCATTCTTGTGAAGGCGCCATCTCCGGAAACTCCTTTTAAGGAATTTCTTCTTTAAACCTTAACCTTTAAAGGCGTTTGTTTTGTTTATGTCTGTGTAAGGGTTAGGTTGCCACAGGGCGAGGTCATTGTGTTGTCAAGGTGCCTCATTATCCTGTACAGGATATCTCAGAAACGCACTGAAGGGAATTTCTTTAAATGTGGTATAAATGTCCACCATGACTCAAGGCTGAACTGATTAGATAATAATTATGATAAACATTTACACGCATGTCTCATAGTATAAAATTATGAAGTTACGACACTTGGTATCCAAAAGGTCAGCGGTTAAATGCACAGTGATCTCACAATACTAATCTGCCCATCATTCAGTGCTGTAGCTCAGAAACAGAGTGGTGCACGGAGGTATAAAACTGTGAGGCGGTAATTCTAGTTCTTTTTTCTTATCTTTTTTTATTTGGTCATTGATTCTTGTTTTTCTTGTTTAGCCTAACAATTGATTAGTAGAATTAGTGGTTAGGATATACTAGATTTCTTAGCAAGAGGAAGGGAATCTTAAAATCAGAAAATATACTGTACAATATGTCAATAAAAAAAAAGAAAATACCAAAAGTCAAAAATCTATAATGTATCTATCTTTATACATTAACTATCACATGACGTCAATGCCACCCAAGGCATATTGGCATTAGATTTAGTCCACAGTTAAGCAACAGTTTAAAACTATTCCAATTTTGCTGCTGGCAGATATGAGCAGACATGCTGCCTCCAGTGTTCCCCTCGCTGTGGTAATAGTGAAAGATTGATCTGCAAGACATGCTCAACAATTAATTCATGAATTGATTTTCTGCTTGGGATTAGGATAGCTGCAGTCTCTCAGAAAAAGCTCTGGTGTCTCAGGCCTGGAGCAAATTTTGTTCACTAATAAGTCGAACAGAAAGGACATGAAGGTCAGGGAGTGTTCGACAGAGCCAGAGTGACTGAAATGAAGGGCAGCGTGAGCATATGTTGGAGTGAGGTGAGTGTGTTCATGATGGGAATCCTCAAAATAGCCTTTGAGTAACAATGGAAGTGTCGTTTTTTAACATCATCGGCGCGGTGCACACCTGAGATATTGAGTGTGAGATCATGCTTTGCTCTAAATTCACACCCACAGCTTTTCTGATTAACATGTTGATTTATCACTCTGTTGAAAAATATATTATCTGATGCTGGAGCACCTGTAGCAGCGGTGGTGCTAAATCATGATGGGCCTGTATGCAGCTTCTTTTATGGGCTCATCTCCATAAAACTGGCTGGTGATAACGTTGTTTTCCAGAGTCAGTTAAGAAAGATTCATCAATTACTCTGCTGCGGCGATGACCCGCGCATACTACCAACATTTTTAACAAGCTATACATGAAGCACATTCATGAAGACATTACTGATTGATTGATTTTAATTCATGTCAGGCCTCATTGGAGCTCAGGCCATATGGACTTGGAAAGGCATTACTCATGTTCAGTGATCAACACACTTTTTGTGTGTATTAGACATCTCTTCCCCTAACAAGGAAAGCCTAACAGCAAGCATACTCTCTGGATCCTGACATGTACGAAGATGGATGGTAATGACCAGCCTTTACGTGGCTGTAAAGTATGCAGCTGCATGGAGTGCCCTCTCCTTCTGGCAAGTCATTAAGAGTGCATCATCAGGGTCTTCCTCCACACCTGGAAAAGCAGGTGCAGGGCCTCGACCTCGTAATGGAGTACAAGGTGAGCTCAAATTGTAGACAACTCCCTGTTTGGGAAGTCCAGGAGGCAGCAGGAGTGTGTGTGTGAGTGTGTGTGTGTTCATACAAGTGTGTAACGCACTTTTAGAAATGAAAAAAATCTCCTTTGCTGTTAAAATTTGATAGCAACAAACAACAACCCGGTCTTCACTGCAGTGCAGAGCTCAGAGCAGTTATGGATGGCAGCCTAAAATCTTATCTTTTCACATAAAATATTGAGGAAACGCATCACATCCTACCAATCAGGTGATATTTTGCATACAAATTGTTATTGCCTCTCATTCAACTATAAATCATTTATTTAATTACCAGTTTAAGGGAGGCTTAGATTAAAGAACTCATTTGCATTATTGAGCATCAGACCACTCTGCTAGAAAATATATGTACTTCGTCAGAGAGATAATGACTCAGTCGAAGAAACGGCACAACAAGATGGTGCCACATTTTACTGTACATCATAAAAATGAATCAAGGGCATAGATTAAGTTGCTCTGCACAAGCCCAGTCCCACGAGGACAGATCGGTGTGATGAAAACCAGGTTTACGTGAGGAGACATGGTAATGGCTGTTGATTCTCAAGTGTCTATTTGACATTGGTTGTGGCCCTTAAGAACAAAGCGCAATACTTATGCAAAGTACTAATCAAGTAGTATCAAAATTCACCATGCCAGTCTTGCTTAAGTGCTTTCTTGGCAGATGTGGACATTAACTACGTGTGTGTGTGTGTGAGTGTGTGTGTTTCAGAGAGACAGAGAGCGAAAGAGACGGATAATAGTTTGCACTTCATCTTGAAATCGTCATTACACGAGACTATGGAAATGTTTCTCACGTGGCAGTTGTATCGAACGAATGCCCCCTATAGTCCACAAACCTGACATGAATATAAAACAGCAGACCCATGTCCGTAACCTCAAGCCAGTCATTTGCCATGGCATCTGTGAGGGTAATGGGAGAGGACAAGAGGGGGTAGGGATGTGACACTCATTGCATGCACCTCTGGCTAAGGCAGGCATGCCTGAAGAGGTATGTGAAAGTGAACTGATTTAGGCTGCTAAGACTAGCGACCGTCCGTCACACCGGCGGCAAAGTAAATTTGAGAGAAATGAGCCCTTATAGATAGTGTATTGGTCCTGACTGCAGGCAGTCAGCATCCATTTATGGTAATGGCGAGGCACACAAACCAAGGTGCCTGCCTCGGGTGCTGCTTATTTCTCTTCTTTTCCCCTCACTGCACTGTCTCTGTGTGTTAAACCGCCCTTAAATGATTCTTTTTATTGTAGCTGCCATGCTCAGAATTAACTGTTATGCCCAGTTAAGAAGTCCCGAGACTTTTAATCAGTCCATGCCTTTAAAAGGTCATGTTTTCTTTTTTATTCTCTTTTTCAACTTTTCTTTTTTTTTTATTCTCTTTCTGAACGACTGTCTCCGTTTTAAAAGTCTCCCTCATTATTGATTTATGACATTATTTGACTAAATCTGATCTAATTCCACAATGTTGAAACATGACCCAGGGTTAACATCATAAGTTAATATTTCATTTGCCCCTGCTGTAACTTCGGTCATTTAGACAATGTTGATAGGCCATTATTAGTGAGTGATGGAGTGATTGCTAATGAGGAGGATAGAGTATGCAGCCAAGCCCCAGCTGATGAAGTGTGATAGATAAGGGGACGAAATTGTCCTGCTAATGTGTAATTGAGTTCGAAAAGACATCATCATCCTGAGGTGAGGGACGGTTATAGATGACCCCCTATTATTTTATTATTGCAGCAACTTTTGAGATATGAGAATGTTCATGTTTTCCGTGTCACTTCCCTTTAATGTGACACAGTTAATGAGGCTCTTAAAGAGACATGTCGGCGAAGGTGGAAATTTCACGACGTATTTAAAACATGCACAGGTGCTCATTTACTGTATTTCAAAAACTATCATGTCCAGAAACAGAAAGGGACAGACAGGTTGATAATGCCCATATAGTTAATAATGGGTGGAACATATATCTTAGTCTCAGTGCGCACCACCATATAAAAGGAATAGTTTAAAGTTCCCATATTATAGAAAGTAATACCTCCATTTATTTATTTAATTATAAAGCAGTTCTAGATCGTATATAAATATGAGTGCTCAATCTACAGGGAAAAATATCATAACCCATATTCAGAAACTGTGCCTTTAAAAAAAAAGCCATCAGGACTTCTGCAATGTTGTGATGTCAAAATTATACTTCTTTCAGCCACGCCCCCAACATGGTATCGGTTGCAAAAACACCGACAGAGCTGACTGGGCTTTTTTTTTGGGGGGGGGGGGAGGGGCCTTAAATAGATCAAATTAATCGCTCGGACAGAGTGTGAATAGAGGTGCTGCAACAATAGACAGTGTGAGAAATGAGAAAATGTGTTTTTTGAACATTAACGCATGTAAACATTTTCTAGTTGACACCTTAAGTAAAGGTGTGACCCAGAAAATGAGCATTATACAGGACCTTTAAATATGCAGGCATATAGTTCATGCACAGGCGGACGCATAAAAACAAGACAGAGCTTAAATGCAGGATATATGTCTTTAAAAAAGCCGTTCATACACTAAACACACAATGTTTATGTTTCATTTGCAGTTAAATCACACAAGCAGTGACCTCACCGTTTTCTTTCTTCATAAACAGCCACTTAGCTTGATTACCTCCTACTCACTACTCTCCTGCGCTCGCAGAGCTGTCAGAGCCTTTTCCACAACAGCATCCCACCGCTCCATTGTGACACTGTCTGGAAGATTAAATGTATGGATCGCAGTTTCCCGGGCAAGACCACCTGAGTGGCAATGAGTCGGGATAGCATCACCTCCCTATCTGGGCCACGCCACAGTAGACTCAGGTTCCAGACCAGCAGGAGTTGATCAGTCAGCGAGCAAGGCATTAATCTGCTGTGACACACTGACTCTCCCCTTGGAGGACGTCCGGCACTGGGAACCGGTCCAACAGCAGTGCCTATTGCTGCTAGAGTAATGCAGGGTGTCAGAGAAGCTGGCATGGATGGAGGGACAGGGTACGGAGGGATGGAGGTGAACGGACAGAAGGAGGGGGAATGCTGAGATGCTGGATCAGCGGGTGAAAGAGAGAGGGATACGGGAAGGAATAAGAGGGATGGAATGTGGCATAGAGCAGATAAGGACTATAAGTTAGTTTGAAAAGACGCTGAGTTAAGCTGCAAGTGAGAGCGAAATCTCTGTTGGCCGGTCCTTCTCCTGTTCTGTGTGCGGAGTCTGTGAGAAGTGACTATACTATCTTTACAGGCATCTGAATCTTGTTATCGCAGTGTTGCAGTTTAGGGCTCAAATAGTTTATCGGTCATAGGCAGGTATCCGTATACAATACAGTGATTTCTCTCTGCTACCAGTCACTAATCTTTCAATACACAGATTAACATGCAACAACTAAAACAAATGCATTAATGTTTTTCTCATCCTGAAAAGAAAAAAAAAGGCTCAGTAAGCATTTATGCATTGTGGTTCATCAATATAAATAATGTAGCTATAGTTTCCAAATGATCCCCATATATGTAGCATATAAAATACTCTACTTTTAATAATAATGTGTGTCTGATTAGGCTTTTTCAGTTGAACCAACCAGATTTTGCCATGTTTCAATCAACCAATCATATTGTCGCTATTAAACTTTAAATCTGTTCTCCTCTCTGTTGTTGTCAGCCATCGTTTCGGTGCAAAATCTTTCCGACCCTCCTCCACCCTATTCACCTCTAGACCACCATATCCAGTGCCCCAGGTCGAGTTAATCAGATCCCACCTCATCACATCCAGATCTTCCACCAGCAACGTGTCTATAGGCTCCACTGGGGGAGGGTTTTCTATACTGCTCACTACTTCACCTTCCCTTTTAAAGTATAATGGGCATCAAGATGGGGCCTGGTTGTCAAAGACTCCCAGATGAAATAGTTCTAAGAAGCAGCCACTGAAACATTGAACACTATAGACAAAGTTAGAGGCTATCTGGTCAACAAAGTATATCTTGTGACAGCTAAAGAGTCGGTAAAGACCAAAAGCAGAGCTAAAAGAGAGTCGACACTGTTACTTACATTTGCAAGGTGACTAGAAACACAACTCCAAATCATTAATAATGCCAGTCTGTAATTGATAGTAAATAAGCGACTTTTTGCGAAAGAGTTTGCCATATCAACTTGATTTGTCGATTTTGGGTTTACATTTAATGTGCTATGGTGATGCCGACTCTGTTAGGCAGCTCAGCTCAGAGCAGTATCCATAACTGGAGCTTTGGTGTTTTGCTGAATATCGTTCAGTGTCATTTTCTTTATAGTATTTTCTCATATACAAGACTTAAGTTAATCTAATCAGTGTTTGTTTTACAGATGTTTGTCAAATGTTGTTTGTGATTGTAGGCGGATATACTGTAAAAGACAACATTAAACATGCCATTTGGTGTGGCATTTTAATTTTCTCTTCTTGTTTGAAGGAGTTCCTTGAAGACAAGATTCCTGCACACTGCTCTTTATTTAATGTGTAATCGGCATATGAGTCTTTCAATCAGCATATCAGTCAGTTTAATATTCAGGTCCCTACAGACCGTCATCATCAAAGCATGGATTCTTATGAGAAGAATTATGCATATATATAACATAAGCTGCTTGATGCCACAGTTGATTTCACCGAGGTATCAAAGAGCTGAACTGAAGACATTAATTGCATTATGAAGGATTATATATCATTTGTGATATGAAGAGTGACACAATGAAGGCCTCTATAGAATAAAAACAATCGTCAGGAAATAATGTTGAAATAGACTTCTCAATACATTTCAGCGGTCCTCACACAAAATGTGGGTATGTCACAGACAAGTGGATTGTTGACTAACCCAAACACTGATGTACTGATTAAAATAAAATATAATATTTAAAATATATGCAGTAAAAGAGCAGTGTGTAGCACCTGGGTAAATTGATTGGAACAATAATAATAAGTGGGGATGTTGTTGCACTGACCAAATACTAAATAATACATGACCAAATAACTGTTTCAAGCAAGAACAACACTCAGCTGGCAGTAGGTAATGACTCAGCAGACTTATGATCAAAGCATGCCTATATATACAATGGCAGAGAGATGCATACACACACACACACACACAAAGGAATGTTCTTTATTTTGACAAATATGAATGCACATTATTTAAAATAACTCACTCAAATTCCCCATTTTTTATGCCCAGGTATATGTAAAATGAGACAATGTACCTTTTTGACTGGTAAGTCTGGACAAAAGTCCCAAGTCAGATTAATGTAATGCTGTGCTAAGTGTTGGGATAAATCAAATAGCTCCCGTCTCCAGAGCCCCTTCTTCCTCCACCGCCCAGTTTGTCTCCGAGGAATGCCGAGCATAAACATCAAAGCAGAAATTACATTAATCTAGCACTCTGATGTTGAACTTTGTTCCAGAAAGTTTCTTTCATATGAAAATACAGAAGGAGTTCCTATGCTTCTCTGCATGCTAATCGCTCCAGTTTCCAGTTTACATAATCAGCGTCCTGCACTGGTGCAGTGACACCAAGGGGAGCGTGGGAGAGTAATGGAGCAATGCATATGCCATGCAGGGGATCAGGTGCAGTGAAGTCATGCTTGCTGCACTCCCCCAGGGCTTGGAAGACAAAGGCTGAAGACCCGCCCCACAAATGTCAGAGAGAGCACCTGCTGCCATGAATAACTACAGAGATAACAGAGGCAGGACACATGGCCACCTGCTGGGAGGGCGCGCACAGGCCACGGTGCTTCACAGAAGAGTGAAGACATTCAGGGAAACAGAGAACAGAGCACAGCATGGTGGTTAATTACCGCAACATGCTGCAACAAACCATGGTTCGATTGCTTTGTTGTGAGTAATACTTTAGGAGTTAAGAGAACAATTATACAATATTCAACCAATTGCAATGCAGTCAAACACAATATTATCAGTTAACATTTTCATTTTCTTCTAGTAACAAGGTATTTTATCTCCTTTTTATAGGCTTACTGGCAAGAGCCCTTGTAATTGAAGGTTGTACAAGTCATTGTCTGGTTGGTGGAACTCTTTTAATATTCGCTGGGTTTCACTGTGAACCTGCTGGGAGTACAGATGTTTGAGATTTCTCTGAGGAAATCCAGCAATTTTTAGAGCACCTGCTGACAATGTCTGTGTCTGATAGCGAAGTAACCAAGAAAGAAATGCAGAAAATAGGATTTAAATAACTCTAAGATAAGACAGAAAAAGACAAGGAATTATAACCTCAGTTTGGTTCTGCCAAAATGAAATAAGGTCACAATCTGCTACTTGTTTCTCTAAGGAGTGTTTAATTTGCTGTTGGTGAAAAAGTGCATTTGCCTCTTAAAGCGAGGGCATTTAAAAATTGAAAAAAAAATCAAAAAATTATAAATACCACATTATATCACGTAAACAATTTTATGTGAACTGACAAATGACCTATTGTACATGAAACATGACTTTCAGTAATGAACACTTCATGCTACAGGTCTGCAAGTTTCATAGTAAATTGGTTGTAACTAAGCACTCAACATAACTCAAATTTCTTTGGAATAATCCCCAATTTTCACAATAATTACCTCAAAATGTATTGAAATAGTATTTAATAGTAATATTTTCCAATGAGCAGTTAATAAATAGGTAATTTCTAACATTTCTAGATTACCTCTGGCTGGTTTTTGCTTAACTTCTTCTAATCATGCCATTTTAACTTCCAACCAGTATATATGTCTGACTTCCCCCGAGCAGGCCACTTAATGAAGTGAGCTGCTGCAATTTAACTTCCAACTAGTTTCAATCCAGATGTCAACACATTTTTAGGTAATTATTGTGGAATTGGGAGTAATTTTAAAGACATTTCAAATATACCATTTCCAAACCTGTAAAATTAAGTTTGACCAAATATAGTAAAATAGACCACAATTAGTGTTACAAGGATGTGTGTAATATATACTTTTTACAGGACCTCTTTCATTTGATTTAATTTAATTTGTTCAGAACCATACACCCGCAAACACAAGCCAGAGGGTCAGAGGTGAAACATTAGGTGGTCTGTGATGTTTCCCTTATCTAAATCTTTTGTTTTTCTGTTTGTCAGCATGACACGCTACGTCTCTCCCAAAATTTGACGGGAAAAGAATGCCAAAAAGATTATGATAAGCAGGGAAATGGAAAAGACAAAGACAAATTTAATCATATTTATGCTACCTCTGTTTGTTCAATGTCGGTTCCATCTTTTATCATGGTTTCCATTTCACTCGCTAAGGCTTGGTAACATTTGCTAATGCTAGCCAATAAACAACTAAGGCTACCTTTTTTTTCTGTCAAAGAGACGAGATGTCCTGAGTTATCTAATCTCTTGATCTCTAATTTCTTATCTCTTGTTGACTGGAAGCCAACAATGACCAACACAAAGCACAGTTTGGGTTTGGCTTTCTTCTGTTCCTCCAAAATGCTTAAGTAAAACTCATAGGCACTGTACAGTAAAAGTCCACCAATGGTGTTCATTTTTATCTGTTTTCCGTGCTACACCAGGCAATGCTTCAGCTGCCACGGCTATGCTTGGAGCAAAAGTGGTTTAGAGGGAGGGCTGATGTTGTTGTTGATGTATTTGGCAGCAGAGGTGAGATTTAACATCGGTGCCACTACAGCACTCCCACCACTGCTAATCTAAAAACCTTGCAGAACACCCAGATTCACACCATTAATTATTTGTTTTCCGGCAAAAATAGCAATACTCTTCCCTTCCCTGTAATCTCTTTTGACAGAATCACCATTGTAGAAGAAGATTATGTGTGACTTTCATTGCTTAAAGGGTGGGACCGCTCCTGACAGCCAATCAGTGGCTTGAATAGCAATTTTAGACAGAGCACTGGTACATGTGCTCTGGTAAAAGTTATGCAAACCAAGTATATGCATAAATACTGTTTGAATCAACAGTGACACTATGACAACTTTAAACTTGGGAACTCAAGTTGCAGAGGAAGTTGGGCAAAATAAGAGCCCCATGTTGACCTTCTATAGTACCCATATCGGAAAACTAAAAAGGAGTGGTGCCTCTGCTCAGTAAACAACAAAAGCAAACTACAGCTACAGCCCCAGCTGCCGGCATGAGGGTTTTACTCTGCAATCTAATGCCTTCACCTCAACGGACCCTCACCATGTATTTGTCTTCTTTCAGAAAACCAGAGAAATAAATTAGTTTTTGAAGCATGGAAACCATGTTGTGGACAGAATTAAGTCTCGAGTCGTAGAAAGAAGGGGAAGAATGTGGTTAAGAAATGCACATATTTACTGAAGTACATGAGGAACCTCAGTCAACAGTCAGAAAAACACAATGCCACGTCCTGTTCAACCCTCACTGATCGCTGCACACCACCTTGAACAGGTTGCATTAAGTTTTGCTTGTAAGGTTTTTAAGTTGGTTTCCTTGTGTGTGGAAATATTAAACTTTTGGATATTTTAAACGATAAATGTCGGAGTGGAGGGCAAAGGATGGATTTAATTGTACAGAGAAACTTGCTTCTCGAACTGCATGTGCAACTACAGTATACTGCATGGATTTCAAATGGTATTTGGGCTGCCTGTGGACAAGTATTTTGTTAATTTTACCAGGATGGAGGATATTATCCAAGACGTCCATTATCCCAGCAAAGGACCAGATTTACCCAGTTAGGTTAGAATTTATGTGGGTATGTTTGTGCTCTACGCTTTGTCTGGTAGCGGAGCACCATGTCACCACTGATAATTAATTAATAATCACCACAGTGTGAGTTATGAGCCATACTAATTTAGTGCAACCCGTGGGAAGAATGAACATGTAAAAGTCTGCTTTTGATTAAAATGTCGGGTTTTGCTGTCTGTTTTATCTGACTGGGATGACGGATAAGGAAAGGGACACGTATATTGTTCATGTTGCAAACAAGTGCCATGCCACCCCTCTTTAAATGGCTTATAAAGGTATAATTTTGAAAAAGAAAACAATTAAAAAAAAAAAAAAAACGTGAGCTTGGTTGGAAAAGCCCTGAGGCCATGACCTTGACAACTTCTACATATGGATGGTGACATCCTGTGCATATCCCTATGAAGCCAAATCAAGCTGCATTATATTAATTTCAAGCAGCATATTTTAACTCAGTTAAATCAGGAGAGACAACTGAATGAAGTAAGGATAATGTTTATTACAGCATATGATATGTGATAATTGTCATCAAAAAGTCTCTCTACAGGGAGATTTTGTGATCGAAGAAAAATCCCTGCATGGATCCATTGTCACACACACACGGTAGACTTGACGATGAAGCCGGTGAATCTGTGAAGACACGGTGGTGATGGGCAGTTCGAGGGGGTTTCACGCAATGACCGAAAGAAAAGCAGAGAGAGAATCATATTTAAAAAAGACAGCGGCGAGATGATAGGCTGTCTGATGTGAACAGCTGATTTCTCCGCTGACAGCCCCGGATAATGACAGCAGGAATTACAAGTGAGCATGTGTGAGAAGAGTGAATGACAGGATGGCATGAGAAATAAACTAAAGGCCTCAGCTTACAAAAGAACAGTCTTCTTTGCTGAACTTTCGCTGGAGCTTCATACGTCCATCCTGTCTAACTACATCTGTCTGCCCTTTTCAAAACACCAGTCAGTTTTTCATCTGGCCTTGAACAAGTGGGTGGAGAGTTAATGGTTGATCAATGCTCAACAGAGAACATAGCGTTTATCCAACTCTAGAGCCAAGAGTGTAAGTATTGACTGACTCCGGGCATGTTATACTTATAATACAGTCGATGCTGTATTCAGGTGAGAAGTTGATTATCAATACAAAACGGACACATTCTCAAACAAAACAGCAGAAACATAATAACACTGTGGTATATAGGTTATGTATTACTGCAGCGAACCCACAACCCTTTGCACTTGACTCAGTAAAAATGAGTGTATGGGTGGTTGGCACTTCATATTGAGCACGAACTTGCAAATGCAGCCTGATGGTGAAGACAGATAGGGGTGCAGAGGGCAAGAGGGGCACCATAAATCAACATCTATTTGAGCTGACACATTTAGTTTGGAGTGATGTCTCCTCGCCATCCCGAAGGCACTGGACGCAGACCTCATAGCACCGCTGCTGCTCCATGACAGTGGGCATGATTGCATGTTTCACAACAACATTGCTCAGAGAAGGCATTTTTTTCTCTCTGTTATGTTGTTTTTTTTAGGAGCGGCAATGCAGCATTAGAATTGACTGAGTTGCTGGCCTCAATAGCAGCAGTACAAACTAAAGTATGTCAACATTTTTACAGAGTTGAACTACTGTAGATATGTCACTGTTGAAAACAATCTAAATACAGTGATTCATTAATTATTGTATGTACTGCTTACGGTAAAACAATCTGTTGCCCACATGAGAGGTAAAGAGAAGATCTGTGGATTTAATTAAAGAATCATATGTTCAAAAGTTCAAATTCCAAAATATTAAGTAGCAACACAAAAGCTAGGACAAAGTACAAACCAAGAGGGGCAAAGTACAAATCAGGAAAAACATGAGGAATAAAGCCGGAAGCAAAAACCAGAAACATGCCACAGGAACAGATGGGAACCGGCTCAGGGGAACAAAACGACAAAGACATCAGGGAGCACACAGACTATATACACGAAAAGGGCTGATTGACTAACAACACACAGGTGAGAACAGAAAATGGGCAGGAAATCACACAAAAGGAGGAAATGAAAAGCAACACACGACACATAAGGGCAAAACTTCAAAATAAAACGGGAAATAAGAGAACCACAAACTGAAACATGACAGAAACAGTGACATTTATTACGTAGCAAGATTAATGGTTTCACTCTGGGCTCCAACTGAAAACTTGTTAGTCACCAAAAACTTGTTTAGTAAGAGTTATGATAGATTACAACATCTTCAACTTTTCCATGCAGCAGAAGCTATTTCACCGCTGTTCATTGGTATGCTGCGTCTGACTTTGTCTCTCAGAAATTACATTTACATACAACTTATTTGCAACAGGGGATGCATTTTGAAGGAAACTTAATGCCAAATAGGTTCTAGTTCTAGTAATAATGAGGGAATTTTGTTAATTAACGTACAGCCCCAATTACACAAGCTGTTTAAAGTCCAAAGACTATTCATTCAAGGTTTAACCTCATTAAGTTAATTGATTTTCATAAATATATGCTTATTCTGAACAAAAGACTGGGGAAGTTGTGAAAGGCTCATAAAAGACCTTACCTCATTGGAAACAGGTGATAGTATTATGATTGGGTTTAACAGGGGCATCTTCAAAAGGTTCAGTCATTCAGAAGCAAGGATGGGGCAGCATTCAGCACTTTGTGAAACACATGGTTGTAAAAAAGATATTACTACATGAGCTCAGGAAAATTTAGCAAAACTGTCGTCTGTTAACACATTTCATTTGCAAGTGGTTCTGCTGAAATTGACTGTAATTAACGTATCTGGCAAGAATGTTCTGTGACAACAAATGTAATTTATTTTCCGGCTGAACATCTGATCTTGCAAGACAATCTGTTTGTACTAAATACAGCGTTCACTCGAAAACAAACAAAACAAAAAACAAAATGTAAAATATGTAATATAATTCAGGCAGCAGTAGTGTTTGTCACCACAACATAATTGAGAACATAATTTAGTACAACATATGCATCATTTCTAGGAGACAGGGTTGGTCTTAACACACTTAATTTTATTTTTTTTAATTTTTGTTAAATATGGTTACAAAGCTTCAGTTTGTTGCCAGACAAGCTTAAATATGTGTGTTGCTCCCTACCAGCTTTAGCAAACATACCTGTGAGCAACGAATGCTAACAGCCAGCTGATGAAATGTTGGAATTTTACCCAATTTTCCAAACACGTATCACTTTTTTCTGGATGTAACAAATGTGCCTATTGCTTACTCGTATCGACAGTTTTTGCCAACGTTGTACTATTTGAAAATAGTGGCCTAACACTAAACCACAGCTTACTGACGTTGGCGTCCACAGAACAACATAACACCTGCTGTGTTTGTTAAGAAAACAATATGAACTGCAGCTGCGGTGGCATCTTTAAAAAAAAACTTTTCTCTTTGGAGGTAGTTCCACAAATGTATGACAGATATACAGTAATATGACCAGTCACACTACAGACTTGTATTGAAAATATGGGCAGTATGTTGGCTGTGATCCACATAAACATGACCCTACTGATCAATCAAAACTGGGTCTTAAAATATTTCCATATTTAAAGCTTTACTTGGGAAGACATCTTGGTGTATTGTAAGCTGCATACACTTCACTTTACATCTGAAGTTGCTACTTGGCATGTTGTGCAGCAGCTATGTTGCTCTTTCCTATTGGAGATTTACATAAAGGGACTAGATTTACTGGAAGTATGTGTTTAAATAAAAGCACATTATATTTCAACTCCCACTTCAGTACACAGAATGCGTCTGTGGTGGAAAAAAAGCTATATCTTAATCCCAGTTGTGTAATATATTCTGTGGGAATGATGGACAATGTATGGCTACTGTGATATACAAAGCCCAGTGAGTGCCGACTCATCCTTATTTGAATTTCAAAGTAAGTTACATCCTAAAAGAAGCTGTGTTTGTGTTCGTGTCTGTCCGTATGTGTGCCTGATAGAGCAAAAAGGTGAAAGAGAAATAACGATGCTGCTCCTTCAGTTCAGCTCCTTCTGGTTTCTCCATCCTTCTATATGGGAGATTTTATTCATGCAGCTTTACTTTTACCTTACACTTGACTACAGCTCCCTACTTTAATTACAGAGTTGGATCACTTTAAACATATTTAACTTTTACCCCAGGGGAAATGTTTTTGAGTTAGGTAATCAATATGTGGATTGCTGCTCAAAAGAAAGAGAAAAAAAAATCCAAACTCTGCAGTGCTGCTTCTCATCAGCCCATTAGCTCAATCTCTAAACACCATTTTCATTTTACAATACACTTGGGTCAAACTTTCAATTTTTTCGTATCGCTTGCCGCCATCAATATTCTGAAAAATCTCATCATGCAAAGACCTGTTTTGCAAAACTCAAATTATGCTGAATTTATCAAACACGGTGGCACTTTTGCTTATTTGGCATTAAACCTGTAATATGGTTCTCTTTAATACATTTTTCCTGAATTAGAGTATGTCAAAATGACGACTGATTGAATTAAAATATATATATATTTTTTTGCACCCGATAATTTGCCCGGTAATAGGCAGGGTAAAAGGTGATCTGAGACGATCCCATGTGGGACTCGAGCAAAGCAGTTGGCGTTGGAAGCCAATTTAAAGTAACAGAGTACAGTCAGTGAATGCACCCCAGCTTTGTCATGAGAAATTAGCAGCAGCTTGTTTAATGTCTTTAGGATTATGATGATGTGAAATGTAATTACGATCATGGTAATGATGATTAAAATGTGGATGCCTCCAAGGTAAAGCAAAATGAGAGAGAAAAATAGGCTGTAAATGAATTGGTTTTTAAACGATCAACTGCTGAGTATCAGACTAGGCTACTAGACACAGCAGAAGAGCGATTAGCTTTGGTTTGAGCAACACATGACTACACCCGTTTATATGGAGCATTGCATCCCCTCAGCCTGACTCTTTACTCTCATCATCATCATCTTCCTATTTTTATTTCAAGGCTTGTTTCCATGTCTCGTTGAGAAAACAAATGGCTGCCACGTTAACTCTTCGTGTAGTACTGAGGCTTATTAGTCTGCGTCATGGTGACAGTCACTGAGGTTGACTGGAGCTGGTCTGTGCTCAACAATTGGTGCAGTATGTTTGGTTGGACTTCATATGGATTAGAGGAAGACCGACCATGAACCACCAACCAGATATGAACTATCACATCTCTAACCTGTGCAGATGTGTCACTTCATGACTTGTCCTTGAAGAACATTTTCAGAAACAATAGTTTGAGATCCAAGCGCTTGAAGACATTTCACCTTTCATCCAAGAGGGAGTGGGCCACTTGTGGGTGGTTGACCCAGTCGGCCTTCATGTGGGTTGCTAGGGCTAGGTGAGCAACCCACATGAAGGCCGTTTGGGTCAACCACCCACAAGTGGCCCTAACGACTCTGAAACTCAGAGCTCACGCGTGTCCTTAACGACTCTGTAAGGACACTCCCACACAGAGTTTAAAAGCCTGCAACTCCCCTCCAGTTAGTCAGACCTGAAGAAGCCTCTTGGATGAGAGGTTACCATGACCTGGATGACTGAGAACCTTCATCAACAATAGTTTGAGATATTCAAAATGAATGTGACACATGTGCCAGAGTCATTCAAAAGGATTCACAGCAGCCAGCAGGCGTTGCGTCTGAATTGTAAAATTGCAAAAATGGTACTTACTTATGAATTGTAACTTTTGAAATGTATCCTACTCACTTGAAATGTTCTGCTTCATTTAATTTTGTATCATGTCTTGCGAATCTGGAGGGCATAGTCATTAAGGTCATTAACACAGGTCTGAAGTTTATGACCGTGACTATGACATCAAGACGCCCACACCCATTGTTTTCTACATAAGCTCGCACATATGGCAGCATAAAATGTCAGTGACTTTCGCTGCACAAGCTGTACTGAGACATTTTATTTGTATCTTTTTTTTTTTTTTTTTTTTAGTCCTCAGCTACTTCTGTTGTCTTGGAGAATGCTGCAGCACACAGTTCAGATTTCAGACAATCAGATGAGACGTCGGATATTTTATTGATTAGAGGATCATTTTATTTTCTTAGTTGACAACATGTTTTGACCCCGGTAGCGTGCGGTGCACAGAATTTACATCCCTGTCGTTAATAATCACCCTCATATGGTGTAATAAGTGTATGTATTTCAGGCACAGTTTGACTTCGGTGCTCCCGGCTTTTACTTGATTTTATGCAACTCATGCACGGCCTGTTCCCGTCCAGAGGTTCCCTTGAAATAAAAAAAAGGTAGAGATTTGTTTGCCAGTTGGTTGCCACAGGTGGGAAAGCTTTAGTCAATCTTGAACACTGTCAGCAGATTATTACACACACATCAGGAAAACCACTCCCAACAAGGCAGTAAGACTGCTGTTAGCAGGAGATTCCAGGGGTTTAGCAGAGCATCCAGAGAGCCAGACTGGAGGAGGTGCAGGTGGCACAGCAGAACACGGAATAATTTAAGAAAAACTGAGGAAGTGGCAATGGCGGCAGCAGCAGAAACACTGAGGAAGAGTGAGCTGCAGCTGGCCAGGAGGACATTTACCCACTGGTTTATATGTTTATGTGAGTCACTCACACTTCCAGCCAGAATCATAGACCATTCAATCACAAGGACACCACAGGCTTTAACACTTTATTTGATATATTTGTAGACCAAGGAACTTATTTAGGTACCGATCAGAGGAAGACGTTTGGGTCTGTGGGCTATTTGTTATGAATGTTTTGTTATATTTTGTTAGCGTGTAAAAGAGCAGACCAAAGGAAGATACGGATGTGGGAGTGGGTCAGAAAAAAAATAACTGAAACTTAACGTTTACTTAATCCTTATTATTCAAATGTGGTTCCTGATTAAAGTGGAAAACAAAGGAGGCTCAGTAGGCTCCTTCCCAAAACACCGATTCAGATATCAGAGACGCACAAAAGTAAACTAAAAAGAGAAAAGAATGAACTATTAATCATACAGGGTATTGTTTGAGGCTACATATGCCTCTCTGCACAGTTACCAAGATAGGAAATCTTGGTAACCCTGCACATCTGTTGCTGATCACATTTTGTGATTACCTCCAGGTGGAATAAAGTTTAAATCCTGGCTCCATTGCAAAACAAAAACATAAAAATATTTCTAAATGACATCTTTTCATCACTTGTCTCTGTGGTGGCACAGCAGCAATGTGGGAATCCAACAGAGTGCCAGTTTATTAAAACACACATTTGTTTGTATGCCACATTCTATCTGTTTAGCACCATGTCCAACAGCCCTCCCTTCTCTCCCCTCCTTCCTTGTCACTCTTCCCATCCATCTTTCACATTTTCTCTCGGTTTCCTGAGGCATTGAACTCACCACGACGCAGGCTTGTCTTCCAAACAGCTGGTGCATTGAATTCCTCCCAGTTAGGACATCATGGGGATGATGTATTTATTGTCAATGAAGGATTTTTGTTGGATAAAAAAAAAAACAGTCCCCGGTGCTGTAAAACTGAAGCAGTTATTGTACTGAATTATATTCCCCCATGCATATTCTTTATTGTGTGCAATAAAACAGTAGTTGCAGGGGCTCCACTGCCATACTGCCAGTTGACTCTAAATAGTTTTCAAATGCATTACTGAAGCTGTCTTTTTCATTTACAAAACATTTTAATCATACCTGCCAACATTAGGCTGTGAGAGAGAGGAGATTTTCTGGCGTATTTTTTTATTATCATAATAATTTTTTATTATTTGGTATTATTTTTTTTTCTAGTGCGCAATCAATTTTATTTATAAAGCCCAAAATCACAATCACATTGCCTCAATGGGCAAAAAACACATCAGTTTTCTCATACTGTCCAGCTGCAGCACTGCATTTCCAGCGCTCTGTTTTTGCTCCTGTCTCTTTAAGGCCCCACCTCCTGAAATGCCCAGTCTCCTCTGATTGGTCAGCTCACACATGCCTGACTCAGCACCACTAACAACAACAGAGCAGCTGTGCTAAATCAGTTTTTTCATGCCAAACTAGCAGCTGGGCAGAAACTATGCAAATGTTTGACTCCATGACGTAACGTGATGTCACAAAGTCACAGAAGTAAGGCGGGACTACTGACGATGTGTTTCAGGAGCAGTGTTTTCTGTGGGAGAGAGGAGCTTCTGTTGGTGAATTTAATAACTTTATCTTTTATATAAAACACTGAAGGAAACAAAAAAAAGAATAATAGGTCTCTGTTAAAGGCCAGCCTACTAGATAAATGTTTTGAATAATCTAGTCTAAGAGCTGGTATTACGATCGCTTCTCATGTTACAGGGACATACAATGCAACAGTTCTTCCCTCTTGGCATTTTGTTAAATCGCTAAAGCAAACTATGATGTTGTCTGGCCCAGGAGGAAGCAGATGTGGGTAAACTGTGTGCCAGAAGGAACATGGGGGTGTGACAGTGAGGTGTATCAACATGATGGCAGCAGGCAATGGACCAAGACATCTCTTGAGTGGAGCCCTCGCAGGCGAACAAAGGCATCAAAGCGCTCCCAGTGAGGCTCTGATTTGAGAGATCTTTCACCATCTTTTTTCAATATAGAGACTTAATGATCAAGAGATGAGGAGTGGCTGTTTACACGGGAGGATTTCCCAGCCACGTTTTTCAGTCGCCTGTCTCACGTGCATCTGACAGAACAGATTCATTTTAAGCGTCTTAATCGAGATGTGGACGCAGGCAATGGCTTGTGCGATACATGGTGAATGTGACCCGAAGCGTGCCTAAGTCTATTTTATTCTATTTTTATATGGATAACTACATTATGTGTGGTGCTCCGAACATTGCCAAAACGTAGTGTGCAGACTGGTGGTATAAGTTCAGCATTTTTATGAGTGGAACCAGAACAACAGATTTACAGTAATGATGCTTTGAATGCAGTAACCTTCACAATGTCTTGAATCCTTTTAAAATGATTTACCATGACACAGCTTTGACCTTTTTGAAGCTGTGGCATTTGACATGCTTCGTACATGTATTATCCTGTATAGCCTACAGGCTCTACCATTTTAGCACTTGTGTATAGGAAAAATGCAAAAGATGAGGATGTTTCATTACTGTTGGACTCGGTGGATTGACGAGGAGGCCCGAAGTATTTCCACATAACAAGTGGCAAATCTTTATAAATGCAGCTAATTACATGCCAAGCTCCATGTACCATCAACCTGCAATTATGAGGCGTTATCTGTGTCCTGAAAAATGTCTCACCTTATGAACCAGCTGTTCAAGGCTCATTCCCGGCTCAAAGCAGAGACCAAGCACGGCTAATGTGAAATGGATAGAAGCCTGTAATTGTGAGCCGCGTTCCAGCTGGCATCCCGCCCTGGAAGAAGACACATCCCCCGCCTCTGTTTGGGTCCTTAACCAGATCTGCCTGTTTCCCCTCTGCACATAGCTAAACGTTTAACCTCTTCAATGACTTTTCTGTTTGGGAAAAAAATCTGGGCATTGCGAGCACTGCAGTGGCGCCACTCCAGGCAGGATCAGTGGCTGTCGCCTATGCTCACAGATCAGTAAGAACTAAGGCCTGCCACTCTGTGATGGCGCAGGAGCTCCAGGGGACAGAGGGCACATTGACACAGGGTTAGGTTTTCCTTTTTCTTATTTCTGTGCCATCGACAAGCCAGTGTTTGGTGTTCTGCTCGCTGCATGTGTCTTTGTAAAGACCCCACCCCACCCTCCCCTTTATTATTTTTAATATTATTATTACTACTATGCGATTTTCCAAAAGATTTTCCCTAAAGGCCTCCAAAATCCATCTTGATGCCAGTACAATTCCCTGCTCAGTTCTCAGCCTTGTACTGGTATTCAGGATAAACCTCAACTTACACTATATTGGAGCAATTCTTTGAGGCAGTATATTATGTGGACAAAGATATGCATTTGCGTGCGATGCAGATGAAAAATAAAGGCATATTTTATTATTCCCACTAGGGAAAATTCAATTTGTTCTTTTGTTGGTTTATGCATATTCAGATTTGCAGTCCTATAGTTTGATGCATGTATTCTTGGACTATGTTTTAGCTATTAGGTAGAATGGGGTCATTCCTGTCGTGAGTAATGTGCCATATCTCAGATGTATCCGTTCTGTATTTTACACTTGAATTTACCTCATGTTAATTCTGTCTCCATACTCAAGAGAGCTGGCATGATAAGATGACATTGGCTACAACCCAGCTTTCCTCAATTTAAGATCAACAGTGCCTCCTAGGGTGACAAATGGCGGTGCATAATCTTCCCCCCTCCTCTCCTTCTCCATCTCTATTCCTTTGTCTCTCTCATTTTGGGGCAGAGCCTTCGGGCTTTCTGGGAGAGACATGTTGCAGCTCAGGTTTTGCAAATGTGTAGGAGGCTTTCAAACAACTGTTGCTGTGCAAAGTTGCACTGAGTAAAGAGAGCGTGTGGAATGCTGTTACACTGCTGGAAGGTAGAAAAAAAAAGAAGACACTGAAAGAAGCTTTGAGTAAGAATGGAGTATTATGAGACAGAGAGAGAGAGGCAGTCATCCAAGGAAGAAAGAGCTTCTTTTTTTCTTTACTTCGCCCAGGAGTTTGTCTGGCGACGAATGAAGGCCAGCATGTCAATCATCTTTAAACAAAGAGAGTGATAGTGAAGCAGTGCAGCCACATACTGTGGAAACCAAGTAATTGTAATAATGTCTCAACATATTCTGTATGCTTTCCGCTTCTCACAGGGAAGGCTTAATGCTTCAGGTTCTTTTTCTACCTTAATGTTTCCAGTATATCAGTCTAATTTAACACAACAACAGTCATAGAATCAGTTTCGGGGGAAAAAATGCTGTATCATGAGTCTCCCTTTAATTTAAAATCCAAAAAAGCCCCTCTACTTAAATTGGTAGGCTCAAGTAGACGTTCTCCTCTCACTTTCCGCCCTCCTGCCAACTTATTTGCCGTAAATATCTTGTAATTGCTGTGGGACTTCAAGAGGAACTCCTTAAAAGAGCAGCAAACGTCAAGTGGGTCCTTGATTTGAGTACCAACGCACTTTGGTTGTTTTTTTCTTCTTGAAACTCTAACTCTGAGCACCACCCTGCTAATTCTTGCAGGTCTTTCTCTTGCCCGGAGAGTATTTTTACAGGGCTTAGCAGATCCTCAAAAGTCTTTTCATTTTCTGAAAATATCCCCAGTATGTGCTCGCATATCTTACTGAGAATAGTCTGGTCCTTGGCTGTTCTCACCTCCAACTGCTGAAAGATTTCCAGAATATCTGATCCGAACCATCTTTTGTTGCCTTCGGCAGCTCCTCACTCACCAGGGCTTTTGCTTCAAACCCGCAGAGAAGACAGCTTCCCTCACCCAGTGTCAACAAGCAGCTCCTTAGGATGCCACCCTGGCAAGTGCTCCTCACAGCATGTTATATCCGCCCATATGACCTGACTTCTTAGGGTATTTTAGTCCTTGTTCTCCGGACTTTCTCAGAATTCTGAGCTTGTCTCTTTGCATTACTGTAACGCCTACTATCAGCATGTTTTATCATTCATAATGGAGCCTGTATTTACTTAAACAGGCAGTGGCGGACTCAGAACGTTTGAAAAAAAGGGGGGCACCGGCTGTATGCAGCGGGGCACCAGTGCGAAGAAAGTCGTAAGACATTTATAGTGAACACCGGCACTTTATCACGTTTGGGTTCCCGGGAAGGGCACCCCAGAGGGCCCTTTATTAGGTTTTATCTACCGTGGGGGGCACTTCGGCATTCAGTAGCATCAAATCAGGTATGTCAACTGGAACGATGTTAACAATTAAATACACGATCCTAAGGCATGCATCTAGTCTTTGGTGATTTGAAAATCCATATCCACTCCTCACACATGCGTGCGGAGCTTAAATCACAAAGGAAAACATGAAAAATGCCGTACACGGCTATACACACTGACTGTGTGGGGAAAAAAAATACTTGTAGCCAAGTGTGAAAAATGTTCAATGCTATGAAATAACTGTCTGTTTTGTAAAGGAGAGCCTCACTTAGAGTCATGTAGAAAGATGAGAAGCAAACTACTCAAGGAGAAAATGGAACTTTTTGCAAGGCCTGGGTGCGCGTGTGTGTGATGTTTGAAGCACAGCCGTATGAGTAAAGGCAGTAAGAATAAGTCGTGCTGACAGGTGAGCTCCCTGATGTATGCTGCTGTTTTGCACATGACAAAGTGAGATGATGCAGGTGATCAGGCGGGCAGTGATTACGGTCAGAGGCAATCAGTCACCGGTGCTTTGTTCTGTGCATAAAGTAAAACTTGTGGACTTGTGGAGGAACAGTGAGAGTAAGAAGATAAAGCACATTTTTCTGTATTAAAACACTGAACAGTCAACAAAATCCAGACAGTGGAAGGACGGCTAAATGACCAAACCCTTTGTCATGCTTCACTTTAAACTAGTGAAGTTATTAAGGAAGAAAATGAGTTTCAAATGAATTCAATGGAACAGGAGTGCACAATGAGTTAGATTTAAAACACTCAAGATTTCCTTAAAGAGAAATTGCTGTTGAGTTATTCAAATTACATTTTTAGCACTTTGAGCACCACAAGCCCGATGCCACCTAGTTCCATTATATTTGAGAGACGGCAGACATCATTACGGCTGAGATCATCAAAACACACCAAATCACAGCAAAATACTCACACCACCAACTACAACTTTATATGTGAGGAGAAACTGCCAGATAATGAGTTAAATTGGACAGATTCCAAAGCAGCGGCGAACTGCAGGATGTTTTTTTGACGGGCAAATAAATAAAAAGGGCACAAGCTCACATGTTGTCCACTGGAAGGGCACCCCAGAGGGCACTTTATCACGTTTTAACTGTGGGAGCATCCAAGAGGGCACTTGCGCAACGTTTTTTCAAACGTGAGTCCACTAGTGATCCAAAGTAGTAGATGATAATAATATATGTATATATAGCAGTACACCAAATTACAGCAATTTGCTAATGATATTTAAGCATAAAAGTATAGTCTAGGTTAAGTCAATATGTGAATCCTGACCGTCTCAAATAAAATAAAATGAAAGTGTCCGTTTGGTCCCGACTGACGCTGAGAAACAGATGGCCTTTATATATTTTTTTTCAAACTTCAATCACGTCGAACATAAGGGAGACACTGTATGATGTTTCATTAACCATGACTGTTTTTTTTCTTCTTCTTTGTTCCAACCAAGGTACATCCTTATCAATCCTCACCAAATGCCAAGGAACACATGAAAAACGCTGTAAAGATGTGTCGGCGACACCCTATCACCAGAAGAAAAAGGTTTGTCCAGCTACCATGCAGGCAGCCACCAGTGTTACTGTTGTGGGAGAGAGATAAGGATGGAGGGGAGTGGGCAGAGTGTTGTGTTTGAACTTCAGATAGCTATAGTGATGACTTAATTCTCTTTTCTGTCTCGGTCCTGCTCTCACTGACCTTTCTTTTTTAATCCCTTCTCTCAACCTCAGTGTTTGTCAGAGGCCCGGGTGGTGCGACCCGTCTCCAAGGATGATAAAATCGGATTCAATACATTCATGGCCACTGTTTCTGTTTCAGCCTGTATTCTAATCCAAGCCCCTCACATGCACACAGAATAAACTACATAATCATAAACATGCATAATGTGGAAGGTAAAATGTGCATTTCTTAGTTCGGATTTTTTTTTTATCATGTATATTTATCTGCAAGTTATTGGAGCGTTAGTATTTTTCTCACTAGGTCGTGCTATGTTCCGCATATTAAAAATTAAAATGAGTTCTGCATGGAAGCGTGCACAAGATTCATATGTTTTTGTTTGTGAATGGGTAGGCAATGTGCACTGAAGTATTCCTGGCCCCAGCGTCCCTTAGGTGCCTGCTCTCCACCGACTTGTCCCCCTGTAAACACACGAGGGCAGATGGAAGGCGGCGTGTCAGTAGAGAGAAGGAGAGGAGGAGGGTAATGTACGCTGTATTATTTATCGGTTCTCATCCATGTCAATGCTTTGTGCTCATTTCCCTGTGACATTTCAGAGGTTGAGGAAAAAAGCAACAAAACAATGTAATGGAGAGAAAGACCTTCAGCACGGCACAATGGAGCTGAGAGAAGCGTGACGGATGAAGCAAATGCCTCGATTAACACTCGCAGCTCCCCTCTCGTGATACCTATCCGTGCAGCCTGGTGTGCGGATCACATGTACACGAGACCGGGAACACAACAGCGAACCAGGACTGTTTATATGAGCTCCTTGTAATTATATGGGAGATATATTACGTTGGAGCCGCTCTCATCCTCTTCATCCTATCTTCCCGTGCCTCTCTTTCATCTGTCAAGTCTAATGAACAGATGTTGCTCAGCTGTTGGAGTCAACATGATAGACGGAGTCGCTGGCAGGCACATCCTTCTGCTGGGAGAAAGTGAGAGGGGTCATCTGGACAGTGAACAGAGTGCCAGGGTGCCTTGACTCGTCTGTGTTTCTCACCTTCTTCCTTCCTCGGCACTGCCCTCGTCTCTGACATTCACAAGTCTTTCCACCTTGAGCCCCGCCCCCAGCACTCTACCACCCACTGTCCTATCCATCTGAGCACCTTGTCAGCCATTCTGTTCGACTGATCACTTACCTGTAATGTGCCCTTGTCCGCAAGTGGAGAAGCCAGCCGGTGAAAAAGGTCAAAATGTTTATAATAAGGTCAACAAGGCCTCAGAGAGGTAAAGAAGGGGGGAAGGAGAGGAACAGCGGTAGGAAGGATGTGATGGAATGAAGGTTACATGAAAAGTCACTCAATATTTTTGGAGATTGAGAAATCATATTTTGTAAGGGTTAATGGAGAATCCAAAGAGATATCCCACTCTATTTCTGGTTTTCGATTTTTGATCGATCTATAAAACACGAGCCAGTCTCACCCGATGCTTTCCAGTCTCTCTCCTACAGTTGTTGCATATTTAGACACACTGCTTCATCTTCTCCTGTTGGCATGAAGGTGCAGAATTATTGAGTTATTCAAGTAAACATCGTGTCCGAAAATATAAATCTGTTATTTGATTTAAAGCCAGGATACCTTTCTTTATTTTGTAATCTGTACATTATTAACCTGTGCAGTTTTGGATAACCTATAATGAGCACACCTGTGTAGTTTTAATGTGATTTTGCCAGAATACACACTGAAGAAGGGCATCTGACCCGAAACGTCCGTGTGGCAAGAATAAACAGTTTGATGGGAGTGCTGGCCTTTATTTTTCTTTAGTTTATTCACTACAAGAGGGATTCAGAACCCCGTACTGAAGCTACAGTATATACGTGAGTTGAGCGCGTTGTCTCTTATTTGTATTAACCTACGTTGTAAAATCTGGCAAAGTAAGTTTATTTTTAAAAAGGAAAATGAGGAAACTGATTGCCTAAAAATTAGTAAAATAAGTAAAGTAGTCTAATAATGTTAGGGTGTTGAAACTCTTTAGCTCTGACAACTTGAATGCAATAGTCTGAGGTAATTGGTTTCCTGCCTTTTTCAAAAGTAAAGTCAAATTTTGAAAATGCCCAGCGTATGAACAGCCTTTGACAGGGTTCAATAAATGTATTTGATTCAGGAAGATTTAGTCAGGAAGTCACATTGAGGTTGAAATCTCATTCACAAGTGAAACCTGAGTTCAGAATAAAAAAATTGAATACAAAAATAAGCTCAACAATAATGGTGATGCCAGAGAAATCAGGCCTGTAGCTACCACTGAGGACACCAAGGTCATGTCCACGCTTTCTGCCTCTGTATTAATTCATTCAATACAGAAATATTAAAATAAAGTGACAAATGACTAAAACTATTTATTTGATGGGGCGTTTTGAACAAAGGTTGGCAACACGTCGCCAGCAGAGCTGCTCTGTATTCTCGTACTTCATCCTTCATCCTTAAATCAAACTCAAACTAAATTTCCGAGTCAAAGATCTTCCAGCACCTCTTTTTCTTCCCTGTGTGTAGCAACCGCTAAATTTAAAGTTAATCAGGCTATTTCCCGCTGCCTGGCTACCCCACACCTAAATGTTAATAAGAAAGAAAAAAAAGGCCACAGTACATTAGGTAAAGAGTGTTCCCGGCTCCAAAAAGCACAGATGCAGCAGTGGTGCTCCTCTGCTCAATTAGCTTGACAGTGAAGGTGATTTCAATGTACTGAGAACCTGAACTGAGAAGAGTCATCTCAAAATTGTGTCATATTTGTGACTTATGTTGAATTTTCCTCCACCTGTCCTCTGTGTGTTGGCACTGACAGTATGTCCTCAGTGATTGTTGTTACTCTCAAAATTAATTAAAAAAATGCACATGGATACAGCATATAATATAGTCTCCAAAATTTCCCGAACCCCGCTCAGCAGGGCTTGTACACATGATAGATAGAAATATAATAATATAGTATAAAATAGCAAAGTTTTAAATATACATTCATATAGACAATAGCATAAATTCATTACTAATAATTGCATTCTAACTCATCCTAGTTGTAGGAACAAAGAGATAAAAGAATAGGTAAAAAGCATCACACCTAAAATGAATAAGACGTCCGACCAAATGTTGAATTGCACCACTGATGTCAGTTTCAGTCTACTCTGTAAACTATTCCAGAGAAACGGGGCGAAATATCAGAAGGCTGTCTCTTTCCAATTAGTATTTACTGCAGGAACACACTGTGCCAGCCAGTTCTGATAACAAGTGTTATGAGTATAATGTCTTAAGCGCAGGAGTGACGATAGATAAGGTGGTCATTTTTTGAAGTAGATGTCTTGTATAGATGAATAGATAGAAGTGCTGATCCTGCCTAACGGAAAGGGGGGGGGGGGGGCAAGCCCACCTCCTGATACGAGACACAATGACGGGTGCCATATGGGCCATCAGTAATAAATCTAAGCGCTGAGGGTTAGACAGTATCGAGGTGTTTAAGGTTAAAAGAGCATGTCTATAAATAACATCTCCATAACTCAACAGAGACAGAATGGCTGCTTCCTTAATGCTTGAATGTGAAACAGGACCTGTTCCTTTACAAAAATGCAGCAGGGTTGCATCCTTTTTATGTAAATGTGTTATCATTCATCATCATCATCATCATACCAATTGTTTATATGAACAGTGAATAGTACAGGACCTAAAATGGAGCCCTGTGGAACATCCTGCGTCACTCAGAGAAACTCCAACACATTTTGTGCACTGCTGTCTGTCTAACAGGTAGTTGCTACTGTGTTTGAGTCCGTGCTAAAAGCTTGATAAAACTATTCTCCCATGTGTATGTGCAGGCAAGGCAGCCGGAAAAAGTAAAAAAAAGCGCTTTACAAGAAGCAAGATGGGATAATTGCCTGCCTAATTTCATTTTTTTTACTACTGGGCAGCAGACAAACACAAAAAAACACCCAGTTGACAATGTGAAGATGAGTTGGACTGGTGTAAAGTGGAAACTCTCGTCTGTCACGCATCCTCACTTGCATCCTCACTTGCACTTTTGACAGGCTCTCCTTTACTTAACTTAGCAGTAAACTATTCATCAAAGATTTTTTTGGCCATCTGAAAAATACGAGCTTCAGTCTATTTGGCCTGTAATGCGTTAACCATCTGTTTAAATATTCTACACTCCACTCCGCCTACACGCTTTGGAATAATTAAGGTATCCTATCAGTCAGAGACCTGCAAATAAAACCTGCCTCGAAATACCTTTGTTCGCTATCTCCAGGTTCACGGATTCATTAAGGATCTTTGCAGTAAAGTCCAACTAAGCCACACAACTACATCCTTAGATCTGACCTCCTTCTGCTTGCAAAAATCAAAATGGGGGTCCAGTTTCAAGAGCCCTGGAGGGAAAAAGTCAAATTACAGGTTGATTATTTATTTCTCTTGTGTCCATCTTAATGTTACACAGTGTCCAGTGCTCTATAGTGTGCGCTTAAGCAAAGCTAAATGAGCAGAATACTCTCCTGGCCCTCGTGAGGCCAGTAATAGATTATCCCTCCACCCCCTGTCATTTCAGCACACACCTTCTGGTCATGTTCAAAATTAACTGCACTTTAGGAAAACTTTTTTAAGCCCCTGTCAAAAGTCCTGGGTAAAGATACAGCACCCTGTCTACTCATTGGCATTGTGAAGTGCCCCTTAACCACCCTGAGTTTACTATAAAGAAATTAAAAAGTCTGTCCTTTGCCTCGCTCATCGCCTGAAGATGCATCCTTCTACTCATCTAATGTGAATCCTTAAACTGAAGGAAGTCTCTGAGGGGATCAACTAAGAAATTTCACATTCATGGCAACGCACCCCTCACATAATTTGGTTAAGCATCTGCAGGTCCCATTGCTTTTAAATGCGCTAATTTTGTATCAACTTGTACTTCTGAAGTGGTTTCATGTACTTGATTTCCTAAAGATGCCGAACATGTTTGAGTATGTATGCTTGCTATAAACTATATATGCTACAAAACACTTATTCATCTGGACTCATTTGGACACAAGACACGTTCAATACCTCTCTGTGGAGCAGTGGCTTCACAATCTGCCTTCATGTCTCTGCAGACTGAAGCTGTGACTCACAAGCGATCCCTCTCATGTGATCTCATCAGGAAGCAGTCGTAAACAAAACGGAGATTACTGTGGTGAATAACTTGCTGTTGTAATGTACTGCAGTGAAAAAAAAACAAAAAAAAAAACGTACTATTGCTTGGCAGCTTCTTCATCTTCTACAGGATGAATCATATCATCATCCAGATTTGGGTGATGTTTGATATTATCAGGGTGGCCCCTATGAGTCTCTGACCAGTTCATGAGGCTTATGACTGGATCTGTACACCCCTCACAATACTAGATTATCTGTGCCAAACGGCATCTTTTGAACCGGCACTGCACTCGCTGCTACTGAAAAGAGTTGGCACCTGCTCCCACACTCCACCGGCAGTGAAAATTGTTCCTCTGGTCATTGAACATTGAACACACTTCGCATTTAAACACCAGTCGACATATTTCAAAAAGTCCTCCAGACACACTTAACCCTAACCCAGGGCTTCTATCAAGTATGTCAAGGGAACTGCAACTTTGCAAGGATTTTAAAAAATAAAGTTGATAATAACACACCATAGTTCCATTTTAGCAAACATTGGCAGATGGTGAGTGATGGTTAACCTGTAATCCCCTTTTCCTGACTGAATCACCGTCCCCAGGTAGGTGACGGTCTTGCCAGTCTCACATTTTTCCCAGTTGAGGCGATCATACCCAAGACAACCAGTCAAACTTATTTTTCCCCGTTGCACTTCCTGTTTTGTGTCTTCAGCAAGACTCACAGCACTGCGTGTGCTCCGTCACTGTAACTGTGCGACTACAGGCCATGTTTCGTTTTATCATCATCGGGTGCAGCACATTTACAAAGTCCTCGACCACATCTCATTCTGATGAAGTAACATCCAGCAAGGGCTCATTTTTCGCAGCGCAGTCACTACGTAGTCATGGAAACACATGGAAACATCCAGTTTATGCAGCTTTCTTTTTTTCTTGTAAAAATGTCCCATCTGATTGGCACAGCGGCAACAAAAGGTCAATTCAGGTCTTCCTTGAGTGCAGCGTTAACACATAGTTGGCCTGTTTTGCAACTTTTGGACAGGCCGATTCCAATAAATGTCACGCTTTGACACACTCCCCTGCTTTAGATGTAAAACCTGCAGGGAGAGGGACAGCAGTTGCACACAGATGAAGGTGAGCGTTGGCTCAGAAGCTACTGAGCAGTTTGGCTGAAGTATCAAAAGAGATTTAACACAATGCAGAGATCAGGATGTTTAAGTGATGCACTCGAGGTTGGCTTGAAATAGTAGCTTTTTTTTTGCTTTATTCAACATGTTCTTGATCCTAATCACAATAGCATTACTACACACCTGACCTTGGAGCCTTTAATAATTCAAATGTAATGTAATCCCCACTGTCAGATCATAAGGGTTTCATTTTTCAGAGAATTCAGTGTGGTTTTATCCTCGATCAGCTGTTGGAACCATTTAGGATACCTCTGCTGTTGTGTCTGCAATCGGACTTGGTCCTCTTAAACCCAAAAAATATTTACCGTATGAAAGGTTGAATAAACTAATACTGTAACACAATTGTCTGAAAAATGTTTGGTGAGCATTCTCCCTGTGAATGACATCCTTACCCTTCTCTAAAAATCTTGAACATATTAGAAATAAAATCCTTCCATTAAAGGTGCACTATGTAGTTTTTGGGAAGAAGTTTTAATCTGAAGAGAAAGAGCTTTGTCAACTGATTTTTAATGCCTAAACAAACAAACTCAACAAACTCTCTTTGTGAATAAACTGAATAAACAAACACAGTTTCATACTGTTTTACTTTGATTGTATTTGGCGGACCCTGCCACCTTTCTGGCTTCAAACAATGTTCTGGGGAACTTAAGTTCTTCAAGAACAGCTTGTTTATTCAGTTATGAAAAAAAATATTTCGAGTTTTCTGTATTATCACCTTGTTAATATTGTAAATATTAAAATTTTGTGTTTGAATTTCTTCTCCTAAACTACATAGCGGCTCAGTGTAACCTCAGTATTTATTATGGATTTTACAACCCTCCACAGATGTAGCACAAGTGTTTGAAACTGAATTGTGACTATATGTCACAAATCATTCATATTATCAATAATTCCCCTGTCACAGGCATCCCAACAAAGTGACATGATAAGCTGCCAGTCATCTCATACAGAAGTGTGAAAAATTTACCATGACACCAATCTCACCTGCTCTCTCTCTCTCTCTCTCTCTCTCTCTCTCAGTTTATTCTTTTCCTGAGCGACATTAGTCCTGCTCTCTGCTCTCTGCTCTCTGCTCTCACACTGCAGCAGGACGCAGCATAGAGACCGGTAGGTCGCTCGGTCACGTCCACTCTGAAATGTAGCAAATACAGAGCTTCCCTCTCATTCTGAGCCGAACGACCAAGAGAAGCCTGCAAAACCAACACAGCCTTTGCATGCGAGAGAATTCCCAGTGTAACAGCAGATGTCGCACTGAAGAGCTCACAAAGCTCTCTCCCTTTCTCTTTCAGCCCCTCTCCCTCTCTCTGGCAGTCTCTCGCCACCCATGACAGATGTGATCCAGAAAAGAGGAGCCCCACAAACACTGCACGCTGGGAAATACAACTGGATCACACCAGACGTCAGGAGGCAACAGAACAACGGAGGTGAAAGGTAGATCTGGGATGATTAAAGTTTAATTTTTCCAACAGACTGTTAAATCTTGGGCTGGTGATTGTAGAAACCAGCGAGAGCGAGATAAATTGTGAAAGTATCCAACTGACAATCCCACCCCCTCCCGTCAGGCCTTTTCCTCCAATTCTGCTACGCCAACAAAACACATGAACGTCTCATAATTTCAGAAATAAACAACTCTGTTCAATGCAACAATCATTTAACAAGCAATATAGTCATCAAGAGCATACCTCAGGCCAGTGGCTCTGTTCTTCGGCTAAGAGGGATGTGCCAGTTTGCCACTGGGTTAGCTGCTTAACGAAAGTCTTTTGCTCTTTCTGTGGCTCATTTTCACCTCGGGGCTCTGTACTGTGAGCGAGGCTGTAAACGTTAACTGTATCCAACGATTTCCTGTGATATTAACATGTCAGAAAAGCCATAATATCATCACAATCAATGTAAACAACGAACATGGCTGTTGTTTAGCTGCACTTTACCTGCCAGTCTTGTGCGACTATCTTGCTAATAGGTTTAGCAACATTACCGCCCCGAACCATCTGGAAGATTCCGGTCACGCGCAATGAGTGCATTGGCAGAGTGTTTGCTGGTAGGCAGGTACATAGGTAGACAAACAGGTAGACTGTCTAGTCAATTCATTCGAGCAGTTCAAGCGTAAAACACACAAACACAAACACAATTTAATAGTTTGTCAGCTGTTGGAGAGATATTTCTGTCACATCCATCAAAAATAATGTTAATCAGCTCGGTCTTGACATCCTCGGATGGGAGTCGATGAGGACTTTTCTGTTGATTCTTGCAGCCAACAACAGAACCGCTCCGTTTTTCAGCTCTTAGCTTTGTGCTGGCCCTTCCAAAGTAAAATGGTTATCACACGCAAGAGTTTTCCAGTTGTTGTGGGGGCTTTTCCATCAAAATGTCCTCTGAGGTTGTGGGGGGCTGCTGGGGGCTGGTGTAGTCTTTTGTGCTGGTCTTTGCAACCAACAACCGAGCAGCTCTGCCTAACTCTTACCTCCGGCGTAATGCTAGCAGGTCAGGTGCTTATGAGAAAAAAAAAAGGCTGACCTTTGCAAAGGTACTGTATGTCTCAAGTGATTGGGTGGAGATTCTCAGATTGGGAGTGGTGTTATTTGGCATAGGCTTCTATTTTAAGTAAGAAGCACTCTGAATGTCTTGTTGAACATCCTGTTTTCTGACCAACGCAGCCAACAACTGGCTGGATCGTCTTATTTCACAGTTTCTGGGTTTGTAGGAAATCCCAAAACCCCATATGTATGTGCATAAGCACTGGATAAGCAAGTGATTTTTTTTTATAATAAGTCCCCTTTAAACAGTTGTTTCACTTGAGTGGTTCCTAAAACTTCTGTCTGTATCAGTGGTTATAGTTGTAGCCCAGCAGGACTGAAGATTTTTTTTTGCTTACTTTGAATTACTGAATAATTGTTGCAGAACTTTAAATTGCTCCTTTTAACTCTTTGCACAGTTTTAAGTGTCAGCTAAAAGTGCAATAGATGTTGATGATGTTTTTTTCCCTTTATGGGACAATATGGTACACATACATTTGAGTATTTAGTCATGAACAACCTGGTAAGCGTTAGTGGTTCTTGAATAACTGTGATTTGAGGACTAAATATAGCAGAGATGACAGCAATTACTAAGTAGACTCATTGATACCTAATTACTTAATCATTTGTTAGTGATTTTTATCCCCCCTCAGGTGATATTAGCAGTAGCCACTGGCGTTTTAAGGGGAATTGTCAAAGCAATGGACTACTTGGTAACTACTCAGTATTATGTATCACTTTAGTTGAAGGGGCACAAAAAGGGTAACTAATGATTCAATAATAAGTAATTAATGAGCCGTCCATAGTCTTTACCATCCAGCAGCTGGTTCATAGTTAATCAGGAACGACTCATGAAGAAAGTGATCAATATGTCAGTTCACAAATATTTATGAACTAATCATTACCTAATGATTAATTAATATAGTATCTCACAGTCTGAATCAGTTATTCAGGAATTACTCATTGATGATTCATAATTTATTTATTTTAGGTTGTACCTGACTCATTCCTCACTCGTTCCTCACTAATAAGTCACATTTATGTGCACCAACTTTCAAATTCTTAACACATATTTTGTTCATAAATGGTAAATATGCACGTGACCTCAAACTGTGTTGTGTCCTGTCTCCTTTCAGATGGTGACATGTTTGTCCCTCTCCTGTCATGAAAAAGTCACTGTTTTTTGACAAATACATGGCTTGGTGGTTTGGCTCTGACAAGGCATGGGGTCTGAGCTCTCTAGGGTAGATTCACCCTTATGTTGACTGACAGCTACAGTTTTTAGCTTTAAGGTGTGATGGCATGACAGACAGATTTGCCAATGTAGAGCGCTCAGCATGTTGTAACCGAGTGGTAGGTCAAAGAAGAGTCCCTCATCGCATACATACATGTACAGATGCAGTATCGCATGGGTGTTAGTTGTGCTTTCTCAAAAAACTTAAAATTTAAACAACTGCATTCCTCTGCAAGAAGTGACAGGCTCTATAACTTGTGGGGTTATCAGACTGACTGATAAGGCCTTTCAATTTCCTCTGGACTTTCATCGGTCTCTGCATGAAGTCCAAACGATGAGGGCTATGCAGGGGGAGTCCATGTTGTCCCTTATTCCCAATTCAATATGAAATGCAATTGCTTTGTCTCACATTTTACTCCCAATCTGCCACACTCGACCACCTTACTCATCTAATCTCATTCCCGAACAAAGAGCTCCCCTGATATGGAGAAAGAGGGATTGAAGAAAGGGATGAAGAGATAGCGCTGTGCTAAGGAAGTAAAGGGATGAATAAAATAGAAGTGGGCATCCACACAGTGAGGACTGTGTAAAACACTGTCTCGACTAATGGCCCTATTCTGGGGAAAGCTTTTAATATAGAATCAACAATGAAATGCCAACCACTGTTTTCCTATTATTTACATTATTAACTATTTTGGGAACTCACTCACTTTTAAAGAAAAAGCATCACAACATGAAGTCACATAACTTAAAACTGCTACAAGTGACATTGTTTTATTAAACTGAGTGTTAGATAGCCAAATATTCCAACAGTAATCAATGGTCCGTAACCCGTTTTTTCTCCTCCACCATACATTTTCTGGTATCCCTGCCCACGTTATCCAATCAGGACAGAGAACTCCATAAAGAGGCGGTCCTGCCCTGATCCTCCTTTTTGCTGCTATGTCTGGCAATTACAGCTGTGCGTTCATGTGGTGACATAGAGAGGACGGAGGGGAATGCTAACTGAAAAGCAGACAGGAAGTTAGCTAAAACGACGACAACGCTTTCAGCAGCTTTAACGTTTAAAAATTACGATTTGTTATATTAACTTACGACGTTTGCCTCATGTCATGGTCCACATGGTGTTGAAACGTTTGTTTGTTTGCACAAAGGGTGTAAGTTTATCAGTGTGCTCCAGTCCCTCCCTTTTCCTTTGTATATATAAATACATTTTTGAACATGTGCGCTCTAATTTAATAGAAAATTGAAAAGTTGACTTGCAGACTTTGATTACATCATCTCATCTCCACTTGTAATTCAGCGTTTTCCATACTTACCCTGACTTATCACATCATTACTGATCCGCTTCATGTTGTGATAATATGTTTAAAAAGCCGTTTGTTATGTGCGGCTTTGAAGCCAATGAGCGACAATAATTATGCAGCGTGACTCAGACGATCTCACTCTCTGTCGCTTTCGGTCCCAACGAGTTAAAATAAGATGTTGTGCAGCCAGACACAGCTGTTGAAATTTTGATTACAATGCGCAGGTTTATACTACAGATTATTGGAGCAGCGATAGATCTAAAAATAAGAGCAGCAAGCTCTCAGTTAAAAAAAATGATCAGTTAGCTCCGTCTCATAGCATGCTACCAGGGACACTCAACACTTTCCAAAGGCAGTAACACACCAAAGATAACACTTTCCCTGACTGCATCTTGTGTCCCACCACAGCCAAAAAACATGAAAACCACTACAGACACGTGTGGCTGAGAGCAGGTGGCTGTGATGCATCATGCAATGAAATCACAGTTAATGTATGGATGCATATCACTCAGCTCCCAAAGCATCCTTTGGACTAATTAATACCTCAAACTGCACGGCACAACATGCTCTGGAGTATGCAGTTTCAAGTTTGACAGTTTTTTCATCACAGCATGCCACATGATCACTCGCTACCAACTAGCGCGGCTCACAAGGAGTTCTTCATAAGATGGTAACCCTCACAGGAATAGCTTTATGGAATGAGGAGTATGAGCAAACCCACTCGTTCACATAGAATATTCATGACCCATCGTGTCAACAAAGACAGATTGGATGCTGCATATTTTCGCAAAAGAGAAGAGGAACAATGAGCCCCAGACTAAATGTGGACCTCGGTCTCAATATAGCACACAGAAGTGTTGTTAGATGGAAGCTTGACCAACGACCCTGTGACAGATAACCTACAGGACATCTGTCCCTCAGGAAAGTGTTCTTAGTAATTAGTAAATAAATGGTACTCTCAATTACGGTATGCCTTCAGTGGTCTTAATATCTAAAAGAAAAAGCTTCACAGAGGTAGGCTGTTATGATAAGATGCAAATAAAAACGTATCCATGCAGAAGCATCCACCACTCTCCTCCCACATGCTGCCTGAGTTTCAGCAGTGCTCTGGAAGGTCACTCCCCTGATAAGGATTTTGCACCTGCTAATTTGGGACGACAGCCCATGTCATCGAGAATGTTTTTTCTAGGACCTGATTATCATCAGAGCTGCCCATGCAAATGACAGGGAGACCTTAAGGGATATCATTTTCTATTAAAATATGTAAGAGTCTAATTACAGATAAATGTCACATTAGCTGTGTGAGATATAGAGACCTGGAGTGAATTGGAGGTCGCGGAAAGGGGCGGTAAGGGGCCAAATCACATAGCGTTATGTGCGGGGCAGAATCAGTGGATCTAATGACACTGTCCAACATCATTAACACACTTCAGTTAGTCCGTTCAGTAGTTTTATAGGTAACATATGAGAATATGAATGCGGAATAAGAGCAGCAAGCGTATATGACGGCAAGATTATGAATTCATTGTGACAAAAATGCTACACAAGAAGACAATTTAAATTTACCGCTATAGGTAGAGTGACTTTCTACCAGACTGGAGTTTGTGCTACAGCAATGAAGCAAATCCCATTCTCCAGTTTAGATTACTTTCTTTTTCCATGCATTAGCCACTTAAATTTTAACGTTAAGTCAGAGTAAAGGTGGCGAAGCTGCTGTCGGACCTTTTGCGGGGCAAAGTTGAATCGAACCGGGGGGAAAAACTAGGTTGAGGAATTACTCCGGTAATATATATTTGTACTATAGCATGATTGTCAACCATTAACTTTTCAGAAGTGTTCTGTCTTTGCTGTGTCATTTCGTCTCTGCTAAGTCTTTTAACAGCAGACAATTTGACTTGTCATATCAAGAAAATCACAGGTGTATCTAATCACAATGATGGCTCCACCGATTAGCCGATAGCCTGACGAAATTGCCCTGCACTCAGCCCAGAGGAGGGACGTGATGTGAATATACAGTACGCAATATGGAGCACTGTAAACATCAAGTGGACACAATCTAGGAGAGGGACGTTGTGGTTTGTAGTGTGGTAGCGTGAAATTGTGCAAATTGAGGTAATGGCACACTGCTAGAATAATGACACATGCGTCTTTGAATTTGTTAGCTGTGTGGGTTTCAATATAGGTGAATGTACACAGAAATACCAGCCAGATCTCCCTCAAGCGTGTAAGGTGAACGAATCTGCCAGAAATTCAGGTTGATTCTAAAACTTGTTGAGTGTGACCAGTTCAAGGCTAAAAGTGGGTTGAATATATACAAAAAAGAAACATCTGTCCAACTTCATCAAAAACTGCCATTAATAGTAGCACTTGTGTTGGTCAAATCAAGATGGCTTGGGGTTATTTTTTTTTTGGCGGTGAGATGTGCTTATTTTTGGCCGTTTTCACTTAATTAGTTTTCATTTTCAGTTGGCAGACACACACTGTTGGTGGTCCAAACCACTTGCTAATAGTTGAGTGAATATTATACTTGATTCATTTGGTGGCCAGAGACACAACTCTGGTGGGACGCTCATATTCAATTAGCAATGGATAATTGAAGGCAGAATTGAAACAGGCCCTAAGTCAGTGCGTGTTATTGTGAAGGGATGTATTTAAATCAAGTGTCTCAGCTGGTCTTTGTTTCTTAAATATGTGTTTGACTGTAGTATTATTGCAAACTGACACTACTTCACAATTAAATAAATGATTAGGTTATGACATTTTGACACCAATCTTGTTTTCTTACATCTGAAAGCGCCGTTTTCATGAACATGAAGCCACAAATGTCTGTGAATGTCACTGAGTTTTCGGCTATAGCACTGTTTCCATCTTCTAATTTGTCATTATATGTGATTTTCCTGCTTTCCATTAAATTCTGTGTACATTTTTATAAGGAAATTGCTCAACTTTTAATGAACACTCATTAAAATGGGGGTTATTTTCAGATATATCCCTGTTGGCTTCCACGCACCAGATTGAAACCTCTTTTCAATTACCATGCAGCCCCAAAGAGACAGACAGCTTTTAAGGCCCTCACTGAAGACACATCATTAAAATGTAATGAGAGGCTGTCCAATTGCACTCCTGTATCATTCTATACACTCATCCAATGTCCCCGTAATGCTGAATGATAACATGCAGACAATACTATTTTATAAATCATTACACTTATATGTGTGTTGATAATAGAAAACACTGGCATCCATCTACACAATTTGGAGAATAGTTAAAAGTTGTGTTGTTGTATAGTGAGTTATTCTATCCCAGAGGCTCCTTATCTTGGTTGAGGGAACTGTTAAAAGTCCTTGGTTAGATAAAGGTTTGTAAAAAACTTAAAATGCAAGAAGCCATTAGGAGCTGAACTATACATTTTGCCACTCTGGATATAATGCTAATTAAGCGTTTAACAAATCTATGTCTTGAGGGAGTGTTCAGTCCCAGTTCGGTGTCCAACCTGTCCACCTTCAGGTGGTAAAATTCTGCTGAACTGGGCCCCACCCGTGGTGACTCACCCTGTGATCAGAGGTCCCGGTCCAGGCAAGCTGGCTCCATGGGCTAGCTGAGCCATGAGCTAATTAGCTTGCAGTAGCTAGCAACAAACAAGTTTCAACAAACAAATTCTGGCTATATTTTACAAATTTCACCTTTAAAAAAACCCTAGAAACTAAAAAAACTGTTGTCGCTCTATCACCTGACTTCCTCCTTTGCTCCTCCATAGTTCCTTCGACAGCTAGAGGGCTTTGTCATTTGAATGGTAAATTATAGAAATCAAACATTTTGCTGCATCGCGATGGATTGATAATGGTTTTATAATCGTGTCAAAGCACTCTGAATTGAAATGCCTAGATATTCCATCCCCTGCTAATTAGTACAAAATTCGAGAAACTGTCAATGTGTCCAACCTCTGCAAGAATTATCTGCACTTGCAGATACATATACAGTACAAACATAGATTTGTAAACAAACAGGGATGTCCAAGGATGTTCTTGAATCTCCTCCAGCGAGAACACACGAAGCAATATGGACGTCTTGAACCTTTTGTGACAGCACAACAGTTCTTCAGTATGGTAAACGGAGAAACTGTTGAATGCCACACATTGCCTTTTTCAAAAATGTCACAGCAAGAGGGGAAGGCAGCGCTTACTGACTCATATTTGTTCTCTTTAGCATTCTGGTGCCACAGATGGGCTGAAAATCTCCATTGCAGAGAGACTCCATTGGGGTTTGGCCAATGTTTCAACAGTATGTGGACACAGTACACAAAAAGAGGCTCCCAAATCCTGCAATAGCCTCCTTCGAGACCACTGAAGCTGCACAGCGAGATCTTCTCTTCTGAGCCAGACTTCAAGAGTACATGCTGGTCATTGAGCTTCTTCTTGACAAAATAAAAACAGGCGAACAAGAGTTGCCATTTCTTTGCAAAAGTTGTTGAAGAAAAATGATCAATTTAGCTTGAAGACAAAAACAGCTTTGTTATTATTATGACTAATGACTAGTTTGTACTTTATTATGTAAAATCATAATAAATACGAAGACTGGTACACATCATTTCCTGTATTTTTTTTATTAAAATGAAACTAAAACCAAAATGACCAGCCCTCGAAGAGACCCTAAGAAAGATCAGTCACTATGCCTTATAAGTTAAAAAGGCAAGAACACTGCCTCTTACGTCACCTCAGTACATTACCTTTGTGAACTAGTTACATCTGTATAATTTCATAAGAACAGACTTTTAGAAATGAATCATCTGAAGAAGATCTACAGTTCCTACAGTCTTAAAGCAGTTGTGGATGTCAGATACTGGTAAGGAGCACTCGCAATTGAGTGTGTGATGTTCACACGGTGGACATTTTCCTCTGATGTCGTGCTCAGGTTGGAAAAGATTAAACCCTGAGATACTGTTACAATGCTGTGTTGCAGGTCATACAGTATATGTAGGGAATCTGACAAATTGTTATCATTTCATCACTTCTGTTTGAGAAATCGAAAAGTTATTGGACAGTGAAAATCTGTACGGAAACATAACCCATTAGCTCATATTAGCATTCAACCACTTCGTAGCTAACATCACCATTTGATTATGTCCAGTGTGTTTCACATCCAGGCTTAAATAAATGTGTCCAAGATATGGGTTGATATTTTAGAACAAATTTTTACCTAAGAAGCTAGGAAGTGGTTGAATGCTAACGTTAGCTGTGGTGTAACAGAAGCTAATGGGTTATCAAATTGTGCCGTTTTACCTTAAAAATGGCAGCCATCGTCTTTTCAGTTGCTGATCAATATGTAAGCAGTGAAATGGTAACGATTTGTTTACACGGAGCAACACCACAGTTGAACTGCCCAACCTGAGCGTGAGGAATATGGCTGCTGTGTGAATATGGTGAATGGGATACTCTAGTCAAGCAACTGAGGGTTGCAGGGTGATTGCAAGAAGCCTTTTGCTGTTGGACCAACAGGGCTGCCACTTTCTGTCTAAGATGCGTTGGTCATGTATGAGCATGGGCAGAGAGAGAAAAGACAACAAGAAGAACAATTGATGAGACGTGTTGTCCATAGCCACGGGTTTTTACCCTTCTGCGCTTATTTTTGTCGTCACATATTGCTTTGTTGTAACCTGCAAGCAGTAAATTAAATGATTTGCAAGTGTCTGCAGATACCCTGTGCTCTTTCCTAGTCCATAGGAATAAATCATATGGTCTCTAGCCTAATCAATGTGATCAAGTTGGCCAGGCCCAAGGCCAAATCTGCCTGCCAGTTGAAGCCCCCAAGACGTAGAGTATACAGTATGATTTTAGATGGATCTATACCTCCACTATCCCCAGCACAGATGGATAGTTGGAATGAAGAGTTGGAGTGTTTCTCCCTCAAAGGATGTGAGAATATGGCAAAGGGACAGAAACCCTCTGAAAAGGACAAGAAAGAGGGAATGATGACAATAATTCAAATGATGGGTTATAAAAAGTATAAATAGCCGGAATGAGTAGGATTACAAGGGTACGAGAAAGTGTGTGCCAGACAGGGCTCACACTACACACACTGCTCACACAGTGTCTGTCAGCTGGAAATACTCCCTAACTTGGAAGGACAACAGGGGTCGGGATTTGGCCATCAAGAGTACAAGCTGTCAGTGTCCTCCCTTATCCTGTCCCTTGGTTCCCTTCACTAAATCCCTGAGTTCGACATCAAGGCCATTGTGATCTGATTTCATCCTATTTATCTAGTTCAGCAAACCAATTTTCTCTGTATTGCATGTTGGAAAATACTTCTGGTGTAGCCAATTTGCACAAAAAAGTGAGCATTTGTTATCATTTGTTATTACTTCATGGCCTGCATTTGCCTATATATGTTTATACACTGTATATTGTGTTATCGGTTAAATCTGTCGTGCAAAAGTCTGAATACTGAGCCTTTCACAGCTGCCTCATACCAATGCAAATGTGCCACTGAGAGAATAGCCCACCAGATGGGATGGAAGGTGTAAGTACTAAAAAAAGGATGGGGGGAAAAGCAATTTGAAATATGGTCCCTTTTTTTTCGACGAGCTCCAGATGAGGGCCATTGAAGATTTAAGTATAACCATGTCAGACAGGACACCAGAAAGTCACAGCTGTCCCCAAACTACACAAAGGAGAGAAAAGAAAAAAAGAGTGTCCCTGCTTGGCATCGAGACACCGACCACCAGGCGTACTGGCCATGTTAACACAAACTCAAATTACATTTGATCGAATGGAAGGCAACGACGTATAAAAGAAACATTGTGCATTTGGTAGACTTTAAACATTATCATATACTGTGCCTCATGGTATTCAAATCATCATAATGTTTGTGCAATGAATCCAAATCAATGCCATCCATTAGTAGAGGTGGCAATTTAGTTGAAAAAAATAAAAAAATACTCTGCCTCTGCAGCCGTCTGGCAATGTTATAGCTCAGAGCATCATCGCACCCACGTAGCCCTCACTAAACTCCCATAAACCTCTTATATGCAAGTTATGGATGTTTGTTTCACTTTGATATGCATTCAGTGACTGGATAAAATATAAGGCCTGCCCCCGAAGACAAATTGTGGCTCTCAAATCCATTTGCATATTATTTTTTACACCAACAGGTCCGTGCAACAGCAATGGCATTTCCATGCTTGCCGTGCCTTTAAACACATGACAGACACTGGGTTTTAAGTGTGATCTATCAGTCTTTGTACTGCAAAGCCCCTGGTGGTGACTGCCAGGAGGGTGGGCATGATCACCACCAAGATGTGTTTAATGCAAATACAGCTTAATGTGTTACCTCAGTCGTGCTACAGAGCCAACAGAGGGTCTGTCATGAAGCATTTTCTCTCGGATGCTAATTAATAAGCTTTAAGTATATAAACACTGTGGACCTATATCCAGGAAATGGTGCCAGCTACATCAGTCACAGACAATGTATGGCACTCAGAACCATTTCTCATCTACTTATCAATATTTATTGACCTCTAGTGCAACAATTCTCCAAAGGATGACTGGTATCACTGTCATAACATTTCAGTCTAAGATCCAGCAACAGCTGTAGCGTAGGTGGATGGTGAACATCAGCGACAGGCAAAACTCCCCGATGTGAGATGTATGTTTCGACAGTTATAAGTGAGGATACATAGTTTTAATTGGGAGATACAGGAGCAGCTTTGCAACTTCAACAAAGTGAGACACAACATGGAAGCAGTTTTATTCTCGGAACCAGTACAATGAGTGATATTTATAGAAAATGTCACAGGGAAAGGTCCAGGTGGAGAAAGTTAATTAGTTTCACCCCCGTGATCAACTTTTCAACTCCATCATCTTATTGCTAAATAATTATTTAAAAAAATAAAACACTACGCATTAATTAGGGGTCAGCGACACCATTATTCAGTTTGGACCAAGTGATACAAGGGCCAGAACCCATATTTTATCTAAAGCAGCTATCAGAGAGGAAACACTGTATGTTGGTTGTAGGTGACCTCAGAATATATTGTCATTACCACCGAATCATTTGAGGCATTTCTTTTTATTATACTCTGTTAATGGCTTGATCACATCTTTAAACACAAGCCATAGACACAAAACACAAGAATTTTTTTAATGGTAATTAACAAATATTCATCGTGTGAATTCTTAAATGCACACAGCAGCAGCAGAGGTGCACATATTGCAGCACTAAGAAGAATGCCCATGTGCACAGGATGTCGCGATAGATACATTTTATGTTTGTATTGATTCATTGACTGTAGCATCGATACTCTAAACAAGACTTCTGATCGGTAGTATCGACGCAATGGGAAGCAAGAACATAATCTTTAAAATGAAAGGTGGGGAGAGAATTAAGATTCTGCACGTACTTGCGTTTAATGTTTACTTGCTGTTCTGTGACAAAACACTTATTGAAATCCTCCTCAAAGAGACTGTCTTTCAGACTTTGTGTAGCTTGGATGAAGGATGTTTACAACCTGACCTTGCTATCGCCTCTCACAAACACATTGCTACTCGGCATGCTGGCTTCTTTGACATCCGTGTGTCAGTGGTGTGAAAGCAGAGCAGCGTGAATCATTGTAGGTCATTATTTAATCATACTTTACACTATCTGCTGATCTGTGCTGCAAAATCTCTATAGAAGTATTGTAATGAATGAACCTTTAGAATTATCTTAATTTGAAGTACAGCAACACCTTGTATTTTCTTCAGGGTCGTGACACAGCGAGCTTATCTCAAAGGACTTACTCTGACAAGGACTGTCTAAAGCTTTGTAACACTTCAAGACATCACTTAATATTGAAGCTGAAGAGACTGCAAAGACTACACTGGATTTTCAAGGGACACAAACTGCCTTACCGTTAATCTGATCCCTGATTGGACAACCCGATGCCTGTGCAAGATTTCAAATCCACACTTTAGTTGCTGAGATATTTTCAGTCCGGACCAAAGTGGCGGACCAGCAAACTGACAAGCATCCTACCGTGAACATGAATTGAAAATATGCCCGATTAAAGTGACAACTGGCACAGTAAAGTGCCCACACAAATTATTATCTCTGCTTTGCAATGGGATTTGGAGCTTTTGGTCCTCTGCTTGGTGGAGGCCACAAATCAGCAACGGGCCAACAGCGCCTGAAGCCTGACTGACAGCCGAGTGCGTTCACAAGTGAAAACAAGTGTCGTGTGGGAGTGTGTGAGTCAATAATGCAACACTGGGTAACATTTTTCATGAATGGATATATATAATGCATTATATGTGCCTATATAATGCATTAACACATGTTTTATACATTGCATACTATGTTTGATGTATTATTAAGAGTTACTATAAAGGTCCGTGCAGCATTATTACTGCATGTCTTATAAATAGTCTTCAGGGTTATACTGCCATGTACAGATCAAGTGGCAGTTGCTCAGAAGCTTGCCTCGACAGCCTTATTACAGCTCATCTCATCAAAGTTGATGAAATTATTTGAGTTACAAAATAATAACACAAAACTAATGAAAGCATTAGAACATACGGAGGAGTTACCAGTTGCCTGGGGACATTTGTGCTTGTGTTTTGTGTGTTTTAGCGCAGCCACATTTAGGGGTTACATTCAGATTTCAGAGTAAATTGATTGGGGATGAGTTTTAAGGAACAGAATTGGTGTCTCACACTTGGTTTTCACAGCATAAATGAGGCCTGTTCTTGATTGGGGTGAGCTTAAGGTTAGGGCATGCCTCCAGGCAATGACTTCAAGTCAATAGAGCGTCCTCAAACCTGCCCTGACTCCTCAATGTACGTGTCGATTGGTTTGTAGGTTAAAACAACCCTCACACACAAAAAAAGAAAATCTGAAACCCTCATTATCTACTTTATAGACACAGAGAGAGGGCAAAAAACTTTCAAGGGCTTGGTCACAGTGGAAATTTGAGCCACACTTTCTTGTTAGCAGCTTTCTGCATGCTCATGTTTCTACCAGAGTTTATTCGATCGGCTCTCATTATTCGATTACTTATTTTCTCCACTGAATTCTTTAATTGTAATTTCACATTGAAGTGGAATGGCGTGGCTACACATAAAAGCAAGGCTGTGAGGCTGATTGTTAAATACAGACGTGTGCAAGTTAGGTGTAGGGTAGCATAGTGATGAGATACATATGAAGCATGATTTCTTTGATTGCAGTGTTGTAATATTTTTGGTCATCGGCTCATATTGGGGTTTAATGGAAATCTTTGATCTGGCTCAGAATTTGCCATTACAGCACTGGTGTCAGCCAGCCTCGTAAAATTGTAGTTCAAGATTTACTGAGGTTGCTCAGATGATATGGATCATCACCTTACCAAAGCGCCTAAAATGGGTTTTTGTTTCACTTAACTCTCTAGATGGGAAACATAGGGCAGAAAACAGTGCAGTGTAGTGAAATACTTAAAGACCTAGTAGGTAGAATATCTGTTTTTTTTAAGTCTACCATGTGGTCACACTGGAAACAGCATCCTCAAACACTTTTTGAGATAGGTATCGATGCCCAACATTGTCAGACGATGCGATGCAGGATGGAAACACAAGTTCTACTCACAGCAAAGTATAAAATTATTGGAAACATAAAAACAAAAGATACCCAGTGCACAGCAGTGCTTCCCTCCTGGGTGCAGCTGGTACAGGGCAAACCACAGTGGACAAAAGAAAATCTATATTCCAGCACACACCAGGATACGAAGTATGTTGATCTGTTGTATACTACTTCCCCTGCGAAAACAGTAGGCCGAGTATATAGTTTATATTATACACAGCTAGTATGGAATTGGAAACCAGAAATGTAATTCTCCTTTAGCTCTATTAGTGATGCTTTCTATCTGACCCTGAGCTCCGGGCTCCCTGGAGACCCAAACTAGTCACATATTCCCATACTGCCTATAAATGCACTCATAGCTTTTTAAAAAATACATAATTTAGATTAAATTATTTTAAAGCAAATGCTTAGAAAGTTGTACCTTGATGCCTCTGTGCATTAATGTCTAAAGGGAAAATCATCAGTTCCAGATTTTGGCTTTTATGCAAAAATACTGATGCAGTAACAGCTAATGCACCAGATAAGATAAGGATAAGGTCAGGTTCATACATTCAGCAAACAGTGTTGGGTAGCGTTTCTTTCAAGAGTAACTTGATTTTGATTAAATGGTCAGGAGTTGCTAAGAAAAATGATCTAACAGTCAGTTTTCTCCTGGTGTGGGCGGTGGTTTTTATATCTTAAGGTTACAGACATAATGATGCAGGTTTATCTTCCTAAATTAACCTCCTAACGAGCTGTCAAGTAATATGATGCCTTTGGTTTGGCTGAGGAATATACATTCAGCCTACTTGTCACCCTGCTGTGTTCCATTTCTTACTCAAGAGCAGCAATTTGATGGCAAAATCTTCCAAATCCTGGTGCCAACTCAGCTCTTGAGATGCACGAATATGGGGGTATAAGCGCTCATGTCTTTGATGTCATTACATACTAAGTCAACTCAGTCAAACTCAATTATTTCTCCCATCATCAAAATGATGTTAGAATACTTTTTTTTTTTTTACTGTAGTATCTCAAGAGCTCAGACTCGCCCCGCTCTGCTCACATCCCTCACATCATTAAGCCCTTAAAGCAACGAAGCAAACCACAAATTGATTGAGACTGCATGCAAATGTTACTGAAGGCTGACGGAGCAAAAAAAGGAGCATTTCAACAGGTGGGTACTGTAGGAAGGGCGGCCCTGCCTCATCTATCCCGCTGCTCTTTTACTTTAAGAATGCTCTTTCTTGATTATCCAAAAAAAGCTTCATCCTCATCCTTTCAAATATAAATGTATTCTTAGTTATGGTGTCACATTCCTGTGACACCAAGGCTGACGTAGGACAGTGTGTCCAAGCCACCCATGTGCTGAATAGGAAGCTTTTAAAGGCAGGTCACTTATTTTACCTCTTTTACCTTCCAGCGCAGCTCGAAGCTTACAGAAGAAAACACATATCCTTCAGGATATACCAGACACGCACGCGACAAAGCCTTAAAACTCACACACACACTCTCAGATATCGCTAAGATGGATATTTACACTTTCAAACAGACACAACCCTGTATGCACACACAAATAAACACACATGTTTATGTGCGTGTGCATACTGTATTCTCACACATCCCTGTGGGGTACGTTAGACTGCTCAGCTAACCCATAAAACCCCAGCTTATCGCCTCTTTGAGCCTCCTGGTTCTGCAGTTGCCCCAATCCATCCCAAGGCTCCTCTGATAATCAGCCGTTTCTGTTTGGCCTGAAGTCTGGGTGAATATCCCTAGGTCTAGAGATATGAGATCCAAGCCAAGGCTTCAAGGTCTCAGTGTGCAAATACAGTGCAGCTAGAGTGAAAAGATGTGCAGATCCACAAAAGCATCCAGGCTGCATGTGTGAAAAACACATCCAGAAGTGCACTTGTTTACTGTGAACGGGATGAGTGGCACTGGACCTTATAAAAGACTGAGATGCTCTGGCTAAGAGATCAGACGCATGCGGGATATCATTTTTCTTGGTCTAACATCACATGCTGGCTCATTGCTATGGCTTAGCCACCCCCCTCTTGTGAAAAACCAAAGGAGAGACATATGGAGAGCATGTTAAAGTAAGGGAAATTGGGAGTGGGGTGGTAAAGAGAAAGAAAATGAAAAGATAAGCCACATCAAGTGCAGGCTTATCCAACACCCCGCTGTAATTGAGACAGCTAATGCATTACAAAGACACTGTAATCCTAGGTGTCAGAAAGCAATTACATGTAGCTAATTACTAAATAATTAATGCAGACAGTTTAACCGGACAGACTGCAAACTTGCCTTGAACCGGGTTTCATGTTTGTCTCGTTTGAGGGTTAAGCCGGACGCCTCAGAGCCTCTTGACAGTGGAGATAGCCCTTAATTACACTGTATTTTCGCAATATCTGTCAAAATTTACACTAATGTGAACGACCTTTTCATCAGCCGGCTTCACGAGAGAGCGTTGTCTTCGGTGTGTCAAAGTGAGGTAGAAGAGACAATCCTCTAGATCAAACTATTGCTCGCTCCTTTTGGTTGCTCTCATCCTCGAAAAGGCTGCTGACCCCTGCTTTAGAGGGAAACTCCCTGATACAAACAAATTATTAACGCACACCAAAAAAAACTGAAATCCAAATAAATAATTTGGGGTTTGGGGCATCAGTGCTGCTTGAAAAGTACTCCAACAACAGATAAAGAGCATATGGAAATCCATGTTACTAGGTTTGGCTGCTGTCCCCCCAAAACACAAGTAATGCATCATTTTCGGTGGCCAATTTCTGAAACTTATCATCTGTTCAGCAGTTTCTCATTAAATTAGGATTCAAGTCATCAAGTTTTTCCAGCTCATGTTTAATAGATTCTTCGAGCTGTTTGAGAAGGACCTCAGGAACATCAGGGTTAACTAATGTAATTTTTAAGTGCTTTGGGCAGCGCATGCAGAATGTATTTCACCTCTGTTTTTGCTGGGGGGAGCAGCAGGAGTCTCTGAGGCAGGTAGGCCTATCTCAAAACACACACAAAAAAACTGAAAGCTGCAAGATAACATTAATGAGTGAGCGAATCCGTTTCGGTAACTTATCCTCTGATGATTAATTCAGTAAAACAAAGACAAGATAATGATGAAAATACTGAGAATAGGCTTTTAATTTTCTTGTAAAACGATTTTTTTTTTTCCACAGGTATACACTAGCAAGTTTTCTCTTAGGAAAGCTGTTGCCAAGCTGTCAGTACAATTTGGTGTGGACGTCAATGCTTTTTAAGGGCATGAAAGGACCCAATGTGATTGGCTGCGACTCATACAACCCCTAACTCTCCCACACATAATGTATGATAATGGATTCCTTCTCATCCCACCCCATTGCCACAGCACAGTTGGCTGTGCTGTGCCCATTGCACCTTGATTCATTAAAATAGAGGCCTCAAAGTCAAGAGGAGAGGACGTAAATCATATGAAACATTAAAGAGCACAAGTAGGAACACTTAAAAGAAAAGAAAAAAAAAAAATGTTCCAACATGACAAGGATGTTGGGACAGGTCGGCCTTGACCTTAGGATTAATTTCATACCCTATTAACAGAAATCAAGCGTGGTCACTGCTATAAGTTGAACCCATGCATAATAATAGCTCTTCAGCTTAACTCCACCTAGCCAGGATGTCAGAATCAAGGCACTGTGACACAGGAAGTGTAATTTGTATGGTCCTCAAAGCCTTTGTGGCAACCTTTCCCTCCCTAGGAGATTCCACAGGTAGAACATATCCCTAAGAATAAAGTCTTTACTGTTCTTTATGTTAATATCGCGAGAAAAGTCATCCCCTTACCGCACAGTTCAAGGAAAATACTATATTTGATCACCTAGCGTGTTTTTTTTTTTTTTTTTCCTGCGCATAATTGTATTTTTCTCCCACTTTTAATTCTCTACTCCCCTGGAAGTTTCGCCCATCTAGGTCAAGGGTATTGGAGGGGAGGCAAATTGCTGCGACTGCTCCACGCAGCTCGCTTCACAGCAAAGACACTTCCAAAGACACAATGACTTTCGCTTATGTTTTTTTGTTCCCATATTATCAGTCTGAGGTAAACCGGAGAAGTAAGATGAATGCAATGCCTCTAAGGATCAAAACTCCATTATAGTATATAAAAAAAAAAGCACATTGAAATACTATGATGAGAGAGAATATATGAAAGAAGCAATGACAAAAGGGTGTAAACAGCCAGCTTCCCGAGTCACTCATGCAGACCCTATATTGTTGCTCCGGCCATATAAATATGGCACTAACGGCCTCTGATCAGGCTCTAATGGTATTCATAGTTGCCATGGGTCCTTTCACTGAAATATTATTAAGATCATTTTTATTCATGATATTCCCTAAATTGTCCTTGGAAGAAACAGCAGATTATGGGAGGCTGCTGACCCGTGGGTTGTGAATAAACATGAAAAACAATCAGTGTTCCATTTAAAGGCAGAATGGTGTTCAGTCCCGAAGCCTCTCGGGTGAGATTGGAGAAAAAGGGGGAGGGGGCATCAAAAGAATAATGAAATCATTAGGAATGAATTGAAGTGAGGATGAATGATGCTGTCCTCCAACACTTCATTCAGTCTTAAGTCGGTATATGATGTGCACTGGAAATTACGGAGGGTCATTTAACTGCAGTGGAAGACGTTATACAGTAGCTCACTGCATTTTGTTCTCACAGATTTCTAATGTTTCTAATTATGACAAGCACAACTTACTTAAGCAGCAGCTGAGATTCAGCACTTTAGCTGTGACCCACTTATTCCATTCAGTTTGAAGCAATTTGCACAAAAAACAAACCAACAAAAAAGCTTCCAACAGTTTTTTTTTTTGTTTGTTTCTTCTCCAAATTAGCTTCTTGTGCATTTTATCTTGTAGTGCACATTTTGAGAGTGTTTCAATATTTTTTTTAAATGCACACATGCAAAAAGAGAACACTCTTCTGTTGGGATTATATGTCATGTGTATAGTCCGCTCGCTTTAAACAGTATGCACCTCTGTTAAAGACAAGTGAAACGGAAAATATGAAACATTTTGAACAATCAACCCAGTATGTTTTATTCTGACCACGAAAGTATTTCTGTTCATAGTCTCACATAGCCAGACCTGGTCATTATCAGACTGCTATAGGGGAATAAAAACACCTTGGCTTATGTTAGTTATTTTCCATAGCGACGGGCTTTTTTAAAACAGTGACAGTGAGAGAGGAAGATCATATTTTATCTTCATTTGCTTTGCTCACATATAGAAACCAGGGTGTCCAGAATGCACATGTGATATTAAACAGATTTCAGATATGTGCCTGACGTCCCACCCAATCATGATACTATCACCTGTTGCCAATAAACCTTTTCGTTTGGACAGTTGTTTTTGGAGCACGACTTTCCCAGTGTTTTGTCGCCCTTTTTGTTGCTGGCATCACATTAGGAATAAGCATAAGTTAACAAGGTAAGACAGTAATACATCTGAATTGTTTTCAGTTGAGTATATGACAAAAAGGTTAAGCAAATTTCATTTCACACCGCGTCCAAACTTTTTAAAATTGGGGTTGTGAGACTTATTAATGTTGAATTCAGGCTGCACGTGTTCATCAATGCTTTTAATTAAACATGTTTTTAGAGCCGTGCTGTAAAGTTTATTCATTCCTCAACCATCTTTGTCTTCACGTCTGTCCTTTATTCTGTGATTTGTTAATCGCTGATCGAAACTCAGTCTCTTATGTGTGTCCGCTTTCAGCACTTTAACTTTCTACAATAACGTACTGCGAAGTGAGAGTTATGTAATGCACTGAGAGTAAAATCCATCTTGATTTATGGAGCTAAATTAGGCAGCAGTTTGTATTTATTGGCATAAATCATTGTGTGTTAACCCTGCCCTTCAAAGTCTGTACACTTTTAGTTTAAAATAAGTGAGGAGCACGGACGTGTGTGTCTGATGGAATCGGGGGGAGAGTGGATTTGGCTGTATTGTCAACTAGAGTTTGAATCTGTCCTCCGCATTCTCTGATTGAAAGAGAAAGGGATAAACAAGTGGAACGGCTGCCTGTAGGCACAAACCATTCAGGAATATCCATAGAGAGACAAAGGCAGAGCTAGCAGGAGGAGAGGGAAAGGGAGGTTGAGTGACAATTCAGAGAAAGAGCAAGCAGAGCAAAGGGATGCAGGCAGGTGACTCTCACTCTTTGAAAAATCTGTCTGCCGCAAACAAATTGAGCTGTAGCCATGCACCTAGGCACAGTAACAAGAGGCTTTTTTGTCTTTTAGATCTTGACAGTCGAGTTGAGAGCTTGGCTTAGGGCACGGAGTTGGCAGTTACCGTGTCGAGCTGTTATATATTTCCCATCAGCGCTTTCGAATAACACGGGAGACAGGAAAGGGCCCGGTGTCAGAAGATATAGGGAAGCACTGGCTGCTAAAACGACCAACAATCAGTGATAAAGGCACTCTGCCTGCTGCTGCACCAACATTTCAGGCTCACACAGGCAATTAACTGTTTGTCCCCCCTACATGTGGAGGTTAAAGGCAAGCTGGGATTGTGTTTGACGACTGAGACACTCAATGGGTTTAAAGCACTTTTTACTCAACATTGTATTTCATGCAATTACAGTACACATGCACACATCCTTGCACTTAAATAAAAAAAATAAGAAAAGGTCTACAAAGTTAGACAAGGAGATTGTACACACATCATTCTGAACACAAAATCTATTAGTCTTTTACTTCTGGAGATGCCTTTTAGTTATATAACAGGTACCACAGATCCGGAGTTATTCAGACATTAAAGCCTCATGGAACCATGTGCAATCATTGATAAAACTGTTTTGCATAAACACAATTGCAATATTCATTTTAACAGGCACCTGCTACCTGCTCTGCATTTCCAAAACCCCTCCTGGGGAAACAGCTATTTAAACAGCTTTTATTTTGCATGTGTGTGGATAAATGGGTTTGCGCCCGTCGATGGAAGTGGTAGCTGTATGATAATGTATTTTGTTTTCTATGCACTGTCTGCATTTGCATCTGTAACTCTGCATCTGCATGCAATCCCGGGGTTTACAATCGCATCCCCAATTTTATTCTTTATTTCCTTTTTTATTTCCGTCCCCGCCGAGGAAAAAAAATGAGAATAACGACAGCTTGGGGGCCTGATGAAACTGACCTTGGTGTTAATGAGCTTCTCACAGACAGACAGCGGTCCTCAATGCACTTTAATTGACACGGCACCCCTGCGTGTGCAGTACCACTTACCTGTGTCAATCTTAAGAAGACTTCTCAGCCCGTATCTGCCGAAGCCATTTGTTCCAGCCACCCTCTCGAGGGATGCAACAGCATTCTCATCATCCTCTCTTAAGCATCCTCTTAATGCGTTTTCCATTTATTCCATCATTGGACGCAGCCCCTATTTTTAATTTCTATTTTTTCACAGTTGCGTGCCCGAGCTAAATTAATGCACTTTGTGGATTGTGTTCAACAATGAGCACGACAATTGCAAGTAATCATTTGGAGCTGGTGAATTGGATGAAACTTGTGACTGTGTGATAAGCTCACAAAGTATAGATGTTTTCAAATGAATAAAAAACACAGTTCCCGTAGAAAAAAGCCCATTTTGCTGTTCAGCCATGTGTACTTTTAGGTAAACTTTTTCTGACCCTGAGGCTTGTCAATTCCATTACTCTACATATTTGCAATAGATTGTCTTTACACAGATTCTCCCGTGGACGTACGCCACATATTAACCAGTCCTCTCTGAATGCCAGACATAAATTTCCGGCTATAAACATCACAGAGGCACTCACGACGACAACATGTGTACGTGTGGGGATTGCTTGTGCGTGCCTTTACACGTGTGCATGTAGGTACACAAGCAGGTCCTTGTGAAGCCAGTGAGCATAATTCATATTTTATGGACAGAACAAGTCGAGTGTGTAAAGTTCAGCAGAAACATCGAAGAAAATGAACAGAGGCAATGACATTTTAATCAAGACGACCACCCATGTAAAAAATAGCATTGTTGACAGAGGCATTTCGTTTATCCGCAACATATTTTCGTAACCTGCCAGCGAAGACGAATGGATGCTTGTTTGCACGTGAAGGTCAAATTTAAAGAGGAACAGGGAGAATAAATGTACATGAGACAAAGACAACACAAATTAGCCTGTTTTGATATGTTTTTAATGTTTGCGTTAATGTGTTTTTGTGTAATAAAACATTAATCTGCAGCCGTGCAAGCATCCACTGCACCATGGTGATGTGTTTCTTTGTAACTATCCGGTGTATTGAACAAGTCAAACAACAGAGGAGATCCAATTCTGCTACATATCCAAAACTGTAATAACTAAATGCAAATTCTCCTCAAATGTCAAAATTACAATGACAAGGTGGACTGTAATATCTCCCAATGATGTGTTTTATTAATTTTATTCAAATATAACGGACCTTCATTTCACATCAGAGACATTCAAACACAGCTGCGTATAATAATTATTTCATATCTTTGAAAATATCACTTTCATATGGGGGGAAAGAGTAAGGTGCCTCTGGCTGTGAGGCGAGATGGTCATGGGTTTTTCGGACCATTCTTTGAACATCAATCACGGGCTGACACTGGGGGGAGCAATGCTGCACTCCACATCAGTCACTGACTCCCCCCCTGCCCTTCACACAGGACATGTTCATGCACTATCAAAGTCAGAGAGCTGCAGTCTGATGACAGTAATGGCTGATGATGGGAGTGTAAATGGTGAGAGAAAAAGTGCAATTCTGCTCCTGTTCAGAACTTTGATGTGCAGAATGTAGCGCATGACAAACTGAATATTTCATGACACACAATAAGTCCATTTGTACAGTAGAAGCAGAAGTTTCCTTGAAAGCGGAAACTGTCCGGCTAAAGTTTGTGTGTGTTTAAATGCACATTAGCGTCACGGTTTTCTTTTGGATATCATGTTTACAAGGAGCGAGAGAATCCTGATTATTCATATCCCTGTATGTATGATTGTAACAGTGTCCGGGTGTTTGATCATCTGCCTGCAGGTTTGTCTTTGTTCTTAACATCTCAGCCACTCATTTCTGTACTGGCTGAGTTACCTCAAGGATGTACACAATTTTAATAAGGCGTAATGCAAAACCACTAACCTTTTGACCATCTGCTTGGGCCTCAAGAAATGTTTGTCTTCGTATCTGGATAATACCAGACGTGGGCATGACCTAGAGCTTTATTACTGCCTTTTAAATGCACATGCATACAAATTCAAATATTATTTAAATCTTACTTTGAAAACAGAAAAAGTTCAAACTAAGTCCAGATAGAAAGCTGTGTAACTTCAGCTGGACATGAAAATGGAACAGGACATTAGTGGAAAAATACAAGTCATAGCTGCAGTGTTGAGGGAAATATTAGAAGAAGAAGAAGAAGAAGAAGAAGAAGAAGAAGAATCTTTATTTTACCACATACAATTATACACTGCACAATGCAGTAGGAGCAGTGGGCAGCCCATGTTTATCGCCTGGGGACTCAAGAACACTGACCAGAGTTAACCTATCGTAAATGTTTTGATGGTGGGGGAAGCCAGAGCACCCAAAGGAAATCCATGCAAGCACGGGGAGAACGTGCTAACTCGAGCCAACAGTTTTAACCACTGCGCCGACGATGAATTTATTAAAAAAAAAAAAAATTGTGGTTGGATTATCAATTTGCATTTCAACCCTAACCCTAACCCCAGATGATTTGAATCTGATGACTATACAACAAGATCTGAGGTAATGAGAAGAAATAATAATATCTTAAAGAGGTTTACGGACATCTATATTTGAAACTGGAGACCATGACCCCCTGTTATATATGAAAATTGTGTCAAATGGATTTTTATACTCATATTTTCAGAGCGCAGTATATATACATATCTGAATAATGTATTTGTATTTGTTCAAACCCCTAGTGTGTATACTGTATGCCACAGTGTCCTGATGTTTATCACAGCTAGCAAATCCACATTCTCCAAACCAGGGTAAGGGCTCATACCCACATCTGACACCAGAATATAAATCACATATAATACTCTATGCTATGGTCTACAATAATGAAATAAATGACATGAGTAGTGACGGACAAAGAGGGTAAAAAAACAACAAATAAGTGTAGCCTGTACATATTTTACTTGCACAGTAACACGGCGGGTGCAGTGATATTAACGACACAATGTCACATTTGAGTAATGCGTCGCCTTCAGGGTCACATGGGCTGCATTTCAGCATAGGTTGGGTAAAAGCTGGGGAAGACCGTGGACAGACAAATGCAGTCACACTCATATAGCTTTCAAGTGACCTACTGTAATACATATAAATGCCCCTGTAATCTAAATGATGATTACTCCCAATAAGGTAATACTGCAGTGGTTAAAGGCCCGTTGATATTCTGATTTAGTGATGCACATGACCACACTAATCTGCAAATAAACACCTCACCAGGAACCAATTAAAACACCGGGCATCCTGGGTCAGCAATCCAACCTTGAATAAAATGGCCATGACGGGACCTTTCACACAAATGTGTTTGTGAGGCTCTACAATCTGAATCTCTCCCATAATGTTTGACGGTTTCAAACTAAAACACGATCCACTAACACGCGGTGGTGCCTCCTGATACTGTAGTGAGGAGGAGAAGCCTGGCCAGAGCTGTCTTTCAGTTCAGGAAGGGCAAAACATTATAATATCATTAATGTCCCTTCATATATTCAGGATTAGAGGTTAGCCAGTCAGTCTCAGACATTACATCTTTCATTAGCCCTCCGGTGCTCTTGGGAGGAGCACTAAATGTCACATATGAGCTGTCACTGACACGAGGGGATGGATGGCTCATGCACCAAAGTTCTTCTGCTGTGTAATAAACAATTTTAAGGCGTCATTGTGGATGAGAAAAAAACAAAACATCATAAGACACATAGAACTAATTCATACTTGTTAAGTAATGTCAGTATGTGTAGGCATGCGTAAGGCACTCCAGTGGATTATAATGGCACAGTCTAATAACTCAGCTCACCTTCAAAATCTCATGCAGCGCAATATTTCAAGATGACAATAGGTTCAACATTTTGTATTTACTTCTACAGAAAATCACTACACAGCCGCGATAATAATTTTATCCAGTCAAGCGTGCGGTAATATAATGGTGGTCTGATATTACGAGCGGGGCCGGTTTTCTTTCTCATCCCGGAGGTAAAGTCAATGCTCAAGCTTTGAAGTCAACATTACTGCTGGTTAATTTTTCATGTGTCAAGATGCAGTGAATCAAATGAGTATTAAAAGAATTGTCTCCACAAATACGTGAAAGATTATTTCATTTACAGTTAAATATTGATCTTTACTCCGGCCATCCTGTGGGGAAAAAACTGTTCTTTGAAAAATTTTAAGAATGAAAAATCTTATATAAAATATTGAGACTGTTATTTTTTTATTAAATGTGTCAGTGGGAATTTTAGTTTTACTTTTATATTGCTTTTTTCAGTTTTGGCAGCAGTGGTATTATGTTTCCTCTTAACTAAAACAAATATAAGTAATGGCTATTTCTTGGTTTTTTTTTTTGTTGTTTTCTTTTTAATCTTGTTGGACCTTCAAGGCATCATCTTCAGTGGACCCCTGTGGAGTAAGTTCATTTCGGTTATTGTCTGCTGACTTTCTATGCATTTATTCTTGTCTTTTGTTTTGTCCTTTACCCCACATGCAAGGTATCCGACTCGTCATTTTGTCGATACAACAAGGTGTAAAGCGGCCAGAAAAATGACAAACCTTTATGATCCTCACTGTTAATCTTCATAACTTTATATTTTTGCCAGTATTTTGAAGTTGTGGATTTTGGATATCTGTGTGTCAATATGTGTACACTGGCACCATCATTGATATTTTATATTTGCAATCTTTCCTACTTTGTATTGCAACTGTTGCACACTTATTTTTCTATATATAGTCAGAATATAGAGTTAGAGATTATTTGTAGGGTCAGCAGCAAAAGTGTATGAAATTAAAGTTCACTGTACGTATGTTATTGTATATTCTGCATGATATATAAATAACAATCTAAACTAACACATGCTCGGTGTATTCACTGATAAATGGACTGAGCAGGATTCATTTCGTCTCACATGCCTCAGAAACCAGCTGCATTATAAAATCATTTAACCAGAGCGAGTTTTTGTGCAATTCCAACACAGACACAACATAATACTACCCTGGCATTTGACAGCGTTAGTCATTAGTGGGTTTTGTTTAGCTGCTCCAATTACACAGCATCTTATTATCTCACCTTTTGAAGGTGATTACTGTTCAAGTGTCCTTTTGCAACAAAACAGTTTGATGAGCCACAATGGATCGATACTCCCCTAGTACCTGAGGAGAGTGCAATGGACTAAACACTCTCATTTGTAACCTTTTTATAATGCCCCCTAATGTCGGCCTTGGAAGATCACCCTATTGATCCAATAAAAAAAAGGCTGGGGAGGCACAGTAATTCTGTTTTACCCACATGAGGGATCTGCAATTTTCGTCTAAATGGGAAAGGTCCTGAGGATCAAGGTAGAACAGAGTATAAACACACAGGGAGAGAGAGAAAACAAACTTGCACCTTTGAAAAAAGCCAAAGGGCCATCCATTGTGAAGCCCAAACTGCTGCAAGCCATTACAGGTGCAAATGAGCCATTGTTCTCTCTTAGAGCCAGCTTGTGGTCCAAACAGTACCTGCAGACACTTGATATGCTCGGACTCAATGGAAGTGCCAAAGGTAACGCTGAGGTTCTGGTATATTTCACCCTGTTTGCCTGCAACTACACAGTTGCTACTTCATAACATTCTACATTTGTCCTTTCCTGTTTGTTTTTATCCCTCTCTATTATTTTCACTTTTTTTTCTCCAAAGCTCCGTGGCTCTCTGCTCATGCTTGTATTTATATAGGTGGAACAGCATTGGAGAAGTGATTGAAAAGCTGTCCTGTAGATCAGGGTGGTTTGTGGGGCCTGTCCATGCTCTAATCCATCCTGCCGCCCCGCCACACAAGTAGAATATCAAACAGGCAATCCCAGAGGAAAGGAAGAGAGAGGGAGGGAGAGGGACGAGACACAGAGAAAAGAGATGTGAGAGAGGACGGAAAAAGTCTGAGAAAAGGAGAGACATCAGGACTAAAAAATGGAGAGTGTGAAAACAGGGGGGACGCTTAGAGAGAGAAAAATAAATAAGAAATATAGAGCAAAAAATAGAGCGAAAGAGGATGGGGAAAGTTTAACGTGGGCCTGTCGGTATGGCAGCACTGCAAGGGAGAGAAAAAAGGCAATTCCTGCAGTCTCACTCCACTACTTTTCTTCATTTGACTCTGATTAGCCCTGATAATGTATCTGTGCCATTATGCTGCTAATAAAAAAGGGGTGGGTTGCACAAAGTGAGTGAAGTAATGGGGTCCTGATCCACCTTCTAAAATAAACTAAGCATTGACAGGGAGCCGTAAAACAAGGGCAGAGCAGCTTCACAGTGGAGGGAAGGCAGAGTCCCATCGCAGAGACCTTTGGTGTCCACTGAAGGGATTTCATTGTTTTTCAAAATAGTATTCATTCATTTTATTCAAATCCTCAGAAAACACATTGAGGGAGAAGCCTCATTACAATGAGGTGTACAAGTACACACATACACTGAAAGCAGGCACAACCAAAGTCATCAAAGAAACCCAGGAGGGAGCAAAAAACCAAGAACGTCTGCTTTCAATGTTGCAAGACAAAAGGTGCAGAAATTGAAAAAAGGGACATTAATAAAACAATTACAGATATAATATGTAACATTTCCACAGAAAAATGTCTGAAAAAACAACTTGACTTTTCTTGTTGACAGTATCCCAAATATTTCAACAATGTTCAAACACATTGAAGTAATTTTATTCAAGGTAATGTTGTGTTTCATCTGGCTGCCTTTCACGATAACTTCTGGAAAAACATTGGATGATACATCAAAGATTAAGGAAGGAGGTCAGTGAATGTGTCTAAACATAACAAGGTGAGTCACCTCAGATAGACTCTCATCAGCAGTGGTGGTTGTTTAAAGGTGCACTATGTAGTTTTAGGGAAGAAACTTTAATCAGAAGAGAAAACCCTTCATTGACACAATTTCATACTGTTTTACTTGCAGGACCCTCGAAAGTATCCACCTTTCTAACTTCAAACAGTGTCGTGGGGACCTTTATTCTTCTTGTTTATTCAGTTCTGGAGATAAATATTATTGAATTTGTATGATTTCCTTATTAATATATAAATATCACCTTTCTGAGTTAGATTTTCTTCCAAAACAACTTCATCAAAATGTGTCTTTTGTTTCCATCGTATTGATAGTGAGACCCCCTCATGGCAGAAAATATACACTGTTTAAAAGATTAAAATTAATGAAAACTGCAATTAATCTGCATTAAACCTGAAATTCTCAGAGGTATCAATTAGTCAAATTAAATGTTTTTTTAAGCTTATTCCAAGTACAGTAACATCTTCCTAACGCAATGGTTCAATGGCTGCCAACTATCCAAAAAAGCATGGCTGACCTCTTCCTCAAAAATTGCAATTGTACAATGAAAAACAGAACAGTGTTTTCATAAATGTTAAATAAGACTGGTCCAAGGATTGAGCCTTGAGGGACTCCCTTGGGGAGAAAAGGGGACCTGACATAAATTTCCTTGACACACTGCGACCTAACAGAGAGATCATTCTGAAACAATATTTTATTATATCGACTATATTGTTAATAATTAGGGAGGAAGCAGAAAGAGTGCCATGCTTATAGGCCTGAAGCCAGACATTAATATTTCTAGAGCCTCAGGATGCCAGTGAATTCAGTGTCAGACTCTCCTCTCCACCCTGTGTTTTAAAAAGCTGGAAGCGAAACAAAAAAAAGATGAAGCTGGACGTGACTCTATCGTATGTGTGCTGAACCTTTGCAGGGTTGCTCCCCGTGTCCTGTCTCTGAGTTCACCAATCTAAACATCCACCACTCCGTTACTGTCCCAGTTACACAAACATGGGTCAGGCCTCATCTAAACCTTCATCACACATCACCGCAGTGCAGCTTAGCTCAGCTTCACACTTCCCCGCCCCGGGCTGCAGCATGAAGTTTATAGGGGACGTTGCAAATATAGACTGGGGATGTTTCCTCTCTAAGTTCAGGCTTTTAACAGAAGGGGTGATGCTGAGCCTATTTTGTGTAGATGGCATAGTACAGCGAGAACTCCAGCGGTAATGAAAGTCAGGCTGAGGTTGGTCTGTGCACTGACAGGTTTATTAATGGCTTTCCAATGTGATGTATGTTCACTGAACTTTAGGGCAGCTTACGGCTTTGTGCTCTGCAGTGACATGTGATTTTTTTTTTTAGCTTTGATTCTTTTCCTGTCTTAGATATAGACCCATCCCTGTATTAAATTTAAAGACAGTACACTTCACACTTGATCCAGTGCTCGTGTTACGCAGGATGCGGCTCACAATGTACCCCGAGGAACTTTGATTCGCCTGCAGAATAGGACTCTGAAAAAAAAAAGTGGACGTCTACATTGTTGTGTTTCCATCACAGTATAGACATTTAATTTAGTTTGTCTTTTCCCTCCGCCTTGTCCCCCTTTCCTCCTTGTCTTGAAAAAAATGTTGTCAACCGAAGCTGCTCCTGAAGACTCTTTTAGTCAGGGAGGCAAGGGGGTTTACCTTAAACCACACCGACGTGGCATCACTGATAAAATGTAACGGTAAAGGACGTGTTTCTGTTAGAGTGGCCTGTATTAAAAATGTCTCTCACGAAACAATCCGGCTAGAGTCAAATTCAGGAGCTGTATAAAACATTTATCCGCTAAGAAAAATGTTAATGTTTTAAAACTACACACAGCGGACCAACAGTAACATCGCACTTAATTATAAAATGAACATCACGGCACATTATGTTAAATGTGAAGTGAAAGGCTGTTTCATCGGAGGGAAACATCCATTTTTGGTGATTAAACAGAACATACAGTGACCCAAATGGCCTTGACAATCTCTCCCTCTCTCTTCTCCCTCACTTCACGGTTGATGCGAAGACACTCCCAATGTGCCCGTTTGCATCGAAAGTTTTCACTCCGCACGCTGCCTTTGATTTGTTTCAATGGGACAATGCAGCCTAGGTAGTCAACATCCAAAGTGACTGTTTATACTTTAATTCTTGAAGAGGAGCACGCGAGGCTCCGTTTGGATTCCTCTGTCGCGTTGTCCAATCAGTTTAATCTCTGTGATCACACCAATAGAGAAAAATACAGACACAAGAAAGTCGATTAGATTAAATATGGGTTTACTTTTCACCCTTTGGCAAGACATTTAATATTTCTGTCCCGGTCACTGTGTCTCTTAGTGCCCCCAGCGTATGCGCGTTGGCCTTTTAACATGAACTATAATGTAAGTCTCCCCTCACCTCAGTTGGAACGACTGCAGTAACCAGGCTATTTTGAGACTTTCAGCGAAAACCTCACACACTCTTCGGTTCTATTTTTACCACCTTCTGTACCAGACAAATGGATCTGAGAGCGAAGTGTATTGATGTTACCCTCCTCCCTGATGTGCCACCTGGGACCAAAATGGTAAGCAGCTTCTCAATTTGTCGCTTTTTTTTTTTCATTTAACATTTATTATCGGCCTGTTGTGCGTTTTGTTTTGTTTTTGGGTTTTTTTCAATTATGATTTTTTATTGTTTCCTTCACAGACAACAGTAAGACAGTGTTACACAGCTCACAAAAGGATACTGATGGAGCCAAAAACAACAAAAATAATAAAAATAAGAGAATTAAATAAGAGAAATAGATAAATAAAATAATGAGAATGAAATAAATAAACTTAACACATAACTTAAAAAAAAAGGGTTAGGGTTAAAAAAGTAAAAATTAAGATGACAACAAAACCATAACAATACTGCTGAGTTGTATACAGCAGATATGGATGTACATGTAGATAAACAAACACAAATCTCCATACAAATATCCTATAAACTACACAGAAGATGCCTAAGTGGATACTTGATTTGAAAGGAAACTGTTTCCTCCCATCCCCTTGTCCTCATCCCACCCCGCCAGGAGCACTGTAGGCTTGATTTAAATTATACATATGCCAAATCCATGGCAATCCATTTTCCTGTTTATTTTGTATATCAATCTCTCATAAGAGGGAGTTTCTGAAAGGGCTGTGGGGTCATGTCCCCCAGCCCATAGCCTGAGTATTCCTGAGGCTATTCAGAAGGCAGAGAGCAGGGGTAAGACTAACATCAGTACTCAAGCTGTTGCTGATCTTTCCCACGACCGTCTGCCAATAGGTGGCTAATCTAGAGCATTTAAAGAACATATGAACGATGTCGCCTTGTTCTGTGCGGCATCTCCAGCAGAGGTTTGACTGATTTATCCCCTCCCTATTCATTCTCACAGGTGTCCATTCGAGTCTATTGAGTATTTTAAATTGATTACGTTTACACCTGGCGTCTCTCATTGGATTGACAGTAACATCTCCTTTAACATCTACATTTTTCTCCACTCGTCCTCTTCTAATCCCTTTCAGTTTTCAGGCCTATGGTAATACCACTGAATCCATCAATAAGACAGTTGTATATATGACCTGCCAAATGTGGAAGATTCTCCAACACCTTCAGCTGAGAGCATATAGTAGATTAGATGGGCAACAGTGTGTTTTGTTTTAACATTTCAACATGCTACTCTTCTCAACTTTTTCTCCAGGCACCTGTTGCAGAGAATAAGAACTGTTTGTCCGGTGCACAGAAGAAAATCTTGACCTACCAGTCATCCATATGCATGACATCCACAACTTCAACAACTTCGACTCAATGTCAGTCAAACAATACCAATATTACACGTACTGTAGAAAGGACCCGAGCATTTTTTAGCAGATTAAGTGTCACATTCAAGCCTTTTCTCTGACACAGTGTCTTCTTTGATAGTGGCATTAGGATTCTTCAAATCTTACACATAGAAACTTCACTGTTTATCCCATCTATTGGTACATAAGCACATTGGCTTCTGTATAGTACTCGACTGTACTCTACTAACTGATTTTTAACAGTAAAACTGTTGATCTGAACTGTTTTCAGGTTGTACAAATAAATAATTTAAATGGAAACTGCCTACAAATCAAAAGCAATAGTGTAATATGTCTGATATAGCTGAATATCCAGTAATTTGATTGAAGCGAAATGTCCGTGGATAACAGTTACAACGAGAGTGATATATGCTTAGCTTTTATAAAATGAACTCATTATTCTGGCAATATGAAATGCAATTGCTATCAGGCCACAGCAAACTGCTTACAAGCACTTTACTGGTGAGTTTCATATGACGTCGACTCGGGCCTTGAGAAGTTTGAAGGGGACATGCAAATTTGAGGCACTGTCGCTTATGAATGAGCTACTGTGGCAACTTCAAATGTGTGTATGTGTGTGCGTGCTTGTCTGACATGCTGATGAATAGCAGCGAAACAAATCCCTATCAACTAACTGTAGCTACGTTGACATGGCGATGAAATATTGCATCTCGAATCTGAAAAAAAGGTATTCACCTGAGACAAATACTCAGCTGATGGATGTGGCCGATTGTCTTCCTCATGCCGATTTCCTATTTTTTGCTATTTCTGGGCTCAACTACAACAAAACTTCAAAACTTCTGTCTACCGTCACTGTCTAGAAATAGAAAAGAATTCGCCTCAACTTCGGATGACTCCAGTGCAGCTCTCAGACGGGGATATGGCGCCTCTGTTGACCCATATGTCTCTTCTTCCTCTGCTCCTTTGGCGCCTACAGCACCATCATCGTAATCATCACTCAAGAAACAAGACAAGTGCCATCTGATCGCCAGCCTCAGCTGTCAATAATCCATGTTGACAGTGATGTTGGTCCCCTTTCAAAAGGGCATCTGTTCACATGGCACATATGCAGCACTCCTGCCCCTTTAAAACCTACATCTGCAGCAGTTAGCATGCAAACAAAAACAGGAGCAGGACCAAACACAAAGAGCTAATTATTTCTTTCCACTAATGGCAAGTGATATGATGCCATATCAACAAGCCATGCAATTATTCCAGAACCTTCAAAGATGTTCTGCATGAATGGGCTTCTCAGAGAATGTGTCACCCGCCCGCACGAGCCGCACTTCAAGGGCAGTAATTCTGATGTTATTAAATAGAAGAAAGACATGTAATACTTCATGTTACTGCACCGCCCAGGAGTTATACGTCCACTACGAATGACACTTTCCTGACAATTTCACCATCTGAATGGCGTTCGCTTTCATCTGTTAAGCATGCGTGAACACACACCAACACAGTCGGTATCGACCACGAGAGCTTCCAGACAAAGTCGTGCAAACGTAACTACAGTTCAGCCTCTGGATACAAGCGAAGACAATAATGACGGGCTGCACATGCAGTACATGTGCTTAACAAGAGACAGGTCGAGAAATATTCGCATTTTTAAAGCACAATGAGCAACTTTTTTTTTTTTTTTGCTCAGAAATACCTTAAAAAACAAGAGTCTGTCCTCTGTATCCGATAGGCTGCAGCTGGAGGGACAGGAGATCAATAGATGTAAGTTGCCTTTATTCTCTATGACAGCAGACTGAGCATTATTTTCACACGATCATTCAAACTGACATCACGACACGATAGAGAGCCAAGGATAAAAATCATCCCGTATTACAGATCAATACATTCCTGTAGATATTCAGTGATGTGTGTCGCTGATGCAGCATGCCAACATGCCGTCATAACGGACCAATCAGGCCCCAGGAAACATGTTTCATCCGATTGAAGCTTGAGATCAAGAGAGCAACAGTGAAAGTGGAGAGTTTAAGATCGTTCCACTAGTAGCCGGTGCAGGGGAGCGGTGCGGTGTGGGAGAACTTAAGTAGCTTGAACAGCAGAAGGGCGAGTGCATTCTGGATGAGCTGCAGAAGTGAGAATAGAGAAAGATGGCACGTGTAGGCAGAGCAGGCAGGAGTGAGCTGCAGCGGTCCTGGTGTGAGGAACAGATGTATCCTCAGTGTTGTGAAAAGAAGCCAAAAGTCAGACTGTACTTGAGTTAAAGTAAAGATATTGTTTTAAATCAAATTTTGTTGGTAAATTGAGGGTCACCCGTACTGAATTGGACGTAGAGTATTTGATATTAAATGTACTCAAGTATCAAAACTATGGTTCAACTGATCATCGGCCTGAGCCGACATGGAGCGTTTTGTTCTGACTATCAGAATCAGCAATTATCGGATTGTTGATAAAATAAATAACTTTAAAAATGTATTTGTTATATAATAAATTTAATACATTTTTATGCATTATTTATTAATAATAAATTGTATAGCTTCTATACAGTGTTCTTCAGACAGAACTACAGCCGCTGCATACAAATGAGGATTATAATAGATAACAATAACAAAAGCAAATAAAATGTATTCATTATGATCCATAATAATGATTATGTTATAGTAGTAACTACTCACTTATGTTAGCAAATAAATGCAGTGAGTATCAAAAAGGACAGTACTTGAGTACTTGAGTAGTTTTATATGAAGGTGTACTATTTGTTGTCAGGGATCAGGTGATGTTTTTCTTCCTTGGAGCGTTCTTCCTTGGAGACTCACTTGTTTTCTTGTGTCCTTGTGTCCCAGCACCAAATGTGTGTGTCGTATTTACTGCATTCCTTTTCACACGGCCCGATTAATCCACACAAGCTTTGTCATCCAGTGAATTCTAGTTATTTCATATTTGTTCATAGTCTGAACATTTGCACTGGCTGACCCTCTTGTGATAGTTGACTGTAAATGCTTCAGGTTCGAGGGCTCACGGTCGCCTGAGCACCCAATAAGGGATGAACTGAACTGCTCAGTGTTAAAAGTCATTTCACTATTCAAAAGTCCACTCCATTACTGTAGCTTTGGCTAACCAGCTGCCTATGTAAATCAGGACACAGATTAAATCCCAATCACACTTATCTTATACTGTTGCTTGTATGAATCCCATACCCTCACAAGATTTCAATCTTCAAAGGGGTTTTTCCTTTTTCCTGCTTCAGGTGCTCCATGTTGATAAGCGGCCTATTTTTGTATGGAAAGATCAAAAATATCCTGTGTTAAATTCTTTTTGTGGATGGATTTGATCCCACGCCGTGTTATGATTATGATATGTCACATAAAAGTTGTGAGGATGTTGGTTAAACCTGTATTTCAAAGGGTTTAGTGGACAAATTGGCTTTTTATTATCTGTGGAAATGAATAATTTAGCAAATATGTATAGGCTTTGCTGAGTGCTTAGCATGGGAGTAATTGTAATTTGAGTATATATTTGCTCTACCCACAGCTGATCTTCACTGCACTACACACTCATTCTTTGTTATGGCTGAAGGACTCAACAAGACTCAGCAGACAACACATGACTTGAAAACAAGATTTAAATCAATGGCAGACCATCGAACTCTGCCTGTCGGGCCTTTCATTGTCTTCTGAACTGCAGCAAGACCCATTAGTGAAAACCCAGCCTGCCCCCGTGTCACTCAGCTTTTTTGTCCAGTTACAATGATAGAGTGGCTTGAGTCTGCATTTTTGTTTTCTTGGTGACCAAGCAACTGCAGTTAATCCTGTGGGATTTCACCGTAATGAACCACATTGATTTGCTCATTGATTTGTGTTGAGAGTTTGCAACAAGATTGAATGAGGTGTTTTGACACTGAAAAAATGTGTATTATTGCAGTAGAGTGGCCCGTTGGCTGTGAAACGCTGTGTCTGAGCAACATGGTTCCTTCTTATCCCCATAAAATCTGTATTCAGCTAAGATATACTGTGTAAACATTATGCCCTCTTATGAAACAGACTGCTATGAAATGCAGCCTTTATGTGTACAAAATCTGCAAATCTAAAACAAGCGAGTGTTAATGCATTTGGAGTCGAAACCAACATTTCATAAATCCAGGATGACTTCCAAGTATACATGTGCACAGAGGATATTATGGGGTACTGATTTACATTTTATAATGCTGTCAGTGCACCTTTATGTGCCAAAGTCCACTGCTGAGAAAATGCAAGAAATAGAGGCAGCAGCTCAGGCTGCCAAAGTTTGGGCCAGCCAGCAGCACTGCTAGCCGGGACAATAAACTCTGTGCTGCTGAGGGAGTGTGTGTGTGTGCTGAAGCAAGTTTCACTTGACTGTTTTTGTTGGAGTCTGGTGCTTACACTTGTGCAGAGGGAGGCGAGTGTGTGCCAAAGGGGAGCTTGAAACTGTCTTATAAAGATACACCAGAAGACACAACCGATGCCAATAGGAACAAGACGGCAGTTGGCTAATGAGTCAGTGGTTCTGTAATGTTACCACTATGGTCAGCAATAAATATCATTGGCAGGTATTATGGTTGCTACATCTAGTTAGCAGAGCTACAGTAAAACAGGGATGTTTACAGTGTTTTTCTTCCCCTTTCCAACTACACAGACAGTTTGTATTGGCCAGTATCACATCAGGCATTAGAGCAGGGCTAGGCCAAAGTTAACCCACCATAAGCTTGGATTTGGCCCACTGGGTGTTTTGTAGTGATACAAATGTATTATGTAATCATTAAAAGTTGTAATTTAAATTGCTGTTTATGCTGTTGTATATTTCTCTGAGGTAAATATGCTCTTTAAGTATACAGGATCACCAAAATCAAATTGTTTTATAATCTAAGTTACACTTTGTCCAGGAAGTCAGTCAATTAAGGGGTCCTACAATACAATTCAATTAGGGCTGCACCATATGGTAAAAATTAGGGGTGGAAAAAAAACACGGTTCGGTTTGTTTTGGAGTCACAGTTTCGGTTTGGTTCAGCATACCTTGTTGTTTTTTTCCTATTTTTTTATAACACTCCAGGAATACCATACATCAGCATAAGATATCTATCCTAATAATCCACCATTTACAGTGTTATTCTCAAGGACATGTCATGTCCTGTAGTGAAAGGGATTGTGCTGTTGCCCCTCTCCAATTTCCATTCTGCCACTGCTTGTGTCAGAGCTTCAGAGAGATGCTCACTTATACTCTCATAAAGAGGGCGGGTCGCCAGACCTTCTCATCTCCCACTCTGAAGTAATGTAATGGGCAGTCACAGTTAAGAAACTTTCAGTGGCCGTGGAGGTCCATCCATCTGTAGTAAGAGCTACGTAGGCTGTGTCGGACAATTCTTTGACAATTCCTTGTCGTGTCTCTTCATAAAGTTTGGGAATTAACGTGACGATGAAAGTGGCAGCGATCTGTCCTCCATGACTGTCCTGCTGATAACACTGAAAGGGGAAGCAGTTCATTTATGCAAAAAAAAAAAATCAATATTTTCAGATTGCATGCAGCTTCCTCTGGAGCCACAACAGGCTTTTTACTGCTTGTTTCACATATACAGCCATCCTCCCTGAGACCTGTAAACACACTTTAATTTGGAAAATTAGTGGAGTTACCTTTTCTCTACTATGCGCGGCAGAGAGTTGCTCTGGTATTGAGTAAACAGGTATTGGGTATCATGTCTCCCCTGGATGCAACACAATATTCAGAGTAGACACATTTTGTTTAAACATGTATTAATTAGATCCAAACTCAAAGGTGCAGCAAACTGAGTGAATGGGTATCTGTGTAATTGAATCAAATGTGTTACAAAACAGTAATAATCACCCTTTATCTCACCAGCATCGTGTTTGCAAACATGTGTACATAATTAATTCACCAATTCCCTCATCAGTGTTTTCAGGCTGTTTTGGGTACCGCTTTTTTAATTAAATAACCCCCAAGCACTGGAGCACCTTGTTTCAATTACACATCATACGAAATTAAAATATCTTAAAACATCATTACCATTAATGTGCACGTTCTCATTCAAACCAATTACAATCAACGCGCGAGAATCTCCGTACCTTTGCTGTCAGTTAAAATGGAGATGGTGTGAACAGAGCAGGCAAGAAAAAAAAAAAGAAAAGAAAAACCTCTGAGCAATTTTGTATCTTTTCAAGCTGGCAGGTTTCTCCACCACAAAGCATATAGGCTAATGGCGAGAGGCTGGAGTGGACCTGAAGCTCACACTGCTCTTCTGATGAATGCAATAGGGGTGATTTGGTCGGCCGCGCAGCGCTGATATCAAAGGTCCCTTTTTAGCTGCGACCGCAGCAGCTTGTATGAATCTCGCTGTATGTCTGTCAGTCTCAGAAATGCACAATCTTTCCTGGTTCTTCCTGAAGCATCAGAAGTCTATAAGATAGGAGTATATAAGTCTACACTCTGCAAACAAAACACCAGCTTTTGTGACTGCGTTTCTGAGAGAGACGGCACTTCTTGGCACCAGCTGAGATCAATAGCTTCGTCTGAACAATTCAGTTATTAAATTTGTGATAACAGCTGCTACAGATTGTGCCCACTTCATTAAAGTAGAAGTATAAATTGAAATAAATTTAATATGAGATTATAATTGGTTCTCAAAGTTGATATGGACGGGGTAGTGTCTTCATTTTTATTTAAGATATCTGAGCTGTCCCTCAAATAATCATGCATTTGCTAAACCCCTACCCTGAACATTTAAAATTAAATCGTAGCTTATCAACTGCAACCAGGCACTGTCAAGCTTTGGATTCGTCAACATGCAAATAACGGTGTGCGTGGGGCTCCGGTAAGAATCATTCTTGGCATTCTTCAAAAAAGTTTTGAAGGTGAAACGCAAGAGAAAAATGTACAGAGTCAATTAAACTGTGCTGTTTATCTGTTCCGACGCAAGCTGCGATCATTAGCATGTAACTAGTTACTACCTGTATGTGAGGTATCAGAAAATAGAAAAAGCCCTGCTCGTAAAGATTAGCACATCCTGTGTTGCCGGATCTCGCGAGAGAAACAAGCAACCACGTCTATGGAAAAAGCCCAAAAGAAGCGACTTTGTTCTAAAAAAAAAAAAAAAAAAAAAAAAGGCCTAAAACAGGTGAAATTACCGAATACAAGAGAGAGGCTGGTCAGTTTATACTGTATATAGTATAACTCCAAAGAAAAAAAGAAAAAATACTAAGAAATTAGTAAAGTATTAGCAAATAATGTTTGGGATAACAGTAGTGTATTAATTGTAACAATAACACAACCCAATAACAACGGGATTTCAACAATATCATTACACTTACTATATCAGATACTGCATCTTCACCTTTAAGTCGGCATGTTGAAGAAGATCTGCATGAGTTGCACGTATTTCTCACTGCTGAGTTTCTTTCAATCGTCCCCCACTTCAGGTCAAATCCAGCCATTCAATACAGTCTCTTTCTCCCACTCTTTGTTATTTTTCTCCCCATGTCTCGCCCACTTTGTCCCCGGCATTGTTAGCTAGGTAGCTGAAAAACTCCATAAATATCGCTATTTTGATTTGAAATGTCACCTATGTCTAAGGTTGTAGATGGATCCTGCAACAGGACAAACTAGGCATTTTGGCTTTATTAGACGGGAGAGACAGGAGACATGGGAGCGACCCAAAGAAGCGACTACATTTGAGAAATAAGCCGCGACTCCAATTGTATGCCAGTGACTTTTTTTTTTTTTAAAACAAGCCCATAGTGTCTTATAATGAGCAGACGTTGGCAGCCCTGAACACATCTACTGTGGAGTATGTCACCAATGTAGGAGTCTGTCCTGGATGCTATGTGTCCTATTAGTGGCTCTGTCCTTCTCGTTATTGTAGCCCAAGTATTATCTTCTGATAAGATCCATAACTTTTTGCTCGCACAAGGTAAAAACATATCGCCTTTCGGGACTTTAGGGGCTTTAGTTTACTGTTCAGCAACTGTTTTTGTCTCCGACAGTTTGAAATGAAGTACCTATTGTCTCTAAGTTTTTAAATCTGCAATCCTTATCATTTAGCAAGCTGCGAGAAGAGGTCACATGATAGGTCGACAGTAGGGGAAGCCGGGCATAGCAGTAATGTCTTTTTTAAAATAAGTCTGTTATGGTAACACAAATATAACTAGGTTATAACATTTCTGGATTATTTTTGTTTTTATGATTTATGGAGCTTAAACTCCTCAGATTTGAACTGCTGCCTTTACATGGTCAGAGACAGTATCATTAACATCCCTGCAAGCTTTTTCTGCAAAACTCTGTCCAAGTCTTTTTTCTGGGAAATGGAACAGCCTCTGCTTTTTCCTTATGTATCAGGAAAATGTGCTACACACGAATTAACTAAACCATAAAAGGCACACGCAATCATACAATACCTATCCAGACGCCATTAGCAGTGGTAAATAACCTCCCTTAAATCCCCAGCGCCGTTGTGTAGGAGTGCCTTTAGTGAGAATTACATCATCCTCACAGAGAGAGAGGAATGCGGCAGCCATGATCCCAGAGATGGAATCACTCAAAAGGAACACTGGGCATAAGCACAGAGCTCAGCGCGATGCGGGCGGACTGCAGCCGAAAATTGGCAAGTGACCCAAGAGACAGGTCAGTCCCAATTCACAGACAGCAAATTGTGTGGAAGGCATTGATTAATGGGGAAGACACAACTCGTTATGGCCTTGTGGTGTCATCCTCTGCCTCCTCCTCAGCGTCCCCGACCCTCTCTCACTGCTCAAATCAGACCAGTGGCTAAAATAACAGCTCAGCAATTGAACCTAGCCCATAATTAATGGCACCACTCAGGTGTAATTTGTGCACAAGTATCAGCTTATAGCTTAATAGAGGGCAGTTAAAGCTGAGCCAGTATTAGGTGAGCCGCAACACATGATTATGCAAATGTTGCATTATGATATGAAAGGAATCATGGAATCAGGAGGCCAGGATATAAAATCAAATTAACAAACGAGTTACTAAAAGGAAAAAAATCCTAAAATGCTGCCAAAATGTTGATTTTAAATGTGAAGAGCGTAACATATAATTCATAGCCAGTTGGTCATTTTGCAAATGACATCAAATGACACGTGAAGGCATTGTGAGGGAAACGATAATGATCTAAATATAAATCCTTCGGCTGTCACGCGCTGAGGTGACGGGTGACATATGATATTAGTTGTGTCACCTTTGACTATTCTACTGTATCACGATATAGGGACAGAGGAGGACACGTTCAAAAAGGAAAATGACAGTGGATGACAGATTGCAGCGCTATCCATCATCTCTGGTGAATCTATGAGCCTGGCCCTCGTGAGGATTCATTCTCCAGGAGACAATAGCCGACACGATGGTACTAAGTTTAGCAGCAGAACTAATGCAGGGGCCTGGCCTCTGGAAATGGATGCGGATTCAGGTAAGATGCACTAAGCTCAGGCTGAAGTTGGGGAAGTTGAGGACTGTCTTTTTGGTTTTTAAGCATTAGACTCAATAGACTCTGAGTCTAAAGAGTGGTCCGACATGCAAATGTTGGCCCGTTTTTCTCCTCACACTCCAATAACTTGGCTGTTTTTAGAAGTGTTGACAACAAATAAATAAATAATAATCTGTACACATAAATCATAACAGAATTGGTTTTGGACTTTAAGTTATTAGTAGTAACACAGGCTCAATCTTTGCAGAGGCTTTGGGCTTCATGCCCCCTCAAAGTTAAAGATGTGGGTTGCTGCCACCCTAATCCTGGAACGTGGTTGTAAAATCTGGCCAGGATAGAGTTTAGTCTTTTATAGCCTATAGAGACGGATTTTATGACGAAGCACAGTGGATATTTTGTAGCTCTGAACCTGTGTTTTACTGGCCTAACCTTGTGGATACATATGTGTGACATGGTCTTGCGGTGTGTTGTGGTAAGTAAGGGGAGTGAGCCACGGAAAAGTGCATGCTGTTGGGAGTACTTCAGACAGTTGAAAGCATGCTAAACTCAGATTGCAGAATAATACTTAGGCTACTGAACGGCTGGAAGTTACATTAACCTGTTACTATGTATGGTTTGGAGCCGCGGATCTGGAAAGGTAGGCTATTCGACCTACAAAATCAAAATCGCCTTGGACAAAACAACTGGGCGAGCTTGTGGAGCACAACCTGGTGATCAAATGTAATTTACCCAGCTTGTCAAGAACTGATGCTTTTAGATGGCAGCCGAACCGACATACAATCCCAAAGCCTCAGTATTCGAGAGTCAAAAATCAACTTTTCTTACAAATGGGACCTTTAACAGCAAGGGGGACAAAAATAAACACATCCCGCGGTTCCCAGAGGAAATTATTCCCTTGATCAGTCTACAAAAACACACTGGTTGTTTCTTGCATCTACTGCTGCTGTGACAGCTTGATGCTTCTTACTGCAATGGTCCGTTTACATGTGGGCTTTACACGATGTCTACATTGTGGCAAACATGAACAATATGTTGCTGTCAGAGTAACTGATGTTGCTTCTATCCTCTTCTTATGTCACTGAATACAGAACAATGGTACAATACTGTACCTACACAGTAACCTTGGAGAACATGACCTTAGTCTAATTGATAGAACAATTGCTTATTCTCCAGTTTTTAAAGTTAAACGGTTTCAGGATGAACAGATGGAACAACTCCTCCTGCAGCAAATACAAAGCCACTTCAGAATTAGAGACTCTGATTTATATCCTGTCATACAGCAGAAAATAAAGGAATTCATCCGTAACAGACATGTGAAGGTATGTGAGATTGCAGAAAAACAAATTTTCCCTGAAGGTCCCCAGCCTCTGTTATGATCTTGTGGCTGTTTGCAGTCCCACTGACACGATGTTGAAGTCTTGAAAGCTCCTGTAGTTTCTAGACAACAGGAACGCTTGATAACAGATGCACGTTTACATCCTCAAATCACAGCTGAACATGTGTCTCTAAGCTAAGATGATTTATTTGTCATATCTGAAATCTCAATAATTACTGACGCTTACTTTTGTCTCTAATAATTCAACGTATCATCAAGTGCATTCACTTTTCTTTGATTTCAAATCTTGTAAATACAGATTTTTTTCATCATCGTCGGTTTGGATCATTGGTAACAAAACAACCATTTTCTATCTCTATTCCATAATAATATAAGACTTCCCATGCTGCTCCCCAAATTGTTCACCACACACCGCACAGATTTACTGCCGTGCTTTAAAATGTTCAGCAACTTTTACTCTTTCACAATCTTGTGCACGTATGTCGTTGTAAAATGCTCCTGCCCCGCTGCCCGCGACGGCAGCAACGAGCCGAAGACAACTCTCTCTCCTTTATTAGGTTATTTTATCGGCCCTCTCAACAGCTGTGACAGCTCCAGCCGTGATCGAGTTTGGCTTGTTTTCACTACATCCCCTGCAAACTTTGACACTTGATTTCATTGAGGGAGATGGGATTTGAAAGGTGAGGGACACGGGTCGCCAAGCCCTCTTCTCCACGTTGTCTAATATACTGTACCTGCAGTGGATGTGAAAAATGCTTCTGTCTCCCCTCTCCTCTCTGTTGCCTCATTTCTCTCTCTCTCTGGTAGACAAATAAGAACCTGTATTTTCATTTATCTATTCAGGTGTCCCTCTGGTTTAAAAGATTTCTTGTTACCTGCAGGACTGTACAGTAATAAGAAAACAGTTATGCGTTTGATCTGTGACCACATAGACAACCCTCTTTTGTATTTGTTGTGAGCCAGAAAAACACATACCATACATACCATACTGACATTTCTACAGTATGTGAAATCACATTCACATTGCATGTTTATGACCTGACTGTCAACACAGGAGGTGGACTACCAAGCCTGTGACAGCAGTTCAAGGCCAATCCCATTTCAAAGTTTTACCCCTACCCCGCGTATTTGAGTGAACCGCTTGCCCTTCAGAACACAGTTACAATGAGTAGTGGTTGAAATCTCTCCCTTCGAAATGGGCCACCCCTTCAACCCTCGTACATCATCAGTTGGCGTTGATGGTGTTTGTGTTGGACATTTCCAACATGGCGTCTTCCACTGGGGTGATTTCTCTTGTGTTATTGTAGCAATCCTGCAGTTTATATGATAGAGATAGAAAAGCACAGACACTCGCAATCCATTCACAAGTCAGGCTATCAATCAAGTCATCAAATTAAAAAGACTGCTTTGTTACTGGCCGCTAACTTGAGCGACGCTTTGTAGGCTAACATTAGGAACCGTACTCCTAACCTGCCAGTCTGCACTGATATTAGAAGAGAAGTAACAATTGCAGCAACTTCACTGCTGGACTTGAGTTAAATTTTGGAAGTCATTAAAATACCATAAGGGACCATAATACATTGAAACGGCAAAGAGTTTGCATAACCCTTGCTTTGATGTGTGCATCTGAAACACCTCCATTTGGAGGGCCATGACACCCTTACACTTGTCCAAACAAGAATCTGGATACCACTACCCCTAGACACGAACACGCAAAACATAGGGGTAGGATTAGGTGGTAGGGGCAAGACACACATAATTGAAAGGTTACATTATACAGAAAGATTTAACATACTTGTGGTTTGCAGAGGTGTTTCAGCAGTAAGGTGCAAATAAATGTGGCACGAATGCTGCTATGTGATGTCTTATTGACCACTGTCATAGTGAATACCAAACACACAAGTCTGATGGTCAAAAGTGGAGGCAGGCTGGAGAGGGAGTGAATTATACAGACGGCTTATTCTACCATGCTGATTCATCCTGAACTGACCGACTGAGTGTAAAACAAGCTTCACTGGCTTTAATACCCACTGGTGGCTGTTGCACACAGTTGCACTGGTCAGTTGAGGACAGCATGCATTGCATTTCTCGAATGGGCTGTCCTTTATTCACTGATCTCGAAGACTTCGGGCAAGTTTCTCCATAGGAGCTCGCTATACTCAAGACTCTCTATGACCGGTGGGTTCCAGGCTCCTGGAGGTGTGGCTAACCTGCCATTTGTTTCACTACAAGGCGTGCAGACAAAGCCCTGAGGATCAATCCTCAGAGGGAACTTTCTGCACTCGACATTAAAAAGCTGTTTGCCCCGTGGAATGTGGGCTCCGGAGGCGGCAGTTTACCTGCTGCTCATCTCTGTCTCCAGGGTGAAAAGATGACAAAGTGAGAAATTAGTCTTTAAAGAGTAAGTACACCCGCACTGACAACCCTGCTGGTGCTGCCATACAGCAGTAGCTGCACGCTTTATCCCCCACCCTGCGCAATGCAGTGTTTCACAATGCATTATTTTGCAGCACAAGATAACAGTAGAGTATAGTCGCAAGTTCAGACCACACCAGACCTCACCCAGGACTGATACACTGTGATGTTAGCCAGACTTTGCACAGGGCCATGATATGACCCAGGGGACTGTGAAGCTACGACAGAAACATCTCTAATAACCCAGGTTACTAATTAATGTTGCCAAATGCACCATTTTCTCAGTTCGAGGAGGAATTCGTCATTAGTGAAACCAGAAGAAATCAGGAAATACTCTGACCAATGCCGTCTTCTAACCAGTTATTTCTGCAGTTAGACTTTTGTTCAGGGAATTGCATGTCTTTAGCGCGTCTCCCAAACTGCCAGCATTACAGCAGAGAGAGGCCTAGAGACACACCAGGTGTTCTGCCGAGACAAATGAAATCAATGACATCGATCAGACTTGGACATGCCGGGCATTATTTAGGTAGAAAAGTTTTAGACTCCTCTTAAATACTTCCGAAAAGTGGATGTTAAACTGTGCTTGTAATGAGCTCAGAGCGATGAAGAAGGCTTATTGTGATTGGCTGATTTATGTGCAAGAAGTGTGTGATAAGGTGAGTGGGTAAGTCAACAAAGCCCCATTAGAGACCAAAGCTTGTATGAAATTGAACTTCTTTTTTCTCCAAACACCGTCACTCTCAGAGTGATGCAGCCAAACAGACAAACAAAGTAGACTCTCCTCTGATACGCACCTTTAATATGCCGGCAGCAGCAGAACTGATTTTCTAACAAATGCTAATAAACAGCTCCTTTAATGACTCTTATAACTTCGAAACGATGCAGTCCATAATCTTATTTCTTGTTTAATTTGTTATTAACCCACGTTTAACCCACAAGTAAAAACTGCAGAACTTTCTAACATGATTAAGTTGCGAGTTGAGTGGAGTACATTAGCGGTGATGCTCATTTGAGTAAATTGCACAGTTGTCTCATATCTATTTCCTGGGCTGCTGTAAAGTGTTGTTTTGCGAGTGAACATCAGGGTTAATTCGCAATACGATGACAGACCGGAGCTGGTAGATGAGCCACTCATTATGCCACATAGCTTCGTTATGTTTCTGTAATTCAGCATCGAATTTAAGACAAAGGTCAACGAAAGTTTAACAAGGAAACAATGAGGAACTATCGGTGCTGTGTACATAATGTAATAATCATAAGCTCTGTCTTTCATCCGAGTCATACTGAATTTACTCTGACAGGTTAAACTTAGCTACTCTAAAGAAAGGAAAAGGCACTTTGGTAAAGTTTCAGAAGAAAAAGTTTGCTTGCGATGACTAAGCCTGTGTAGGTTGTGATTAATAAACCTGATAGATGCAGTGTTATTGACCTGGGATCCTGGTGAGATGCTAGTGGACGGGACTGATGTGGACTCAGGAGCAGGTGTGACCAAGCATACGGGTGCCATGGTTGTGAGCATATTGAAGCTTGTAGTAGATTTAAAAAGCTGTTGCAGTGGTGCATTAGAGAGACTGGTTTTTAGCAGCAGACAGCAGAGGGAGGCTGGGGACATCAGGCGCCGCTGGGGGATCTTTAGTAAATCATGACAAAGATAATCATTTCAATTCATCAGAGAGCTGATAATCTACTAGATCAATGAATTGTTGCTTCCGTATCTCAATGAATGTATGACCTTGTTTTAGCATTGCTGGCAGATCTCAGTGTGATATCACAAACCCACGCTGACCCCATCCAAACCCTGCAGGCTAGCTTTTTTTTCAGATCTCACTTTTTTCAGACCTCTATTTCTCTATGATGCCTTTAGAAATGATTAAGAGGACATTATTTTATCACAGATCAAGGATATTATGGAGGCAGTGCTGTCTACATGTATAATTGTATGGTAGATATCCAAGGGTGTACAGTAGGAGAAATGCAGAAAAAGATGAAAATTAGCTCTATCCGAGAAAAAGTTATGAAGCAAGCTTGCATATTTAGGAGGTGGGAAGTGATTTATGTCTTAACTGCATATGCTCAGTTGAGTTGAATGCAACAATTAAGTAGTCTTATTACGTTGAAGCCATTGTAGCCATGTAACTGTTGCTAGCTGAGACGATCTACTTGATCGATTCCCAAACTTTTGGGAGTATGACTCATTTACATTAAAAAAAATGCAAATATATGGCCCAGGTTTTAAAAATAGCAGCATTGTCCCTTTAATTTGCTTTGCACTTCACTGTGATGTTAGTTCAGCATCCTTAAACTCCAGTTGCTCTCCTCACAGCTCAGTAGTTAAAGTGAGTCACCCTGCCCCCTCATCTCTGAATCTTAAGAGACAAACAGTACAGCGATATTCACTTCATTTCCCTTCCCCTCACTTAACCTTGGACTCTCAGGGCTGCTTCACATAGAGCAAAAATTGTGAAGTCAGCTCATCTTCCAAAGTTCTCTTTGCATCAAATCCATTTCATTAAGGAAGTCGTAGCTGGAGCGTTGCCAGAGTATGAGAAAAATAATTAAGCGTTCTGTCGGCCATTAAAAAACACAGTTATTGATTATTTTGGAAGAAATGACATGACACATCTTGCAAGGGTATAAGAATATACGTGGGGATTATATTGGGTGTTTGTTTTTTATCCTCAGAAAACACAGTAGTGGGATATTTTGGTCTGGCTTCTAACTGACTGACAGAACGTGTTGTATTAACACTGCGATTCAACAACAAATACTCGCATTACATTGTTGTGCTCGACTTCCTGCTTAAGCACATACACGACTTGTTCAATGTGTCGGTGCTTGCACGCGTAAACTTTCTCAATGCTGCTCCTTCTTTAGCGAGATAGACGGCGGAAGTGTTTACTTTTCCCTTTCTCGCACACAGAGAGAATCTGGGCCATTGTGCTGCGAACCAATTACTCTGTCACAGCGCAATTATGAATATTCACTGAAAACATTAAATATTGATTGCTGTGTGTTAACTCGGAGCTTGAATGAAATTAAAACAAATATTAATCACATGCTGGCACGTCAGCAAACTTTATTAGACCCATAATGAATGCAAACAGAAAGCTCACAATTTTGGAGGACCCTCACCTCATTTATCCATGTCAATTTAAATTTTAAATGCTGCGGCATAAACGGCATAATTTCATCAATTCAGATTTTTGTATATGCACATCATCTATTTACTGTCTGAGCAAAGGGGGAGCTAGACCAACCACTTGCTGTGTAATTGCTGACCTTCCACACTTTGCCCTTCGATGAAAATAGACGGCTCTCCATCCTACAGCATTTAAAACTCATCTCAGCTTCTCTCTGTGGCTAGTGTTAATGGACCTCTTCACAGGGCATCTGTGAATCGTGACAGGGGAGAAAATCCAAATGTGAGGAAACGCCATTGAGTGTGTAACAGCAGTGCATTTTATGGAAATTGTATAAGATGTAAATGCAAAAGGGCACATAAACCGTCAAACTTCAAAACGCCCTTTAGTCAATGGACTACTTTTCTATGAAGCGTGGCAGATTTATTTCATTTAACTGTTGAAAAAATGTTACATTTGACTTTTTTTTGGTCCATAAATTGTTGGATGACTATTTCAGCAGGCCCTTTACCACACATTCAGTCGCAGCTTAATAGAAGTTCATCTTTTCATCAAGTCAAGTGAGGCAGTTATCGCCGAAGGTGAACACTATTGTGTAGAGGCAGTCAGATGCCTTTGCCCTCCCTGTATGACTCTTTATGAGTCATTCTTTGAGCCTCATCTGAGCCACACCTACGTCTATGCAACACAAACCTTGTGTGATGAAGAAGAAGACTTTGGGAATTAAAACTGTATTGACCATTGTGATAAAGAAATGATGTGAGGTGTGCAAGAAAACAGGTTTATGTTGAAAAGTCTGCGTAAGACATGGCCTTGACTGTGTGAATCAAAGAGCAGATGCAGGCAGGTTAACACATTCATTTTCTAGCTCAGTGGTTTTCAAATGTTTTGTGCCCAGGGCACACCAAAGGGCAAGAAAGATCTCAAGGCACACCTGTATTCATATCCATGAAAAATAGCCTCAACAACATCTGTTGTCTAATCACTCAGTACATGTTTATTTTCAGCTACTCATGCCAAATCAAATTTGACAAACAACTTTATTACTCATTAAATATTTATGAACAAAATGATTCAAGAATTAACATGAAACTCAATTTCACATGCAAGAACACGCACACAACTGCTACACAAAAGAAAATGATCCATTTCCCCCCTTGTTATCCTCCTTCATACTGGCTGTCAATCACTGCCTTTGTTGTGTCACGCTCTAATAATTCCCACCATCCGACAATTGCGTGATTCCTGGGTTCCCTGGAAGTTTTTTAAAGGGTATATCATTTGTCTCTGTATTGGGAAATGAATGAGTACTAAGTACTGATACAGTAAACTAATAACTCATTCTTCTTGTTTTAGTTGTCTATATAAATAATAATGTTTGGTTTTAACAGAATCTCATGGCACAACAGGACTACTTCTTGGTAAACCAGTGGGCCTCAGCACACCATCTGGAAACCACCGCACATTCACGGCATTTGTGAAAATTCAGATTTGTGAAAGGAGTAAGATTAGGAGCAATCACAGAAAAAAGCCCAGGACATGAAGGCTCTGAATCCAAAGGATACTAAAGAGCAACACCCTCCCCGGCCACAGTGTGCTCACTGTCGTCTGGCAAAAGATACAGAAGTATCCACTGCCGTGCCACCGGACTATTAAGTAGCTTCTTTCCTCTTCTTTCCCCGACTTCTTAACTGATCCTCAACACCCCACAGCAACAGCAACTTGCATTTCGTTGTAGAATGACATTGATTAAATGAACCTTGAAATATGCTCATTAGCCATCTGCTGAGAGTTAAATGAGAAGACTCACATGTTTGTACACTACATATAAGGCTACACACAGGAGCTAGCTTAGTTTAGGAAGTATAGCAGAAAAAAAGCCTCTGTCTATATGCTAGCTTATTTAGCCAGCTGCTAGCGGCAGCCTCATAATTACGCTTCCAGACATGTGAGTGCTTTCGATTTTCTCATTAACAAAAGAAAAATAACCTCATTTGCCAAAATATCAAACTCTTTTCACAGAGTTACTTAAAATTCATCCCCTCAACTTTGAGGACAAAAGCGCAGAAATACGCCTTTTGTTGTCACCGGCAGCACCTGAAGACCACGTTGCAGTCACAGTTGTCTGAGCTCAGCCTGGAGGGCAACTGTTTGTTTGGACTGTTAATCATCATTGAGCTGTAAATGGCCACTCTGTTGTGTGAGGGGAATCTCAGAGAGTAATCTCACCGTGCAGGACATAATCAGACACAAGGTTAATGAGAGTTTGATGGAAGCATATGCCTCACACACGGCAGTGGTATTGCACCATAATAACAGGGACAATGAGTTAATGGTGCAGGTCCAGAGGCAAACATAAACAAAACACAATCAAGAAAAATGTTGGGACAATATCAATTTAGTTTATCTCACTCAGTTGTCAATAACATCGGCCTGAAACGCTCGCCCAACTGTCTCCTCCAGTCATACTGCGTCTGATGGGAGCAATACTTTAGGGCGAGCACATGCTGTTGCGGCGTCTCATAGCAAGCCTTGATTACAATTTTCTGTCACCTGGGCTGATATATACATATTTGGCAGAATAAGTGGCATTACCAATCTCTACAACGGGGTGACAGATGATGGCAAATCAGGCTTGACAGGAAAGGGCCCTTCAGCCGAATGCGATCTGAGTCACTTCACTTCACTGCCTCCCAGTTTCCTATCATTCGATGGGCTGTAGCCTACCTAAAGCCCAGCTGTGAGGATTCTCTGCTCATCCAAGCAGAAATTTAACAACGTAATGACCAAACACTCCAGACGGATTCCCTACAACTGTGTGCAACACACAGGGGCGTGCAAACACATTTAAATGATTATTCACCAGTGCTGATTTACATGCTACAGCTATGTTGTGTATATTATTTTTGATACTAGGCCGTGCTTATTAGTGTCCATCAACAACTACAGTACATGACAACACCTGTGTCCCTCAAGGGGGCAATACAGCAAGAGACCCGTCAAACCAGGCAGCCATGACTCTGAGAGACAGATCTGAGGCGCAAATTGAAGTAGACAGCTTCATCGTGTCGCCTACCGCACTGTGCTTAACAGTGTCACCTGTGACACAGTCAAACTGCAGATCACATCAGTGCCATGTTAAGAATTTCATGTGACACACTTTAAAAATGTAGAGAGCAGATTTCAACTTTGTGTAGCTCGAAACATCTCCATCTGTGTGCTGACTCGGGGTATGTTTCAGGCGGCACTGTACAAAATTGTACAAACTGTTTCACAGAACAGCCTCAGAATTGAGGTAACGATCAATGGTTTTGATTACAAGAGTTGAAAAAAGATCTGCCATATAAGTTTGTTTCATGAACTTAAATAAACTTCAGTCAGCTACCCAATGAGAATTTTCCTTCACGAGTAGGGATGTTTTAGTTGGATGATACTCGTATTCGGGTCTTGTTTCAGCTGAGTACTCGCTCAATCCTCCACATTTTTGGTTGAGGGTTTAAACCTCTTTTTGTTGGGAGTCTTTACAGACGAGTAGTATTGCAATCAGGGCTTTGCTTATAAGGCTTTCTTCATCCTAGTCTGTTGATAAGGTTTACTAGCCTCACACGTGTCCTCCAAGCTGCCCAGTCAACCTGTACAGCCCATAACCTCTAATCCTTCTTTGGTTATCCACTGGCTTTCCATTTAACACCAACATGAGCTTGATATCTGTGGTAACAAGTAAACTAGCTCAACACCTATCAGATATATTTTACTTTATGCAATACAATGGTTTATTGCCAAAATCTTGTAAACCTTGCTTCTCACACTGCACTTAGCCCCGGGCTAAGGGAGCTGTTCTGGCATTCACACTGGCACAATCATGGCCAATTCCAAAGTGGGCTAACCCCGGCTTTAGCCGAGGGCTTGCTGGCTCCGTTCCGCAGCAGGGTTAGCCCAGAGTTTGTGGGGTTGTGCCCAGAAAATCTGTTAAACACAGGGTAGAAGGTGCCAGTGTGAAACGGGGCTAAGTAAACAGAGTAGCAACACAACATCCTAAAATGCGACCATTAGCTGTGGGTTCCAACAGACAGTTAACCCAGGGCTAGTAAGCGTGCAGTGTGAATCGGGTAGCCCTGGGCTTAGGTTAAACCTGGGTTAACAATCTGTGTGTGAAAACGGGCTAATCTGTCACTGCTGATCTGTCCATTTATCGACTTGTACTTATTATTTATTGGTCCAAAAGGAATTTAGGAAGGAATTTTTACAGTGTAATGATGTATTTTATCCAAGGGTTAATCTTGTTGTTGTTGTTGTTTAACTGAAATAATTATTTCTTGCTGGTGTATAATTGTTGAGAAAAGAGAAGACCAATACCCCACAGGAACACTTTCATGGCTTACCTTTAAAGCAATGTCAATAGTAATTACTGAGAAGGCTTATCTTTAGCCACTGCGTCATTGTCCTTCACAGGAATCAGTGTTAGCTGCCCCAAACACCAATTAATAGACGCAAACACCAACATCAATTATTCAGCTGGGACATCATGAGCAACATTTCTGCTGCATTCATAGTGCATCAGACTATCCTCATTCTGATTGAGTGAAGAAGCTCTCGTATATTCACCTGGCTTCTTCTAATTGATAAATAACGTGGACATCCTAACTATCATAAGATTGCCTGGAAACTGAGACTACTCAAGTGTATTTTCTGTTCTGACCTCGAGAGATTGGCAGTCAATTGTTGTAATTCCAAAAAACTCATTTTGAAATTGTCAAAACATCACTCTCCAACCTGCATGTGAGGATCACCTGCTCTGCACTGATTATAAACTCTCCTGGGCTCATCTCTGCATTCACTCCGGACAAACACAGCATTATAATATTTTGTTCACAAAAACCATCTCTTGCCGTTGCAGCGATCAAGCAGTCGTGTGCCTTGAATCATTCAGGCTGTAGTTGGGAAATGATGGCGAGCGTGACAAATTTATGTACTGATTCGGGTAGGTCAGCCTAAATAACAGTCTGGTGAATTTCAAAGTGAGCTTATCAATATATCAGCAACCATTTGGACTATAAAATAGTGATTGGGTGTTGCCTCTTAGCTGCCAGCGTAGTGCTGAGTTTTCACCTGGGATCGTAAATTTTATGTGGTCGCATACAAAAATATTCAGTAAATCTTTTTAGAACTATAAATCATTGAATTTGTGAAGGATGGATTGGTTATTTTCATCTGGCAAAGTAATATTATAATAAGTGAGGGTGGGAAAAAACTGTTCTTTTCCCACCTGAGTAGCTGTGCGTCCGTTAAAGTGTGCGGTCAGCACCTTTCAAGATAGTAGCCCTATGTAAATGTATAATTACAGAAACACTATTTGACTGCCATCAACTCCTCAAGGGCCAGCATTAATCCCAGAGATCAATGTTTCCAACCCCAGATATGCAGAGCACAGCAATCCATCTGTCAGCTCGGCCACCTTATCAGTCTACAGGGAGAGGAACCATCGATAATTACCTCTACCCACTAACATAATACAGACATTTCCAGGGGAAATTCACACTCGGTTGTACCTTTGGCTTGACAACTGTTAGTGACTTGTCGGGCAAAGAAAAATGCTGTTGTAATGAATTTCTTTATATGTTAAACTCAAATTGGGTTCATTTTTATTACCACAGTAATGGTTCTGAACTCATTGTACTGAGGCCATTAAGTTTATTTGTATAACTGTGTCCACCATCTGGAAGTGTTGGGTTTTTTCTATTCTAAAGCTGAATTGCAGCCCTGCAGAGAAACAAACAAAAAGCCATTGAGTTAACCTTACAAAACCTTACCAAGACCTTCAGACTTTAACCCATCACATTTGCCCCTTTTTATGCATTGAATATTGTCGTGTTTTTCCCCACAGCGGTTACTTTTGTTGCATAGTGAGTTTTCTGAGCCAAAGGATGCTGGGGACTTGTTAGAGGAGCGAGACAATCATGGTTAACTAATGGGCAAGGGTGAACCAAAGCATGAAGAGGCTCCATTTGGCACTGATTGCCCCCTGAAAAACTAACTCCCTTCATATCCACTGCCATTGTGAAACTGATGAGCTATGTCTGTAATCGGCTCCAGTGATTGGAGAAAACTGCGTTGAGGGGAAGTGTGGCCTTGATTTGGATAGGCAGCGACAGCTGGAAGGAACTCAGCATTTCCACTGTTAGTGCGCTAGGAAAGGTGGTCTACTTGTGTTTCTCTTGGCATCAGCAGCACTTTGTGTATTGGGTTTACAGGGGTGCAACCGAGCCTTACACAAACATTAATGACCAAGCTGGAAGGACATTGAAACACATTTCTGCTGGAACTGAAAGCTGACACACGATGCCAAAATGGGACTAAAAATGTTCTTGTTCAGATGTCTCTTAGGGGAGAGATTACCATGGTTAAATCCCAAATCATTGTTCTGCAGCAACTGTAAGTACATGAGGACACGAACACAACTGGGGAAGGAGAAAATGAGTTTTTTCTCTGACGAGTTACACGAACAAAGTCTGAAAAACAAGAATCAGTTAGATGAAACAGCTAATCATGTCTGAAACTCTGTGGATTTATGGATACATGACAGTATTTCTCATTTTAGAAGCAAAAGACTGACATGGGACAGCAGGACACATTTCGCAATGAGAGTAAAAAAAAGATCCCTCTGTTTTTCAGTGGTTAATGTGTGAGTGAGATGTTGGTTCTTCAAATTATTTACTACACATTACTCTCAAATTGGATGGTGCCATAGTGGCTTTATGGAGCAATATATCTGTTGCAGAAAAAGTGAAAATCCCTGTTAAGTTGTATCTCAGGCTCTGCTACTTCAAGCAGGCAGGTGACATGATACCTTCCTGCTAAGTGCAAAGGACAGTAATGCAAATTTGTAGTCAATGCGAGCTATAGAAGACAAGGTCTAGAACAAAGAACTGCTTACATCAGGGGCCAGGGTTGGGGTTATTGTGAACAAGGTCCAACTAAAACCACTTATCACCAACATTTTTAAAATCAGAGCTTAAGTATCCACAGGAGAATAAACAAAGATTTTTACTATGAAGGCCAAATCGAAGCAATAGGTGGTCTGAGGACCGGTCATGTTTGGATGCGGAAGTAGGCATGCAAAGCCCGGAGCAACACTGGTAAAGAGTCGATGTAGTCTGCCATAGTTGTTCCAAGCAATGCTGGTAAACTGGATACATTGACTGAATTGTGTGACTGTATGGTGGCTCTCATGACCGTGGAAAAGCAAACCCGTTCTTAAAAGGTTCACAAGTTAAACCAACTCCGAACCAGCACTTGGTTGACTTTTTTGGTAATTTGAGAGGGAACAGATTGGCAACAGTCAGGTGAAGCTGCCTCATTTTGCTCTCCCAAAACCTAGGCTTATTATGTGCTGCCTTCCTCCCAATTAAATGAGCAGTGCTGCCCTCAATGGTTCAAGAAAAAGAGTTGAATGTCACTACAGGGCCACCACATCTGTGTTTCCCATGTGTTTGGTCAAGAAATACAAGGGTTTTATTACCCAGAAAACCTCATTGTCCCTGCCTGGTCGACAATCTGGGTTATGCTCTTTACTGTCCAGCTGACTGAACACCTGACCCCGGTTCACACTGGCTATAAACCCAAAGAGCAATGTTGTCCAATGCATGTTGGCAGTGGAGCTGGATTTTGCAGTTTAGCCTGAGCTTTTTGGAGCCAAGAGAGTTGGCTGTTGTGCAGTCACTGTTGACAGTACAAGAACGCAGACTTCGTATGTTTCTGTTGATGCACAGAATTTCATTGGAAATTTTCAAAAAAATGGGACATGGGGCAGCAATTAACATGTGTTTCCATTAGAGGAAATGGTCCAACAAGGCTTTGTAAGAATATGTAATCAAATAAGCACCGGTAACTCATCTTGGAACTCAAAATGCAACGATTTATTAATGTGTTCGATCAAATACAACATTCCTGATACATGAGTCAGTTAGTAAGCGCTGGTGGTGCTGAGGTCTGTGTGTGTACCAGGTGAATGAATGCTGCAGTGAGCTGTGTTTACACTGCCAGCAATCCCACTAGGGCATCATTTATTCAAAAAACTATTTCAATCTGACTTCAGCACATCTTCTCTTTATCACCATGCCAACTTTTCTATCTCAGTTAAGCGTGTGAACTTTTTATGAACCTGATGTTTACCTTCAGGTTTTTCTTTGGCTCAAATTCAAGATGTGCATAAAAAGCAGTGGATGGGAATTCAGGTAGCTCTGACTGTAATGCACCTCCTGCCACTACAGAAGCCCGCAGTGTGTAACAACCTTTGCTCTGCTGACTTTATCCGTGATGGAAATGTGTAGGGGAAAAAAAGAAGCCATCACTCTGAATAGCCTTCCCCACATCAGGGACATTATGGCTCCGATTGCAATACCCTTTGTGCTTGCTGTCATTATTAAAATAGCAGTCAGTTTGATTGCACATGTGCTACATGGTTATTTCTTGAGAAGATGGCGCCTTATCTACACTAGTGTTATCTTTATAATTATAGAAGAGTATAAAAGAATGATGATCTGAACCTCATGTTCAGAAAAATGAGATAACTACATATGAATAAATGAAATTTTGGCGGATCGGGTGATTACAGTAACAACCTGTACAACTGTAAGACAGATATAATTCATTTGATGTGCCGACAGAGATAAGCAACTAGCCGCTGTGTGGTCCAAGTCACATATTATTGTATTCATGCTGAGGCAGCAAGTAATGATTCTAACTAGGCCCACTGCCATTAATGACCAGATAGTTTAGAAATGATAAAGTAGACACACATCTGTGTTCATGTAGTTGGCTTACAGAACTTTGAGAGTTTCATACAGTCAACTTAGTATATAGTAGGTATGTCTTAGCCCAGAGCAATCATTAGCCCTAGGCTATGAGTTGACCCTGAAAAACTGAGCTCCTTTTCACGGACCCAGGATTAACCTAAGCCCAGGGCTATATGATTCACACTGTACTTCTACTAGCCTTTAGTCAGCTCTTCACGAAAAATGCTGAATGTAGATATAGGTCCGTTAGCTTTGTGGAAGGATGAGGCTTAATCCAGAAGAGGGTAATCTATGCAGTCTGTGCAGTGCAGAAAGGTAGGCTAACCCCTACCTGATTGTTTGTGTTCGTGTTTATTTTAGACCCGCTTCTTATGCAAGCTATTCAAGAAGTTGTTCTTATTAAAGTTAGGGAAAAATGGTAGTTACAGCAAAGAAAAGCAAACATTAATTGAAGGTCTGTTGCATGAATGTCAGTGCTACACACCCATTTATCACTCCAACCTCCAGCAAGACTTTCTTTCTGCTTTGCTACATAAAAAATTACCATTGAACGTTGGCACATGATGTAAATCGTGAGGTGTGGTGATGTACGATTGTGTATTTAAATTAATACATAAGCAGATTGTTTGACCAATGTAATGTATATGGCGGATAGATACATATACCGAGATACAGAGCAACAACAGGACTCATTTCAATTATCTCCTTTGCCATTTGATGTAAACTAAGTCCATTGTTCATTCCCCTTTAAGCTCTGCGAGTCACTTTAGGGAACGATCTTGGTTTTTAGCAACAAAGTAATCCACAATGATTACCAGCCAGTTGCTGCCTCTGTTTACTGTTGGACAAGAAGATAACAGTAGGTTTATACAATTTCTTTCTGAAAACTCTGTCTGCTGTCTTGGGAAACAAGATGGATGAATGCGGCGAGAGTGAATAAAAAACAGTAAAGTTGTGGGCAGTAAAACCAACTGCAGAGTTTGGTGATAACTCTCAGAGGGTTCATCATTATGAGCGAGTACATATAGGCCTTGTCCTCGATCCATTATCAATATGAAACTATTGCTTAGGGCAGCTTTAAATCTCTAAGCAAACACAATGAGTTTCTGATCAAATAAGAAAGAATGTATTGAAGAAGAAAGTGTTGTACAAGTCGTTACTGGGACGTTTTGAAGTGCACAAGTCTTGATTTAATTCTAGAGGTCATATACATGTACAGTACATGTATGTGTGTACACATGTGTGCATTTCAGAGGCTGCAACAGTGCACACTGCTAGAGGGTCTCTGTCGGTGACCCAGTCCCTCCAGAGTGCAGTGGCCTAGCCTCGTCCTCCTGTCCTTTATAACAATGGGAAGGGTAATGGCCTCCCCAAGGCCTCCTCATTCAGCCTGATTGTGCTGCCAGGACCAGGCCAGCCATGCCATAAAACAATTAGCTCAATTTATCAACCTTACATCCACTATCTACGGGAGGGGGTAAGTGAAGGTAAGAGAGAAAAGTGGAGAGAGAGAGAGAGAGAGAGAGAGGGGACTAGTTGGACAGGAGGTAGGTGGAACTGGAGGTGAGTTACATAAGAATGATAAGCATCTGCTGTCGTTTCATCCGTCGATTGTTTCTCGCTGCTCAATTCAGCCTCGAAATGGCATTATGTCAGCTTTGATGAAGAAATATCTGTAAATGCTAACGAGGACTCATTGAGTTTTCCTGAATGAGTGCCACTGCAAATAGCTTTCACCTTTGAAAAAAGCAAGATTTTAACAAAACCTGAATCAGCACAGTATTAACAGCAGTTCTCATTAAATGAAAGCATCTCAAAGACTGAAGCTCCACTGCTGGAGTTGCACAAAATTAAAATTGTAAATCCTGACATGCAGATGACAAAATGAACCATCAGCGAAATATATATATTTAAAAAATTCTATAAGCGACACAGCAGGATTCTTCAGACATGTTCTTCCATATTTACGTGCGTACTACTACCACTATTAATTAATGATCTAGCAGCGTCTACATAAACATGGTAGTGATTCACGTTCTAATCGTGGATGGATATCATTAAAATTCCTGTATTTGCTTTGATGATTTCACGCAGCATCTGTGGCCGTGCGCAAAAAGGTTGAAAGACCTCGCTTGCATGCCAAAATCAGTCATTTAATGAGGTCAAATGATGATTATACAGGCCCCACACACCATAGCAGAATAAAATTATGCCTGATTAGCCAGCCAGAAAGTGTACATAAAAATATACATGTCACTGAAGATGAATAGCAGCCTGAACCTGAGGGAGAGCAGTGGACTTTTTATTTCCTTTCTCCTTCATTCCTCTTGTGTAACAGATTGTACCTGTAGTTTCTCTGAGCGATTGTCCGGTTCAACCCAACATCTGTCATGTCTGGTGCATCTCTATTAAATAGCTACTGTACAACAAGAGGGATGCTCGGCTTAGAAAGATGCTGCTACTTACTTTCCCATAATTAAACAGCCAAAAAAAACCCTGTCTGTTTGGTTCCTTTATAAGGGGGCCAGTGTTTGAACAACAGAGGGTCTGTGTGAGGTGAAATAAAGCTCATTGCCAACACGTTTTATTAGAAAGCGGACGCTTCTCCAGACACTTACATCATGTTAACGCGTGGAGGAGGTAATTATCCCAAAGCAGAAATAGCAGCTCATTACAAGAGTCATAAGAGGGCACAAGGTCTTGCGAAACACACCCGGTTGCCATGCCCCCATAATCCTCAGCTCAACGTTGGTGTCAGCAGGAAAGCAGTATTTCTCTGGCCTTAAATCATGCCCTCTACTCCTCAAAGTCTTTAATTAAGTCCTGATCGTCCTGATCGCCCTGTCCTCCGTCCCCAGTATTAGTGTGTTTAATTTCCTGCTGTCATATCGCCTTCCCTTTTGGATATATTATTCATCAAGCCTCTCCACTTCTCAGTGTTTCTGAGGGCAGCACGTCTGCTGCTACAGGATGACTGCTGATTTCGATCCATCGGCTCGGCCATTAAGGACGGCTTAAAACCATAATTCCTCGAGATATTACTCTCAGGTTCAAATGTCAACATTTAGATAAGAGCCCGGTTGATTCGGCGGATGAGGGATGAAGTCCTAAACGCCTGCTGTCTTGTGTTTGTGTTTTCATTAGTGGTGACTTCAATCTATTCCCAGAGCAAATAATGCCAGAGGAAAAGAAGACGTGTGCTGCAAGAGCGGTGGGAGTTGAGGAAAAAGAGCTAAATATGAAGCCGTGTCCAGGAATTCACAGATGATGCAGCTGAAAGTAAAACTGACTATTCGTCTTTAGTCCCTGTACCCAATAGTCTGCGGAGGCCTACGAGTCCACATTCATCATTCCTGTGCTTGGGTGATGAGTCAAAGTAGAACTAGAGCAGCCTATCCGCTGAAGTCACATAGATTGCTGCTGGTGAATCTCAACGATTTTTCTTTTTCCATTTTCTTTTCGACAACACCGCAGAAGTATCTCTGTCTGCTCAGAGAACCAATCGAGTGTGGCAACCGGCCACCCACCGCAGTGACAAGCACAGAATGAAAAACACTCTAGACCATGACACATAGAGTTAGGTGCCACACGTCAACAGGTTGTCTTATCGCTGCGCTCCGGACCGTGAGCGCTTGAGTGAAATGGGCAGAGAGGCTTTCTACTGTGAGATGAGTGGAGGCGACGGTGTTGCTTCTGATCTGGTTGGGTGGCTGAATACTGAGGAGATGCGGCCGAAGCGGAAGCTCGTGGGTCAACATGCCCGCCCAATTTTACAGTTGAGGTGCGTCGGTCGCCATACATGCTGGTGGCCACCGCAATGCTCCAAATACATCATCATTTGAGTGGCACTTAAAGCCACAGAATGTGGCGGAATGTGGGCACTGGAGTAAGTGTTTTTTTTTTTTTCCCCTCCTCTCGTTTTGGTCCCATATCCCTTGTTGTTATCGGCGAGGCATTTGTTCAGCCATCACAGCAACATGACTTGACAAAGAAATTCTATTGTAATGTCTCACTGTGACAGGTTTATAGATGGAAAAATGGGAGGAAGCCAATGAAGAATATCCCGACCCAAAGAGCAGAACATCTAGAGAGACAAAGGACTATTGAAAAAGACAAATCATTGATTCGTTTTCCACGGATACACTCATTTTGCGTATATGCTAATTCATGTATTTGGGCAGAATTTTTCCCATTTAAATGTGTTAGGTATCAGTAACTGAAGTCCTCTGCCAGCCAAACAACAAGAAAATGCAACAGCAATAGGCATAATAGATCACTGCAATGCAAATTACGCGTTCGGGCTGTCTAACCTGCCAAGGTGCCGTTAGCAGCATATGCTTGTAAACCCGTCTGTTTCAACTCATTTCACCACTGAGTTACTGCAATTTCCCCAGCCTCCCTTACATCCCCTGCAGTTCTGAGAGTTGAGTTGAGAAGGAATTCTGAATTATTTGTGCCTTCTTGCAAATTTGACATTAATTTCATTACACAAGGTTTTTCCTTGAAACAGTGTCACTTTTATCGCTTTATTGCTGTACTGTTGTTATTGTTTGTAATGCTTTATTGCTGTAATTTTTACTTCGAACTCCCAAGTTTCTATTTACTGCGGTCTAGTCTCGTCTTTACTTTCCGTCTGTGTTGTTTATATCTTGCTCTGTGAAGCACTTTGGGCTGCATGTTTGTATGAAAGGTGCTATAAACATAGAGTTGATTTGATTTGATTTGACTGCATCTTACTCGCCTTCAATTAGCAGCTGTTTGTACACACTGCTTCAACTGATTTTACCATTTACACAACATTTCTAATAGAAGACAACATTTAATGGTTAACATGTAAAATGTTTATAATAACAAAGTAAACTGAAACCAATATAGGCAATTTCTTTTTCATCTGTGGAGAATGTCCCTACCCTACCGATGACTACTCAGCAGTGATCACTACATTGTTCTCAGCACTCATGGGTTGGACCACACCCATCTTAAACCTCAGCCTTCATTTTGAGCTCAAATACACACCTGTACAGTTTTGTGACTGCGTCTTGCACCGTTGTGATGCTATCATGCAGGCAAAAATCTGTCCACACAGACATTTAAACACATGGCAAAATACTCGAGATCGCTTCTGTGTTTCCATTTCAAACTGTATTACCAGGATCGCATTGTGCCGTGATGACACACGCACGCTAACACGCACAAAGTCGAAAACTGAAAGCTGAAAACATCACTCAATTCTGTATGAACAGGCTCTAAGAGAAACAAACGTTATGTAGAAAATTGCCATTTTGTGCGATTTTGCATCCCCCCGCAGTTTCTGAGTGTCGTAAATACAAATCCCAGGTCTGTAACAATTTGTCGGACATAATGTAGGTGCTAGCTACAAACTAAACTCATTACGTCATTGTATGTTATTAGTTGAAAACTAACTACCCTCTCACTGATGTTACAAGAAACAAGTGATAGGGGGACTCTGAACCATCAAAATGATTTTGAAACTGTTATTTTGAGGTGAACATATCACAATAATGTTACTTGAAACTTCTGGTGCGTGTTGATGATTAGTAGCCTGTTGTGCCTACAAAACCTGCTACATATCAAGTCAGAAGTTTGAAAAAATCCAGGCAACATTTATATGTGAACCACACAGCATGGATTCAGTATCATGTGTAGTATTATGCCTCTTTACAGCAGCTGTGGAGGTGCAGATGTAACCCAACATTTTCCTGTGGTTTCTTTTTTTTTTCTGTTCATCTGTTTCAACCCTGCGATCTGACCGGTATTATAATGTCATAATAGCTAATAATCTGAAACATGGTGTGGGTATGAATTCTGGCTGGAATTTAGTTGATTCATAATGAATTACATCTGTTAAAATGTCAGACCACACCTATTTCATTCAGTGGATATTATTTTGAATTGCAAATGTCATTCAGGCTCCAGCCTGTGGAAAATGCATAAATTATTGAACACTTGCACACACCTGCCCACTTTAGCAGACAGATTAAATTTCTCTCCGGTTAAATCTCAATCGAAGTCGTTTTTACAAATAAAAAAAATATATTATCACTATTAATTATACAGGGTTTTGGCCTAAGGCAATGTTGTGGACTGGCACCAAATAACAAAACAAAACACATGACTAAAAGATTTTAATGGTGATGGATCATCAGGCTCATTATCGCTGCATCTGCATTGAATTTGTGGACTGCATGGGTTGAGTTCTAGCAGTGATTCTTATAGTAAGTAGATGTTGGGTCACGGTGCATTACTGCATTTACACACAAGATCAAAGTAGCCTGCATGCTGTTGTGTAACACTGAGCCAAGCCTGGCAGGCAAATACATAGTGTAGGCATTTGAATTTATTCAAATCCTCCATAAGCTCTGATCTTGAATTTTGAGGCAATGTAGAAAAACACACACAACTCAATTTCTGGAGAAGAAACGTGTTACATTACATTATATCGTGCATCGTCGCAAATAATATATGTGCTAAGCATTATAAGGGATTTATGAAACAACAAAAACATGAAAAGAAATCTTCTTTTTTCACTTGGGATTAACACCTGATTTCAACGGATATCGGATTGTGACATCAGACCAAAGTAGCGAGCATCAAAGCAAAACTTTGGCATTTCGGCAAATATGCTATTTGCCTTCAGGTGGGAAATTAGATAAGGGGATCAACGAAGCAAAAAAGAAAAAAAGAGCTGTAAAAACAACAATTAGCCATTTTACTGGTGGGTTATGGGGCTGACTATTACTCTACTGAAAGCAGTAACTTCTTGGAGGCTGTGTCATTTTTTGCACGGGAAAGACATAATGTGTTAATAAGTGAGAGTTAGAGAAGCTGGCAGGAGGATTTTGTTTCCCCCAGACGGAGCCATTCTAGCTGCTTCCCGCTCTTTCCAGTCTTGATGCTAAGACAAGCTAACCAGCTGCTCTCAGCCCAAGAGTGAATAAGAGTATTTCCAAAGTCAAACTTTTGCTTTAAGGCGTCCTGTAACTATAACAACAATAACTTTACAATATACGGAAATGTACAATATGTAACTTCTGCTGCTAGGGGGCTCTACATCAAAATAAAACAAAGGATGTCTGCCGAGTGTGAGAGCAGGTGTCGGCTCAAAACAGGCTTGAGAGTCTGGATTAATGCCTCACCCTCAAGAGAATAGACACCTGAAGTCACTTTGGCTTCCGCCGTTTACTAAACTTACGGCAAGTGTACAGGAAAGTAAACTGGTCGTGTGGGGCACAAGTAACACAAATAAACTGAAATGTTCCTGCTGCCAAACTACCAAAAACTACACAGGTATTGCACTCAAAGTGCTGAATACGAGAAGTAATTCTTACCTTGTATAAGGATGTTGGTAACGTTCCAGTTCTTCGGGTCAGTGATGTAGACTATTCACCCCATCCCCTGCTCGGTCAGCATTACTCCAGCACCTGACAGCTCGCAGGACCTGTGCCCTAGATGTGCTGGCACCTGCCCCAAGAGTAGCTTGTGGATGACAGCGAATACTTGGAGAGGCCAGATAGAAATCACAGTGCACCACGCCAGGCGGACTCTGTGTACGGTCCACCCTGTTTTGCAGGGCCACCTTATTGTCGCGCACCCAGGGGTCAGCGTTTCCTTTGTTCCCTCTCTGGTTCCCAACCCCGCGCCGCCTACAGAGGCTGCAGCTCTGTTAGCAGAGGCCCGGGTGACATCAGCTGGTATTTTTTGCCCACCCCGAGGCTCTCCCAGGTCGCCCTGCAATCCTTCACATTCCTGCAGGTTTGACACTTTCTTATATAAAGGCAATACATCAAGGGGAAGGAATTTCTGTCCTGTAAAAAGTTGGACGGAGTGGCAAAGTGAAATAGTAGATGGTGTGGAAAATGAAGAGAAATATAATGGCATGATACTGATGGAAGTAAGGAAGTCTTTCCAATACTATGTAGTATACTTAACCCGAACCATAATCTTATATAATTAGGCATGTTTGATTCCAACAGTACTGTTCCATAATATATATAGTGCTGGGCAATATATCAAAGTTATATTATTGTATGATATGAACTATATATCATTCTTGATATCATATATCATATTTATTTTAAAAAAGTACCAGTCGTCACCCCCACAGTATTGCTGCATTGTCATTATCGAGATATTTGGTAGAAAAATATTATGATATTTCATTTTGTCACCTATTACCAGCACATATAAAGTGCTTTTCAGGAGATTTAATCGTGATGCAGCCTGCAAATGTTGCACTATTTTGAGGCCATTTCATCCAGTTGTATTTATATCCTTCGTTCCTTTGATCAAACAAACTTAATGAGTATAATTGAAATGATTTAATTGATATGTTCATTCACTGCGCAGAGAGGCCGGGGCACATCTTACATATCATCTCTGTTCTATTTGAACCTCAACAGAAGGAAAAACTCTGCTCCATTCACGACACTGAGAAATCCCGAAATGAACCAAAAATGAAATTGCTCAAAACTTGGAAATGCTTGACAGTGATTGAGCTGGCTGAAATGGGCTTACACGGCACATTTGGTAATTTGCACACCTACCTGCTCTTCAGAGCAGCACAATTACAGAGTGTCTCGGGGGCCGTCAGTGCCCCGGCTGCACCCAAGCTGCTTCCTTCTCCCACTGCCCTGCTCGGCGACCGAGGTGCTAGCGTGAAATGGCTGTTAATTCCTTCTGCTATCTGTCCCGCGCAGAGCCTGTTTTAAGCCTTCATATGAATCTTTTTGCCTGCCGAAAAAATATAAGGAGTAAGGAAATCAGAAAGTATAAAAAACAGAGTGAGCCACTAGAAATGAAAACATCAAACAAGTATGAAATGCAAAATAGCATGAACCTTGCTTTCCCCCTCCATCAATGAGATTTAATGAGTATTCCACCTCCTGGCTCCGACATAGAGAAAAAAACATAATGAAGAAATAACAATTCAGAAATGACTGATAAAAGACAATCGCGACTAAAAATGATTTTGTCAGTGATGCCCCGTATTTGACTTCTCTCACTTCGCCGGCGAGTACGATGCTTTTGTTCACGAGGTTTCATCAGGATCCTTCAGCTACATCTTGTCAAGTTCTAAAGATCATATGATGTGTTTGTGTAGATTCACATAGTCCACCCAAATCCACCTTGATCATTACGAAGCCGTCTTCTTACGACAGTGAACGCAACTTTGATGTTGCCATTATCAGAAGGCCGCTCCGTGTTTTCACAGTCCACTGAACGTCTTTGAAACCGAGCCGTGCTGTCTGTCCTCCTGAAAATGCCGTTTCAACCCGTCATCGCTGAGTGATTGGTCAGCTGTAGAAGGGCTCTTCTATTGGAAGCCTGGGCCTGACATGTTGGCTTGCAGCAGCAGACGCGTGCATCTCAACACAGTGATATGATGGACATTGGCACCTGTCGTAACGTATTAGTCCACCTTCTGAAAGTCTTTACCACTGGTTCTGGGTAGTGCAAAGTACTTTCTCTGAAATGTTGGGTCTATATGGTATTTTACATTCTGTTCCTCACTTTTGGGGTTTGATGAATATCAAATGAATAAAGCAGTCTGCATATGCAGGGTGGACACAATAAAGGGGACACTTAATAACCTTGTGATTACTTTTAATTAGCTTTCAGTGGCATTTTTGAGCCTGTGGGTGTTGTTTGTTCAGTATTGCTTTCTATTATAATGCATTGCTGTTATTGTGATCTCTCCCTTGATGTTCACATCACCCATTAATTTCTGTGCATCCACCTAATTGTTATTATTGTCACTCTCGGCTCAGCTCAGCTGGAAGTGAATGAAAGCAAGTCATCAAAATGAGCAAAGTAAAAATAGCCAATCCCTAGATGATGTTCGGTAAAAGATGATTAGCAAGTTGATTGTATGAATAATGTATTCCGATGATGTGCACTGTTAAAATGAAGTCAGTGAGGCGGGGGGGGGGCATACGGCGAATTTCTTATTCTATTCCTGCGTGAATCACAAGGTCACGGGTCAAGACACTTCAACAGGCAAAGTTCCCCTTCAGCTAACTTGCAAAGTCTGTACAACGGAGAAAAATGATAAGGGTGAATAAAAAGAAAATCTTTTTTTCTAGTGTTGTGCAGATAACTGTAATGAATGGGCGTCTCCGAATCACACATTCTGGTCTGATTCATTTGAAATGCATTGCGGAATAAGCTTTGGGCTGGAGAAATGATCACCTGTACCTCCAAACTGCTTAGTGGGCAGGAGTGAATGATGTCAGTGGAGTGTAGCCTCTCTCCTTAATCTGTAGGTTTAAACTGCTGGGCAGCATAATACACTGTGATTGAGTTCGAACTCTCTTATAGTTTATGACAAAGCTGTTTTATTGTTAGTATGATTTCATCCTTAGTGAGCATTTTTTGTAAATACAAACATGTTCAAACAATGACTATAAATGCGCTCTGCGTTAGTTGTAGCTCATTCTGCTTGCACGAGCTCCCATACAACATACCTCTGTGGGTGGAGGATGATAAGGGACTTTTAATGCTTGTTGCATGCATGACAACAGCAGAGGAGGGCCACCAAGACTGCAGCTGCACAGGGGGGCACTGACAGCGCTTTGTTTCCCTCTACTGGTTATCAGCGCAACCCCCATCTGCACCAGGCACTCAAAATGTGCCGCCTGTGTACATGTTTGGGTGCACGCTCGATGTGCACACGTGCGTGTGTTTGTGATGCTGCAGAAGAGAACGAATAAGATTGACAGAGAGATTGAAATTGAAAAGCAGTGGCGGGTGGGAGGGATAGAGACACCAGCAAAGGGAAGGAGGCAAATGGTTTGTAAATATCGTACTCACCAGCGGCTCATCTCCACGGGTGATGTGTGGCATTCGCCTTAAATAGAGTTGTTGGCAAGAGAGGCGTAAGGGCTCAGCGCAACGGATCAATTGTGACAGAAATCATCTGCCGCTAGGTCGCATTATCCAGCAGCAGGTAGGATACGTCAATAGTAAAAGAGAGCATTCATTTCCAGTCTTTCGGCCTGTTTTCCAGCCCACGTTGTCAGCTTGGAGTGCTTTCTCAAGGTAACACCACAGTGAGGCTTTGAAGGTTTGCTGTGAGGCTCCTGCAGGGCTGTCAGCTTCCATGGGATCGTTTTGATGTTAATTGATTGGTTGATAGAGTATCACTTCCTGCTGGGTACTCCGAGGTGCAATTCCCCATTCCCTATTGTCTCCCCTGAAATTTCAGCTCATCCTGGCGAGAATGTCAGTGTCTCAGCACGCAGCCGGGTGAGCTTTCATACAATTTTCAGATCTCCGTTGTTCGACTGTTTGACTCGATGCCAAAGCGAGCCCACGGGTCTCACAGAATAGTCGGTCTGTGCTGTATGGGCTGCCCTTGAAGGAAGTGTTTATGTGTGAACCCTTCTCTCTCTCCTTACAGGTCAGCGAACAGCACGTGCATTCCCAACATAAACACACCATTGCACACACACGCGCGTGAATACGGCACACACATGCACAACACACCAAGGTGCAGACAAACATATGACCCCAATGTGATGGGCTGCTGCTGGAGTGGCTGTGTGAGGCCAAGGTCACACAGTCTCATTCCTTTATTCCTATAATCCCCTGTGTTAGCTGGGTGAGAGGCCTGCTAATGGCTAGCACTCTGTGAAAAGGAACTACTGCGTTAACATATACCCTAGAGACTCTCGCAGCCCACAGCCCACCACCCAGCGTAAGGAGCATAGCATGTGGCCTATACAATCCATCAACATGGCTAATTAGGCCCCAACAAAATCCCATTAGGAAGGGAACCAGAGATGTAGCAGTGGAACCATTGTTGAGATACTAAGAATACGATGAAGTCAGACTGCTGGGAAATTATCTGGCTTGTTTGAATCTTTTATGGAAGCAGCATGGGTAGAAGATTCGACCCTACAGAACTGCTAAAGTCAAATGAATTTTTAAGAAAGTCAAATCATTTCAGAAAAGACTTCAATCCCTTTTCAAGGTAGCAGAAGCAGAACTCCACTATAGAAGGACAGTGGACGGGAATTAAGAGTCAAGAAAAGATGCAGATAACCACAGCTCGCGGTTTATCTATTGGTGGCCATTAGACTATCATCATTTTAGAATTAATGCCCTTTTTTCTTTTCAAAATGTTTCATAATTACAAATATAAGTTCAGTTGAACCCTAAAGAAAGACAAGAAAAGTATATTTACTACTTTTACAAATAAAAGGATTTCTGTTTTTTTTTTACAATTGCATTTTACATTTTTTGCTCATGTAATGCAAAAACGTTCACTCTCTCTAAATAGAGTTTAGTGTCAAGCAACCTGATTGGTTGATCCACCTCCTGTAAGGAGATGGGTATCAACATCTGTCCACTCACTCAGACCACACTCTGAGTTGGTTTGGGTCACATGTGATCGCATCATTTTATCAGGGTGTACGCACAACAAGAAGCCACAACAACAGGCAGACTGGATTACACGCTGTCTGATTTCCATTTGGTTGATTTCCTTTTTTAGCTCTCTTATTAACCTGCCAGTGTTAGAGGCGGATGTTTGTGAATGCGCTTTGTTTCAACCAAGCATTAAAATAGTAAGTACAATATCCCCAGAATCCCTTACAAATTGTGTGATCCCAGAAAGTTGTTGCGCGTGGAGAAGCTCAACAAACTTTGCAAAATGACAGCCGCAAATTTGAAATCATTCAGATCTTCTTGTAAATTCAGAATCCTTGCTTCTTTGTCTTAAGTGCATCTTACGTCCCTGCATTTAGCAGCTGTTTGAATACACGGTTTCAACTGATTTCACCTTTCACACAAAATGTGTGAAAGAAGACGACATTTTATTGACAGCACACATGTCAGATATAGGCAACTTCTTTGACACCTGTGGATAAAATACCGGACTCCCTTAAAAAAATTGCTCAATTTTGTGAGCTGTTGAACCTTAGAAACTTTGTGAAACAATGTCTACAACAAATTCTTAAAATCTTGATATTTTTATTCTTAAGAGGGTAAGATCACCCTGGGCTACTGTCAATACCAGGTATGAACAGGCTCTAAGATAAATAAAAACTTTAATCCCCTGGCATGTTTTAATGATTAGTAGTCTATAATGCCTTCAAAACTTGCTACATATCAAGTATCAGGCTGAGAGCTGCCCACTCAGGGACTCAGGTAACATGTTAATACAAGGTAGGATTTCACTCTGACAGTCAGCATGCTACAGGGTCATATTTAGGCACATCGGTGCTTTTTCCAGACACTGTGCAGTTTGAGAAGCTTGAAAACTTGTGGATCCTTTCCTAAAACTGGACTCTCTGGATTTTATAAGTTGCCCAGATGTTATCATCAGCTACCTATTTGCACAATTGACATGGCAACATAACACGGCCATATCTGAGTGTATATTTAAGTGTATAATCTGCAAACTAAATTATGTCATTTGACACTCTTGTCTCTTACAATTATTAAAATTAAAATGCAGCCATGTCATCCCACCGTATACAGCAGCATACTGTGCTCTGTTGTGTTATGGAGCTCAGCGTGAATGCACATACAAATAGCAAAGCGACATAAATTTCTCAGATACAGAAGCAGATTTCATTTGTCAGTGTGATCTCAGCAGTCATATAATGTACAATCATCTACATCTTAATCATCAACCCTGGAACACTGTGAGCCAAGACGTCAGCGTGCAGATCCCCGAGTCACAGTGTGCTCCTCGACGGTCCATCTCCCAGATTTTGCTGCATTTTCGCTAAAAGACATGATCCTCATCAGTTGATGGATGTTCTTAAATCGAGGAGGGAGAGAGAAAAGACGCTCAAATAGGATTGTCTCTCTCTGTTCCCTATTGCGATCCCTCAGATCAACAATCTGTCCTCTAGGTAAGCGCGAGCAGGCAGGCAGGCAGCCGGGAAAATGGTTCAGATTAAAACGAGGTAATGGCACATTTGCTAGGCCCTTTGTGTGAGACGCGCGTGCAATTTAAGGGGCTGCCATACAGGACGAGTTAATATTTCATTGCACGCCAGGGAATGGGAATAGAGAGAGGGGGGAAAAAAATGCATATGTCTCATTTTGCAATCGTATTCGTCTCAGCAAATCAGCCTGAGTCAATGTCATTCCATAATGAACTCTCCTCCGGTATTCTGAGCGCTCTGCTGCCGTGCAGCTGCCTGCTTTCACAGCCACTGAACGTGGAATATATTTTGAGCTAGAGCAAAGGGGTAAGGGTCTCTCTCTCTCTCTCTATCTCCCTGCCTTGTCAAATTATAGACAACTGTTTCCCCCCGCCTTCTCTCTGTCCTCATTCTCTCTCCATCACCACCCCGAATTACCTGTTACTCCTCCCCCCCCACCGCCACACCCTCTCCACCCTCACCTCACCTCACCTTGCCTCGACTCCACTCTGCGCCGGGTTAGAGATCAAGATGACGGAGGGAATGGGAGGTTTTGATTGACTAAGATGCTGAGATGTAATCTTGAAGTGCGTGCTTGTGTGTGTATGGGTGTGTGTGTGTGTGTAAGAGAGGGGAAGGGCTGGGGCAATGTGTGATGCTCGGTTTATTGCATCGCAAGCTCATTTGTTTGTATTTTATACCTCATTTCGGCTCAGACGAGCCGGCTCCACATTCCGGCTGCGGGTGACCCAGTTTCACAACACTGTGTGACTCTCTCTCACTCTCCCTCTTTCTCTCTCTCTGTCTAATAATATAACACCCCCCCTTTTAATACATTACTTTTAGTAAATAAGCTGCACTTTGTGGATTTGATTTAATGCAATCTACCTTCAAACTAGTTCACTGAGAGGGAAAAAATACAAACTCCAGCTATTCCACTGCGATAGTTTCTGCCCCGTCCCCTCAGGCGCAGCTATGCAGTACGTTAGCATGTTAGCGCAGTGCGTGACACCACTCTGACAGCACTCTAAACATCAGAAGGACTAAAGCTCATCTAGGCCGTCAGGGATATAAACATGGGGTACTTTAACTTGGAGATGGCCTGTTTGTGGGTACAGAGGAGCATACAAGGAAGATAACACATGGGAGACATTAACATAAACTTTCTCTGTTTCCATGGTAGAGTGAGCAGTAATTGTCCTACCTGAAGTACTTGAAAACTGAGATTACGTCTCTTACAGAGACTGATGCCAGTAAGGAGCAGCACGATAACAAGGATCCCTTTGTAAGAGGCTATATTAACATTACCTCACAAGCTTTATTCTGGTATTATCTGCTGTGCTGAGCCACAAAACCCATGGTTCTGCATTACCTGCTGCGCGGCAGGTTTGCTCCTCCCTCAGGAGGTCCTAAACATTCCCTTTCTTCTCGCTGCAATCAGAGATAGCGAGCAAGTGAGTCTGCTGTTCCAGTCCAGGTGGAAGGAGAGCAGGTGGACAGGGGCAGGACTGCCAGGGGACCACAGGGGGCGGGAGAGGCTTAGTGGGTCACTGTGGGAAGGGTGGTGCAGCTCAATCATTCCCCCCACCCTAAGGGCACCTCAGAGCTATGCAGCTGTGAAAAGACTGTCATCCGGAGAAATGTGGTCCCTACACGTACAGTGGAGCATCGTGATAAGACATGCAGTGCACGCATGTACGCTGTCCATACAGGCACATACGAATGCGAGCTGACATGTTTTACACTCTCTGTCCACAGTCCATCCAAGTCCTCCGTATACTCCCCCACTCTCATCATCCCCCATTCATTTTCTCCATTGCTGCCACCTCCTGCAGCAGGGCCTGGTAGTAGCTGGCCCATGCCATCCATTATTCCCAGGCAGGAGTGCATTAAAGATTCATCTCTGCAGCTCAACCTCAAAGGAAAGACTATGACCCCTGGTATAGCTGCTGAATTATGGAGACCGCCAATAAAGTTGTTTGCCTTTGATCTCATTCTCAGTTTTCTCCCTCCCAGGTGAACGTGGACAGGTGAACACATGGACACACACAGAGGCACGCCAACACAAAGCGCTGTCGTACGCTCCACATTTCGCTTTTACTCGCCGCCGCTCTTCTTCTTATACAAACACAAACTTGGACTCATGTGTCCTCTGGATTTTCTATTTTCACTCTGTACTCCCTCTCCTCCGCCACTTGCCACAGGCACACAAAGATACACACAGAAGAATACATGAACAAGGAAAAATGAAAACAAAAGCATATCTCTGAGAAGATGATGATGGAACAATTATGTGAAAACAGTCTCGCCTGCCCCTTCCCTGCATACCAAGTGACTGTCTGGTGCTATAAATTTCACCCCCTGCCATCAAGCACAATCTCTGCCTCCCTCTCCCAAGCTAAAAGTGGCTCGCTGCTCCATGCAGTGGCAGCGGTGGAAACACATTTGCTCACACATGCGTATTGTTTATATTTAATCGATGTCGAGTGGAAGGTCCTGTTCAAAATGGCTGTCATTTGTCAAGTATTAATAATTCAGTCACACAAGCACAGACACAGGAACGTGCGGGAAAGCAAGCGCACGCCCACGCTGGATTGTATGAAGTGCCAGCTCACCTGAAGGTGAATACTCACACTCAGCTTTCATTGTCGTCTTCAGGCAGCTCCTGTTGTTTACGGCCTTGTGGTTATGGCGGAGGCAGGAACGGTGGACTGTGTAGGAGCTGACAAAAACGGTTGCTTCACTGGAAACCAAACATGAGCACAGAAGGAGCCTTGAACTGCGCTATCAGTCAAGGCACGGTCAGAGTTCATTTTATCATATGGTTAAAAGGTGGCTGTACTGGTGAGCACGATGGGACATTATCTTTCTACTTAATAGATTCGAGGGACACACACACACACACACACGCAAGTGTTGTGAGTAGCCTTGAAGGGAGCGAACAGATGATAGGTGAAGGTGGGGTTGTGTGCATGTGATGGGGGTGTCCCATTATCCACGTACCCAGTGTCCCTTCACCCAGCAGACACAATTATAAATCTGGGCTGACCTGGACAGTAGTCACAAGGAGGACGCGTGGAAGGACAAAGACATGGAAGCTGTGGTTAAATCAAGCTCTTCCGCCTTGCTCTTACACACACACGTGTGTGTATACACACACCAGACAAACCAGCCCTCATATCTTCCTTATGTGTTGATAGATTTGTGGAGATTGTTACAAAGGATACAGGTGTATGGCAGCAAAAAACAAGGATTCCCGGTTGATTAATGAGGTGTGACCAGCCCTCAGCGCTGTGTTCTTAGAGTGAATGCTTTTTCTCAGGGGATTTACAGGAAATGAAAAAACACACACACACACACACACACACACACACACACATGCACACACACAACACACTGTGGATAACTCCCTGTGGAGTTCCTTGCCAGCCCTGTGAAAGTGCACATGTTGAGTGGAGACCACTAATGGTGTGCTGTTGCCATACAGAGGTGTTGCACCAGTGATTTGGGAAGTGGAAGACTACATTCCTGACATGAGATGGATTCTGAGTGGCAACTTCACTGGTCAAGGGCAGGTGCATGCTCGAGGGCAGCAGGTGGAGGAAGAAGGCTCTAGGTGTCTGCAGTGGGAGCGACAGAGACCGGGCAACGGAGAGGGAACGAGGGGAATGAGGGGACAAAGAAAGTAATGGCCAAGTAATGTTGCGTTCGCACATCAGGAGAAACAAGGTGGTAAAAAGGGCAGTGTTTCTAAGAGAGAGGTAACTCTGCAACACCAGGGGAATAAGACTGTGTTTTCACACTGGTGTTGACTTTTTTTCCTCTTGAAGGTCGCTGAAAAATGCGCATATTAGAAAAAAGCACACACTCCCAAAGTTAACTTCTCTAATCGCATAATGAGCAACAGCGCGGCCTCAAACAAAGTCTGGTATATTCAATAAAATGTGATTTATTCATTGTATTCCCCCAGAGAGCAGCACAAAGACGGTGGTTTACAATCACTTACCACAGCCTAATGCACATTACCTATAAAAAGTGACACAGATGCATTTTCCGAGAGCATGTAGATGGGACGCGGGACCTGAAATGACATACTATTCACCGGTTTTGATATCATAATAGCTAAGTCATATTTCATGTGCGGCCAATTGTGCACTGCGCCTTTATCTGTGAGCATTATAATACATCAACCATCCCAAAAGCATTCACGTCATGCCTATAATACTGAAGGCGTCGAGAGCGCTGATGTGTGAAATAAAGGACAGCTTGACAGCACTTGAGCTGTCCCGTACGACCCATGCAGAATCGTCCACATTAGAAGACAATGGAATTCTCAGTGAGAATAAAATGCAATACATCACACAGTCTTCAGTGTGACAATGGGAGAGAGACAAAGGGTAATAAATCATTCTAGACTTGTGTGACCCTTTCACAGAATCCTTCTCTAAGTTTGTCATTGCACGCCACTACTGCAACCCCAAGTTGGCCCGAACATGTTTTACCTGTGGAGGGTTAGCTGTCAGAAAACTTAAGGAGAAGAAGCGTTGGCTTAATGGTTGATTATAACATTGGGACAACTTAAAGTTCCTATGAAACGGCCCATGGAGTGCTATTTTCTTTGGCGTAGTTACGTGTGACGGTATGTCACGCCCTACTCTCTAACCACAGAGTCGATGCTGAGCCTCAGTTCACTTTAGCACAAAGCTATCGGTATCTGTCAACCAGGAAACTGGCCTCAGTCGCCATTCGTGGAGGTCACATACAGCCTCGGTCCAGAGATGTTCATTGTGAAGTTGCAACTCATCAGTACATTTATTAGCAGTTACTTTAGCAACTAGTAAAGCTACAGTGTATCTGTCCAGAGTTTCTCAAGGCAGAGCAGCCCGAGGGGAAACCAGCAAATATTTTCTCCATCAACCATGACCCAGTTTCACCCAAATCCAAGTTGTATTTTTGAACAGTAATCCATAAAGTGTGGTGCTGAGCAACACACCACTTTGGCAGCGTTCTTCTTTTTATACATCCATGGCAGAGTCATAAAATAAAGACAGCGTTTATTTAACGTATAATTAATATACATCCCAGAGTGAAGGTCATCAGCATTTTTTGACGAGTTTCCACGAAGATATTCAAAAATACCATTAAAAATACCTTTGAAAAAGCTTTTTTTTGCCACTGTTGGGCCTGGTATTGCTATATAGATAATATCTCACCTATACAGCAATACCAGGAGCAAGACACATGTGATACAAACAACTTTAAACTTTCATAGCTGAAACATGAGCTGCAGGATAGATTTAAATCACCAGTCCAGTCTATTCATCACAGATGAATGATTATTAACATGGACCTGAAATGAAACAAACTTCCCAACGCTCATATTTATTAAACGCAATTTAAACGCTCCAACAGTCGACGATCATCATTACTGAGAGAATAGAAGTAGACACGAGGAATGATTTAGTCATGTTACATCTGAGAGTTGCGATCTGACGTTAACATATGCAGAAATCTCCTCCTTTCCTACTCTCGGCACAATCTGGGTTATTACCTCTATTGTTAATAGTCTGTTAAAAGTCAGTTGTTGAATCAGCAGTTTACCTAATGTAATTGGGGTCACGCTGAAGTGCAGGTAAATAGAGACCAAAAGCTAGCCAAGCTGTGTTTAATGTTTCATATAAATGTACCCGTGGAACGGTTTACGAGAAGCCTGCTGAATACGGGTTGATGGATTGAGATTTTACAGTACCGAACGCTTGTGTGCGTTAAGGGAATCAAGTGCAGGTGAAGCAGCAATGTCACCGTCAAGGTCATAAACAAAGCTTCAGATGCTAATTTTTATTGAAGGCCATTTTCTCTCCCGCTACCCTCCCCCGCTTCTGGTACTACTGTGTTGATGCGCGCTTGAGTACAGGTGTAGGGGAGTAACTGTTTGTGCCTTTCTGTGTGTGAACGTGTGTGTGTGTGCGAGTTGTCAAGGCCTGCAGATGTTCCTCCAGGGTGCAATTTTAATTCACACCTGTTCTCTCTTTCATAGTTCTCTCTTTATTCCTCTGCCTAATCTGCAGAGCTACTACTTGATTCTGCAGGGCCGAGCTTCCCCGATGGGTGCCTTTGATAGAACCATCTCCTTGGCGATCAGATAAGACGAGCGCTGCTGTTTTAGTCAGCTGAGCCGAACGCAGCCAATCGTCAACAACCCGCATCAGCTCCCTAATGACTGTCACACTGAATGCAGAAACAGGCCGCGCAGAGAAAGAATCAGGTTGGAGATCCTTGTCACCGTGTTACCTCCGCTAATTATGTTTGTTTTGTTATAATCCAAATTAATTGTTGTTATTTCCAGATTCTTCACACGGTCTGGGAAGATAATGGCTCGCTACGTGGCGGGGAGACAAAAACGAGCATGTAATTAAACATTTTTAGGTCAGCGTGCAAACAGTATCCCGTAATCCTTCGCCTCTGAACTCCATAATTTATGGACACCATTTCAGAGGCTGTGAGTTATTGCCCCCTCACTAGTGAATTTCATTGTATTCATAATGTATATCTTCTAACAGCTAACCTCAATTATATTTTTATCATTCTCCCAAACGAGGTAACCTTTCAGTACAACAATACCATTCTCCTCCGGAGCCACGCCGCTGCTCACAGGCATAGACCTAAATAAGAGTTACTGTAAAACAAGAGCAGGCTTGATAGAGAGCTATGTGTAGCACCCAATACACACACACACACATACACACGCACACACACACAGGAAAAATCAATATAATACCTGCATGAGGTCTGGCATTAGTGCGAAGAGAAATGAAAGCGAGATTTTGGTGGCGGCAAAAACAGAAAAACAAACCACTGTAATGAGTTCCTCAAAAGATCCAGATCTTAGTGAAACATTACGTCCTCTTAAACTGCAGACACTCAAATTGGATAACTGTTAAAACTACAACCATCCCCACATTAACGTAATGGGTTGAACTGTGCTCTGATGTAATGAGAGCTGCATCCAGCGTTGAGGGAATAGAGAAGGAGGGCGCGCAGGGCATTCTTTGCTATTTATATCCAAATTCCAGTTTGATTGTGGTAATATAACATTAACCAATCCTGAATGAACAGGGCTGTATCTACAAAGCACTGTAACTTGTGCTTAAGCCTGCGTGCTGCCTGCAATTGTTTTCCTGTCCTGCGCCCACAGAGAAAGAACAGGATAGTGGAAATGAGAGGGAAATCGGGGAACACAACTTAAAGAGTTCCTGATTTATTGGGCGAGAGGATGACGTATGTGCATCATCGTCACATGAATGCAGTCAGTGATACAGACTACACTGTCCAAAGATGCACATTGTGTTGAAAACTTCAGTTCATCTCGAAACAAATTCCTTTTTATGGCCGTGAGTTTTTCATTCTTTGGAAATGTGAACAACTCACACAAATACCAAGGGTTTTTGTAGAGGCATTCTGTAGACAGTCTACAAGTGAATAGAAAGGAACAGGGATGAATTAAGCTCCTGCATAACTTAATTGGATCCAAACAAATGTGTCCAAACCTGGCTACGTCTCTAAACCAGAAGCCCTTCTTCACGTCACAACAAAACTCCACAAAGCCGAGAGACGAGCAGAGAAGAAGCCTCCTCTCTCTTAACCATTTCTTTTGTGCCGCTATTGTGCCTCGGTAGGACCCTCAAACCAATGAGACTGAACCAAATTACGACACTTCAACAAAACTTCTACACTCATTTGAACAGAGCGAAAAGCACAAAGCGAAATGCGGTGCTATGTGGCCCCTTAAAAGACAGAAGAGAGTGGCAGATTACCTGACTATAGAGAATGGCATTAAATACAGAACCACTTTGACAAAGTACAGAGTCAGCAGGCACAGACGAGCTGTGCAGCCTGGCAGATATAAGAAAACATGGCTCCCTACAGCCGAGCAACTCAGCCAGCTGTAAAAAAAATAGAAAACAAGAGACACAGCAACACTTATGAGCAGAATGCACTAAATTCCAGCCAGTCAGAACAAAACATTTAGCTTATTCATACACAAACAAACAGAATGGTCTAGCTGAGAATTTCTGCAAAAGCTTCCCGTTTTGTTTTTACTGTACTGCTGCAAAATCTGCACAAAATGTGGCTGTATTTGTGGCTCAGTGAGAGGGTAGGATCACAGCGCTACATACACGTTCACGTCAGGTTTTCTAGACATGACATTTTCATTATGTAATGAGTTTTGTTTGTATTTAAGCAGCAACAATACGTCCGACAACTTGTTACACATCTGGGATTGGTACAGAAACTATCTACTGTGTATCGTAAACATCATATATTTCTCATGTCTTATTTTATTTTAATGACATTTTCTTTGTAGTTGACACAGATCTGTTGATGTCTCATTGTCTCACTTCCAACTATAGAGTTCATTGTCAACCACATACTGTGCACATATCACACAGCTCATACTGTGAGCACAAGATTGCTCTCACTAAATAAAAAATGTAGGAATCAGAGTGACGCGATTATGTAATGCGTTGTTTAGTATCATGTCTAGTATTAGTATGAGTCACTATGATTGAATGTGCATTTTTTATATGAATCACCAGAATACAAACAGCTTCGTAATCTCATACTGTCTTCTTATCATGCAACATTTAAACTGAGCACTTTTTGATCAAAAATCCAGCACATACAAATGTGTGCATGTGTTGGCAATTGGTTTAAGACAAATCCTGCAGATACATACAGTACAATACAAAGCCAAAGCAATGCATTGTGCTATGCACACAGCCCTTGGGGTCAAGTATTGCCCAATAGAAACATCATATCTAAATGTCAGGGAACATGTGGTGTGTGATGAGACTTTCCTCTAAACCCCAGTGACCTGGATGTTATCTTGTACACAACTGGTAGGCTGCCCTTCAAGGAGCACATCAATGAGTAAATATGTGGCTTTCCCAGAAAAGAAAACATAATCCTTGAGTTTGACGCTGAAGAGGCCTGATTACTTTTCTTGCTCTGTGGATTCGTTGTAAGCGTGGGGGCTGTGAGTCTTCTCCCTGGAGACATGCGGGGGACATCAGAAAGCCCAGCGCCTGTCATCTTACATCTGTCCTCTCCATCCCTTTCTCCTGTCATCGACGATTGGATCAGGGATAATGACTCTCACAGGGACCCTTTACAAGAAGGTGGTCATTACGCAGATATGGTGGAAGAGCCACAAATACAGCCATCCATGCGATGGTTAACAACGCGCTACAATACGGCAAGAAAAAACAGGATCAGCCACCAGTCATGTAACGCAGTGCATCATTTCTTCACCCGTTCCCCCCTCGGCATCAGTATTACACATCATGGAGAAAGGATATTCAGAGGGAAAAATAACCACATCAGTCATTCTTCCTGTGCAGATACACACAACACATAGCTCGTTAAATCCCTGCACCAGCCCTTTTACAACATTTGCATTCATAAATCAGTGGGATGACTGTGAATAGCCTCTATTCCCATATTTATTATTTCCCCAGCTACTTGAATGCTTCCATCTGGATTCGAGGGTCAAGACATCAACAACATAATGTAAAAAAAAAAAAAAAAAAAAGTCAACACATGCATAAAAGCACAGCAGCTGCTTGTGATGTTCTGGTTTTTTGGCAGATGGCTCTTGGCCATTCTTCACTCCGGATCACACTGCTAAATGCACTTATAGCTGCTGGAAAACAAGTCTTTTTTTACTATCTCTCCTCAGCGCTGTGAACACATCATTACTGGCCAGACTGCGAGACCTGGCAAGATGTAAGTAAACCTCAGAGAGAGAAAACAGCTCAGTGGTTATGAACGAGAACTCTGGTGTTTAGGTAGACAAAATCAATCTGTCGCCCCTTTTTACACAGAGATCCCACGACCAAGACTCATCATTATCATTTTGTTTTTTTACTGCTAATGAAACAATGTCGTCAATACTGGATTTTTGCCAAGATTCCTTATGCCAATATTTTCCGACTCATTTTTGCTGATACCTTTGGGGGGGCATTGGGTTTTGTGCCCCCTAGTCCTGGAATGCTGAGGCGAAATCTGCCCATTGTTCAGTGATAAGGCTGGAGCTTAGCCTATTATAGCCTATATAAATCCTAACGTGAGATTTCAGGATGAAGCACAATGAGTTACATTGTTGCTCTGAACCTGTGTGCTACAGGCCCATCCTTGAGAGTATCTGTGTGAGACGTAGTCTATCAGGTTTGTTGTTGGCAGTGGGTCAGTGAGTGTACCCAGCGACAGAATAGGTGCATGCCGTCATCTTGGACTGCGAACAGTGTGTGTTGTATTCACTGCCAGACAAGAGAAATAAAAAGTCTGTGTTGTTGAAACGTTACTACAGTGTCTCTTCCTGTATTATTCACAGCAGAGTTGGTGCAGACTGTGAAAAGTTAGCGACCAGGTACAAGACTTAAAGCTGCTGTGAGCGCTGTTTGTTTCAGCTAACTTTCTGTCCGTTTTTCAGTCAGCAAAAAGTGTGCTGTGATACCAGAACATGTATTTTCTCTTTTACTGTATGAGCAGCGTGAGGAGAAACATGTTACTTACCAAACACTCTATAACAGTAATTACTGTCGAAATATAAAGCTATTAAACACCTCCTTCGATAAGAAAATATTCACGTACAACAGCTTTAAGTTTCGAAGCCTATGAACAAGAGGTCTCCTGATTATGGTTTGGAGCCGTGGGTCTGAAAAGGTACTTCAACATGACCTTGGACAAAACAGCAGGGTGCGCCTGTGGAGCAGCACTATGCAATCAAATGTAATTAATGGAAAAAGCCATACTTTTCGCTGAAAAGTAAGAATAATTCAACTTCGTATATGCCAGTACCATAGAAAATAATCCACACACCATGAGGTCATCTAACATTAAATAGCAAAAATATTCTTCATAACGATGGAGTCTAACCGCCAAAGACTTTCTCATTCTCTTTGTACACATGGCAATACATCTTCTTGTTCGCTCAAAGAAATTATGAGTCTCTCCTGATCGAAACTGTCATGATGGCCCACTGGCAGATGCAGTCAAGAACTGCTTTTCAAAAACACCCTGCCGCCTCACCCTTTGTACCCAGCCGCTGACCTCCGCTGCTGGCTTAAAGGCAGGGCAGCTGTTTCTGTGCTTGCACCTTTTCACACCGAGCCACGGGACAGAATTACGGCGCGGCGGTCCAGCCTCGTACAAGGGGCTGAAGATATGTATGCTTCAGTGTGGAGTAAATTTAATAGAAATTTCATTCACATGTCAAGTCTTCTGAATGCACATAATGCACATATCGTCAAGTATTGTAGTAATCTACCACACACAATACAAAAAACATGAGCGTGCGTGAGGAATGTGCAGAGAATACATCAGCCTGATATTAATGCTGATTTACTGCCTTCATATCTTAATGTCATAAAGCCTCTTTCATTACTTCTCCCTCATCCTGTCTCACTCTCCACCCCTCTGTCTCTCCCTCTCTCTCTCTCTCTCATACAACTAACACAGCACACAATCTGCTGCTGCCGTTCAAAAGTTGCAGCATGAGCCACAGGCAAGGCTGTGCCACTTACACTCAGGTTTATAGTCTTGGTTTTATTATACACCTCCCCATAAGGCAGCCCTCAGAGACGATGACACCCCAGACACCTATTTAAAAGGCTTGGTGAGCTGCAGATGACGGAGCCCGGGCGGTGGCAGGTTGTCATCTGCAGGCCTTGTCTCTGTTTATGGGCTGTTAGAGCGTTTGAACCGCAGGGTCAGTCCTGCTGCGGAGGCACCATAACACTCCATCGGCACACCACAAAATGAACAAAAATAAATCCTAATGAACCTTTTAAGCCCTCTCGTCCATCCGTAGGCTAGGAGTGCCATGTGTAAAGAGATAATGCAAGAGGACAGCGGGAGAAGTGGTCTGCCAGCAGGGACGATGAGAACGGGCAGAGAGGCTGTCACTGCTTTGTTAAACCTGGTGATCATCCTCTGAGGTGACAGATGCTGAAGAGGTGATGTACTGGTGCAAGTATCGCGGGGCAACGCTGTTTGTTTGTGTAACATTAATGCGTGGGTGAGAGTGTCTACTTCTCTATGAAACAAAAACCCATGGCAGTCATAAAAATGTCCATCAATAAACTGTATTCATAGAGGAGCAAGAATTCATAGACAAACAATCATTTGAAGTTGCTCCACTTTGCTTGGGTTCACACTCCTGCTGTCAGCCGGTGGAGGAAGGCAACTAGAGACATTTAGTCTAGTACAAATGTGAGGTACTTGCACTGTTCTCATGCCTTTTTCTACTTCTACCCCACTACAACTAAAAGTCTACAACTCATTCTTGCACACGACATGAAATGTAGGTGCAGCTGAAACGATCAGTGGATTCACTGATTAACAGAAAATGAATTGGATATTATTTTGATAGTAGTTTAGTCATTTGTCATGAAAAATTAATACTTATTTTGAGGTTTGGGCGTTTGGTTTGACAAAACAAACATTGTGAAGGTGTCATTCTAGCTCTGGGTAATTGTGACAGCATTTTTCACAATATTTTAATATTTTCCAAACCAAACAATCAGTCGATTGATGGAAAGAGAAAACAATCAGCAGATGAATCCATGAAAATGATCATTAGTTGCAGTCGTTTACAGAATAGCTCCACCTCAACTAACCACAACAGTCAAATCGGGCTTTAATGTAATATATAATATAAGTATAACAGTCACAAGGGACATGTTTCTGTATTGTGTATTTTTACTTTAAGTAATTATTTCTGATTATTCATACATGTACTGTTATTTCAGTTCTTATTCAGCCTTTTCTTTTTTCCTGGAGTATTTTTAGGTTGTAGTTTGTACTTTACTTAAAGGTGCAGTATGCAAGAATTCAATTTTAAAACATTTTAAAAAACAGTATCAACAGAATTAATACAAATGTGATGTTATGTCAAACATTGTTGTATTTATTAATTAATATCTACTGAAGTTAGCATGCTAACCAGCTAGCCCAAGTGGCTTAAGGCTCCTGTGCTATCGGTGTGAGCTCACAGTACGGGCATACTCAAGTCAGCTGGTAGGACCTCTAGCTACACGGGCTAACTGAACTAACTAGGTAACAACAGCTACAGTTAGCAGCAGTTAGTGGTTACTCTGGTGATATGCCAGCCCCCTAATTCTTACATATTGTACCTTTAAGTAAAGGATGGGAACACTTCCTCCACTACTGCTGTCAGAATAGGGTCTTTAAATTAGCGATCTTATATAAATGTCCTTTTTCTAACCTCTCTGTGATCATATTTCAGAATTAAGGTCAACACAATCCAGTCCTGCAGGTCAGGTCTCACTGTGCTTATTATTCCCAGAAAGCATCGTAGAGCCTCTGTTTAGAGAGGAGACGGCAACACACACCTGAAGGGAATGCGGAAACACACCTCGAAGAAAGGAATGAGGAAATTAAGATTTACTTGACTGCTGTTATGATGGATGAGATAAAGAGGAAATCTCAGTGTTTTTACCGTAAGCATGTCGGATGTGTCTGACCTGGCACCGAACCTCCACACAAGGAATCTGCCAAGGGCGCAGGCTCAATTATTTCCCACCTGTCATCCCTGCACTACCTCTGGACATCCACCCCCAGCCACGAGGAGGCTGTGATCCATTTTCAGCTCTGCGCAGACATACACGACACCCACACTGCCAAACATAATTGCGGGTTGAAGCCGCTATAAAGTTGACTGTGTCATGTTTTATCATTATGTGAGGGGATGTTGTACCAGATCACAGATTAAAGTAAATTCTGTACTCTCGGTGGTATGTTGGTCAGAACTGCCACCATCTGGACAACAAAGGGGAGGAAATAAATTCTATTAAGTCTTAATCACCCTCTATTGTAACCTTCATTTCTTTTCATCTCGCTTTATTGTATTAGAGAATTATTTAATCACCTTCTTCACTTCAGGAGCGCGATGGTGACTACACCTCAGCTGCACCCTCCCCCCCAACACCATCATCCCCCCTCCACCTTTATCCCTCCACCTCCATCAGAGAACATGTGGACAGAGGCTCAGTGAAAGAGGGCACGGAGAACAGGCAGGCTGAGGAGGGAGGTAATTTCTGCTGTCTCACCTCAGCGCTTTCCTCATTCGACTCTGATTAGCTCCAATAATGTATCTCAGACTTTTCAGCTGTTCAAAAGGACGGGGGCTGAAAGGAAGTGAGCGAGAGGGGCAAGATGGTGAAGAATACGTCCCCTCCCTCACAGCCCTTCCACACCATTAATCTTTCTCTTCTCACTGTCGTCTCGAGAAAGTGATTATGGCGACTTAATTGTATTTGAGGAGTTTCTCTACATTGTATATGTTTTACCTTAAAGGAGGACTTGTCAGACTTTGGAAATGTAGATTAGCAGCGTATCCCCTTCGCCACTTAAACCTCAGGGATGACATTTGAAGTGGCAGTGACAAAAACTTGCACAGCATGTCGTTCAATATGTTATCAAATATGTAATATAATATAGAAAAAGTACATTTCTCTTGGCTTGATTTGATGCATGGATTTTAAAATAAATATGAGAATATAACAGAATGTTTGCTTGATAAATGTTTTTAGTTTTAATAATTTTAAGTCACTGTTGCATCTATAAGCTTGGAATAAATTAGCAATTGTTGATGAGAATTTAAAAAACAAAATAGCAGTTACCCATGCAATATTTTTGTGGCCACTTGGGGGCAGCAGAAACACGTTTTGAACACAACACTGACATGTCATTACATCTTGAGTTGATTTATCAGCTGCTTAGTCACACATCCAGCAGTTATGGAGAAACATTATCATTCACTCGGGGTGCATTTCTGGCCCTGTGGCTAATGTAAGTCCAGTATTCACCCTCATTTGATTTCTGTTTTTGGACTCCTGATGGAAATGTCTGGCTCTTTGGCTTCTAAAATTAGCTTTTTGTGTTCACCTGCTGCCTTCTGCAGCCAGAAGAGAAAAGTTGTAGGCAGGGATGTTAAACAATGAGCTACAACTCACTAAAGCCGAAGGAAATTGGAAATTCAAGTGTTAATTTTATGTAGGTTGACTACCTGTAAAAACATTTTTGCCAATCTATCAAGTAAATGTTGAGATATTTCACCAGGTAAGTGAAAACCACGACCTGCCACTGGTGTTACAGGAAAAGTTAGCAAATCCAATCCAATAGCTGTTGAGATATTTCACTCCTGCCATGCCCTTAGCATGGCTAGAACTGACCATACGTTTAACCAGTCCCTCTTTGTTTTCTCAGTTTCGGCCTCTAACTGCCACGTAGGAGATCTCAGAAACCAAATCACTGCAGTCTTCCTATTTAACGGTATTGTGCATGCAAATGCTGCAGCCATTATTGATTGAGTCAGCCAGGGGGCCTTTTTGAACAACGATGATTATTCACATTCAATCATTATTTATAAATGCAAAAATTGTAAGTCTGAAAGTGTCTGAAGACGTCAAAATCAAGATTTAGATCCATATATGCGGCTTGAAAGCTTCTCCTTAGACATTTTCCACACAGGCTGAGCAATGTGCACAACTCATAACACTTCAGACATCCATACAAGGCTGATTATCAAGTAAAGAATTGATTTTAATGGAGATATAAAAGCTCTATGATTTACATGTATAATTACATACTATTAATAAGTGTATAAGTTATTCATAGTATATGAGCCTGAAAGCAGGAAGTGGTGTGTAACTATGCAACACTTAAACAATATGTTGAATGTTAATGATGTAAGCGGGAGGTAATTCCTGTTGTCTCCATGAGAACATGTTTACCAAACTATTGTAGGCTTGTGTACACGCTACGTACAAAAACACATGCGACACACACACAGTGTCCGCAGGATACCCACTGGTCATCAAGCACTGTCTCTTTCCTTCAGCTCAGACAAAAGCTTGTGACATGTTCATTAAGCAGCAGGGATCCCATTACTGCACTCAACAGCCTCCCTGTCACAATGCTCACACATAATTAGTTACACATAGAGCCTCAGGAATGCTAATTGTTGCTCTCCTCCCCTCGCTCGCTCATTGCTTTTCCATACAGTTTCTCACATCCTCCTTCTTTCCCCTCGTTTGTTCGCTCCGCAGGTGGCGCGGTGTGCCACTTTTAGACTGTCAAAGTTGTTCAGAAAAGCTTTCAAATTACAGTTTAAATTTCCCTGCTGAGAAGCTATTAATTCATAATGGAAGGAGAGAGAGAGACGGAGAGGGAGAGTTAGACAAAAAGAAGGGTAAAGGTAAGGATGGCAGGCCGGAGGGCTCAGACAATAGTCACTTTGAGAAAGCAAATGTGTTTTTCAAATGTCCTAACAACACTTTCTGTCCACCTTTTACTCTATCGTCCATCTCTGGCCGCTTGTTTACGGGCATAGGTCAGCAGGAAGTGTCTCCTGATGCACAGCTCCTCAGTCTTGTGACTATTTGCAGTTTTGATGAATAGTAAGTCCAGTCCCGTGTGAAAATGATCTTTCCAAGAGTTCGGTCTGAAACATCATGAAGCGGCGGAGCCTAGTTACGCATCATTAAGTAATAGTGAATGGAAAACCAACTGTGGGCTCATTAATGAATCCATTGTTTGTTTGTTTTCCCGCAAAATCGCGTTGGTGCTGTCTGCCGCCGCCCTCACATTTCTTCTAATTGATTCTTAACGAGCCTTGATGAACTACAGTACCGCAACACAGATAAGGGACAAAACTCATATAAATAGTTCTATTATTGGGGAATAGTGCTACTATTGGTTGGTAATTTATCACTATATTTATAGAGCAGTGTTGGTAAACTACTGCTGTATGATCTACTGTATGAGTCATACACAAAAAAACATTTTCTGTCAGTAAATGTACGTGAAACATTAGAGCCTGCAGGAAAGAAAAAAGTATAATTAACTGGTTGTAGAGGTCGTGTGAGCATGGATGAGTAATGTAATGGTCTGAAGGGTGGCGTGAATGGCCATATAGTACATTAGTTACATAAGCTACAATATTTCCCTTCCTTGCATGACTCTGAAGTGTGAGATGGCGGGCTGAATCTCGTTCTGTTTCAAAAATAAAACCTGAAAGTTCAACTGACGCATAAATGTGGCTTTAACAGTCTGAGTTCAGATCAAATTGAGTATCTTCCATAGTCATTATCTTTGTGTGAGCCCCGGCTGCGTCTCCTCCCTGAGCTGCAGCGGCACAAAGAGACAATTTCATACTAAAAAGCCTATAACTTTGGAATTTTGTACACTCAGACTACTGAAGCCTTATTAGCTTCAACCCGAACTTCAGAATGCATTATTGCAGTGTGGATTTTGTCCCTTATCTCCTATATTGAAGTCGGATTCTGAAGGGATCGCTTGACAGCCACTTGGCAGTTAGAACAATAACGGCAACTCATAACTCCTGCTCTTACTCGAAAGGAAATCCGGGGGTTTTAGCCTTCTTGTCCCTAGATGGGAGTAAGGGTCCCACAAGGCAACTGTGTGAACAGATTTCCCCCAAAATGTGATAAATGCCAGTGCGATTCACACAGAATCCAAAAATCCTGCTCCTCACTTTTTTCTTTCACCGCTAAAACATGACGAACTACAACTATTACACCTCATTATCATGGGAGCCTGCTGTTGTCTGATTTATAATATTTCCCTGAGTGCATATTCACCTGTGAAGTGTGCAAAACTGCAATATATTTTCCTACAGTATATGACAGCAGCTTTTTACTCAGCAGGGGGGCGGGGTCAAAATTGATGAATCTGCCCTCCGACATGCAGTTTCACAGAATTATCACACTACCAGAATCATATGAACACAGTCGGGGGGCATCTAGTAATTTCAGGAAAAGGTTGACAGCTCTGCGCTACAGCTAATTCACTAAGACCAGCATATCAGCCCCCTGCCTACATTGTAGTTACCTGACAGTATGGCTCAACCTTTAAAGCTGGTAGTCACGTGGCATTCTGCTTTCAACAACTGATCTTTTCAAATGTAGCCACGCGTCACTTTTCAGCCAGGTCTTGATTGCAGACGAACCGCACCGAGTGGGGTTATGTTTCCATAGCAACTACTATACCCATAAGCAACGCCCGACTAATTACGCAGTCAGAAAATCTCGTGTACTTTTATGTCTGTTCCCCTGTCACTCTCTTTTTTCAGCACCGATTTCACCCAAATAATAAAGCACACACACTGAGCACCACTATTCTTGCATTGAACTCACTCTTGCATAGAAAACTGTCATGGCAGTTATTCAAGATAGATATCTTAATATTTCTCTCGATCCAGATCAAGTGGTGTTTTACTGATCAACGTCTCAGCCTCGCGCCCTTAAAATCTTTTGGTCTTTTACGCATTTCGAAATGCAAATCCTTCTTATTCGTTTGATAGTCTTTTCTGAGAAGTCTCCACTACAGTGAAGCAATTAGTGTGAGGTAGTTATAATCTTAGGTTGTACAAAAAAAAGCCCTGTAACAAAGGATTTAGTTGATTTAAGGATTTATTTATTGGTCTGCAAAATCGCTTTGATGTTAATTATTTAAAAGCGTTATTTACTACAATAAGACACCTGGATGAAATAAACACCACTTTACCTATTGACTTATATGAATGGTAAGTACATTGATATTAACAATGAAGACTCAGTGACCTTATATATTATTATGTCAAGTTGTAGAATCATTTGACTTCCTGTCTTTGATTGTTCTGAGATTCAAATGAGTTAAGTGCTCTTATCTTTTTTAGCCGAACCACTTCAGCCGTGGCAGCTTTAAACCCAACAATGAAATGTTAATTGAGGGTGAGAGCAAGTGGTTGTCAGCCACTTCCTAACAGTAACGTATTCATTATAAAGCATACAACAGTACAGTGTTGCTCTCCGTGTTCAGACGGTTAAGTTTTAGATGTAAAAGAGAGAAAGGGTTGGAAGTTCAGCTATGTGAAAATACATTTTTATTTCCTCTTGGAATTGTTCCACTGCTGTTCTTCTGGTGTGGCTCTCAGTGCTAATGATGTGTGGCCATTCCTTTGGTCATATAAAAAAAGTATAATTACTTAATCACAACCCTAGGGAAGTCCGGATGGGTCCTCGCTCTTATGAAGGCACAGTTTCTGAATATGGACTGTGTGCATCTCTCTGTGGATTGTTTCGATGTCACATTATTAATAGGGCACCTAGGGCTAGGGCTTTATAATTTAAAAAAAGACATATACATCTCACTTTCCACAACATTTTAACAACCTTTCAACCAATTTGAGCAAATCCAATGTGTTCACAAACTTTGCTTGTTCGCTCTGTGGTGTCAGACGGTGTGAGGATACAGAGAGTTAAAAAAAAAAAGATCACGCTGATGAGAGCAATGACAGGGAACCAAAACAATAAAGTTGGGAAATGTAAAGCTCAGTCACAGTTGGATTATTATCTTATAAAGCTGAAGGTAGCTGCAAAGTCGAGCACTTCTCATATATATATATATACAGGAACAGGCACTCAGCACAAGATCGATTGAGGCCAGGGTCTACCACACCAGGCAGGACTCAGATGCAGGCTGTGCGAAGATGCCCCTGAGACAATCCAGCACATAACAGCGGGTTGTAAGATGCAGGCTGGCAAGGCATACATGGAGCGCCCCTAACCAAGTGTCTGACATAGTGTACAGGAACATATATGCTGAGCATGGGCTGGAAGCCCCTAGGTTGAGGTGGGACTTCCAGATACGGACCGACGAACTGGTGATGGCTAACTAACCGGACATAGTTGTGGTGGACAAACGTCAGAAGAAGGCAGTGATGACAGATTTAGCAATCCCAAGCGACAGCAACATCCGGAAGAAGGACCACGAGACACTCAAGTAATACCAAGGGCTGAAAGAAGAGCTGGAGAAGATGTGGAGAATGAAAGCAACGGTGGTCCCCGTGCTAAGAGGAACACTGGGAGAGTGGCTCCAGCAGAGTCCAGGAACAACATCCGAGATCTCTGTCCAGACGAGCGCAGTCCTAGGAACAGCTGAGATACTGTGCAGCACCCTCAAGCTCTAAGGCCTCTGGTAGAGGACCTGAGCTTGGATTAGGGAGGAAGAACACAAGACTGCCCTTAGGAGCGAGTGGGGATTTTTTTTATATAGCAGCTTTTAAGATTTTTTTCCCCCTTTTTTGTTCTTTTATACGACATTCAGGCTGGAGGTTACAGCCTCTGTGTAGGTTTCAGTGTCTTGTTTTAAAAGCGAGGCAGTTACATTGATGTATTGTACCTGCAGTGGTTAGCAGGCTGAAAGATGAGCAGCCACTGAAGCCTGTGAAGAGCATTGTTGGTGGTCCAACTCTGACATGTGTTAATTGAAAGAAAAGGGGCTGTCACTCTCTGTGGCAAACTCACAGTACAGCATGTCAAAACAAACTGCACTACCTTCCAGTATGGTCTGACTTTCCTCCTTGTCTCTCATGTCTCCCTCTCATGCACCCTTCCTATAGGCCTCATTCAGGCCAATTCAGGCATTGCGGCAATTATCTGTAGGGTTGTACCGCTGCAGCCTAAACACACTACCCCCACTGAAATGAACTGAATAACTTGTATTCTTGCCGCAAAACGCCTGATACTGCGGGCCCTTACCTCTCTGTGATACATCCCTCAGGAGTTGGCAGAGATAGTGTATGTAGGTTATTGTAACGCTATATTAGCGGCACCATCCGTGGCATTGTAGTCAGTAACTGTCAGGGAGCTTGTTTCATCGCCTTCACATTTTCATGTCACATCAGTGTTGCTCACTCATCACATAACCTTGCTCTCAGAGCTCCCAGCAGTATATGAGACAACAGTGTCACCTACGGGCAGAGGGCAGACCTGCACCCTGCCTTCGTCGAGTGCACTCAAGCTTGTGGCCACCGTGCAGGTGGAAAGGTTTTTTTTTTTTTTTAACATCATTCACTCCAAGCTTTTAGCACCTGAATGCAGCACTTGTGAGACGTGCAGAACATTTGTTCTCCGTGCAGCGTGATCAATACAGCCAAGCCAGATGTCAAGCAAAACAGACACGGCGGAGCTCAAAAGAACAGGAAGGAGGATTGTGAATAATTCATCTTTTTTTCTGTTGCACTTCTCATTACTGTAATTACACATCCGTTGTTCTTTGACAAGGAGGAAACGTAAAATTACAGTTTAGGCGGTGAAATTGTCATTCGCAGCAGTAATTGACACTAATAAAATGATTTTTCCCTCTTTCCCCTCGGATCATATGCTAATCAAAATGTGAAGTATTAAAGAAGACACTAACGGGCGTGATAAGCAGCTAATGAAAGAGGGGAGGCAAGTGGGACAGTAATAGACATACTCCCGCTAATAAGTTCCTGTTCATTAGAGCATACAAACTGTACCCTCCTCCTCCTGTCTTGTCTGTTTCTTCTGACTGACAGCTTTGACAGCCTTTCCTGTCAAAGGGAAACTTTTGACCGCATCCTCAAATAAAGCATTAATATTTCACAGCACCACTAAGCAAGTTATAAGCCTCTTTATAGATGGATCAGTGGCGTGCTATTATTGGAGGGTGACATAAGCCTCTACTTGACTCCCTATTTAAAAATAGATGACACTGTCTATAATGCCAGCAATTTGATGACATTTTCTTGTGTCTGGGAGGATGTCTTCACTGCCTCTCAAGATGTTGGTAGGCTGACTCACACAGAGTGGAGTTGATATGACAGACTTTGATCTCTCCCACTCTGTCTCTGCCTTTTGCTATTCCCCCAGTGGACTTCTGCATATGTCGACCCACATCCACCCTGAAAAAGCAGAACGAAGATCCATGAAATGAGATGCCAAATTCTGCTCTCCTTGTGACACGGAGAGAGAGAGAAAAAAAAAGTGTGACAGAGGAAGAACAAAAAAAATACGGAAAAGTAGTTGAGGAGCAGGCCGAAACTGTTGGCTATTATGAGAAGTGTGTGACTTGAGTTCACCGCTGATGGGCGTATTAATCATACTGCAATAAAAGCTGGTCAGGCGTTCACAACGGGGACGGCACCACGGCGGCTTAGGTCCCAAATTACACCCTGGAGGCACTTTACCCTTTAAAAAGAGGATGGGAAACTGCTGCTGCAAAAAAAAAAAATCCAGAAAATAGCACCTGTGTTACAAATAGGAAGCAGACGGGCTGCGGGGAGGACCAGAGGTGACTTATAACCCATGCAAGGTAGCACGGTGTCAGAGAGTTGCAGGAGAGATCAGGAGTGGTGGGTTTTTACCATTAGGACTGGAGCGATCTGGCCTGCATGGGGAGATGAGGGGAACTCTCAGAGATAATCATGCTAACACTGAACTCCCTCATTACCTCTGAGGCTGAGCTGTGGGCAGGGGGCCAAGTCACACACACACACACACACACACACACACACACACACACACACACACACACACACACACACACACACACACACACTCAGAGTGAGAGTGAGCACAGAGCTAAGACAGTATGTTGATATCACTGAATGGAGAAAGGCCATTAATGTGTATTGAGCTGGGTTAATAATAAGATCTGTGGTAGTGACATATGATCACATGGCTCGACAGATCAATGTAATAATGACTTATATAAGCACAACAGTTAAGTTTATTTGTTCGGCATCGCCTTTTCTTTCCCCTCCACACGACTCTGCTGTGAGAGAAACCTGACATACTTTCTGACAGACTTCTCCCAGCTTCAGCCTATTATACAGTTCAACCCCGCTCAAAGTCACTTCAATTATCAACATGCTACTGTGAGTGCCTCTGGTCCCAAGAGGTATTGTAGCGGTACAAGGCTGCAGATCACATTTAGATCTCGGATCAAAGATGTTACATTTTGCCCCAAACCCTAATTGGCGTCAAGCAAAAAATAGACTGATTGAACTCTCTCTGATTGTCATCAGTGTGGGGCAACAACAGTTCAGTGAAAAAAATGCTGTTTTGACACATTTACCTCTGCATGTATGTTGTTTGTTTAATCTTTCTGGTTCTGATTTGGAAGAAAGGCGTGCTGTGCATTCGGTTGGTGTGAACTGGAAAACACGGGAAAACAGGACAAACATGTTTTGAGGAATTTGTAAAGAAAAAAAATAATCACCTTCACATTCATCGCTTTATTTACTGCTACAGGCTCACAGCGCAGTATGGCTCATCGGAACAGAGGCATGATTTTATCTTTCAGATAACAACGGCTTCGCTCAACGTAACCTGTCATTTATAGATTTGATTGTCCTCTTCAAAGACGGCTCGTCTTAGCACATGCCACATGAACCCTAGCAGGAAAATAGTTTAGCATATATGAACACTGGCAAAGAATTCAGACATAATAACAAAGCTTTTGATTACCCACTCCTATCATTGTTGTTTGACGCTCACTGGGATTTATGTGGCGCACACCACCGCTAATTGTCATTTGTCAGTCTCCAATCAGGCACCTGTGGATCACAGCATGCCGGCGGAAGCTATTTTAAGAGCTGATCAAAGTTTGATATGACTCTGATGATGTGAGGTCATCCATAATGTAGGTGAGGCTAAAATAGGCTTAGCTAAATAGTACCCGTCAAACAGACGTGCAGATTTAGTTTGCAAATTCAAAGCTGAGACGGGCCACTGTGTTGAAGAAAATTAGAGAGGTTTGTGAATGTGTAACCCGGGTCACGGCATTTCTCTTACAGTCTTTTCAGGCTCGCAGTCGCTGATATTTCTCCTCCGTGCGGTTCCAACGACTTTCAAAAAGGAAAGGAAATCCTCTCAGGGCTTCTTCAGCGCCTCGTTCATCATGATGAAATAAGGAAAACAAATGTTGTGCAACATAATGACACAGGGGAAATTTTCTCTAAAGGTTAAACACTATTTTGAGCAACTGTATGAACAATAACTTTAAGCAATTTAACATTCCCTCTGTAGGTTTGTGAGTTTGTTTGAATCCATGCCTGTGAGTGTGTCTCCCCACAAGTGTGTGTGCTTTTCTGCTCCAGTGAGCGTGTGTGTTTGAGAGCGCAAGTGAGATGGAGCAGTGCCAGTAGGGAATATAAAAGTAATGTTTGGTGTTGTTGGTGTGTGTGTGGGTGTGCATTATGCAAATACCTACCTGGTATGAACCTGGACAGGTAGCCAATTGAAGCGGGATAAGGAAGTTGGGAGGATAAAACACCCATTGTGGAGGGGCAGCACCCAGTGTGTCTGCATGCTTTCTGCTGTTAATTCAAAGATTTAGGAAGCTGAAGGACTGTGAACACCGGTCCTCCAGAGTACTGGGAGCTGTATTGATCTCTATTCAGCTGTGTTTTGAGTGGATCTGCGTGAGACGACTATCAGGCCTGGTTGGACCCCATTCTGCTGTTCTGGTAGGCTGCCATACTGGTGGTGGGCAACCAGCAGTGTTTTTCAGAATAACTGAGTGCAGTATGATCGAACTGAGGGCTGGTCTAAAAGACCCAATTTGTGTTAATGCCGTTAAATCCTGTCTTGTTTATTAACTCTAATTATATTTTTTAACATGCTTTATTTGGCCTTTTAACCTGTTGTGTTCAGGGTGTCTGCTTTACGGGGGGAAAAGGAGTTGTTTAGGCATGGAGTTATTTTTTTCCCCCCAGTGGATGTAGACCTCCGGCTATCTCAAATGTATTTTGGTGTTGTTGCAACAATTTTCAATTGTAGAGACATGCCAGTGTTAGGACGGTAAAAGTATGATTATCTGAAGAATCACACTGAGCAGCATCTGACGTTTTTCAAGAAAAACAGAAACAGTAAAGAAGGTAACAACGTTGCACATTTACCAAGAGACTATCTGATGAATGTGGTGTGAAAATTCTACGCACAATAACGCGTTTACTTTAATGTATTCCCCTGCACTCACAATTTCTCAACACACTTTCACACTGTCAACACTGCGCCTCCGCGCTCCGTTTCAGGCGATGGTGTCGCAGAAAGGTTGCATATCTAATGCCGTGGAATCAACCTCGGTTACAGCAGATAGGTGAAATAGAAAGACAAAGCAGAAATGGAGGAAGCTGAAACAGAAAAACCTCTAACTGAGTTAGGATCAATGTTGCGATAAGGCCACTATGACTTAAATGAAACCAACAGTCAGGAGACAGCTGACTCGATTCTCACTCGGACTTTGTCTTCGGCTTACAGTGAAGTGATTGTTTTCTTTATGACTCAGCTAACAGGATATTGATCACTTACTGTAACTATGTCTTTAGTTTTTAAGCGACATGACTTTGCACTGACGCAAACTATTTGCTGCTTTGTTGGTAAGATACTTTTTTGGCACTAGTAGACAGCAGTGAGGGTTAACACAGCATGGCAGATTGTCAGCCGAGGCGATAATCCACCTTGGCATGAGGGCAAGTTTCACCTATCTGCTGCTCAGGTATCTTAACCTTAGGTTGTTGTGAAGCTGAAGTGCCTGATCTTTAAGGGGATTCAGTGACCTAGTTCGATTGCCACAGGTGTGTTTGGCTGCCGGCAAGGTATTTACAGTTAAGATGTGTCACAGGGCTTGGCGTAAATGTGTTTATAACCTACCATAAAGGTGTTACCAAGAGCAGGTGAAGTATGGGTCAAGTAACAGTCTGGAGTTTTATGTCTCATTCAGAATCGATTTCCATGTAACTCACACAGAAACGTAAAACCGGTTATTGGCAGCGAACAGCCACAAACATGACTCAGCTATCTCGCATGTTCAACAGTCCTCAAAACAGTGGAGCTGCTGAAATCCTGCAAGCTTTATTTACATGGGATGCAAATATACTGGCAGTTAGGTCTGAAATATGCCTTCATTTACCTCGATATATGCACAGCACAGACGAGCCTTGAATATTCACTGTGAGTGTGAAGAATGAGAGGGAGTGCAGCCTATAGTAAACACTCAATCAGCTCACAAAGAAATAAGCAGTCGTAATTATGTAAAATCAGTGCGGATAATACGATAACATCAGTAAGTCGAGCAGCAGCAGCATGTTAGTTTCTATATCTTAAGGCATTTTGAGCATTTCCTGAAGCAAAGGCACGACGAGCAGTCCAAAACAAACCGTGTGATTACCGAACTGACAAACAGATCAAATGGAGGTTTTACACCGTGAAACATGCAAATACGTTTCCATTAAAACATAAAACCCAACTGACCCATGTTAATGGAAAGCTTACACAACCCATAAACCGTACTGACACAGAATTCCTTTGTGCTGCTGTTTCAGTGCCCTCCGATTGGCTTACTAAGCGTGGCAAGATAAACAATTTTAGATTTTTAAAACTTGTTTTAAAATTATCATGAAATATATGTATTAATTATTATTATTTATTCCCTACTACAAGGCTGCTATCAGGCTACGTCAGGTCAACTTAGGGAGGTTAGAAGAGGAGTTTGTTTTACTTTTGAAGCAGAGGTCCTTTTTCGAGAGGCAAAGCAAGCCCCCCATTATGTAGCTGTGCGTAACTTTAACTTACAATCTGATCTAAAAAGGTGTGGCCAGATGTGGAAGCTGCCTATTGTTCTGGGATTTGCTCCATCATCAAAAGACAGGTGGTGCTTCTTTTCCTTCCCAGCAGCTGACAACTCGTCAGTGGTAATCGCAAGTGAAGCAAATTAAAAGGCATGTTACTGGATCAGAAAAATATTTGAGTAAAGAGTGGAAAAGCACTTGTAAAAGCACTTGTTTCTTTAAAAAGCTACTTTTTTACTCGCATGCCTTTACTCACCGACCCCTGTGCGCTGGATTACATGCATTCATCGTTTTTCCTGTAAATCCCTCCTTCTGAATCCAATGCAGGAATGGCGGACTCCGCCACAAGCAATCTAAACTGCTGTATAGAGAGATAATTACTGAATGTCAATAAATGAAAAATGAAATGAAAAATTTCATCCATAACTTCAAAATCTCAAAAATAGGGTTGGATTTCAGGAAAATGTTAAGAATTGTAACTGTAATGTACATAAACATTCATTTGAATTCAACCAACTTAACTCTTATTATATTTGATATATTATTGTAATATTCTAATAATGTTTGAGGTGTATCCATGGAAATGTTTTAAGCATTGCTGTTCTGTGTGTTTCAGGATGCCCTAAGTCAGTAAAAGTTGAAACTTCTTTTTGATTTATCCATACAGTGAACTCCTCCTCTCCTGCCTCAGCCCCTGGGCCATGGTACATCAGAGTGCAGCAGCTACAATATGAGTATAACTTCATCCACCACCCTGGACAGCCAGCTGACCACTACCTGGGGCCCTGCTAACTCCTACCCTGATGGTGAGGCTCGTGACCCGCACTAACACACTCTACATGCGGCCTGGCTTTATGTACGCACTCTTCACTGACGCAAACCAGTTAATTAACTTGTCTGAATAATATCACTGAGGAAATATGACATTTCTTTCTGCTGAAGTAGTCTGATTGCTTTATATTCAACAATACAGTTCTCTCACTGGTTATGAGACTGCAATGCAAAATGAAAAATCATTTGACAATTAGCAGCTGATGTATCGCTCACCTATTGAGCCCAGGGCTTTGAAACACAAGGCATGAATCAGGGATTCCCGACTGAGAAATAGCTCAACAGCTCTTTCAGTAAACTGCTCTGCAGATTAATTATTGACAAACACCTTCAGTGGAGGAATTCATGTTTCCCTCATCAGAAGCACGTTCATTGACGAAAAACAAAATTAATTCACTGATGTCGAGTGCAGTTTTTACAATGTTTTCACACACAATCATTGCCGTCTATCCCCCAGTTCCGATGGTGATGTCTGGTTACACAAGTCGCCTGTGGCCTCGTGAGTCCCAGCCTCAGTTCTGGACGAAGTACCAGGTGTGGGAGTGGCTGCAGCAGGTCATGGACATGCACCAGATCGATGCCTCCAACATTCCCTTCCAAAACTTTGATATGGACGGCCACCAGCTCTGTAGCCTGAGCTACCAGGATTTCCTCCGTGCTGCCGGCAGCGTGGGACCCATTCTCTTCCACAGCATCACAGAGCTCAAGTGGGGCGGTGCGTCTGAAAGTCTGAGAGGGGATTGAAGGGGGAGGGTTGATTAGTCTCAATAAAAGAGAAGCTGGCTGATTTGAGTGTGTCTGGAACAGATTCTTGCTGAAGTGTTGTTGAGAAGGGATCACAGAGCTGGTCAGGGGTCACACTGCATGGTGCTGTGGAGGGGCGAGTCACTGCTCAAAGGGAAGGAGATGATGGATTTGTTGTTTGCTCTTGGTAGAGTGGGTCTCTTAACAAAGCACAGAGGGGATGTAGCTGAGAAACAAGCCATTTTTTTGATTAGAGCTCGAGGGTTGTTGTGAAGAAATGGGAGTTCATACACCAGAGGCTTTTCACTTTCAACTATTACTTTTAAATGAAGGAACTTAAAGCAATACATGATGCAAATTCCTGTGTTACAGTATGTGGTCAATGGCATCTCACCACAAAAGTAGTGACGGGAAAACCAAGCACAACAGGTTTAACCTCCATTCAATACGCCAAAGATTACCAAACCCGAGCACAGTGCTGCTATTGTTCCTACCCGTGAAGAAAAAACAGCTTTGTTTTATTGGGACGAGGTGTTACCTTTTCAGACATCAAATAATATTGTCATTTGTTTGTGATAACTATGGATAATCACCACAAAAACTTGAGACCATGGGGGATAGCACTGTGGGGATTGTGTGTGTCAGTGGTTATCAAGTTTAGACTACATTGCGGTTATGTTGCTCCCTGTTGAAAATTGACAACAACAAAAGACTGCAGGTAATTTCTGGGCCAATCTTTTACTCCCTTTAGCGTCCACTATTATAAAAATAGTAAATGTTGTGGCTTTGTTGGCACTGAAAACAGCACCATCCTGTTCAGGAGCTGTAAAACAGGATCTGCATACGCAATAAAGCGATGTTCTCACTGCTTCACCCTCAAACATGCAACCTGTGGCTCTAAAGATGCTTTGAATACTGTAAGCAAGGGTTTGGTCCGTAGCTGTTGGATGTCTCATCATGAATCATGTGAATGTGAACAATCATTCTTCAATAATAAAATAGATTTCACTGATTTGTGATGATAATTCACTTCCTTGTTCCTTCTCATCCCTGCACAGGCCAGTACCATGTGGATATAGGGCAGCTGGAACTCAAACCAGAATGTAAGAATCATCCAATCAAAACAAAACAAAGTCAGCACTGTCTTGACCACAGTTGTTGTTGTTGGCCACAGATAAATCCCATTAATCATTGTGTCCTGTTATTCTGCTTTCACTTATGTTATTTCCCTCCTCTTCACAGTAGACTTCTCCTGTCCATTTCCAGATGTCAGCTATTCACCAGGAGGTACAGTAAACAAACAATCTGCTGCATTATCTCTGTTATTGCTCAATTTGAAAATCACAATGTCACAAATAAATGAAATGTTAACTTTGTTTTTTTTTTTTTCTTTATTAACTCAGAAATCTACGATCCCTCAATCCACCCCCTCGCACCTGTTGCCTCTCCAACCCCTTCTAGCCCTGGTGAGGAATTCATGATACGCAACAAAACAACATAAGTAACAATAATTGATTAATAGTAATTTAAAGTTATTATACTTTAGTATAATAACTTTATAAGTGTAATAACAAGTGTAATAGTTAATTCATTGCTAACAAACGTAGTGAAATGTTTTATTAACCATTTACTAAGCAATTGCTTATTGTAAGGTTGCTACTGATATTGACAATACTTTGTAAATGATAATAAATGATGTGTAGTTTATCTATAAACATTATTTGAATGTCATTAAGTTTCAACTGAACCTTTACGATAAATGGTTTGCAAAGCAATTCATTGTTATAATAAGTGTAGTGCATTTTTTCTGATGTTGGGGTCCCATTTAAAACTAGAAAGTGTTTCCTAAAAAATGAAATAATATTGATAAAAGGATTCAACGGTAATTTGATTTCTCTTTCTTAGATATCAAAAGATCTTTCAGTCGTCCTCATCAGGTCAAAAAACACAGTAAGTACGGTCAAGACATGTTTACATATTATAGGAACATTTATGTTGTGATATTAATTGATTCAGTCTGAATATAGAATAAATACACACAAAAATGATAAATGAGAAAACAAACAAACAACAACACAGTTAAAAACAGTTGCATACAAGAGCAGACTACTTTGTAATCAACCTACTGACCTACTGGTACAATTCTGTTAAGTTTTAATGTGTCTTGTAGATTTAGTCTTTAGACACCGGATCGATATGTTTGATCCTCCTATTTAAACTACTTTCTTTGCCCATAGACCCGAGAGGGACCCACTTGTGGGAGTTCATCAGGGACATTCTGCTGAACCCAGAGCGAAACCCGGGACTGATCAAGTGGGAGGATCGGACAGAGGGGGTTTTTCGCTTCCTTAAGTCTGAGGCGGTGGCACAGTTATGGGGCAAGAAGAAGAATAACAGCAGCATGACCTACGAGAAACTAAGTCGGGCAATGAGGTAAGCCTGTAACAGCTATCATACATGTGGTTACATAAGTACAAAACCAGAAAGCAAGTTATCAATAACTGGAAAAAGTATTCATTTAAATTGAGATTTGATAACAAAGGCAAGGACAACACTTTACAATATGGCTCCCAAAATTGTGAGTAGATACTAAGGAGCGAGTAAAGAATGAATCAGGAACGACTTGATAGTTAATGAATAGTTAATGAATCTTTAATGAATAACTGTGGTTCGAGGTGTATATAGTAGATAATGATGACTTACTAGAGAACAGAGAAGGAGATACTATGAATCATTAGGTTCATGGTTCATCAGGAACAACTCATGAAGAAAGTAGCTAGTGTGTTGATCTACAGATATTTATGAACTGATCATTACCTGATGATTCATTACTATAGTATCCCCCAGCCCGCTCTCCAGAAACTCATCATTATAGTCCTCATTAACAATTTCTTGACTATCAAGTCAAGCCAGTTTTCTTCTTTACTCGTGACTCAGTAACTACTCACATTTTTGTGTATCTTGTTGTAACGTGTTACCAAGACAATTAAGACATTTTGGTCTCTCTGATTTTGATACCGTTCGTTGTGTTCAGTAGCGACTGTGGTTGCTTAATGTTATCATGTAGGCTGTCACTCAGCTTTTTTCCTCACTTTACCCTCAGAGGGAGTGAAACCTGGCTGCAGAAATAAAGGTCCTGCACATCCAGTACAGAATACATCCTACATGCACACAGGGTTGGTCTTTAGTTTGGTATTAGCTTGTAAAATCTGTGATGAGCAAGAAATTTCACACTGCATTGTGCCTAATCCAATTTACTAAAGCATCTTATAATGCACTTGCTACTGAAAAGAACCGACTGCAATGACTAAGAAATGTACTTTGAAACAACTTCGGATGCTTTCACTTATGTGCTTGACACCATTAAAAGTTACACATCCAAAACCAGTCAGCTACCATTTACCATCACTGATTACCTAAAATGGACTCATTTTTTAACTGCTGCATGTTCCTGCTTTTCTCCCAAACGGCCTTCTCCTCAGAAAATCTTCTTGTGCTCCTGCAATAGTCACAGCTTTACATTCAAATGAGCTTAATTTCATTGTAGTGCAAACCACTGGGAACTACAAAATGTGCCCGAAGGTATTGTCACTGTGACCACAAAGCTGATTTTCTCTTTAGTGTGGTGCAGCGAAAGAATTTGCTGCTTGATGGCATCACCAAACAGATACTCTCTGTTATGAATAACAAAAGCAAAGGACTAACAACCAAACTCATTTAGTTTCTCTTTCATTTGAGTTTATGGGATTGAAGTTGGAGGAAGTTTGAAAAATATTTTGAGAGGAAAGATATCTGCCACACAACAGATGAGTGAGGCAACTTTAACCTCTACTGACAAAGTTATCGATCATCCTCCAGTGGATGAACACAAGGAATAAAAACCACTTGGTCGGGGTTAGGGAAACATCATGTTTTGGCACACACAAACACAAACACCGCTTGTTAAAAACATCAGTGTTAGTCTCCACAAATACAGCTGAAAATTGTCCTGAGGTCGCTTTAAATTATCCACTGGTGTCATGCTTACAGATGTTTAAACTTAGTCTTGAACTGCGGTCACTGGCTTGCCAGCCTTGTCGTCTAACTCCACCGCCATCCACTATTTCCCACTATGGAAGTCAGGTCATAAACATGTAACATGAACATGATATCACATATAGTCTTCAGATGTACAAATGTATCAGTGGTTAGTTGTTAACTTTTGGCGGCTAGGTTGATAATCCAACATGCTTTCTTTAACAAATGCATAATAATCCAATTAAGCTTCTTACTCAGACTGATTGGAGGGGAACACAACTATGATAACAAAAGTGAGATGAAAATGCCAAAACTCTATAATTGTGTTATTGTCAACAAATCCTATGGAAAAGGCCAAAACCAGCAATGCTGTAGTCCTTCTCTCAGAATGTCAAGGTGAATAAGCTGGATACGCAAACATTACTCTTACTGGAGGAACGAATGTGTGAGGGACTATTCTTAGCCGAGTGTCCATGTGGGCTGGATACACAGACAATGCATTTGTTAGTGGGATTATTTCACCAGGCACAAATTGTTGTAATTCATCTCGTTCAGAGCATATTTATCAGACATGTTGTTTGAGGGGGGGGAAAAGCACTAAATTGTTGTTATTAATCTGATTCAGACCATATTCATCCGACATGAACGATTCAAGTTATCACACTACATCACAAAAAGTCATTTTGAATTGAATTCACCAGTCGGTTCATCTGTTGCTCTGTTGCAGATATTACTACAAAAGAGAGATCCTAGAGCGGGTAGACGGACGCAGACTGGTTTACAAGTTCGGAAGGAACGCGAGAGGCTGGAGGGAGTCAGAGAAGTGACGATTTCATTAATTTAATGTGTTTTCTTTGAAGTTCTATGCAAATGTCATGTTTTATTGTAGTTTTCATTGACTGTTTTTTGATAAAGAGTTGTTTGAGCTGTTTACACGTTGTTGATAACTGTATCTGTTTGTTTTGCTTTTTAAATGTATCCCTTTGCTGTGTGACTGCACTGAGACGTTCTTTACCGTGCCTTATTAGAAACATGCTTATGAAAAAAACCTGTGTTTACATAAAGAAAAGAAAAAACGAGGAGCTAACATAAAACACGGTGAATCCCGTTTCTCTTACATTTTTTTTCCCCAAAGTCCCAAAGGAGCACGTTTTGCATTCAAAACACGTGTTGCAGAGAGACGTGGATGTACAGTGAGTGTTTTGACATGTGTACTGTGAAGTGTCCTTTGGGATGGGACGCTTGATCACTGCAGGAAAACAACATCATAAATAATAATAAATGCATTCCATAAGCACGATGCAGCAATGAATTGATAGAATACATAAACAAGCAGGAAATGATTTGTCTTGTGTTTGCATTCACTGAGCTGTAAAAGGAAAACGTGTGTAAATGTTTGTTAATGTTTAATACAAATAAAGCCTGTTGTTTCTATTTCACGAAGGTCATGTTTCAGAATGCAGTTGTACAATTTGTATGAATCAAAAAAACGGACAACGGACTTTCACTCGCTAGGAGAATAAGAAGTATTGTTCTGATCGATCAGCAAATCGCAGCTCTTCTCGCTCGGCATTTTGGAGTGTGACTAAGATCTACTACATTTAGCTTTGAATAGTCATCTGCATAGAGATAGTCCAGGTCATCTCTGTTTTATCACATCAGTGTGAAATGCCACGGTTAATTGTTCAGCAGTGCGTGCCACACAGCTGCCGGGCTGGTTCCTGCAGGCCTGCACGACTGGCTGGGCCTAGATGGCCAAACCAGATAAAAGCAGGGTCAATAAAGGGCTCCTTTCTTTGGCCTGCGTTTCGCAAGCAAATCCGTGTCTAATCTACACTCCAATTTATCTGCCTTTTATAAGCCTTCTTTACATAGAGTGGCATTGATTGACACCACGCTCTGTTATTATCTTTTCCTGATGGCTTCCAAAGTTTGCCCACCGCACCGCTGCTGCATCTCTTTCAGTTTCAGTCGCTCTGCTCTCACACTCATCAGTGTCGCTAACCAGCATGATGGAGGAAATGACACCACATGTCATTATCAAGAGCCACATCATGAACAATCTTCTACCATCAGATCTAATGGAATTTGTAAACAATTAACAGAGCATTTCTTCCTGCGAGCAGGAAAGTGTCTCTGATTAGAGGACTTTGCTCTAATTTTGTTTTCTATCGACGACCCGATGAAACACAGAGCGCTGATATAACCGGCGACTGCCCCTGATTGGGTTGAGATAATAGCCACTGATTGCAATATTATTATATTACATGAGAAAAGCAAGCAATGCGATTGAGACTGAAGTGCCATCATATTCCATTGTTTGGATTACGTGACGTAACGCACGGCAATCACACTTTGTAGTTTCTCCAGAGCAGCGCTTGTCAAGAGCCTTAATATGACTCTTGTATTAGCAGAGCATTCAAAATGAAACGCAGCTGCGATTAACATGTCACTTAGTGAAAAGTCATTAGAAGCTTAACGATGACAGTGAAGATAAGTGTAACTGCCACAAACAAATGAGGTAAAGCATCATGAACAGGATGTGCGTGTTAGTTCGCCTCACATGCTTCACTGGGTTTGATTACTAAACCAGTTTACATGAACACTGATGCAGTACAAAGGGCTGAACTGGGAGATTAAAGCTAGTTTTCATGTCAGTGATGGAATATAACTAAGTACATTTACTCAAGTCCTGCATTTACATACAACTTTGAGGTACTTTACCTAGTATTTCAATGTTATGCTACTTTATACTTCCACTCCACTTCATTTGAAGGAGACATATTGCACTTTTTACTCCACTACATTTAATTGGTAGCTAGAATGACTAGTTACTTGGCAGACTGCATGCTGCATCAGATTAATTCATTATTCTGATAAACAGAAAAAATGCCATGTCAACGTCAAGTATACATGTAAATACATGTTTAATTTACTTTCAGTTGTACTTTTGATAGTTAAGTACATTTATTGTCAGATGATTACTTTCAATACTCAAGTACTGTTTGTATGGGTGACTTTTCCAAAGTCAAACAGCACATCTTCACTTTGAGTATGACTTTTTACAACACTAATCGGAGGCATGTGGCCCCAGTTTCAATTGAGCTGTGATATGGGGACGCGTTTGATGTAACTGAGTGAAGATAAGTGTTCAGTTAGGCAAATCTAACCTCTGCAGCACAAAGAGACCGGAGCTTGATTTTCCTACCAGACCACTGGCCTGTGAATGCAAACCCAGGCTTTACATGCCGTCAGTGCGTGAGGATCCGTGACGGCCCCTGACATCTGATTCAAACCAGATACCAGCTGTCGTGTGTCAGGAGTTCTGAGTTTGATTTATTGAGGCTTATGACCTCAGCGGTTCTTGAGAATTGACTTTTAGCGAGAAAAGTTGGTGTATTGTTCTCAGAAATTTGGGAAAGCACCGTTAAACCAGCGTAACAAGTACTGACAAAACATGGTCATGGCACCAGTGGCTGGCACTGATGGCATGAAGGCAAACATGCAACCAAACCGGTTGTAAACGATCTGGGAAGACACACAAAAAGCACAAATGAGAACAGATATTTGATCCACAAGTCTCACTTTAGTGGTGAGTGTGTTTGCATCGCAGACACCTGTCTGGGAAAATGACGGCGACATGTACAGGTGAAAAAAATCTATTTACCTCCTACACTGTGTTACCCTAGGCTGCACTGACGGAACAATGGCTGCCTTTGTTTGGCCGAAAAACAATATGCAATATCTGTCCCAAGTGCCTTTATCTCTTATTGTCTGAAAATTATTTTCAGATTTGAATGAGCCACGCACGGCTATTTTTATTATTTAAAAAGGGAGGACATTAATTCAATCAGATACATGCTGGAGGAAGAACAGGGAAGTGATGAAAGATAGCCAGAGCACGGGCATAAAGACAGCCAGCTGGGATTTTGTGTCTGTGTCCCGTGCCTGCTCAGTGGGGCTATTGTGTTCTCTCAGCAGATACACAGCCTCAGCTTATCAGCCCCCCTTATCATTTTCTCTTCACACTCAAAAGGACCTGGGAGGCATTCAGCCCAAACTGTGAGTTGGACAGATTAGACCCGCGTCACTAATGCAGCTTTTTGGAGGGGGACGGCGTCGCAGTTCACTGCCCAGTTAGAAATCACACACAACTTTATAATCTTGTGAAAGAGAAAGTAACATGTGAGACAGGTAGGATTTAAACACCTGGCCTGCAGTGTTTATATAAACAACTGACAATGAGGTTAAGTGTGATTCACAGCTACGTCTTGTCTGCATTGTGATGAGATGAAAACACGCGGAAGTATCCATGACGATGCAGATTTATCTCATCATGTCAGCCTGTCGTGGAGCCAACTTCCTGCTCAGATTTGTGGATTTACCATTACTGTTTGTTTCCCCATGTGCTTTTAACCAGTAACTCACCGAATGTTTCCTTGTTTATAAACCTTCACAAAAACATAAATATACATACAGTACATACTGTGTCTATGAATACAGGTTCACATGTGTACTATTACATGTTTTTTAATAGAAATGGGAAGTTAACACACATGGTTCTGGTGTATGCTTTATAAGAATTTGTTTTGTTTTTTTCACATTTGGCAAACCCATATGTAATTAACTGAAATTCAAAATTAGAAACATCACATGCATTTGTAATAAAAAAGAACAGGTATATCATTAAGTCATATCAAGTCACAGTAATTTCACTTCTTGACCTACTTCTATTATTTCCTTCTAATGTTTTCACTTAGGGAACTTTCACATGGATTTGATATCATTGTTCTTGAGGAGATATAAATCTTCGCCAATCCAGACACATTTATAAACTTGCCGTGTTTTTCTCTTCCGTCAAAGTGGAATTTTACATCATCTATCATGGAATCAACATAAATTTGATTCGATTTAAGATATTTTATTTTGTTTGTTCGTATATATTGATGGATTTATTCACAGGTCAAATATATAAAGGAAGACAACAACAGCAACAAGAATCAGTAAGTAAGTAAGCTATCACAACATTTGTTTGATGTAAGACTAAACAAGACTTGGGAGGATTTTTAAAAAAAAAAGCTTTTTTTGCTCTCAAAAAAAGATATCAGAGCCTAATACTTGGGTAAGTTAATGTAAATATGACATTTATATATTACAGACATTTATCTCTATGGTGATCACCTGCATAGGCACCAGGAGAACAATGAAATTACATAACAAAATATAAAAGAAGTTACTGACATGGTTCTGACATTCAAGAATCTGCATGCACACCAAACAACTGCAATTAAAGTGAGAAAAAAAAAACGGTTTAATAGTCGTCAAATTATGAGTCTCAGCCCGTTTCCACATACACTGTTCTAAAACTAGTTTTATAAGTTTCAAACACAGAACTACTTTTTTGACAGCAGCATGTTATGATCTCCCCAGCAGAGGGCAGTAGATCGTCGGGGGCCCCACAGGGAACAGTCCTGGCCCCTTTCCTGTTCAACCTGTACGCTGCAGACTTCTCCCACCAATCACCACACAGCCATCTACAAGTTCTCTGACGACTCTGCTATCGTCGGCCTCATCAGAGACGGGGACGACAGAGCCTACAGAGAACTTATTCAGGACTTCGTGGACTGGTGCCAGCAGAACCACCTCCAGCTCAACGCCGGGAAGACCAAAGAGCAGGTGGTGGATTTCTGCAGGCACAGACAATCCTGCAGACAGGTGAACATCCAGGGAACAGACATTGAGATGGTGACATTTTACAAGTATCTGGGAGTTCACCTGAACAATAAACTGGGCTGGACTGATCACACTGCAGCAACATACAAGAAAGGTCAGAGCAGACTCCATCTGCTGAGGAAGCTCAGGTCCTTTGGAGTGCAGGGGGCACTCCTGACAACTTTCTATGACTCTGTGGTGGCATCAGCCATTTTCTATGATGTAGTCTGCTGGAGCAGCAGCATCTCGGCAGCAGGTAGGAGGAAACTTGACAAACTTATCAAGAAGGCCATCTCCATCCTGGGACGCCCTCTTGACCCAGTGCAGGTGGTGGGAGAGAGCAGGATGAGGGATAATCTGTCATCGCTGTTGGTGAAGGAGTCTCACCCCCTGCAGGTCACTATCACCGCACTGGTCAGCTCCTTCAGCGATGGACTGATACACCCCAAGTGTGTGAAGGAGAGGTATCGCAGGTCCTTCCTTCCTGCTGCTGTTAGACTGTACCAGCACTGCTCCCAGTAGACCTCACATGTGCACTATGCCATAAAAACATAAATAATTATTATTTACTATTTGTAAATAAAGATACCACCCTGTTTATAATTACACTGTTCATATTGTAAATATTACTACAGTGTTCATATTGTAAATACCATGTATATGGGAGTCAATTCTATTTCTTATCTTCTTATTATAATGGTTTTTTTTGTTTGTTTTTTTTACTTTTTATTATTGTTTATTGTTATTACTGTCCTGCTGTGACAAAGAAATTTCCCCATTTGCGGGACAAATAAAGGAACTCTGATGCTGATGCTGATGCTGATCTCCCCAGCAGAGGGCAGTAGATGACTGACCATTGGAGAGCTCGACCAGTTACACACAACAGAACAACAGCATGAAGGCCGTCGAAGGACCCAGAGGAGTTGCCTCTTTTTCGCCTGCGCGTTTATAACAAAATACATCAATATTGCATTTTATGTGCAAATGGAATAAATCGCATGACACCCGATATTTTATAACAGCTTTCTGGAGTAGACACTCATCACAAAATTAATTCTCATTTTTAAATCATGCTATCCGTCCCCTCCCCGCTGTTTTACCGTCAGGCATCTGTATGGACACGTCTCACCGACGGAGGACGAGAACATGGCGGCCTCCTTGCGTCTGGGTCGTCAAGGGATATTATTTGGCCTCAGATTATCAAATTATAGTAAATGTCCACGGGCCACACATCCATGGCAGGAGCACGTCAGACACTTCTTCCAGTCGCCATGTTTCCTCGGTGAGTGTTGACAGTTTGACAGGAGGACAGCGTGTGTCCTCTTCGTCTGGGCGGGCAGCCGCTGACATTTGCTAACATTATATTCCGCCTCTGGTCGTGTCATTAGGGTCGTTCGTGACTGTTTTTCATAGCGTTGTATCTAATAACAGTGTTGTTAAATAGGAGGACTGTTGAGTCGCATTCCCGCCTGAATATTCCGGGTTTCGTTTGGCCTCAGGTGACGTGAGAGCAGAGGTCCATGAATGTCGGGGTTGTGAAGAGTCTGCCTTTTTTTTGACAGCTGACAGTTTAAGAAGATAATTTAAACCCACCTGTGTTTTCTAACTCTTAAGAACACACACGAGACAGAAAAATGAGATGAAAAAGTCTCTTTCACAGCAGACAGTTTGCCTTGTCATTGTAGGAAATCACAGGTGTTGCTCACAATGTCAATAACAGTAAACATGTTTCTGCTCTAAGCAAGTGTCCCAGTAAGACCTGACAGTGTGTCTGAACCAGAATCAGGACCCTAGAACTGAAGCAGGTTAATTAAAGTCAGACATTATTTATTTTATCATTAACACCAGTGCTTTTCCTACTGTGACATTTCAAAGTTCATTCTACTGAATCCAATGGTCTGACTGCTGTAGCCTTATCTAGAATATAAGCAGACTACATGCTTCTCATAGTTATTAATGTGCAGCATCACTGAGATGGATGATGATGGTTCAGGACATCATTGAGTCACCGCACTTTTTGTTTTCTGTAGTCAGTGTGAGAATTTGGGCCGCACATTTAATCAAAAAACTATGCTGCAAAAATCTTAAAACAGGGCTCCAGACTAACTCCTTACACCAGTCGCACTGGCACGCCTTAATTTTTTATTTTTGTGCACCGGCACATAATGTAGGTGCACCCAATAATAGATTTTGATTTAGTGTCAGAACAGATTATGTAAATTATTGCAAACAGAAAATAAAGTGCAGACAAAGAATAATTCTTAATCTCAGCACACACAACAAAAAATTGTGATAATCTCTGTTGTTTAAAATAAAAATGTGAAACTGTTGTAATAAATAAAATTCAAATATTGTTGGTATTATCAAAAGCATTAGATATTAAAGATCAACATTAGTGTTAAAGCTATATAATATCGGCACACTGTATCGGTGCTTGTTAAAAAAAATATTTTTACATTTTTTAAGTCTGACCTGCTGAATATCAGGCACACAGTTAGGACCAACGTTGTACATGGCAGATCTTTGCAAACAGCATTATAATAAAATACTGAAGTGCTGCAGTGATGCCCTTGCATACTTATCTTTTCCTTCAGATATAAAAAAAACAAACAAAAAAAACCAAAACTTTTTTTATCTTATGTATCTTGCAGCCCTAGTGTGGATGAAGAGGTACATGGACAAAGTCAGGTTTGGGAAGCAATAATCAGTTGCACAAAAAGGCCTGACTGTTGAAATATTAGCATACTGACTGGTTCATACTGGAGCCAGAAATAATATATGAATTGCTATTAAGCAGTTTCTTACCTCTTACCCGGTGGGGAACAACTTAACCGCTCGGCAGGTATTCACTATTCACCACCAGTAAAAGGCACTGGGAAATGAATCGGGGCAGAAATAATTGTCTGCCTGAAGAAACCAAAGGATGAATTGAGGGGAATGTCCTGCTAAGAGCTATGCGAATGTTTGATATATTATAGATAATGGACTGATGATATGTTACTCATGATTTCAGTGGTGAACACTTTTTGCTGCAGACAGTGTGATGTGGCTTTGTAGGAATAGCGCTTGTGAAACTGATCACATGATAGGGGCTCCATTCTGAACCTTACTAGTAAGCAAGCATGCACAATGAAGTGTCTGGAGCAAGCACATCTAAATGGAATGCAGCCATTATTAATTACTTATTAATTATTCATTGTACGGTGCTTTTCTTGCTGTAACATATCAGAATGTCTGCTGAGATGATTACATGTAAAAGCAGTGTACTGCTGTGACAGATTGTTACACACACACACACACAAACAGAGGAGTAATTCATAAAACAAAAAGATTGATGTTCAAAGCTGCTGTTTGACTCAATTTTAATAGGTTAATGTGTTTGAAAAGTGTCTTTTCTCTTTTTCTTCACACGCAAACACACATATAAATAGACAGATATGTTTGTTTTGCATTTAATTGTATTCCTTCCAGATACTGAAGGAAAATGTAAAAAGTGAAGTCACAAAAAAGCTGAATATATATCTGAAATAAACTGGTCTTTTTCATACAGATACAGTTTGTAACATTGCGAAATATCCAGCAGATGGCAGCAGCACACAACATGGCCACAAAGCATTCATTTTACTTTTCTTAATTTCAAATAACTTGGATAATTGTTATGTTACGTACCAAAACATCTCATCATGGACAAAACTGCCAGAAACTGAATGCAGACCACTTTTCAGGATTTTTCATTTTTATTAATTTATTTATTTAGTTTAGATAGTTTAGGCAGTAGTAACATTGTCAATATCGCCTCTACAAGCAGCATTTTATAATCTCAACGATCTAGTCTTATGGGCTCTATTTGAACTCTTGGGTCACATCACATCCAATAAAACCGCTCAACTTGACAAAACCCTTCAGCGTTATGCAACCCTGATCTGCCTCATCTGTTTACCTTTTCTCTTTCTAATCTATTATATCCATACCACTTTGTCTTTCTGCATATCATGAATGTATGTAAGCAGTTCAGTGAGCAAATAGAATTCACTAAACAAAGGGGTTTCCCTGCCACGTCTGAGCAATAAGCCCGGCTGTTTTTATCTGCAGCACTGCAGGCTAGTTGTAGTAAAGCAGTGATGCCTCTTCAGCTTGGATTTGTGCTTTCCCCTCATGACCGGGAGACCCGGTGTCCGGAACCCTGGCCTTCTGACGGACTGCGGCTGGTGACAGTCAGGGGGCTTTGAAGATAGCGTAAAAGCCTGCAAGAGTACAAGTGGCTCTGCAGCCTCCAGTGCATTGTCAGCCAGGATCACAATTACATAAGTGACCTGCCAGCCTTCTCCTGTCAGAGCACCACCATCTCTTCCTGCGCTCTGCTGCCGAGTTGAATGTGTTGCAACACCCTCGGGCCTTGTCGCAGCCAGGCACTGCTACTCCTTGGCGTGTTACTTGATTTATTTTGACATTCACATAGCCTCATTGATGTTGACCTGACTGTAGGAAGGTTCTGCATATGATTTTTATGGAAATATTGCTGCCTAAAGTTCCAAGCCTGATCTGAATTGTGATGTTCTCTTTCTGTCCTGTAGGTGTCAGCGGACTCAAAGTGGAAATGCCCGCTCTCTCTCCCACCATGGAGGAGGGAAACATCGTCAAATGGATGAAGAAGGAAGGTAAAAGGAACATGTGACACAGGACTTCATATGCCAGCTCTCATTAACACTGTTTTCTGCTTCACTTCTTCCAACTTACTTACTAATAACATACAATATATGTAGTTCTCACAGAAAAATCCTCTGCATATGCGCTCATCAGATCAAAAAGCAGATTTTTCTCCCATAATGATTGACCAACAGTCGCACCAATCATTTACTCGATGACATTACTTTGCTCTGAGCGGCTGTGGCCTGAGCTCCAGAGCACCTGAGGGGCCTCTGGTGGCTAATTGGCTCAAGGAAACTCAGCAGTCACTATTCATCACTGCTTAGCAACTCTGCTCAGCCAGCCGCCTCAGCCACACTCTCATTTATCAGGAGGCAGCGCAGTGAATTCTGATTGGCTGCTGTGTTGCCATGTGCTTCTGCGAGTCGGACTGAGATATGAACATATGTGTGTGAGTGCGAAAGGGAAAGGGGAGAAAAAATAAATTCTCAGTGACAAGAAAAACACATCTGGGATGCTACTGTCTCTCACTAAATTGGTCCCGGCTTACAAAAAGCACTTGTTTGTATTTTGGTAGTGTTATTTCCTGTTCTACAGTGGCATCTTGTGTTTTTTGTCGTGTAGAAATCCTCAGATTTTCTTGTTTTTTTAATTAGAATTTTACTAAATAAAACAAAATTATGTTTTAATGAGTATTGAGTATTTTTTTGTTGTTATGTCCGTTGCTCTTCCGGTAGAGCAGAGGTGAAAAGGCTCGGGGGTCGCCTGTTTAATCTTTAATATTGCACATCACACCTAACCCCTGGGGTCATACGGTGTTAAAGCCTCATACAAATCCAATCTCGACTCCACTACTGCTCGCTCTCAGGGGCTTCCAACGTCAATACTCCCTCTGCTCTTTCAACCTTCCCCTCACCCATCCCCATCTACTTCTTCCCTGACCCACCCTGTTTCTCTTTTTTCCTTCCCACACATCTCTCACCCTAAACACAGCCTACAAACTCATGTCTTTTTCAGTTTAGGTATTAATTTGAGGCTTTATATGATCCTTTTTTGCCTTTGACATATCTTGATTTTACTACTGCTTGCTAAATGACACTCTGATGCACCTTCTTGCAGCTTTTTTTTCTGCCTAACCTTTGACCTGCATCTCATATACCTTGTATCCGCCTCACATGTCAACACATGGACATATGTCACAAAGACGATTCAATCATCCTGTGCCTCCTCTTGACTCTCTTCATGAAATAGATTTACTGCAAGCGCTAAAAGATAGAAATTAGCAGGTTCTGTTCTGCTGCAATGTAACCAAAACATTCTTTATCTCCAACATTAAACTATTGATTTCTAACAAGCATTTGCTCTGCAACTGACAACAATAGATTTTATTCCTTCTCTCCTTCTTTGTCCAAGGAGACGATGAGGCCCATCTGTTGGGGTATTTTTCGATTTTAAACCCATTTAGATTATCGCACTAAAGGGTTTATCATTTATTAGAAATATTAATGAAGCAGCATCTACAATTTTTTTGATAAAGGTTAAATGTGTCAAAACATACTATTATAAATGAAGCATTGTGGTGCTGCATACCTCAGCCTACAAATCATATTCTGCACTTAAGGAATCAAAAATCACCATCATATCATTAACATTTGTTTTTATTTTTAGAATGCAAAAAATTCGATTTCAAAAATAGACCAAATTAAAATTATGAAAATTAATTGAATTTGTTATCATTCAGCCCAGTGCCATAAACAGGTGTAGCTCAAAATGGACATATGAACACGGAGAACCTGAACCAGTGGCTCCTAATTGCCAACCTCTTTCACTGCTAAGCAGATGCTAATATATTCCAGCTCTCTCATGCGGTGGACCAGTGGGAATCTACCGAGATTCTAAGGATAGGCGAAGATCTCCCCTTCTATCAGACACGCCGCGTTGCCATATCTCACATTCTTTCCCATGAAACATTGATTAAGCCCTTCATTTGATATGTAGGCCAAAGCCCAAGCAGATACGTTCTGGCGTAACCTTTTTGTACCTTCAATGAAATTCTTTCATTTTTATGGCGACCAATTTGTTCTCAGCATGCACAGAGGCCCAGTGAAGGAGCAGTGTTTTTTTATTTTTTTTTGTACATGCTGCAGATGATTCATGCATTTCCAATCACAGCTGAGATGATTCATTTGCATTAGAACTAAGGTCAGAAGCCCCTTGTAATGAAAAGATTGTTTGGGAATTACAGGCTTTAAATGTCAAATGAAAGCTTGTGCTTCTATTTAAAGTTCTCTGACGTGTTTCTGTACTTTTACAGGTGAGGCGGTGGCAGCAGGCGACGCACTTTGTGAGATTGAGACTGACAAGGCTGTCGTTATCATGGAATCTAATGACGATGGTGTTATGGCAAAGATATTGGTGAGCGGGCACAAACACATATAAACACACATATACATCTTCTGCAGGAGATGATTCCATGAGGGATCTGCAAATAACAGGTGTAGCCTGGGTGTGGTTTTGGTGCACTTCCTGTGCAAGTGGCGTGTTGGCAGAGTTTTTAAATGATGTGTATGTAAGTGTGTGTCAGCGCCAGGATTTCTGTTATAAACGGCCTTCAATGATGTAAAGTCAGCAACTGTGAATTTGAGATGAGTTTCGATTTAACATAGAATAAAGTCCTGGTGATATTTATTTTTAATTAATGATTCTTCATTGCCGGTGCTAATTGGCTACGCTTGTTAAATCTGCTCTTCCTACACAGTGACAGCAAAGTGTTGGCGAGGCGTCTTCAGTGACAAATATTTCTCCCTCCACCCCCCCACTGCGCTGTTTGTCGTTTGAATTTTTAATAGGCTGCCAAAGACGGAGCGATCAGTTGTCTTTCATCATTATTCCGCCACATGTTCGTCCCCCACGACAGAAAGATTAAGTTGTTTAATCTTCTTCTGAATACATATGTGGAGTGGGAGGGAATGGTGTTGGTATTTCCCTTGTAGTTTAAGCAAGATTTAACTTCACTTTTTTAACTTCCCTATATATGAAAACTGAGAGCTGACTGTGAGGTTTCGTTATGTTTGTTCCCTCGCACAGTGTCACAGAGAGCGCATTATCTACTAAACAACATGTTCCCTGGCCGTGTAATTTTGGACATGCTCACGTTTCGGTGAAGCTGAGTGGAGCAGGGACTTTAATTAGATGATGTGTCTGTTTGTGCGACCATAACAACAACAACAACAACAAAAATACACAGCCAGTACGCACCAGCGAATTCACATCACAAATGAGCACACAGATACATTGTTCATGGGCAACACACCCTCTTTTTCTGACACGCACATGCTAACAAACAGAAATGACAAAATGAATCAATTAATTATCAGAGGGGTGATTGTCAATTATAAGCCATGGCCTTACATCTATTTTTCATTTGCCTCCATCCTTCCACATTCCCTTACTCCATCCTTGTCTTCCACAGTGGGGATGAGGTAGTTTCCATAGCAACCACCCAAGAATTGGGGGTAGGGGCTTTAGAGCTGAAGCTGGCAGAGAAAGATGGTCTGCATTAGATAAGCCCCCGAGCTCTCCTTCTCTTTCTCTCTGTTGTAGACAATGTGTGTATAGTTAATAAGAAAAACAGCAGCTAGTGGCAATATTTCAGAGATTCGTACACTCCCCTCTCATGGCATGGCCAATGTGGCATCCACTTTGTCTGGGTCAGAGTGCATTTGCGCTTAGTGGTGTAATTGTGGCTCTCCAAGAGCCCAGTAGGTTTCTAATTTAGAGGCTACTATAATTGCCTGCCTGTGGCCAAATGGCTGGACAGGCAGCAGCAGACGTGGGACTCCGCGCTCCACAGGGGTTATTTATGAGGGTCAAGTACTGCTTTGGCCCCTATACCAATTTCCAACCACAGCTCTTGGGGAGGTGAGAGAACAGGGATGAGGAGGTTTGGGGGGTAGAAGCTGCAGCACCAGTGCCACAAACACAGATTACTGTACCTCATCATACTCTTACTGTATTGCTCTCCCCTGACCCAAGGGCTTCAATCTGAAAATCTGCCCCGGGTACAATCAATCATATCCTGTAGGAAGTGACACGCCTGTTTGCAGATACACACTGAAGGTGCACATAGCTGCTCTGTGTTCAGAATGCATGTAAAGATAAATTCTGCTGAGCTTGAAACGGAGAACACGGGTCAAAAAACTGATTGATACAGCAGGTGCATCAGATGGTAGCTGAATGTGGACGAGTTTGTGATTGCTAAAGGAAGAACATGGCAGAAGGGAATGACAGATAGATGTATAAATAGATGAAAAATTGATGAAGATATCCAGCCCATTCTGTCAGTTTCCCATATATCATTCCCTTTCCCTTTCCTCCCTTCATCTCCACAAGCTGTCATCCAAGGGATCAATTTATCAATTGTTGGTATAAATCACTCTCTAACCATGTAATCTCTGGTCAAAATGAGTGAAAAGTCTCTGTGTATTTTGTTTGCTCCAGCATTTCTTATCAAACCATTTCAAAATGAGAGAACAAAGCCTTTAGGCATGTGGCCAAAAGGCTGAACTGTTGTAGTTTAAACTGTATTTTCCTTCAAGAAAGACCAGCAGTGCATTGGGGCAGAAGTGGTTGGGATTAAGGAGACACTTTATTTTTCATGGCATCTAGCCTTCAGAGAGAACAGTGAGTGGAGAGCAACAGAAAATATGGGTTTGAAAAAGGAAAGTGACCTGTGAGAAAGGTTCCCTGACAGGCTAAACCCAGAATGTGGCAGTTATATTGCTGGAGCTAAACTAACACGATGCTCAGAAGGAAAGAGTCGACTCGGGAGTTGCAGCTTGATTCGTGTCTTTGTGTTTTTATGTATGAGATTACATTGTACTGTCACATTGTTACTGCAGAGACAAAGGATCTGACTGCTGTCTTCTTTGTGCTACATCTGTCATGCTCTATTGATCAGAGGCAAGTCTTGACTCCCTGAACAAGATCTTTTTCTTTTTTTCTGTTTGTATGCATTTTAAGGTAAACTCTGTCTTTCTTGCACAAACAGACCTACTCACACACTTCATAATGAGAGGTTGATCTGTGCTTAGCCCTATATGTGCCTCCAAATGTACACTATACAATACAATCTGATGCCACCAGAACAACTGACCTCCTTTTTAGAAAAGTGACCAATTTTCTGTTGCTAAGATGTTTTAAACTGTTGAGGCTAAGATTGTCAGGGGGCTTATAAAGCTGTATGATAACCGTTTGGCGATAAGTAGGTTAAACCCCCATAAATGGTCTAGTCTAGGCTTTGTAATATCATTAGCCATGCTGATGGGCTCTGGAGATGTCCCTTAAGAGCCCTGTCTGTGATCTGTTAGACTTTTCACAGTGAGAATGTTGCCTTAGATAAAAATGGATCGGGCAAACAGACTGTCGTTCTTCACAGTCGCGAGTCCAGCTTCATACAGCAGAATGGATGGCTTCATTCAGAGGTTGTCATCCATTCATGACGAGATGAAGTTTGGCAGAGTCTAAGTGTTTATGTTGTGCCACTTCAGACTCGATCGAAGAATCAGTCGAATTGAGCTTTCAATTTCAGTTTCAATCATCAAAGTCGGAAGCAGGGTCGGTGATTCCCCCAGTGTTTTTCCTCTCCACCACTGCTTATTTGCTCCTGTCTGAAGGAGAAATAAAAGCACTTCAAAGATGATACAGTACAGGTAACTTACCAGTAGCCAGCAGCTGCACCTCCAGACACCTGTCCTGTGTTTGATGTTTAATTCGAAAATGAATTGGTTCAAATATTCCCTTCAATTTTTGGAAAGAGGTGCTGCTGAAAAACCTAGTAGTAAAATCCCATCATCATGTGAGCATGTTGAAATATAATATACATTAACCGTCACAGTCTTTCTGTACTCATGTCTAGAGTAGAGGTGTAATGAATCTTCAAATCCACAAATCATTTGAAAAACTGGGGGGGTCATCTATACTTCCCATAGGTTTCAATGTGTTCTATAACCATTTGATGGCAGTGTTGAGCCCCACACCGCTATAGTTCCCTCAGCACCTGTTTATGCAACTGCCAACCATGCGTACTGTACACAGAACATGTGATTTTACAGTGAGAATCCACCCAATTGCTATGGTAGCAGTGTTGTGTTGTTGTGTGACTAACTCTGAAGTGGCGAGTCTCAAGATGAAAGTACTCACGGTCATACTGTGTGTTGTCAGAACTTCCACTTTTGTGAGAGGTGCAGTTGTCCGGCGGGCCCTTTTTGGGAAGAGTTTTCTTATATTACTCAACCTACACACGTCAGTAAAGCGAACTGTAACTCTGATTTGTTTGAAACATGAAATGTTAAAGAAAGATTTACCTACATCCAATCAGGCGCTCTAACTTTACACTGACTACAACAGGGGTAGGATAAATATTTGACAGCTTTTGCCACTGGTTCAGATTTCTATTTTTTAAATGTGCTGGTTGTGGTGTGAGCCTATGGAGTCAGCTGCATAACAGCATTAAATTCATTAGCTAACTTGTGACTGCTCCATTCTATATGCTGCCGCTCACTCTGCACTTTTTCACATGTATTTCCTCACAGATTTTACAAACAAATGATGCACAGAGCATTTTTGGATGGGTGCAAATCTATATAGGTGGGTTGTCCAGTTATAGTCTGTATAATACTACTGAATGCTGTTAAAATGGCACCTGCGTGGTCATACATTCTCCTAAGAGTGTTATCTACACACTGGAACTGTCTCTGCTTTCTGGTAGTTAGATGTTTTTGCCATTTCATTGCTGTTGACACGTGCGCATGCTGGTGTGTGTTTGTGTCTGTGAGGGGTGTGCGTGTGTGTGTGTGTTTGTATGTGTATGCACTTCATCCTGCAAGTAATACATGTAGTACATTATGCATCCCATCTTTTAGTCATCTGATCTCTTTAGGGATGTGTTTTCCTCTTCTGTTAAACACAGATATCTCGATTGCCGTCTGACAACATATCACGTAACAATGTCACGATACCACAGGCATTGTTCGAAACATATTGCATCTCTGGTCTCTACCATGTGAAAGAATGCCTTTGGGACTGAAGAGAGGGATCCCTGTGGAAATTTACAGGAGTACAGATTTCCCTGAGAGGCCCATACGCTCAACCCTCATCCATCACCTCCCACGGCAGATCTGTGTTAATCACACATCCGACCTGTTGTTCAAGGTTTATACTTTCTCCAAGCGTTTTGTCAGTAGTGTGTTTGAAAACCTCAGGCATTGTCTTGTTGTATCGACCAGTTTGTTCTACCTAGGTATAGGTGAATATATGGTTTAATATGAGTGCTCTGCAGGAAGTAGTTATTTTATTGTTTCTAAATTCCCCAAATGAAACAATATTTTGCATTGCAGTGCTACTTACTGGCTCGACCTGCACGTTGATTTGCATCTTCATCTTTACCTTCATAACGTTGCTGCGGGACGATTAGGTCTACACTGAACTAAATGAGCTCAGAATAAGCATGAGAGTGCAGCTCTTTCTACCAGTGAGCGCAGGTGTTCATATAGTCTGCTGTTCTTTCCAGTTAGGTGGATATGATCATTGGCGTGCTTGCTTTTGATTTTGCAAGCCTGCGAGAGGGAGGAGGTGGGGGTGGAGTTTGTTGATAACCAGATTAAATAATGGTGTTTTCCATTTGCATCATTTTATTGTAAAATCGCAGCTTTCTTTAATTTTGTAAGTTGTTAGAAAACGCGTGTTATCATCTGTAGGCTGGTCGGTGGTGATGTTGGATGACTGAATACACCAGCACAGCTGCGGCGTCTTTTGTCTTTTTGTCATTCTCCCCGCAAGAGAAGAAGATAGAAAGGAGGAACTCCTTGCATCGAGCTACTCCTTTTAAGATGCCGCTCACTAAGTGGATACCTTTTGAAAAGAGATGAAGTGCAGCAGCCCAGCCCTGTGTATTGTGCCTGGCCTTTCATTTAGGCTGATCAATATTGATTGAGGAACAACACCTTGGACAGCTTGGGGAGAGTAGCAAAATGCTTCCAGTGGATTTGGATTACGGCGTAACAAGATACTCAATCAATAGTTGACAGCATGAAAACGCATCAATTACACTCCAAGAACAGTCAGGTTTTTTGTATAACTTTTCAAGTTAACAAAGGGAAGACATGGAATGATGTAAAGTGATGGGAATGACACGGCAGGTCCCCCTGTTAACGGCTGTCAAAATGTTTATCTGTTCAACACCCACTGGCTAACTGATTAACTTCATTATCACTTTCCCCTCATCTAGTTTTTTATTCTCTTCTTCAAAATCGCACAACAGGAGACCTTCACCTTTATTCTACAGAAGTGCTCTCAGGTGTACTTGTGCGCTGTCTGAACCAGTTTCACTATTGTTCTCCTCTTACTGTGTAAGTACCTCTCTCATCCTCTTTACAGATGGAGGAGGGCAGTCGCAATGTGCGCCTAGGCACTCTCATTGCCCTCATTGTGGAGGAAGGGCAGGACTGGAAGCAGGTTGAGATCCCCCCTCCAGAGGCTCCAGCTCCATCTGCAGCTCCACCTGCTACGCAGGCAGCCGCTGCCCCGGTCGTGCCCCCGGCTGCTCCCTCTCCACCTCCTCCACCGAAACCAGCCACATCAGGACCGTGAGTGCAGCCCTCCATCTTTTTATCAGCTGAAATCATACCTGTCTACTGTAAAGATTAATCAGATAACAGTGGATTTGCTGCTATTACATCAGTGTTCCCTTGTGATTCAAGCACACTGCCACAGCCTGTCCTCGGTTCTTAGACCTAGTCAGGACATCCTCCACCCTGTCGTTTAAATACAGTCACAACTCGCTCCAAAAAACAAGATAGTGGTAACTGTAATGCCAAACTCAAGGCTCTAAAACAGTAGTCAACGAACTGGGTTAGGTTATGTGCTCTTTTATACGTGCTCTCCACTCAACTCCTGGCCTAATGTTGCCTTAATTGAGGGTCACGTCTTCTGGGCCACAGTGGTTGTGGACATCTAAACATACAATTTAGCCATCTTAACAGTATTTTGATTTATATGCTGTTTCAGCCCCAAAACTGATCATTTTGACCCTGACTAAGCTTGATTTTGTTTATTTGTCAAGCTTAAAGTACACACAATGGGATTCAGTTCATTGTCATGATGTTGTTAAACCATGTGATTTCCAAATTAGCTAATACTAGTGTGTAGTGCAGTTTTAGCGCTAACATCAGGCCATGCCAGATAACAGATGATGATATATAAAACAATGTTGCTAAATTACTCTTCTAAAGGAGTTTGTTTGCTATAAATGGCTCTTTACAGTTTACAGAGCAAAACCTGTAACATATTACTTTGGGATAAGTGAAAACAGCTGCAGGCATTTCAAAACTGTTCAGATATATTATGATGTGTGTTTTATCTTGGTTGTTGTGTAGATATTATGTATGGACAGCCAGTTCTCTCCTTGACCATCCTGATAGCAAAGCCAAATAATAAGTCTGGCATAGTTGGATAACAAAGTCCAATAGCATAAAGTTACAGGAAGGATGAAACTAATCCCTTTTTGTTCAGTATACAGCCATACTGCTGATGTCAGGTTTTGCAGCCTCTGCCATCATCTAAGACCCTGAATAAGACCATTTTTCTGTTAGCATTCCACAATGTGTGAGAGCCTACCTGCCCCTGTTTACACAATAAATACACTTGGGGAAAACACGAGAGCTGCCAGAGACCAAACACAGCTTATTTGTTATGCAAACATTTTCTGCTGAACCCGTCCACATATTCAGATTTGCACCTTTGCTACATCAGCTCGACAGGGGTGGAAGATGAAACGTGGACGTGTTGTGCAGCAAGTGTAATTATTAGGTGATAGCGCCAGGAATGGGCTATATTAAGGCAGTCAGGCCAAGTAGAACTTAAACTGAGAAAAAAATGGTATCTGAGCTACACAATAGGTCCATTAGGGGTGTTGCGATTTTTATACTAAATCTACAATTAATGGAAATAAGCTTTCAGTTTCGATAATTGAGTTCAAAGGCAGTATTGCCAAAAAAAACCTCTTAGACCACAAAGCTAGCTAACCAGTGGCCTGTGCACCGGTTTACTTTCAGATACTTTTCCTGTGTGCATGAAATAAAGTCAAGCTGCTGTTATATGCGTATAAAATCATGGATTTTGAGAAGCGTGACACCCCTATTTACCATTTGTTGTTACAGCATCCTATGATATCCTAAAGCCAGACTGAAATGCTCTTAATAACCTTTAGCTGGACCAGGTTTTGGTTCATTGGGAATTTGTCTCTCTAAGAATTCAGAAAAGATTGAATTGAATCATTTCTGGTTTTTTTTTGTTTGGCTTTAAAAGCAATAGCGTAACATTTGACCTAAAACTATTGTGAAATTGTGTGTCTCTTACCCTTGTCCAGGTTACGTCTGAGTCCAGCCGCAAGACACATACTGGACACCCATGGTTTAGACCCAAAATTGGCCACAGCCACCGGACCAAGAGGACTTATCACCAAGGAGTGAGTATGGATGAATGGGTTAGCTGTAGAAACCCCTTATATACTCCATGTGAGGTACACTCTCCTAAATACAAGCATGCACAATACAGAACCTTCATGCTTACATAACAAGCTTGCAGAAAACAATGTCTTTGGGCCCAGTGTGAGGTTATGACAAGCATAAGCAACTAATTGGTTATTCAGGATGGAAATCATTTGACAATTTTATTTTTTTTAATGATACAGGGTTGTGGGATGATACATTTATTTACAAAGACACAAGTCTCACATTAAGCCATGATTTATCTCCTTTGTTTACACAGGAAGTGACGTGTTAGTGTAGGGGCTTGTTTAGCATTGTACCAGCCTTACGGGCTCAGATTGGACGGGTCCCCTTGTGGCCACTATAACACTGCAGTATCTCTGAAGGAGGGAGATGTCAAACAGCTCGGGGCAGGTTATAGACACTGTGTAGGCAGTGTGAATAAGACGATACTAAATAAGTGAAAAATATGGTGATTCCAGGTGTTTTAATCTTATTATGTGGTGAATTTACACTACAGAGACCTGTGAACTCACACACAAACACACACACACTCACTCACTCAGTCACTCACTCAGAGCTCTAATGGCCGCCTGCCGTCAGTAGGGACCTGATTGAATGCTCTCGTTACCCACCTAACACCCTGCTGGGGAATCTCATTAAGCAACTTTGGTTGCCATAGCAACCCAGTCTCCGAGACCCACTGGTGCCCATAGAAACGCAGGCCATATGTTCAGGGGATGTATGTCTTAGACAGTGGAAGATATAAAGCTTTATAATCCACGCATTGTAAAGAATAATAACTCAGAAAGGCTAATTTAAACTTATGATTTATATATTTACACACACCCAGCTTTTCCATCTCTATAACAGGTATTTTTACCTTTGAGAAACCTCGTCTCATTTGCAGCATTATTTAACAAATTTACAGAAGTGTTTTTTTCTCAGAAGTCCGGTGCCAGTGATGCACTACCTGCTGCCAACAGAGAATGACAAATCCAAAAACTCAAAGAAGCAAATTTTCCTAGATAACAAGAAGGAACGACTTCTGTATAAGTTTCTGATTTGTGTTCCTTTGGTATTAAGCTGTAATAAGTCGTCAAGGTTAATGAACACGAGCGTTCTCTGTGCTGTGTGGGTGTCAACATGTTTTCTAGGTTTTGAAGTTTAAATTGTTTAATTAGTAATGCAGTTTTAATTACATCCCAGTGATTTGATTTGGCACGATGATGATTCACTTACCGACACATTGGCAAGCTAATTAGCTCAGAAAGTCTTCGGGAAGGAGGGTTGATGCTGAAACTAAGCAGAGGAAGGTGCTGGAGGAAGTGAAAGACTCTGGATACAAATCGATTTAAGAAAAAAAAAAAAACACGGTATCCATGCTGAGAGGTCTGCTTTAATTAAATGATGTGTTGTTCCAAATAGTTTGCTGGCCAAGATGCAGACAAAAAGAACCACACAAAGCCTTACTTTTAAGGCTCCATCCAGCCTGGGATTGAAAGGTGTATTTTTGTGTGTCTGTGTGGCTTTTCTGTCGGGAGAAACAGTGTCGTTTAGGTTGTGATTACATCAGTTTCAAATGTGATTGCAAAAATGAAACTTCCCTTAAAGTTTAACCAATGACTCATCCATAGAAGTATAATAAGTTATGAGTTAGCTGTCTGTGATCATGTGTTCATTTTTATACCACAGTATAGTTGAGCCTTGGTATAAAGGCTATTGCTGAAGTGTGTTGTGTCCTTGTTGGAAACCAAATCTCCTTGGAAAGAATAGTTTCATATAGGCTTAGCTCCTTCAAGAGAGGGCATTAAAGACCCGATCTCCGCTCCTTTGTCCTTTGGTACATCAGATAAGACTGAAACCAGGGAAAGGTACCCCTCCCATTCCACCCTCTCTGCTCTAGTGAGGCCCCTCTATAGTGGGCATGAATAACAGAGGTCACGCAACCCAGCGATGAGATCATGGCATGTTACATAACGCATAGCAAGGTTTAAGTACGGATTTGGTACAAAGAAACGCATTTCTATTACTGTTTTTTCTCTCCCTTTCATCAGTGTCATAAATAGAAAGTTAGCCAAGAGGCGAGACTAACACAGTAACAGGTACATGTTTCAATGAGTTTAACCTCCCCGTGAGCCGTACCACTAGTGTGTGTTTGTAGTTTTCTATAGCCCTTGTAAATGCAAGGAGAACGCTTCCATTTATGTGGAAATAATGAACCTTAAAATGCATGATGTGTATAAAGGACATGAAAATACAATCAGTATATCAATCTATTCTTTGATGAGTCTGAACCAATTTTATATTATCTTTATAAGTTCACTTAATAAGCATGAACTACTAAATGAGATAAGCAGGACACACAACTTTAACAAGGAAGCCCATTTAAGCTGTCTGCGTCATGTAGTCAGTAGTAAGAGTAACTATTGTCTACAAGCAGCTGTTTTTGCTGTGCTTGTTAGTTTGAACTAAGTCTATCTTTAATGTAATTATTCAGTAGCTGAATATCAAAGTGCGATATGAGTTATGACATAATCGTCATTTATCTTTTTGCTTCATGCTGCATAGAAGGTCAGCAATGGAAAATGGCAAAACTCTCAAAAAAGGGTTGAATTGCAGTAGGGGCCGGTCCAACAGAAGAGTTTTAAGGACATGATTGACCTTGATCAACAAAGGTATTCATTGACCAAGAGAGGTTATCTTGATCCCTGGCTTCCTGGCATGTTCAGTACAAGAGCTGCGCTTTAGCCAAAGTTATAATACATAATCAGAATACACATAGAACCTACAGTATGTAAAAAAACATACACACGGTAAGTTAGAGGTGAAACACATTTATACCCAAGGCTGTGTTTTTAAATTAAAGGACTGTTTGAAAGAATATTGGCATGTCAAAGTCAGCCATATTATCATAGTGTCAAGGCACATCTCCTTTCTGCAACACTTAGCCTGTGAAATTGCTGTTTATGCCGAATTCCTGAAGGGTGAAATGGTGATTTGGACCCATTTTTCTTTCTTTTTCCTTTTTTTTCTTGTTACCACAGTTCAAATGTGCTGTATGTGTAGACATGATGTTACTATTAAAGTCCGCATCATCAGTCAGACCAGAGCACACTCCTCATTTATATTGGACTCAATATCAGCCATGATGGGTTGTTCAAGTGTGGATGATAAAGGCATCCAATACATCAATCCCTTTGTTCCTCCCATCTTTGCCTGTCCTAGGTGGCAGTAGAAGACAAAGTTTGCTCATGTGTGTACATTTCGAGCTCATTTTATGTGTGGGTGTGTGTGTCTGTGCGTGTGTGTGCTGAGGTGCATGTGAGAGCTGCCTCAGACCCTTTTTAATATTCTACTCACCCTCTCCCAGTCTTTCACAGGCTCCTTTGCTTTGGTTGTCAGTAGGGGTGTAAATGGTCAGTGTGAATAGCACATGCCATCCAGATACACAAAAGGTCTCTATGGCGTCATCGCCAAGTGGCCACCGTGGGCTGCTGTTGACTTGACTTCCTGTTGAATTTATATGGGATATACCTAACACATTATCAGGCACAGCTAAGCATTTTGGATCCTTTTTACCTTCTTTCTTACTCTCATCATTAAATCTAATTTGCATCATCGTTTTGTTAAATTGTGCACTCCATCCTCTTTTTTTAAAAGCATTCAAATTTTTCCATGTGGTATAAAACCGTCTATGTGGTCCGCTCAGGTTAGTTGGGGGATTTCCAAGTTGCCTCCACAAACAAATACTCCCATCAGCGAGAGAAGGGGAGTGGGTGGGGGGAGCTAGTGTGCAAGAATAAATAAAAGGATGAAGCCCGGAGAGGGACGAGGAGAAAATAGCTGTGGGGCCCAGACTGTTCCCGCTACATGGTGAGGTCAGAGGCAGCTGGTCCAGACAAAAGACTGGATGTGTGTGGGTAGGTGGAACCCAGTGCACTGAGGTGGAACCAGAGAGCTCGAAGCAGGCGCACCTGATACCTGCCCCTCCCACCTCTTTTGCTGCTAAGACCAAAATGAATGGGTAGAAAATAAAAATCCAGGGCAGATCTTTCATTAAATTGTGATTCCCTCTTTCTTTACATTTCTTTTTTTTCCTGTCTATCAATCGCAGAGCAAAGAAGCAGACCAAACAGCAGTCTTATTTGTTTTACTATCTCTGTAAAAACAGCAGCAAAATGATGTACATGAAGTATTCTGCATGTGGAAAGTAGCATGAGAAAAGACCTCATACAGAGAAATGTCATATCTGGCATTAGAGTAAGCCGTGGGATGAGTGGGGAATTCACAGTGGGGAATTCACAATCATCAGAGATGTAAGTCTTTTAACCGTGCAGCACAACATTAGGTGTCTGTACCAAAAATTAATTAGTCTGTGCTATTTTTTTATAGCGCCTTAGGAAAATGATGCTGTATGAAAAGTAGGGAAGGATGATGAAGCCAGCATTTTGAATAAACTTGTCCCTTGCTGCAGCTGACATCTGATCCTGCCTGGCCTTACCCTTATGGGGTTTGTTTGTGACTAGCAAATGATTCTCATGACGCCCTTCCACTGAAGGATAACCTGAAGTTACCTCTCTCCACACGCCTGACACAAATACAAACCAGACAAAACTAGCCGAGCGCTGCTTATAAGCTTTCCAAGCGGGTGAATAATGCATTATTGTACTGGCGTAAGCTGTGCCAGTGTTGTTTCATAGGCTTGTAATTTAATTTATAATAGTCAAAGCAAAATGAAGAAATGACAGCACTTTTCATGATTCAGTTTTTCACAGTAGAGAAAAATCAGGCCATCATGAATAAATACCGAAAATGAAGAAAAACATGATGAAAAGAAAAAAAGTTTTCCAGCAACTTGAAATAGCATAGTTCATCTGTTTGACAGGGGCATGCTGTGAATCACAGTTTACTAGTGCAGTTCATCAAAGACACATCCAAATTAAATAGATACAAAACAAAAGAGTGCAGTTTGCAAAATGTTTCAGAAGAAGCTGGGAACAGCTTTGTTCCCATATAAATGTTTGTGCTTCACTACAATATTACATCTGGGTTATGACACGTTGCGTATGTTTGAGATTTTGTTATTTGGTTTTGAGTCATGTCTGGTTGCGGTGCCTTATTGGTTGTCCTTTATCTCTGACCACATTACTCATTCTCCCACTCTGTCTCCATAATGGAAAAACCCCAAGTGGCCTATTTAAAAGTAAAAGTTTATCTCCGTAGTAAACCCTGTTTACTCTGGGATGAAAAAGTGTGTAAAGTGTGCCAAGAATAGAGATCGAGAGTGAAGCCGGTGTCCAGTAATCATATGAAGTTTGTATTGTTATATTTTATCAGACAGAAATGTAAAAATGATTGTTTTGTTTGTTTGATTTTACTTTAACAGAGATGCGTTGAATCTCTTGAAGACGTCTCCTGCTCCCAAAGCTGCCCCAGCCATGGCTGCTCCGGCTCCCCCGAGTCCTGTCCCCACCCCGGCAACTGCCCCTCCACCCCCAGGCAGCAGGCCCAACATACCTCCTCTTTCTATACCAGGGAAACCAGGAGCACCGGTGAGCACTCCTCACACTATTTATCACACACACTTACACACCATACCCTCTTTAATGTGGAAGAGCTAATACACAGAAGCTTAACAACCACCCATCTTCAAGCATTTGGCTTGTGTCAAATGCCTGATGGGATGGACGAATGATCATCTCGAGTATTGAGCAAAAGCAGCCCTGATCTTTTCTGGCATCTTAAAAATACGTCAGCAGCCAAACTATCTGTCCAAATCTTCTTAATGTTACCACAGAAATGAGGAGGAAGCAGAGCTGGCTGACATCAGGCTAACTCCTCTTGATGTAACCTGACCATTGTATGGGTTAGGGTTAGGCGAGTAACGTGACGTTGACAGTGAAGTCTAACACACAGCCTCATCAACTTTACATCGGGCAAAATTTGGCTTCGGTTTTGGGGACGGAATAAAACAAATCAGATACATTTTTATCTATACAGCCCAAAATCACAATCACATTGCATCAGTGGGCTTTACAATCTGCACAGCAAGCGACATCCTCTGTCCTTGGACCCTCGACTCGGGCGAGGATATAACAAATTAAACATCCCCACACAGTCGGGGTATCACATGTTGCTTTTACAGTGTGCAGCAACATATTCTACCCATCTTGTTAACTTGTTTTTCTTATCAAGATGAAACTACCACATAGAACAGATAAGTTTAACAGGAAAGATGAAAGAGTTTCGTTTAGTATGCCTGAGAAAGATTACCATCAGTCAAATTATATCTGTATATCCGAATACTTCTTGATATTTCCCCCCTTCTTTGCACCGTATGAGTATTTATGTTGTAAATTATGACCTATTGATGTCAACGACTGGGTCTATAAATAACCAGATGCTGGCATTTTTGTTTTGTCCTAACCAATCATTAACTCATTGTAACAAGCTTGTCAATTGCGTCTTCACATTGTTAACGCCCTGCATTTATTGAGTGATTGATGGCAGCTGAGATATGACTATCACTCTTCTTGTCTCCCCGTCTTTCCCTGTTGTCTCTCTAAAATTGCCTTTTTTCCTCCTCATTCAATTATTAACCTCTCCTTCCCACTCGTCCTCCTCAGGGCACTTTCACAGAGATCCCGGCCTCAAACGTCCGCCGCGTTATTGCTCAAAGGCTAACGCAATCGAAGACCACCATCCCCCACGCGTACGCCTCGGTCGACTGTGACATGGCTGCCATCATGCACCTCCGCAAAGACTTGGCCCAAGGTAAAAGCAGGAAACGAGGAGATGAGGCTATTCTTTACACGCACATGTTGGCATCATGTCCTTCAGTCTGACAGTAACATTTAGAAGGAAACTTTTCCATGAAGATGCGGATTTCAAGGTTTTCACATGACTGCTCACTTGACAAAGAGGACAGTCATGTTACATGTCTTCTCAGTCAGGGTAGTCATGTACGTCATGTTCAAACCAACTTGCACACACACCTCACACAGATTTCGTTCTGTGATAAGGAGAAACCGATGTGTGTAGTTTTTCCCCGTGTCTAAGAATAACCCATCATGTTGTGGGTGTATGAGTTCATTGGGTATGAAGTGGGTATAAATGAGTGAATCATAATTATTCATTATGGTATCTCGGACACATCCATGTCCGACACTGATCAGATCTGCTCTTTCTTCATACCACACTTTACAACACAAGACTGATCATATCTCGATAATACAGGCAGAGTTCGTCATACTCAAAGAACTCTAATCTATAATTGCTCACTTTTGACAAACGGCGGTGGCTGAGTCTGCTTGCTTGAAATTGTTCACTCCAGTTTGGAAAGCACAATGTGTCTGCAAGTTCGATGACAACAAATCTAGAAATGGAAGCTGTTTTCATTTATAACAGTGAGGTTTTCTTATAGTTGATACTTTATGCTTACAGGACAGTAGAGTACTCTACCAGGGTAATCATTTATCTCTGGTTCAAAGCGTTTCAGATGGATTATTTCGGGTGCCGGCTCTTCAGTGCAACTTTTGCAATAAATGACAGTATTCAAGATGAAGGAAAAGTATTACAAGACTCTGGAGAAGGATTGTAAAGGCAATGTAAACTAGAGGAAAGGAGCTAGTAAAGTAAAATTGATGTGCAGTGTATGAATGGACTGTACCTGGTAGAGCTTGAATAATAAATACAACACTAAAAGGATCTAGCAGTATCTTTGACCAACGTTTTGGCAAGCAGCTCTTTTATTTTCTGGGCCTTGGAGCCTTCTGTAGCAACTTCCCCAGTCAACTGTCAGCTAACCGCAGCTTCTTGTGCAAGACCCGCCAGAATGTGTGAGTTAAAGGTGAACAAAGGTTAAGGGAAAGGGAACATCGTTTGTGCGTCACAGCAGTCAGCTTTTCAGCCGTTATGGATAAATAATCCATAACGGCTGCTTTTCAAGAATTCCTAAAATGTAATCTTTGCTTACTTTGGGCCATTTTCTGCGCTTTGTCAGTTTCCTATTTTTAAACTTAGTTCTACATGCCATCACGTAGTCGGCTGTATTTAGCTTGACAATGCCCAGCTGTCAAACAAACCGTAAATCTCTCCGGGTCCTGTCTCTGTGATGGAGGAAATGGGACGGCCATTCCAGACCTATTAGCGAGGTTGTGTGTGTACTGAGGGGATTCTCTCTGCCCGGTTGTTTTTGTGGACCCTCATTGTTCAGGAGCAGCGCGATTTCACGGTTAGCTCGTTAATCATCCCGCTCACAGCATTCATAACTGTCTGGTACTGCACTAATGGACACCAGTAAAAGTTGGCAGCGATTCCAGGCCTAGGCCGCTGGTGTCACACACACAGAGAGAGGAGTGGAGCAAATGGTCGGGACTGAGTCATCCAGAGAGGGACTTTTTCTGATCAGTTGGAGATATGAGATTTTTCTTGTGAAGGATCACTCACCGATCTTGACCACAACACATGCTCATTTTCCCATTTGTTGTCACCCCTCATCTGTCTTTGGTCCTATCTGTGCAGCTAGGAACACCTCTTATAGATGCCATCTCACAGCCTTAATCATGATTATAAGCAAATATCTCCTGTGCTGATTCCTTCTAGACTCACAGACTGTTTCTTTTTGTCTTTTTCAGAACAAATCAAAGTGTCTGTTAATGATTTCATTATCAAGGCAGCTGCTGTTACACTTAAAGTAAGTATTGTTGAGAATCACTTCTATTGTTAATTTAACCTGTTCATCTTTGTTTGTGCATCCCTGAAGAGTAAATACCTGTAATATACCACACGGTTATTCAGCCTATGTGTATAGAGGTGTATGGTCTTTTAAGTCTCTAAAAGCAGCAGTCTGTGTTCTGACCTAACCCTCTAAAGCAACATCATTTGGTCAATTAATATGGTAGTACTTCTGCAGCAAGTGGGTGGGCTTCAGCTGTTGCCATCTCTGCAAAGCCTGCTTGAGTTAGAAAGCTAGCGGCTAGCTGTCACTCAAAGCAGCCACACCCTATTCTACATAACTTTAAGCCATAATATAATTTAAATGAGCGAGTTATATATAAATGTACTCCCAGGGCAGCTGTAATGTCCAGGGAAATTAGTTATAGAGACCAAAACCGTTTTTGTGCCATGTAGTTTTTTATTACTGTAAAGTGATTAAATATAGATTAGACGTTTTGTTTTTTGTTTTCTGAAGTTAATTGATGAAAATTCTGAGGAAACAAGCTTAAACTATTGTCCAACTCCCTGAGCAGTTTAAGAAAGAGACAAAATCACAGATATTACTTTTTCCAGCATTTTAATTCATTTTTATTCCCAAAATAAATGCAGCAAAGAAAGAAAAGTACTGACTGATGATGATTTGAGGAATGTATGAGAAGTATGGATGTTAACAGATGCAGTTCTCTGGTTCATTTAGATATTCTAGCGTGTAATGTCTCAGCAGCAATAAGAACGTCTTATCATCTGCTGTATCTCTTAGCGTTGAATATTCTGTGCTTCACTATGTAAATGTGTTGGCCCTGAGCATTAAAACATGTGCCAGACATCATGGGAGCTCATCATTGCATCATGCAGTCTGTAGGAAGATATTGATGAAACGCAGGCAACAGCTGAGAAAACCTGGCTGTTGGGTGCATGTGTTACAGTAAATGTGAGGAATGTGGAACAAAAACGGGTACATTCCCACATAATGCGAGTGTAAAATGCTCAAGCACCACATGTCTCTCTCTCTCTCATGTTTTTTTGCTGTTAGTACAATGTCACACATGGTCAAAATGCCCCTCTGGATTGGGTCCTGCCCCAAACGGCGATATGTGTTTTCTACTTGTGTAACATCTGTAACCTGGAAAAAGGAACTGTACTTTCCCCTGAGTTGACCTTGATACAGCAGGACGTAGGTTTTGAGGCCAAATTTGTTTTTACCTTTTTAACCATCTGGTGCGCGCGTTTCGATGTACCTTTAGTACACTGATTGAACTTCAACCGGAATTCAAAATGGATGTTTTTCTATTAAAGATAATTACAGTATTACAAATTATTTTGTTGTCAACATCAGCAGATTCATCAAGATCAAACTGAGTACAAAGCTGCAGATTATTTATGTAAACGTAAATCTGTTTTTAGATTTGCTTTCCTGATAGCAAGTGTATACATTCACCACAAAATCGATGAGCGTTTTTTTGAATGTTATCATAATTGATTACTATAAATGCCACAGGTCATATTATACACATTTTACGTTTTGTATCAGCTTCTCCACACCCGTGAGCTCCATGGAAGCACCGTGTAACCAAAGCAGGAAGGTTTTTTTTATCTCTCATCGTCTTGTCGTTTGTCCCTCTTGATATCGGTCAGAACCTGGGCTGACCTTTGACGTTTTGTCCTAGGAAATGCCGGAGGTGAATGTGACCTGGTCTGACGATGGGCCCCGTGCACTCGATTCAATCCACATTTCAATCGCAGTGGCGACCGACAAGGGCCTCATCACCCCCATCATCAAGGATGCTGCAAGCAAAGGGGTCCAGGAGATCTCGACTAATGTTCAGGTAAAACATCACAGGGGTAAGAGGAATTAAAAAGAAGAACACATTGTAAACCGTTATGTTATATGTTATGAGGTAATCATGTTGTCAGAGCTGTCTTTTAATGCCTTCTAGCAGGGGTATTTTCCTTATGCTTCATTTGCTTTTGGTAGATTATAACTCGAAGCTGCGGGGGCGTTCAGTGTATCACAGTTTTGCTGTTGATTTGTGAGAATAGATAAGGCAGTTGAAACTTGACTGCAGTCCAGCTCTATGGGAAAACACATACTCCAGGCATCTGTAGAGTTTTACTCACCTTCTGGCTGGATGCGTTGCATACAAACTAGTTTTTGTATTCCTGTTCTCAGTGTAGCGATAGCAGCTTGATATCAACTGGATAGATCTGTAAAGAACCGATTATATTTGGGATATTTTTGGGTTGTTAGGCTGCAGGTCTCAGCTGTCACTGGCCACAGATGGAAAACAAAGCAACAATGGTCAGCTCTCTCCCCTGCTCTCAGTCAGCAGCTGGGGACAGCCGTTTATTCACAAACGCATAAATGTGTTCTGAAAACCTGATATGTGTGCACAGACGCACACTCTCCTTCTCCTTAAAAACACAGACAAACACAGATCACATGGATGATTTTCTCAAGATGAGGGTGATTAATGAAGTTTCTCTCACCAGCAGTGACCTGGTGTATATCCCTAAATGTTGAGGGCACATGCAGTTTGTTTAAGTGAAGATATGATGTCTGATGTTAACATCCAATAGCAACAAACATGGGAGACCCTTGACTGTTTCCATAAAATGTAAAACAGTGTTGTCAATAGTGCTGTAGACTTAACCCTAAAGACAATAAATCAGCCGGCTGACACAGTGTTGACATCACATTTCAGGCCCAGTGGCAGCAATAGTAGCGATGATAGTAATAGTGGCAGCTGTAATGTAGTTGCAGTGACAGTGGCTGGAGTAGTATTGGCATGGTCGTATCTGTAGTCGTGACAGTACCAATTTCAACTTGGCAGGAGTGAGAGTGTGCGTGGTAGTTTTTGGGGAATACACACAGTTTGTCTGTGAGTGTCAGTGAGAGATGTTGAGGGAGGGAGTGAGTGGCTGTGTAATTAGGTTTCAGACATACTCCTGCTCAGATTTCAGCATTTATGACTGTGCTGTAATGGCATTAATCCATGCAAGCAAACAGATCTTGTGATGTAGATGTGATTGCCTCAGCCCGTGACAATAGTGCTATACTGTGTTTGCAAAGCTAGCTGTGAATACGGTGCTTTAGTGCTAACGGAAATGATGCGTTGTTCATGAAGCACATCATTAAAGTTCAACACACATCACCCAAATTATGTATTTGTTTCTCATCAACCCTTTTTTGGATGCATTCATTGTGTTAATGCATTTATTTGCACATAGCAGAGCCTCATTATGGGGTGCGTTCCATATAGCTCGGAAGACGGAAGTCAGAGCTGGAAATGATTTCACAGCAGAGTCGACCACGTTTCAGTGAAACAGTTTGAAATACCAGTTAGCAATTGTTCATCATTGTCAGCAATACCAGTTGAAAGCAATGATAAAAAGATCGAAGCAAGTCCACAGATGCAGTTTGTGTAAGACTGATTTAATGAGACACAAATACGACAGAAGTGCTAATAAACATTATATTCTACAGCTTTCCTCAGCGGTTTATAAGCGGTTTAGCCATCTTAGATTTTGAGGTTGAGGTTGGTGAGGTGAGTCCGACTTTCAGTTGAAATTGCAGTGGGAACTCGGAAATTCCGACTTCCCAGTTTAAGCGGAACAAACCAATAGCACAAGTTTTTTTTTCTCGTTCATAATAACATATACTCAGCATACAACTCGTGTGTCCTATGTATACACACGCACAGTTTGACCTTTAACACACTGTCTATTATGCATATTCAGATAACGTAAATTAAACATACAGCGCATTATAAAAACACAAAGCAATGCTTACTGCATGCACATAGAGTGTGGCCGATTATGGTGTTATATCACATATTACAATACAGTTTCACACTTTCATTTATTTGTTACGTGTTCCTTCTCACTTGCTGTGTTTGAACTTTAGAGTGGTGATGCTGGATTGTGATAAAATTGCTGTGAATTAAAATATATTGGGTGTGTCAGGGGAAGCAAAATGCATATGTAAGTGAAGAGCAAATGATTTTGGTTATTATCCTCGTCTGCCATATTTTTGTAATGCAGTGTTAGGAATATTAATTTTGCCCTTTATGGTAAGCCTCAGAGGAAAATATGGTTATGAAAAATACAAAGTGGAGTGGAAACACTTTTGATGACCTCTAGTTCAAAACTGTAATACCAAGCGATTAAATCACAGCATGAAAACCTTACATAAACACATCAAAACAACATCTGATATGGTTGATAAGGGCTAAAACATTTCAGTCCACTTGAGCCTTCAAAATGCGGTTTGCCGCCCACTGCTCCTCATAGCTCTGCTGCAGCCTTGAGTCAAATCTACATTTGCAAGTCCTTATTGGTCTCAGATTAAAATCAACATGTGGTTTGAATGAAGCACAGAGAGGTCGCTGCTGGCTATTGATGTGATGGAGTGGAACATCGGACAGCTTTTGTATTTAATGCTCTTATCTCGAATGTGCCCACCATATCCCACTGTGTCTCATGAACCAGTGAGTCACTCTTGACTTTCTGTCTTAGTTGTGTCGCTGCATTAACCTTTACACTTCATTTCCATTTGAATAAAGTTCCATTTTGAATGAAGACCTGGTGGCTAACCAGCATTCTCAACCTGACTGAGAGAAATGGCTTTTTAACAGCTTGCTATTCCAGGAAGGTCTGTAGTTTAACTTGACTTGTATTTAATCAGTGGTACAACTGCGTACGTTTAGAGAGTCACAGGAATGCCTCTTGGTGAAGGTCTGTCCGATGCACACAAACGCAGACGAGGGACCATCAACGCACTTTGTTCTATATTGACAGATACGCTGTGTTTTCTCCGAGGTTGTCGCTCTCACTCATGCGCTGATAGAACCTGGCTTCAGTAATGTGTTAGTTTTCCCCACAAGATGTCTCATCTTCCCCTCTGGGTGTTGTCAATTCCCTTTCTTCATTTTAACAATGCACAGTCTGATAGTTTCCATTTATCTCAGGGCTGGCTATTGGACGTTTAATTATTTTTCTTCGACATGGTGTTGGAAAATTAACCCCGGTGGTCTGTCACCAGAAGGTCTGAATGGTATAAATCTGTGTCTGAAAGGCTTTCAACACTTTAGCAGAATTGCTTTGCTTAAGGACAACTTTTGTCTAAAGCAGAAGTCTTTTGCGGCTAGTTGACTAGTTTCTGTGGTGAATCCGATAGAAGCATTGGTTCCTGTCAGTACAACAGAACTTACACAGTATTGTAGCATTAATATAATGGTGTCTAGCTTTGGGCCAGGTTAGCATAGTTCCAGCTGGCATTGTTGGATAGTCAGCCACTTGGTTGACCCACCAGATTGAAATATCTCAACAACTATAGTTGTATTGCCCTGAAATAAAGTAGAGATATTCATGGTCATCTGAGGATGAATTCTACCAGATTGGATCATCCCCTGACTTTACCTGTAGCGCCACCAGCAGGTCAAGTTTTTCATTTAACCTGATGAATATCTCATCTTCTACTTTATGGATGAGCATAACATTTTGTAACGGCATTCATGTCACAGGGAGGATGAATCCCCTGACTTTTCCTTTAGTGCAACTGTGAGGTTCACATTGGTAGTTTTGAGTGAAATGTCAATTCTCATTAGCTTCAGTTGTACTTATTGATTAGTGCTAATTAGCAAATGTTAGCATGCTAACCCACTTAACCAAGAGGGTGAACATAATAAACATTACACCTGCATAGCATCAGCATATTAGCTTTGTCATTTCGAGCATTAAGCATAAAACTGCCGGTCTTGTTAAGTGTCATATCCGGAGCTCAGGTGTATTTCTAATGGTTTGGATATTTGATTCCTTCTGTCTTATGTATATGGCACACTCTGACATGAAGCTCTAGAGATTGATTGACATGTAATGTTTCCACAGGCACTGGCCCGGAAGGCTCGAGATGGGAAACTTCTCCCTGAGGAGTACCAGGGAGGCTCATTCAGGTAAACATCATCTCTTGAGCAAAAGAAAAATCTGTATGGAAAGTTAGAAAATGATCAAACTTTATGTTGCCTGTCCTCTTCAATCTTCACTCTTCAGTGCAACTCAATTATATTAATTCAATAAACTGACTTTTGGTATGTGGGAGCAGTGGCCCTGTCATTTCTAACACCTAATTCTGTTTCACAATTTCCTGCGTAGCTCAGAGATAAGATAGTCATCATAAATTTCCGCTATTATGACTTAAATCCGGTTCCACAGATAGTCAATACATTATGCATATTCTACATTTCATTGGTGCCTGAACTGAATGTGGTCTTGGGCGACAAGCGCCATCAGTTACTGCGCCATCAATTGCAGAAAAGTGGAAGGGAGGCTTTTCAACTCATTAGAATTAATGGTGTCATTTAGACATAAATGGGGTTTCTGTGTCAGGCAGGAGCGATGAATTCCTATGGAGATGCAGCCCTCTTTGTCCTCCTGAGGATATATGTGTACGCCCTTCCTCTATTCATTTTTCCATCCCCCTGAGCTATAATTCTCATTAAGGCGAGCCTGAAACTGCCCTCGAGTCAGTCTTGCTCACCATACAGAACCTTTAGGGAGGCATGTGGATGGTGAGTGCTGCTGTGTTAATCTTTACTGATCAGTGTTCTCTTTTGTAAGATAAGATGTTCACAATTCACACTCTCATTTTTTATTCACTCGCTCTTAAGATGTAATGTTCTCTTTTGCTTCAAGGAGCCAGTTATAGAACCACAATTATGTCCACTTTGTTAATTTTTATGCATTTTCTGACCCCTGCTGAGCTTCAACTAATGATGTAATATGTGTACTGTTTCCCCTTCCTCTCTCCCTTCTCTCTTTCTCTCAACACCAGTATATCCAACCTGGGGATGTTTGGTATCAGTGGCTTCAGCGCTGTGATCAACCCTCCTCAGGCGTGCATCCTCGCCGTCGGGACCTCCAGGGCCGAGCTGCGGCTGTGCGAGGACGACCAGACCCTGCGCACCCAGCAGCTGATGACAGTTACGCTGTCCAGTGACGGACGGTTGGTGGATGACGAATTAGCCTCGCGGTTTCTCGACAAATTCCGTGCCAACTTAGAACAACCGCAACGCATGGCCCTTGCCTGAGGAAGACAAAGTGAAATAGCTGTGGGGAAGGGATTTAGAGGAAGCAAGAACCACCTGCATGACAAAGCCTGACTCATGCTTTCACAAGCAAAGAGCTCTCAGAAAAGTTGATTCCTGTTCTTGTGCTTGGATTAAGGCGTACAAAGTAGGCTCGTACATAGTATAAACTGCTGTTTGTGGCTTGCTTCTGACAGATAATCGGCAGGCTTTGTGATGGAGGAGTTAAAATTGGCTTCTGCTAGAGTGGTTGAGGATTCTCGCAGCAAGACAAGACAGAAGTTGCATGGCAGGGTGCATCCCACACACTGTAATAGGGGAGGTTGTTCCATCACACAAGTGTTGTATATATAAAATGGTTATTCTAGTTCTACTTTTCAGTTCCAGTGTATCAGATCTGTGTCACTATTAATACACATCCAAACAATTCTGTAAAAAAAAAACCCACATGTTCATTGTCAAAGATATGTATTGTTGAACATCGAGGGAAAATCCTGTTTCAAGACAAACCATTTCCTGTTGTTACAAATTGAAACAGACTTAACTTAACTCATTGTTCATGTTAATATGTTTTAACTTATTTCATACCTTGTGACAAACCTGAAAACAAAATCTTGCAACTATACAAAATTAAAAATGGCCATTTAGTTCTTGGTTTCCTTAGATGCCAATAAAACACATTGTTTAACATTGACCTGTCTGCTGCGCCTCATTAAAACGTCTCTCCGCCTTCATGATGTTGCACAGCTACCAGGGAGACCGCAGATGTGTGTGTGTCTGCTCCTATTTAATTAGAATCTAAAGAGATTACATAATATTATTTCATAGAAGCCAATTAAGATAATTTGCTGGGCTGAGTATACAGGTCAGCCTCTGCTGGCAGATGTTTATCTTCGCTGTAACACGGGCAGAACAGCTGTTTACATATGTATCAGCACCAGTCGGGCAGAGCTTATCCTAGATATGCATGAGCAGGGGTATTGTTTCTATCTTAGATGAAGGAGGGAGCTGCTGGAATGGGGAATGTTGTGATTTTTAGACTTTCTCTGAAACTTAGATTTCCATTTTTTACACATGCCGATACGAGGCAGCATCTACAATGAGAATATTGCTGCTGTTAAAGCAGTTTGACGAGTCTCGAACTTGAATTCAAGGCTCTTCTTTGTGTGTGGCGTTCACTTGGCTTTCTACATTTTTAACTCTGAATGTAAATTACCTCAAGTGAGTTGTGGATTATGCAGGTAGCAATGAACTAGAGTCGGTGGAATGGAATTAATATTCAAGCTGTTACGGCCAGCGCTGTGGAGAAAACCAACGTCTGAAAGCAACTCCGATAACGGCTCTTGAACTGCAGCACTTTCACACTCTTCACCAACCACTTTTGAATGACTTTGGATCGAGGACACGTGTTCTGTGGTTGCTGCGGTATCAGATAGAGATCTATGCATTCTGGGGTAACAGGCAACTGGCACAGCCCAGCTGATTTCTACAGTGCGCTCAGTGTTCGGCCCGACACACATACGGCTTCCACGGTGGTAGTTGTCACGGTGATTGAAGGTCCGCTCAAATAAACGTGAGGAGGGGGCAAAGACGGTGGCCTTTAACATTTAAGCGAGTCATAGTCACCGTACAGCAACGTGGAGGAGGGTCGGTGATGTGCACGTGTAGCTTTGTAGCTTCTGTCATTTCTTTTTTTTATATATATTTGAAAGTCATTCACTCACGATATATTTGTTATTCCAGCACATTGGAGACCATTTGCTATCATCTGGCATCATCTCTCATCTTAAACCAGGCTAATCCCATTCTTTCGCTTATCTCTAAAAGTAAATGTCTTATTTCTGAGTGAGCGGTGCTCATAGCATTATATCTGTGTGTGCGACCGCACCAGCTGCTGGAAGGAGATACAGTGGCTTCAAGGATCGGTCTGAGATCAATCATGTCAAATGCAGAAATTGACGCAGCTGCCTACGTAGGCAAAACCAACCTGCAAGCTGCCATCAAAGCACATAATCTGAAAAATCACACCCTAAAACGGCAGGAAGTGAGCACAAATGTGTGTGTAGAGTACTTTTTGTTTTTTTAACACCCATAGATGAGAGAGCTGTCGCACCACAGGCACACTGACAGGAAAACGGTGTTAAAAATGCTCAGAGCAAGTGACGACTGCATGTACAGTTCCTTAGAAATGATCATTAGGTGTCTTGTGTTGTTGTGCAGCCATACCTCCTGGCATAAAGAGATGAAGCCTCCTTGTGTCATTGGTATGCAATATGCAATATACCAAATATGTATAACAAAGCAGACTATTCTGGCTCTTGATGCAATAATGCCCTTAGTTGGTACTGTATGTCGAGATGGTGAAATCATGTTCCTTTATTAGGACTTGCTGCTATGTCACTATCAGCTTGACAACTGCTGCTGGAACTGTTAAGCAGAGCGGTTGAACAATGCCCCTCCAAATATCAGCTCTGCAAAATGCACCAAAACAGATGCTGACATTTCCTAGGCTTTCCTGCCACCAGCCTGACATTTACTGCTCTGACTGCCACCCGCCAATCTCTGCCCAGAAATCTCGTTATGTGTAACAGCTGGATAAGAGAGCCGCCAGACAGGAGGAATCTGATTTGTTCCCACTGAGGTTTTGATGAACTGCGCGCAGGGTCTCGAAGATTGCGCTCGGGCTCGGAGGCTGGCTTGTAGGTCAGACTCATGGACACACAGCATGGTGCAGAGTGATGGAGGCAGTTGCCATGGCGACCAAAGCCAGTGTTGCCGAGTGTGCACTTCTGTTGTGCCGATATTTGGACGTCCTTCAGATGCGTCGCGTGGTGAATGCTTTGGTCCAAATAGCAGGAGTGGTGACTGACTAAACATCCAATGAGGGTCGGGAAGCACTTCTTGATTGAGGAAAGATAAGTCACACAGGGTGGGTGTGTGGTGCAGCTCCCCCAGTCCGCAACCCCACCCTTTTCCTAAGCCGCCGTCCAGCCCCTCCCAGTTCTCGTGAGCTTTATCAAAGCATGGAACCATTTATGTTTTATCAGTCCAGAGGCTTTCAAATGAAACCAAATGGATTTTTAATGCATTTCTCTGTCTAGTGAGGTAGTGTTTTTTGAGGATGAAATAAGGCTACCTAATGAATTATTTTTAGTTGAACCATTTTAGTCTCCATCCCTGACTCTTTCTCTGGTCTCGCACACACAGACAGACACATATTTCCCTGTGTGAACAGGCTTTGTGAATGATCAGCAGGGTTGGTGAGAGGCTTGCTCTCATCCACATTATCTCACGCTCAAGTTTGTTCAACCATTGTTGACAGGATTTCCTCTGCTCTCCCCGTTTTCCCTTACCACCAGCACTTCTCTATTCAGTCGTCTTTTAGCTGGGATGCAGACTCTGCTGGCGAAGCCTGCTGCAACATTACAACCTCATACTTCCACTTCCTTCTTCTGTCTGCGCTGGTATACTACATTTAGACCTTCATGCCTCTTCTCAGAAAGCCTTCCATCGCAGCCTCACTGCGTGCATCCTGTTTCAAAGGAAGTACATGCAAACTAACCAGATACGGTGTGGCATCCGTAAACATTTCACCTGTGAGATTACCGCGGCTTATCATCACCGTTCTGACCGAGAGTACGGCCCACATTGGGGATGACACAGGACATTCCAGATGGCTGTGCAGTACTCTGTGACACTCACTATCCAAACACGCCCGCTCGGCTGTCCCAGCACCCAAACACCAAGCGAGGCCCTCGCTTTGTTGTCATTGCACAAAGCCTGGCCTTTTGAAGCACTCCACTCATGCTCCCGTGACGCCAGGATAGTTCATTCAGGCAGAGCTCATCTATGGGCCAACAAGGACACACTCCTGACAACCTCTCTCACCTCCTCAGAGACCTCCAGCACAAGTAGATGGATTTCTGATCGCATCTCAGTAGTTTCAACAAGCAGGAAGTCAGACAGGAAGTTAAACTGTGAGATAAAGACACAAACATCCATCTAATTAATCCCACAAGATCACGTTTTCCCCCTTAGGTTTTCACTTCATGCTGTTAGTCACCAGCTGATATGTTACACACATGTCCTGCACCACTTTACTCCACATCTGCGCAAACTCTCAAATTCACTGGCTGTTTAGAGAGCGAATGGTGGATTTCAACCTCGCAGCTCTGTACGTATATGGACATCTCACAATCTCTTCCAGTCGCATTCCAGTGACTGCGCTGGTTTGGAGGGAAAAAGGCACGTCGCCCGACTGGAATGCTGAGGAGGTGCCATTAGTCAGCCATCACCACAAGGATTCCCGACCACAAGGACGTCTGACGAGAGTACATGTGTGCGTCCTCACTGAGTAACCATCATGGAAATGTTTTTTTTTTTTTGTCTTCCCTGGATGCGTATTGGCTGACTCAGCAGTCTGGTGTCTAATTTAGGGTTCATCCCCCAGAATACAGCTGTTCAGCTCCTGTGTTTTTTTCTTTTTTGCACTGCTGTTATGTCATACAGTAAAGCTAGCCAGTTAATAACTCTGGAGCCTCAGTTAACCGTTTGGTTATTACCAGGCTGGTCTGGCTACAAAAATCCCTCTGCTGTTTTGCTTCCTCTTTCAAAAGCAATTATTAAAAGTGCAACGAGTACGAATCTTAGTTGAAAACATCCAAAAATTCACAAAAATGATCAAGAAGATGAAGTGAAGGGAGAAGAGTTTTAACATTTTGACATCTTTGTATTGTGCTGTAGAGATATCTACTGAAATTAGTACGCTAACCAGCTAGCCCCTGTTCGTACCTGCACACTCCCCTACAGCTAATGGAGTTAATTAGCTAACGATAGCTGCATATAGCAGCAGTTAGTGGTTGTTCTGGTGACATGCTGCCCCCTATTTTTATCTATTTATTTATTTTGTATGAATTCGACAGGACTCGACTTTAAATGGGAAATATGACCCACTTAGACATCAGCTCACAATTATGTTCAAACAGCTTTTAAAGTTCAACTGAGGCGCACGAGTTTACTTCTACAGACTGGCAGTGATCGAGTGTTTTGTACATTCCACAGATGAGATTTTTTTTTTTCGCTATGGGACAGACTGGGACGGTTTGTATGTTCACTTGGTTGAGAAGAGATTTATCAAACAAAGCCAATGTTAAATATTGACCCAAGTATCGAGGGAGTGGGTCGTCTTTGTAGTTTGTTTCAGTGTTTCTCCAGAGAGAGACACTGAGACAGACATTGTTCTGAGAAGGAAACTCAGGCTGGATAATCATTTGTCTTCAGAGTGTCTCTGTCACTTTCTGCTTTTTTTTCTTTCACTATCTTATCAGTGTGGAAGTAACTTTCAGTGTTTCATTTTCAGTTGAAATTAAATTGGACTATAAATCCCTTTTTATGTAGCTGTATTTACATTAGTCTTCATATAAAAGATGTAGCAGATGATTCAGAAACAGTAGGGAAGGGAACAAGGGACATTTTATTTCATACAAAACCAATGTGGTTTACATGAAGAAGAAAAAAACTTGAACCTTGTACAATCTTTCTTGGGTCTTCACATTTGTTTGAAACATTTGTGTGTTTTTGCTGTTATTGCCTCAGGGGAACTGTCACTATGACAACAACTAAAACAGGAAATAGCTTGTATTTGCAAATACAAATGTTTCAATGATTGTGTGAATCACTCTGACACTGACCTTGGTTTCTTGGGTGAAATCATGGATGGGTGTGGATCCAGTTTCGGTTCTTTGAATCTGTGAGAAATCATAGCCAACTGCATCTCTAATCTGTCATCTGCATTTGTAATTTATTCTCCAAACAAAATCTAAATCCCCTATTAAATCTGTACATTTAAGACCGTTAAAGACCATAAATCTGTTTTCATGACCTCTCATTGGCCTGTTATTCTTCTAATCGGTGGTTTGTCCCAAACCGGAGGCCAGTAAATGCAAAAGGAAGTCAAAGAGATTGTCCTAATGATCCTCTGGGAGTTGGTCTACCCTACATTGTTCTCTCTGTATATATTTATAGATCAGTATTAGCTGTGTGATCGGGGTTATGTCATTTGTAGCCATGCTAGTGAGGTGGCTTGGCACTCTTAGTCTGCTGGTCCAGAATCTTTGGTTCAGACTGAAATATCTCATTAAATTTTGTACAGACATTAACGGGCCCCAGAGGTTGAACCCTAATGGAAGTGGTGCTTTTCCTTGAAAGCCTACATTAGGTTGACACATTTGTGGTTTTAATTTACTGGCATCATCAGGCCAATTTGTCCCATAGACTACAGCCAGAATGAGCCCTAAACCCCAGAAATAAGTTAGCATTTTTTCTTCTGGTTCCCTCGTCGCAAAGTCTATAGGCCTTCATTTAAATGCCTAAAATAAGCTCTGTGGTTAACACAAGCTTGTGAGATTGTCTTTAAAAAGACGGTTGCTAACAAGTCCACAGAGGCTCGTCTACTCACTAGTCCGTCTTTACAGGCTGGATGTGGTTGCAAAATTACTGCTGTAGATTGATCAATTTATAGTGAAGTGTGTATACTATAGCTTAATGAGAAGCTTAATGGTGGTGTCGTTGAAGTCATACGACCACAGTGTAGTTCCTTTTTTAGCCTAACGTTAGCTTTTTACTTCTGGCGATTTCATTTACGCTTCTAAAATCATAAAAGTGGTGTTCATCTGTGAAGATTGTCTTGCTGAACAGATCGTAAGTATTAACTTGAGGGAACCAGGGTTAGCCTTCAAAAATACATCGTTCCTGCAGCTTTCTGTACTCGAGTTTACAACTTAATACCAGGAAAACTAATTTCCATCTTCCTCGGCTGTACATTGTGCTAAGTGCTAAATTGCAAGCATGCTAACCCCCTAAATGTGGATGGTAAGACATTAGTTTTGTCAGTTTTTTAATGTAAGCATTGTTGACGTCGACATTGAGCACAAAGACGTGTGGCTTACATAGCTGAACCTGTGTGTCACACCTAAACAAGTAGAAGGTTTCCGGTTGAGAAGCATATCTACCTTAAATATCTGCACGTTATCTGTGTTCATGTGCTTTCTAGTTTTACCCGTTACCTCACGTTGCTGTTCCCTGATAAATGGGCTCAAAGCGCTGTGAATTTAGTTCCATGAGCCGTTGAGTGTCATTATAAATGTATTCAACTGAAGGGTCAGTTTCAATGCTGTCCCCATGACTACAAAATTACCAGCCACACCAAGCCATGAGACATTTTTTTTACGGTTGGTTGTTAGGGAAGTCACAGAATTACGGACCAGTCATGCACTCTTATCTCAGTTGTTTATTTGTGATATTGCACAACCATATGCAAACAGCACGAGATACTGTTGCCGGGGAGATTCCCCGGAAACCTGAGATGACTCCAACCGTCACCTGTTGAAGTGAAACGTTAAACATTCGATGTAAGAATGGAGGCCATTTTCACATGATGGAAGCGGAAAAAACAGTCGCGGTTGTTGAGATGTGGCAGACAGCATCGAGCATGGTTCTGAATTAGGAGGCAACTTATCTAGGAGCGTAACTGGAACAGATTTTCATGACCATCCTCTTTGTTGTCTCCTGCAGAAGACAACAGAGGTTTAAATACATTGCTCTTTACTGGTGCTCGCTTTTGCATCTTAAACATTTTTCTTCTGATGAATTTCTACGTCCACCGATCAGCGCAGTGAGATCAAGGAAGGTGAAGACGGAGAAGAAACGTGTGTGCAACGTTCCAGAGTTTTAAATCGATGTTTTGGATCCATAAAAACTTCAAGATGAGGTGTGTCTCTGTCGAATGGATGTGACCTCTTTCAATTGGTGGCACAGGATCACACTGAGACATACAGCGAAGGGGAGAGAAAGACATAGAGCGTGAGGGAAGCAGAGACAAGAAAATCGGATGAATTGAAAATGGAGTGAGGACAACAAAAGACCAGATGGGCTCTCAGAAACTGTTGCTGTCAGGAACATGAAAAGAGGAAGAAGGGAGGCAGAGTGGGAGATGGGGAGGGAGGGTAGGGGAGGAAGGAGGAAGACGAGGAAAAGCGGCCAGACAGAAGGAAAAGATCACCTCTCTTCTCCATTACACACTGTATAAAAGCAGGAAGAGGCGAGAGAAAGAGCAAAGAGAGGAAAAAAGAGAGAGGCTGGTGCTGAGGTGGGGCGGGAGGGGAGGTGGGGCAAGTGTGGGAGAGGCAGGAGGGTGTGTGCTCACTCACATGAACCACTCTTCCCCTTCTGCCTGTGTGCCACTAGCCTCTGTGTCTTTCGGGCTACAGAATAGAAAAGTTGGGGCAAAGTCTGACTCAGCTCCAGCAGCGACCAGACACTCACACCAGCTCCTTTCACAGTGACAGGTCTCTTCTCTCTCTCTCTCTCTTTTTTTTTTACTGCTCTCTCACTCATTCACTGTCTCTCTTTCACACACACACACACACTGAGACACACACACTGAGACAAACACACACACACACACACAAACCAGCCACACTCCTGGCAGAGGGGAAGACAGAACCACAGGAGAACTGTTACACACCTTTACAACCAGCTACTCACCCAGTCATCGCCAGACGCTTTGCCCAGGATGTGGACGCTTCTCATGGGGGTCACCTTTGGATTACTGGCCTCCTCCAGGTCGGAGCTACTTCAAGGTGAGGGGACTGTGCCTTCGCCCAGCGGATGGCTCTTTGTTTGGGGATTTCTTTTGATTTTTTTTTTTACATTTTTTTTATTTTTTTTTAACCTTATTCTGCCAAAATTGTGCCTGGCAACGCTCCTTTGTTGCCAGGTTTTAGGACCAGACATTATTGCTGTTTTGTTTTTTTTTCTCCCTTCTTGAGCCTTGTTGAGAATTTAAGTGAGCGTTCATGTAAAGAGAAGACAGTGGAAGAAAGAGGCTGTGCTGCTCTGCTGCTGCTGCTGCTGCTGCTGCTGCTTGTAGAACGGATGAGTGGATGCCGGCAAAGCGAGTGTGTGCCTCACCAGCGCAGACAGGCTTACGTCTGGCAGTCTGAGACGCCTGATAGACACAAAGGAGACAGGCGCTCTTCTTGCTCGCTCTCTGTCTCACACATGTTCACGCTCTGGGAAGTGAACCTCATTTATCAGGGCTTTGGATGATCAGTGTAGCTTTTCGAAAGCAGTCCCTCTTTTCAGAAAGAGTTATTTTTTTGTTTTTTCTTTGCTGTGCGGCTACAGCTGGAGTCTGTGCTGCCACGCTTAACGCTTTATTCTGTACACAAAGGATGTTCAGCAATCGCTCTAGCACCCCCCCCCACCCTCCCCTCCTCAATGTCTCCCTATTCTCTCTTTGTCTCTATCTAACATGTGCTTTCTGCGTCAGGTTTTGATTGGATTTGCTGCTCGGAGGCAATATATCTCTGGAGGTGAAGTTGGTACTGAATCAAACAGGTCTGGGTTCGTCTGGGTTTGCTCCCCGAGGAGGCTGCGCTGGGGTTGCTCACAAAGACTCCCTCTGGCACTGCGCCAGAGAACAATCAGCATCAAGCTATAAATTTGACCAGCATTTAAAGGCAAATACGAGACTACCTAGATAGCTTGTATGTGCCCTGTATGTGGGAAGAGGGAAGGGGGTGGACCCACTTTCCACCCCCCCTTGCTTCAACATGTGTTTGCCCCCCTCAAGGCTCCTTGTGTACTGAGTAGTTGTGAGCTTTTTGTGTGTGTGTGTGTGTGTGTGTGTGTGTGTGTGTGTGTGTGTGTTTGTATATGTATCTCTACGCTGGAGTGTTGAGAGTAATTGGCGTCTGGCGAGAAGTGTCCTGTGGTGGTTGTAGCTCGTCTTGCACCCTGCATTGTCTTTGAACCTTAAACCTGTGGCTGTGTTTTCGCCTGCGGCACATCATTAAGAGCAGGACTCATGGACTTGCGGTCAGGCCAGTTAACCAAGACTTGATTTATGGAGAGTTTTTTTTTTTTACGATGCTGTCAATTGCATCAATGTCTACGATTCCCACAAAATGTCCGAAACAAAAAAGATTGCAGCTGGTATCTCTGATGCAGTACTGGCTGAAAATGGCATTGAAATTATGGTTTCATCCATTTTAATTGGAACAAAACTGTGTGACTAGGAATTTATGACATACACTAAATATGTGACAAGATATGTAATAAAAACCCATTTCAGGATAATTCAAATTTAATGTTGTGCTTCAATAATTCAGTGTAAAGTCTCTCATCTGTGAGACCTTCCAAATGCTATAATTTGTCAACTTCTTGTCCCCAGCATGTCGATCTGGTGATCACGATGAACACTTACATAAAGCTTCAAGCACATGGAAAACTCTTAAGCAACTTCATCTAATCTGCATTCTCGTCTATCTTTTGAGTTTCCTCTGTAGATTCTCTGACCGTAATTCAGAGCGCTGCTTCTTCTATGCGGAGGATTAGTATTGCAAGCACTCGGGCCAGCCTGACCGCTGGACTTCCTGTTAAGGTGGCCGTGTTTGCCTCCTTGGCGTAACGACCCCTCCTGCATGCCCCCGTGTTATGTTTCAAGGTGAGGGGTGTTGAGGGGGCCTGCAGACTGGGACCGGTCCTTGACAAAGAGGGCTTGTGCCCGTACAGGCTCTAAGGACCGTCTCCTGCCACCTGAGACTCTCAGACACGTGTTCGCCTTCCCTGCAACCTCCGTCTACAAATCTGCACCAATAGATTGTGTAACTCCCCTCCTCTTCTGATGATCTTTTCTTTACACAGTGATAGAACTGGTCTAACATGGTGCAAGGGTCCTCATATTCCAGGTTTTGTCTATGTCTTTCAGTTCTGGTAAACCTTATAATTACTTTTTAAAACTGATTTGTGAGTTTCCTGCTCCCCACCGCAAGCCCCCCTGCCTGCTTTCCAATCTCATGTACACTTAAGTCTTTGTTTCCTTGGGAAAACAGCTCAGAAAGAGCTCTGTAATAGACGTACATCCTCTTGCGTGAGGCATTGATTTCTTAACTCACTGCATCATCGGGCATAACAGCAGATTACACTGGATCTGTGCTTTGATATTATGCACAAAGGCACTGAAATCTGCATGTATCTATGCTCAAATAGCCCAAATTAAGCTGCTCACTCGTACATGACGCCATAAAAGCTCCACTTCCTCTGTGTAAATTATCTAGATCTTCTGCATTGTGAGGCTTAAAGAGCTTTTGCACCAGAGACTTCCGTCGACCGAGCGTATACTTCCGTTTTAGCAAACCAACTAACTTGAATGGGAAATACAAAGATTTTATCGTGTGGCTCTGTTATGTTATCGACCAAATGGTTCAAATTCTGAGAGAGAAACAAGTCATCTCGAAGGGCTGTGTACAGCTGTTTCGATTACAGCGTAAGCTTATGGGAGAAAGTCTGTAATTACACAGTTTGGCCACTACGAAAGTTGGCTTCAAAGCCTGGTGCTCTTCCTTGGGGCTTGATAAAGACTGGAAGCAGAATGAAACAGCTTGGCAATGTCCAAATTTATGTCTGTGTATGGATTTAATAAACAAGACATGGGTTAATAGGTAGCTTCAGATGTGATGACTAGCGTTAGAGTCGATGTTTCCCTGTTGTGCTAAGCTAAGGACCTCCCGGTTCTCAGAAAGAAGCCATGTTTCCAGTAATGTTTTTTTATGTGCATTTTGTAGTATCACGTTAGAAAAGGTAGATAGAAATGGAATAATTTGAATAAACAAAATGTATGCTCGCTTGATTCGGCTTTCCACTTTTTTGAGAAAGACACGTAGCAAACATTTAGCTCACATGACTGATCAGGTGTTTCCACTCGGAGAGAAGAAAAAGTCCCACATTCCCTCTTACTGTAGATGGCTGAGGTGACTGTTTTTGTTTCTTCCTCTTCTTCTTCTTCTTCTTCTTCTTCCTCTTCTTCTTCCTCTTTATCTCTTTTCTTCTTCTTCTTCTACTTCTTCTTCAACGTGTTTCGTACCGTCAGCTTCTGATGAATGTTTATCCACTCCAAACCAGTGAAAAGACACTTCATCTTCGTTTTTCTTTTTTCTTTTCTTTGCCACTTCAGTTTAGCTTGATAATTTCATGGAATACAGCTCGTGAACGAAAAAAAAAAATGTAATGAAAATATGTGCACAGCATGTGGGACGATTGCTTTTTTGTTTCGTTAAGACGTCTTGGAGCGACAGTATTCACAGAAGTAGCAGGTGAAAGGCTTCTGTAGTGCGACGTCTCCTTTATCTTCAAACCTGAATGTTTAAAAGTGTTGGAGGTCAAGTGTCTTATCACAAATCATCTGTTTGAATTCAATAAAACCTTTTAAATTGTGAGAGCTTTAACGACAGCGTTTATTAAAAGGCAAGAGAGAAAAGTGCCCCTGCCTTTCCTGTATGAAAGAAAGCCAGGCTGCTTTCAAAGATGTAATGGGTGGAGGCGTAGGGAGCACAGAAGGTGTGAAAAGAAACGGCACACAAGATGAAAAAAACAGATAGCTGGGTCCTTCTTGTGACCTTCAGGTATTGTTGTGAGCGTGTGTGCGCACAAACACATTTTGCACCAGATCTCATGTTTCACCTGTCCTGCTGGCCCGGTGGACCTGTGACCAGCGAAGGGCAGAGACATCCCTGCTGACAGAGCAACTTCACTCAAGTGTGATAATGCAGGACACTGGAGCATTGTGGTGGCGATGGTGACTAACAAGGTCTCCAAACCAGCTGATGAACTGTGACTAAAAGGATGTAACAGTCACAGTGGGATGCATACAGTTGATTCTGTGTTCAAGCATGGGATGCCTGCACATGTGATATATAGAAAAAACTTCAGTGAGGTGTTAGGTAAAAGTAGAAAGGGTAAAAATGCAGATAAGAGGTTGAAAATGAGCCAACTTTGTGTGTTATTACTCTTGACATCAAGATACTGAGCTCACCGGCTCTCTTGCTGTGCTCCATGCTGTGTCATGACTCCACAGAGGTTATGACTTGCGGAGTTGTGTGCATGTGCATCTGTGATCTGCCTGTGTGCTTGTGCACCTGCATGCAGGGGGTAATTTGTACTTTATTGCTGGCATGGAGAAGACAAACAGAAAGTAATGAGAGAAAACAAGAGAAAAGGAGACAGAGCGGGGGAACGAGAAAGTGAAGTGGGAGTTGAGGCTCGGGGCTTGTCTGTTACTTCTAGAGCAGCTGGAGGTTTTGGCGAGCAGCTGTGTTGGAGCTCCCTTTCTCTCAGGTTCTGTGCACCCAGACTTTACAGTCTCCTTGGTTTCAACTCCATTAGGTGACAATGGAGCCTTTGGGAGAGTCAGTGCTTTGGCATAGAAGGCTTTCTCGACTGTATAAAGACACCCATGACCGTTCCTTCTGCATACTAATGATCACGCTCAGATTCATGTCAGAGTCCTTTTCAGCTCGCTGATGGTAAGCTGTGCTCTCTTTGATCTCTCCCGGGCAAGTTTTGCAAGGCCAGGGCCGTTTACTTTCAGGGACACTGAGCCATGTGGCAGCATGTGCTGGAGTCCTTTCAGGTGTGTGTGTGCGCGTGTGTGTCTGTGTGTGTGTGTAAGAGAGAGAGGCAAAGAACGACTGTCGTACGGAACAAGTGTTGGCGCTCACTCTTGACAGCTTTTTCCACAGAGAAGTGATCAACATGCTCACAAAATAACAAATAGCGATTTTGCACACTTCCTTAATGTTTTCCTTAAAACTTGAGGCGTATCTACACTCTTAGAAATAAAAGCGCTATATAGAACCATATCAGGTTCTTTGGCTTGTCCCCATAGGAGAACCCTTTGTGGTTCTTAGTAGAACATTTTAGAGGGTTCTACCCAGAATCCATTACATAGGTTTATACCTAGAACCATTTGTGAAGGTTCCATCCCGAAACCCCTTATAGTGGTTCTAGGGAAACTCTCTATGGTATAATGGTTCCACCTAGAACTCTCTCTGGGGGTTCAATCCAGAACATTTTTGCCTTCTAAGGCTGCAAATAAGAACCCACTGATGTGGTTCCACTGAGAACCCTTCATTCCAAGGGTTTTATCTGGATCCCATCAAGGGAGTTCTACCAAGGAACCTTTAAAAAACTTTGAAGAACCCTTTCTTCCGTGGAGGGTTCTTTGGATAGAAAATGGATCTTGATGGATTTTTCCATTTGTTCTTAATGTGTTGTTTCCTTTTATATTGTGATTATGTAAAGTGTCTGAGTATAATGAAATGCACTATATAAATAAAAATGTCTTTTTAAATGGTTCTTCTGAAGCAAGTGGTCCTGAGTAGAACCTCAGCCCTTCAGAACCATTTTGAACCCATATTTCTAAGAGTGTAGCGTCTCCAGTTGGGATATACATATATATGCTTTAGTTGAAATAAGTGCAACATGTAGGACTATTAAGGCAAAACCAATATATTGCCTCACATCATCTCAATGTTGTAGCATCCCTTTGCTTGTATTTCTTGTTTTTTCATGCCTCAGTTTATGATGCAGCCTGAAATTTGTACAGTTGGTCGCCAGACAGTGCAGTTCCCTCTTTTTGATTACTACATACTGTACAAAATAATGCAATCCAATAGCAACAGCAACACAAGCCAATCCAAAAATAAACATGAAGTCGATTTCATTTCTCTCAATAAAGCTTCGCAAATGTAGAATATATTACAGGATAATTATCACAGTATAATATTATATGTTAGTTTACAGGCATTGTTCTTAATCGGTCTGTTGTCAAGTGGTTATGTTTTTTTCAGGGAGCAGGTTTTACAAGTTCAGTGTTTTTGTTTGTTTGTTTGTTTGTTTTTCTAACTTTAATCTTCTACCAAACTCGTAACTCATATTTTCTGCTGAAACTGAGCAACATCTTTCAGGTGAGAAAGCACAAGGGTGTATATTTCTTATGAATCATAAACACTACGGCTGCTGACTTTAGTGTGTTTGTTGTGAAAGTTGTTCACTGAAATAAGTCGACACGGTAGTTATTTTTATTTTGTGCCAGGTGCAACAAATGACTCAATGCGTATGTGTGTGTGTGGGTGCAAGTGTTGCTGCCGAGTGCGAGTGTGCCGAGTGACTTAGCATTAGTAATAGACATCTTCCTCAACACGTGCATCTGTCACCATGGTAGCACATTTAAACAAGCAGCAAACACAGAGTACAGATAAGGGTTTCCTCTGTGCATGCACAGATGTACAGATTCCAGTAAGTCCCTCGTGATATCTGAGTTTGTGGTAAAGGATTCTACTTTTGCTTTCTCTTAGGCAAATTATTCTTGCATTTAAAGATGATCTGATATGAAACCAGTAGACTCTGTTCGACCTGAGTTTCGCGACACTAAATGTTGTCATTCATGAATATTATTTCATCTCTCACTTGGCTATGCAAAGATCAGTATGGGGCAGGGTCAGTGTCAGAGTGTGAGCTGTGGTCATACGGAGCTCTGACCAGGTGGAGTCACGCTCTTTTATTTTTCATCCTCAATGCAAATGATCACCTGCTCATGTCGAGAATCACATGTTTAAACTCTGAAATCTATTTCTTGTCATTTCCACTCATTATAGTCTTTTTGCAAAGGGTGTGTGTCTCCGTGATCTCCATGTGTACGCATACACGTGCTGCCTCCTCATCTGCTAGGCCTAGTTTGCATTTTTTGTTTTCATTTCAGCGGGGGAGAGTCAATTTCCCCGAGGTTTCTCCTTTAGGCAAGCAAACGCAAGCAAATAGGCTTGAGAATCACTCATGAGAAACAGTGTGCGCCAGAGCCAGATTTTACTGAACAAACTTTCACTGATCTGAAGTGATTGATTTTGCTTTGACAAAGAGCAGGTTTTGAGGATTACCACTCAAAGCCCGTGAATTCTTAGGAACCTCTCGTAGTCCTGAAGTAATATTGACCATTGGATGCTTCTCTGAATGCTAATTACAGTGAAAGTTTATGGAGGATTAAAACTGCCAAAATCAAAAATAGATAGATAGATAGATAGATAGATAGATAGATAGATAGATAGATAGATAGATAGATAGATAATGTCTGAGTATTAATATGCTAAGCTTATCTAAAGCAGAGCATGGTGTATGTGTTTGTGCATACGTATGCCTATGCTTCCTTGTTTGCACACTTTGTTTTGATGAAAACGGACTCTTAGCGAGGCCTGAGGGCTAAACACTGGAGATGAAGAATGCTGCCTGTCTCATGGTGCTTCCCTTCCAGAGAACAAATCTGAACAAACCAGCCAGCTCATGACTAACACTTGAATACTGACGCAAAAGGCAATGTCTTGCATAAATCAAGATTTTGCTCATACATTTTATGTTTCTGAAAGCATGTGCACCGTCACAGTGTCTTATTATAGAAAAAAAACTGAAAATAATCAAAAATAATATGAAAGAAAATATGAAGGAGCAGTAAATCGCTCCTCTTTGAAAACTACTGAATGAATCCTCACCTGGTGTTTTGTTAACATTAAAATATAAAATTCACGGTATGTAACCCACAGCATCTAAACTGTCCTTGCTGTTCGTTATTTCAAAAGCAACATGGGTCTTAAACCTTTGTTCCATCTCACTATCTGCTTGTTGTAATTGTGGCGTTGAGTTTTGAAGACATGGATGAAATCACATGTTGATATAACATGTATTTTAAAGACACAGTTTTGTTCATTTGGTATTTACATGACGGTGTCAGACTGCCGGCTACTCACAGCCTCGTATACTGTATCTAACTGGTGATGAATGCTGTCGGACACCTGAACCTGACTGTTCTCCCTCTCTTTCCTTACAGTGAATTCTCGCAGCTGCAGCTATGTCGGGGTTTTTCTTGTTGAGGGAGCGAGCCGTCACTCCCTGAACTTTGAGACGGCTGAAAAGGTGTGTGGGCAGCTGAAGAGCACCTTGGCAAGTCCAGACCAACTCCAGGAGGCCTTTAATAAAAGCATGGAAACATGCAGGTGAAACCACAAGCCTTGGTTTACAAATTAATAATATTAATTTATGTGAATGCTTGTTGAATAAAATGTACATTTTGGCGCTGTAAGTCATATAAAACAATATTCACTGACTCATCCTGCCATGAGTTGGGCCTTTTCTTTCAAAATGTCCCCTTTGGGATCTTTTTAGTTTTGAAATGTCACAGGAAATGCTTTAACTCAAATAGAAACCATGAAAAAATCCCAGTATTTAACTACAATGGTGAATACACTTGGTCACTTCATTAAGAGATGTAAAACCAGAAAAGAGGAAGGCGGCCTTTCAGCTTCACAACAGACATACGCCACATGTTTGTCATGTGGTAGAAACACTGTAAACTAACGACAGAGGAAAAGTTCTGTTGCTCAACCGCGTTTGTCTCCACTTCTCAGAGCAGTGTGATGTAATGTGTTTAGACCAGGCTGCTTGGAGACAGAATGCTCTCTCTATTAACAAAATGTCTCCAAATCTGCTCCAAAATGTGTCTTCCAAATAATAACATTGTTGTGTCCGTTCAGGTACGGCTGGACCAGCAATGTGAGCACTGTCATCCTCAGACTCAGTAGCCATGAAAACTGTGCAAAGAACATGACTGGGTTCATCATTAATTCACGTGTGACTGCTGAGGACCTCTATGATGCCTACTGCTACGATGAAACAGGTGATTACATCCACAGGATATTGGCAGTTTATCGGCTTATTCCAAAGGTGACGCTTAAATTACTCAAGTGCCAGTTTGCCTCTCCATTTTGGTAACGTCTACTTTCCGTGTCCCCTGTGCACTAGCTGGGCCTGACAAGAACTGTGACAATGCCTTTTCCACCGAACTCTTATCCTCAGATGCACCAGGTTGGTACCATATGCCTGTTCATGTTTTTGTAATTCACATAGTGCACATTTGTCACAATATATCCAAAGTTTAAACATTAATAGGTAATCAACTGAAACAAAGGTCTCAAAAATGATGAAATCCAAAGCACTGTATCCTGTAACATGTCACGAATTTACAGTTGCTAGGATGCCAACATTTAAAAACATGCAGCATGTCCAGGTTATGAAACTCATCTGAATGGAAAGAAAACAGAATTAGGAATTGAAAACCCCTTCGACAACACCTCTGCCTGGTTACCAAATGATCTTATCGCTAATAGTCAACACCAACATCCTCTCAGCTCCTAGCTATGTTACCTGAGGTGGGACGTACATTTAACCCAAATCTTCCCCGGCCAAAACAAGAAGACAGTTGGATGAGGTTACTTTTTTTTACGGCCGCCTTGAGTCCTGATGAGGGATCAGTTTCCCACATGTAACACCAGGTTAGCATTACTTCACACCGCACATTAACAGTGGTACCACAGGTGTCTGTAAAGAAAACTGGCCATCTTGGAGATATGTGAAATCGGCAAACTTGTTTATTTCTGTTGTCATTTTCAGCTGTAACTGTAACATTTAAAGATATGGTGAAACACGTTGGTCCGACCTGTCTGGTGTTTCTGTTGTGCTTTTTTAATGTTCTTAATAGCTTTGCGAGCATCTTTAATAGCTACACAACAGCAACATATTATGCTTACTGCCAGTTTTGGGTAGTCTCAAGCTGTCATTTTGTCTAACAGGTAAATAAGATCTCCAACCTGACATTAGTGAAAGTCTTGTTATTAATGAGATGACAGCGTCAAACATGCATTTTTGGTAAATAAGATTTATGCACTTTGAAATCACATCATAAAAAAAAGACAATCAGATTGTATGTCAGCTGATGTGTGATGCAGGGGTTTTCTGCCTGGAAGCTGTTGCAAACAAACCTTTTGAATGATAATTTTTTAAGTACTTACATGGAGTTGACAACATTTACACTAACATGGTGCACTGAAGTATAAACTGCCTAATAATTGCAAACAAAATGTGAAATTCCAAAAATGTAAATGAAAAATGTGAATATAAACGCGTACAGTATGTGATTGGCTTTTTTTCCACACGTGGAAAGTAAGGCTGTTAAGATATCAGATTTTAACTACAATTATCCACACGATATTATCATATGTGTATTACTAATGCAATATTTCATTTTTTAATATCATGGTTATTGTGAAAATTGCATTATTGTGACACCCCTAGTTGAATCCTTTCTTTGAGGTTTAGGAAGCACAACAAAGCTGTGACCAGAGAGAAGAGAGCTGAATGACTCACACAGTTCGATTGTAATGTCCACCATGCATGTTATTATGCATGTGTTTTGTATTAAGATGTATTATCATTGTAATATAAATGTTGGCATGACTTGAAATGAAAAAAAAAGAAGAGGATGTAATCGGGCCTTACATGATATAACAGATACTACGATATTGCTAAGAAAGGGTTGAAATATATCAAAAGTTATGTGTGACTACAACCATTTATGACCCTCTCTATCCCCCAATCATCAGAGCATCAGGTCCCAACCCCAGCAGAAGGCCAGGAAGACACCACTCCAAAAGCACAGGATGACAGTGAGAGCGGTGACCCCACGGTATCCACCGGGGATGATTCTCTGATAGTACTAACTACTACGATAGCAGAAGAGCCAGAGGCTTCCACAGAGGGCCCTTCCATGAAAGACAGTCCCTCTGGAGAGAGTGAGAATGGCACTGTCGGGTCCACTTTCAATCCTGTAGAGTTCGACCAGCCAACCGGTTCTGGGATGCAGCCAGATGGGACCGTCTCGTCAACGGCCCCTGTCGGAGAGCCGGAGGAAGCACAGCCTACCATTCCAAATGAGCATCACGACAACCCATCAGATCCTGAAGATTACGACACGACGAAGGGTAAGAAAAACATGAGCAAGAATATATCAAACACATAAATGCTGCAGTACAACTGCTGGCTCAACTCTGTAGTATTTTTTTGGATTGCATTATATTTCAGGGTTCCTGTTACTACATCTACCATCTGTATATACAAAAGAGAAATCATAGAAAATGGTGATACTTGAGTTCATTTGTAATTAAGATCCATGGAAACATTGCTGAAGAGCAGCACTTCCTGACATCAGATGCAACAGGTTTTAGGAGGACTGAAGTAACTTTTAAGAACACATGACGCCCCCTTGTGTTGAGTTGAGCTGTGGACTGGATTTGTTACAAAACAGGCCTCAGTTACTCCGTCTCTGTGTCCCGAAGAGGAATCACAATCAGGCTCAGCATATTCAACAACCACACTAACTGCATAAAAGTCTGTATTGAAATGTACTGTATATAAAAGTTCAGCTTTATTTTAAAAGAAAAAAGCAAATTTCTTAATACAAAGCTTTCACTATCTGGTGCCACAAAGCCTTACAAAGAGATGAAAATGCATGCACCTCTGTGATGCAACCACACATTGAATAGGTCATCTAATTTTCTGTCTTCCATTTTGCAAGAGTGGATACTTTTGAGTTAAATACGTCAGTGACTTACCCGTTTCTGACATGACTCATTTCCCTCTGTTTTATTAACATGCAGCTCCACAACCAAGACAACCTGATGGCAGGGGACGAGTCTCGGATGGGCCCGAGCCACGAGAGAGCGGTTCAAGTAAGCAACCATCTTACTTCACATTTACATCCCCGACTTCAAAAACGTCGGGACGCTGTGTAAAATGTACATAAAAACAGAATGTAATCATTTGCAAACATATCATTTACGAAGTGTTCCCGAGCCCATGTTTTAATATCGTTTATACAAACTTATGTTTCACAAAGTGTTGAACCTTGCCCTGTCCTTGCTCTTGAACGCTACCCTTTTCACAACTTATCATGATACTATCACCCGTTTACCTGTGGGATATTCTAATCAGGTGTTTTTGGAGCATTCCACAACGTTCCCAGTATTTTGTTGCCTCTGTCCCGACTTGTTTGAAACCTGTTGCTGGCATCAAATTCAGAATAGGCGTATATTTACAAAACGTTTGATGAAGTTGATGAGGTAAAACATTAAATATATTCTGCACTGTTTTCAATTGACTACATGTCAAAATGTAAAATCCAAAGTCCAAAAAGCAAGTAACAAAAGACAGGGAAAGGAAAAAAAACTACAGAGAAATACAAAAACCATGAGGAACAAATCAGGAACAGAGGGGACACACAAGGTCCGGGGAACAGGGAGATGCGTGGAGGGAAACAGATGAACCCACAAAGAGTGAGGGAACAACACAGGTGTAAACACAAACTAAACTAACAAGGGGATGAGGCGCAGGTGGAGAGACACTGGGAACAGTGAGGCTGATGTGGGACAGGTGTGGGGGGAAAATCAGACTGAGGAGGATCACAGGGAACACAGGAGGGAAGCAGAACGCTGGGAACACAGGTGAGCAGGAAGTAGAAAGACTCGAACAAAAAATAACCAAACCAAAAACCCAAACCATGACACAAAAAGGAAAGTTTATGTCTTACACAGTGTCCTTACTTTTTTGGAACAAGGATTGTACTTCTAACATCATGACGTCCGCAGTGACTGCGGTCAAATAAGACCAAGCTGGGAAAAGGGCACTCTTGTTTGGATCCACTCTTTATTGACAGTGACTTTTATTTCTTGGCTTGTTATCTCTCCCTCCAGACTGGCTGGTGATCACTGTCGTGATTGTGGTCGTTGCTGTTATTCTCATCGTGTGTGCAGCTGTTGCGAAAAGAAACACGTACGACTTTGATTTTTTTCATACACTAACACAGAGATGTCATGTAACATGTTGGGGACAACATTACCCCCTGCTGCTAGTGTGCACAGCAGTCAATACTCTCATAGTGTTCCAGTTTTCACATGTTTTTCTGGAGACTGGCAGATTGCAAAAAAAAATCAATGACGAGTAAATATGTCTGAATGTGCTCTTGCAGCATGTGCGGCAAACAACAGACCCTGATGATCACTCCCAAAGATGGCGGCGAGGGGAACGGGGCGGCGGCATCGGCATCCAGCTCCCACGCCCAGGAGAGAGAGCAGGAAATGGTGACCCTCATGAACAAGGAGAAGATCCAGGAGAACGGCAACACAGAGGAGTTCACCGTCATCACGCTAGAGGAGTCGCCAGATAAAGAGCAGCTGGCGTGAGAGAGGAGGAGCGTAGAGGCAGACAGGGAAGAGTGTAGGTGAGGATAGGACGAGATGGTGAGGAGATTGGATGGGTGGGGCTTCAAGCACTGGGGGTTAAAAAAAATAAAACAGTTCAGTGGCCAGCACTGAATGGACACTGAGTAAGGATGTATGTGTGTGTTATTTAGAAAGATTGTCTCACTGAGGTTAAAAGTATTGTACTGGGTGTGGAGCTGTTGCCTCACAGTCTTTTAAACCAACATGTAGAGCATTTTGTTTGTGCGGTATGATGCCAGGGGTAGTTAGGAGTGAATGCATGGTAGGGTTAATCATGCATTGATGCATAGCAGGATGTACGTATGAATGTGTTTTTGTGTCAATTTCTCTGTTGATGATGGGTCTGGATAGACACAGGCTTTAAAGGGAGGGGTGTGAGGGGCTTATTTGTAAAGACAAATTGGTCTCTTTTTTTATAGAATTGGTGGATTTTAAATTTTAAGCTAAATGGGAAATAATAAATCAACGGTGAGAAACTGGGTTATTTTCTTTGAGATACTACAGATGAAAAAAAAAAAAAGGTCATTTTAAACAACCCTTGATGTTTTCAATGTATTTTGTTTCTTTGTTTTTGTTCGCTTATTGTTGTAACCTCGTGTATATTTCAGACATTGCCTGTGGACTGGAGTTTGGTTTTTCCATTTTTCAAGAAAACTGGGGGATGTCACTACCTTAATTTATGCAGCTTTGAGTCCCTTTTTTCTTGGTCTCTGTATATAAAGTATAATGTTTTGGAAAAATGCCTTAGCAATAGCTGCCAGTGCTTTTCTGTTGTTTGGTAGAAGGGGGCTTTGTGCCTCCTTTAATTAAAGGAATGTGTCATTTTTTTTTTTTGAGAGTTATTTAATTAGAAACAGCACCTCAGAGGTAAACAATTGTGAATGGATTTTTGCAATAGTCAAAGTGGAGTGGATATTGTATGAATCAAGTTGATGTATAGCATCCAAAAACTGCGCAATTGTTGCACCATTGAAGTCAGTTAACACATTTATATGAAGTTGGGAATATGATGAAAAGTCCCTGATGTTATCCTGAGGATAAGTAAAATGATAAAGATGAGGTATACATACTATATACACAGTGTGTACATTGATTAAAGAAAAAAAAGGAAGCGTAAAAAAAGGCAGAATTGGATAGAGGAGATTAACCGTTTTTTTAAATGCAACATTTCAGCTCACTCAAGACAAGCTGAGTGACAGGGCTTAGCTTTAGGAGCCAGGCTACATGGCACATGTAATGAGGGGGCCCATGTGCTCTAAACACACAGCAATGTAACGGTTTCTACTAAAGAAAGAGGCTGTGACAACATTGGGGGAGGGGTGCCATGAATGAAGCTTGTGTGTTTGCCTCGGCCTCGACGTTTCAGCCACTCTGTACATTCACACATGTAAACGAAAAACGCTGCAGTTTTTTCTACTGACCTTCTCATTGGTGAAATATATCATACTTTGTGCCATATCAATATTATCCCCTGTGTGACAGCTAATTTCTCCTGGTTTTTCAGTACAACGCTGAATTGTAAACAGCGATTGCAAACTGATTTTTTTGTTTCTGACTTGTTCCGTTTTTTGTTTTTTTTTCCCTCCTGCTTTTTGCTCTTATTTGACTCATTTCTGAGAAGAAGTAGCAAATGTACTAGTGTAGGCAGGTTCTATGACAAAATTAACAAAAACGCGTCGCTGAAAAGATTTGTAAAGTCATGAACATGAAAATAAATCTGTATAGAAAGTGCAGGAATGTGGTGTTCGCTCACTGATTGCTCTTGTATGTGTGAGGACAAAAAAGGGAGCGTGTGAATGGCATGACAGGGAATGCGAGCGGTTACGTCACCGCCACATAGGAGGAAGTGAGGTTTCCATGGCACCGCGGTTTGTGATGCGAGAGTATGTTAACGCAGGAAGCGAAGGTTGAGATAGAGAGATAAAGACGGCCATTTTGATGCCGTCTTTCAATACAGTGATAAGCTGCAAATAGTGGAGATAAGAGCACAATTACTGCTTATTCTCATTTAGCATCCATTTATTATGCATGTGCACTAGGTCATTAAATACCGCTCTAAAGCTGCTCAGACTGTCATCACAGCTGACTTATATGTAGTTAATTATTATGATCTTGACATGAACGTGCATTCTGTGTGGCATTTTGGCTACTCCTTTATAATAACCATCATTAATGAAGGGTACATTTATGGTTAATTAAACATTAGTTAATAGTAATTTGACTGTTAACAAACAATGAAATGTTTTATAAACTATTTATTGAACAATAAGAAAAAATGCCTGATAAAACGTTTTTTAAAAACATTTCATTGTTTTTCACTATTTGTGCTATTTTGTCTGCCACCAGGCACGAAACCTCCCGAGAAGCTGACTGGCACCATTTCTGGCTGCTTTCGGCTCTCTATTAAGGACTAAATGTATTAATAAACTCAGGTTTTGTCTTGTGTTGTTGTTACAACAGTGGAAACAATCCAGTCGTCTTTGCGACAGCGTTGCCAACAACAAACCCATTTAGAAATGCTCGGGGTTGTCCGCTTCCATTTTAAGTATTCAGTGAAAACATGCTCGAGTGAAAACAGTTTTTTCGCTGTCCTTCAGATATTGTTATTGTCTAATTGTCTATTGGATATCCAATGTCCTCTTTTTCACCCTGGTAATGGCACAGTGTCATGCTAACTCCTACAGTCTAGAACAGGGGTCACCAACCTTTTGGAGACTTTGAGTCTTTAATAGGCTACATTTCTTATGAGACAGTCTAGGTTTGAGGTGCCCCTGCAGGCTACTCATATGCTCACAGCGGGATACCAGGAGCTCGCAGGCACCATGTTGGCTACCCCTGGTCTAGAATGATGTGTGCGAGTTTGACACTAGCAGGCTGTTTACATAGTCATTGCTGAAAACCTTCTCTGTGCTCACTGAAAATCAGATTTTAAGAGGTGGGCCTACAAGCATGATATTTCTGGCATCACTATTAGTTTCCAGGTCCAATTTGAAACTTATATAAGTGTGATTAATAAACGTGAAGCTGCCAGTGCACATGAGAATTTGCAATGAAGTAGACATCTGGTACCCAGCAGGAAAACTTTAGACTATTCATAGACTATAGACAATCAGACCACTTGTCTTAAAACGTGTCTGGAGGGGATGTTTAAGGGTCCTCTATGTATAATTTGATGTTTTTATCTGCATCTTCTTGTTGATGTTGGTGTAGTTGTGTGACTGAAAACACATATTAACATGAATCCAACATATTATTTGCAAAAAATAATTTTTAATCAGCTGTTATAATCATGAGAGATGAAGAAGACTTACGTTGAGATAGTCTGTCCATCTGTTCTGTAGACATATCTACAGTAGCCTTGAATGACTAGGTTGCAGAGACCATGTGATGTACTCCTCATAGACAAAACTTCACTATCCTTATCCAGACTTTAACGTCCGTACAGGATACGTATGACGTCCTATTGTATGAGGACAGAATGACCTCGGAGGATCCTATTTTTCTCCCACACCAGCAGTAATCACTGTTACAGTGTTTGGTTAGTTTCCCATGTCTCTCCTCCACCCGCTCATAGAGTAACAGAGAAATAAAATGTCCTGGTATCCCTTCCCACTTTATCCAATCGAACACTTACAGAAGCTTTCATTCACACCTTTGATTACAGTCTACTCGTGACTTCTTACGCAGTCATGCGCAATCACGTGACTTACCTAAGCTAGGCTAACCTAACTGTACGCTAAATCACTGTGCAGCACCTAACCACAACCGTATTATGAAGCATATCAGTCAATTATCTTTATTAATATCACACGTGTACGGATATTCTTTTGAACCACGGTGGATTGTTTTGTAACTCCCTCCACATCAGAGACCAAATGAGAAATTGCAAGTTGCAAATTGCTAATGCGTCTAATATTAGCTATGCTACAGCTGCTGCCAACTTGTTTAGACACGGCACTTTTGGCCGTTCTACACAGTAATGTAAGCCCAGTTTAATATGCAACAGATTTTTAAAAATATATGTAGGAGGGGTCCTCTGCTCTGTGCTATTACCAGATAGGGGATCCTTAGCCTGAAAAAAAAACTGTTTTAAAGTAAAGTTTTGCCTCAGCAGTCAGAACTAAGCAGACTAAGTGACAGAAACAGACGTGTGGTGACAAGATGTAATAACTCATACAGTCAAAAAATCAAAAGAGCAGACAATATTTAGTTATGAATCAACATTTATTAGTTATATTTGTATATGTACACCAAAGGTACAACACTTATTGATATGTAGAAACAGATTTTCTATGTATACCATAGACCGAGGAAAGAATTCATGTATTTATTTTTTTTTGTCGTTTTTTTTTCTTGATAGTGTATCTCCCCCACACATACGCTCTGCCTTTACATCAAAATTACAACAGCTTTACAAAGAGGGAAGGCCTAGAAAAGTAAGATCAGGAAAGCACGTTGTAGGCAGGAGTGAGACAGGTTATCAGCTCGGGTTTTGTTTTTAGCTCTGAGGTTCTTCAAAAAGACACATTTCAGTAGAAAAGGACAAGCTTGAAGATATACTGGCTCTTTGTTGAAAACACTGTGTCAATCCATTTCCATTTTAATCGGTACCATTAAGCTCTGCAAGTTCCAGGTGTTCGTGCGTGCATAAAGGTTTCTGTGTAGAAAGCAAAAAATAAAAAAAGGCATGTGGAGTAAAGGCAGTTTACAGAGTGGGAGTCATATAAACCTTCGTGATGTTGATGGTTCAGAGGTCGAGTGTGTGAAGATGTCTGCAGACAGGGAATCTAAAAGATCTCGCAGCTTTTTAAATTGCGCATGCACCAGGTTAACAAAGATGCCTGAGACTAAGGTAGTTTTTTCTCCATTTAAAAGACAAAATGGTTCAGATGAGTCACCTGAGGAATGTTGCTCTATACTGTAACAGGCAGCAACACATCTGATGTTTGTTCTTTCACTCAAATCAACTACTAGGCTGTGTTTGATTCCTCACTCTATCCTACGTACAGGGCAAAATCTGACCTTTCCCCTTTATTTGTCTCTCTTTTCGGCAAACCCTTTAATTCCCACCGAAATAACTCGTGTTGGCCCGTCTTTGTCAAACAGGAAACTTCCCCTCCCTTTCGTTCTCTCTCTCTCTTTCTCTCTTTCTTCCTCTCTCATCTTCAGGCAAACCGTGTTTGCTTCAGGATCACTGTAAATTTTCCAGAAAATTCTGCATTGCCACTGAACAGAACAATTATATATTTATTTATGTACAATGAAAATGAATGCACACTTCTTATATCTTCATGGAACAAACATTCAAAACGCTTACATTAGATTAAAAAAAAAAAAAGATATTTATATATTGGTGTGTGACAGGTAAGTAAAACAACTAGTTTAACAGCTATTAGAGAATAAAAAAAACAAGCAATTTATTACACGATTTCCTCTCTATACATTTTTGTTCTAATCTAATTCTTTACTCAGGACACAGATGATATATTTTTTTTCTCTCTAGAGGATTACATTAAAAATGTCACAGCAATGAAACTATATTCCTACATACCATTTCAACGCCCCCCAAAAGAAAACAAAAGGACAAAACAAACAAACAAAAAAACAAAACCAAAAAAAAAAAAACATCTGTTACCTACAATATATACACAAAGTGCAAGGAGGCACTTCATAATATCATGCTTTTTAAGATAGTGGTGCAAAAAAATAATCATCATTTTTATTTTACTCATGCTTCTAAAACTGAGTTTGAACATAATAGTGGTCCAACACTCAATCCCCATCGATGACACTATGGTCTGCATTGTCTCCTTACTGGAGAGATGTTTTTTTTAAATTTTCCTGAAGATCACAAAGTCAAAAGATGAAACTCGAGGGGCCGGTTAGGGTGTCAGTGCTGTGCTCTGCAGCTCGCTGATTACAATTAAAAAAAACGTGGTGACCTTCGAGGTGTTTGTGTGTTCGTGTGCGTGCGTTTGAAAAAAGAAAAGACAAAAAAAAATGTGTTTGAGTGTGTGTGCATGCTTGTCTTTGTGTGTATCAGTCTGTGCAGCGTGTACAGCAGAACGCCAAGTGTGCTCTTTGTTGTATCGAAGCACACTTCTGTTAAAAAAACAAAAAAATTAAAGAAGCAAAGTGAGCGTCGTCTCATGAGAGTGTGTTTCAGGAACTGTAAAGGACAGAGTGCTGCGCTAAGTGGTTTGTTAAGTTTTCCTAGTGTTACTTTAATTGGCATTTGTTTTGAAGTGAACATCTCCAAGGCAAGGTTGTCATTAAGCACAAACAAAAAAGAAAACAAGACAGGAGAGAAGGACACGACACTGATAAAGAAATCAAATTCGCAGCCACATCACAGACCTCTCACTCACACAGGCTAAAAAAAGATTAACAGCCAGTAGTCCAAGCTGTGCTTTTTTTTTTTTTGTATGTTTGCAGATCTTTTTAAGCCATTTGGTTCTTGAGAGGAATATACTGTATTTTTATTTATTACCTGATAGTTTGGCAACATTCTGGCATAATGCATGTGAAGTGTCCACTGCTCTGCTCTGAGGTTTCTTAAAAAGTCTCCACACCTACACACATATGGACACACAGCTGCAGCATCTAGGGTTTTGTAGAAACAGTCTTGAGCTCTGGTGGCTAAAATATATTGTTGTTTACCTTTTTAGGTCTGGCTAAACAAGAATCTGGCAAGCGAAAAGTGTTACATCAATGATCCGTCTCTGTTTGTGCAAGCCAAGACTCCATCTGACAGCCGAGCGCTGCGTCTTTCTGCGTTTCCTATTTTACTTTTTTTTTGTCTGGTGGTTTCACCTCGTGTACTCGAGCAATAAACCGTGTCTGCGCTTTCAGATAGTACACAGATCGAGGATGATTCAACCACTGGAATGTCGTCTGAAATACATTTCTGTGCTTCCCAGCGTGTCATCGTATTATAAAATCACTGTCCTTCAAGATCTTTGCAGTAAACTGTCACCTTTTGAGAGTCGAAGCTTTCAAATGTTGTGCTGTGAAGAGGCCGTTTTCTTGAAGCTCTAGTGAGCAAGTAAACATTTTAGGATTATAACTTTTTTTTTCCCTGTAAGAGAGTAAACATACAAGCCTGAGTATCTTTTGCTTTCCCCTTATCGTTTTATTCTAACCATTTTTTTTAAAACTTGGAATACAATCGACACGGAAGGATAGTGTGCATGACTTTTAAAAAATTATCCTTGTTGCTATTTTGGCTTTTTTTTGTGCTCTCGCTCTGTTTGTGCTCTGTATAATCTCCTTTGTTGTGCTAGAATTTATTCAGATATGTCAATTATTTATTGTATTCATTTTGATGCTAATTGAATTTCATTGGCATCGCAAAGTCATATATTTTTGGGGGAAAGGGAGCGTATAAAGTTTCATATTCAGGGCAGTGGCTTTCTTTAAGTTTTTGAGGCTTCGTCTGAAAAAAGCGTCGATATCAAACGCCGTGCCATTCAATTACAAACGGACAGCGATGTAAGAAAAGTGAAGCGTGTGTGTGAGCGACGTCATGGAGGCAGTTCAAAGGCCTCTGTGAGATGATTGATTTTCTGCCTGTTTGGTCCCTATAATTGACTTGGTCATGTTCCTAACCCCAGCTCTCTCTCTTTCTCTCTCTCTCATTCTCTCTCTCCCTCTATCACACACACACACACACACACACACATACACACACACAAACAAGTTTTATACCTCACTCAACAGGTGACACAAAAAAAGAAGTCCCTTTTCTTTACAGTAGATAAAAAGAGGAAAACAAAAAAAGGAAATAAAATGGGCTCAGTGTTATGGTTTGTGCTTTATAATACCACTGTTTTTGACTGTGCTTGTAGGTTTTCCTGCTCACTATCGTTCTACCCTGCCTCCTACCCTTTCTTCAGTTTGCTGGATAGTGCGTGGTGTTGGGCGATCTGCAGTCAGACGCACTTTAGCGGCTCTGACAGAATCAAAAAAGATGTTATTAAATGAGAGACTGAGCTGAGATAGGAAGAGAAGCGGCCTGATGCACACATAGCGACGGTACTGACGGGGATGTAAAGCAACAAACGTTACATCAGTACATCATGATTAATGCTCTAACTCCCACTCATCTTCTGGCATTAAATGATGAATCACCTGTATTTTTATGCATGTATGAAACTTGGAAGATGATCTCAGTGCATGATCCAGTCTTATACAGCCACTTCTTCTTCTCTCAACTTTGTAAATGTAGAAGCGAAATGTATTGCTAGGAATAGCTTATCTAACTTTCTCTTCCTTCCTTCCTTCCCCAAGCCTTGAAGTATGTTGTGCAAGTATCTGCTATATCGGACATAATTGTGCTCTAACAGGTAAATGTATACCTCTGTTATCATTTCACGGTTAAGTGAATTAGTATTATATATATATATATTTATATATCAGTCAGATAGACAGTTACAAAAACCTTTAAAGGGACTAATTAAAAAAAGAAAAGAAAACTAAACTATATAAAAAAACAATTAGTAGTTCTGTTCGTGTGACTTTTTTTTTCATTCACTCTTTTTTTTTATCACCAGATAGGAAAGCTTGTGGAGCCCAGGAGCAGGGGATCTCTGTGCTGCCATTATTCATGTTTCCACGGTTCCTCCTCAACAAGCGTGCACTCCGCAGCAGAGCCGTTAGTGGCTGAGGTTACCTGTAAGCAGTTAGCAGGGAAATCTAAACATCGGATCCAAGGCACAGGGAAAACACACACATCATTCACTTATAAAGCTTTCAATCAAACAGCTTATAATAACACACTGCTCCCATGTATGAGATTAATTTACATCCATGCAATCTGATTGGTCGACCATCAAAAAATTCCACTTTAACAATACCCTACATGTATATACCTGCTCTATCCTGGTTTTATCAGAGGTAAAAGAGTTTTTTTTGACTGTAAACATTTCCTGTCAGTATCGATGGTACTTTGGCAATTAAAACACAGCCTATCATAGCTCATAGTATCATAGCTATTTTTGCAATATGCAAAAACTATGGAGGATTACTGGAACTCCTGTACGACCACTGATGATCATGCTTATGGTGGTCCTAAGAGTGGAGTTTCTTTTACTGACCTGGGAACAGACCACAAATTCATGATGACCACAAAACTCAACAGGCAGTTAAAAAACAAATGATACAAATAAATAAAATATGAATAAACAGACGGATTACATAGAAAACAAGGTACAAACACTACAAAATGAATGCATTGTTACGTTATGGCTAATTTGCAAGCACTCTACAGTGGCGTCTTTGGAGAAAAGGGGTTAGAAATGTGAGTCATACAATTTACATTCAAAACAGACCAGAAAACAGAAAAACAAAAATTAGTCATGATGGATACTGGAAATAGCAAGCCTTCGTGTCGCCTCCATATGTAATTGTCGGTTCATAAATAGAGAAAGGAGGATGTAACTTTTTTTTTACTATGGATTGACGTACTTGTGTGACAGGTTGTCAGCGTTGCTAGGTAACACCTTTCATCCTTTAATAAATGAATAAGCTCATCAGAAGACCTTTCCCACCAGGGCGTGTGGGGGAACAAGCTCTCTGAACTCCCATATATTATTCTGAAAGCCTGGAATACATTCAAAGACTAGACTCAAACTGCATTATGTTTTACATTGTGGGGAGCTACTTCACAGCTTTTGATTTCGTGACGTAGTTCTGGCGGTGTGCAGAAATAGCTTGTGTAGACGTGCTTGAGAAGGGACTATGTGAACTGCTAATGAGATGTAACACCTTCCGGCTTTGCATTTTTAAATCCTACAGAAATAAAACTGTGGAAGTGGAACTAACAATGGCAGTCAGTTATATTTTTAAAATGAAAGAGTAAACCTCACCGGACATTAAGCTAAACAGAAGGAAAATAATAACTGAAATGGGAAAACATTATTCCGTTGAGAAGTTTCTTTTGGAAAATGGATGCAGTGTGAACTTTTGATGGATAGGAGGGCTGCTAAATAATTCCTCAGGGTCATAATGAGGATTATCTGGCTCTGCCTTTTGATTTAGAGCCAATCTCCAACAGGTTACAATCATCAGATTAGGCTGACTGAAGTATCCGTCATTTGCATGCACTGAACTGAACTGCAATCATTTTTTGGTAAACCTTTTTTAGCAACATTTTGGATGTTCGTTCAACACAAAAGCTGCTATTCCAGAAGGATGAAATACATACGTGCACATGCATCTGTTGTTCTCTCGCTTCACGTCTGTCATAAAATAACAGTGAGTGCATTTACATGGTCATGAACAGAGATGCAATGAATAAAACAGAGTCAGGCAAAGGTGCAGGGTGAGCATGCTACAACAGAGTGGGTTATATACAAGTCTCTATGTCCGTAAGCATTAATTGTACCTTGCATTCATCTACTACGACAGAATTGTTAGCAGTGGCGGTAGCGGTTGTGGTAGCGGTAGCGGTTAAGACGCACTGGTTGGAATTGTTTTCGTGGTGGTTCTTCATGTCATCGTAATAAGACTGGGTCTTCGTCATCATTTCGATGTCGTCCGATTTGGCCGCGTGTGCGTCCAGCTCTTCAAGCTCTGCCTTGGACATGTGGTACACGATGCCTGCACCGTAGGAGTCACCCACCACGTTCACCGAGGTCCTGAATCGATCCCTGAGGAGAGAGAAACCGGGATGGTAAGATAGATTTGCATATTTCAATTATTTAGGATGCACAAAAAAAGATAAATCTAGCATAGAAACGAATGAAAGAACCATTGTTTATCCAAAAAAAAAAACATTTTTTGTCTTGTCAAACTCACAGCAGCCAGTCGACAGCAACCAGCAGACTGATGTCTTGGGTCGGCAGGCCTACAGCAGTCAGGATCAGAAGCATAGTCACCAGACCGGCACTGGGAATACTGGCTGCTCCAACACTGGCCAGGGTGGCTGTCAGACTGGATGAAAACACAGCAAAGCAGCACTCAATTACACTCTTCTCCACACCCACCACCGACTCTCCACCCTGCCACAACTCCTCAGACAACTATCAACGTGAAAAGGCTGCAGATGAAGACATTCAACCTCTGTGGTACTTATATGAAGAGCAGCAGCTGAAGAGCACCACGAGAGGGTCCTCCACTGCTAATGAATAGATGTTTAAATGTGAGAGATGGGATGTTTAATGTGTGGGTTTATGGAGTGATATGCCATAAAAATGTCAGGATGAAGGTCGTCCATCCTTGACTAGCTATTAACAGAAGAGCATTTGGGAAATATAGATACTCAGAATCACAGATACTTGGTTGGTGTTTGCGTTTCAGCTTAGCATGAGACGTGTTGCTGCTTCCTGCTGCTGGTTTATTAGCTCCACGGTACATTTCTTCTTTAAAGCTGCAGCATTGAGCCGCAGACTTTTCACCGTTGAATGCCTCTACACTGCTGCTGTGTTTGTCCTCATTTATAATGAGCTAACTGTGTTGGCTGAACTGCATCCCCAGGGCTCCATTTAAACCCTCCTTAAAAAGTAGGAATCACAATTGTTACTGTTATGACGAAGAATTGCTTTTCATGAACAACAGTCTGGCTTCTGTGTGCAGCCATGTTAGAGTCCATTTAGGCATTTAAGCCTATTTTTGTACGGAGATTGAAATATCATCACTGAAATATCATGGAAGGTTGCGTTGATAATGGCATTTCATACAAACCAGATGTTGAACTCACACAGGGCATCCAGGTAATTTATCTGTGCCGAGACAATAGTGTATTTGTGCAATCATACTGACAGTTTTCACCTCTTAATTTCAAAGCAGACATATTCTGCTCAATTTCAGGTTCATGATTTTATTTTGGATTACTACTAGAAAAGGTTTACATGCTTTAATAATGATACAGTGCAGCAGCGCTGTATTCCCCCCTTCTGTCTGAGATGCTCTGTTTTTGCTCCTGTCCCTTTAAGGCCCCCCTCCCAAATACCCACTATGCTCTGATTGGTCAGCTCACACATGACTGAACCAGCACCGCGTACCACGTCTGCAGTTGGCTCGATCGTGTTTTCAGCCTACAGTTAGCTTCACTTCTACCGTGAATGTGACATAATGACATAGTGTGATGTCACAAAGTCACATAATTAAAGGTACTGACGAGGTGTTTCAGGCACTTCAGAAACATTGTTTTCCGTTGGAGAGAGGAGCCCCCGTTGGTGTGGACTTTGGGCTTTTTAACTTTCAAGACCTTTTACAAGGTCCACTGAAGTAAAGGAAAAAAATCAAAGGCATAAGAGGTCTCCTTTAAATTAGATCATATCATAAATACAGGCTTTTAACAGTGTAAATGACATCAACTAATAAAACCTGACGTGTCTGAAGTTCAAAGATACTATCATGAGTGTGTCCTGACCTGACGGTGACAATCTGACCAGGGTCCAGCTGGATACCATTCATTTGGGCAATGAAGATGGCTGCGACGGCCTCATACAGAGCAGTTCCATCCATGTTGATGGTGGCGCCGACCGGGAGCACGAAACGAGTGACTCTTTTGTCAATACCCAAGTTCTCCTCCAGACAACGGAAGGTGACAGGCAGTGTACCAGCACTGCAGGGGCAAGCAGGAGAAGGTAGGTTGTAACTTTGCAATGAATTGCATACAAATCAGGAAACAACTATCCATTAATTTGGGTTGCTGACCTGGAGGCTGTCCCCAGAGCAGTGATCCAGGCCTGGAAGATTCCGAGGAAGAAGGTGAAGGGGTTTTTCCTGACGATGATAAAGTAGATGCTGGGCAGGAAGATAGCTCCATGGATGATGAGGCCAACAATCACAGTGACCATGTACATCCCCAGCTGCCTGGCCACCACCTCCAGGTCCTTGATGGAGATGATCTTACCACAGATGAGACAGGCGATACCGAAGGGAGAGTACCTGGGCAGATGAAAGAGCTTTTCTTATTTCTTTAAATTTCGCTTTGAACACAGACGACAAAGAATTTGTCAGAACACAAATTCCACTTCACATAAAAGATTATAAATCTTTTAAAATGTTGGAATGACTTGAGAAATAACTCGGCATTATCAGTTATTTCTGACTCAAAGCGATCAAATGAGTTTTAAAAATGAGTCAATGAGATTCTTAAGTGATACCAACCACATGATCATGATGACAAGTTTCATCACAATCTCATTGAGGATGCTGAAGAATTCAATCATGAGTCTGGCCTTCTCTCCCATCTTGCCCATGCAGATGCCAAATGCAATAAAGAAACCAATCAGACCTGTGACAGAAAATCATAGATGTATCAAACTCTGGAGACCAGTGTGGACAGATGAGATGACTTCAGCGTGAGGGAATTAGTATTCAGAGATGAAAAGTTTTACATTTACAACCAAAAACATTCAGTTTTGTCCAGATGTTTGAATCACTGTAAATGTCATATTGCAAATGTAGCTTTTATTAGCGATAGCAACGTCCGTTGGCCAGTCCCCAACTTTAGTCGAGACTGAAATATCTTGAGATCTATTCGATGAATTGCCATGAAATTTGGTAGACATATTCATGATGCCCAGAGAGTCCTAATGACTTTGGTGATTCCCTGACTCTTCCTTTAAAAGTTTTCACTTATCCTGAGAAACATCTCCCATGGATTGACACACAATTGACATCCATGATGATGAATGATAACATAATAATGTATTATATTACATTTCTGCCAACAGATCCCCCAACATCCTACACACTGGACCTTGAACTTTAAAAAACATTTTTTTTTTTCTTTCATTGGTTTATGATGATACCTGGAAAATTAATGAAATTTCGGTGTCAGCTACTTTGCGTTTACTGCAAATGCTAATGTTAGCATGCTAAAATGCTAAACTAAGATGGTGAGCATGCTAAAACTGACACATGCTGATATTAGCGTTTAGCTCAAAGCACTGCTGTGCCAAAGTACAGCCTCACAGAGCTGCTAGCATGGCTGTCGACTGGTTTAGTCTGGTTTAATGTTAGTCATCCATAAGTTGTGAGTGTTTTCGTTTGGTTACATACCCAGGACGTTCATGCCACTTTTGAACTGCAAGGACTTTTTGACGGCGAACTGAGGCGCCTTGGTAATGTTGGCCACCAGGCCCTCCACACTGGTGGCATTGATTTCCTCCACAACATCCAGCTCTACCTTCTTTGTGACTGTCTGGATCTGAGTTCAAGGAGGAAAAGATACTGATGGTGAGATATGATGTCCCCTATGACACAAGGCCACTCAACTGTCGATGATCAAGGTGTATGTGTATTGTCTTGTAATTGCCATCCTCCGGTACCTGTTGGAAACAAGCCTGCACCAGGTTCTCTGGGAACAGGTTCCTGATCAGATCAAAGAAGGCATCCAAGCTGGACACGTCATCGTTCTTCTCGCCCTCGCCCAGCCCCTCCTTCAGTTTGGGGTTGCCAGGGTGAATGACTAACACCAGGATGACTCCCAGGATAGCAGCAATAATAGTGGTGGTCATGTAATAGACCATAGCTCTGGTGCCCAGGCGACCACTGGATTTGGCATCCAAACCAGCCAGACCTGCAGCCAAAACAAGCAAGATAGTGTTTACTTGGTAATTACTTGGACTTATTGAATGGAAATGTTGACTTAATACTGCAGGCCCATTAGGGGATTGCAGGATGGTGTTTGATCATGTGCATGATGCATGGCATGATGTATTACATGGATTATTGTCAATAATGATGTCAGAATCTGGATTACAGTAATATCAGGGCTTTTTCCTTGTGTCTATTTTAGCAGCGGTATCACAGAAGTGAATAGTAAGCTGCTAAATGTATTGGTTTTTTAGCCTTGTAATATAATTCAACTGTACATGAACTGCTCACGCAAAGTATCATGTGTGTATAGATCAAATACATCAGCAATATTCTTGCAGTATCTCAAGACACAACACTTACAAAGTAACACAGTTCTTAAATACAGCCTACAGTTGCATGACAACCCACAGCTGTGCTGGAGGTGTGTCCACAATCACATGCAACAGCGCATCAAATCAAAGTACATACAATATCTACAGTATGACACCAAGGAAAACATTTCTCACTTTTAGTAATCTATACACAGAAAACGGGTCTATAAGATGAAGTGCCCGAGGGGGTCCTGCAGCTCTGAATTCACCCATGTACATATTTAGCAAACACATCAAAAGGATCACTATGGAAAACAAAGGAACAAAGACAAATATACATAGTGCCACTACTACTCGAATAATTATATTAGTCAAATGAATAGAAAAAAAATGTATTCGAAAATATATATACATATCCAAAAGACCGACTCTTGACAAACTCACAAAAAATGAGGTTCAGGTATGTTTCATTTGTGCTAATACAGGGCAACTGAACTGTCTTTGTTCACAATTCAACCAGCAGAACGATGCTCTGCCATTCTGGTTGTCATGCCGATGTATACTGTACCGCGAGGACACGTGGTAGATGACTCATATAGCATTCACCATAATTGATCTGAACAGACCGTACTGCACCTGTGATTAAACTGGAGATGATGAGTGGCAGGATCAACATCTTCAGCATCCTCATAAGGATATCTCCAGGAAAGGCGATCACCATGACGATGTCTGGGTGGATCGGGGAGGCGACGCGAAGCAACATCCCTGATACAGCTCCCAAGATCACACCTGAAGTGCAAGAAAGGAGTGTGAGTGAGTGAAACTGCAAAAAACATGAAGGTGAAAAGACACTTCTTAAGGGTATACTCTGTGCCTAATGGGAAAGACTTAGATATGATCAATGAAATAACGAATGAGCCATGATTTTCTAACGCTGCAGTTATTTGGAGCTGTAAAACAGGTCTGTCTGTTACATACTTTAAGAGCACGGTGGGTTGAGAAGATGAAACGGAAACCTGCTAAGAGTGAGTTAAGCTCATGGGGGATTAAGATCAGATCTTTGAAGCAGCAGGGAGGAGGCAACATGTCAGACTCCCTGGTGAAGCATCTGTAATCTCTGCAAACCCAAAATGCTTTCGAGGATTTTTTACACTTTGCGGCAGGGCGAGAGAAAGAGAGGAAGAAGGATTCAATAAGAGGGTGCAAAAGTGATCGCTAATCTCAAATTCACCTTGTGCCTCACCAGGATATTTTTACTATCCAGTGTATTTCTACTACCCAACAAGGTTTTGTTTTTTTGCTACCTTGCCTATCCACTGGCCTCCACTCAGTCTCTATAAGCCTGAAAACAGTGGCATTTGAGAGATCAGTCCCTCCCTAACAAAAGCCACTGTTGACCCTTGACATATGTCTCTTCCAACCAACAGTTTGTTTCCTGCCACACAGTGAAATTAAAGATGACCTCTGTGTGCTCTAACCCCCCCTGAAGCTCTGCCTACCAGGCCCGCTAGTTGGCCTCTGTGTCTGTCTGTCTCACGCCAGACAAAACTCCAGCATCCCCCCTGCGGCTGCACTTCCTCTGCTACCACACCACTGCCAAAGATCACACAGCCCGAGACGTTGTTTAATAACACACACTGGAATCACAAAGCCCTCCAGCTATTTTTTTTTTTTTAATATAATCTGTCCTCTGTGCTTCAATCTATCCTCCAGTCTAGCAGCATCCTGTGGACTCTGCACACCCAATGGTTTTGGATGGCATTTGATTTCCTGTGCCTTCTCTTTGGCCCATTTGCAAGTTCTCATTCAGGCCCTTATCTGCCAAGTGACAGATGATCAATGATCATGCTGGCTCACTTGCCTCGGCGAGAGTCCTGCCAAGTGGGGTGAGATGTACACATTACACATGCTCACACAAACACACATCCATGCGAGCGGGATACAGATCGAGAGGCACATACTTAATGACATATACACACACGCATATATGCATTTATATAGTTTTAAAATCTTCACAGGCTATGCTTATAAAATGGTTAGATTAGGAAGCAAAGCTGTCAGACACAACACAGTATAAATGGTATGTGCTGGTCTTATCTGATCTAGGACCAATGACCAGAAATTGCATCACTGCTTTCGTGCCTTTTCTTCTTTTCATTAATTGTCCCCTTGTGGCGCAGTGAGCCCACTGCTATAATCACCATATTTATCATGCACCACCAGAGGCTGTTTGGGAGTCCAGTGCAGCAGAGATGCTTTTGATAGCAACAGGTGGCACAGAGCTGGGGAAGGTCAGGACACCCAGTCATCTTACTGTCTGGTGCACTGAGCGAGCACAGATGGCATCTCCTCCTCATATTACGAGCAGGCGGCATAATCAAGCTCATGAGTTAACAGAACAGCTCAGTGGTGGTCGGTGCCCGTCTTTAGCATGCTTTGATTTTTAATAGGTCTTTAGTGGAGGGAGAAAGACAGAAAAATACAACGGGGATGAGGTCACTTACCGAGGACGGTGAGTGTGAGCAGAAGGTTCTTGAACAGCTTGGAGCAGATTTTGGCACATTTGGACTGAGGCCTGGCCTCGATGGGCTCCAGGTGACTTTCGTGCATCCTCACCTCAACTTGTTTAGGCATACTGTTGGCACTGCGACAGAGAGAAAGAAAAACATATGAAACACTTATTCATAAAATGCAAAACCATGTCAGACTTCCTGGTGAAGCATCTGCAAACCCACAATGCTTTCAAAGATTTTTTTTCACTTTGCAGCAGGGATAGAAAAAGAGAATAATACTAGGATTCAATAAAAAGGGTGAAAAAGAGGTCCCTTATCTCAACTTCACCTTGTGGCTCACCAGGATATTTCTACTATTCAATATGTTTCTACTACCCAGCAGGATTCTGTTTGTTGTGCTACCCTACCTATCCACTGGCCTCCACTCAGTCTCTACACGCCTGAAAACAGCAGCATTTGATAGATCAGTCCCTCCCTAACAAAGCCACTGTTGACCCTTGACTCATATTCATAAAAAGAAAAACCATCAAGCTGAACCCCTTCAAAAACACACACATGGCCACGTTCTTTCATGCTTGGTCACTGTGTGGAGGAGCAAGCCTGCACAATAAAACACCTCAACCAGTACATTTGCAAGTGCATAACGTCTCTGAAAACCACGATACAGTCGAAATGAAAACACTATCAAAAAAGTATTCGAGTGTGTTGCCAAGCTGTCTCTCCATGACGTGGACAGATGGAAGCTGACTACAAGCTGCTGCTGTAAAATTGCAGTCCTTTGGGGCGACACTTCAGACACGAACCATCTCAAGGCGTTTATTAAAAACCGAAAGTCTGTGTATCTCTTAAGGACAGCGTTTTGTAAGAGATCTTTTGTAAAGACACTCTGTTTTTTGATAAAGTAATATCTGTCTCTGGTTTTGAAAGAAATTAGAGGCATGTCTACATTATGTAATCTGAGTGTGACCTGTAACATACACATTAACAAACAAATTCAGAATACTGTATCACTCCATGTGGATATTCCTTTACTTAATTGTTGTACGAGGTGGTTCACAGTGTAGACAACCACAGACAAAAATCTCCCGGTGAGGCAACGGCGATGATAAAGTGGAACAGATGCCAGCGCCACAGTACAAAAGTTTGACAAAGCGCAGAGAGAAGGAGCGAACACACTGCCTGTTAAAACTTCCTTCAAAATCTTCTCTCTCAGTTACGATTGTGTCACGTTACATTTGGAGGCACACAAAGCCTCAAACACAATAGTCGGAAGAAGGGTCTTAGTCACGCAGCCTAATTAATCGCATGAAATGTGATTTCCCATTATAGGCGGCGTGGAGCAGCTTCCTGTGGTCCCCGTCGATGTATGAATGAGTTTGTTAGTGAGAAGAGAGCCAGCTGTGTCCGTCACATGCCAGTTAGGCAGGTGTTCAATAGAAAGTGAAGCGTACGTATTAATCGTCTCCTCCACATGTTTCAGGAGTAATCTATCAAGCAGTCAGCTCGGTTTTGACATGTTTTTTTGTCTGTGAGGAAACAGAAATGTCCCTATGTTGCTATTCATCTCAAACAAGTCCATGAAAATGTCAGCTGTGATGAATTACAAAGAAGAACAAAGAAGAAATAATGTGACTCTGACCTTTCACCTCACCCCTGGGGTTCATGCTTTAACACTCACAAATGGAAGCCTCAATGGCGATTTTTTTTTTTTTGTCTTCATACCCTCCCCCCATACTCCATGATGAAGTCATACCACTTCATTGATATCAATCATGTTTGCTGTCAAGTTTTTTTTTTTCAAAGCTTAAACTTTATCAAAGGAAAGACAGGGAGCTGAGATCAATAGGAGCCTTCCTCAAAACCAAAGGCTTCCTGCCGTTCTTGTTGTTGCGTTAAGTACTCGCTAATAATTCCACTTGAACACACACGGACTCACACATTGACACACACCTCCCCCCTCGCCTCGTTGTGCTGCAGTGTTGTGAGCTTGGCTATAGGAAGACCAAATGGTTAGCTTCCAGGCACACAGATGGACCAGTCCTATCTGCTCGTATTAATTTCAAAGTGATGTGTGAAATACAGAGAATACATGCAAACGGCAGGCAAACAGTACACCACCAGCACACACTACCTCTGCCTTATTCCATCGCTGAGATACAAGCCGAATGAATTAGTCAAAAACCCCAGAAATAAAACGCGGGAGAATTTGCATTACCATGTAATCCCATTCCCTAAGAGCGATGAGTGCTGCTAATTGAATTTTGCACCCTTTTCTCTCACTTTCATTATTTTTAGCACTGCCAAGAGAGAGAAAGAGAGAGAGAGAGAGAGAGGAAGAGAGGAAGCAGACGTCGGACGTCAGCGAGGTCGGATATTATTCTGTCATGATCCTCTCATTAGCGCTTCTCTCACCAAGTCAGAGACAGATGAGAGAGTGGGCTTGTGCGACCCAGTGATAGATGGAAATGAAAATGTATAGCAAAGAGTCATCAGCTACAACAGAAATGTTTAATTTAAAACAGTTGGAAATAATGATATTTATAGCATTATTAAAATGATCCCTGCTCTACATAATTTTATCTTTCATTAACTTTGTTCATGTCATGTTATCACGTCACATGAATGAATCCTCTTTGCCGAGAATTCAGAGATGTTAAGCTCTGTCACTTTGCGGCATCCATCGACACACACACACAGAGACACACACAGACACATTCATTCAGTTTCTTCTGCGCAGTCTCTAATGGGATCATCTCATGAACTGGTTAATCTTGGCCAAGGGCTTAGTCAGATTAATTGCATTACAGGACCGTAAAGCCATGAAGAATTAATGAAGCTCTTAATAAAACAACACCAGGTGTCAACCGAACTGAAAGATGTTCAAATTCTCCCAAAGTATAACTCCACATTCACCCGTGCACTAAAGGAGTAAGAGAGGTTCCCTGATACTTTCTGCTGTTGTACTGTAAAAACGTAACAAAGTTTAACTTTGACAGTTTGGATCCTTAAGTGACTGAAGTGAATAACCAGAAAAAGTCCAAGTATTATGCACAGATGTGTAAATGTGGTGCCTAGTACTTACTTCATTTCTGTTGGAGTTGAGGTAAGTGCTATATACATCAAATCTCCAGCCTTTGGTATTTAAGAGCTAATCAGCACAAGAAATCGTTAGTAGGATCCCAACTGCTCCATCCAAAAATGTTGCCAGATGTCAGCAGATAAGGTCCCATGCAGGTACAGCCGGCAGCTAATAAACACCAGAGCTCTGCTGACAGCTAGCAGCTCTCAGCTGTCCACCGGCTCATCCAAAGCATCCAGAGAGGAGCGAGTCAACACAGCCCAGACGACAGCCCCAGTCACAGCCACAGCAACCTGAATTGCCCCATCCTGATGTCTGCATACCCTCCTCAGCCCCCACCCCCTGACTCCACCACCACCACCACCACCACCCACAATCAGCTACACACCAAGACACACACACACACACACACACACACACACACATCCAACAAATAAATAAATAACAAAAAAAGAAGAAATGGAGGGAGGAGTCAATATCTGGGCTTAAGAGTCAAATCCCTCAGGGACCCTCCATTCCCTGGATACAGTAATCCCCCCAGAGAGCACGCTCCCAGACTCATCCAGCGACATGGGAGATGAGCATGATGATGCCTTCTAATGGCACAATGCAGACAGTAGTGCTTTGTAGGCAGAGAGAGGAATAAACGACAAAGGGAATGACGATTTAATGTCCATAATGTTGCTGTTTGGGGCTTTGAGGTCGACCTGATGGACGACAGATGAGAGGTTAATGTTTGCTCCGACATATTATGTCACAGTGGTGACAGGAGCATACCAACATGAGGTTTACTGTCTACTCTGCTCTGTACTTACACAAGGCCGCTCGGCCAAATCGTTCGCTTTAAAGATTTAATAGATAATATTCTCAGTAAACCAAAAAATGTTCTGTTAAAAAAAAGATAGATGCTGGTGAATTTAAGGTCCGTGCATTCAAGTCACACACAATCCAACATATAAATTTAATTCCCACTATTCAATAAACTCCAAAGCCCAAATGACCAACGTGATTCATGTGAGGATGGTGTCACGCTGATTTCCCTCTAGTCTCCCAGCAGCATGGGACTTCACATCGTATTGAGCAGTATCACATTATTCTAATTAGGGAAATGTGTTGGAAAGCTATTTCCTCTTCAAACAAATGACCAACTGCACAACAAAAGCCAGAGGAATCCCATCTCCGTCGGCAAAGGTTGTGTCATGAGAAATCACTCATCCTAAATCCCTTGACATGTCATACTCATTCAAAGGGCCCACTCAGGGAAGAGGGAGCGTTTTTTTCGGGATGGGAGCGAGAGAGTAGGACAGAGAAGAAGGGGTTACAGGGGGGGAGTAAAAAGGGACACTAGGGGAGAAGGGGGTACTGGGGTCACACCAGCACCTCTCAGCCAAAAGAGGGGCCTTTTGAGGGGAAGGCAGAGGCAGCCATCCCTGCTCTTGGCTGGTACCATGTGAAGCTCTCTGCTTCCTCTCTCTTCCTTCTGAGGGGCTTTGTTTCACACGCAAACAGTGGCAGTGGCCCCAACTCGTCCGGCCAAGCGCTGTATCCAAACTGGCAGGGGCGAGAAAAGAAGGGAGGGGGGGTTCAAATGGGAGGGGGTGTAAGGGTATAGCGAGGGGGGGAGGAGGGCAGTGGGCATGTCCAGAATGCCAGTTCTTTCAGGCCACTGATGTCATGCCTGTGCCCACCGTGGGAGAGCAGCGGAGGGACCAAGGCGCCCCTTTCTCTATCCCCCTCCACAGTCTCTTTTTCCAGGATGAATGAATCTTTCAGAAGCTGCAGCCCATTGTGTCCCATAATCGACGGCGATTATCCCGATTTTATGCTGCCTTCCCAGTGCGAGGAGGTTCCCTGAGTGCTGGTATTGAGGACCGCTGCGATGCAGCAAGGACCACGAGGGGTTGTCCTAGCAACACTCTGCTGCTTAGAGGGAAGGGGATGAAGGGGAAAGAGGAAGCTCACAGCCACACACACACACACACACACAGACACACACACACAAACACACCCAGCATACAAACATTTAGCTGGCACACACGCCACATAAAGATGGGCTTGAAAGATTTGCAAACGGATAAACACTTTATATGTTTACTTCCCCAAAGAAATTTTCACTTTTTTAAAACTTTAAAAAACAAAGAAGTAATCAAACTTTTGACAGGATTTTTTTTTTAAAAAGAGCCTCTTTGGTGCCCATGCTGCATAATTGATGAGCTACTGTGACAAGCCATACAATGCCACCATTCAGGAGCTGTAACGATTGGTCGATCGGTTATTTGTCCACTATAAAATTAGTCACCAACAATTTTGATAATCGATTAATCATTTTGAGTCTTTTATTTTTTTAGAAAAAAGCAAAAGTTCTCTGATTTTAGCTTCTCAAATGTGCAAAAAATCGGATTTCTTTCCTCCTCTATAACAGTAAACTGAATTTATTTGAGATGTGGACAAAACAAGACATTTTTTGAAACACTGGTCGATATTATTTGCTAACTCATCATTTACTTGAGAAAATAACTGTCAGATGACTTGATAATTGATAATTGCAGCCCTTCACTCTTACATAATAATCAACAAGTTTGCGTTGGTGACTGGTGACAGCATGGCTCCACTAATGCAGGTTGTTGTCCATGCGATAGCACAGAGGAAGATGTAAATGAGAATACAAGTTTCCCACTGGTCTCTGGAGGGGCCTGATGCCCGTTCTCATGACTGGAGCATCACAATATACTGCAAGGTAAAGACAACTGGATCCGGGCCAGGCTCCGGATATATCTGGCCCCTCTGGGCCTCACATCCACTTGCCATGCAGTGGGAAGAAATGGACTCACACATACTGGCTGCCTGGGAGCTGTGAAAAAGCCCCCCCCCCTCCTGCCTTCCCTCCCCAAATGAAGCTCTCAGCAAACACTTCAGGTTGTGCTGTGCATAGGAAGTGGGAGATAAATTCCAGCATCTGAAGAAAGGGAAGCTTTGTCACCGTACGCCTCTCAATTATGTATCCCGAGATGGTTGTCGGGATGAATGCACGTAGTGATGGATAGTGACGGAGAGATGTGTGGACTGTCATGCGAGTCTTGATTATTCTGTCAGCGATGTAATCTGCTGTTCTTCAGCAGCTCAACAACACACAGAAGACCCTCTGAGAGCGCTGCCTGCCGAGAAACAATGTCTCCTATAAGTAGAGGGACCCCGGAAAAAAAACTTTCCCTTCGGGTGGGAGTGTCCTCAAAACTTAACGTAATCCCAAACACCAACAACGCCAGACCATACATTTCTCAACAACCGCTCAATTGATCTGTAAGAGTCCTTTAAAAGTGTGCATGTCCACTTTGTGCATATATTCGTGTATCTCAGCCGGTTCTCAATATCCAAATCACAACACACTTAGTCAGACGCTGGTGTTCCTTTATCAAGCCAAACCCCTCACTTCTTGATTTGGTTCATTTAAGAGAGTGACCCCAGACTAATGTATGTGTGCAGAGTCACTCAGCTGTCCACTTGAAAGCTGTCTTGAACCGCTTCCAAGTGAACTCTGGAGTGAGAATAGTTTGATCAAAGAGTGGCAGAGAGCCAAAGAAGCTGCACGTCGAATGGGAAGTCAATTCAATTCTGTCACTCACTGATGCTATACTGAATAAAACTGCTAATCAAAGACTGGAGAGCAAATAACAGATTCTGCGATACCAAACAATGTGGCGATTTATGATTTGATTTTAGAAGAATAGATGAGTCAGTTTGTAGTTCTGTCTTGGTGCCAGTGTTGATCAGCAAAGGAAAAATTAGCAGTCGTAAAAGCTGTTAGTATTATTCTATGAGAAACAAAAGCGCTCTCTCTTGTGGCATGTATAAAGGGCCACTTAAAGTCGCTTTTACACACTCAAACCTGAGCTAATGAAAACATAAATGCTTTAAGCATTTAATGCACGTTGTTGCAGGTGTAAACACTTCATAATCTACTAATAACCTTTTTTTAATAGCTCATCTTTTGTGTGATTATTAAGTGCTACCTTGGCTTTGTTCTTAAAAGGTTAACCCTTCCAAATAGATGTGGAGGAGCAGGACAGGCGTTCAGTACCACGGTCAGTGACACAGCCTCAGACCTGCTCAGCTCATGCTGACATGAGCTGTAGCGCTGAGTGAACTGCTTTAACCAACACTGTAAGGTTAGCGCGCAGCATTCCAGCACTGGAGCTCAAACCTACCACTGTTGTCAAATGATGTAACACTGTTATGCAAGGAATTCACACATACCTACTGTACGCTGACCTCTGCAAGTAAATCTTCCTTATCAGGCAGATTTCTTTGCCAACAAATCTACTGGAGAAAACAAATCTATTTTCTACCACCCATCATGTGCAGCAATCTGCAAATTTGTTTCTGCATTGTATGTAACAGCTGTAGCTCCTGTTTCAACACTTTTCATCACATTTTCCGGTTTTACCGTGTCTTCTATTTTACAAGCAGGGTGCATCAGCATCCTGGCAACGCATGACTGAACCATACTGTACGTGCCTGTCCCTCAGCATCCTCTAAGGTTTCCCTTTGTTTGGCACAACTCTTTGTGCCCATAATGAGGCAGTCATTAGAGGGAGCCTCTGGGAATCCTGAGGCTAGTGTTGTAGTCTGCATAGGTCTCTCAGATGTGACCAATCCCACTGTAATTATGTGCTAACAGCCTATTATGCCGTGGAGTGGCTGTTATAGGGATGAATTGGGTGATTCCCATTCATCTGGATAATATCTGCAGAGAGACTTAGTTTGGTGGCGTCTAATCCGAACACAACCCACAATTATAATTAAAAAAGCGCCCCTCCAACTCCACTTTTATGTCTCCTTTTCTCTTTCGTTGTGATGCATTCAAACTTCCAAACTCTCTAGCATTCATTGTGCATGTCTCAGCTGTTTTTCCTCCCTAAGAGTCTTTCCTGTGATGCCATGTTTTCTAAAGCTGCAACCAAAAGGAATTTGTTACTCCCAGTCCACTATCCTTTTCCCAAAGCCGCACAGATGAAAGGTCAGCAGAGAAAAGAAGATCACCCGTAGTCGTGTGAGATTTTTCCCACTGCACCTCCTCACAACCTCCTCCATCAGATGAGGGGTCACGCACCTAGCTCAGACACAGACATCTCTCATCTCCGTCCTCCTATAGCCGCTTCCGCGTTCACGCCGGCTGCATACGAAGCGATGCTACCGTCATTAGCAAAGGCGCATCTGTTTAAGAGAGTCGGCTATATAGCAGCACGCAGCGTTTGATGGCTTCAGTCCGATCCCCACAGGAGCTCATTAAATCTGCCAGTGAGGCAGGACCACCCCACCCCCCACTACAACCACCGCTATGGTATACCCGCTACATTGATGAGAGGGGGGGGATGACAGATAAAGAGAGAGAGTAGACAGAGGGAATGGTGGGAGGGGTGAAACAGCAAGAAATGCAATATAAAGATAGATGTGTAACAATGTATGGGGGAAGGGTGGAGGGAAAAAAGGGGGGGAAGGGAGGAGGAAGAAAAGGGAAGGTGTGGCCGACGAAGGTATGGATGGAGACAAAGGGGATTGAATGGGAAACAGATGAGACAATAAGTGAAGGTGGAGAGCAAGGGCTGGGCAAAGGTCGGATTGAAGCAATGAATTGAAGTGGAGAATGAGACGGAGCATGCCGCTGCATATACAGTAAATGAAGGGGCCCCTGTGTTATTTGGTTATCGGTGGATACATGAAGAGCTGACATCTGTGTCGGGCAGCTGGCCCTGTGAAATGGGATTAGTGCACAAATCACGTTTCATACATGAGTAGACTCACCTGCCGCACTCTCAAAATTTTTAATATACGTAGACGATACGTGCGCTCGGACTCGCTGTCTAACCCCCACACTCTCACTCACATTTGTGTGAGTACATGTACATGGAAGTACACACACACACACACATACACACACACAATATTGCACTATTATCTGTGGTCATAAATCTTTACTGGTCCAGTCCCGCGGTATTGGAGGCGGGGTGAGGGGGTTACAGTCTCACTCAGGATTTGCCAATAAGAGGACTAAGGAGGATGGATGTTTCTCTCACTAATTAAACACTGGAGTCTGTAGGGACTGAGCACTGCCTGCAGCGGCGGCCGTGCCCTGCTCTCCTCACACCACCCCGCAGTGTTGACAGAAAGGGCATTCCTACACACACACACACACACACACAAAACAGCTCATTACATCAGCCAGCTAGGCCGATGCAAACACACCCATACATACACATTTCTAGCATATGAGTCACCAGATCCAAAAGGTTTGTATTCAGTCTGAAATGTTCAAGTGCTTTCCATTTACCTTCTTTATATTATATACAAATACAGGTGCATACTTTATATTTTGTTACAGGCTTAATTGAAAATTTGAACAAAGTCACCGTCGTATCATTCATCTAAGTGTAATGCCACGAAATGGCTTGGTGACACCCAAAAATGTGAACACTGACGCTATTTTTATCCACTCGAATCATCTGATAATGGATTTTTTTTTCCCTCTCATGCAATTTAAATGTATTATATATGTTTTATTATTTGTATTTATTCTAGGATGCCCATTAACATCAGGCAAAGAGACTACCAATGAAAACTAGCTGGTCAGCTAACTGCAAATATGACTAAGTATCTTTATTTCCTGAGTATATAATTCTACATATAATAAGAAAAAGGCAGGAAATGATTTATTCATTGAAATTCACAGAAGATTTGCAATCATTATCTGGACATGAACTCTGCTATTAGATTTTAGTCATATTGCACAGCCTGAGTGGCTTTAGTGCATGTTAGGGCATGTCTAAAACAAAATAAGTGAAGCACATGTCAATTAAATTAATTAAAAATGCAGTGATGAGCGAATAACTTTAAATTTTAGCCAACTAATTTGTTGTGAAAGCCACATCTCAAAGTTTTCAGATACATCTTCATCTTCGTATTTGGGCAAAAATGTGCTAACACTATAGTAGCTGTATCCTGTAGTTGTATCCTGTACGGTTATATACAGCACTGCGTGGTTTGAGTGACCCCTGCGCTTTAGGGATATGTACCATATGGTATATACTGGCTGGATGTCGTGCTATGCACACAGAAGTTGAAAGACATACTGAGCAGTGTGCAGACATGACAAATGGTGATGCTATATGAAGCTAAAAGGTGTGATCATTATCTAGCTGGAAAGACATTTTTACCGCTCCCTGTTCGTCTTTCAGTACAGACTGAGTTACACACATCACATCAAGGATGACCAGAATACAATGGGGAAGCATATCAGGAGAGCAGGGAAGTGTGACAGAGCTGTCAGTCCCTCAGTCACATTGCGTCTGTGTGTGTTATCTACGGTATGCATCTCTCGTCCTCATTACACTCTCTCGTTCACTGTCTCTTCCTTCTTTTCTCTCTATGCTTTTCTTTCTCCTTCTCCTCACACACAACATATCACTGATATCACAACAGAAAGTATCAACTAAAAGAGTTCCTTCAGCTGCGTGTCTGACAGGCAACACGATTTCAGCGGAGGCAGATATCTGGAACCGTGCTCTTGTTTCTAACCAAAGCACAGAGGACACCAACAAACTGCTGGAGTATGAAAACTTATGTGTGAACCAACTGCAAGTGTTCGCCGACTCTTTCAGGAAAGCAAACAGAATTTAATTCAACAAATTTAATGATGCATGCAGGAAAATATCCTAAAACAATTATGCAAAGATACAAACTAAAAGGGATCCAAGAAATATGTTGGTTTGTCTTTAAACAGCTATTTTCTTTTCACTCTTTTACCCGAGCAAAAAGTGAGTCTGTGCTGTACGTTAGCTGTATAAGAATGACTTCAGGGCCTCTGACTCTGCAAGCACGCTTTCCTTTCAGGACCACTTCACTGACACTGTTCTTTCAGAACCACATCTACACACATGAACCAGGAGGGATTTTCTCACATCCCTCAAACGCTGTGAAAATAAGAGCTAAACGCTGCCTGTTACTGACACGTGAGAAGCCACAAAGGGACCCCCGCCGCTCCTCCTCGCTTCATTGTTTTCCTTTCCACGTCAGTGTTCAGCGCATAGTTTGTCAAACTATGTAAATATTTCTTCAGTCACATGCAGCACTGGAATGCCTTCGAGAGCGAACGCGCTTCGCTGAGGCTTTTTCCACCGCCTAATTATGACAGCCTGCCTATAGTCACACTCAATCACGATCAGAACCTCTGGGCAAAAAACATTTCCAGCACATTTCCACTCTACTCTGTGATCCTAGTCGCAGCCAAATCCCCAGAGAGCGCTCATCTTAGCCTGCTTAGAGGATGGTGAAACCCCCCTTCCGTCGAGATTTAAGGCATACAAGACAAATTCCCCGAAATCCTGGTTCACTGTAATCCTCGTACAATAAGAGGACCTCGGATTCCCGTTGATGTCAGGATCCATCTGGATACAACAGGATTCTGATTTTTTTTTTTTTCACATTCAAAGCTTGGAGTTTTTGAATAAAGCTTTGAACGTCTGTCATCGTGTTTTATGTCATTACACACAGCAAAACATTGAAATCCTTGAACAAAACCCTCAGTTTGAATAAAGTGATTCATCTGCTTAAATGATGGGCCAAGCAAATACCGACGCACAATAGGATCTTTCTTTCTGGACCGCCCCATTGTAAGTGCAGTTCTGGAAGTGATTCTAGAGATAGATTGTTCGAGTGTCATTAGGTCATCAAGTACTGACCTTTTGTGTTGAGGGTCAGAGCCAGTATCGGTATTTTACAACCTGGCATGATGACAGTGCATTCATGTGCTGTCGGAATAATCGGAAAAACTTATTTCCGACTGGGAAAAACTCACGCGAACGCCCGCCTCAGGTCAGAGCATCAACTCGGACAGTTGCCGAGTTATATGACGCTGAGAGATGACGGACGAAAGTTATCACTGGGTTCATGGTCACGTGTATTTGTGAAATATATTTTACGGCTTACAAGATCCGTTTCCTTGTCACTCAAATACGGGGAACAGCTGGGACCATCCGAGGAGCACATGAACGCAGCAGTACAACTGTTGAACTATTCGTTACAGCCCAAGAACAAAGTGAAATGAATCTAAATTAATTAAAGGGGCACTACGTAGTTTAGGAGAAGAATCAGAACTTTTAATATTTACGATGTTAATAATGTTGTTTTTTTCCATTACTGCAAAAAAAAAAAAGCGGTTCTCAGAGGAAAATAAGGTCCCCAAGACAATGTTTGAAGCTAGAAAGGTGGCAGGGTCCGCCACATATAAACAAAGTAAAACAGTATGAAACCAGTGTTGTCCTTTAAGGTCGGTTTGTTTATTCAGTTTATTCAGAAAGACAAAGAGTTTGTTTTAAAATTCATTCCCCAAAACTACATAGTGCACCTTTAACTTTACATCACTGCAAAGAAACCATCGGAGATCAACTATTACATAATAATCAGGTTCATCTATACTTTCTAGATAGATAGATAGATAGATAGATAGATAGATAGATAGATGCAGCTCCTAATTAACCAGTGCATAATGTGGTGAGCCAAAAACCATCCAACAAAACCCTCTCTGTGTTCATCGGCCATTGAGGCAAGCCGCTTTTGGAACACGCCACCCCTACTAGAATAATGGGCCACTTTACAGGCCTCCAAGTTAGTTCACAGAATCTGGAGCTGGGAAACCGCTAGCACAGGGTTCATGGGGAGGAGGGGCCATTTAATTGTTTCCTTCGTTTTTGTTTTTGTAACCCCCTCCCCTCACTCTCTCCCCCCCTCTCTCTCCTCTTTTTCGTTCTGAAAAGGGGGCTGACAAACATGCAATGAAGGGGATTGTTGTGTGTTCCGCCGGACAAGTGGGTGAGGTAAACAAAACTAGACTGTAGGGTCCATCGGCTCGGCTCGTCAGCGATGGGATAGGCCGAGCGGTGGGGAGCAGCACACATGCCGAGGGAGGATTGGTTTAGGGGATCTGCGGAGTAGGAGGGGTGAGTTTTGTGGGGGGGAAGACGAGGAGAGAAGGGTGAGAGAGCAACAGGGCTTTTTTTTTTTTTTTTCCCGGAAGAAGTGGGAGGTGGACATGGGTGCTGAGGTTACTCCTCCGAGTGTGGCCATTGTATTTGATGCTCAAGTTCTCATGCATGTCCCGCTTTGGCTCCCCAAAATGTCCGAAAGTGATGGAGCTCTCCACGATTAAGCGGACAAGTGGCAGCTCCGCTCCGCGCTCCCACAGCTCGGGCTATTTACATACTCAAGAGGAACATTAATGCCGGCCGATCCCCCAGAGCTGAACAAAGAAGCACACAAACCTGCCTCAGAGGCCCATTACGCACTTAATTGAGGATTTGTGGAATAGTAAAAAGGGGGCAAAGGAAGAGGAAGGTGGCTGAGCCGGGGAGGGGGAGCGGGTGAAGTGGGCAATGACACTGGTTTTATCCAGTGTTTGAACTTTTTCACATTATTTTTACTCACTTCTAATATGTTTTCTGGCTGCTGGCGTGAGGATCAAACATGAAAATGATATGTCGCTGGGTCTTTGTCACCATATGGAAACTCTAAGCATCATCAAATCCTTTTTTCTCTTCATCCTCTGGCTCTTTATTCCCCATTCGCTGATCCTCCCATTATCCTCATTATAAAAGCTTTACTCTAAAAGAAGGATATGGGGACAGAAAAGCAGCTCGAGTAACTCCTCGGATAAAATTAATGTTTCAAAAAGCTCAAAACGATTCATATTCACATATTTGTTTAAGCTATTTTGATTCCTTGAGGTCACATGGTCCTGTATTTGAAACTGTCAAACTTACAGCTTCATCGTTTCATATGAAGACGTTACTCTGCGTGTTGAGGAATGTGCTGTGAAACTGTCAGCCTGCATCTTGTGACAAACTGCTCAGCTGAAGTCTCTTATTTGTTTTGAGCGAATCACTTAATGTGCTTTAATTATGATCCTTTTGTCGCCGCACAATGCTGCCGATTGTTCTCAGTGGCATGGACTTTGGTGCCAAGAGAAGAGAAGAGGGAGAAGAAAAAAAAGAAAAACGAGACCCCCCCTGTCCAACCCCCTCTTCCCCCTTTACCAATCACACCCGGAGCAATGCCGTGACTCCCCCTGCTGACCTGAATTCCGATGTAGCAGGTGCCAATGGGATGTGGGTGGGTTGGGGTTTTTTTTTCAGGGATGAGGACGGTGGCGGTGGCGAAGGGGTGGGTGCGATGAGGCCTTCACTGTACCGTGGTAAACACTGACTCGATTCCTCTCTGGGGCCCCACAGCATGTATGTAAATGATGTGACACATTCAATCTTTTGAAAATATTTTAAATTGGAGAAAATATGAACAAGATGAAGTGAGTCCGCTTGCCAGAGGAACTTTCCTTCATGCGGTGGCCTGACCCTCTTATCTAATCAACTTTGGTGGTCGGTCCTCCACTTGTGGACTTGTGGTCGGTTATGAGTACACGTGTGGGCAACTCTGACCATGACTTCTGACCCGTGTTGTTTAAACCAGATGAAACCAGCCAAAAAAGTTCCCACGTGCTCTTTGTACTGGCTGCAGAGAGGTTTGTGACCTCAAATATTTTGCTTCCTTTTTTCTGACGATACAATAAACACTAAACTGTCAAATCTGACAAAGTGACCTCACTCCTCAAAAAATCGAGGAAACCAGTTACCTTGAAATAACCAAGTAAAGTAGACTATTAATTTTAAGTTGTTAAAACTTTTAAGCTCGCACAACTTTAATTTCATAGTCTAGTTTACTTGGCACCTCTGAGGTTATTGGTTTCCTGACTTTTTTTTTAAAGTAAAGTCAACATTTTAAGTTTACAGTGTACTGAAAAGCTCAAATTACATCAAATTACAGTTTTATTTTATTTGGCTCAGGAATTTTATTCGCAATAAATTAATCTGTTTGCAAAGAACAAATGTAATAAAAATAAATAAAACATTTCATTTATGGCTCATTGTTTTTCTGATGCTCCATTTGAAATATCTTCTGTTGTGTTTGCATGTATTTATGTTTTAATGTGTCCTGTTTGAATGTAACATGTTGTCGTATTAATCCACCCTTTTCCTTACAAAGCAAAGACTAAGTTCTGCCTTTTGCATGTAAATTCAGGGTATATTCTGAAACTTTAAGGTCTCTTATTTTCAACCTATTTTGTATTCATTAAAATATTTAAACTATTTTGTCACGTTTCATTCTTATGATTGTTTTTATTAGTATGCTGTGTTGTATGTTGATGTGTCTGCTCTACACCGAGGTAAGTTTCCACCAACATTTGCTGCAATAAAGTAAACTCAATCCAACTAAGTCTACATATGTATTCACTGTTTTTCTGCTAGTGACAGCTGACAGGTGGTTTTCTTTGGGAAATTGAATTTACACAGCATGATGATTCTCAGACCGAATACTAGTTTTATGAAACCGAAAACTGATTCATCTTTTCTACGTGTAAGGTGCAACATATGAGCAGCTACTTAAAGGCAAATCCCAAAAACCCTCTATCGATAAAAACCCAAGATTTCACTTGGGGCGATCATGTTCCATCATTTACATGTCAACACAGATTATACGAGCAGTTTAACGATCGCTGCCGTCTCATAGCGAAACTGAAGAAAACGCCTCGACCATAGCCGGGCGGACATCTATCGTTCAGCCGCCCAGCAGCAGACCCGCTGGTGAATGCCTCTGTTTCTGTTCCTGTGCAGTCATACAGAAGTGAAGGGAGCCAGGCTCTTTGTTTGGTCAACCCATGGGAAAGGCCTCACTCTGTTCTGCTCTCTGAGAACCAAAACACTGATTCTATAGGCGAGAATACAAGAGCAGGGGAGAGGGGGACAAAAAAAAAAAAAAGGGAGGAAAGAGCATGAAACCTCACTTATCAGGAAGATTCACATCAGGAATTACAGTGAGGAGGCGGAGGATGCCTGAAAAGCAAAGAGGGAGAATCAAGTGCAGGAACAAATGAAATTGGATGATATTAAGGTTAATTAGGAAGGACTGAAATAAAAAGGAAGGAAAAAAAGAGGAGTATTGAGGAAGTGAGAAAAAGAAAGACAGAGATAGACGAGCATGAGGGTGGTAAAGAGTGAAAAGAGGAGCTTGTTGGCACTTTGGCAGCTCCAGCGTGTTCCCAGGAGGATTACTCAAGCACTAGATGCCACCGACTGCCAGCAAGACCCACAGAGACGCTCCTTGAATGAAGACGCACAACACGAGCACACATACACATCTCAGTGGACGTCTCCCCGCTGTATCCTGCTATCTATTTCACCTGTTTCCTCTTCCTCCCTCCTTTTTCTTTTTTCCTTGTCCAGTTCTACTGTCCTTTTCTCTCTTCCTCTCCTTTTTTTGCTCCCAGCTTGTTTCCCCGCCTCCCTTTTCTCACTCTCTATTTTTATCACTCTTTCTCTCTGCAGCCTTTTTTTCCAAGCAGCAGTGAGAGGAGAGGCCACAGACAGGTAGCATATGCTCCGTCTTCAGGCTGCTTCTTGTGCAGGCACTTTTTCATCCTCACGCGTGGGGGGACGGATATCCAGGAGGAGAAACAACCCCACCTTCCTCTACCCCTGCTCGCTCGCTCACTTCCTCACTTCATGTTTTCGCCATTTGTCTCTTTTTCAGCTCAGAGGAAGACTTCTATGTTTTACTGTCTGTCCTTTCTTCTTTCTGTCACTCCCACATATTAAAGCTCCTCTTCCCACTCTATCTCACACTTCTGGCAGTGTAAAATCTCAGTTTGTCTGGCAGAAGCTGAAGTGTTTCCACATTGTTCTCTGGTTTTATTGTTTTTTTTTTTCGCAGGCGCCCAAACTGCACTGAAGTACATTACGGAGTACAGAAATATGAAGGCAGCAAAGAAAAAATAGGCCAGCGCTATCTGCTGCCTGTTTGCTTTTTCCAAGGTGTCGGGCGTTATGTAAAGAAAAAATATAACAACACGAGCACATTATTACATTCTATCCACTATGTGAACATAGGATTCAATTAATCTTCCAGCTCACTCTGCAGTGTCAATGCAATTTTCTTCTAATCAGTTCATGGCTGCTTACTGGCGATGGCTCATTTGCCATCTGCTCCACCGTTCCCAGCCATCTATGTGCGTTCAGAACCCATCCAGTGGATCCCTCTCTTATTAATTCTCAAGCACAGCCGACTACTTAAATCAATCCATAAAAACTGTTGAGATTGATTGGGAAAAATGTAATTTCCACAGTGAGCGACAGCCTAATGAAGAAGCTATCAGTGAGTCGGGATATTGATTTTTTTTTTTTTACTTCCTTTTCCTTTCCGTATTATTTACCCCTGGCCTGCATACCTCCACAGCTACCCTCCCCCTATGTGTGCGCCTCACAGCAGAACAGCCTGTATTAAACACAAAGGCGCACACACACACACAAACACACATGTTCATGTAAACATCTCCTCTTGCCCTGAGTACCCTGAGCGATGTCTACCCTAATTAAAGTCCTCACAGATGGTTATCATAACAGGTTCTGAGAAAATGTGATTTGGACTCGTTTTTTTACTTCCAGTGGGCGATCGGCGACGCTGCAGGGTTTTTGTCTGGTCGTGTGTGTGTGTGTGTGTGTGTGCCTCTGTATGTTGTGCGTGTGCCTGATTATTGGATGCATTTATGCTCAGAGGGGTTGACTGATGATTCCATGTTGGACGTAGGATCATTAACTTTGCTTTACAATCATCCCAAAAAAAAACTGCTATAAATATTTATATCACGCAATTAGCAGTAGTCGTATAGAAGAGGTGTTTCCTCACAGGGCCACTGTGTAGTTTTTGAAGAAAGAAATTCAAACTCAGAAACCCTGTTTGAAGCTAGAAAAGGTGGCGGGGTCTGCCAAGAATAAACAAGAGTAAAACAGTGTGAAATTGTGTTGTTCTTTAAGGTCACAGTTTGTTTATTCAGTCATGAAAACAAAGACAGTTTATTCAATTTGTTTAGGCATAAAAAAATCAGTTAATAAAGATCTTTCTGTTCCCGAAAACTACATAGTGCACCTTTAAACTTAAATCTAAGAGACGGGTAGTTTATCCTGACAGAATTCTATAAAATGCTGTTTTTATTCTGATTCATCCAGCCTATTCGAGACTATAGCATGAATCTGAATCATTTATGAGCTGATAATAACATCAAATTTAAAAAAAAAAGGAATGAATACATTTCCCTGAAAAGCATACAGCAAAACAAAAGCATCCTGGAAATCATTTGCTTTCTATTACTTTCTCACAAAGGCAGGTAAAGAGAATTAATGGAGCTCTCCCGGATAAAAAAAATAAAAGTCGCTGCATAAATCCCCTTACACTAATGATGCACTTCTCTGTAAACAAATGCTAAGTATGTGCATAATGCGCCCAAACAGTCTCCCATCCATTTCGGATGTGAGTTCTCATTTATGTGAATATGTTTCACAGCATGAATCCTCCCTCCCTCCCTCCTCCCTCCCTCACATGATGACAAACATATACGCCCGCTTATCAAAAGAAAAAAAAAAAGATCCACCCTCCTACAGATTCAGGCCATGCATTTATATACTAAATGACTCATTCTGCCTTTAAGCATGTGAGAGCGCGCCTTGAATGTCTGTCGTGGTCATTCATGTAAGGCAGAAAAGATGCCACAGTACAGTAGTTTAAAGAGAGTCGCCTCTGGGAAAAGGACAAAACGCATTAGCTGCATGGACACTTTTCTTTTACTGATTCTCCCAGCGATTACACTGAGGGGGCCAAGGTCTCTTCGGCTCCCAGCCCTGCCACACACAATGCAACAACCATGATGCAGCCAGCTCCTCTCCCTCCTGGAACAACTACCTGCCCATTAATAAAAATTAATTTAAAAAAAACAAAAAACACAACAGCAACAAGAGAAGCCTCCTCACACCTGATTTGAATGCATCAACATGAGAGGAAGCATCCACAGACCCTTGTTTTCAAAGTGACAAGCCAGGAGTAATGCTGACAGCGACCAACTGATGGTGCCAGGAGAGCTGGTTACCATGGTGACATTGATGGTGCCATTGGAAAACCGTGTGTCCGTGTGTGTGTGTGTGCGTGCCTCCATGCGTTTTAATATGAAAGAGGGGATGGGCTGCAACGATTGGTTCAAAAGGTGGGTGGTGATAGTAAGGTAATGAGCTTTTTTCTCTCTCTCTCTGCTTCCAGGACGGTGTCTTATTGACGTCGGGAATGTCATGAACAACTCTGCTGCAAACACAACATGCTGCCAACATTTTCAAGGAATGGGGAAATAATTACAATGCAGGCGATTTTCTGTCTCAAGTCATAACACATGATTAATTAACGCGTTGGTCAGAGCAAGCCTGGGAACGCATTTTACCAATTCCACACTGTCAGCTCAAGTTATAAAGTGTTCTTCATCCTCAAAATCACTGCACGAACCAACAGTCATTGTTGCGCAATTATCATCCAATCGCCTCTCAACAAAATGTAACTCGCTCATAAAGTTGCCCACAAATATGATGGTCTCGTTGTGCGATGTGTTGACGCCTTTACTGTTTCTGCCGAAGTGGCTTCTGTTAAAAAACACTTTTGTTTTCTTTGGAATGATCCTCCTGGAGTCGTCGCGCGTTTGGCTGAGGCGATGGCAAAAGGGGAAAAGGGAGCCCCTCCAGTTTGGGTTGAGAGAAGGATTAGGCACGATTTAACGCACGGAGATTTTCAAAAGAGAAAGAAAAAAAAATAAAGAGAGAGAAAGGTTTGTCCCAATGGTTGTACCCACGGCTCTGCCACCAAAGTGTTGCCAGAGGCTGCCGTCTCCACAAACGCGCAGAGACGCACGTTGATAGCTCCCTGTGATGTTAACTGACGGGGCATGAAGGTTCACTTAGATCGCTGGGTTTTTTATTTGATGCATGCGAGTCTTAGGCAGGGAAAGAGCTGTGAGTAGATGCAGCTCTTTTGTTCACCCGTGTAATGTGCGAGCGTATTGTTGACGGTCTGTCTGCGCTCCGGGACTTCTCACCGCAGCTTGTCACTTTTATGTCTTAATCTTTGCCCATCTGTGGAATATGAATATTGCGCAAAGAGCAGAACTCAATTTGTCAAATAAGGTTTATTTGCACACTTGGTGTTTTCTTGTCTTTCTGTATAATAAAAAAAAATGTGCACCAGAAGAAGTCAATTCTCCATTAAAGCAATTAATTCAGTTAACCTGTGAATTGTTGTCACTATTAAAAAACAAATGCAGCTACAAGTCAGGATCAAGACGAGACGAGCGCATCCCCGTCGTCCCCACCACTGCGCGTGTATCGATGTGCAAGCCTGAAATGAGGAAAAAAAAGCAAAACAGCATCTTACCTTTGTTGAAAACCACGATGAAAAAAGTTTTTGGTCTCGTCCCCTTGCAGGGTCTTGTCGCATCCGCTTCAGAGGGTAGTCAGCCACGGCGAGCTGCAGAGCGCACAGCAGTCCAGGACAAGGGGCGCTTCACAGACCGAACGGAGAGATTCTCTGTCAGTAAAATCCGAGGAGCTCCGCAGCTCAACGATCCCACTGAATGAGCTCTGCCTCACCTCACTCCTCGGCGCTTTACTCCCCCACCCGCCTCCGCCCGCTTCCCCCCTCTTTGTCTCCACTGCATGGGAATGCCAACTCCCGTTGGTTGAAGATGCAGCCTATACCGTCCTCATCATCTCTCCCTTCCTCTTCCCTGACCCTCTCTCACACTCCCTCTCTCTCACGCACAGCCTGATTTGCAAACACCGTCAAAGTTGATTTGTTCAGTTTAAAAGATTTGAAGTGCAGAGAGCTGTGCTTCCCACATTTAATGAAAAGCTGCCAAACACATCCTAACTACAGAAAGTGTGCTGATTAGACAGAGCATCGGGATCTCCTGCAGGTTCCCCACTGACCAGTCTTTGATGTTTCTCATGACCTTCATTTAGTTGCACTGGTTAGAAGGTAAAACTCATTAAATCCACTTCTATGGCGAGAATAGCATCCTGTTAGTGTCTCTCTTATCTTCTACAGTATATCAGGTATATGTCTATATGACTGTGACAGAAAATCACTTTAGTTACACAACATAAAGTGAAGGACACTTTGAGGATCAATGCATTTCATTTTAGCCTTTGTGGATCCCTATAAAACTGAATAAAAGCACAAATGTAGTTATAAATGTCAGTCAAAACTATGACGGTATGGAAGGTTCTCAATTTTATTTCATTGGGTTTCTCACATATTTTTTTTTCTTTTTTTCAATCAGTTCCACAAAGAAAAAAACAAATTTTCATGTGATTTTTTTTTATAAATTATTATTGTTTCATTCCAAACACAATTTCTTTTTTTCCCTGTGTGGAACCAATGAAAAAACTTTTTTTTTTCACGAGGAAATAAAAACTTTCAGTTCCAAATTTTCTTTCACTTGGCTCCACACAGGAAAAAACTAATTTCACTCATCATGCAATGAATCTTCTCTGAGAAACCAAGTGATTTTTCTTTTCACTCAGTTCCACACAGAATTTTTTTTTACATTTTCTTTCCATGAGGAAAAAAAAAGCATTTTTCACAATTAAGTTTTTTCTGTAAGTGAATTCATTTTTAAAAAAAAAAAATTTCATTCAGTTTCTCACAGAATTTTCTTTTTAAATTTCCCAAAAAATTCATGAGGAAAAAAAATTTCACAAGAAAAAAAACATTTTTCACCAGAATTTAGTTTTTTTTCACAGAAAAAAAATCCTTGCGAATTTTTTTGTAAACTTGGTTCCACAGAGGAAAAAACAAATTTCACTCAGCTCCATATAAAGAATTTTCATGTGTGGAACCAATGAAAAATCTTTTAAAAAAAATTAAAAATTCCACAAGAATTTTTTTTTTCAAAAACAAAAAATTCCTCTTGACTTGGTTCCACAGAGGAAAAAACTGAATTCACTCAGCTGAAAAATAATTTAAATTTTTTTTAAAAATTCATAAGAATTATTTTTTTTCAAAAACAAAAAAATCCTTTTTACTTGGATCCACACAGGAATAAACCATTTTCACTCAGCTCCACACATGGACAAATATTTCTTTTCACTCGGTTCTTGCATTTTTAACTTTTTTTTGTCAATTTTCAAAAAATGTGACTTTCCACAAGGAAAAAAAATTCACAAGGAAAAAAAAAATTTCACAAGGGAAAAAAAATTTTCACCAGGAAAAAAAAACAAAAAATTTCACCAGGAAAAAAATAACATTTTTTTCACCAGGAAAAAAAAAATATTTTTTTCACCAGGGGAAAAAAAAAATTTCACCAAGGAAAAAAAAAAAAACATTTCACCAGGAAAAAAAAAAAAAATTCACCAGGGGAAAAAAAAAAATTCACCAGGGACAAAAAAAAATTTCACCAGGAAAAAAAATTAATTTTCCACCAGAGGAAAAACTAATTTCACTCAGCTGAATAATGATTTTAAAAATTTTAAAAAATTCATTAAAATTTTTTTTTTTCAAAAACAAAAAATTCCTTTTTACTTGGATCCACACAGGAATAAACAATTTTCACTCAGCTCCACACATGGACAAATGTTTCTTTTCACTCGGTTCTTGCATTTTCACTTTTTTTTGTCAATTTTCAAAAAATTTGACTTTCCACAAGGAAAAAAAAATTTCACAAGGAAAGAAAAATGTTCACAAGGGGGAAAAAAAAATTTCACCAAGAAAAAAAAAAAATTTTTCACCAGGAAAAACAATTCTTGTGAAATCTTTTTTTGTAAACTTGGTTCCACAGAGGAAAAAACTAATTTCACTCAGCTGAAAAATGATTTTAAAAAATGAAAAAAATTCATTACAATTTTTTTTTTCAAAAACAAAAAATTCCTTTTTACTTGGATCCACACAGGAATAAACAATTTTCACTCAGCTCCACACATGGACAAATATTTCTTTTCACTCGGTTCTTGCATTTTCAATGTTTTTTGTCAATTTTCAAAAAATTTGACTTTTCACAAGGAAAAAAAAATTTCACAAGGAAAAAAAAAATATTTTTTTCACCAGGAAAAAAAAAAAACACCAGGGAAAAAAAAAAAAAATCACCATTTTAAAAAAATGTAAGAATTTTTTTTCAAAAACAAAAAAATCCTTTTTACTTGGATCCACACAGGAATTAACCATTTTCACTCAGCTCCACACATGGACAAATATTTCTTTTCACTCGGTTATTGCATTTTCACTTTTTTTTTTTTTCAATTTTCAAAAAATTTCATGAGAAAAAAAAATCACAAGGAAAGAACTTTCCTCACAAGGAAATCAGGTGAATTTTTTTTCACAACAATTTTTTCTTTTATTCGGTTTCTCACAGAATTTTGTTGTTTCACTCAGTTCCACACAGAAAAAAAATCCTTGTGAATGTTTTTGTAAAAGAAACAACAAATTTCACTCAGCTCCATACACATCCATACATTTGTTATTTGTCATGCTGGAACCACTGACAAAAAAAACCTAAAAAAAAAAAAAAAAAATCCTTTTTACTTGGTTCCACACAGAAATAAACAAATCTCACTGAGCTCCACACACGGACGAATATAAGTTTTCACACGGTTCTTGCATTTTTTTTTTCAATTTTCCAAAAATTTCATTCGGTTCCACACAGAAAAAAAAAATTCCTTATGATTTTTTTTTGTAAACTTGGTTCAGAGGAAAAAATAAATTTCACTTAGCTCCAACACAATTTTTTTTTTTCTTCATTCATGCATGGAACAAATGGGAAAAAAACATGAGGGAAAAATAACGTTTTATTTCTGTGAGAAACAAAGTGATTTTTTTCTTTCCATTCAGTTTCTCACAGATTTTTTTTTTCACTCAGTTCCACAGAAAAAAAATTACTTGTGAAACTTTTTTTTTAAACTTGGTCCCACAGCGGAAAAAACTAATTTTGTTTAGCTCCACACACAGAACCTTCATGTATGGAGCCATTTTTTTAAAAAACAATAAAAAAAAAAAAAAAAAAAAGATTTTTTTTTTCTATGAGAAACCAAATGATTTTTTTTTTTTAAATTAGGTTTCTCACAGAATGTTTTTTCACTCAGTTCCATGCAGAAAAACAAATTCCTTATGAAATTTCACTTAGCTCACACATGGACAAATACTTACTTTTCACCTGGTTCATGCATTATTTATTTTTCTTCAATTTTCAAAAAATGTCATGGGAAAAAACCTTTTTCACAATGAAAATGTTTTTTTCTGTCAGAAGAAAAATATTTATTTTCACTCACTTCTTGCATTTTTTTATTTTTATTTTTTTGCAATTTCAAAAAAATTCATGAGACACAAAACAAAGCACCAAGTGATTTTCTTCTTCTTTCTTTCTTCTTTTTATTGACTAATAACTCAGAGTGAATAATGTGGCAGACATGTTGTTTGTGTTTTGTTGAGTGCATGCATGGTGTCAAGGGTGAGGTTGTGCAAAAAGAAGAAGTCAATAAGGAATAATCCAGGCAATAAAAAGGGGAAAACTTTGGAAACATTATTGCAATATGTCTTTGATTCAAGTGTAGTGAAAAGAAATCATGTTAGGTTATGAATAATGAAGGCTTAGACATTCATTGTTATTTATAAGTAGAAAATCCTCACATTGGAAAAGGTGAAACCTTGTTATTTCAGTGCGAAAAAAATACTGAAACTATTCATTGATGAACAAAACAGTGACTGATTAATTTTCTGTCGACAGAAATGTTTCTGAGGTGGTGAGAAAAGAGTCAAGAAGGAAAGAGCGAAGGTAGGAGGGATGGCAGGCTATCAGGGCATCATGTTATCTTCAGTAGACATCTCTGCACACACAGACGCTGTCTTTGACAGAATGTCAACACCGTCATTTCTTCACAATCTGTTGATTAGTTCATCGTTTTTAATGTTTTAACTAAAATTCTGGCTGTCTTATAACTTTTTAAGGGGTCAGTACGCTTCACCTTAAGTGCTTGTCAGGTTGTTGAGCAGCATCTGAAATCCCGACCCTGACATTACCTTTCACTGGAAAAAGGGCATAACAGTTTTTTAATTCTCCGAAACCAACATCTAAACCATTTCCCACCGCCCATGTGGGCAGAGACGACAACACTGACAGGCTTTGAACTGTTCTTTTGTTTGAGTGCAAGACCATAAAGAGGACACAGTCCAAGGACATGAGCTGTCGTTCTTATCTTAATGATTATCACCCCTCGTTATGACAGAAGGCTTTTCACCCCTCCTTTGGGTGTGGCAATTCAGAAAAGCCACAAAGACTTCGGCCTTACAAAAAGACGACACTTTATTCTTTCAACCTGATCCATTTTGACCATCCACCAGCCTGTCAACCCAGTCACCAGACTAAATGTTTGTATTGGCATACACTTCTGCAAACCACTATGTATTTCAGTTTTATGTCTGGACAACACTGTGGTTAAGGTCTGGTTACATTTAGGCCCAAAAACCACTTCGTTACGGTGAGTAAAACATGCCTTTGCCAACATGTTTGGCTCAAAGACAGCTACACATGTCTTGACTGGTGAGCTGAAGTTCTGCAGTGTACGTGGTCTCAAACAGTGGCTGCCTTGCTTTGGTGCCAAGCAAACAAACATTACCTCCTCCCAATATGAACATCGGCTGAAATTTGATACACATTAAACAATGCCAGCATTTTTTCCTGGTGACTGGACTGGGCCTGTACCTTCATGTTGTTAACGATCAACGACATCTTACTGAGAACAGGTCATGAGCGATGACTTCGCATCCCGTTCCCTACAATGTGATTATCGGTCAACCTACCAAAATTTATAAGCTGACCGTGCGCTGAGAGGGAAAAACTTCCCCTGATGTTAATGTAGCGCCATTCAAGATCATTCTTATATTGCTTTACAGACTACTCGTGTGTGTGTAGGTAAACCAAATTGTTATTGCAATTGTGTATGAGTCTGTGCCCTTGATGCCTTTAAAACTTATTGGGCAGTAAATGAGAGCACGGGGAGAAATTAGAGCAAAATCCCCAAACTGTTCCAGGATATGTAGCCAGTGCCAGGCGCTGACTCAGCCGTGTGAGTGGCAGAGCGGCTTTTCAACTCCGTTGACGTTCCACTTCTGCACAGGTTAGTGCAAAGTCCGCATTTTCGAAATCTCAATAACAGACAAATCAAATCAATTCAGTTTGATTCATATAGCCCAAAATCACAATCACATGGCCTGAGTGGGCTTTACAATCTGTACAGTGAACGATATCCTCGATTCGACTGAGGAAAAACTTACCATCTTGAGAAAAAACCAGGGGTAAAAAAAGAGGGAAGAAACCTCAGGCAGAGCCGCAGAGGAGGGATCCCTCCCTACGGACTGGATATGGGTCTCTTCGTGATTATCCTGTCTTTTGAGACGGGAAATTACTTACTACTTAACCAAGTCAAACTACATGGCCGAATGTAGAAGTCAGGGCCTAAAACATGACCCGTCTTGTACACATTTTTTTGTGTGCACCTGAAATTATGTACTGAAGTAGCATTAATCATTCTGTTGTCTATTCGTTTTTATTACCTTGCCCAAGGAGGTCATGTTTTCACCTGTGTCAGGTAGTGTCATCTAGTTTAGCAGCTTCTCCGCCTTTTAACAACATTTAAAGCATTTACAAGAAAGCTACATCAGTGGCACCCAGAGTCTGGAGACACCGCCCAGCATGACCGGTTTGGCTCGGGTTCATAAAGGGTACACTTTGTTTCACAAGGGCCTGGGTCAATGGCTGAGGTTCTGACAGGAGAATTTGGGAAAGTGTCACAAGGATATTCGGGGGTGATGAAGCTTTTCAGAGATGCCCTAGGGGAGGTGGGGAGGTTTCCTTTCGGGGAGGACGTTAATGCAAGTATCGACCTGTGTGCTCATCCTTGTATATCTGAAAGACTGGTTTCAGTACTGGTGAATGGTACAGATGTGCACAGCATCAGGGGAACTAAGAGAATGTTTATTGTCCCTGCAAACAAAGGAACCACAACATGTACATACTGCATATTTCACACACACACACACACACACACACACACACACACACACACACACACACACACACACACACACACACACACAGGAGTCAAACAATCACAGCTGCAATAAATCATATTGCCACTCCTGGCTGGGAGATCCACTCGCAGGCCTGCATATGGATGAAAACTCAGCCGGCGCTTTACATCCATTCAGCAGAATTGCTTTGTGTGTTGAAACATGAGTGTGTTGTATACTTCTTCAGGGTGTATTAATGGCTTTCTTCCATTTTGTACAGGCATATAGGGGAGGTAATGACCGAATAATACCCTACTCTGTTTAGGTTCATACCTTATGTATGCATTACAGGGCTGAAGGGGCTGGAATAGGAACCGGTCTGGGGGTAGCATGATGAGTTGCTGAGAACGTGATGGGTAGAAAATGGGGGTAGGGATCATTTCACAGGGCAGTAAACACAGTACTGCTCGAGGAATACACCGAGCAATACTCACCAAATCCCACCAAAAGACGAAAAATCGACAATGAAATGATCCTTGAAACAATTACTGCCCATGTAACCATAAGTCTTACATTCAGTATTTTATTCCTCACGCTATAAATCTCCATTAAAAACACATGCGCTGCACCGGGTGACAAATTACTTTCAGCGAAGGTGGGCGCTGTAATGTATTTTGAGTCAATCCCAGATGCACCGTGCTAGTGCTGTAATTGCTCACTGGTGCAACAAATGTATATCACTCCGCAGCTGAAAGTAGTTCCAGATGAATGCACTATTTGATCCCGTATGAGTCGAGGTTCCTAAAAAAACACAGTCCCCAGCTTTACCTTAAACATTTGTGACCAATTTTGAAAGGGTTTTTCTGTCACAACAAGAGAAACAAATATATAGATCACAGATTTGTTCTGTGTGCTGTTTGGCAGATATAGAAAATGAGTTCCATTTTGTTTACTACTGTGCAGAATTTTGTTTAGTAAGATAAAACAGATATTGACTTTGTACATATGGATGCACAAAGATTGAGCCGGCTATTTACACGTGAAACATTGAGATTATTTACCTGGACTAAACATGGGAGATGAAAGAAAAAAGCTATTTATCAAAATAAACTGTAGATGTGCACAATTGATTTTAAATGTGCAATTTCATATTTGTGTTGCTTTTTTTTCCTGCAAGAAATTGGTGATAAAGTATTTTGTAATGTAATTTATTTTATTTTTGCTGATATCTGTAAAACAGGAAGATGACATATGTTTTCTATTGTGATGGTGTCTTGTGGTCCCATGTGGGACGAGCCAGATATTGGCATGACAAAGAAACGAAAAATTAGCAGTCCCACACTATATCAGACCGGAATACTAACAACGGAGCTGCGTGCGAATCTTTAGTGCCAAAACGGTTTCGTTCAAAGGGTTCCTCTCCTCACACTGAGAACAAAGAGGGCCCATCAGCCCAACTGGGAAACTGGACTGAAACCTAAACATTTTGTGTAAGTCTGGTGTTAAGTATTTTGCCCCTGCTGCCTCTCCAGCGTTAACTATGGAGTTCTCATGGTGGCATTTTCTCATCATTATCCAGGTACTTTGCTCAGGGATACATCTCTGTTCCCAGGACAGTCAGGACTTGGTTAAGTGTTGCCCATGTATGGAGGATGCCCTGTGAGCTAAGCAGGGCCTGTGAACAGACAGTCTCCCAGCCACTCTCGTTAGGGGAAGCATGGGATTGTTGTTCAACTTCAGTTAATGGGTGAAGGAAAGACAGAAAGTCTTTGATTTTGTTACAAAGGCACAGTAGCAGTTATGCATTTTAATTGTGACCTTATTAAGATGAAGTGTTGGATGGCTGGATGTTTGCAGAATAATAACGATAGAAGGAAGACGAAGAAAAAGAAGAAGTTTATTGTAAGGTACTTTTTGTAAATAGATTCTTACAACGTGCTTTTGAAAATAAAATGTAAAAATATGATGAAGAAGTGAGAGAAAATATGGTGATTGTGATATAAAAACAAATACAAATTTACAGAACCCCATCGTAAAAGTTTTAAAGAATAACTCCCAGGCATCTCTGGTAAGAAAATAAGACCCGGGAGGCAAAACTGCACCGAGGATCTCAAGCTCAGGCTCATAACGCTTTAGAAAACCTATTATATATTCTGGGCCACGTCCAAGTCCTGTAGAAATACATTTTTTAAATTGAGTAGAATATTTATGAAAGCGAAATACAGCCAAGACAGATGTTATGCGATTATCTTTTTGGCACATCTTTTCAAAAGTCTGGCAGCTCTGTCTTGGACCAGCTGGTCTGGTGGAAAAGGAAAGAATTTCAGTTAAAGAAACAAAAGTAACAGACGGCGTGACCTTGCCACTGAAATACGAGAGTCAGATTTATAGATTTTATAGATTTTTTTCTGAAGAAAGGGACATCGGGATACATAGCATTGATTTGCTTTAAACTTTATATTAGTTAGGACTATCCCCATATGATTCACCTGTAAATCGATAGTGTTGTCAATAATTTCATCAAGATTTTATAACAGACAACAGACGTCAAACTGTCTGGGTGCTCAAAATCCGAATGTAGTGGTGGTGAATTGAGAGGCAACGTCCTTACCCTTCCCTTGGACCACCACGGGACCTTATTACGGAAAATATATGCACACTAGCTGAAGAGACAAATCATTTCTTTAGATCCTGTTTGAAATGGGCCATGAATCTAAGACAGAATCTTTGTCAATTTAAAAGATAATTTTGCAAGTCAGGACAGTGAAAATACTGGAATGGACCACACACCCTGCTGTAAGTGACATTAAACCCCACAGTCCGAGTGTTTAACTCAAACACTACCTGAACAGTCACTTTCCACTCACTTGTTTTATTTTCTATTTAACTTTATGTGTATTTGTCTGACTCTTTTTCCTGTACTTGTTGCATCTTGAGCTATTGAAACAACTGAATTTCCCCGTTGTGGGATAAATATAGTCTATCTAATCTAATCTAATCTAATCTAAACACTCCCTTTAACCTTGTAGAGCCGGTCCTTCCTGCTGGCTCTCAGATAACGCAACCAACAGGCTCTGCTTGGTCACGGTGGTAACTCTCAACAGGACTCGCTTTCATTAGTTTTTCCTCATTCTTGAAAAAACAAGTTTAACTGTGGCGAGGTGACGGCCATGTTGGTGTTAATGAATGTCTTGTTTGAGATGAGAGATACAGTCCACTGAGGGGTCTCAAAACATTTGTATAATTCATGTTACAACTCTAATGGGATCAAACAATTATTTGTCACTCACCATTAACTACCACACATACAGTATTACTTTCCATGGGGGACACCAGCAGGCTGCCATTTTGGCTGTCTGATCCTCGACATTCATCGACCACATTTCCAGCAGAAAGCTGTCGTGAAAAAGATGGTTCACACCGAATGACTGACATTTAGCAACTACTGATATACATACGTTTCTCTCAGGAGCCGGTGGGAACTAAAACTGACCTATAGAGAGAGTGGATATTAGACTTACATTTATCAGGTGCCAAGTGGCACGACGCCACATGAGTGATAGATGTGTAAATAGGCAACTGTTTGCTTACATGCTAACCTAACCAGTGTTGTCGTTTTGATATGCTGCCTCCAAATGAATGAAGGATAAATGAATGCAACAATCAGGTTTTACTCGACTTTTTTTTCATAGTCTGGGTCCTGCATCATCTTTTATATCACTTATCTTGAATAAAAAACCTACCTTTGGTCTGTTTTAGTGTATTTAATTTTTCCAGCTCATTTTATTATAGGATGTCAAAATTTTATTCCATTTCTCTCCCTTTTATTTCCTGGTATTAGCTGTTTAATTGCTATGGTTTGTATCATTTCAACATTGGTTCTTCGTGTCACGCAGCTTGTAACTTAAATTATTATGAAATCCCCAAATCAAGAGCCCAGCTCATCTCTCGCTGCTCCTAAACATAATGTATTCTTTATTGCCCCCTGTTGGAAGTCGACACAAGCTGCGGCTGCTCCTTCTATGTAAACTCACGTCTGAATAATGGAGGAAGGTCAGAATGGAAGTAATTGATTTAATTTGAGCACAGAACGAGGAATTGATCTGTGAATAACGTGCTCTGTTTATGGTTGTGAAAACGGTGCTGCTCTGACCTGGATTCATTTGCTTCACAGCACAACCCCACTGTGTGCTTCACGGAGCAAATATAAGGTGTTTCATTACACATCGTCTCAACGTAAAGGATTTAATTCAGCACAATATGTTTAAGCGTGCACACGCGCTGAAAAAAAAATCACACCACTGACGAGCGTTACCACACCCACATTTTCTTTAATTAAAAACGTCATGATTTTTCAAACACAATATGTACATCTCTTTCGTCGTATGAATTGATAGAATAATTCAGTACGTTACAACATATATACATACCAATGAGTACAATTCAAACCATCGTGAAATGGTCTGTAACCTCAGCCTGAGGGACCTGAACACTGAAGTCTTCTGATGAAAGGTTGACGCCCAGCACATCTAATGTGTTAGCACCCCCTTCAGTTAGATCACTGTGTTGTCCAATGTTTACAGTGCTTCTGCATGGAGTAAGAAAATGCCCTTGTGCAATGAGACCAAGAAAGAAAAGATAAGGGAGAAGAGTGTAAGATATGAATGCTTTTAAATATTTTAGAAGCATAGGTGAGACAGACAGTAGGATTTTTTTATTTCATATTGCTCTGTATCCAGTCTTTGAAGTTGGCTACATGTGTGTAGACGGTGTAGAGATCAGGATTACACTCCCCTTGGTCATAGCCAAAGCTCACCAGTCCCAAGAGTCTCCACAACCCTTTATGCTTCTGGTTGTTGGGTGTTTGGTCCTCAGAGAGGGCGGGGAGGACAAGGATTCCCCCAGTGTCAGACGGACATATGTTCGAGGGTACATAGTCAGGCTTCTGGCTGGCACAGAGCATATTGTCTGTGACGCTGACTGGCACGCCGTTACGAGCGTACTGCTGCTCACATGGCACCACGTCCGCAAGGTGAACGAGCCCGACCCTCGCCCTCTCATCGGGACTTAAAGTTGAATCGGGCAGTGGAGACCAGCCTGTCACAAGCCCTTGTCCTGAAGTTACCTCTTCTCCCTGGCTGTCTGAGATGCAGAGGGGCGTCACTTTCTCCCCGATCCGTGCTTTGTCCAGCAACTTGACCACGGCGATGTCAGAGTCGAGAACATTGGGGTCGTAGTTTGTATGAACAGCAATGGAGGCCACCTAAAGGGGAAAGAGATGGATTTACTGTGCAGGTTTGATTAAAAAGGATCATGAGAAGACCATATCTCCAGTAGCTTACCCTCAGGTGTTGTAGACCTTTACTCTCCCTCTGGTCGTCACGGTAGTGCTTCCCCACCACCACCTTGATCTTGGCTGCATCTAGAGGATATACTTTCCCCAGTTCTGTCACACAGTGGGCTGCAACAACCACACTCCTTTGGTTCACCAGAGCCCCGCTGCACACCAACTGCCAGTCAGAAGCCTGATTGAGGTTGCCAGTTCCTGCTCCACCGTCCCTCTTCAGGGACCCTGCCTGGCTGTCTGCCTTGGTCACCTTTGTCTCGGCTCCGTTGGTGGAGCGACGGTAGATGGCTGCCAGCCAAGGCCAGTGAGCCTCCACTGGCCTCTCTGGGTCAAAGGTGGGGTGCTTCCCACACACTGCCAAAGGGGAGGTGACAGGATGAGAGGACAGACAGAGAGACACTGTGTCAACACTTGAGGGTTGTCTTTGAATCTCCTTTCCCATCAAACAGCTTCCGTTTTAAACGTGCACATAAGCTTGCTGTCTTAAAGATTGTTTACCAAAATGCAAAGCAGTGGCATAGATGGGGGGACAATATTCTATTGTTAACTGCCTGAAAAATAAATCTACCTACAAGAGGTGTATCTCATGCAGCCAGTGTAGTTACATGATCCCACACTGATTTTGAGTCAACTGATCACATGACCTGGAAGCTATTGAGCTAACATGCTAATATTTGCATATAAAAATTAATAAAAAATAATACAAAATATTTAGAGATGTAAAACATCAAAACAAGAGGTGTATCTCATGCAGCCAGTGTAGTTACATGATCCCACACTGATTTTGAGTCAATTGATCACATGACCTGGAAGCTATTGAGCTAACATGCTAATATTTACATATAAAAATGAATAAAAAATAATAAAAAATATTTAGTGATGCAAAACGTAAAAACAAGAGGTGTATCTCATGCAGCCAGTGTAGTTACATGATCCCACACTGATTTTGAGTCAATTGATCACATGACCTGGAAGCTATTGAGCTAACATGCTAATATTTACATGTAAAAAATAATCAAAATTTTAAAAAAATATTTAGAGATATAAAACGTAAAAAACAAGTCTTGCAAATTAGCATGGCCTACATCACGAGATTCAACAGAATTCAGGGAACGCGTGGATATAGGGTTTTTGAATGTGCGACAAAGTATATGGGAGTTATAAGCCAAAACACACTTTCCTTGATTATAGCGCCACCTAGTGATGGACGTTCAGGACGAGCATAGATTATAACATTTTTGGCCAGGCCTAATGTGTTTGTCAAATATGCCGTTTTCATCCATGTTCAGGCAGTGAAAAATGCGATCATTTCGGACAAAGAAAAATACTGCTCACTACAGAAACAATAGGGACATCGCAGGTTACCTGCTGGGGCCCTAATGAAACTAGCACCAGAGCACCACCTAGTGACGGATCGGTAAAACCTTCAACAGATGTCCTCAGGAGGGCATTGGCAATGAGTGTAGCAAGTTTTGTGTTAATCTGACCAACCGATGTGGAGATATAAAATACTTCAATTTAAAGAGCGCCACCTAGTGGTCATCGGGCAAGATTTTGTACAGAGCCTTAGGGGCTCATGGGGAAGTAGTATCCTGAGTTTCATGTCATTCAGACAAACCAATGTGGAGATATGCAACACTTCCTGTTTTGAACGAAATGTGCAGGAAGTTGTTCTTTAATAAGTTGAGTATTGTTTGGAATATCACAATTCTTTTAACAACTTTTTGTGAGAACGGTCCACAGATGCTGTGTGCAACGTTTGGAGGTTTTATGAGGTTTTTGAATGTGCGACAAAGTATGTAGGAGTTATTAGCCAAAATGCACTTTCCTTGATTATAGCGCCACCTAGTGATGGAAATTCACAACGACAACAGATTATAAAATTTTTCGCTAGGTGGGACATATATTCCAAGTTTGGAGAGTTTTGGGGTATGTTCAGGCAGTGAAAAATGCGACCTAATATATATTAGGGCCCGAGCAGGGAACCTGCAAGGACCCTATTGTTTTTGTAGTGATCATTTTTTGTCAATATAGTACCGTTTAAATGCCTCAGTACCCCGGTACCAAATTAGTACCGGTATACCGAACAACCCTAGCACAGTGAGGAGAGTCTTTCATATAAATTGTGTTGTCAAGAAAGTTATTATGCTTCAAAGAGGGACACTGTGTGTGTAATATGTCAAGGCAACCTTTGGTATTATTGTATCAGAAGTCTTTAAGTTAGAAGCCATGGTTCACTGACAAGCTGTGACTTTATCATCATCTGTGAGACATCTGTCACAGTGTTAAAACTTTTTACATTCTCCAAACTAACTGCCTTTACTTCAAATGTTGTTGCGGCTGATGATGAAGAAGAAGTTTGCGCAGCTCATTACAACCTGGAAGAAGCCTTGTTTAATCAAAGACGCTGATCGTTTAAAGTCTCATTGCATCTATCTCATAGCTCAGCCGTAAATGTCAGCCGTTAGCTTTTTATCTTAGGAGCTTTGGGGACTTTTACTATGTAGTAATGAGAGACAACGCTGGCAGGAATGCAAAAGAGATGGGTAAAGAAGCTGACAACGTATTCCTCACTGTCTTAATTAGAGGCAGTGATAATATTTTGTCAACATCGCTCCACTGCTGTCTGAGTGATCACATCATAATTTTGTATCACATACCATTGTTGATCTGTGGGTGTAAATCACTGTATTAAAATGTGTGTCAGTGTGTTTGCTCTGTGAGAGAGTTGTCAGACTAGAGACTGGTGATCCTCTGCTGCCCTCACCTGGTGAACAGGACACATGAAGCCCGCTCCATTTCCCGGTCTTCAAGCAAGTGCGACGAGAACTGCCAGAGTGTTGGTAGAACTGGGAGGCGCACTCGTACTCTATATGTGTGTAAAGCTGGTGGAAGCCCTGGGGCAGCTGGAAAAGCGCTACAGGGGCTTTAGTGGGGCCGACAGACTGGAGCTGTTGGCCGCGCTGAGAGGAGTAGAGCTTGTGCACAGGTGTCTTTCTGATGTGAGAAGCAGAAGCCAGATGTATGCAGACATTACCCCTCAGGTTGAGTGGACAAATATGAGTGCAGAAAAATGTATGTACCACATGACATGCTATGTAACATAATGCATCAGTAAACATACCTGGACGGTGCCTGAGGTGGAAGGACTCTCTGTCTAACCAGCTCTGACACTTTGGGCTCCCGACATGCTGCAAATAAATACACACATTTATGAACACACACATAACACATTAACAGCCGCAGCGATTTGAATGAGGCTACTGTAGCTGGAACAGTGACTGTGATGTAACAGTTAAAGGAGGAATTTAATGTTTTCGCAAATACACTTATTTGCTTTCTTACCAAGAGTTACACGACTAAGATAAACTCCACTCTCATGTCTACATTAAACATTAGCTGGGTAGCTTAGCTGAGCATAAAGACTGGAAGCAGTGGGCACCGGTTAGGCTAGGCTCTGTTTGGGGGTGAAACAAATCCATTTATGAGCACAGAATTCACAAAAAAAAATATTGTTGCTTCCAGACAGAGACTAGCTGTTTTGCCCTGGTTCAATCTTTATGTGAAGCTACACATAAGCTTATTGGCTGCTGGCTGTAGTTTAATATATGAGTGTGTGAGTCTTCTCATCTAACACCCAGCAAGAAAGTGAAGTAGTATTACCTTGAGGAGTATTACCTCAGGAGTTTATTAACAGGACTAGAAAAAAAGAACATTATTTGGCTGCTGTATAACTAAAGTGTTTTCTCTACCTGTTTAATTCATCAGACGAAGCCGAGCCCGAGGAAAGTTCGACCGCTGACCTCTTGGCAAAGAGCTGAAGAGCGTCCGGACCAAAATCCATCAAGAACTAATTAACATTTACAGCTCCAGACTGATGGATTATTGTACTGAAGGAATCCTCTGCCCACCAGCATTTAACTTTAGCATAATTATTTTATATTTACAAGTTTGATGTGCTGAGAGAAAGAGAGAAACCCATGATCCCTTAATAAATATTTACGCATTTTCTGATGAAACACTGAGTCTGCTGTATTGTGTTTATACTTAAAAAAACCCTTTCGATGGTAAAAATCATTAAAAAAATGCTCTACATGCACACCTTCCACTGACATCCAACTAGCATCAATATCAGCAATAAAAGGTCCAGTGTGCAGAATCATAATGATGTTTTCATTAGTGATTAATCACCTGAAACTAAGAATCGCTGTGTTTTCATTAACTTAGAATGAGCCTTTAATATTACAGAATGAGTGGATCCTCTTCCATGTTTCTACAGTAGCCCGGAAGGAACAAATCAAACACTGGCTCTCGAGAGGGCCTTTCATGTTTTTGGCAGCCGCCGTGGGGCTTTAAATAATAAAAAAAAAAAAACAACAGTATCAAAACAGATGACGGTACCTCTGACACAGAGGGGCTGCTTGCCACTCCAGGTACCATCTGGCTGGCAGGTGCGTCGGGCATCGCCGCTGACAGCATATGAGTGGTTACAGAAGAACTCCACTGTTTCAGGCTCCACCCCGGGCATCGGCTGCTGGTAGCCGTGGTAGAGGCGAGGGAGAGGCGGGCAGCTTTTCTCTGCAGGAGGGGAACAGACGGTAAAAGTGAGGGCGAACACGAAGGAGAGGGGGATAGAATTTATTTTGATTTTTCTCAATGAGTCTCTTACCATCGAAGCTTTGGTTGACTTCTTTCTCCTTTTCTTTTTCTTTCTCCCTCTCCAACTCCTCCTTTGTTTTCTCAGCAGAGTCCTTTTCTGTCTTGTCCTCTGGAATTGTTGGTTTTTCCTTTGGCTTCCCGCTTTCCCCACCTCCCGCACTGTACATGGTGTACTGTGTAATATTGACTCTGGTGGGGATGATTTTCCTCCCAGCCTCTGGAGAATCTATGCTATTATTTTCTTTCTTTGTGTCTTTTGTATCATATATAACTGTGTCGTTCTTTGTCATTTCCTGTTCGAGTATCTCCACTGTGTTGTCTCCCTCAGTTATGACCGGTCTCAGCTTGGTATCATTAGGGCCGACTTTATCTGGATCTCGTTTTCCATTCACCTGCTCCTCTTTTCTTTCCTTCTCTTCTTGTCCTTTGTCTTTTATCACAACTATTTCCGGTACATCTGTTATTACTGTCTCCAAATTTGTGTCTTGGTTGCCTTCTTCTTTTTTCTCAGGTGGCTTTGTTACCTCAGGTTCTTTCTTTTCAACCGTATTCAGGCTGTTGTCTGGGCCTTGAGTATCCACTTTGTCTTTGCTGCCTCCACTGGGCTTCTCTGACCCAGTATTTCTTTCCTCTGGCTCTCCATCGTTCCTGCCCTCAGACGTAGTTTGCTCTGGAATGGTATCAGTATATTTATCTTCTCTGTCGACTGCTGTTGTATTCTCCTGCCCGGTGTTTATATCTCCCCCTCCAACACTTTCTTTTTCTCCAGCTGTGTTCTCTTGACCTTTCTCTTTAGTTTTGCTGATATCTTTGTCTGTGTGTTTATCTGTTTCTGTCTCTTTTGCCTTGTCTTTGCCCTTTTCTGCCTCAGTGAGAGTATTATTCACTGCGGATAAACAACACAAAGAAAGATCATTACTGAATTGTCAGACAGAAGCTGATTGCAAATTATTTTTGTTCATTTTCTGATCGATTATCTGTACAATAATAAAGAGATAACTGATAATAACTTTTTGCACTGACTGTGTGACAATGTGTCTGACCTTGGGTGCAAACAGGAGGAGTCCCACTCCAGGTGTTGTTAGGGAGGCAGGTTCTCTGAGAGTTCCCACTGAGTTCGTAGGGCTGGTTGCACAGGTATTGTAAAGCAATGAGGACATCATTGGGTCCATAGACCAAGAAGTGGTCCCCATGTGTTGGCTTGGGTGGTAAACTACATACTCTTTCCACTGGCACTGTAAACAGGAAGAAAAATCAGGCTTTTAGAAGTTGCCGATCTGCCTTTCTCCACAATCTGCACCATCTCTGGGGCAGTTTGTATGGCATGTGGAGACAAGCAAATGACTTTTCCCAGTTCACATCATTATCTTACCACACTTTGGGGCAGAAGCACTCCATGTGCCGTCACTCAGGCAGACGGCAGAAGAAAAGCCTCGCAGTTCAAAGCCAGGGTCGCAACGGAAACTGATGCGTGCCCCCGAGTGATGGAACAAACCCTCTGTGGAGCCATGGGTGGGCACTGGAGGCCTGTGGCATCCCACCACTGAGTGGAAATACAGGCACGCACATTTTATTCACGCACACATGTTGTGTTATTTTCCTGTTTCATAACTGACTGCCGGGCCGTCCAAATTTAGATGTAAAGAGGATTTTAGGAAGCATCTCCAGCATTCCTCAAACATCTGTTTATTGCACCTCCCTGCTGTAAAAGACCACACATACAGAGCGTCAGTGAGATAATTGCCTTCTGCTGTTTGCAGGTCAGACAGGTAGCGGAATAAACAAACCTAAATCTCAGCTCTCAGACTCATTACTCTTGATTTAAAAATGCCCAGAGCTTTAAAAGCATAGCCTGCTTCCGTAGAGGCTCATTAATGAATAATTTCACCCATCTTGGTGAAGTGTGAACAGTTCACAGCGAGACTTGAGCACGTAGCTCGTAAATAAGGAAGAAATAGATGCTGTAAAAGAGCTTTAGTCAAACTGTTCAATTTTCCAGTGTTGTAAAAGTGGATTTTATGAAGTGGGGAAGTAGAGAGTGGTGGTGGTGGAACACTGTGTGTAACCTTCTACAAATAACAGTATCCATGTCATAAAGGGCGCAATTATCGTGCAATTCATTTAGCATTCAGATGATCTATCTCTATCTTAAAGGCAAACTGCAAATGTGCACGGGAACGTTGCGGTGCAGGACCACAAGTGAGTTCAGAGAAACTCAAACACACATGTTAACACTAACGTTATCATACCATTACAGCACTCTCTGTGAGATGATCCCTCGGGAGGTTTTTTTTGTGGTGTTGACTTTAACTTTTAACTTAGGTCAGATCCATGAAATTCACTGTCTGTGGTTTTATAGCTCCAAACTAAGGAACCCTCCCTGTAATCTGGGCGTTTTTGCCTTACGGCATTTTCAACCTTGAGTCCTCTAGGGGAGGAAGAATGCTGCAGGCCAACGCAAAAGTGGGAAAGTAAACTGTAGCTGACCTCCTTTGAATATGTTTTTTTTAAAAACAGAAGCATCCTGAGGTGCTGCGGCTAACCTTTGTTGTTTTTTTTTGCCCTTAAATGATCCATCTGTCATGTCGGATTTTTTTGGACAGATGTAATGAGATGAGTCTGGAGTTATTAGGCTGGAATGCTTATGTAATATACACAGCGACACATACTGTAAGTACATCATCATTCCTTTCATTAACGACTTGGAAACTATGTTGAACGCAGCACTCCAAAACAGATTAGACTCAGGAATAGATTAAACTGTTTCAGACAGAGAAATGAGAAGGGAAGAGAGAAATAATTTCTCTCGAGTTTATACGATAACGTGTCAAGATTCCCTCCTACAGAATGAGTTTTAGCTCAGGCTTACAACAGATGACAGGTTGATTATTGGAGACCTAAAATACGGCTGATGTCAGGTTAATTCTTAAAATTCTCCGTCGTAGAATATATTTCCTCCACAAAATGTCCTGACATTACTAATCCAGCTCTCTTCTGAGGATTCCTCGTGGGAATACAAATGAATGCACACTGTGTGGAATGAAAACTCATGCCTTTTTTTACAGGTCTCTCCCCCAATGGAAAAGCTGGCTCCTGTTACAGAAGCGAAATTGTTTCACCATTCGTTTTATAGACTCAAATTTAGCCCTGAAAAAGACACCATAAGAAAAGAAGTGAGTGGGGTTCAGGAAGTCTGTTTTTGCAGGATCTTTAGGGAGGTGTATTGGGTATGAAAACACAAGTTGGGGTCCAGACACCTATAAATAAAAGACCTTTCAGGCCAACCACACCCTGATTGGGTCGTGCCACACATGACGAAGAGAGCAAAATGACCTCATTGGATTTCAGTTGGCAATTACTGGGTATCTCCCTGTCATTGCCCTTTAATTTCTTTGCTCAGCCAGTTCCTTCACCTAATTTATCTGTCCACAGCAGAATGATGTCATGCATTAGTTGGTTGGACGCTGCTTAATTTCCTGCAAAAATATTTTGTAGTTCCCGAAAAGTTGGTTGACCGAAACCATAGATGCACGGACGGGGAAGGCAGCTGGCCTGAACCAAGTCCAAACCACAAACTTCTCTCTTGTGACTGTGAATCACCGCCTGCCTTTGGGCAGCAACAACAGCAAAATAAGAAGGAAGAGTTCAATTCCCGATAAGTTTGTCATAACTAGGTGTGTCTGATTTCAGCTGAAAATGACTCGAATAACTCTGAGCTTTCGTAAGTGTCAATACAGTAATCCACATGTCTTTCAGACGTTTGAGGGATGGAAACTTCAAGTCATGCACACAGTATGCTGTTAAGACTGATCAGAACCTGTAGGCATTTTTTCTTACTTTCATTTACCCCCCAAAACATAAACACCTTTCCATTATGTTCTTGCTCAGTTATGTTGCGGACTCACCATTTTCACACCTCTTGCCTGTGTAGCCAGCCAGACAGGCGCAGTGGTATGTATAAGAACTGTCCAGGACACAAGTCCCGTCATGCAGGCAGGGAGAGGAGCTGCAAGCTGTAAACATACAAGTGTGTGAAATTAGGTTACAAGAAGAAATGCTGTATTTATTAGCAGTGTAATGATTCAATGTGTATGCCAAAAGGAATGGCTTTCCACAGCAGGCTACATCAAGGGATTCATATTCAAAGCTGGCACCATTTAAATGTCAATGTGACTTTCCATCTCTGAATGTGCGTTGGCATTTCTACACAGAGAGCCCCTGTTTACTTTTACTAGATCTGGCTTAGCTGCTGGTAACTTACGTGTGTCTATGTGTGTGTGTGTCTGCTTGAGGATGGCGACATTTCTGGAAAGTAGGGCGTTTTGGTTGGGTCCTCACTTTCTCAACGGGCTGTTAGCAGGCTCAACAGCCTGATGAAGGCTTTTGCCGAAACATGTAGCTGTCGGTCATGCACTGTTAAAGGCTTTTTATTGCACACTGGACTTGGAAACTTCTCTCCTGTTTGCTTTTGTTGAAGCCCTAAAGAGCCTCTTTGTTCACCGAGTGTGACTTTACAAATGACTTTGTGTATTAAGCAAACAAACTCTAGTTTGGCTCTGGTATTGGACTAGGACTTGGTTTTGAGTTTAAAGATACAGTGTGTAGCATTTTTATAGTACAACATTTTTTTTTTTACATATTGTGCATTTAAGGTACAAATTAGGATAAGGATTGGGATTTGGGGTAGGACATTCATTATTTCACCAAATAAAGAAGTAAATACATATAAATAGTAGTAGCAGCAGTGTTTCCGTTGTTGTTAAATGATACTGGTGTTTGACCTGCCTGAGCTCTCCTGGAAAATCGCAAAGAATCCATCAAAATTCTTGTAACCATCAGACACGAAGAGTATGTGCAGACTGTTTCCAGAGCTCTGAACTGGGGCGGGTCTGTTGTTCCCACAGAATCGAGCGATGACACGCGAGTTGATGCTGTCGCCATCTCGGACCTCCACGTAGTCGTAACGACAAGAGGAGTGAAACTCCAGACTCATCATCATAAACCTGTTAGAGAAAAAAATGACAAACTAAATGGTGTTGAAACAGTTTGAAGTATTAAAAAAAAAAAGTCACAACATCAACTTTCCATCACTGGAAATTATTTGTAATGCTGCAAAGCTCTGACACACTTTATGGGAATGATGGCGTTTGAAGCAAACCGTTTTTTGTTTTTTTTTTCGATGTAAAACTTTCCGTTGTGGTTCGACTACGTTGGTGTTTTCCTGGACTGTGAGAGCACCTGTGTTCCCTGGCAGTGCCACACAAGCTGGCATCATGGTACCAATGCTTTAAAATCTCCAGCCAGCAAACAAGTCATGAACGGTAATGATTGCTACTGAATACATTAACAGCTGCTGGAGGTGATTTGCCCCACTATTATAATGCTTGCTCTTCTCAATGGTGTGTGAAATGTGTCTCATTTTAACCACCACAGCAGTTGAAGTTTTAGATTGATGTTGCTTTGTTTTTGTGTGTGCATAACAAAGAGGAGTGGGGGTTAAGCTGTGTGCAGCGGGAAAAAGATTAAAGGGAACAACGTCACCTGAGATCAAGGCTAAGACAGGTAAAGGCAAGTAAGACCATGTTATTTCTGTATGCAAATACTTTGCACCAATACAATACAAGTTCAGATGAAATGTTGAGATGAAGCACAATAATTACTGATGCTTTGTAGCAACAATAAAACTGTCTGCACATGAAGAAACGCAAAACAAACTGACACCTATCTTGGGCTTTGTGCCTATTCAGCAGTTTTAAGTGCACATATACTGTATATGCCATAACATTTATGTAATGGCAATAATTACTGCTGATAAACAGCATAACTCATCCCAGTCTAAATGAGCATCTCATTATTTCAGATCAGCAGCTGTTAAATGTCTATAAAACCGCTTGAATTTATAGGTAATGTGTAAACATTTCCAAAACACGCTCGCTGTGTTTAAATATGGTCAGGGCATCCAGAAGGAGTTGCTTCAGGGCCCGTTTAAATGTGAATTTTAATGGGTATGATAACTTTTGGGAGATTTACATTTGCTTTCAATTCTTGAGCTGTCTGGTTGAGTTGCAGGCAGAGTGTGACATTGAGACGACTGCCAGCTGGATTAGGAAAATCACAAAGGAGTCTCCTTTCCCCTTCCTGCCGATTTCAGATGTAATCTCCTTTGGCCTTACATTGGAACGGACATGAGGGACTGATGAACTTTATACAAGACACTGGCTTTCTCCCAAATCCTTTTAATTTTACCCTTTATCACAGACCCCTTGAGTCACGGAAGCTTAGACTAATGAGATGTACAGTAATGCTAAATGTTAGCCTGCAGCAGCTCCAGACAATTAGTGCCAGTTGTACGTGTGTTGGCTGTGATGCGAGTGTACTGCGAGTCACCGTAAAGACAGAAAATACAAGGAGGCCCCGGCTGTAATTTCACTCAGACCCAGACATATAACTTTCCATTAGTCTATGGTTGAGCACAGCAGCTCTTTTTCATTAAGGGATTTTGTTGGATTTGTGTCACAAAGGACGTAAAAATACGACATAAATATCCGTCATCTCTATATTGTCATTACAGAATGGAGTCAGTCGAGCAATCTATGCATTTCATAGTTCACGGTAGTTCAGTTTACTGCGTAGTGCGCAGCATAAAAAATACTTGGAATGATTAAATGTATTTTATGCTCACAATAAACCATTACCGTATGGACTGCATGCCGTCCCTATATCTAACTGTATGGAGCTTTTGCTGCCTCTTAAACCCTGTGCAAATGCTCGCCTGTAAAGTGCTGCATGTGTAATGGAGAAAACGACAGAAATAGAAAGTTATCACAGGACTGAAAAGTAATAACTTCCCCCCCAAAAAAGGGGATGTTGTGGTTTCCAAACTGTGCTGTAGACTTGCCATCCGCCCCTTGACATACATCTTGCAGAAATATCTGAACTGTCTGGAAATTTGCAGGCCAGCCATTAATAAGTATTACAGATGGACCAATAAGATCCCAAAAACGGATGCTTTGAAGGCCAGATGAAGCTGTGGCCATTTTAACATTATTGACACAAGGGTTTGCAATTTTCATTAGTTTCTGACAGGAACATACTGTATTTCAGCCCAGTCTCGTCCCTTGAATACTGACATTTTGTCATACACCAACGTATCTCATACAGTAGTCCTAAAAAAGGTAAAGTTGTAGGTCACATGCTTGACATTCACTCAGGAGACATCACCAACAAAATAGTCTTTGTGCCTACACCTAACCAAACTGCAACCATTCTTCTGGAAGGAAGGCTTTGCACTATGAGATGCTGAGGAGGGTGACAAAGCAGCGTTGGTATTTGACGACCTGGGATAACAACGTGCAGTGTATTTATTTGTAAGCTGTGGTCATAATATCCACATCAGCTATTACGCGGTCACTTGTTGTTGGTGCAACCAACAGACTTCTCCAATGGTTGTATAATTGAAAGTAGCTCTAATGAAAACAGTGAAGACTGTGATTATTCAGAACAACTTGGGCGTTGTCTCTAAAAAAGACACTTGGCTGTTGATTCTTTACGTGCAATTTTTTGTCATGCCGGCATTTGTCAGACCAAAAATATCTCAGAAACTACTGGAATCCTATGAAAGTTTGTGGGCCCCAATTTGATTCCTCAAATTCTTTGGAAGTTGCGACTGCTGAAGACGACGAACAATCTGACCTGTGGTTTTACCCATCATGCTTCGTGATAAACAAGATTAACTATCGGTGAATATTAACACTAACCTTCCTGATGTGACTGGACCCATATTACCCCAAAAATTTGGCTCTGATGACGTGAGAAACCGGTGAAGAACTACAGGAGCAGAATGTTTATGGTCTTACCTGAGGTCAATGGTGAAGGGACGGTCCACCTGTATGGTCCACTCACACCGAGCGTTGTTGGGGTAACTCTCCAGCACCAAGTGGCCCTGCCGTTTGCGGATCACTCCCCCACACTCTAAATGACAACACATGGGAATGATTTCTATTTTGGAAAGAAAGTGGCACGCTATTTAACTTTCAGAGGCTGTTAATTACAGCTTAATTGTTATTTTGAGGGTCGACATTTAGCTGCTTTGGTTACCATTCAAACCAGAAAGCAATTACATTTGAGTGTCCAAAGCCACTGTGTTGTGCTCAAGAACATAAAGGAGTATAAACATAATACGCACACGGGCAACAAAGGCACTCAGCAGGTTCTGCTTTTAATTATATCTATGGATGATGTACCCCTTGGCAGAATATTTGCATATAGAGAAAGCTACAGTCTGTGTCCAAATGTTGCATATTAAATGATATGTTATGGGATTGCCAAACGTTGACGCTGACTTGTCATTCAGCTCTTCATAGAAAACCTCCTAGGCATATGGCAGCCTGCCAAGCTGGCATAGTTGTCCCAGATGAAGATAAATCAGCAGGGAAGGAAAGAACATATAGTATGGTATTCATTTCACTTAAAAGAAAAACAATCATTTGTAGTAAAGCCATGTAGGATCCGCCTACTGGGAGAATAAAGAGACTTACTCATGCAATCTCCACCAGACCAGCCGGGCCGACACTCAGCGCAGTATTTTCCATTAATGAAGAAGTCATCCCTGGGGCCCCATGTCCCGTTGTTACAGCGCTTACAGTTCTCAAATATACTGCAACCTGAATGACAAAGAGTCGGAAACAAAAATAAAATTAGTGAAGTCCTTCAAAAGATCCTTTATTGTTGGTCAGAGTTGGGAACCTAAACATCTGGAGCTGTGTCACCTCACTTCACCCTGCTATATTTTCCTCTATCTCAACTCTGCTAAACTCATTCAGCTCATCTTACACTACAACAGAATATAAAAAACATATTGCTGCTTCCTGAAATAGAAATGCAGAGAAAACCTCCTAAATGGCTTCCTGGGAGGATGGATTTTCACTTAAGAGACTCTGCTCTGTCCATGGGAGGGCAACATCTGACCTGAGGACAGGTATGTAGTTAACAACAAGTGGGTGATTTACACGTGGGCATTTATGATTGCACACATCAGGGCTTGGAAAATGTTTCACTTTTTAACAGTAAAACGTGATGTACAACAGCTGTTTTTCCCCATAAAGGACAACATGAGTACATTCAAGCTGTGAGGAAAACATGACATACCTGTATAGGTGGATGGCATGCAGGAAAAAAACAGAGAGAACGCAAGAGTTTGGCTGTGTGAGCTGCAGCACACGTGTGCATACATCCCAAGGTGCCCATATTTTCACGTATATACATGGCTGTACTGTGTCGGCCTGCAAACAAATTAGATCAGACACAAATTATCTCAGGCTTTCTGTTATACTGCTTGTAATGCTGCAATGCAAACAGCTGTGTAGCTGATAGACAGCACTTGGTCTTGCACAAACTACAATGTACATATCAAACAAAGACTCATTTCAAGGATGGAAAATGTATGGGCTGACTAGAATCAACAGATGTATATTTTATAAAGAGAATGCCTGGTACTGCCAACTTTTTCTTTGTTCAAGGTAATGAAATTTGCAACACCTCATCAAATTGCACACAGACTCTACTCGGGCGGTCCGCCCAAGTATATTAACAGCTGCCCAAGTATATTTGGTGACCCATTTTAGCATTTACTACTTTTTTTTTATTCATCCGAGAGTATGACACAGTCTGCAATCGACTTCTTAGTGGAACAACCTGCCCTGCAGAAAGAGAGACGCTCTCTGGTATTACGCCCCTCCTGTAAACACTGATTGTGATGAGACCTCTCCTGTTTAACGTAGGCCTACTTCTGCCGTTGTTTTTGTACAAAGCTTCCTCTACGTGCAGCTAAATGTGTAAAGGTGTGTTTTTTGGTCAACTGTATAAAACCTTCTGTTGATGAGGAAAGCTGAATGTAGCTGGTAGAAATAAAACAGAAAAGATTGTTCCTGCAAACCACGGATACATTATATTTGAACGTTTCATACAGACCACTGTTTGAGACTGTGTTTCAACATTTCAAGTGCCAAACCACTTTAACCCTTTGTAACGAGATGTGAGGGCATTTTCCAGTTGTGTTAGCGGCAACAGAACCAGGTAATACAAAACGCCATCTTTTCCTAACTGCAACCAAGCGATTTTGTGCCTAAACCTAACCAGACCATAAGCACAGCGGGGTCACAACATCAAACTGAATGTAAAGAAACATAAAGTTTCAGCATATCAACATTATTCTGACGATTGGGTTGAAGTTCTACCTGGATGGATGATGCAGGGGTCACACTCATTAATGGCGTTGCGGCAGCAGGGCACTGCGTAGCCCACCGGAGTCCCCTGCAGGGGGCATTTACAGCGGATCACGTCATATTCGCAGCAGCCTCTGCACATAACGTTCCACTCCGGGCCCGGGCAGTGGTTGTACAGATACCTGTAATCTGAACAAAACAATATGTCATGGTCAGCTGTTCAGCAAAAATCACCCAAACAAGCAAGCAGGAAATATTATGTAACACGATCTCAGACGTGTACAGAAATAGAGGGGAAGATGAGTCAATCATGACCGGCCTTGTGGGAAAAAAACAGCAGACATTGGTTATGGTCAGCAGAAGCCAGAGTTGCAGTGGAAGGATTTTGGTGAGTTCAATGTTTATCTGAGCTGCTGCTCAGCACCGGCTCTCTGGTTATTTCCACTGCCATATGGTCGCAAGCTTTGCACGTCTCTCAATAGTTTATCTCCTCTGTATATTACATCAGACAACATGCCGCAACGGTAAAGTCATAGCGAAAACACATAACACAAACACATTAATCAGAAAGCAATTCAGAAGCAGAGCGTAAACAGACCTATTTAGCAAATAAAGTCAATGTTTAATTGGACTGGAAACGCGTGACTCAAGGACCTTTGAGCCGGGGTTATAATTATGTAACAGTGCCGATTTAAAAGCTGAAACAGACAAGTGGAAATTCTCTAGTGGCAGACGTGGACGGAGAACTAACAGAAGCTGCACTTTAAACTTGGCACAATGTCAGTGCAGCATTTTGTACATACCCTCCTTGCAGCCCTGCAATCATAATAAAGTCTCCCACCATTTATTCATCCTGATACTTTCCCACCTAAAAAACACACAGACACACTTGCATGCTAGTTTTATTTGTAAGCTCATAGCTGCACACTAGGTTTGCTGTTTATATGAATTTTGTGAAACCTAGAATCAAAGACACAGACATACAAATGCTCCAGTACGCCGAAGCATAGATATCAATCTCTTAGTGGTTGTTTGCAGACAGTCAACTAGAGAGGAGAAGCACAGATGTCTTGGAATGCTGCGAGTTGTCCCTGTTGCCCTTCCACATTAATGATATCATAAATTGTATCTCAGTCCAGCTACAATCTGGCCTTCTCCTCAGCTATTTCTCCTAAAAGACGCAGTGAGGTATGGCACACACACTGATATTAATCAAACAGAAAGTAGGTTGTGCAGTGCCACTAGGTCAACGTCAGTGCAGGTTTAAGGACACAGTTTGTCCTCCATAAAGCTGTTGCAGAGCTGTTTTATGATTCCTGTCTGTTCCTGGGGTTATGTATTGTTTAATAACCTCAGCTCAGCTGCATTTGTGTATTGGTCTTAAAGCATGTTAAGCAAGCACGTTACATTGTGTGGTCCGCTGTCTTTGTGGCATGGCGTGGCGCGGTGCAGCGTTCCGTTGCGTGCCGTGTCGCACCGTAGCTTGGCATGCGCCATGCGATAGATCTCGGGACTATGATTTAATGCCACCCAAACGTTTTTGGACCATGGCGCCCACACACTCCAGTCTCTTGCATAACGTCCCTTGCTGTCACACTCGCCGCCAGAAATGGTCTCTTGTGGTAAAAAAACTATGTAAACTTATGACTTCCAGCTTTGTTCTCAAATCAAAGCTGGTGTTCTTGCATTGTCTTCTTTTGTTTGGCTCTGTCTCCCTCCCAAAGGAGGAAATGCAGAGAAGCTTGTAGTTTTGAATGAGACTGTCATTTTTGTGGACTTCTTTTGACCAAGTGTGATAACCACAAACATCCATGGCATGGGCATCGCCTGCATGGTTAGTGAAATGTCTGTTGAGACAAGAAGAAGACACTGTGCAGAGAGAGGGATTATGGGATTGTACTTTACTGTGAGTCAAATACAAATATGCATTATGGCAATGGCAGAGCGAGTAATAACTTGCTCTACAATGCAGTCTTAAACTGTTATTCTCATTTTAGAAAAATCTATTTGAAATATGTAAACAAGTCAAGCCCATGCTTTTAAAAGAATGCTCTACTGATTGTGTATTGCACATTCGAATTACAGATTTGGGCGTGTTATGCCAGTAGTTGTCTCGCATAGCCAGACCTATATCCAAAGCGCTATGACCGTGCTACAGAAAAGTCTGACTGCACCAAATCTCACTCTGCACACACAAAAAAATGCTCTGACTTGTGTTTATTTCTTTAAACCAATTACAATTGTCTTGGTTTGTGCTGGCCAGGATGCAGCAGTGGTGCAAAATGCTGTCAGTGGGTTGATTTGTTTTGCACACGGGGAGGCGATCACTGGCATCAAAATGGCTAAACCTTGTAACAGAAAAGATAATTGTTAGATTGTTTAAGATCGTACCGTTAGTAACCATGTTAGGGTTAAGGTAACTTGCCGTTTTTAGTGTGTAGGTTGCTAGCTCAAGGGTTGTTGTACCAGATAGCTAAAGGCTGACTGATATAGTTGGCCAATGGCAGGATTTCTGGGGAGACAGACTGCTTGTAGTAGTAAATTTAGCCTCAAACACAGATGAGGAGGAACTACAGAGGTCTGGTAAGGTCATCTGTTTTAACTCCAAACCTCCAGTTATTTGTTTTAGTTTCATTTTCAAACTTGTAGTATTGACCTACACCCAAAACCCTACTTCACCCCAAACAGCCCCAACTAGAATTGCCCCAACTAGAATGGCTCTCAGTAGAGCGCATACCTTCGCCAATGCCAAACAGTCCCCCCCTTTTGTACTCGTTCATAGATACCAGCCACCTAAAGATGCCTGATTCCCGGATCTGTCCCTTTATCTGGCTCCACACAATAAGCTAATGGTGTCTATTCTTGGTTCATTTTTAGTCCTATCCTCCATCTAAATTTTGTGGAAATCTATTAGGTAGTCATGGTGTTATCCTCCTGCTGACAAACCAACCAACCAACCAACCAACAAATGGACACGGGTGAAAACACAACCTTCTTGGCAGAGGTGAAAAATACTAGATGATTAAATGAATTACTGAAACTGCTAATGGCTTGATTACAGTAACCTGACTTTGCTCAGTGTTAGTACACCAGGAGTCCATCTAAACTGCGTTCTGCTTTTACTCACATACATTAAAATGCAGTTGGAAGCAACCACATTTCAAACATCTATGACAGTTGTTATGACTGCGAGATCCCAAATGTTTTTTTTAAACAAGGAGGGATGGACTAAAGCCATTGGCAACTATTTCAGTAGCCAGTTTTTCTATTTAGTCTATAAACCATGACCATTAGTAGCCTTGGAAAGAACAGTGTTTGTGATCCCTGCCTCATGGGGATTGAGAGGTGCGGACACCATCTCTTCACCTTATGGGTCTGCTTCCTCACTGAGGTACATAAAGGATGCTGTCCGGAGAGACTGTGAAACCTGATTTATTGGACATAAACATGAAAGGGTCAGAAGACTTTATGAGGTGGCCTGTTAATGTCATTACATGGATCACTGCTGTGTGTCTTGTCCTTAGATAGAGAAATGACATCCTGTGGCCGTAACTGCCCTCAGTATCCTTCTAGAGAAGACCCTCATTTACAGTAGAATAGATCTTTATTTTTGAAACCAGGGATGGAAATTCATGCATGTCACCTCCGACAGTGACATATAATGAGCAAGACTCCCACAGGCTGTTTTCTTAATACTCCTCTTTGAGGTAAATAAACTCAGGCGGCAGTGTTTTCACTGTTTATTCACTGTGAACGGATTCAGTTTGCTGGCCTCCAGCTCTGTTGATAAGACTATAATGTTTTTCTCCAAAGCATGACTGCAAGGTTTCTCCCCCAGTGCTGGACGCATGCTGGAATGTATCTGTGTTTTTCTGGACGGCTCTTCCCTCCCTTTAATAAGTGTTTACTGATTTACAACACTGAAGTCCATTTTTACATAACCGTGCCTTGGCTTGCGCCCCAGCGATTTGAATTGATTCATTTCAGTGATAAAGCTTGCGTCGTTGTAAAAACACATCTGTAAGGTTTCCAGGTCAACACCTGCAGGTAACTACAGACCGTAACAATTTCATGTGGGGTTTTACAGCAGTTCAGGAAGGTCTGAACAGGTGTGGAAGTGCACGTGTACAGGAGTAAACCTGGAAGTGGCCGTTTGTCAAAGCATTAGCACCCACCTGCATGACTTCGCCTTCAGTGTTTGAGCTTTCAAGCTATCAAAAACATATATCATGTCTTTTGATTGTCTTTCTAAACACAGAGCTGCATTTTTGCAACCACACACATTGTGGCACTGTTGACAATGGCATCAACATTCAAATTTGGCTCCATTTATCATTATATGGTGTTGCTCAGACCTATAATTTAACCTAAGCTTGTTGCTGTGTGCCCCTGGCTAATGTGCATTTAAACACAGACTAGAAGTGTTGACAGTTGATAGTAACTAGGAAGACACTCATCATCAAAGTTTGCTTCCTCATTGGGCCTCATGGCTGTCTAGCATCCCCTCCATCCAAACTGTCTGATAATTATGTGTTGTGGTATCTGGAATGGTGTTTTCACATTTCCCCCGAACTAGAATCGTGTCTGTTTGTGTGGGAAGGTGCTGGCACCAAGCCACAGAAACACAATTTTACAGCAGATAACATGTTTTTTCCCCTCAGTCCAGCAGCTAAGCATGCAGATTTTTGTGTGGGTTGTTTGACTTTTCTGGTCTTATGTAAGCGTTATCTGCTTTGTTCCATTCCAGATGTTGAACTCTTAAATGTTCTTCCCAACATGCATGTCAAGAAGCCATAGAAATGAAAATAGCAGTGACACAGGCATCATAACAGACGCCCCGTCGCCTGGTGGCAACCTCCATGTGCTATAAAGCACCCCCACCCATTCAGAAGCTCTACAGGCCCAGGTTGTGAGCCGACATGGCTCAACCGCACATCTTTGATGTGGATCCAGAGACTGACATCATTATTACCAAAGGCAGAGGAGTGGTAACGGAAATTCATGCGAGTCCTCTGACCCTCAATGCATTACTGGCCCATAAACCTGTAGGACAGCAACATAACATTTTCATGTTATTGTCCAGGTTTTAAAGCAGACATATTATGCTTATTTTCAGGTCCATAATTCTGTTTTGGGTTACTACTAAAATAGGTTTACATGTTTTAGTGCTCAAAAAAGCATGTTTTCTCATACAACAGCACTGTATTCCCCCTCTGTCTGAGACGCTTGTTTTTGCTCCTGTCACTTTAAGGCCTTCGTTCCAAATACGCAGTCTGCTCTGATTGGTCAGCTCACACACGCCTGAGCCAGCACTGCTAGTCGGTTGGCTGTCGTGATTTCAGTACGCAGTTTTAACAACTTCTACTGTGAATATAGTCATAAATTATGCAAATTTGTGACATGGTGACGTATTGTGATGTGAAGAAGGCGGGACCACTGACGAGGCGTTCAGAATCAGTGTTTTCTGTGGGAGAGAGGAGCTCCAGTTGGCGTGGTCTTTGGGCTTTTTAATTTCAAGGCCTTTTAGATGCACAAGAACCTATTTAACACAAAATCAATAGATCTCGTTTTGAAGAAAATTCCCACATTAAAAATGTATTTTGTGCAAATATAAAGCTCACAGATACACACAACTGCTCCACAAGCCCTGAAAAACCAGCTTTATTGATTAACAGACACACTGCATTCAAATTTGCTGCAGGTGCTGAATTTGACCTCAGGAGCGACTCATTCGCTGCATCAGCGCTGAAACTGTGCCATCATTTTCTGGAAGCAACTTTCTCTGTGCTCAGCTAAGAATAAAATCCAAGGTCAGCTATTGCCTTGTTATTTGTTGTCATTTTGCATCAGCATCAACTTTTACTCCAGTTCACATTAATCGCCAGGAGCCGCCTCCGGAGTCTCAGATAACTTGTGTAATTAAGCTCTAATTTGATACCCCAATGTTATCAGAAATGTAGCTGCGCTCACTGCTCTGTTGAGATCAGTTATTGTCTAAGTTTGTCTTTTTCTTGCTCACTGCTCAGAAACTACATCTTATCAGCTTGTCTTGCTACACACCGCTAAGCTTTTTCTATCTGGAAACAAAGCAAAAGAGCACAATGCTGGTGGTTGACAAGGTTTGAGCAGAGCCCAGCGAGAAGTTTAAACAACTCAAACACAGCACAAACACAGGTGGCTAAGTCACCTACCATATGTCAGACATGTAGTCTCTCATGTCTCCCAAGTCACCTTATGGTTCAACATTTTGGAAAATATGCGTATTTACTTTCTTGGCAAGAGTTAGATGAGAAGATTGATACCATCTCATGATACAACATGTAACTTTTCTGCATTAAAATGTCTGAAAACGATCTTTGTTCTAGATTTTATTTAGTTGTGTATCCTTGATGTTTCCAATGTTCAAACCGAGAGAAATCCATAATTTTGGTCAAAGTAATGATGCGCTTAACTTAACAAGAATAATTCTTTAAAACATGAACTCGTCTGTGAACATTCCCGCATGAGTCAGTTAGATAGGTTTCCATCAGTAATGGTGGTTGTTTAACGACGAAAACAAGAAATTCCATGATCCCACGCTACTTACTCTTTTGTTTTGTTTGGACTGAGAGACCTCTTACAGCAGAAATTACATGCTGCGTGTTCAATAGACAGACATGAGAGTGGTATCAAACTTCTTATCTAACACTCAGCAAGAAAGCAAACAGTCTTATTTTCCAAAATGTCAAACTATTGCTCTGATGTTCAGTTCACTTGAATTACAAAAAACATATTTCCTAATTTTCCCTCAGTAGTACGTAGCAATGCAGTGTCAGTTTTATTTGACCATGCTGTTTTGCATATTCAACATCAGCAACACCACAACATCACTGAGTCATACTTGTCCCATGCCATAATTGAGTGAGAACGCCCATCAGAAAGAGTTCACTGTGAAGCTGATAATGAATCCACTACTGGACAAATAGCTTCCTCTAGACAAAATGGTGCTTATTTCATGCTGATGCATCATGGAAAAACTGTTTTTTTTACAGCAGCTGAGAGTGCACGTGCTGCGCATGTATGTGCGAGTGTATAATTCCTTTCGCCTACTGCCCACAGCAGCTGTCTGGTATTTTGAGGTCGGAGTGATTTTGCTGTCATGGAACAGGGGAACTCCCACAGGAGCTCTGTGGGGACTACAGATCTGAATGTGGATGTAGTCCGATCCCAAGCGCTGATCCCTGTGGTCATCCTGGTAGATTGCTTTAAATAAACTTCCCCCTGCTAGGGAACCACAAACCTGATGAAATACCCTGTAGGTCTATTATCCACTTTGGTGACACCAATATGTAGGTCAAATAGGAGTCTGAGATGTGCACATTTGTTTTCAGCATTTAACTCGGGATGAACTCTCTGATATGACACGCTATTTTTCCGAATCAGAGTCCATGTTTTCTCTCTTGTAGCTGCGGTCTGTGCCAGGATTTCACTCTCTCCAATGAAAAATCTGTCTTCCTTATAGCTCACTACCCAGTAGCCCTTAAAACTTCCCCGTGGACTTTAGTCAAACAAACTATATGGAAAGTGTGTCTGAAGAACAGGACATCTGAGGATTCAGGTGGGTGGAGGATCCTGAACAGGAAGCCTTGCAGGGATCAAAAATGCCTCAGGGACACCAACACATGCCAAATGGGACATAAACACAGGCGCAGACTCACATGCGTAAACAGACATGAAGTCAGGATTTGCATATAAACACGTCTGCTCTGCTTTAAAAAAAGGAAAAGAAAACTTTTAGGTTGCTCAATAGAAAGCATCTTTCATCAGCTGCTTAGACACGATTATGAAACGAGCCGAGCTTAGAAATAGTGACTCAGCTGAAAACAACAGCAGTAGGTAAATCTGCCAGAGGGAACTCTCTTAACACACACAGCTGTGCTGCGCTCTGCCCAGCCCTGTGCCGCACTCACCAACATTACAAATTGGAGGTATTATTTTACTGTGTGGTAATCGTTGAGGAGGACTCACACAGAGGGCAGAGGTTTGGTTAGGAGTCTTGGAGACGGTGTATGGTAAATACATTACCACAGTCACGGGTGATTGACTCGAACGTGAGTCATGTATTCCAGCCGCAGTTCAAGCGGTCACCAAGGGTAAACAGGCAGAGACAATCTCAATCTCAGGGAGAACTCACCCTGAGTCACACTTCTAGCGATTAAAGAGAAGCTCTCGCACAAAAGGGGATGAGTGCCAAGGCTCAACAGCCCTATTAGGACTCCAACCGCCTTAGTTTACCTCCAGGAATGTGAGACCACATCCATCTGTTGCTGCTTCTATGTTTGAGAGCACAAAAACAATCTCACTTTTATTTCACACAAAGAACAACAGCGATGAGTAAAGAGGTGTATGAAGATCTCAGAGCCCTTTTTAATGGGACAATAAACCAACCAACACAAGTCAGTGCCTCAGCAAGAGTTGTAAAGACAACGATTGCACAAACTTGTCAGTGCTGTTTGCTTTGCTGCGTCCGTAAAAGGCTGGATTTTACATCACTGTCTCTCTGTGGGTCTTCTTTTACAAGCCTTGCTGAGCGCTGCCGTGCTCTTAAAGGATAGAGGGGAAGAGGGGATGGAGAGAGCGCTGATGCCGGCTTTTTGAGAACAAAGAACATAAACCAAGAGGCTGAGCCAAACATAGAGGCAGAGAGAAGAGTAGTGGAGGTAAAGCCTTTGCCAGTCTCTTACCGTAGGGCCAGGCTGTCCCATGGGGTAAGGAGATAAGGATGAAGAGGGAGATGAAGAGGAGCCAGCCCTCCTTGCCCAAGATAATGGTGTTGGTCCAGGGGATTGTGTTGGTGCCCCCGTGGGTTTGCCCCAGCTGCAGTCCCCGTCCCGCAGACAGCATGCTGCAGTCTGGAACTCTGTTTACTTTCTGAACTCAGCTGACATCACCTTCTCTCGGCCCTTCAGTCCTTCCCTCCCCCTCCCTCCATTTCTCTCTCTCTCTCTCTCTGTCTCTCTCCCTCAATTTCGTCCTCTCTCAGTTGCTCTCTCTCTCACTTCTCTTTGGCTTCAGGTTACAGACCAGCCTCGCGAGGAGTTCCACTTGCAGTGGTCTCCCAAAAACTCCCCTCGCTCCGCTCACAGGACGACGTCACTGCTCGTGAATGAACGCTCCAGCGTTTTGTGCTTAACTTATTATGGTGTCACACACACACACACACACACACACACACACACACACACACAATGAGGGGAAGCTCATAACAACCAGTTTATGTTCGACACTGTGCTTGCCACACTGTCAGCACCAATCGTGCGGTGATCGATTTAATGTCTGCTTCACTGCTAATGTGTTTGTGTCTACAAAAATCTTGAGGTCAGCGTTATTCAAGTTCATACCTTGCTGATGTTTAAAAGCAGTGTGTGTTTAGCAACAGCATTCAGTCAGTCATCATAATGATACCAAAGGAAAATAGTTTGATATCTTACAGCAAAATACATTTTATGGCTTTCCTGCAGAGAGTTAGATGAGAAGATACCACTCTCATGTCAGTAAATACAAAGCTACAGACAGGAGACTAGTTCCTTCCAACACCGTAACAACAATAACTTGATGTTTTATGGAGGTTTATGCGCCAAACTATTTCTTGGCTGGTAATAGGGATTTTCTTACCTTTGGACAGAGCCGTGAGAGCCGTTTCTCCCTGTTCTTGGTCTTTATGAACTTAACTGATGAGGTTCCAGCTCTTGCTACATATCTAGTGTACAGACTTTAAAGTGTTGTCAATCCTCTCACCTAACTCTAACACTAAAGCACGTAAGTGTATTTCCCCAAACTTTCAAACGATTCCCATTACAGCTGTACACAAATATACATAAACAGAGTGAAATTACATAATCAAAGTTCTTAAAACACTAATATGTGGTTGATGTTATCCTGCAGATTAACTGGCAGGGAAAATGAACTGAAGTAGTTTTCCCCTCGACTTCAACCTGTTTTCCAACTTGAAGAATTTAACAACAGAGAGGGAGCCAGAGAAAAGAAACAGTTGTTGTTTTTGATGATCTCTCTTGGGTGTGTTTTATTTGAGCTGGACACAGCCCTGAAATTAATTCAATTGTTGTTCTTCGCTCACTTGGACTCCAAGCTGCATGTTAGAGCTCACGGCGAATTTTGGATCAAACAACTCAGAAAAGGAGAATCAAATATCCCGAGCAGTTTCCTGAAACAGCAGGATTCAGACCATGGAAGGAACGCATGAGCCGTGTTCCAGTCTGTGTATGTGTTTGGTTGGGAAACTGAAAAAAAAAGAGTTTATGAAGAAAGTAGTGGAATAAAGACTGGGGGATAAACGGACAGAGAAGGCAGGAAAAAAGGGAAAATCGAGGAAGAAACAGAGGGGGGGAGAGGAAATATTGTCTGCCTCGCTGTGCTTTCTTCCCACCTTTCACCACCTCTCTACTGTTTGTCCAGATGCCTAATGGTTTATTATGTGAAACTCAAGGCTTCAGGTTAATGTGGACATTGTTTTGTTTCCAGAGAGACCACAGCTGCAGTCTGTCAGAAGAATACAGAGTAGATCGTATATACTTTTTTTGTTTTACCTAAATAGTGGAAGTGTACAACTTTCCATATATTTTTAATCTGTAATAAATTGGGTTAAGCAGGACAGCGATAATTTTATTGTAGAGAGGATAATGGGAAAGCTAATGCACCTCGGAAGTTCCACTGTTGTGTTATTTCACACTGCAGAGAAAAATCAAAGAGAGGTCAAGATACGAGTTTAGAAATTAAAGGTACTTTATACATGTGTGGATGACACATGTATAAAGGCACACATAAAACTCCTCTAAGGTGTGTCAGTCATGTTTTTTGTTACGTTTAGCTGCTGGACACAAGATGTCACTTCACTGTAAAGTCCTCCCCTTCAAGTTTCCACACCACACTTACGTATGCATGCTGACTACTGGGCCAGGATTGGCTCCCAAACTATTTGTGTTGCCTACAGACCGCCTCTTAAAATCTATTTTTTAATGAGCACAGATAAAATTTACACTTTCAGTAATGACTCAGAAAACAGCCTTCCTCTGTCAACTCTGCACTTACATCATTTTACACAGTGAAGCTCAAACATTCACTGTAGCGGAAAAAGGATATTTTTCACTGGAAGGGGCCTTTAATAATGTTTTGGTTCACACTGTGTTGTGTTAGCTGGTTTGTAACATCGATCTCGTGCGAACTATCGTTTCTTGCATGTTTTGTCTCAAACTGCAAAACATTCAGTTTTTCTGAAAAAAATAAAAATGACCAAAATTGGAGATACATGGTTTTTATCAACAAAATAAAGTCTGACAATTGATGCCACAGAATATATTCATCACAAAACTCAGTAATACAAGGCCGTGCAGTTCTACATAGTGTCCTGTTGTTGATAACAAAGTTGTTATTAGTATCCGTTTTGCCCACTTGACTACAGGACGCTCATCATTTTGGTCACCTCGCCAGAGCCCTGCTGAGACCTTCATTCATCATTGCTGCAGAAGAGACATTCTCCTGAAGGAGGAACATTTTCTCATGACCCACAGATCATGCTCATCCTGGGCTGCATTATCAAAGCTTCCCAGTTGGCACCACAGTGGCTGCGGTTGGTCAAAGAGAATGGGCCCCCTGCCCACAGCGCACAGTAAAATCTCATTACCAAGTACATGAAGGAAGGAATTACCTGGGAGTCATTACACTTAATGGCATCCATTGTTTACTACACATTTGTTACTGAGTGTTTTTCAGAGGCTTTTTTTAAAAAGTAAGTGCAGTCCAACGTGTCTGATCCGTTCATTATTAATGGACTTAACTTGTTAGTGTAGCGTTTGAGGTCTCACGGGTTCAGACAAAATAAAAGGTGTCTCACTATGGAGCCATGTGGTTTTAATATGAAGGAATCTAATCATGGCATCACATTCATCGCATTTCTATGGTTACACAGCAGACACAGAGTAAACAGGAGCAACTTTTTTTTCCCACCAGCTAACGGTCTCACTTTATCATGGCACGACCTGCCGTCTCCACTGGACGTGGCGGATGGAAACTAGGCCGTCTCTTTCACAGGTAAGATCGATGCCTGCAGCTGCTTTTTAGCAAAGCCCGTGACAACTGTTGCCAGGAGCACAGTGCTATGACGAGGTGCAGTTTAGTAACTTAATCACGCGGGCCAGCGTCAAACTGGTCTGCAAATATGCTCTCATTTATGTGCTGCACACTAAAGGGAACACCCTGCTTAAGAAGCCTGTTTTTATGAACTCCTTCAAGGTAAGCTATTCTCTCTCTGCACAGCCACTGTGTTTATGCATGATTATCTGTCCCTCAAGATGAGCAGGGCCTCGTCTGACCTCGCCAGTCTTTCTTCCTTTATTATACACATGCAGTTAAGGAGGAGGAGGAGGAGACAAAAAGAGGTAAGATAGATGGCGAAAAAGATATGATATTAAGTGATACAACATGAAAGAGAAAATTAGCCTCAATACACTGGAAGAAAATATATAGCACACGTGTGAGTGTCCTTTAGGATATGTGCCTGAACTTAGTGACCCAGTTTACATGAAGCCCATTCCTCAACATGCTTATAATCCTCATTTTGACATTTTCATATATGCCTATAGGTATGTCATGCTAGATTAAGCTAGATACAGTGCCTCAAGAATTACATTTCACATTATCGCCGCTGCCCGACCACTTCAAAGCATTTCTCAGTGCCTTAAACACACACTGTGTTCAAGTAATCTAGCCAGAAACATCTAACAGAGTTTTGGCTCACATGTAAATTCTCCACTCAAAGTTGTTCCTGCCTGGCTCAGATTTACCTCAATATATAAGTCAGGTCAAACACATTAACAGGTCACTTTGTTACTTTGAAGACCTAAATCTGTCTTCCTGAGTCTCCGCCCAGGAAAGCTATGCAGCTATGGCTTGAAATGACAAAGACTTGGATTTCAAATCCCATTGCACCATGTTAATCCCACAGCAAAAGGTCCATCTGCAAGAGATCGCAGCAGCAGGGAACCACATAAAAGTAAAGATTATCATAGCACCCACAAGGGCGTCTATAGATAGGATGACAGAGATACAGTGAGCATATCTGAGCGTACGCACATGCATGTGTGACCTGCTGAGCTCCACCCATATGAGATCCAACATGCAGTATGAACTCTTCCATATGTACCTCTAGGAACATGCAGTCAAGTCAGCCTCTTTAGTGTAAACCTTCTGACAACCTGTAATCAGGAACCTTGAAGTGAAAAGGAGGGCTTGTTCTCTACATCAGAACATGACTGATTCTTACATGAAAAATATGTTTTAATAGGCAACAACTTTTTTAATAGGAACCACCTTCATCCAAATGACAGCATGTGCTAAATATCCGCATACATCAGCTTTCTGTGCAAATCCACGCACAGCCAAACGCAAGAGCAGCCAGCGCTTGCAAACTTTAGAAAACATTGTTAGACTTATTCCTTCTAGCGTTAACTGTTAAAATCATGATCTAACAACTTGAGCCCAGAGACCTTGGTTATTTATTCAAAATATTTTCCAATAAAATGAAGCCTCTAACCTTGAAAATAAATCGGAGACTGTCTACACTTCAACAAGGACACCCTTTCTTTCAATACTGTGAGTGGGATTTGTCTGAGAATAGTCTCACGCCATCATCCAGAGAGCTCTCAAGATCATAAATCTTGTCGAGGCCATCAAAGTTTATAGAGAGACTGCAGGACTCCGGCTCTGGGGTCTAAAACAAGGTCTTATGAGTACAGAAACTCTGAAAATCAAATTGTTGAAGGGGGAAGAACGACTGGAGCTGGTCACAGTAGCACTGGAAGCTCCTTGAGTAATTGCCGATCAGGATCCCTGCTGGAAGACAGAATCACGCTGGGATAACAAAATATATCACTCTTATAATCGAAAGCTCAGAAGGACATGGAGGGAGACGGAGAGGGGAAAGTGCGGTATGCAGGAGGAATGAGGAGACTTTCCATCTGCTCTGGGACTCAGGAGGTCCCTGACATGAGACTCAGTGTCCTTCAGACCTGCCTCTGCTTTTGTTTATGAGACAATTGCATTTCCTTCCCTTGATACGTGTTAATCTCAAAGTGACCCTTGTTGTGTTATTAGTACTGAAGAATAGCCACGCGGACAATGACCTAGACAACTGTCTCACACGGGAGTTTGTTTTGTGCACCATGGCAACTAGGTTTCTGTTTTGGTCATCGCTTTTTGATCCGCTTCCTGTCACCATTTGCGGTGAAACACCAAGGCTGTGCCATTGTGGTGGAAACAATTTGGTCAGAGAGAGAAAAAGTCAGTCCGAGTGAGGTCAGTGTGAAAGACCAGAATTGGAGCCACTTAGTTACTTTAGGGTGGAAAACAGCCACCAAAAGCCCATTAACAGAAACCCAACATTTTACAGCATATCACCTCTGCGCTCCAATTCTCCTTCTCCTCTCCAACCCTGCTGCTTTGAGAGCAGTTTCTCCTTTCTGAACTCTGTTTTGTTATTCGTTTCTCTTGGTTATAGCTCTTGAGGAGTCTCCAGACGGGAGCTCAGTGATCTCAGCGTGTTCTCGGTGACATAAGTGTCGTTTTGTGTGAGGAATGGAACACTTGACAGGAAGAATGCACCGTTTTATAGAACAGAGCCACTTAATGAGGCCGAACGTGGCAAACAAACAGGAGAGAGAAGGTGCTCATAGTGCAGCGTGCTCAGATGTGGGGTGTGGAAGTGGAGCTGCACCCTCTCGATACTTGATCTGTTGTGTATTTATAGTCACATTAATTTTGGATTTAGTTTTATGGGAGGCTTTGTTGCTGCGCAGCCATAATAATAACAGTGGATTCAGGTTGGCATTCTTTTCAACCGTGTCGAGCATTAAGCCTGATCACAAAGTATGCCTCAGTGCAACTAAATGGGATATGGTGGAAGGATAAAATGTTGCATATGCATTAGTTAATCGAATTGTTACTAAGTTGTTTTAAGTTTCTGAGCTACATCATGTAAATAAAACAAAACTATCCGGGATAAGCTCAACAATAGTTATGAGAAACTCATATTGGTGTCATTGTAACATTCACCGTCAAACTACGTACATGTTACTTTCACTATGTGGATTGGCTGAGTCCATGTGGCAATATTCGGACAATTACATTACCTGACTCACAACAAAAGAACTTGTTTCAAAAGTCCACATAATTACGTTTTTTTTTTTAGCTAGTAATTTTTAGCCAGTAATAGTAAAATGATGACACTACCTACTCCCTTACTTCTGTTTGATGATGGTGGAAGCATGTAGGATATAACTCTAACAAAGACATGCTTTCTGTAATGTTGTCAGACGCTCAGAATAAGAATCTGAGCATTTCAGTGGAAAAAACAAAAAACTTTAGTGGACGTATACTTGACAGTTGAAGAGCCATTGCAAGCCTGTGTGCAGCTGCCAGTTGAGGCGATCCACTAGACTGACGTGAATGTTTTTGTACCTGTTGGTCATTTACACACCAAAATATGTAAACACATGGCCCAGGTTTAACAATAACAGAATTTCCCTTTAAATTAGAAACTTTAATACACTTTGACACACTGTTTTATGACTATCTCTGACCTGTAATCATTTAATTCTTTTTAATCTAATGCATGTTATGTATCATTATGTAGAGCGCTTCTGATCAACAGCGTTGTGTTTAAGTGCCTAATAAATTCAGTCAGCATACCAAAAAAAGGATACTGTAATAGATACTAAAAGACAACACCCACCCCAGCCACAGTCTGTCCACCCTGCTGGCAAAAGATACAGAAGTATCCGCTGACATACTGCCAGACTGTGGAGCAGATTCTTTCCTGATAAGACTCCTAAATTCATCCCCTGAGGTAAACTCAGTGTCGTTTTACAACCCTGTTGATGTAAAAGGACAAATAAATGAACCTTTACCCTTAATTTTTATATTTTAAGTGTATAATATAATATAGAGTAGAATGCAAAAGGACAAATTCACTGTCATGCCTTTCTTTTTCCTCTTTCTTGCTTCCTGTATTCCTTTGCATCAGTTTGTCCTGCCCTCTTTACTCAGATTAGAGTTCAAGGAAAATCAGCACAAACAGCAGACTACAATAAACAACGAAAAGTACACTGTTCTTAAAGCCAAATTCTTAAAGAGAGACAATATGCACACAGCAGCCTCTTGTGGTTAAACATGGAAAAGCACAAATGTTTTGGGAAAAGGGCAAAGGTCCTGACTGCACAGCAACCACTTAGAAATCACGCATGTAAAGGCAGCCTCAGTAAATAGGAGGTTTAAGGCATCCAAGACCTCCCGGATTTATTCTGTGTGATGTAACACGCTTTTTCTTTTTTATTATGTACCAGCAGAGACCCTCCAAGCAACCCCTTTAGATGTTACATTTTACAGCATGTCACACCACTGTGAAACTGCAAAATTTGGGATTCATTTCCACAGAAGAGACATTATGTGTGGAGACATTTTGCACAGCAGTATGTATGAATTCAGTGTAAATTAAAATATGTACATGTGAAAAAAATATTTCCATGTTACATTCAGTTGTTCCATGTTATGTACAGTTGGTGACCCTGTTCTGAAATAGGCGCATACAGAGTTTCTGGATTTGTAGCAGAATTTAAATCATTGTAGGCTAGAGGCGTTGGGTGTATGTGTTTTGTGTGTTTAAGAGACAGATATAGAAAGAACAAGCGAGGAATTAACATAAAATAACACCAGAAAATTAAACTAAACAAGAACAGAGAGAATGGAAGCTCTTTTGAATTGTTAAAAATGTCTGAAAAATTAAAATGCACTCCCACTATCAACATTGTGGCTCTGCTCTTGTAATTTTCGTGGCCATTTCACTACGTCCTCAAGATAAAGTTAATTTCAAAAACCCTTTTGATCCTCTTCACAGATTTCATTGCTCTCGGTTTGAACTTTCGAGAGTAAAAGCCACGATGTTGAAAGGCCTGGCCTCAATTTGTAGAATGTCAAAGAGAGGATCACTTATCTCGGATTAATCATCAAGTTACATAAGAAAAAAACTGGTTCAAAAATCAAAACATGTTATTCCAAGATGCTTCAGACATTAATCAGAAAAAGCAGCATGATCTGAAGCAGCTGATAAATCCTTCTGATGGCTGAGGATGTGTTTGTGTCTGTAATAAATGTATCCTTACAGAACTGTTACATCATGCACTGCTCATACTGATGTCTAACCTCCTACAATGTAGGCAGCTGAATATAGAGCACAACTCAGTTTGACGCATCGACCGAGGTGTAACCGTGGAGAGATGTGCCTTTAGATGTATACCACCCTTCCACCAGTGAGTCCGATGTTCTGGTGAGAGTAAATTGCCACAGAGACTCTAAACATGACCCCTTTCATAAGGCACGAATGTTCACAGACTTTATCCTTCAAACTGAATCCCAAAGGTGAAATCTGGTGTAAGCTTGAAAATTCAAAAGTATATATTTCAGTGAATGGGGGTGTTTATGAGAAGAGGTACAGTATGTTGTTGTTTATCCACTGTTTTTAACCCTTACTCCCTCTAGACTCTAGAGGGAGTCAGAGCCTACAAATCCATGAAATATCTTTTAAGAGAGAGACGTGAGATGAATTTAGAGTGCCCTTTGAAGACTTATGTGGAGGAGCTGATATGTCTTTTTTCTACTGCAGGCGAGTCACAAACACCTATACAAGGTAAAAAAACAACCCAAAAAACAGCACCCTGTACTGCATCACTTTCTAGGATTTCATATAAGTACAGCCCATCATCCCTGCTTCCATCTGTTATGGAACATATTGATTTGCCATTCGGAGCAACAAAGTGGAATCAAAATGTCCATGGCGTGAATCTCAGCAGGAAAAGGAATATAAGTATTAGGCACCGGACTGGAATGGGCCACCGTAACTAATCACTCTGATCTCATTTTATTATTTATATTCCCACAGCTGGGGTAGGGCTGGCTGGCTGTTTGATCAATCCTCCACTCCCTTCTTTTAACGGCAACGAGCCACTGCCGCTACGTTAAATTATTCAATTGGACCTGCTTTGTTGTTAATAGCAGTGATCATTCTTGCTTAAACGGCATAATGTATGTGCTGACAGCCAACAGTGATACAAACCTGTCCCAGGGGACACAAATCTATCAGTGGCGAGCGTCTGCATGCCACATTAGAGATTCCAGGCACCAGTGAAGCATAGGCAAGTAAAATACACCCAACATCAAGGCCTATATGGAAAAGGCTCTTTCCACAAGGCCACGGCCATAAATGATCAAGCCTCCGCTCTCTAGCAGACTTCCAGTGAAATAAAGCCGATAGCAAATGGCCAGAGTGTTCTGCTCCGTCTCTGGGATTTTAAACGATGTAAAAGCCTATCTCATATACTTGTACTGATTTTAGGCTCAGACAGACGAGCAGGATGTTGATATTTATGCAGCACAGTTCAGAGAAAGGAACAAAGATTAAAAGATAAGAGGAGAGGGATTATTCCTGATTTAGATACGCTGTGCCAAGAACAGGCAAAGTTTTGCAGAACCAACACTTTGAATAAAGTTTCTCTACATCTAAATTAAGATATATGAGATATATCAAGATGCAGATGACTCGAACACTCTATATGACATGCTAATTTGAAAATTTGAGACTGAGCAAGTTAGGTTTTCTGTATTTTTCTTTTACTCGCAGTGGTTGCCTGGAGTTCTTTTCCATATGGCTCGTTTGTTTACCCTTCCCCCACCAGGGTGCTGTCAACACTGCCAGCCTCATGAGTAGGAAAAGGTCAAAATGGCAAGGGGTCATTCTTGTGTCCTGGAATCTGGCCTGTTCCTTCCGTTACCTCTCCAACAACGTTATTATGACTGCTGCTGAGGAGCTGGAAAAAAGGGAGTGCAACTGGGCGGAAGAAACCACGGGGTTAGAATAACGGAAAGTTTTGTCGAGTGTGCAAGGTGTTTTTTGTGTTAAAGCAGCTACAAGGACCTTTCTTTTTGTGTTGTTGATTCTGGTACTTCCTGTGGACAGAAGCCATATGAGCACCACCGCCTCCAGTCATAAAAATCTTGATCTGGCCACCGCTTGCATTTGTTTTAGAGGCGAGTGAATGAAAGACACAACATATTCTTATGTCATTTTTCTTTTTTAAACACAGCTTCTATGCTGGATTCATAGCAATGAGGTAAAGTATCTATTTGTGGCTGTGTAAGATTAATTACTGTAATTTGACGATGGTGAAACAAAATTAACTTGTTAAGTAACGTTACCATTCATAAACCTTGGTGACATGAAATCTTATAATGGATTTGGTTGCTCGTTAATAGCTATGTTGTTGAGCTAAAGTTAAGTTTTATTTATAATAATATGCCAACATTAAATGTTAAGTTATAAGCCAGTTAATCTGCTGCATTTTGGCAAAACAGGAGTATCCTCTGCCATACCACTGGACTAGAGCAGCTTCTCTCATCAGGCTGTGAGACTCCTCTGAAGAATCTGAACCAGAACCTGGATCAGTATTGAATTGAGACTATTTCATAACCTGTTAAAAGTTCCTTCTAGTATGTTTAAGATTTAATTTAAGGTATAGAACAAGATGAGAAAGAAGGCATACTTTATAAATCCCTCTAGTGGCGCTTTTTTTTTAAATAAACTGTTTTAAATTTAACCAATGTACTATATATGGGTATTTCCTCCTATTATATGGTATTTCAGTATCAAAAGCTCTTTGACAACTGATAATTACGACTGCCTGAGCTGTCAAACTGAGTTCCTTGCTGCTGGCATGTTGCATTTTCAGCTTTTGTCCATCTAACATCCAAGCATGATTCAAGACTTTGAAGTGTCACAGCCAAATGAAAGCACAGAGAGGAACACTGGTATTACAGTTTCTCATCAACTGGCATGTGATTACAGTATGCCCCATCTGGAAAATAAGCAATTATACAGCACTGCGCAGGCCTGTTAATGTGAATTTAGACTGCAAATGTAGCAATATGAAATGTGGACCTTTTTTTCTTACCACTAGCTTTTTGATCTACAGAGCAAAATGCCTTCAAGCAAATTCAGCCCCCTGGTTAACAACACTGTTCGATAGCTTAGCATGATGCAGAGAGACATCCCGCTGACATGCACATCTGCATAGATCTGTTCAAAGAGTGTAACTGAATTCCCTTTACTCAGCTACTGCCATATGCTGGAAAGACTAAATGTTTTTCATTAGTGGTTGCTTAAACCAGCATGAAACATAGAGAGGGCGGGGAGGAGCTGAAGATGCATTGCAAACCGCAGCACTCCTCCCTCACACATACAGAAGATTCATTTCAATGTGATATGATGAGAGCAAGCAGTTCACGCTGTTCGCCCATTAAACTTGAAGCTGCTAAATGTTTCGCTGAAACGTTAGGAGGACATTTAACCACCATCTCTAATCTTAACTGACCGCGTGACCCCACACAAGAGCCAGGACACAACCATATCACACGGTGCATTTCATCCGGACAAAAAAAAAAAAAATACGCACAGGGAGGGTTTGAATGTCATGACTTTCCTATTAATGATTAGATGTTCTTAAGCTCTGCCTTTAGCCAATTTAAAGGCAAGCCTTGCCACAAAGCACTGAGCACACTTGAGTCAATAAGCCAGTTAGCCGAAAGGAAAGTAAAAAGAATTCAATTCTTGACTTATTTAATAGGGGATTTGGCGTGGCAGGTCAGGGGGTGTAATCCAGGAGATTGGACACTGATTCTTTAATCAAGTGGCTCCACAGTACATCTCCTTCCTCTTCTCCCGCTTTTGCTCTTGCAAGAGGGTCTCCCATGTGTAGCACTGAATTTCAATGGCTCACTCCTCTGCTGGTTCAAACCCCTCTCTTTTAAATGCTGCTGCATGGAAACCAGATGGAGATGGGGAGTACAGCACATCAATAAGACAAGCCTCCTGGTTCCTCCAAGGCTGAGAGCCTAATTCCGCATTCATTAACAACAACTGGTTCATTAGCAAATAGCGACTGACCAGTCTTTGCTAAAAACCTTGAGCCTGCATATCAGGAAATTGGCAAAGGCAGGCTAATGAAACTGCAGTGAATGGTGGAAAAAAAAGGGAAGCAGTGTGGTGGCTGTGTGCCATGTTCAGGTCCCAGCGGTGCAGAGGATCTCTCAATGTAGCAATGGCTTCGGTTTGATTCTGCATAGGCTGCTTGTTTCTGCTTACTGCCTCTGAGACCTCGCTTTCTGTCCAGATAAAGCCAGGAGGGAGACTGCTGCTGCTTTTAAAAACTGCATCCTATAAACACTGCTGTGGAGAATTAAACTGCGTGACCTCTCACATTAAACACTAGTAAAATATTCCTGCAAAGGAAGCCAAGAAAGTACAGTTCAGTTTGTGCAATTTGTGCACTTTTCCAAAGTGTTATTTGAGATAAGAGCTGAGATAAGTGCTGACAAGATCGCGTCTCCACCATCAGCAGTTAAAAGAAATGTCTTATCTGTCTCTGGAGTATTTATTGTAATGGTACATCCTCAGCTGCAAGTTTACTGCAGCCAGATTCTGGTGCTCTGAACAGAGAGAAGTGCATGCTGGGCTCCTTGAACAGATGGCAATATTCCCATTCCTGGATTCAAGGCAGGTATTGACAGTTCAGTGAGCATACCTTCTCACTACTCGAATACTAAATCTAATCCGCCTTGTTATTATCTGCTCCACTCACTCTTTTTTTTTTTTAAAGAATGAACCACACACATGTCCAAAGAAACACAGAGATATCTTCATCATACAGAAACCAGGAGGCGATGAATTCATCCCCATAGATCTCCCCCACCCTGTCCCTGATTCCCTGAGCATGAGTAATTGTCAGGCCCTGTGAAATAATCGGAGCTTTCAACACTAATGGAAGCCCTGCACATTCATTATTCAGTCCAGGAAACAGAGTGCTGCAAAGTGTCAAGGGACCTATGAGTTATTGCTCAGCATGAACTAACCTTAGACTACAGGGGAAGTGACAGAGGCCTACTGCACTTTCTCTGTCCACTCGTTTCTTTTTGTCTCCTTGGCCTCTCTGTCCATCTGCTCGGAAACCACACAGAGAACCCGAGATTGTATCGCAGCTGTGGCGTGGTCAGACGGCCGGTGATGGGTGTGCTGTGTGGCTGCAGACAGAATGACAGACGGCCCGGGCTCTCTGGTGTCACTGCAGCGCTTGACCACGGACAGCCATCCCTGGTGGAGAAAGGCTTTTCCCTGTGTTACGGCCCTCCGGGGACCGCTGTGGGATTTACGAGGAAAGTGAAGGGAGGAATGCGGCAGGAGGGGGGGGGGCTCAGAGGTTGGCTGACCTGCAGATAACACATGGCAAGAAACAGATAGGTTTGATATGAGAACATGCCCGCACTTGTGCTCCAGGAAAAGGGACACCAGCCTTGCTGCTGCAGACGGAGTCAGTAAATACAGTCACCCAACACTACTACAACGCAACACACATCAGACAGAATTTCAGCAATGCACTTAAGCCTTCTTCATTTCCTACGTCTAGACCTTGGAAGTCTTGCTGCTACTCAGCTTTAAAGTGAAATTGAAGGGAAGCAGCTAAGGTGATGTATGGATTTTATAGACAAGCATTACAGAACACATTGAAAGTATCCTCTTTTCACCTGTCTTTACTTGCATGTTTTTAATAAGCCTATTTTGTATCCCTCACTATCTGCATTTCTGGGAAACAGTGTTCAATTTGCAATGACTAGTTTGTTTCTAACAGCTCTTAACGGCAGATGGAGAAAAAACACACCTCCACAAGGACCCACTCTTTTGTCAACCATGTTAGAAAAACATGCTCGGCCATGCACCGCTACACAAAGCATTTCTTGATATTCTAGGACCTGCTAAATGCTTTTCTACTCGTGATCAACCCGGGGATTTTTCGTTTCCTCTGCACTGCCTCTGCTATCAATCTGCATTGCAGAATCAAACACAGGCAGGGAATTGAACAAATTATTCGGCTGATGGCAAAAAAGACCAAAACATCCAACTCTGCAAATCAGAAGTGAAGGCTACACGAGCAATAAGACCACATCAGAATGATTTCAACAGCCTGTCTACGAGAAGTCGTCTCCCGTCTATTCCAGCATGTTGGTAGATATTCAAAGATATAGCAGCGGGGAAGGGTTTTGTGCAGCTTTAGTATGTCGCTCTTCAAGCTATAAAACAGCACGAATATCAGCATGAAGATAACAGTTTCGGAGCTCCAGGCATCTCAAGCATACATTAGTGGACCTCTAGTTTACAGGGTGTAATTGAGTATTCTTGTCTATGGTTGTCTCTTCGACTCAGGCAATTTAGCATGCCAGCATGTTGCAATAAAAATGACCCAATTAATTTGATTAGGAAACTAAGGTTCATGATACAGAGTGTGAAAACACGAGTCGCATGGTAAAGAGTGTGGGGGGATGCTAATGAGGAATAATTTAATGAGGGAGATGTGTGTAGAGGAGTTTGTGTGCATGCCTGTTACATTTGGTTTAACAAAAGCATCGGACAAGGATGAAACAAGCAGCTGACTTTATTGTGCCCCGGGTGTTCGTCGGAAAAACGATGAAATATTTAGCAGCAGAAATTGAAATAATGTTAGTCTTTAAGAATACAAAGCAGGAGTTTGAACTATTTAATATTGACACAAGGTAACAACATCAAGTCTGTCTTGAATGAGCTTATCCCATCTGTTACTGAAGATGACGGCGAGATATGGTTCAAAGCTCGAAATAAAGTCAGTAAGTGTGAGAAGATTTTCAGTCGTAGTTTCATGTACGGGTTAAATTTGAATATAATTGGACTTGTACACATGAAATGAAGGAAAATGCCTTTGTACTCGTCGATCTAACAGACATTAATTTATAATCAAGGCAACTTCTAAAAATGTTGTTTACTAAATGCACTGAAGGTCATGTTTTATTTTATTTAAGGTCATTATTTATTTAAAATATTCTTTCATAAAAAACATTTTATGGTAAAGGAGGAGAACATTGTTGCGAGGTCTGAAGCTGTTATACAGTGCCGTCTATACGTCGTAGGACAGCCTCACGTTGTTGTTGTTTTGACTCTGTTCCAGCACGTCTGACAATCCACTTTCATTGTTTGAACACAATCAGCGATATATTATGTAACATTTCCGCTATAAAATGTCAAAAAAATGACTGAAGCGTTGTTGTTTATTCTGTTGAGTAGTTTATTTACAGTATCCCCAATGTTTCCAGCAATGTTCAAACCCAGAGAAATCCATAGCTTTACTCAAGGTGATGGCAGTGTTTCATTGAACCGCCTGCAGATACAACTTCTGAAGAAATACCAGATAAACCGTCAGAGAGTGAGGAAAGTAGTCAGCGAACGTGACAAAACATAACTTCAAAACTTTACCTGGTCTGTGAACATTCATGTTGAGTCACATAGATAGATTTTCATCAGCTGTGGGTGTTGTTTAACCTTGAAGGCAACAGCTCCTGTAGTCCCACGCTACGTAACACAACATCTTTTTTTTTGTTTATGTTTTGCTTGAGAGACGCCTGGCAGCAAAAAATACATACTGTGGGTTTAAATACGAGGGCCTTAAAAAACTGGGTCTACGACTAACAAACATCTTTTCTCAATCTTTATCTTCGCTTCTGGCTTGTTTCAGGGGCTTTTTGCCTTCAGTGTGGTTATCAGCAGTGAAACACATGATCAGTCTAGCCAGACTAGACTGATCATGTGCTTGGGGCACAAATAGATGCCTTGTCCTCAAGTTAAATTTTGGACATTTGTCCTTAAATTGGGGGTGTGGAGATGGCAATGAGTCACACGCTGTTAATCCAACATGGACGGGACAGCATTTTACCCAGACAGACAATGTTTTATTCCCACAGTCGTACTTTGGTTTTAAACGTAACGTGTCGGAGTAAAGAGCCAAAACTGTGACAGGGAATGTGCTGATAATACTCGATGCTTTCTGTGATCCACAATGACCTCATGGTGATCATAAATTAGAGATGGAATTTAGAAGAAAAAAAAAAAACGTGGGTGAATGTTTTGTACAAATTTGGGCAAAGTGGGTTCAGGCGAGTTCGCCCCCCTCCAGCTCCATCCCTGCCGCCTCTGCCTCATTGACACAGATTCAGCTTGGTGAACAGGCGCAAAATAATTTGTTTAAAATGGTGACATTATTTCCAGAGTATTTCTGCCCAAGGTATCAATTATCATAATGACTGCCTTTGCTAATACCACACAATCCTCTCACATCACACACACACACACACACACACAAAACGCAGCGCGGTGCACTTGCTCCGCTCCTCTCTGAACCCTCCTTCCCACGATCCGCCCACCATCTCGGGACTGGAGTCACGTGTCTCACCGCCTAGTGTCTCTCTGCGAGCCGACACCACCACAAATCAAAACTCACACAGCGCCCGGTGGAGAGAGAGGGAGAGAGAGAGGAGAGGATGAGAAACGGAGAGGTGGACACGGACAGAAAGCACCTACGACGCCAGTGGGCTATAATGGAGGACGCTCACTAGCGGATATCGGCAGTGGTGATCCGAAATGCTCCTTCTTGTTTCCCGCAAAGGAGGGATATGACAAGGCGTCTGTGCAGGACGGGAGATGAGATTCACACTGTTCCGGAGACCCTCTTCCTCCTGTGATCTCAAACAGTCCGCCTGGGAGCCGCGGGGCGCACAGCTCACAGCCGCTCCAGCTCAACTGTGGATTGAAGACATTTGGCTCTTTCTGTGTCTTATTTAACCTGCTTGAGCTCTGCAGGTCCCCGGAGGGAAGGGTGGTCTCACCATGAGGGCTGTTTCGGCAAACTTATTCGCTCTCCTTTTCCTGTGCGCCCTTGCAAGTGTTTTCTACGTCTGGAGCGCGCTGGAGACCCGTTTGGAGCGACACAAACGGCGGTTCTCAGCACCGGGCGGAGGGTCTTTTCACCAGGGTCTCCCAGCGGACCTCTCTGCCAAAACTTTCCGGGTTTTGCTCGCTGTCCCAGCGGCACAAAGACCCCACTTGGGGGGCAGACTTGAGGCTCGCAACCTCACCGATCAAGCCGTCTCTGCAGGAAGTCGAGATTACCATGTGAATGGGGATAACAAGAGGTCAGCGCAGCGGGAGGGCCCGGTCAAGTTAGGCTCCCCGGTGGAGGATGGGATATATTGGAGTGAAGGTCTGGAGGATCTCCTTCGTGTGGGCTTCACGGAGGAATACGCACGGGCATGGCGAGAGAGAGCCAGGACAAACCGGATAGTGAGCCTGGAGCCGGGATGCGGCAGGATATCTAATCAGCTCGCCACTTTTGCAGATGGGACCAAAGCGTGCGTGCGTTACGGAATAAACGCGGATCAGGTGCAAGGAGAAACTTTGACGTATTACCTTGCCAGTTTGTTAGGCATCACAAACGTGCCCCCTCTAATATTGTCCCAGGTGAACGGTGACAGTGAGCAATGGGCGGCTGTGAGGACGCGGATAGATGGTTTGCAGTGGAGCGATCGGGCCGTGGTTTCTCTCACCGACTGGGTCTCCAATCTGACCGGGGTGGTCACACCTGCGCCGCTCCGACAGGAGAGCAGCGGGCTGCATCCTGTGCTCAAGGAGCTGTGGAACAAGACGACGCCGGAGCTGCTGGAGCTGATGCAGTGGAGCGACCTGATCATATTCGACTACCTGACTGCAAACTTCGACAGACTCGTCAGCAATCTGTTCAGCCTGCAGTGGGATTCGCGCGTAATGGAGAGGGACACCAACAACCTCCTGAAAACACCCCGCGGTGACCTTGTATTCATAGACAACGAGGCCGGACTCGTGCACGGCTTTCGGGTGTTGAACATGTGGGAGAAATATCACAGCACAGTGCTGAACTCTGTGTGCATGTTCAGAAAGAGGACCACGCAGCGCGTGGCGGAGCTGCACAGGCGCAGAGACTCCAGGAAAAGGCTGCTGGAGCTCTACAGGGACAGCGAGCCTTTGTCCCCGGAATTAGGATTTCTCTCAGACGAGCATGCTGGTGTTCTCCAGGACAGGATAGACAGATTATACAGACACATTGTACATTGCAAAGGGAAGTACAGCCAGCTGTGAACATTCAGCACGCACAGGTGACGGATTTGCTGCCTGCACGGTATAATGAGCTCTGCGAACACGGCTGGCACACCTGTGCTAAACTGATGCGCATTACACAAAACTGTCTTGGATATCCAGCTGAACTACCTCTTGTGAATAGAATGTGTTGCCTACTTTATAAATAATTTGACACATGTTTATAAGCTCCCTGATGAGATTTTCACTGTATGCCTCACAGAGAGGAATGATTAAGGCCAGTTTATCCTGTCCTTCACTCCACTGAATCTCACCCGAGTAGGATTAATTGTAAAGAGTAGGCTATGTTCGTGACTGGGGTTAACATAATGAAGCCCTTCATGTGTGTGTCTGGATTCTTGCCTTGTGTCTTGCCTAAGCCTTAACATAATCTGACTCTTGAATACTGTATTTCTGTTGACATCTGGCTCCCTTTTTTATAGAAAATGTTTGCACAGTACATTGTCATCGCTGCACCTGCACTCCTGTAAATGTGTTTGGATTGCATATTCAGCCTTAAAGTCACAGGTGTATCATATCCATTGTACATGTTGTAAGTACATTGTAAATATTGTCTGTCAACCTGTTTTGGGAGTTTGACGCTCCGCTAATTTAACATGCATTGTAACATTCCAAAATCTCTTGTCCTTTTTGATAAATTCACTGTAATTTAATTTAACCGTTGTCAGACTTTGTGTTTTAAATGCAGTTTGTGCTTAATTGCCTGATTAGAGTGCATCAAATATTTACCTAGTCTGTGTAGTGCGCTGGGATTTTTCAAGCCTCTGTGCTCGCCCATTACAGTGCTCTCATTGTGCTGTCGAAAAATCTTACACTGGCACAATGTTCCCCAGGAGCCATACTGTCAGCCACAGGCACGCTACAACAGGAATCTCTAATCCCCGTTATAATCTCCCCCAGAATGATGAACTGAAGGAGACAACTGACATCATCTGACATCCTTTGAAAGAGGGGCTTTACTGTTCCCTAACTATATCAAAACTTCCTCCTTTCTCAGAGGACAGATTACAGGATGTTCATCGCTCTAGCAATATAAACGGTGAACCTACAGCCATGGCAGGACGGCTTATTGGTTCAAGCTGTTCAGCTGAAAAGTAAGAAAACTCCTTTTGTGGGTTCATGTGCTGCTGAGAAGCCAAGCCTACAATTAATGAGCGCTTTGCTCTCAGAGGAGAGCCTCGTTTACAGAGTTTTCAAATGTTGATTTTGTACCTGGGAAAGGTTTCCAAGAGAAAAAGGACACGCATGGTCAGTCGTGCTATTTTTCCTTCCACTGTATCCCACATCAGTCTTTAATTTGACTCTTTTGGAAGCATCTTCTCCTTGTTAGTTCCACTATGGGCCCCAGCTCTGTGTCTGATTTCTGGTTCTAGACTTACGAGCACATCAGAGAGAAAGTACGATCGATCTTTTGAAGGCTTAATTCTTTCCAGCCTCTCATTATCTGCACCTCATCTGGTTTCTTTTACAAGTTTTTTTTTTTTTTGTATAATATACATGGCCAACTCCAGGGCAAACCACCGCTGTTTGACTGTGCATCTCCATAGAGTGGGATGAGTGTCTCTTGTTCAAATTAGGGCCTGATTTGTACTCGCATTTCGTTTCATGGCTTACCGCACGTGTGTCAGTATCAGTGATTTATGCTTCACCCTGTCAGGTCACAACATAGCAGCGGAGAAGCAGCAGAGGGTTAAGCAGGTGTAACTGAAGGATTTTTCCAGACTAGCTGCCTGCTGCAGCTCTAATAGGAACTTTGGGATCAATATGTGCACTGGCTGTTGTATAGGGGAAAGGAGGCCATGTTAATGTGCCGGGTGTGGGGTTAGTATGTGAACATGTGTGTTCCTGGGAGGGGGGGTGGGGTTGCAGCTGGGCATCGTGCTCTAAGCATGTCTGTTAATGCCGCAAAGAGATTTACGACGGCCTGCGGACACCAAGGATTAAACACAATGCTGAACCGAGGTCTGCGGGCTCACAAACCTTCCTCCTTTCCTGCCTCAAACAATTTCCCACCCTCTATGTTTCACCCAATTCCCGCCTCTTTCTGCAGCTCATCTGTCTTCACTGTTAACATCACTGTCTACTTCATTTGTTAGCTAAATGGAAAATGAAAGTTTCATTTCCCTAATTAGTTTTTTTGCATTTCTTCGCAAAAGAAACCAATTTTAAGCGAGGGACCATGCCAGCTGTAATCACACCAACGGTGGATATCAAAGAGGGTGTTGAATAACTCTTGACTGTTCACATATGTTCCTCCCTCATGCTTTCCGCCTGGCTTATTTCAGATCACCACACAAACTTCTTCAAGTCCTGCCATGATTTTTCACCCAGAGGCAACAAAATCCTCATGCACATAAATTTGCGACATGGTCTAATGGATGACACTCGCCGGAGCTCGTGGCACCAGTGCAGTGTGTTATTATTCAGCATGGCAGTTAGTCATGCCCTCCTACGTGCCAGCATTGTGTGGTTCCATCCAGATGTGCTTGTTTTCTGTATGAGTAGGATGAACCACAGACTCAGACAGTCATGCAGCCGGGGGCCCACAGCAGGCCCGAGCAAAGACCCCAGGTACTCGAGCTGATCTTCTTCTTCTTTGTTCACATTGCGAACATTCCAGAGGAGCTGAGGGAGGATCATCTCCATGGACACACAAGTGCGCGCAGACACTTCTCAGGCAGGGGAGTGGAAGGAGTCCCAGCTGTGTACATAAACCGTTGGCTGAGATTTGATTTCTGCTTTAAAAACAGAAATAATCTCTGGATTTATCGGAAGGTCATATTAAAAGGAAGCTATTAATATTAAAGCAACATTGTGAAGGAACAGTTTAGAACAAGAACAGACATTTTTCAGAAATGCTTATTACTGTAACTTTGGGAGATTTAGATGAGAAGATCAATACCACTCTCATGCCCGTCCAATCAATACAACGCTACAGCCAGCAGCTGGTTAGCTGAAAACAGCTATTCTACCAGCACCTCTGAAACGCACTGATTCCCACGTTCTATCTTGTATCCTATTTGTTTAATGCAAAAATAAACCGACATGTTCCCTCGTTACAATGCAATGTTCTGCTGGATCCTAACATTCATGTGAACCCACCCATCCAAACACTGTTGCACCCCCTCATGGCAACAGCACTCCCCGACGGCACCCTGCCACACCACAAAAACTGCCCAGAAATGCCCCGAAGAACATGACATAGTGCTTCGAAAATCCCCAGATGTCGATCAGATCACACATCTGTGCGACTTGCCTGAACAAGTCACATCGAAAAAAACTAATCGGCATGATTTAAAGTATAAAAGGCAGATTGCTTTGGATACAGAACTGGAAGTAACACCAGGTGACTAATTGACTTAGGCTGTCCCTTTGCCTGTGGGCCCGCCATGTGTGAGTGGATGGACATTAGTGGCATTCTTTCAAGGCTACGCAGTCCAGGGAACTTCCTGTGCATGACTGAATGATTTCATTATGAAACACAGCACATACTAGGGGGAGAGTCACTTAGTCACAGCTGAGTGGATACGGGCCATGAAGGGTGAACTGGGGGGCCTAGGCTACGACTGGAGGGGCTTTGGCAGTGTACGGGCTGGACGGCCAGGTTGTGGTGTGCCTGGAGAGCTGGCACAAAGCCTGGCTTTGTCCAAACCAGGGGTGAAAGCATAGGGTCAGGGCATTCTTCCTCAAGACAGTGAAGAAGGTAATGAGTGACAGAGACAAGCGGGAAAAGAGCTGCGCATGCCTCTTTTACTAAGTGTAGCGATTTCCCCAGTTTTCTCCCCAGCACGTGTTTGTCGAAATTCATTTAAGTCAAATCTGATGTTAATACTGGCAAGTTTTCCTGGATGTTATGATCCACAGGTGTGGATTTTGGATTGTAGTCACATTTCATCACACGCTGCAAGTTAAACACGTGTATGCCCCTAGACATCGTCACCACGAGGGACAGTCAGCTTTGTTAATCTCTGCCATATGGTTGTACTTTTGAAGTCAGCAGTGATAGAAACAAAAAGGGTTCGAAAAATCAGAGTGAATCAGAGAGACGAGTGTGTGTGCAAGAACATGTACAGTAATACTCCATGACAGATTTCTGCTTTGCCATTACCTTAAACTGCTAGGGCCAACGACTTCTGCCAATCATGTCTTCCACCGATACACTTGCATCATTGAGTGGGGAAATGGTTTGCGTAAGAGTTTTGTCAGAGTAAGTCATACAAGGGAGCAGAGTAGACTCGACTGGACATCTGTCCAGCTGTTTTCCACTCTCTCGGGGGTTCCAGGCTTACAGATTATTAAAAAAAATGATATCCCTCATGTACTTTTAGATTACAAAAGTCTGTTACCTTCATCCCACTTGTTTGTTTTAATACTTTGTCATGACTACCAGCTACTATCTTTGATGTCTTTTATGCTGACAGCAAATATATGACAACACAGATATATGACGGTGTTACATTCCTCGTCGTTTTATGTTATTATTAGGTTTGCAGCAATGATATAGTCTGGAGTATGTGCACAAATAGACCTAGATATCTGCATATAATCCATTAAACTGTTTTTGAAAGAAGAACTGTTTAACCTCAATTTGGATTCTCTCTATTTTCCTGTAATACGATTTGCTTCATGCCAGTCATAGCATACATAAAATAAATCCAGATTAATTTCGACGCTTAATTCCATCCTATTTGTTATGCTGCGTCCCTCAAGCTATGTCTCCAAAATGTCAGACTATATTCAGCAGAATGTCATAAGCCTCTTTTGATTTTTCTATAAAGCATTTGCATTTCATATCATTGCGAGAACAGGTCGACTTTCATGTTTCAGAATGTGAAAGAAACCTGTCTTTTACAGGTTAATACAGCTACATGCTGCGGTGCTGTGACTGAAGTGAGTGCGTAATGACAGCTCTCCATACACCAACAGTACTTTTAGATGAAAGGCTTCGCTGCTGCTAGTAAGTAAAAGAAGCGAATGAAAATTTAGTAGAAGAGCTAAATTGTCCTTTATTCCGCCATTGTAGCATGTCTTAAAACTCTGTTTTGTTTTGCATCAAGGATTACCCAGGCATGACATTAACTCCCTTGTAAGGACCTTGTTGTGTTCAGATGTTTTGCCTTGCTTTCCCCTCCTTACTTGAACTGAAATGCCGCTCAGCATTTGATTGGCATGCTTGATGGATTTTGATATTCCTCTGGGAGATGCCTGTTGATGCCTCAGTGCAGCCAGGGGACCTGTTTCAAGTACATGCCGTTTCGCTCATTTGCATCTGGATTCATCTCTATGTAAATGTGAATTAGTATGCTTATGGAAATGACTGTTTTTTTCTGTCTTTTGCTGGAAAGAATAACTGATCGCAATCATGGGGAGATAATCTATCATTTTGTCGTTGAACGCTTTCTCATGGCCACCTGCACCTAGCGGAGATTGTGGCCATAATTAAGATATTTTTATGCAAATGCAGAGAGTTGAGGTTATGAATCAGCCCCAATGCCAGAAAAAGAGTTAATTGGTCCAAATAAGCCAGTTGGACATATGGTTATGCCTGCCTAGCAGGACTGAAGGGATGGCTTTTCTAATTCTGAAAACAACTCAGAATTTAATAACTCACACATTTCATTATTTATATTTGAATAAAAAAGCATTTATCAAAGCTAACTCCAACTAAACACCATGAAAATATCTGTCCATTCTCATACTTGTGCTCTGTGTTTTTGTTTTCAGTGTGCTGTGACTGTGTCATAAGGGCTTTGTCCTCTCCATGCCTGAAGTACAAAGAGAATCGATACACAGAAGGGCGAGAGGACAACGTGCGACACTTGATGACAAAATACCTACAACCTGCTGAAACAGCACATTCCTTCCTGCTGGCTGACCACTTGTTTTCTGAATGTTAGCGCTGCCTGGAGGCTAACCTCCTACTGACTGCTGTGACCCGCATGTGGTCACAGTCGTCGTTTTGAATTATAGCACCCATTGGCTGCACCAGTCCTCAGTAATTTGGTCATTTCTATGTAAATTGCACTTTGTGCCACCATTGAGGCCTGTTGTACCACACAAATGCTCCGGCTTGCCTCGCTCCATAATGGTACACTGTTACGGTGAAATGATTAAAGCTAACTGTGAGAAAATGTCATGACAGTCAATCAGTTAAGTAGACAGGTCGGCGGGAGTATAGATAGAAAAGGAGGGCACTCAGGCATGCGGCGATGAAGACAGGCATAAGAGGCAGGCAGTCGATTTGGGTTGCGTCCAGGTGCTGGCCTCTCTCTTTAGCGGGGGGAAGAGGAAAGAGCTCACTGGAGACAAACATTAGGGGGTTTATGGCTGACTCTGCAGTATTGGTGTCATTTGAACAAGATTGGACATGCCTTAGTGAAGGTGAGATAGGACTGCCTAGTATAGGAGCCAGCAGAAAAGGGCAATGTATAAAAAAAAACAAGACACAATTCCATAAATATCAGTTAATGAAGCTTATGTGATTTCATGGCAATTCTACTTCAGGATTTAAAAACTTGGTTACAAGTCTTGGCAGCAATGCAATCCAGGCAATCTCAGCTCTCGCAGGCATTATTATCCCCTCTGTCCTTGACAACAATATCATCTGATGGTACTGCTACCTTGAATTATCCTGAGGTAATCAATTTCCTTGTGTATAGTATTTGGACTGTTCTCAAAGGAATGTCTCATTTTTTAAGTTTTCATTCAAAGCAAAAAGAGCAGTCTTGTCAGCAGTGTTTTGGTTTCGTTGCCGTTTTTGAAAACAGCGGTGGAGTTATTCAGTCCTACACTACACTACGTTCTGCTATAAATATATCATATTTTCTACATTCTGGCTCTGTTGTCTCAGCCATGTTTGTTGCTTGCGTCATTATCAGAAGTACCCTGATATATCTGCCTCAAAACCTGATGGGATTGATGAGTTACGGATTTGTGGTTGGGTTATTTTTGTTGTTAAAAAGTTTAAAAAAGAGGGTCAATGGCATATGGGTAGCATTGAGTTGAAATACTGCTTGGTAGTGTAGACACCTTAGTTAAAGATAGGTTTTTTTAACACTAGTAGCGCTATGGAACAATGTATTTACATGCAAGTCCCCATTTTGTTTTTGACTTACATGTGCATGCACTAGCACTCAAGGAAAGCATTACAAATTCCTGGCGGCAGTTTCACACTATTCCACTGATTGACAGTGTCTGGCGGCAATGTATTAAAAAGGGTACCAATGCGCAACAACAAAGGCAGAGAGAAAAAGATTGCAAGCTGGCAAATACGGACGTAAGCAAAGCAAGATTTAAAATATTCAAACAGTTGGATTTGCAAATGTTTTACGGGGAAGGAAACGCACTCAACACGTCTGTTGGGCTTCACAGATTCACACAAAGAGTGAATGTACACACAACTCTGATTACAAGGAAACTCCACAACACACCTTGAAATTATTCAATTCTAGCCATCGGGCAATGAAAAGTACGTGAGAGAAGAACCTTAACATTACATTTGTGTTGTTTATGTCTACACCACTTAAAGATGAGCCAGAGAAGGAATCAAATGCTTGTGTGCTACGGGCACAAATTGAAAAAAACGGAAGAACTTTTTTGGCATCCAGTTCTCTTTATACGTATATGATCGATGGGAAGACTGCAGCAAATCTGCTATAAACTGGAAAGAAACAGTGGACAATGGGGATAACAAAAACTGCAGACATGTTGTTTTCCTCATCTTTTACAATGACATTTTAATTATATGTTATTATGTAGGTTTTAAAGATATTCCCCATCTCAAAGACATTCCTTTTATGTCACACCTGTAACCTGACTCACCTCAAATAACAACTCTGAGACATCCAGGCCTCCCACGCCAGCAGCCACAGCAATTATCCTCTGACACGACTGCAGGGTGAGGCTTAGTGTCTCGCACTTCACGGCACCCTCGCATTACCCGAACCAAAGGGGAAACAATACAGGGTGTAGTGGTTCACTTCCTTCCACATTGAGTGGCAATTCAAGCCGCAAACCTTTGTGTTTTTCACCTTAAACGTTGCATAGCACGCATCCTTTGGCTACAAAACTGAAATGCTGAATGTGGGTGGTTTCAATATCCTCTCAATAAAAACAGAGCACTTGACAGACAGGGCGGGGGTTACAGGAAATTCAGAAGGCCATATCATTTTGTGAATCGGCAAGCTGAATCCAACAAAACAAAACAGCTTTGTTATACTGATGTGTCGGCTGTCCTTGTCTTGGATTTATAAGGTCTCCCCGCTTCTCTCTTTTTCTCTGTCAGCCTTTTCGCCTAATTCACATTAACTTCTCATCCTATTTCTTCACATCTACTTGGCTTGTGCAAATATTGCCATTGCGAGATCCTGCAAGCATTGATTGATTGCGGGTGGGGCTAATCATCCGGGCTAGTCGCAAAGACATCTTCCACAAAATCAATGCCACTGAAAGAGAAAGTAAATCTTTGTAGGGTCCCACAATCTTTCGTAATATAGCAATGTCTACCACAAGGGGAAAATCTACTATATCCTCTCATTTTGTGTCCTTTCATTTTTTCCTACTTCGATTTTTTTGAACCACCTCATTTATTCCATATCATTTATCCTTTAAAAATGAAAAGAGGGGTTTTTATTGGACACTTGGGGTTAGAAATATATCATTGAGTTCTGCTAATATGACTCAATATTAATGGCAAAATTGATGGCCTCCCATCAGGAAATGGAAAGGTACGGTGATTGACTGTGAGATGGACTAAGACTGAAAACAGACATCTCCTGCAAGGGCAAAGAGAGTGCAACTGAGTGATTTATACATTTATGTGTTGCCGTTTATGTTCCTCCTGCTATGCCAGTCATGTGTGGAGGTAACCGGGAGCTATAAACATGTCGTCTTTCTGGCTTTATTCCAGACACTTAAACACACACGACATACAGTACTATAACAGTTGATCAATTGACTGAATTCATTGTCAGCTATTTTTATAATGGATTAATCATGTAAGTCTTGTTTTATATTTTAGATTGTATATTGAATATCTTTGGGACTGTTGGTCAGACAAAACAAGTAATTCCAAGATGTCATCTTGGGCTCTGGGAAATTGGCCTATCACTAAACCCCTCCCCCAAACGGCATCTATCCAATCATAGCTTAGCAACCACGACTAGGCACAGCAGATCTGTCAAGCCTCGGATTTCTCCACGTGTCAAAACTGGGTGTGCACGAGGCTATCGTAACACAGCTATGCAAGCACAACTGAAATTAATGGATTAACCAGTGTGTTTATCTGCTCCAGCGAGTGCTGCAAATGCTAGCATGCCTGGTTTAGTAGCTTGCCTCCCCCAGCGTTAACTTCATTTACTTTGTCAGGCTACAGGTTACATTTAAAACAGCCCCATTCAAGACTTGAACATCTGCTGTTTAGTATTTGCCGTGTGTTCAGGGTAACATCAGCAGATATGTCCTGCTCTTTATTAGTCAGACTCACTGGATGCAGACTGTAGTATTAGCCTGAAATCCATCGCCTGTGTCAAGTGGCTTTCTCCTCCCCTTCCGCTATCTGCGTGTTAGTGTTTTCAAAATCCCTGTCACTACAGACAACTACAACAACATCCACCAAGCTGTTATCTTTTCTTGTGCAAGGATTAAGGCATGATCCAGACATGATTTTAAAGGAGCACCATCGCTGCATTCTGGCCTTTGTGCCATTCAAGACAATCGTGATTGGTTTGAAGAAATACATACAAGCCAGAGCATTTTTCCTCCCACAACAGAACGACAACGGGTGCAGCTACACCCCTCCCCAGCAGTGACACAGCGATGAGGAGATAAGTTTTGGCTCTGTAACACTAGGTCGTTATGCATTCCAACAACCCCATCCAACATCAACCGAGATAGAGTTCCACTGTTACGTAATAAACATTGAACATGAATGCATGAAGTTTACAAAATACAAGCGATTATGTAAGCTAAGCAGCCAAACAGGGTTATGTCAGACAGAAATTGCAGTCTCAACTCACAATGTTCTTTATCATACTCATAATACTAGGTCCAAACAGTCCTACAGCGCAATAAAGGCAATGCTGTTTTCTTATTTCTTGGTCTTCTGCGTGATTCATCAGCTGGTGAGGAAGGTACGCTTTATTGTCCTTTAGCACTATAACATGTTTATAGCCATCAAGTGCATATTTAAGACTCTTTTACAGGAATCTAATTCTTAAACAAGTCAGCTTTTCACACCTCTAAAATTAACTTAATTAGCTGTTTAATAATATAATAATATTGTAGTATGCCACAGCTGAATTGTAAATCTGCAATTGTCATCACTGTAAACTTGCTGTATAAGAATGGAAAGCTGGAAATTGTGATGGGCATTGTTTGTTGTTTTCTCACATTTATAGACTAAACAATAGATTGATTACTCACAAAGTAATGGAAAGAATTAATCAGTGATGAAAACAACAGTTACAGCGACATTAAACACAAATATGTGCTCAGCATATAGCAGGAGACAAGGACAAGCACCTGGTGCACGCACTCAAACAATCCTCTGCTCTCATTGACAGACAAACAAATGGAGGGCAGTGTAGTGACTCTGCCAGGACAGGGACGGGCCGCTGGGTGACTTTGAGCGTGCAGGCTGAAAGAATGTGCGCATGCTGTGCAGTAAAGACAGAGTCAGGCCAGGCCGCGACCCCAGCCATGTTCTGTTTTTATAACCCTCAGCCTTTTCAAAAACAGCCCTCGCCCTACCATCCCCGAATTCTCTGCCATTTCTTCCTATCTGAAGTTGCCGCTGGACTGTATCACATGCTCGTGTTCCCATCTGCTAAAGACAATACATGTGTGCGGGTGCCTGCATGCCGTCAGCAGGCTTGTATTCCATGCTTTTTCTGTAATTCAAAGGCAAATTATCCACACCTAGGATAGTTGACCACCAGAACTAATCCATCAGCTTTGTTGGCTGTCAACATGTTACTCTCCATAGGTTTAAGGACCCGAAACCCACCCTCCTTCCCCCTTCCTGTCCCCCCTCTACCCCTCCCAGGTGTTCCCATAACTCACCGGGCCTCAAATCCCACTCGGGCATTCCTGAACTTCAGAGGCACATCGGCAGATGAGAGCCTGGATTTATGGCTTGCTGACGGACTGTGGAGGGGGGGAGCGGAGCGGCGGGTGGGAAGGTGATAGGGTCCGCTTCAAAGAGGAGGAAGAGTTTGTTGTTGTTCTCTCCTACGCTCACTGGTGCGCACATATGCACAACTCTCTTTCCCTCTCCGTGCCTCTGACAGCTGGAGAGCTCGCTCACTGGTTTACACACAGTCTCTCACACACATATTTTAGCTTTGATTTATTTTTTTTTAAACCCATATGACCGGATATATGTGGCGGTTCACAACTTTGAAGTCGGCCTCACTTATTCTCACACATCGACAGACACACAGAGCTATTAAAGACGTGATTTAGCCATTTATTTTTCATAATATCAAAGGTGACCCTTCAAAGATTGCCTCCCAGCTTTTTTTCTTCATTGCACCTGCATAAAATATTCCTCTTATTGTTAAATACCACCTCCCTCTGAGCTATTAGAATTTGTTTTTGTGACTTTGCATATGAAATCATAGGTCACGAACAAAAGAGCGAGAGTGCGGACTTGTGCATCGATCTATATTTGTATATGTGTGAGTGTGTTTTTTCCGATCCAGCTAGTGTTATACTGCAGGGACCTACGGTGTGTAAGGTTGATGGATGTGTGGAGTGGTGTCGTTGCTCTGAGCCGGATGTGTAATGAGCCCTGCTTTGCTTCTGTAACATTTGGGCTGATTGATTACAAACAAAGGTCATTTAACAAGCAGGGGTGCTGCCTCTTAACAATGCTACATAGCGTCATTGATGAGATTACACATATAGTGCAAGAAAAGACACCCTGCTTTTGTCCTCGCCGCGTTGCTTGTTAGATTAAAGCTGTGCCGCTATCAAGCTTTTCCCCCGCCCACATGAGAGTAACCACCGCAGACTGGAGTAAAGCCGCGTGATGAATCACATAAAATCTTTATGCTGCGGTGCAAGAAATGCACACTTTTATAGAAAAGAGCACATGGCACTGTATTTGTTGCTGCGGTTTAAAATGTTTAAATTGTCTCTCTTTTATGTGCTTTTCTCATCCCCTCCGCCCTTCCTTTTCTCCTTTAACACTGACTAAGACTTTCCTCTTTGAGTTGCCCAACATTGCTCATTGTTAAGGTGGAAAGCTGATGTAACTTGTGGCTGTTATTTCCCCGTAACCAGGGCAATCCAAAAGGCTCCGGTCCTCCTGCTGCTCAATCAGACCACTGTTTGTTCACTCTCCCTTTTTCTCATGGTGTGTTCTGCCAATGAAAACCAGCCAGGCATTAATGAAAAGCAAAATCTGCATCTTTTCTCACATGCGAGTGTCGGGGGAACTTAAAACACTGAACTCTCAGTGCTTCTACAGTCATGCGATATCCATTTGTTTATATTTATAGAAAGGAACTCCTGTTCCCATTCAGTCTCTGTGTATGCCCGCACATTGCAGGGAGCCTTTCTAACCTGCCTCATTTCAGTCATTGCAGGAGAGCTGCAAGAGCCTGATGCTAGATGTGCGTGTGTGTGTGTGTTGTGAGTGTTGTGCTGGCCCTGAAGTGACACAGCGAGGGTATAAATAGAGCAGGCCCACAGATCACTGTGCCAGACAGAATGTGGCATCTGCTGTGCTGGGAGTGCAAAGTGTTTGAGAGCCTCTAAACTCCTCTCCATTCCTCTTCCCTCCCCTCTCAGTCTCTCATCTTTCTTCCCCCTCCATAGTCACGTCTGTCGATTCCCTTCCTCACTCTCTCTCTCTCTCTCACTCTTTTTTTTTTTTTTTTACCTTTGTCATCTTTCTATTTCCTCCTCCTACTATTCCCTTTTCTCCCTCCTTCAGTCCCACCCTCCCTTATTTTTCTCCCCCCTCCTCACTGCCACACATCTGCTGCCATGTGTTGAGTGTTGTGGAGCAGTCCCATTTTCAATTTAGGCTATAAGATCCTATTTCTAAACACACAGAGGAACCGAGGAGGGGATTGGGGGGTGAGGGGTATAAATAAAAATGAAGTAGGAAAAGGGAAAAGGATGGTTGGCCCTTGCGGTGGTTACCATCCGAGCCCTGATTTTATACTTTCCATGGTTTACACATTCCTCCACTGCGATGCTACACATGTTCCATGTAAAAAACAATTTAATCTCCTGGGATAACGTGGTGTACTTGCGAGGCAATCTTGAGTGGGACAGGCAACTCCGTAAGCGTAGGAGATAAAAGCAAAGTCGTTGTGCTTCTCTGTAGGTTATTTCCCACCCGGAGCAGATTATCAATCCTACTGATTTAACGATTAATTTCCCTGCTCTCAGTAAAGCCATTACAAAGTGATGGTAACCCCTTTGCCCTTTTCATCTCACATGATGTAACACACTGTAGAATATTATACAGAAATGCACATCAAATAGCACGACTCATTCACACTTTACCCCCACACTCCCCTTATACATTAACGCGGCACACTAAAGTTCAATAGAAACTGATTTCCTTCTAGCATCACTGTACTGCCTTCATTCATCTACCACTTTTTTTTATTTATTTCCCAGAAGCATACCACTTAATCTCATAATCTGCTTTTGCTGTGACGAGTGTTGTATTCTCTCAAAGACAGGGGACAAATAGACCGCACAGGCAAACGTGCACGAACACACGCACAGACGCAGTGTCAGCCAAATTAATAAGCGGCTTATCCGTCATTAGATTTCCATTTTTAAAATGATTCATCCATTCTTTCTGCTCCCCTCCCCTTTTCCTTTTCATCCCCTATCCTTCTCCTCAGCATGCCTCAACGCTCTGTGACAGGTAGTCTTCCACTTTTGTCTGCTGACTCAGCGCTATGTCCACCCTCTGGCAGTCTAGTAATTGTTTTAAGAGTTGATATTGGACACTGACAGTTGCAGCGACAGAGGGAGTTAGAGGGAGGGGCTGCCATCAGGAAGATGGGGAACTGTCCAACCGTCAGTCAGAGAATAGCGCCGGGTCATCTTGTCTTCCTTTTGTTTGCTCGCAGGCAGTGTTCTCGCCTGTGAAGACGAAATTCAATCTTCCATCCTTTCATTAGCTGTTTTTCTCTGCCCTCCACATTACCCCACCCTTTCCGCCCAAACTATTCTCAGCTTCTATCATGCTCTTCGTCTTTTCTCTCTCTGTCTTCTTCTTTCTCACCACTCCATCATCAACATCAGCTACACATGCACACAAAAGATTCTCCTCCATTTTGTTGGCCTCGGGCGTAGTTGTTTGAGTGAATATTGTGTGAAACTCTTTCTCTTTTAAATCTGTAATTACCTCAGGGATTGTGCCAAATGTAGTCTCATTCCCACCCACCCCTATCCAATCTGTCAGAGAGAGGAATAAGGTTTATGTTGCCATCGTTTCAGTGACAGGTGCGGTGCTACCTCGACATGAATGTTAGACTGAGATCAGTGCACATAAATGACTTAGAGGGTCAGCTTCGACATGATGAGAGGTTTGTGATGTGAATGGCTTTGCTTTAAAGACCATTTTTCAGGTTTCTGTGGGAGATGTGTTTCCTATTTCTTTTCCAAATGAGAAGTGTGTGGAAACCCTTAAATCATCATCAGCACAGGCAAAATTGTGTGAAACCCTGATTGGTTTGGCAACCAAATACAGTATTTCTTGCCTGGTTGGATCAGGCCAATTTTTAACTATTCGAACATTCCTCTGTCTTTTTCTCGCATGCTTTTCCTATCTCCCTTAACACGCTCACCTTTGAGCCGTCTCTCTTTCAGCGCTTTGTAGACCCGAGTTCCAGAAAATCAAGCGTGAGCCCCAGAGGACGCCATCCCAGGGTTTTGGTTGAAGGCTTTTGGCATGGCTATTCACCCTGAGAATTTTCCAGGGCTACATCAGTGCCAGGATGCCATACGTCAAGGGCACAGAGGAGCATTGTGACCCGGCGCCCACGTTTAGGGGCCTGCTGAGAGCGACCACAGAGGAAAACAGTGAATGTCATTGTTATATAGCGGCAATAGAGCCCTCGGATATGATGTCATGGCAGACAGTGGTCCAGCTGTGGCCAAGCAAGCATGACTGTTGAAAGGGGCCTTTTATCTCAATCATTGTGTGATCGCTTAATTGAGATATTTTATTTACACTACATCTTCCTCAGTTACAAAGTTTTGGATGCTGTGACCCAGTAAACATTTAAGCGGTGTGCTGTCTACTCTGCAGTATGAATCAGTGGCGAGCACACACTTGTTTGCTGCTGACGAAGCACAGATGTAGCAGGAGAATGAGCAAGTCATGAGTAAAGCCAAGACATAACAACCTAAGACAAACCACCCATTGTGTTTGGCTTAGTTTTTTCTTCCTCTGAGACAAGAGAGTATCAATCTACATCCAACAAATCTTAACCGGATTAGGGCAGGGCTACTTTATGAAACAGAAGATCTTCTGTTAACTCAAGAAATAAAAATGGAGACAATTTACACTATTTATTGAGAACATTTTCTATGTGACAAGATAATTCTATTGTTCGGTGAATATTTAGTTACTAACTAGACAAAGATTAGAGATGACAGCACAGGGTTTTAATTTCATCCAGGAGGATTGAGCTATGTGCAGTTTTGCACTAATAAAGTAAAGTTTCCTGAGGTAGAAACATTTTTTTTCCCCCCTCGTCCGTGCAATATGATATTTGCTTTGGTTTTTCCAAATGTTTTCCATAGTCTGCCTGCCCATATTATAAGAACCGGGGCTCTGTACTATTTCTGTAACAGCTGGTGAAGGCCAGAAACATGAATTCACCTTCAAACCTGACAGCAGCAGTTAATTTGTGCTAACACATATTCATATTTGGACTGCTTCAGAGTATATTCACTTTTACATGCAGCTCTGTTCTCAAACTCCATTACCAAAATCTCTCTTTTGGGCAAAATTCCAACAGTTAGTTCAAGGATGGCCACTTCCTAAGATAAAAGCTCGACACAGATCACCTGTCCAAGCTTGCAGATTGAGTCTATTTTCTCATCTTGGGCCTACAGAGGACTGCAACACAGCGTGGTCCAATCCTGACATCTGTTCTCAAAGGCACATTCCCACAATTCATTCTGTCATAAAATACAGCTACTACAACTAAAGAATATAAAACACATGGACGCATGCAGCTCTCTAGCAAGCACTGTAGTTGTTAGACCACTGATGACATGATCTCTGCTTTCATGCTTTCACATTAAATGAAAGGACCTTTCAGACACAACACGACAGTTATTCCCAGCGGTTTGCACAATGTCACGATGGCTTTTCGCTGCATCCTGCAAAGCAGCACACAATGAACAGCGCAGCGCTCAGCATTCTTGCTTCAGCATTGCGTGAGCCAGTGTAAATCGAGTTGTATCTAAAAGGCTCATAAGGGTTCAGTGCCTGGAAATAGTTGCAACAGTCACAATATAATCTGTCAAAATGGATTAAAACATAGTCAAAAAGGGTATTTAACCTGTCTGTGTAAGGGAAAAGATAAATATGTAGCACCAGAGGTGTGCCACCGCACCTAGAAACAAGATCTTATGTTGGTATTGCTGGCTGGAATTGATCTTAGCAAATTACTTTATGTGAACTGATAGAAATGCAAACAAGTAGCATGATCCAAGCTTTTCATTTGAACATTCTGACACATTGAATATACAATCATTGTTTCTCTCCATGAATCTATTATTTTGGTGATTGCTATGAAGCAGATATTTTTCTTTAATTTGTCTCTTGTCTTATGCAGCATTGATTTATTTGTTTATTCATAGCAGTGCTTCTGAACATGATGCAATTTTAAAAAAATGTAAGTCATTTTAGTAAAAGGAGGGAATAATAAGGTGCTGGTGTTTTCTCATTGTCTGGCTCTTTCCTCCTCCCAACTGTTGCTGAAGTTAAGCTACAGCATATGTTCAAAACAAATTTTAAAAAGTAATCCATCCATACCGCCGGAAATACTCTCCCATGTGTACCCATGAATGAAAAGGACTATTGATGTATGATACATTTCAATTTGCTTCAGGAAAACAAGCCTTTGCTTAATTGCTTCCACACACTGAACTGTGCAGCGAGAATTCAAAGTCATCATATTAGCTGTGCTGGATGTTTGGTTCTGAACAAATGTTGTTACCGCCGTCCCCTGACACCTTATTTCTGCAGCTCGGAGCAAAAGTGGTCTGTGAACCCTGCAGGAAAACAACCGGTTGCGCATGACTGCCCTACGACTAGTAGTGTAAGACAGTTTCCGTGGTTACAGAGTGTGTGTAAGAGGCCGATAAGAGCAGGGGTTGGATCAAGCAGGAATAGGCATATAAGCCAAGGCAGTGATGGTGGATTCGCTGGTTTATCTGCCTTGTGTGCTTGTTGATACTTCATGTCTGTGTCCATCTGATACCATGCTCTAGTGTCTAAGGAAAGCCTTATAGCTAAGAGTTTTGCTTCACTGAGACTTGAAAAATACTCAAGTGCATAGGAGCGAAGCTGGTCTAGAAATAGACTCTGCATGTTCATGCAAACACATTCACACAGCCGTACTAACACTCGACTTTGCATGCCAAACTTCAGTTCATTTCCTGTAAAGTTTGGAAGTTATACACCTTTTTCCCCTCTTTTAGCCAAATGGCATGAACACAAACACAAACATTCACTCACACACTTGACCTCCATGCCAAATAGGGTGAAAACTGTGGCTGCCAAAAAGGTGGGGACATTTTTGTAGATCAAGCAACCACCAAACACAGCAACCTATAGAGCTGCTGGTCGAAGCTAAAACACAAAGATACGTGGAGCCTAATTAAATTTACGGATGCAATTAAAATGATTTAATCCCTAATAAACACACATGGTTCAGATATCCCACTGACTTTCTCTGACTACTAATTCTGTCCATTTGTTTCTAGTGATCTAGTTCGAGGCAGAATCTGGGTTTACGAGAACAGACGTGAGGCAGTACTCTCCAGGGATTATTGATTAAGTGACTTATTGATTGAAGGCTGCAGCCCAAAAGCTGGATATTGATTCTGTGTGTCCAGGGAATAGAGGCGAGGGCCATAAAGAGATTTTGTAATTTATAATAGCCTTACAGAGGTTAATAGAAAGTTGTATATAATGTGGTACCATCATCTGTGACGGGCTTTAGTGCTCATTATGTCAGAATTCACCACCTTAACAGTCAATCCAAAATCACAGCAGCAGCCCCTTGGAAGAGCAAGGACCAGCAAATTATCCTCAATTCAGAAAGAAAAATAAATGCCTTAAGGTTTGTATTTCAAAAATGCTGCGATTAGACACACTTCAATTTGTCAAATTAAACTCACGACTTACCCGACCAAAGTTGTAGAAGTGGCAGTGTTTTCATTCGGGAGCAAAATATGTCTCTCTCCTTGTCTAGGAGAGACAAGAAGGCAGCAGAGAGAAAGATTAGTCTAGATATGCCTTTGGCAGTAGACAGTAATGAGTTGGTGCTTTGTGTGATACATATAATAATGAATTATGGATGCATTCGTAAAAGAGCATTGATTGATTCCCACCAATGTGAAATAAAGCCTTCACAGTATCAGTTTAAAAATGGATGAACTTAGTTCTGTGACATCTGTTACAGATTTAGGGTGGTTGGAGGGAAGTAGAAATAAGGAACTTTTGAACTTGCCTAAGGTGCTCAGAAAAATAAACTGTGTATGTATGTACTCTTTTACATTTCATAGATTGTTTGACGCTTTTTTATCATGTCAATATAAGCACATTTGGCAGCAATTGATGATTATATGCTGCATGATATAAAAAATAGCGACTGGGATGCATGCTGGGATAGATTCCAGACCGATGACCCAAACTAGGAATTAGCAAGAAAAAATTCAAAAATTCAAATTTGTATCGATGTGAACTCATAACTGTTTCCTGGACACAAGGCATTAAATCAGTATTATTTACTACTAAGTGGATTACATACCATATTTCATACAGTATTAGATAATTAGATACATCATCAGCGAGGTAAATATGAGAAATACCTAGATTACATAGATTGCAACAGTGAGACAAACTACTTTGCGATTCATGAAATTGACTTTTTTACACTGATACAATAACTGATGGGCGACACCAATAAGATAACTGATAACTTTACAGTTTGTATTTTAAAAAGAAGTACCTAACCTGTAGTTCAGTTCAGTGCAAACCTGAGTCTAAGAAAGGCTCAGGTGTCATGAGCAAAGATGGATGATTTAATATCCCATAGCTTTAATGAGATGTGTTGTGTTAAAACTTGTATACTTTTTCCTGTCTTGCAGTCCACTATTGACTGATAGTTGATAATATAAATTTCCATTAATTGGGCCGACAATGTGTCAACACTATATCCTGTAGTACATCATGTACCCCTATCCAAAATGATCATAAAGTTGAGTTACCTTTAACCAATACAGTCTATAAACTGACAACAAAGTGTATCTAACATAAATAATGTATGTAATAATAATAACAATGGTGACAATAATACCAGTAAGGTAACACAGCAGACTGACACACATTTGCAAACTGAATGTGCTTAAGGTACACTTGACAATGTCTTGAACAACAGAATTTTTAGAAAATGCTGCCCTGTATCACTGTCCTTCATATGTGCTTACATTGTGCAAACTTCTCCCCTCACCTGTATCTCACCGCTCAGCGCCTCTAATCAGTTTTGACAGCTGTCCTTCCTCTGCCTTGCCCTACAAACACCCACAAACACACACACACACACACACACAAAACAAACATTACTGAGGAAGTGTAGCACCAGGGGCCTATCTCTCAAAGCAGTATCACTAATTAATTGGCAGGTTATCTGTAAAAACCCAACAGATCTTGCCTTAGGTCTACGCTCCAGATGAGATTTGAAGGTTCAAGTAAAGTTTAGTAAACATGTTTCATGAGACAGGTTTCAGGAATCCACAGACAGCAAAACAAAATATTGATTCTGCACAGCTATGACAGGCGGAAAGAGTTGCGGAAAAGTCAAGATCATCCGGAGAATCATCCAGAGGGCAAATAAGGAGCTGGGAGACGGACAGAATCAAATATCAACAGATAAAGGGGGAGAGAGAGAGAAGGAGATCCTAACTTACTCTGAAAAGAGCTGCTTTGACAGACTGGTGCTGAAGGACATTTCATCTTGAGACCAACAACTGACCCCATGCCGATAAAACAATGTTAAAACCAAGGCATTAGGTAAGTGCTTTCTGTCTGCTCGGCCTGGCTGCCAAAGCTTCCCCCTTCACTCTTGGCTGCCATCTGTGAGAGCTTGATGTTTCTCTGTGTTGCCAACTTCCCTGCACAGGCCTTTCTGAGCTGTGGAAACACAATTTAGGTAAACAAATTTAGTTCCTATTATGTGTCAAACTTTGTTTCACTACAATCCCGGGGTAGAGAAAGAACTAATCACAGTTCCTATTAGTAGCCTCGTATTGTATTTATACCGGGCGCTTATTATAATGAACTGCAAGTCAATGAGCCTTTTAATTGTCTTGTCTTGTCTGCAAGATGATGCTGTCTTTTGACGTCCAGCAGAGCTGAATGCAGTGAAATATTTCAAAAGAAGTCAGGTGACCACTTAACTTTGTGTCGTGTGGTTCGATAGAATAAGATAACTTATGGTTTGATGTGATCCTGCTGTTATGGATGTGGCAATGCAATTAGCGCTCTACATTCCAACTATAACTCCCCTCAAAATCTTACATCTGTTATGATTAAATGCCCTCTGAGGAACACAGTTATAGTTTTAATCGTTACATCAATATGGCTTAAGCGAGTCTCATGCCAAGGCAAATTTGATTTTGCCAGCGTATGTTTTCATCGAGTCATCCTTTCTGTTTATTGTCTAATAATAAATCTTCTGTGGTGACACTATAACAGCAATCCTCTTCGTGAGCTCAAATCTTTGGCAAAAACAGCATGATCATCCATATCGAATGAAGGCTGGAGGCTTACTTGGAATGTGGTTTATGGTTATTTATGGTGTGCCATTCAAATCAGAGTAACAGTCAACAATGCTTTGCCAAATACTGCTTGTGTGAAGCCCAGCTCAATAGCCTCTTTAGATCTCTCTACAGAGAACAGCTTGTTTTTTCCTCATCTCTGTCTCCCTCTCCAGACTTCTAATCCTGCTCCATTGTCTCTCAGTGCTGGTTTATGGAGGGTAAGGACGTGAACAGAAGGGGAAAGCAGACATCATAATTAGAAACTCCCCATTAACACCAGGAGTTCAAATTCACAATTTGTTTATACTTCCAGCTGAACCCTTTCCTGTATTGAGATAATAAACACGTCTTTGTTTGGCCCTGTAGCTGTCACTCACTTAGCTGTAATTTATTATAAATGTATTCATGACTGATAACATGCACGTCCTTTAACAGCACTTAATAACTCGCTGGGAAAATAGGATTTGCTTTTTTTATTATACAAACATTGCTTTTGTTCACTTTGTCTAATTCACCAAGGAAACCATGAGAGTTTAATCTCATCTCATCCTCAGGCTGCAGATATAGAACAAATCACAATGTTTGTTTACAGTAACATCTGCGTAGAAAACCCCTGCATCACACATTAGCTCACATACAATTTTATAGTCTTTATTGGTTGTGAATGCAGGAGGCATTCACAACATATGTTCTTCTACGCACGGAATTCTTTATTTTTATTTTTTTTATTATTATATCTTCCGGGTCAGAAAGTTTGGCCCTTAACTCCTTCAACATTTTTCAACGTATTCACTCCATTCAAAAACCAAAATATTCATCTCAATTGGGAATCGACCGCGTCTATTTTTCTCATTCATATCATTCATAGTTTCCGAGATATTCAGCGTTTTCCGGCCATTTTTTCCCATTCAAGCAGATTACGGAATGTTCAAAAAATCCCACATTTCACACTTTTTCAAGCATTTTCAAAACTCATCTAGTCATTCACACTTCAAGATAGAAACTCCATTCAAACTCTGAAATATTCCACTATTTGTCTACATTCAAGCCTGTATTCATCTTTCTCACAGCATTCATACTTTTTGCACAGTCGCAGTTCAAACATCGGTAACGTTTCAGATTTTTGCATTGGTGTGTATTGGGTGGATCACACTTTTTCAAGCATTTTCAAAGCTCAGCTAATCATTCACACTTCCAGATAGAAACTCCATTCAAACTTTGAAATATTCAACTATTTGTCTACATTCAAGCCTGTATTCATCTTTCTCACAGCATTCATACTTTTTGCACAGTCGCAGTTCAAACATCGGTAACTTTTCAGGCACTTTCAGATTTTTGCATTGGTGTGTATGGGGTGGAATGTTGAGAGCCAGAGTGGAGGAGCCAACTGACAGAGTGGGGAGCACCTCAAAAAAATTCAGAAAATCTCGTCTTCAACTCGCGCTTGCATCCACAATTTTCACTCCAGCAGAAAAATAACCACATCAGCTTGTAGGAAAATTCGTGCCGGTCGCTAGAGTGGTTCTCTGGAGCCAATCGGACAAAAACTCTTGGCTCAGTGGGCGTTTAACTGAAAGCAACACCGACCAACTGCCGCATCAAGTCCCATGTAATTGATAGGAAAAATATCTGGAGGCAGGCAAACACATCCACTTTTCTGAACTGCTCCACAAGACACATTTTTGACCACACACACACAAAAATGTCACTAAATGTTGACAAGACTCTCATAGTTTCGACCATATCATTATTTGAGTGATAGCAGTTACTGTTTTGGAGGGAGAAGCATGTTAATGTGAGGTGAACCTCAGCAGAAATCACTATTAAATCAACTCCCACAGTCCGTTGCCGCGACCACCCTGGTTACCGTCACTGTGGCAACCGAGATAGAGAGACAGATTTATCAATGAGTCAGTTTACTACACCCAGTGTATTACAGACTATATTTCCCAACATTTCAACTATATTTAACTATTATCTTTTCATTCTTTCAAGCCAGAATCTCCATCTAAATATTGAAATGTTCCCAATCATTGACACATTGACATTTATTTAACGTTTCAGTCCCATTCAGAGTATTTGATCCATTCTCACTGTAACATCTCTTCATACTCCTGTTTGGCTCACAGCTTATATTCTATTTTTAATCCTTCATTCTCACCCAACTATTAGGAAGCTTCATTGTCTTCAGACGAGACTTCAAATAAATTCAAGCCACCAATTCAGTTTGGCCTTAGCTTTTCAACAAACCCTAAATTATTTCACAGTTTTTAGATATTCTGGACATTATTCAAAGTTTTCAAAGCCAGCAGTCCGCATTTGGCGTCAGCTCTTCAAAAACCTTAAAATATTCAACATATTTCATATATACTGGACATTATTCAAAGTTTTCAACGTCAGCAATCCGCATTTGGCGTCAGCTCTTCAAAAACCTTAAAATATTCAACATATTTCATATATACTGGACATTATTCAAAGTTTTCAACACCAGCAATCCGCATTTGGCGTCAGCTTCTCAGCAGGGTGCATTCACAACCGCAAGTTCTTCAGGACTTGCCTTCTCTAGTTAATGAAGCTATTTCAAAGTGCATCCATCTAAGTCAGCTAAAAAGGCCTGTTCAATGCTGTCATAGCTTATTAATAAGAAAAACTTTCACTAACGTTAGCGTGGACACCTAATTTAGTTATTTGGCTACAGACAAGTAAAATTACAGCTTAAGTTAGACCAAACTAGCTAGTTAGTCTGAGATGCACTGTTGAGGAGATGCTGGTAAAGCAACACAGTACATGAAATAAGCACAGTAGAAACATCAGATAGTTCGGACCACAATGTTTTACTAAATATCTTTAAATCTTACAGTTGCAGCTGAAATAGTGACACAAATAAACAACTTTGCTGATCTCCACAGTGCAAATCAGTGGCCAGTTTTCTACTGGGAAGTAACTCACAGTGATTCAGTCAATAGACATTATTGTTATCACAACTTTTGCATTGATGATTACATTTTAATCCAAGAAATAATCACTGTGTTTAAACAGAAGACATTCTCTTAAAGTCCGATGTGGAAAATGTTTGTGTCACAACACAGGTATTGAAACTCTGAGTAATGGTTGTGCTCTTGTGTCTGGATTATGAAGTGTTTTTCAAAGAAGTTTTGTTTTGTTCTTCACAGGCTGAGATCAAGTCTGGTCAATTTGTTACAATAAATACAATATATTGATGTTCTTCAAATAAAACCACAAAAAAGCACTGTATGTCTTGTGGTTGCCTACCAGTACACAAAATCAAGACAATAAAGTAATATTTTTTATACATACAAGCGCAGTTTCTTGTGCATAATGTACACAAGAAAAGACAACCGGAATGGCTGTTGTTTGTGGTTAAAGGGGCAATATGTATTTTTGGTGAGGAAATTCACATTAAGAATTTGAATTAGGTAATAACACAAACTCAGAAAAATGTTTCTTTTCCATAACTGAATACACAAGCTGTTCTCAGAGGAAAATAATTTCCCCAGAACACTGTTTGAAGGTAGAGAGGTGGCAGGGTGCCAAATACAAACACAGGAAAATAATATGAAATTGTGTTGTCCTTTAAGGTCAGTTTGTTTATTCAGTTTATTCAGTCATGAAAACAAACTTTGTATATTGAGTGTTTTTAGGCACAAAGAAATAAGTCAATGAAGATCTTTCTCTTGTGATTAAAATTCCTTCCCCAAATTTATGTAGTGCACCTTGAAGTGTCAAGGAAAGGCAGATAAGCAAAAACAAACAAAAGAAAAGAGAATAAAGAAGCTTAAAGATCGACTTCAATGCACATACAATGGAATATAATTGATAGGTTTAAATATTGCAAATTTCTACAGGGTTATCAAACAACCTGACAAGTTTCTGAAGTGAGTGGATCAGCCATGACTCCAATGTGGCAAATCATCAAAGCTAATGTGACATTTAGACACAGACTATCCCTGTATCTGCTCAAGTTTGTGATTTTTTTTTATTTAAGTTCAATTTTAGCATTCTTACCACATGGCGACAGGAAGAAAACTACACTTGAACAGCTTTTATTGGGTGTCACTTGTTCTGAAATCTAGTGTTAGCTTACCTTAGCTCTCAAGGGAAACTGACTCCAATGTGGCTAATTATCAAAGCTAATGTGGCATTTAGGCACAGACTCTATCACTGTACCTGCTCAGGTTTGTGTATTTTTTTTTATTTCAGTCAAATTTTAGCATTCTGAACACATGGTGACACGAAGAAAGCTGTACCTGAACAGCTTTTATTGGGTGTCATTTGTTCTGAAATGTCCTGTTAGCTTACCTCAGCTCTCACAGGGAACAGACTTGAATGTGGCTAATTATCAAAGCAAATGTGGTATTTAGGCACAGACTCTATCCCTGTACCTGCTCAGGTTTGTGTATTTTTTTTAATTTCAGTTCAATTTTAGCATTCTGAACACATGGTGAAACAAAGAAAACTGCACTTGAACCACTTTTGTAAGGTGTCATTTGTTGTGAAATGTAATGTTAGCTTAACTTAGCTCTCACAGGAAACTGACTCCAATGTGGCTAATTATCAAAGCTAATGTGACATTTAGGCACAGACTCTATCGCTGTATTTGCTCAGGTTTGTATATTTTTTATTTCAGTTAGATTTTAGCATTCTGAACACATGGTGACACGAAGAAAACTGCACTTGAACAGCTTTTATTGGGTGTAATTTGTCCTGAAATGTCGTGTTAGCTTGCCTCAGCTCTCAAGGGAAACTGACTCCAATGTGGCTAATTATCGAAGCTAATATGACATTTAGGCACAAACTTTATCACTGTATTTGCTCAGGTTTATATATTTTTTATTTCAGTCAAATTTTAGCATTCTGAACACATAGTGACACGAAGAAAACTGCACTTGAACAGCTTTTATCGGGTGTCATTTATTGTGAAGTGTAATGTTAGCTTACCTGAGCTCTCACAGGAAATGTGGCTAATTATCAAAGCTAATTATCAAAGCTAATGTGGTATTTAGACACATACTATCCCTGTATCTGCTCGGGTTTATATATTTTTTTATTTCAGTAACATTTTAGCATTCTTAACACGGAGAAAACTGCACTTGAACAGCTTTTATTGGGTGTCATTTGTCCTGAAATGTCGTGTTAGCTTACCTTAGCTCTCACAGGAAGCCATTTTGCTAACGTTAACTGACAGAACCTTCACCCTGATTGGCTGACTCAGGTAAGGAGCCTACAGTTGCGCAGCTGGGGGGTAATTAACACTTAATGACCGCTCATCATTAGCCACATACCTGAAACTCATGCTAATACTACTTATTTGCATTAACATTACAACTGTGAGCACTCTACCCGCCTCTAGTGTGGGAGTTTCACTCTTCGTTGCTCTTGACAGGCGGCAGGTTTTCTCTCTCCCACCTCTGCGTGTCTCTGCCGCTCACACACACACACACACACACACACACACAGGAGACTACAAGCAGGAAGTAGAAGAAAAAACAGACAGCAGCGGATAAAAATAAGGAAGTGAACGCCGTCGGAACCGAGCTGGAGCTCCTTCTACTGCTGTAAAGTGAAAGCAGATCAGACGTACAGCTCAGTAAATAGCAATTCAGGGCACGACGGCAGTGCTAAGGAAGTTAGCCGTCAAGCTAATTCCTCCACAAGACTCCACGTTATCTCAGAAACAAGCACTAGACAGGAAACAAAACACAGAAGGGGGGAGGAAGACACAGACGAGTAAGTACACTGCAGTGAGCTGCAAACTGGTAAGCCCCACAGGATGAGGGAAGAAAAGCTTGTGTGAATGTGTGAGTCAGACAGAGAAATGGCAGAGAGGTGTAAGGGGAGAAGAAGAAGAAGAAGGAGATGAGGAGGAAGAGGAGGAGGAGGGGGGAGGCTTTCTGTGCGTTACAGCACTTTTTCTACCGGTTGTTGTTTGTGTCAGCAGTGGAAGAGAGTACACAAACACAGCTCAGGAGGGCAATGCTCCGAGGAGAAAGGGAAAAGTCAAGAGAAAAATAAAATGGTTGCTTTTTTTGTGTGTGTGTGTATGCAGCTCTCTTCACTCCTGCAGAGTGGTGCTGAAAAAAAAGAGGAGGTCTTGAGAGGGGTTTTAGGTACACAAAGCAACAAAAAGGTCAGGGCCTGATGCCGTACAGAGGGAGGTGAGGAGAAGGTGAGCGTGTGTGTGTTGTGGTCATGCAGCGGGTAAACAAAGCCAGGGTGTTTGCACACAGACAGTTCAGTGATTGCGGTTGGGGTCTTCCTGTTTGGTGCCCTTGAGTAGTTTGTGTGATGTTGCTGCTTTGGATGTTGTTTCCTGTGGACTTTGGCTCCCTCCATACATCATCTGTTGTTGGGAATATTATATCAGAGGGGGATTAGTCCTGGGGTTCTTGGACTTTCCCCCTGTGCAAATATGAGAGCTGTTCACAGAAGGTCACAGCTATTAATAACCTGTCCTAAACTCTGTGTCTCCTATAAGACTTACTCCTCATATCCCCCGAATTACCATCAGCCACCATGGACCACCAAGGGGAACCCCAGGAAGGAGCCGTGGGGCTGAAACACGAGGAGCTGCCGCAGATGGATGGGTCATGTGATGCGTGCGAGCCTGACGAGGCCCAACCAGCCACCCAAGTGTGCCACTCCTGCAGCTTCGCCTTCTGCCCCGTCCACGCTGACAGACATGCCAGCAGCACACATCACCCGCTAATGCCTTATAACCACGAGGAGACACAAGCTAATGGACTTGGCACCGACAGAGACTCTAGAGTTGGAGATGGAGCTGAGGATGAGGCCGGTGCACAGAGGGCAGCTGGAGTGGGCGCTAATCAGGGGATGGAACAGCTTGGGGTGGCTAATGCAAATGTGAGTGGTGATGCTGAAGGAGCGGCGAACGGTCTGCAGCTGGAGGCCGAGCCGGGTGACGGAGCAGAGGGTGCAGAAGCAGGGCAGGAGGCCATGGCTGCCGGAGAGGCTGGGAAGAGGGACACTGTCACTGTAGAGAGACTGCGCTGCAAGGAGCACGGACAGGAAGGCTCCCTCTACTGCAAACCAGACGAGAAGATAATATGTGTGGTGTGCGCCGTGCAGGGTGAGCACCGTGAGCATGAAATCATCACCCTGCACGAGGCCTACGTGTGGCAGAAGGTGAGTCACACGCTCAGAGCAAGACAGGTTTATATCTGTTAGTACAGCACTGTGTGATCCGCTGTATGCCTGCTACTGTACTTGATCATAATGGCGTGCTCCACATCTGCAGCTCCATAATGTATAATGTAATGTATGCAGACCGTGGCCTCTCTGGTTTGCATTTCTAATTCAGTATTAAGTAGTATGCCAATAGCTGGAGGCCCTGTAGTCTTTAAGTCAACTCACGAGGGCCCTGTGTAATATTTAAACGTAACAATGTCTCATGATCACCCACATGCCATCTTTTATGAATTGATTCACTTTTACAGTTCAATAAATAATTTCCGTGAAGACTGTGAAATGGGAATTAAACGTTATAAATAACCCTAACGTCCATTTGTGTTGGCACCAATTACGGCTTGACCCTTCCTCCATTTCCCAGATGGCCTTTTTGCTTCAGGTCGGTTTAATAGGCCCAGTCGTTCAGTGCGGCATCACAGTCTGCCCAGTAAGCTGTGTTAATGCTGTGCTGGATTTTTGAGAAAAGCTCAGACTACGGACATGCTACCATCACTACGGGCCCAGTACTGCAGTATATAGTGTTCGTGATGATTATGTTACCGTTTAGAGTCGGATGTTATCAGCACACTGAACACATCCAGACTGTGTTATTGCACAGAGGACCAATTAACAAGTTGTGATAGCATCAAAAACCAGGACTTAGCTTTGGATTAATATTTTTGAAAAAGTCAAGGGTTTTGTTTGTGAACGCTAGAATAAAAAACGACACAGAAAAGCAAGCACAGCGAGAGCCTCAATTTGAAAATTGTCACAAAGCCGGTGCGTTTAGCTACAGCAGTAATGACCCTCATGTTGTGCTGGCAGTAATATACAGAGTTAAGTCCTCTGCCCCATGGCTGTACGTCAGAAAAAACGAACTAGAGCAGCACACTTCACTGGCTTCCTCTTACATCATGGCCACATATGGATTGATGAGAGACAAAGGGGGTCACACACACACGCACAGCCTAAAGCCACATTATTTACTCTAAACTTACTCGGAGCTTTTATCCTGCTTTTTGTGTCAGTGTATTCATGTGAAAGAACGCTTTATCTACCGCAGTAGTGATATGATTTCCTGTCACGGTGCATTGCACTCAGTATGGACCATGTCAAACTATAAGTGTAGCCTGTGATGGACATGGTGAGTTGTCAAGGATGTACCGTGCCTTATTCTTGCAGACTAAAATCTTCTAAAAGCAAAATCAATCCAAACATATTGTCATATTATCAGTGATGAGAAGTTTTTGTCAACGTGCCCAGTAACAGCTTATTAATAAATAAATAACTAGCTAACTTGGTGTTTCTATTTTTTCTATATTGTAGAGCAGGCAGGGGTATGACCTGCTGGGCTGCACACAACAGATGGCTGAAAAGATCAAAACCAAGTGGACCAACCCTGAGGTGAGTGAAAACTCCTGCATGCAGATCACTGAGCCGAGTGCTAATACTAATTAAACGGTAATGGCCATTTTTAGAAAACTTCTCCCCAAAGATTTGCTCTCAACTGTTCTCATTTAGTAATGAGCTCCAACTAACTCTTATCCAGTGAAATGAGAATTTCTCTGCAGCTATAAAAACTGGATTTGACCTCGCAAGCTGATTTTCCTTCAAAGATGTCTGTCAGTGCAGTTTAAAGATGTCAAAATTCACTTCTAGCAATTAAAGCAAACATATTCTGCAAACAGCACATAACATGAATATAGATGGTTGATGGTGATGGTCAAAGGGACAGTACACATGTATAACATAATCAATGCACTTTGTTTTGTTGCATCTTAATATAATGATCCATCGTTATAGAATAAACTCAAGTTGCTTCAAGGTTTGTTCCTCCAAGGAACATGCTAGTCTACTTTCAGTGCTATCTCCTCCATAATTAGGCCAAGCAGTCTCAGACAGCCTGTCAAATTAACCCTGCAGACCCTGCAGGTCCAATTTTATATTTCACATGCAGTCCTATATTTCAGTTGCCCCAGTCCATGATTAATAACTACCTAGTCCAGTAAGGGTTGCTCACAATCTGATTTTCGTCCTTAGCATAATTTAAAAAACTAAGAGTACTTTTTTCTAATAGCATGGTTTCAAGCCATCGGGAGCCACAACAGAACGCAGAAAAGAAACCATTACTCATTTCTAATTCAGTGGGTACAGCAGTAAGCACTGCAGCAATAAAGACACTGCAGCGGTGGAGTCACAGCAGTCTAGAATGAGATAAAGAGGGATTAGAGAGAGATTATGTCATAAAGACATTGGGTTGTAAACATGAGAGCCAATTATTTCAATCCATATATTTATCATGCCGCCCCTGTTCACAGATCATAGATCTGGGCTATTTGGATTCTGCAGATATAATTCAGCTTGAAGCGTGTGATGCCATCATTGTGTACTGAGTCATGTCACTTTCAGTCTTCAGATGATGTCACTGTTTTGACTCAGCACTCTCGTCCGACGTCAGAGGTCAGATCTTCAAAGTGACTGTGAATTATGCATTCTTGTGTGTAAAACGGAGAGAAATGCTGAATACAGAATGAGCTTCTAGCTGTTTTAAATCCCTCTTTGAACTTTATTTCACCTCATTGAAAAAACTCTTGTTTAATTTAGGAGTGAATGTAGTGTAATATATAGATAACCAGCAGGACTTCGTTAAAAAAACAAAACGGATGTGTAGTGCGTGAGTGTACCCTCATAATGATGATTCAACACCAGGATTCAGTAAGTTAGTATTTATTCTTTTGTATTTATTGTATTAACTGTTGTATTTGACCTTCTCACAGTGTACAGACATTTCTCTTTTTCTGCTCCCTCATCATATCTTTCACATACCCCCCTATATATACGCGGCCACACACTGAAATAATAACCACAAACTTATTTCAACCTTTATGTCCAACCTTCACGGAGTTGCCGTCTGAGAAGCAGGTTGCATTTCGCACACCATCACCTCTCCCTGGATATAAACCAAAACAAAAGCTGCAAACTGAATTTTCATGACAAGTCAACCTTGAAAACAGTGGCTGTAGTTCCATTACAGATGCCATAGTGGGGGCATGTTCTGCCACAGACAGTTAGGCGTTGTGCATTGAGAGATGTAACAGTGAGCGGCGGGATCCAGGATGTAGGTCTCAGCCATGGTCTCACCATTAATGGCGGCTGCACCTGCTCCCTCAATTACTCCCTGCACTGCCTGTTCTGCCTTATTTTCTGCTCAAAGTAGTGTCTGAACCCAATCGGAGAGCAGTGGCACACAGGAGCTTCTCTCAGTACCTGCAGAGGTGTGACCCAAGCACAGTGGCACAATGTAGAAGGTTAATTTGACTGGCCTGCGAGAGGTAACACTTTTTGCTGGCAGCCGGCACCCCACCCGAGTTCATGTCTATTATCATACTGAAATATCAATGCTGCCCCAAGGACTTCCTGGACATTTAGTATTGCGCTGTTCCGTTGTAGAGGTGCAGCGTGCCCTGCGAAAAGCACTTACCTGCTCGCTCACAGGGCACTGGGTTAGAGACCATAATGTGGATTTGTCGGTGTGTCCTCTCTGCACTCTCAAATGTCAGCGTGTCTTAATATGCATGACAGGCAACCATCATAGTGGCTGCTCCTGGTGAGGAAAGTTGTGTGTGCATGTGTGTGTGGGCGTGTGAGACACAGAGGCTAAAAGAGAAGGCGATAGACAGAAGTCGGTGGAGGAGGTGAAATTGCATGGTGAAGGACTTTAGAGCGAAAGAGGTGCCAGTGAGGAGGTGAAAGGTGAATGCAAAGATTTAACCCTCAGCTGGTGTTAAATCTAGCCTGCTTAATTATGTGCTGTGCCGCAGGTGGGGGGAATTTAATCTCTCAAAGCTCATATCTCCTCTCACCACAGGGGAATGGAATATAATGCAAAAAAACAGAGATGAGTCTGCATACATATTAATGGATGACCAGAGGCTAAACGTTACATGAGGGGCCTAGATGACTGACTGTCAGTCAGCCAGTCAGCTTGTCGTCAAAGAGCTGGAAAATGATAGGGAAAGCATGATGTGGCGGCGGGCCAGGACAGCAGGTAGCCGGGGTATTTACCTCACTCTCATGTTTTATTTACTCACTTTCTGCCGTGCAGGGTGTCTTTCTCGGGCACCCAGAGACAGAGAGAGAGAGAGTAGTCCGATATCTGGAAGCAACATAAGCCCAGTCACAAATGCGTATATGTGTGTGTAGCGGCTACATCCATTTTCCCTGCCTCATAAAATCTACAAGAGCAGCAGACACATTAAAGCTGTCTTAGGGAGCCGAGGCTGAGGAACAGACGGCAGAGGCATGAAAAGACTTGGCTGCTGCTGTTAGGTTTATTCATCTTGCTTTTTTCTTGTCCTTCTCTACCTCATCCTTTACTTCCCCCCCCCTACTCTTCCTCTCGCTACCTCTTCCCCCTCTCCCATTGCTCTTTAAGGCTGTCATTCCCTTTCTATCGCTACTCACGGCATTTTAATTGAATTACTCGGTATCATTCCCCAGAAAGTTGCTTGGCTGACATTGCTTCTCTCAAAACCAATAAAAAGGTTCTGGATATTGAAACTCTGCTGTTATAAAACCAAAGGCCGTCTGTCTGATTTTTCCTCTCCCTCTTTTTAACTTCCCTTGCCTCCCCACTTTATATTACTTTATATGACTTTTTGAAGAGGAGCTGGTGTTTTTCAAATTAACTTTCTATGTATTGCTGTGTTGTTTTAGAGGCTAAATTGGAGAATCTAATTTCTGGAAGAGATAAGAGAGAGCCCGAGAGAGAAAGAGAGAGAGAGAGAAAGAGAGAGCTTAGTGTTCACTTGGAACCGGGCCACTATTGCCAAGGGCAAGGACAGTTCAAATCCATTTACTCCTAATGTTCTATTAATGCTTTTTAGGCCTGTTTAAAAGAGCATCACACAAAACAGACCTCAGAACCAGCAGCAGGGCCGGCTCTGATTCAGTAGTGAGAACATTTAAAGAAAGTTAACCATTTGAACTCGAGTGCATCACCAAAGCATCATAGTTAGATACAAAAGTTTTCATCTCTACATGCTGAAAAAATATGTCCTGCATCTGCATTTTTCATCATTTGGCTAAAGCTGCGGGATGCCTCATTTTGGGGAAATATTCAAGGCGGCACTGTTTTATGAGCCAGTCCATTCTCGATGTCCCGAGCGTCATACTGTCGTGTAATTCTCAGACACCAAAAAATAACCTTTTTAGTGTCTGTTGAAACTTTGGGACTTAACTGGAAATTAAATTGCTTTTGCAATGAAAGACCCCCTGAGCGGTTGAAGAGGTCCAAATTAAACGCTGAGGCTACTCTGATATTTGTTGTGAGCTGTTTTCAGTTCGCTTTTGTTTTCCATTTTAGTGTGTCCTGATGTCTCACCAAAGTAACGCGACGCGCAGCTTTTTGTTGTTGTTTTTTAACACTGATATATTTTCATTCCCAGGGGCTTTGCTTCTGTTTCCGCAGTCTTTTTTCGCAACAGCACTAATGAGTAGCACAACCTTTTTTGTAGCCAGTCACACAAGCACACTAGTGTGTGAAGTTAATTCTATTTGAGTGTCTTGCTATATTGTAATCACATGAAGTGTTAGAGGAATGTCTGAGAGGTTTTTCTAATTATAGAGAGACACAGATCCCAGAAACATTTTCAGTCACAGTGAGATTTTTGCATGTGGAATTTCAACTTTAAGTCTTATCTCACTTATATTGTCCATGAAGTAATGAAGGAAAAGTTCAAGCTGGCATCAACTTGGTCAAGTCTGAACTGACCTTTTTAGTCCTTCCTTTGCTTGCGTTACCATCATTTCTGAATTTCTCAGATAACAAAGATTTGTAATAATGCAAAGCAAGTTTAAAACCATGACTTAAAATAATTTAGCTTCCCTTATCTGCTTCCCTACTGTCCTACCTTTTGCTCGACAAAGAAATTAGCTTTTTTAATCTGCTCGCCAGATGTCCTGCCTCTGCCTGTGCTCTCTGTCTCATCCGCTGTCCTTACTCTCACCCTGCCCTTGTAAGCAGTGTGCTGCCGTCTCTCCCGAGGCCTCATTTCATGGCCTCAGCTCGCAGTAATGCAAATGAAGATTAGTGTGCATGAATGCTCCTTCCTTGCAAGCTCTGTCACCGAGTGAAAGGTCCAAGGGCAGAGGGCTCCTGCTTCACAAACACAAAGAGCACTGATCCCAGACTCCCATCTGCCGCCAAGGCCACAGGAGCTCGGCGAGAGAGCGGTCGGCTCTGTGGAGGTCCTGGAGATTGTGAGATGCGGTGATGGAATGTGTCAGATCGATGACAGATAAGATGCTAAAAGCGATAAGATTTATGGATCAATTCTGTCAGCTCTATTCATGTTGTAGCTTTGTTCTTGGATGGCATTGTTCTTCATGATTTATGCTGACTGCTCGCTACCATTCTCTGAAACTTCTTGTGACCACAAAAGAGCAAAATATACAGTGTGTGTAATATTCTGTCATGTGAGCTCAAATGAAATATTTCTTCAACATATTTGAAGTTAGCCTATTATACTTATGATGACCAGCGATCACTATGGTCAGTAACAGCATCATGGTGAATCCTAAAACATAATGTAACAGCGGCACAAGTAGTGAAGAGATATGAAGTCAGCTAACCGACACAGTGCTACACTGCAATACACATATATGTAACGTTTGATGATGTTAGAAAGCATGCTGTGTAATATTAGCTGACATTAGTCACCACGAGCTCCAGGTCATGTATTCATCTTCATCCTCGATACAAAGATTGTTTCATTTCCTTTTCAAATAAATGGCTAAAATTTCATTCTTTATTTTATTATCCATGGTAATGGCTGAATGCTAAAGCTATGCCTGACATGGCATTAACTAATGAAGCAATCACTGCCAGTACTGCTAGCTGTTTAATAAATTCATAGATGTTAATGAAAACTTTGACAGACAGATGTATTCCATTTGGATAACTGATAATAAATGAAAATGCCCAACAGATGTCCAAATTGAAAGGATTACTCAGATTTGCACAGGAATTGGACTTGAATATTAAATGTGTTGATCCATCACGGTGTCCATGACACCTAAATCAGAGCCAACTTGGAGGACGATGCCTGAGACGTCACAGCATGAGCAACAGCTTGAGCATTAAATTTTTTGTCCCGGTACAAAACGAAGTAGTAAATGCCTTGTCATTTCTTAATGTGCGTTTTAAGTGCTCACTGCTCACGTTTTAAATGATGAGGCTTCGAGTAGATTTAATCAGCAGATATTGTAATTTAGTAGGATTTATTGTATTTGAGCACTTCCCACTATTGCTTTGTGCAACGGCTAAGAGCTTCCAGAGGCATAAGAAGATAGATTTGGAAAATAAAGCCTCAGTCTCTCCACATTCACAGATGTTTTTCCGGACAAGGAGGGGAACATGTTGCCAGTCCAAGGCAGTTGCAGTTTATTGTTCCTAATTCATCAGACATGCTTTCAGGCCATTGATTTTGGTGGGACTAAAACAAAAAACGACTCTTTGCTTTCCAATTAGATGTTAACTAAGTCTCCCTGTCTGATTCAGAATGAACAATGTGCTGATTTTTTCTCTGCTCATACAAAGAAAATAAATTAAAACTGTTACTTTTTTGCGCTTGGTTTAATGGGCAATTTGGAGAATCTGATTGCTTGTGCAAGAATGGCAAATGCACGATAAAACTTTGGGTCCCTGGGGGTCGTGGCTCTGCCAACCTCAGTAAAGACTGATGATTCCTTGCTCCACTGGAGAGAGGGAGGCTGAGGGGAAACAAGACAAAATAGATGGCAAGGAAGAGGGTGAAGTTCTCCTCAAGGGCAGAGGAAAAACTAAGCAGCTATGTTCACTGATTGAAGCGATTTATAACATATTCAGGACCACAGATCATGACAAGGGACTTTGGGGTGTTTTACCTCATGACATGATCTGCGTTGCAGGTGGAGCCATCTCAGTGGGACGGATTGCAGGGAGGCATCTTGTTTATTGAGGTGTTTTAACGTAATGAGTCATAGCTAAAGAGAGCCTCATCGGGGGAACTGGGAAAAGAATTAAAGAAGGTATCTCAGCGAGGAAGCTCAGTTGGCCTGAAAGCCAAACAGATGGCTTGCTGTGGTAGAAGGAGCCTCTGAGGTCTCTATCTACAGATGGGATGCATGAAGTTTGCCTCTAGGGGAGCTGATTCATGCTATCAATTAGCTACTGCATGACTGAGACCAGTGGGCTTATTAAAGTAATATTCACATGTCAATGTAAAAGATGGAAATATCTGTCTGCTCTCTTATTTTGGTCATTCAGTATGTTTCTCTGTTTCGCCTCTGGACATTCAGACGGTTTGATGTCTGTCTCTATCAGTGCTTCTCTGTTTTATGACTTCATCTCAATGATTAATGCCTACAGTGACGTACTTCATGCAGGTTCATTTGAAATGGCAGCCCAGTATCTCTTTCCATCTAGGTATCTAGCAGACTTCCTTAACGTCATTCCTTCACTCAAGCTCTCTCCCTCTCTGTGTCCTGTACCTCAACATATCCTAGATGTCCACTGAGGAGCTAGAGGAATATGTGAACATCCAGTTCGATGAGCTCCGCAGATTGGTGCGCCTGGAGGAGAAGAGGACCCTTCACCTGGTAGACCTCAAAGAGGCGTTCCTGACAGCATCGGCTGCTGAGAAAATTGCAGAGATCAGTGTCGAGACTGAGCGCCTACAGGAAGAGATGGCCAACATCACAAACCAGCTGTGCCTGTTGGAACAGGCAGAGGCAGGAGGTCCTGCAATGGTCGCAGAGGCGCTCGTAGCAGCGCCCGGACCAAACCGCAGATTGCAGGTGAGAAGAACCTTCCTTCCTCGTTATCCTTAAAGGACTATTGCACATCAGACGTGTTACTCGTATGCTATCTCGGGCCCCTCTCACAGTTTTGGTGAGGATGACTGAGCATGAGCAAAGTTAATGGAAGTCAGTTCATCTGTTTATTTTGATTATGAAGCTTTGCAATATGCTATGTTTATAAAGTGGCAAGAAGTCACACAGTAAGAAAAAAATAAATCATTTGAATAAAAAATGTTGATACATCACGTAGCCCTCTGAATTACATCAAATTGAATGCTGAGGTACCAATAGATTTCCACCCCTATAGCTTGTGCTGGTAGAAAGCCTGTTTATAATGTCACAGAAGTCTAGTGTGACTCACGTTCAGCATGCCATCATTTATTTAATGTGATGTTTTCAGCTTTCTGACAATCTAAGTTTAGTTTTTTAAACTCGCCTATGTGATCTAGTCTGACCAATTTCACTGAGATCCACTTAATTCTGAGCTGTAAGTTGGTTTAAAACTTGCCACAAAAAACTTAATTTGACATATCAGTCTTAGCTTGTTGTTAACATTTTTATTGAGACTTGAAAGCGATTCCCACAATGAATGAAAAGCCAATGCATTAGATCTGGAGGCCACATCACATCTCAAGGCCTGCTCAAAGCACTTTGAAACAACCTCAGCAAACAGGGTCAATGATTAATTAATCTGAACTTTAAACACAGAGGTCCAGTGCCAGCGTTGTTACTAAGGGCAGCCTTGTAAACTGTGAGTGCCCACTGTCTTGTCAATAAACAATTACAAACAATTTGCCAGCCAGCACAAAGCTCTTATGTTGCAGATTGCATGTAGCCACCTTTACACTGCATTCTTCACAGAGTTATTAGTGATATTTTATGGGATAGTCAGCAATGGCACCTCAGCTTGTCTTCATCTGCTTCTGATGTGGCCTAGCTGAAAAATCCTTGCAGCCATAGAGGCTTGATCTCACACCTTAAACATAAAAGATTATCCTTTTAATGACTGTGGCACCTGCTGCATAGTCATTATGATCAAATGAATGTGGTAAACAGGTGCCACCGTACACAGTTTTGTTCCAAATGAGCGGTGAGGCTGGCTGTTCTTATCCACGGCATACGTTGTGTTCTTGTAGAGAACTGTAGTTTTGCTTACAGTCAGCTGTGTCAGTATGATACAGGTAATAAGGTGCAAATAAATCCTGAGCGGTTGGCTGATGAGGCATAAGTGTAACTATGTTTGTCCTCTGGATACACTATTTGTCATTAACACAGCAGCTGTCTCCTCTTCTCTTACATGCCAGCCCCTTAGTCAAAATAATGTGTTTGCACCTGAGCATGTGTGCAGTTATACTGTATAATTTATAAGCATACTGTGCATAAACACTGCCAGAAGTGCAACACATGTCACTTGAGATTCTGCAGGGCTTCACTTCCTCATCCCTCATTTGAACATTGAAGAGCAGGCTGTTAACGCTTATAGGTCCCAAATTACAATATCCCATTGGTCCATTTGTCACTCTCCATACTTTAGTCAACATAGTCAGGAAAAGAGCCTTGAGTGTTCCCTGGCGGTGCTGTGTAGGGCCTGGGAGACTGCTGTAATGGTGGAAGCTGATGTGCAGATTGCTTTTCCTAGCTGAGAAATTAATCCATGGTGGGCCAAGTTCATTAAGGCCCTAATTGAATGCCAATGGTTACCCTGTTTATTCTCATGTGTTAGTTACTGCTGGAGTGAGTAATGGGCTGTGTTATTTGTAAATATATGGTCACAGGAGAGGTGTGTATATGTGTGTGTAGGTCTAGAGAGGGGGCTTATGCAGCACTTTACAGTACTTAGCCAGCAATGATGCATCTTATTGTGTTTATGTGGATACACACAATAAGTTGCACCTGAAACCAGCAACGTCTGCAGCAGTTTTTGTCTTTGGTACGGCATTGGAGATGCGTAGAGCCTCATGGATCCGAAGAATAACTGACTCAAACATCAACTCTCCGACTTGCTCACTCACTCTCCCACTGCTCTTCCGTCTGCCTCGTAAAGGCAGCGTCTCCAGATGGCACATCGAACTACAATCATTCACTTGCCTCTTTTCTGCATTTCGCAAGTGTTAGCTTGGAAGACATGAGCATGGAGTGAAAGATTAGGCTTTTAAAAAAAATCTTATTAAACCTTAATTTAGAGGCACACAATGCAGAATTTGTCAGTTGCTGCTTGTAAAAACACTATTATTATTCCCCAGCGCAACGAGGGAGACAGAGAGAGACGGTGGTCGAGCGAGCTATAGAGCGAATGAAGAGAGGGAGCAGCGGTAGCGGGAACAAAGCAGTGAATCAGAAAAATAAAACATTTTCTGACTGTGTCACGGTGGTTACATTCGAAAGCCAAAAACAATTCTGTGAGAAGTTGCCTGATTGCTGGATTTTATGTGTATTCAGCTGAAGCGTATACTTCAACCTGCTGAGTGTGGCCACTCGCCAGCCCTGCGTCTGAGAGTGCAGCTCAACCACACCTCCAGCGATGCTCAAGGAGACACAGACCCGTAGCTCTCAGTCACAGAGAGGGGGTGTTAGGGTTATGGTTAAGGAAAGTAGCATTTTGACCTTTAACACAACAATGACCAAAATTTAAATTTTTGGATATGGATACCTAAGAAATACTACTTGGAAGCTACCGAATGGTATAAAAACCTCAAAAACACACACAAAAAAATTTAACTGCCTGAGAGCACTCCGTGTCTATGAGGGCTGAAACAATATCTTTAATTAAAAAAAAAAACTTCAAATATTAATCTACCAACTCTGAGAACTTCACTGCAACATATACAGTAAGTCCTTGCACCTCTCTGTGAACAGCCATTACAGTTATTGTTTCATATGTCAAATATAACAAATGTCAAATTGCAAGAGCTTACAGCGATCATTAGTCAAACGTGCACAGTGTGTGAAATCAATTTGTTAAATTAATCTGTTGTTTCAGCAGTACAGCCCACTAGCAGCTACAACTGCAGTATTGTACAACTCTTATTCCAGAAAATAGTTACAAATCTGTGGTACTTTTAACATTGCGTGTGTGAAAACACATATTTAAATGTCCTGACCCTTTTTGCTCTTTTGGTTTTTGTTTATTCCACCACATGTTAAGCACAATCTAATCCCTTGTGCCACACAGCTACAGTTAAGGCCTCCAGCACTTTTCCAAAGTAGTACCTCGATTCCAACTTTTACAACAAAAGAAAGACTTGCAGCTTCAGAGCCAAGTCAGAAAAAGGGATTTGCTGCTTTGAAAGAATATCACATACTGCAGCCATGTAGCTGCAGGCATGTGGAACTGAGCAGCTATGATGTAAAATATTACTCACCTGCGTAAAAACTCATCTTTTCAACTGCTCCCTATAGAATCGAGCGCGTAATTGAGGTGAGTCTTCTGGCTTAGGGTCAAACAAACAAATTACCTCTGGTTTTCTTAATAATCTCACGTCTTTCTTTCAATGCAGACACAGGAACACAAGTGTTAATACACATGCACACAAAAAAGACAGTGTGGGGATGATACAAGCACTCTGAAAATTGACCAATCAGTGGGAGCCAGAGGGAGAATATATTAATAGACTTTGACTTTTTTTGAGTCCATTTTATTATCAGAATTCGCAGTCTCCACATTTTCATTAAAAAGTGCCAGTAGGTACTCATTCGTACAACCGTGCAGCGTGTTTACTGGAGCACCCCCTGATGACTATGCAGTAATTAAAATACCATTGATACATCAAAAAGAGAGTGCAGGGATGCTGTACGGAAGAGACACAGACATAGACAGATACTGTGCTGTATATACAATGTACATCTGTCATTAAAAGGATCCAGTCCTGGCAATCATTGGGTCCCAGCATTCATGTGACAACATTCATGTGTGTCATGTGTGGCAATGCATCGTGCCCCACCACAAAAACTGCTCAGGAATGGCTCGAGGAACGTAACAAAACGCTCAAGGCTTTGACGTGGCATACAAATTCCCCAGATCCCAGTCCAATCTAATATCTGTGGGACGTGTCAGAACAAGTCGGATCCCTGGAGGCCCCACCTCGCAGACCACAGGACTCAAAGGATCTGCCTCTAACGCCCTGGTGCAAGACAACACAGGATCTGTGTCCATGTTGTGACGGGTAAGAGTCAAGTCCAATCCACGATGGGGCCCTTATGGATCAAACTTGTTACAGCACATCCCATGGATGATTGGGATCTGGGAAATTTGAGCTCTTATCCACGTTCCCCCTGTTCTTGATCTTCAACTGTGTTTTCGTGGTTGGTGGTGTGTGTCAAGTGGCATCCACATAAATGCCAGGACCCAAGGTTTCCCAGCAGAACACATTGTAATGAGAGGATCAATGTTAATTGCTTCACCTGCTAGTCCTTTTAATGGCTGATTGGTGTAATTATGAATACATCAATATAAATATGCTCATGCTATATAATTGAATAAACACCCCTGCTTATACAGAGACGTATTAGATCCACACATGTTCCTGTGAGGCGGTATTGGTGCACATATACATGTGTAAATGCCAGCCCACTTGTGTCCGCACTGCCCACTTTATTGTGGAACCGCTTTGGGCCACTTTCACACATGTATGACCGAAAGGATCCTATAAGGTTGCTTTAGTCTGTGATCCTGTTTATAAAAGCAGAGGCTCAAAGCTCTTTAAGCCTTAAGGGACTCCTAGCATGAAAACAAAGCCAAGATGCCTCATTAGCCAGGCATTGAGAGTCTGCGCCAGTGACCCAACACTGACTGAGTCGTGACCCAGGTCACAATGAACTGCTCAGAGGCTGATTTAAAACAAAGCAGCCTTTCGCCTACCTTTAAATAAGCTGAGGGTCATTATTAAGACTCTTCTTTTCAATGCAGAGTAGTTTTGTGCATTTTTAGTGTGTAATACATGTTGGAAAATTTAAAAAACTATAAAAAAGTGATCATGTCTCAATAATTAATCATGTGCTTGTGCTAATTAGAACCCCCCATTGTCTTAAAAGGTGCTACTATCACTAGACTTGTCTAGATTAATGTTATACTTGTTATTTTCTACAGTTTTAATATTTATGACTGAATTGATGAAATGTCAGATTACATGTATCTTTCAGTTTAGAGGTAGGCATTCCTTATAGAGCATTGTGGTATACTAAAAACAGATGAAGCTGAGCTTATTACAGATACTAATTTCCCCTAATTTGATTATATCGTTTTTTTAAAATGTGTTCATTCATTTTACAGGGGCATTGCACCATGTCTTGGCTGTATCAGAGTTAGCTATGTGCTAATTTACATCGGTATTCCCTGGGCAGGAGACAGAGACAACATCTTTGTTAAGAAAATTAACGCTAGACAATACATAATCACTACAAACAACATCAACAACCCCAACAACATCAATAAGATTGCAAAACAAGAGGTAGCTTTTCCTTTGCAGGCTGTGCCCCAAAAGATCATTTGTCGTGGGAGTTAACAGCACACTTTGAAATATAATTCAAACAATACAAGAACACATAATTCCATGAAGTTGATACAGTTTTTTAAATTATGAGTATAGCTGCTTCCGCTTCCTTCTTTTGATGACAAGCACACAAGTCTAAGTATTTCTTAGAGGGACCATTTTTTTGTGTGTGGACATATTGATGGACTGCCCGAGGCCATTTTTCTCTTTATTGTTGCAGCGTAACTGTGGTAATTACAGTTGCAACAAAGCTCAATAGCCATCAGCATCTATCTACTCGTGTATGTCTTTCAATTTTGTGGGCAATGGCACTTAAAAACTCTTTAATCGGACAAAATGTGAACAAAGCACACAATTGGGACTATAACAACTGTCTATTTTCATTGTCGTATAGTGATGCAGTCAGAGCAAAAAAAGAAAAACAACACACATCACTATCACAACAGTTGGATAGAATCATCAAAAAAAAAGACTGCCCTGATATGAAGGTATTAAGAGGGCATCAAAGACGATACATGTTAGTATGATAACTTTAATGTTGATATCATCTCCTCAGGGCAATCACTGATGTTAAAGATCAAAGAAAATATAGTGCAAGTGTTACATAAAGCAACATTATGTACTTAAATACCTTAAAATAACAGCTTCAAAATCGTTTTGATGGTACAGGTTCTTATAATAGGGGTCACTCTGCCCCCCTATCACTTGTTTCTTGTTTCTATGTAACGTCAGTGAAAGGGTAGGACCACTTTACGTTTACTTCAAGATACAAGTTTTCAAGACGTTACATTGTGATGATGTAATACGTTTTGGTTGTAGTCAGCACCTAAATTACGTCTGACAAATTGTTACACACCTGGGATTTATAATTTCCAACAGTGTTGTTGCCAAGAGTAGTTTGAAACGCTTGATTAATGATATCCCACGTGCTGTCAACTTATTGCCTCACCAGGGAAGGCTAGACTAACATGCATCAACTCATTTTTGCCCAGCAACATAATAAGGCTTTAATAGTAATATGGTTTTAAAAGCATAACACAACAGTGGATTTGCAGTCACAATTTAAAGCAGATCTGGAGACATACCATCTTTGTATGTCTCCAGACCTGTCACTGTTAGTTATCAGCTAATGGAGGGTCTTTTAATCAGCCAAGCAGTGGAGAAACGGAAAGACTTTCGCAAGTGTGTGCTTTTTGTAGAGGCAGCCTTTCAGCAACTAGTCAAGAGCTTCTTAAGCGAATGTCAGTTCTGCACTGTGATTTCACAAATTGACTTTTCAGTCGATTGAAGTGTTTGACAAGGTAAACCAAGAGAGGAATCTCACTTAGTTCCAATATTTGAAAATACTTATTTGTCCAGATTTTAGGCTAATTAAATTTAGAGCCAAGTCTTAGTCAGTGAGGCAGACAGCTCCGCGGTCTCTCGTCATCAGCTCTGCTCTAATCTGCTGCGCTGCCGAGGAGGCGCAGGCTTTCAAGACGCTGGTTAGTTACACATTGTTAAAATCCCTCTCTGGCAAAGCCATGTTAGCGCTGGGAGGCAAGGTCCAGTGCAACAGCTCAGTCGGTGCTGGGCAGAATATTAAAGGGTTTGTGCTCACAGTCCTCTTGAAAATAAACCAGTTGAGATCAGCAGATGTATAACAAGTAGTTTTGTTTTACATGACAGTGATTCAAATGTGGTGCATGGAGCTGTGTGTTTGGCATGTTAAATATTAAGAATACCGACGTTGATTCATAGCAATAATTTAAGTGTTACGGGCACGCCTTGTAAAGTAATGCATTTACATCCTCCGGAGATTGAAATGCTCTGAAATATGATTAAATTTTTCATCAGGCTCATGAATAAACTTTTAGCTCGCAATGTTTACGTAAGCGTCACATACCGGCAGTCAACAAATCACATCCATTGTTTTGACATTGAAAAATCTTTTTAAACCCCCGATCAAAGTTAAATGGAAAAAGCCGGCGTGTGAATAATGTTTGAGGCTCGCTGGGCGCTTTGTTCCAGACTGCTCCTTTAAAAAGCTCATGATTAAACATGAGCACAACTGGTGGATGAAAGTGAAAATTAATTGGTCAGATTTAGAGCCACACCAGCTGTGGACCAAGCGGATGTAAATTATGTTGTTTACCTTTTTTTATTTGTTCAACACCTGTGCAAAGATTTTAAGTGTGTTTTATCCTCTCTCTCTCTCTCTTTCTCTCTCTCTCTCTCTTTCTCTCTCTCTATTTCTCATTTTTTTCAGCACGACATTGAGGCCAGGCCAAGGTAAGACTGCCAGTGTGATTCATGTTCACCTTTACACAACTGCATAGCTTAGCGGGCACTAGGGGCACTTCAAAAACCTCCTCACTCAGGTCCTCGTGCCATCGAGCACCATGGAACTGACAAGCATTCATCATGCATAATAACACACACCTATCAAGCCAGTTTCCCCCGTCAAACTTTCACCTTTAAGTGACTCACTCAAACAACTCATTCACTCCACACAGTTACCTGTATGCAAGTAAAACCTCCAGTGCATTTCCCTTCACATGCGAGTCACGTCTGTGCCCCAGCAAGGCAATTAGTAGCTCTCATCTGTGTCTGCCCGCTGGAATCAGAAGAGGTGACAATCTGCCTGGTCCTATAAGAGAGCCTTGGACAGTGGCTGACAGGCTTAAGCAATGCGTATGCGCCTGTGTGTGTATATGCATGCATGTTGTGTCATTACCAGGTCAAGTCTCGCCCTCTGCTACATCATAGTAGCCACATTTTTTTCTACCCTGAATCTGATTATGTGTGTCTGAGGTTATGTGAGGGGGGTAGGGGGAGGAACTCACACCGGACAGATGCAGCCATATCATTTTTCAGCTGCTTTTACAGTTTGTTTGTGCCTTTTCTATTTGGCCTAGGCTACATATTTCACCTTTTATCTCTGTCTGTGTCATACAATCTGGAATAGATAGTGCTCTCCCGGTTTCACACTTATTGATCTGTTGACACAAAAACCTCTCAGCCTCTTTCAGCCGGAGCAGGAGCACTCCTAGCACCACCTGCTGTCTTTGCCCAGCCTCCTGGCTGTCTCGCTGGGCTTTCATCTCGGAGTACTCCTCCTCTCTACAGACACAAAGACACACATGCAGTAAACACACACACTCAGGCTCAAGACACCTTCTGCAAATGCGAGCACATCCATCCTCAGACAAGAGCCTTATTTTCAGGGAGACTTTATTTAAAATGAAGGCTGAAAATAGGCTGAGAATAGTACACTTTTGATGGACAGCATGCTTTTTTTCTGCAAACAGAAATTAAATTTTTTTTATTTCACTTTGTACTATTTGATATTGCGGTGCCTGCCTGCTTGTTGGAAATGCACCGCATTCCTCTCTGGAGTGTGATGTGCCTTGCTTTTAATGAGCAAAGAAAGTCATGACCATGGCTGGCGCCTGGTGCCAACATGTAATATGTTATTGATTGGTCAGCCAGTATTATGACCCCTAAGCTCTGGAGCAGATGGCAGCAAGCATGGACCCAAGGGTGAGATGGAGCTAATAGTTTGTCCTTAGTCAAGGTTAACCTCAACATCTCTCTCTACACACACACACATTCCCTGATATAATGACTCCCAGAGTTCCCATATTGCCCTAAAATGCAGTGGGTGCAAAATTGACTGTGGCTAGTGGAAAACTACATGTATTGTGGACAGAAATTCTAGGGGAGAGATGTTTTAGAGAGGTTAGTAAGTGAATTCAGGGACAGCTTCATGTGCGAGTGTATTCAGGTGGTTTGAGATTGGTCATCTTAAGGTTTGAAGGTGAAACAAACAAAGATGAAAGCGGGTGAAAAAAGGGACAACACGAAATTGGCAGAGGGTGAAAGAAGAAGAGAGATTTTGCAGGATCAGGCGAGGAGTGCATGTTTAGGGTTATGTGCATTGGGATCCAGACAGCAAATTGATTATGGAGCAGAAACACTAATCCGCTGTCTGAGCCCCATATCTCTGCTGTAGACAGAGCATCCCCACAGGACCACAATCCTGCACCCACATGCATCTTTCCTGGACTTCCTCATCAATACGATCCCTCGCCTCTCCCCAAGCCTCTTAACATAGGTACTCCATGCCTGCCAAGATTTGTCCTCCTCTGAATATAAATCTTGCTTTACTCCCCTCAGCCCAATCTTCTCACTGGTGCCTCTCATGTGATGCAAATTTTGCTTGCGTTCCCCGGCTTTAACCCCCCTCACCATCCTCAGAGCCCCCGTCCTTGATGACTTACACCTTTTAATATGTGTGTGTGCATGTGTTTATCTTGTGTGCATATGTTTATGTGATTTGAGTGTATGAATCATAACATTTATCATCTGAATCTAATCTAGCAGTTGCAGTCTCTTGTTAATCATGTTTGCGTGCGTCTGCATGCACGTAATAATGTGCCCAAAGGTATGAACATGCAGGTTATGCTAGCAGCTTATTATGACATTTAGTGTGTCTGTTATGTAAATTTAATTTGTAGAGAAAAGCAATTAAATTAATGAATAGATTCTGTTTCTCTCTCATATTCTACGCGTAACCTACTTTTTGTCTGGAAGTCCTGACGCACTATTTATTCACTTTCACATTTTGCAGTCTGAGCCCTATGTAATCACGTAGGGGCTGGGGAACATCGGGAGTCCATGCTACCGATCAATAATGGAGACAAAAGTGTCTCTGGCTGTCTTCATATACACACACACACACAGACACACACTCCCACAAAGGAAGGATGGGGAGAACGGGCTTATTGCTGCAGTAACGCTTTAATTCCAGGAAGCCACTTTTATGTGGTCTCCTGAGATGTGTGCTTAAGAAAGAAATAGATACAAAGACAGCGAGACAGTCAATGAGAGAAAAAGAAGGAGTTATACACCAAGGATTTCTGCTCGTTAGATTTAAATTTGCTGTTCTGTTGGGACGTTGGAACATTTATTTTTAGTAGACGCGTAGAAATATTTCTCTGTCTCCTGACTTCTACTAAACTCTGAGTTTGCAGCTCAGGAGTTTAGGATGTTTAGCCGCGTTGAAGGATTCATTAGGGCACTCCTCAAACAGATATCACAATGTCTTTCATCGTTATCTGTATGATTTTGATAGGAGTAACAATCGATTATTGGTCAAAGTTGACTTTTGTCCTCTGATTCATCAAGTCAGCCAACACAGATCACCTCAGATTGTCTATTAAGCAGTATATTCGAGCAAACATATGTCAAAATATTAGCCTCGTGGACAAATTGGCTAAATTTGGGGCATAGCTCTCTTTGCTTTCTCACTGTGAGTACTGGGGAAATTGTTTGTATAAATGCAGTCACTACTGGTATAGCTTAAGATCCACCAAATAAAGCAGCTATTCTAAGTATTTATTTTTAGTAGAAGTGTCATCTTTAAGTGGGGTCTTGTTGGAGATGCATCCGGCAGTTTTCTTTGCCTCCCGCAGCGAGGCCTCCCTTGTGTTTTCGTATCCTGTCATTCTGAGCACATTAAGAATAGCAATGGATTTTCACAGATATGTAACTTTTCTACAGTATTAAATCTTCCTGGATGCAACTTTTTCCATCTGTGTCCTTAGCACTCCATCTCATTTATTAAATACACTTATAAATAATATAAAAGTGTGAGTCAGTCACTATGAAAATCTGTCTTTAAGCTGTGTTATCTGAGTTTATTTTTTTATTTGCAGATAGAATTATATAAGCAGAGGAGGAAAGAAACAAGAACTGCTCTTCTGCAAACCCTCAGGGCTTACTGTTTAAAAACATGTCGCCCCAAAGGTATACACGGCAGTATGGAAGAATGGTTTAAAACAGCAATATGCATATATAACAAATGAAGGAATTAAAATAGGCGAAAAATAGCCCTGATGCCAGGACAGTGGAAGCAGTTGGCAGCAACTGAAGATCTGATGACACAAACACCATAACATTCAATAACTTCAGCTGATAATGTTGTTCGTTCGGTAAATCTATAAGAAAAAACGTCTGTATTCAGGGAAGTCGAAGCTTTGCAACATGTGGAAAAGCTTGATGGAGAGGTTCTCAGCATGTAAATCACACGGTGTAATCACACTAAGATGGTAAAGCTCGCAGGGGAGCGCAGCACTTGTAATTACAATGCGAGGTCCCCCCATTCATTGCTCCAATCACTCACGTCTCCACTGTATCTCAGGAGCTCCTGTCCCCTGCTTCGCTCACTTTATCATGCATGCATGGATCACAACACACACACACACACACACACACACACACAGCTAGAAAGTGGGCAGATTGTGTCTCCTCATGTGCTCCCTTTTTTTTACATTAATACACACTTACTGTGTGTGACCTACATTAATTTACACCAATACATTAATAATGTGCTGTACACTTGCTTCACTGTGTGTTTTGGCTTTAAAGGCCCTCTCTGACTGACTAGTTATATAATGTAAGTTTCTTTATAAAGTATTAAACTTTAAGCCATCCACCTGTACAATACTGTTACAGTGTAAATGCACAGACAAATGTATTAACATAAAGTGTATGCATTAACTTTAAGTGATAGTGTATAGTGTTAATGGAGTAAATCTAGGAATAAGAAAAGATGCTATCAATGATTTGTTGACTTCATTCCAATTGCTAAATTATTCATTTGGATGGACTGTGTCAATTTCAACTCTGCCACCATTTACTTTCAGCAGCTTCCTGCTAAAACAAACTGTCTGCTACAACACACATCACCACCTAATTGATGGACTTGATGCAACTTTATTGTGTCCATCATCCTCAAATGCTGCTCCACAAACATAACAACGAAAATGGAGACCAACAGTCAATTATACAAAAAAATAGCAAAATATTATTCTTTTTCTGTTTTTCATTTCCAGTGCTTAACTTATTTATCCAAACAATGCAACACATCTGTTTTCACATGAGTTGTATACATCCTGACCTGCAGTATTTAGAGCTTTCTCAAACCCCTGCTTGTAATCTTCCACAACCATACCTCGCCACGAGCAATGGGGCGAATCGCTCACTGTCTCAGTGAGTGAAGGCTGTAGTCCGCCCTCAATCACGGCGTACGTTCACATGAACGCACAAACCAAGAGGAGAAGTGGGCGCTGACAGGAAGGCGAAGCAGGCACTTTGGGACGCAGCTTATCTGTCTGTCTGAGCTGCTTGCCCTTCGCTGGGTCAAAGTGATGGGTTGGGTGAAGCAGGGAGGTGTCAGGGGAGCGTGGCCAGAGGACACAGGACACAGCTCAGAGATGAGGACATGGAGGGAGGGAGCTGCGTTTCCTCTAATGAAAAATGTATAACGTCTCCTACAAAAGGAGCCACTACAGGCACTGTGTGTGTGTGTGTGTGTGTGTGTGTGTGTGTGTGTGTGTGTGTGTGTGTGTGTGTGTGTGTGTGTGTGTGTGTGTGTGTGTGTGTGTGAGAGTGTGTGTGTGTGTGTGTGTGTGTGTGTGTGTGTGTGTGTGTTTTAACATTCCCCTCATTTAATAATTTAATATGTTTTCGGCAAGATGCATCTTTATCTGTTTTCCTGTGCGTGTGTGTGTGTGTGCAAGAACCAACTTGTTGTGACTATACTAAACCTCTCACCTCCTCCTTTTCCTTCCTTCTCCTTCTTACTATTCTCCTTATTTTCCCCCTCCTCTTCCTTCTTCCTCTTCCTCTTCCTCCCTCTTCCTCTCCTTCTTCCTCTTCTTCTTCTTCCTCTCCCTCCTCCTTCTTCTTCTTCTTCTTCTCCTCCATCTTCCTCATTCTTCCTCTCCCTCTTCCTCCCCCTCCTCCTTCTTCTTCTCCTCCACCCTTTTCATCTTATTATTCGTCTTCTTCCTCTTCTTCTTCTTCTTCTTCACCCTTTTCTTCTTCTTCTCCTTTTTTTTGCTCCACCCTTTTCCTCTTCTTTTCCTTCTTCTTGTCCACGTTCTCCTCCTCCTCCTCATGCTTCTTCTCCTACTTCTCTTTCTTCTTCTCTTTTCTCTCTCTCCTGGTCATCACCATTCCACAGGGATGTATCGGAGGTCCCAAATGAATGCAAAGCACACACAAACCAAACTGACAAATACAGAGACATGCATTTAGATGACAACAGACTATATGCATGAATAATTCATGCCGCATGGGCAATGTTCTTCCAGTTTTTTAACTAGTATTCAGTTGTGTTTGTGTGTGTCTGTGTGTGTGTGTATGTGCGTTTCTGTTTGTGGGCACATGTGTGTTTTATGGATACCATCTGCATTAGCATGACTCACATCAAACACTTTTTGGAAACACATGCAGAGGAGTGTGTGCAGAGGTGTTTAAGGGAGAAAATAAGTAGATAACTGTGTGTGTGTGTGTGTGTGTGTGTGTGTGTGTGTGTGTGTGTGTGTGTGTGTGTGTGTGTGTGTGTGTGTGTGTGTGTGTGTGTGTGTGTGTGCGTGGGTACACATTCATGTGTGTTTCTTTGTCGTTTGTGATGACTAATGGCAGTTATTTGTTTCTCCCGAAACTTTTCCTGAATACAAATGAGGTAGTTTACCTAGAGAAGAAAAAAGAAAGGCCTCAGATTTGGAGCCACGACGCATCTATTTCACTTTCAGATTCCAGATTCCATCAAAAGCTTCCAGGGCAATGTAATGATTCAAAGAGCAAGCAAGGAGATGGGTGCTGTCTAATTGAATATCCTGTTGAAGCGGCGAGCGTGTGTACCTCCTGTCAAAATGCAAAAGAGAGCAGACTCTCAGGAAGGTATCTTTTGTGACACAGACATGACAGGTACGAATGTACTGGTCCAACACAAACTGCTCCTCTTGATATCGGCCTTGACTGCAGTGGGGATTGCCACCTAATAAGTTTGATGTACTGCAGGACTTTGAATCTCACCAGAGCTGGCGCCGCTACTGGATTTATGAGTTGTTCATTTCCTACAATAAAGGCCTGTGAAGGGGGGGACACAGTGTATAGAGCTTTGACCAGAGCTTTAAGTGTGCCTCTCGTATTGATCTGCTGGGTAGATAGCTCCGAGTGCTCTGGCGAGTGCTGCGTCTGCTGTCTGAGATCCTGGAGAGCAAAGAGTCGGCGGTAAGTGCCTGCGATGCAGCCGAGGGTATAGTGTGGCAGAATCGGGTTACTGCTGTGTTTGTGTTGTTGACGCTCGGAGCCCGTAGTGCCTATGAATAATGGATAATCTATGTGTGTAAAATGCATCTCTCTCCCACATACCTTTCCCCGCCTTTCTGCCGCTGATTTTGTTGTATGTGTGCAAAGGTGGGGTTTCCACTCACACTTTTTATTGTATTCTGTGAGTGTGCTGTGAGTGCTTTTCTCCAGAGATCAGTGTCAGCGCAGGGACTTTACACCTTGAGAAAAGGAATGATTGTCAGCTTTACTCTGCTGACAGTGAAAAGCTGGTAAGAGAGAATGATTTAACAATTTAACAAGGAGTGCCACGGTGCGCTTGAAATATTCATATTTGTTGAACTTTGCCTCAATGTATGAAAAGGCTAGATTTAAAAAAAGTATTGGGTTGAGAACCTTTTCAATTCATATTTCACATATCAGGCTTATTCAGAAGGGCCTTTGTGCAAGTCAAAGTAGAAGACATCTGTACGTCAACATCAGGTTAAGCTGCCGAGTGAAGACATGCAAGGAACAAAACGGTGCGATGAAGGAAGGTGAACAGGAAATGGAATAGTGTTTGCAGTGCTGGGTTTTGGAAATGAAATTGAGCACTGGTATGGCGAAACCCGGCTGAGACGAGATGAGCACAAGGCTGTAGCCTGTAGAGATGTATTTCGACTCCACCAAGCCAGATCTGGGGTGAGTGCTGAAGAGGAAATGGGGATAAAAAGGTGAAAACTGCACAACCACAGTAAGCTTTCTGGGCAGATTGCTAACGCAGAGTGGAAAGGCGTGAAAAATGAAAGAGAGCGTGGCAAATAATATTTCAGAAGGCTCCAGTGCACAAGACAGCAACAATAGGTTAGTCTGTGACAGTAAACTTCACATAGCTCCCTGGTATAAGCATTTTATCTCCTCCAGTGGTCCATATTTTGTGGTATCTGCTTCAACAAATGCCCTTCCTGATAACCTTGTGCTATGTAATATGTAGCCCAGTGTTGAACATCATACTGACTCACTTAGACTGGGAAACCATTCTCGTTTTTTTTTTTTTTTTCTTTCCCTCCGCTTCTTGCATTCCTCTACCGTCTCCGTGACTGTAAATCGAGGCGGAACGTGTCGTGTTTATGTCACATCGTAAAATGTGTTGATGTGTTATTATCTACTTCATTATTTATGAGTACAGAGCGGCGTTTCTATGTGCCGCGCTGCTTTTCTGCCAGCCCTTCTTGTTAATTCCTTTCCTCTGCACCTGCTCATTAAATTACTTACCCAGACTTCTCGAGCTGTCCCATCTAATAATCACATTGTCACATAGAAGCCTCTGCAGATTGTGTGTTCTGTTAAGACGAAGGCTTATTAGCATCAGAAATAAAAAAAATTAAAAAAATTAATCCAAATGTGTTAATTACAGCACACTTCCTCCCTCGGATAACAGATACTTCTGGTGTAAGTGCGTGTGTGTTTTATGTGTGTGGCTGTCTGTGTGTGTTTATGCACACACGCAATTATTTCAAAAGAAGGAAGTGATGAGAGAAAAAGAAGTGAGACGAAAGTGACTGAGGAAGTGCAGTGATGAAGAAAGTTGGCAGACAGCAGGAGCTGGATGTGCCCGTGTTTTGATTTTGTTCTGCTTTATCTCCATCACATGTCAGAGCACATCTGGCAGACGCAACGCCGCCGCAGCGGTGATGAAATGGCTTGTAAGTCACATGCCATGTTTATGTTGTTTTGTTGTAGTTGGCAGACTGCAGTGCATATAAAGACATTTTAAATGCTTGATTTTTGATCAGAAATGAAAATCAAAAGTAACAGCCCCGCTAGCAAGTCTGTGAGGCTGTAGAGGCGCTGGTGCTTTGAGCTAAATTACTTAGTTTCAAGGTTGCGAGGTTCATTTATTTATCGTTTAAGTAAAAAACAAAGTATTTTATAAGGTGGAGTGTAGAGGTTGAATTGAGGAGTTTAACAGCCTGAGGATGAAGCTGTTCTGCTCTCAGGTGGCAGCGAATACTTATGTATCTTTTGCCGGATGTCAGCAGCATAAACAGACCGTGGCTGGGGTGGGTGTTGTCTTTTGATAATAATAATAATAATAATAATACATTAGACTTATAAAGGACTTGTCTGGATACTCAAAGACGCTTTACAAAGGAAACAACAAAACAAAACCTCAACCTTGCTTCAAACTTTGCCCCTGTGGCCCTAAAATGACACCGTGAAATGCACACAAGGTCAGTTATGACTCTTTCATGTCTGTATTTTGGATCCACTGAGGTTTTATATTCGTAAAGCTTTCCTTGAGCCGAGATAAGCTATTTTAAAATCCTTGACCCTTGACCTATTTTGAATAGCACTGTAGCATTCAGCATTTGCTAATTAGCATCAAACACAAGGTGCAGTCGAGCGAGACGGGGATGTGAGAACCCTTGCCAGTATTTTGTCACAAAACAAAGTACTAGAAAAATGATAAGGCAGACCTGATATAGAAATAGTCATGACCCATCCTAATTGTCCTAATTAACTAATTTGGACAATTCATTATAGACAAAGTGGTTTCATGAATGTCAAAACCAAATTTCATCGCAATCCATTCAAGCTAGAGGAAAGGTCGACGGATCATCAAAGTCATCATTCATGGAGAATTTCTGTGCATGACACTGACACATTGTAGTATGTGAGGCAACGTATGGGTGTTTTTGAGTTTTGTTTGTATTTGAGAATAACATTATTCAGCTAGGGTAAGGCTGATATGACATCCTGTACAGGAAGTGGACTAGGTAATTAGAGCTTCCCTCTTCTGCTGTCTTGCATCTTGTCAGGGAATTATACACATTTACAAACAGGAAAAATAGGTTCTCTGCTTTCTCTCTCGCTCTCTTGCTCTTTCTCCCTTTCTCACATACATACAAGCACACACACAAGCACACACACACACAAACACAAACACGCACGCACACACGCACACTTCCTTTCACTGTTCTATCCACAAGGCAAATTGTCATATTGCATCTGTAGAGACTTTGCCTTCCACCCTATCATGCATGCAATGCTCACGCACATGCGGGTAAAAAAAAGCACTCAGAAGATGTCGCACCGTGTATAAACATTCATTATTCATTTGAAAAGCACACATAAACACCACACACACGCACACTCATACACACACACAAACACGCACGGCTAGCACGGGTAATTAGTGGAAAGATGGAAAGAACAAGGCGACTGTCTCCCTGCTGCACAGACAGAAAGATGCCTTCCTCACTCTGTCTCACCTACCGTGTTCTCCTTTAACCACACACACACACACACACACACACACACACACACACACACACACACACACACATTAACATCACAGTGCGTTAGCCTTCGGGTGGAATTACAGGTCTGATTTCAGCTTGGTTGAGATGCAGGAGGACGATAGTGGCAGGCTGAACCAGGGGGCAATGAATCAGTGCCTTATCAAACCTCTGGCCCTAGGTATGAACTGTCAACACTGAAACAGCACTCGCACACATACAAACACACACACACACCATTGGCAAACATCTCTCCTTCCACACTTGGACACAGCAACGTCGTCACAGCACGTGTGTGACGCCTCAGTGGGTCAGTTGTCAAGGCGCTCCCCCCCCCCTCCCGGTCCACACTGCGTCCCTTTGCTCACTTATTCTGCCAGCGAGGGGAAGGAGGAGTGAGCCGAGGGTCGGCATGTTTAATTCAGCAGCTTTACGACGAGCCTCGTCATCATGTAGATTTATAGCATTGGCTAAAGCGGAATGAGGAGATGGTTGGGATTTAACTACCTCAGGATTGTAATGGGAGATTTAGCGTGCACTTTGCAAAATCACCTTAATCCAACGTTGTTCTGTGGAGGGAGAGATGTGAACGAAAAATTAATGGCTTTTTCTGACGGAGGTCCCGTCAGCATGTCTGCGTTTTCCTTTTGAGCCCAGACACTTTCTCACTGGCTGTTTTAATCATTTAATATCATTGCCTTTGATTTATGTGAGTTTTGTCCAGACTCAGAGGGACATTAGCTTGTTTTAAAAATAAATGACATCTTGTATTCACATGTGACTACGGATAAAGGGCCAATTTACAAGATGGTGCATGTCAATGTTAAGTTTAAAAAAGTAAAAAAATACGATAAAATTGCTTCCAGTTTGGTGATGATGAAATATGGGATAGGGGCATATCACCTTCAGGAGATGGGAGGGAGGCATTCATGACTGATGTTTTACAGAATGCATTAGTACACATAAAAGTTTATTAGTCAGGAAGCACTGGGGAGCTTTGAGGACCCATGACTGTATTTCACTCTGTTGCAATGCTCCACGAAACTATACAACTATATAACTTCTGCAGGAACCAAAGTTTCACACTAATAAAAGCCCAAAGAAGTCTTCGTTTGTGCAGCGCCATCTGTACATTTGCATTATAATACAAAATTTGCATTCATAACTTTTCTGGGTGGGTGTAACTGTTCATCTTTTTGTTTGTTGCGAGGGGAAGATCCTTCACTCACACTTTATGCAGGGGGAAAAAAGGCGAGGAGGGATGAACAGATGAGCCATATGAGACTTTTATCAGGCGAGATGAGAGCTGTGACAGTCTGGAGCCCAGGTTTTCTGGGCTGTCTGTCTGGGTGTCCTTCACACTGAAGGCTTGGATGACGGGACTTGGACGCTTGGGAGGGGGCGTTCTCATGTGACAGAAGGCTTTGCCTAATAGCCGGTCTGTTCTCCAACTCTGTCTGCTTTTTCTCCATCTCATTTTTTCCTCCTCCTCTCCTTCGCTGGCCATATGTGCCTCTGACATCTCTCCATCTCTATGATAGAGGAGTGCAGACAGAGGAGGAGTTGGCATCGTCTCTCCAAGTGTGACGCAAACAGGCTCTTAATTTTTAAAACCTCTCCAGAGCAACCCAGATTCCGGAGACAGCTCGTCCGGGCACCTGGGCGGCTCACTGATTAAGGTGGCGCCGGCGTTCTGCTGTCAGAGAGGAGGGTTGTTTGAAAGAGGCGGCAGGGGGCAGCTCTGCCAGCCTGCCAAGTGTGTGGGTGCTGCTGTGACCAGTCAGTCTTCATAATGGCTGTCTGGCCCTGAGAAGGAGCCAGATCTGTGGTCACATGACTGACTGTGCAGATCACGCTAGGAAGGACTCCCTTCAGTTACCCTGGATCAATGGTGCCTGTGGAGACTGCAGAGGGCAAAGGGGGACAGAGGGGATGGGGCGTGGGCGAATGAGGGGAGAGATGGAAGCAAAAAAGGACAACGCTGTTGAGAAGTGGACACAGGACGTAACGAATAACCAGGAAATATAGTTACAGCCAAATTGAAGTCACAAAGACGAGAATTGGGAAGGAGGAAATGTAAAGAGTCTTAAGTAAAATGGAGAGCGGGGACAGCAGGTGCTCACTATTCATTACCTATAAGCTGATGCTGTGTGCTTTCTGAAGGACAGATAAAAAGTTTATCTCTCCAATGTGTTTTTCTCTCCCTTTCTCACTGAGATTCAAACTTCAAAGGAGTTTTAGATACTCTGGAAATTTCAATTTAAGCCAAAGACATAGTTTGCATTTCAAGTTTGCATGTCAAAAAAAAACCAAAACCGCAGGAAAAGGAAGATTTGCTCTACCTCGCAGGTATCAGATATCCCCAGACCTGAGACCTGCATAATGAAGCAAGCCCAATATGTGGGTTCACCAGGCCCAATATTAATGCTTTAAGATAACTGGTGTGATAAAGCAGGTTATCCGCTTTAATCAGAGAAGATTGTCTGATGCAGCTACAGGCATTCACACATTTAAGGGGTGTAAATTAAATTTCTAAACACGTGCAACAGGAACAAATGACGACTAGAATGTATTTGCACTGGGAAATGGGCAAGATGAGATAAGACTGTAAGTACAGCACATACCTATAATCACAAAACAGGCAATGGAGATATTTTAGTGTGCTTGAGAAAGAACTGCATCATTGAAAGTTGCACTTATGTTTCATGGACATAATAACCTCAGCCGACACCGTCAAGGCTCTTGTGCTCTTTACACACAGAAAATGTGTTGCGTGTAAGAGACATCTTTGCTATTATTAGATTCTTTCCACGCGAGGGGCAAAATGAAATGTAAAGGCTGAGAATGGCGCCTGAGGAGAGGCCATGTTGTTACCAGTGAAAAGGTTTGTGGCAGAGTGCAGAAGAGGAAGAAGCATCTTTATTCATCACATACAATCACATGCGGCAGTATATCACATCGTCTTTGTCCTCAAACTTGTGCTGGTAATAACTTCATGCTGTTGGCCACAATCACAGTACATATTCTATGAAACACAGTATGTCACAAGGCAACTGATAGTGGAAAATGTGTATTTACTCAGTGTAATCACATTCTGTCTGACAGTGTTGTACAGACAACTCAATAAAAGTGGAATTAAGTGCTAAGTCTCTGTTCATGTCACTTCACTGTGGACTTTATGTCAGCATCCTGTAAGAGTATTGACTATTTTACTAGACTTTAACCTGCAGCTGGGGTGTGTAACATAAGTTACAACCCTAACCCTGCCTTAACATCACTTATTGGCATGTGATTCAGTGTTTAATTATGCTTTGCTGATTTTTTTTTTATGGGTGTTGAGTCCAAGTTTAGGATTGCGCCAAAATGGCCGCGGGAAACGTTGTTTACATGCTCATGTTCAAATTGGTCTCAATTAAAAACCATAATAGTCTGAGCATTCACTCTTTGTGCAACAGGTAGCTGAGACTTTTCTCTTCCGCCTAATCACGTTATATATATATGTATATGTGTGATGACATCATCATGTTCGGGTGACATATGTTGGTGCTGTGGCACCAGTGAGTCGGGGGAGGGGAGCGGAGAGGCAGGTTGAGAAAAATAGTAGTTTTGAGCTGTGAGCATTTGAAGATTCTCCTAGAAATAATATATAATAAGCTAAAATTACCAATAAGGATTTCTGATGTAGATTCAAAAAATATCAAAATGCCTTTGTGCTCTGCTCATAAAAAGACATCAAAAAGTTAAATTAGTTAAAAAATTCTGAAATGTTGAGAAATCATTTTTTAATGTTTCTACATTAAAAATCTCTCACATCAATAAGCTTCATGTTTTTATTTAGTAAACTCTGATGAATCTTTTTAATTAATGACATCATTTCAATACTTTTATCATTTATTAGTGTTTATTGACCTGCTAAACCTTTTATCTTAGTTTGTTTAGATTTCAGGGATATGAGGCATTTGGAAGATGCTTCGAGAAATGAAAAACCAATAATCAAAAATACCAACGTAGGCACTGGCAGATTGTTTACTTTGCAATACCAGGGTAGGTAGTGATAGTAGGTAGAGAGCTTTTATCATTAGGTTTCTTTATAGATCTGAGTTTTACTCTGTTGAATAGCTGCATATTCATAAGGGTGTCAAATGAATAAAAGCAGGAAATGACAAAGTCTAACCTCCTGGAGACGTCTTGTTAGCAGACTCACCAACATGTCTGTCCTCTCTCCCCTCGCTCAGTGTTGCACAGTGGCGAATCATTAAGGTGATCCCATTATCTCCTCCGTGCTCTCCTCTAAGGGATCTTCTTAACGTCATTCATTGCCATTTAATTTGTGACCAGCAGTATAATGGCTCAGGAAAATTGGACAGCACAGTCCTGCGCCTACACGGCGAGGGGGTGTGAGTCATCCTGGATAATTGTTGATTGTCGGATTGCGTCTCAGTGAAGAGTGGCTTTTTTAAAGGAAGTGTCACGGTGTGTTTCCCCCAACAATATGGTCCACATGCAGTCATAAACCGAAAGCAAGTCTTTCGTGTTCAGGTCAGTTTTAATTGCCAGTCTCACTAATTAGCGGCTCTATTTTTGTGGGCTCCATAGATGGGATTGCTGCAGTTCTCCTCCATTAATTCCTCAATTGCCCCTGTGGCCACAGGAATTGTAAAATCACTAAATGAGCCAATGTAAGATTGAGTCCGTACAGTAGTTTTATGCTCTTATCTGAACGACTCCGCATTAATTCCTGTGTATGATTAACGGCAGGTACCTGTGTCAAAGTGAGCGGGAAATGGGTTCACGGAGGGATAACGCCATTCCTCCAACTCCTCACACCTGCTGCAGCACAGACAAACCTGTGTGATTACTCTGATTGGCTGAGCATTTTGTCTCCGCTTCACTGACCTTTTTCCGCCTCGCTGCTCGCGGTCGGCATGCAGACGAAGGCACCCTCAGCATGATACATGCATCATGTGGCAGGTTGACTGCACGCAATCCCTAGGTCGGAGTGGTACACGCCGCACTTTGTGATGCACATTTCAAAATAATGGCATGCATGAACATGAGTTTGAATGGGGTCTACTTGAGGCAATACATCTGGTGGATGATGAGATGGATTTATCCTCGCCTCTGCTATTTTGCTCTGATGAATAAGCTGCAGCGCACACAAAGGGTCATATTAAGCAGCCCCTAGCTCTCTGTGCTCTGTACCATGATGCATCGCCTGTTGTTGTGCCTTGTCTCTTCACTTCCTCCGTGGGCTGATTAAGTCTTTGGAGCAGCATGGAAACACCACAGGGTGTTGCATTGTTTTGTGCGTTGGGGGGGGGGGAGACAATCCGAATGAACAGTATGAATAGACCAGTGACTCTGAAAGAAGCAGACTGTCACTGTTTGTACCAATTATTCAGTCAGTTCAGAACGTGCATCATGTGACGGCGGGCTCTCTATTGCGGTCGGACATCTTGTTTCACTCTCTTCCAGTGAAAGAGATACAGTCAATAATTCACTTCCTGTCAGCGTGGGTATCTTTTGTGCATATCTGTTTTGTCCCAAAGTGAAATGTAATTACAAAAAGACGTACTTCATAATTGATGAGATAAAAGATAACGCTTTTCTCTGCTTGATCAGGCTGTCATTGTACCGTAAATATGAGATTATAACAGTTTGCTGCGGTCAGTCTGTGTATCATGAGACCAGACAATTGTGTTTCCTGGAAAGGAGTCGCCCCAGCACAATAAATCACTATGTAAACAGAGCCAATACTGCTGAGACTGTGGCTCAACAGGGGTAGCCGCATAGACGCAGGCTATAAAGATATTTTACAGATTTATCACCAAACTGCCCGGGGGAGCTTTGACACCCATGTAGATTATTCTCCCTTCTCATGGAGAACGAACAGTGCTGTGGATGTTTTCTTTTCTCTCAAGGCAAATAACCATCATCATGAATCCCTTCGTGTCTTAATTTCTGCATTAGAGAACATCAGACCTGGCTAGTGTTTTGTTTTTGCTCGATTTTTAGGCAATTTAAACTTGAGAAAGTCGTAGCTTGTTAATTGCCTCCAGTGATATCACTCAGGCTCAGTGGCACTGTGGGTAATTTAGGCGCCAGGTTGTGAAAAGCGGTCCAAAATCGATACAGCAGATCCACAGGTATTACCGTTTTTTTTTAAACTTTAATGTGTAAAATTGGTGGATTTACTCTTTAAGGAGGAACAGTTTGTAAACAACCTTTTAAATGATGGTTTGAGGTGCTGTGCATAAAGCTCAGATTTATCAGGTTCTACATGTAAACATAGATTTGAGCAAACCGAATCAATGATTGTACGGCAAACAAAAACTAAACACGGTATCAGTTGGCAAGTTTTTTTTGGCAGTGTCCTCAGTAGAGCCGCCTCCAGCACGTCGCTACACTTACTGTCACATAATCCGATTGAAAGACATATTTATAGCATATCCGTGTGATCCTGCGCATCAGTTAATCAAACGGGTGTCACATATAGATCCTGGGTGTCAGCGCTTTAAAAGCAAAAACGGTAAAAGAGTCGTAAAATCCAAGCTGTGAGCCGTTCTTTCTGCCTTCCACCTCCAACACCTGCAGAGCTGGTAGCACCTGGGCCCACATGGCAGCTCTCACCTTAGAATCTTAATAGAGTCCTCACTCCTCAGTAGCTTCTGTCACACGTGCTGAGGTTTCTTCTTTTTGCTGTGACAGCACAAACACTGTTACCAGAGGAGGATGGTGCATTGTACAGAAGATGTTTTAACACATAAATAAAACTAAAAAAGGGAAAATCATTGTAGACTTCAACAGAACATTTGCATCATAAGTCATCGCTAACAATTTACATAATAAACAAGTATTTCAATAGAAGTGACTTCAAACGTTTTACTGACCTCTCTAACCTGATCTCTTCAGGTGTGTTACTCTGAAGCTTCAGATGACTGCTCACCTTTGGTCTTCAGTCTGCTTTGTAAAAAATCAGACGGGTCTCATCTAAAGATCACAGCCGGTGCAACTCGTATGTAGTCAAAAGGTCGCTGATGTATCACGGAGCAGATAGAGTCAGTCTTTGAAAGTAGATTTTTAAAATAGTCTGTTCTAAAAATATCGAGTACAAGAAGCGACAGAAGATTCAGGGGAAAGTGTTTAAGATCTTTTAAGCAGTGGAAACCTGAGTAATGAGCCGGAGTAAGGCGAGAAGGTATCAGTAGTATAAACAAGACGAGATGACAGCATGTATTACACTTTTCAGTGTTAGCCGAGGAAAATGTTTAATCATTGTAATTGTACAAAGTTGAAAGAAACAATGTTCCAGTGTAGAAAATATCATATTATGTGTTACGTATGCACTGCATGTCTGTGTATACTTTGTGTCCATGCATATAACAGTGCAAATAGGGTAGCATATGAAAAATATATGGGATATATTCACAAAGGAAACTGGTTTGTAATTTGATGTGGGCTTTTTCTTTAAACACAGTTTAAACAGGAGCAGCAGCTGGTGACGGCCTCACACCGTCTCCTTTGTTGCCTCAGGTGAAGAAGCTACAACTAATTTTAGAAATGGCAAGTTCCTTAAACTCAGAGCCGCATATCAAAAAAAAGGGGCTGCTGACGATTGTGTTCCTGGCAGTGCTCTTTGTATTAAAGCATGACACAAAAAATATCTTATCTGATGACGGCCTGTGGAATTTGTAGCGATGGAGCTTTAATAGAGGCTCCTGGAAAAAGGTATTTGTCTCGGTTCCCACACTGACACATCACCTCGCTCTTTCTCGTGTCAGAGCCTCGGCAACAAGCTTCGATCGAGGTGTTGTCACTTCCAACGTGCCAACAATTCTCTCTCCTCCCTTTGTTCTCTGATCTTCACCTCTCTGAAGCTCTAATAGATTGTCTTTTTCCTTTCCTTAATTCCTCCTCCACCTTTCCCTGCGTCACTCCTTTGCCCTCCTCGGTTTTCTCTCCTCACATGTCTCCTCATTAGGATACATCTATATCTGAAATTCTCGCTGGCGGGATCAACGCGGTGCAAAGTGTTGGGAAGATCACAGGAGTGCTCTTAATGAAAGGTGCGCGCCAGGGCTATTTCTAAATTACACACCCTTAGACGGGACTGTCAGATGAAAGGAAATAACATAAATCCTCGGAGAGAAGAGGGGGAGTTGGCAGACAAGATGGCCAAAGAGGGAGAAGGATGTAAACCTTCCCAGGACAATGACCAATTAGAAGCAGCAGAGCATTAGCGCAGAGAAGGTAAATGACTCCTAATAGCCAACAGAGTGTCTTATCCATTCCTTTTTTTTATTACAGTGCCATCAACAAACATTCACTCTCCTTCCCTCACATCACTATCCCCCTTTTCGCTCCTTTATTTGATCTATTTTTTCCATATCGCGGTCCTTTCTTGTCGCAAAGCTGTTTGTAGTGTTAAATCATCCCACAGAAGTGACAAGATGTACTTCATTAAGTAGTGGCAGAGTGCACTGCTTCGCTGAAGAGTAAGGGTAAGAGTCTGTCCTCATGGGCTCTATCAATAACCATTAAGGATCCTCTCTCATTAGACCAAACCCCACAGGCCTGCAGGACTTGAGAAATGGGTCCTGCGGTCTTATGTGATGGAGTACGCTAAGATGGCATCACCGCTGTTTGGAAAACGCAAATTGCAACAGTTATTTTCCTCCTTAGGATGATTGCCACCAGCGCTATATATACACAGCTTTATTCTGGTTCAACCTCTTTGCTTAATCAAGAAGAACCTCGCTCCCCTATCAGCAACCTCCACTTTGCTCCACAGCCCCTCCCTCTTCCCCTCAACTCCATCTTTTTACACCCGCACACACCTCGCTCAAAACCCATTCAGCATAACCAAGCTACCGCAGTATGATTATTCATACGGCAATGAGGCTGGATCAAGCTGGCAAGGCTGCCACGGCGTGATGGGAGTGTTTCCGGATGATGACTTAGGAGTCCTGCAGCCTCTCTGCCAAGAGCAGGGAATTCAAACTTAATCAGGGCGAGGACCCCTCCCTCCCTCTATCTCCCAGAGAGCTCCACGGGGTTGAGGCCAAAACAGGAGTGGAATGAGAGAGACAAAAGTCAAAGTCGAGGCTGCATCATGCCTGTTCTCCTCCCTCGGTTTTCCTCGCTGGGAGCCAGAGGTTTTCTTCCATGAGCGATGGGTTCATTCGAGGGCTATCAAGGAAACTTTTTCGGTTTCACTCAGAGAGGAGACATTAGTAAGATTAGCTTTGTTCTAGTCTATCAGTGCCATCGAAAACTCCTATCTCTCTCTCTCACACACACACACACACACACACACACACACACACACACACACACACACACACACACACACACACACACACACACACACACACACACACACACACACACACACACACACACAATGTCCCTAATTTCCACACACCCAGGCATCCATCCATCACCCCAGGAGCCACAGCTGGGATGTATCGCTGCTGAAGCCCAGACACTGAGCCCTGCAGCAGGCCCTCCTAGCTCCTGCACCCCTGTCCGCAGGCCGTGGTCACATCAAGGGGAGGAGGCAGTGATCGGTGCTGATCAATAATACATCGACTGCATTAAAGCTTATGAATAAGTCATAGGCGGAAAGAACCCGGTCATAAGGACACACACACACTCGCGCAGCCAAAGTGATCTTTTACTAGCCAAGGAGGATGAACAGACAGAAAAAGAGAACAAAGCAAAGGGCTTTAACTTCGTAGGGAATTTATCACCCACCCACTGACATTTTGTTGCATGTCGAAGCTCCAATCTGTCTCTTCTCTCTACTACCCTTCCCAGTCACTGCCATTCTGAAGTAATGGCCTTTTTCCTGCGGGCGGAATAAATAAGTTATTACATCCATGTGTCCTAAGGCTTAGCAAGGACCGTTTGAATATAAATAGTTCATTTACCTCCGTAGTGGAGGCCTCATAAAGATATATTTGTAATTACTTTCTTTCCTCTTTTTTTTCCCCCCTCCTTTTCTCTTTTTTCATACGAAGAGCAGGGTGACTGTTTTGGTTGACTGGAGATGCGAGATGAAATTGCCTTACACAAATAAGCCTGCCAACGTTTTTTACCCCAAACACCATCTGAGACAGGAGGGAGCTGTGTCAGAGCGCTTTGCCTGGCTCGGTGCAGAAATCTTGTGTGCTTTGCTCACAATAAAGAGAGAAAAGCCTGTGATACTGCAGACAGTTTGAATACTGAGTAGAATTGGTGTGGTGGGAAAGGAAAGCACAACTTTTTCAGGAATTTGACTTGGAAGACCTCATTTGAATAATTTAAGTCTTGGGTGTGTACTTAAGAGATAAGATATAACTAACCCTGTATGTGTCCGACATCATCGTTTCCTTTGGCATTCAGTGTGTTGGCACTTCATGCCAAGCCAGATGCCAAGTCCATATTCATATTGTTCCTGCTTTGTTAAAACCTAAAGGTGCTGTTCGTGACGTGACCACTAATCATTTCGGAGTTAACTCATTTCATTTTGAAAGGTCATCAGCTCATTTTAACGCCGTTGCTTATAGTTGTACGCACGTGTGCTGTGCGTGCACAGTGCACTTTCCACCTTTATTGAGATGCCCTGTTGTGAGTTCGTGTTGTAACGACGTGCACCTGGAGGAGGTGCAGGAAGAAGGAGGAAGCAGCTCTTTGTTACTGCCAACAGAAGTATGTCAGACAAGAATACTCCGGGAGCAGCACTCGGGAAGATTTCGCTGCCTATTAACCGATGGGTAGATTTTTGCTCAAAGATTGTGCAGCATGCAGCATGGGCAGGAATAACGGAGGCGGCGGAAGTAGAAGACTGTTTGAAGCGAGTGAGGGAGCAGAGCAGAACGGAGACGGATGGGAATGTGTCCTTGTCAGAGGAGACAGAGACCACAGAAATATGACTAGAATACTACGTACAAAGTCAATACATGTATATAGAACTCATTAATTAATTAGAGCTTGTTTAAAGATTAACTTTGTACAAAGGACTCTATACAGAAAATTCTTTATCATGGCCTTATGCTTTCACGTTCATAATTTAGTTTTGGGTTACTACTAGAATAGGTTAAGATGCTTCAGTGCTAATAAGTTTCTTAGTTTTCTCATACTGTCCCCCCCGCTGGACGCTGTGTTAAACATAAATAAGCAAAATGAGTTAATTTGATCATCCTTTTTGACACATACACGACTGAAAACAGCACAAAGATAATGTATTTAATGTTTTACCTCATCAACTTCTTAGACTTTTTGTAAATATATGCTTAGATTGGGATTCAGACAGGTTTCACCCATGATTTATTTTGAATAATAAACAATGTGCCAGCCCTTTGACTCATCTGATGCCAATTATTTGTTAACAAGGTTTTAAATACTGGATTTACTCATACTTGAATTGTAGACCTTTGTATTAGTCGTTGTCTGGAATAGAAAAATCACAAACAGACGATGGTGGCTGGCTCTTTCTTTCCATCACTTGCTGTGGACACTGTACCTTTAAGTAAAACTGAAAAACATCTGACTGTCTCATCTTCTTGCCACTGCTACAGTTGATTCTATGTCATTGTTGTGTAAATGCTCGCTGTGCTTGTCTGGAAAAATGATTAATTCCCTTCGTTAACAGTGTTGTAGCATTCATGTGAGAGCTGTTGCTGCTCGCCATACAAATGACCTGTTGCTCTATTGGTCACTGTCAATGCAAATGTAATAACCGGAGGACAAAGTGAATTCATACTGACGCAGCTGCCTAATGAATAGGTTATTCTACCATATACAGCTACAGTGACATCAGGTCTGACCTTGGATCTGAAATGTCAGTTGTATCGTTCTAAATTAAAAAAAAGATGCAGTCAGTCAAGCTGCCACAGAGGTCAAAGTCACTTCTTCTCTTCTTTGCTGATTCCTGCTCTGATAGACGTCAGTAAATTCACAGATATAAATGTTAAGTAAATGTCCAAGGTCATGGGAAGTGATTTTTTTGAAAACAAACATTTGAGCAGTGAAATTAGATGGCACAGCTCTAAAGTGCATTGAATTTCATTGAATTAAACAGCAACTCCATCCAGTAAATGGGTGTCGAGAGAAATGTGCTGACATATAGTCTTTTGAAAATGGATGTTGGTCCTGTACTGTAGATGTACGGAGGGGGAAATCATAATAAGAGGGATGCAGGGTGGAATGTGACAAGTTTTCAGGAGAGAGTTGCTTCGCAGGGAGGAGCGGTGCTCTATCACCCTCACGACATTGTCCAATTAGAGCGTATGATTAGTGTAGACTGTCTCCAGTGAAATTGAATCTATCAGCCAGGCTCCGATTGCTACAGGTCCCTGCAATTTAGCTATCACTTTGTCTCTGTCACTGCAGAGCTGCTAATATGAAACCGACAGAATGGATGATTTCTACTTAAGGCGTAGCTTGATTGAAGCTGATTACATTTCACAAAGGTTTATTATATTTCCATAATATGGGCACATGTTGGAGGGTGCGTGTGTTGTGTGTGTGTGTGTGTGTGTGTGTGTGGGGGGGGGGTGTTTGTGTGTCTGCATGCAGGTGTTTGAGTTGGAAGATTTAACAGTCGTCTAATTTGTCTCTTTTCTTTCTCTCCAGGCTACCAGAGCCGAGGGCAAACCCCTTGGACCCCCGGGACTTTGACGATTCCGGTCCATCAATGGACCACGCCCCCTGATACCAACAGAGCAGACTCTGGCAACACCCACCTGTCCTTCGATGTCTGCTTCAGCCAGTCGCCAGCCCTGTCAAACTGTCAGGCTGGCCCTCTCTCTGTCAGCCGCCTCCCTTTTACCCTGCTCCCCCTCTCCTCTCCTCCCCTCCCCTCCCCTCTCAGTGCCTGCTGGCAGTGAACTGACCTTGAAGAAGGCTGCCGCTGTGACAAATATGGATGGCCACGTCTTTTCAGCTCCCAAACTTTTTTAATTCCTCACCGGCTACTAACTTTCTTTAATTGAAGCAAGCAAGTTATGTGCAATCAATTACCATCAGGCTCAATTTCCACAGCCAGTCAGATCCTTGGCTTACTGGTGAGCCTGGCTGACTTCTGGCTAGGCAGCCAGGCGGAGCATCTGCTAAGCCCAACAGATGTCAGGAATGGGAAATTCGGCAGCGTAGCATCACATCATTTATTCGAGATATATTTTTGGTTCTGTCGTTTTGACAAACATTCTCAGACTTAGAAAGGGGAACATTTGTCAGATGCCACAATGCCTTACATCAGTCGGTAGAATATGCTGTATTATAGTCGTTCTGGGAGCTCTGTTTCGATTGTAAAAAAAAAAAAAAAATGAATTTTTCTCGAGCTTTTGTTTTATAATATTGCCTCTTATACTTCCTGTCATCTCGTTGCCTTCATCCCTCCTCACCCTTCTCACCAATTCCCCCTGCTTGTAGATGTACGCACACTTCCTCGAGTGTTTGTCAGATCTATTATCAGAAGCGGGGGACATTTTGACACCTATTGATTGGTGAATGCTGCTGAGTCTTTGTTGGGTGAAAATCGAACTGTAATTTGACTGTGCAAAATAGCACTCACGCAGTATCAGCTCTCTATGTACTGTAATACAAAGGTTCATTACTCCTGGCCAATCTGCAGCGTATGACGGATTACAGTCCACACAAATGTATGCACTTCCTACCTTGACCCACTCAGCCATAGCTTTCATTCATGATGTACCCCCCACAAGTCTGTCTGTATCAGCAGTTTGCTTTAATATGATTGATTCTGTTGCCTTAAGTCAAAATTGAAAGCCTGTGCTTCACTTGTAATGTGTTTGACAACAGCACGCCTTCACTACTGTGGCGCTGCACTAAGATGCACTGAGAGTTGTGTACCCACCCAGGGGAAATGTTGGTGTGTCAACAGCCTATTGAAATAACTCCAACTGCTCATTCTTTATTCGACAGACAGGATCTGACTGTCTGATGTTTCCTCGTGTTTTTATTTGTCTATTTTTGTCTTAAATCTATAAATAAAAAGCCTCTTTCTTAGATTGAATGTCAAAGATGGCATTCGTATATTCACTTTAAGAACGCTCTCTGCATTATTTGTCTCTTGCAAAAACACTACGAACACCTTAAAACATCAGTCAACCAAGACACCAGTGCTGGAATGTAATTGAGTACATTTACTCAAGTACTGTACTTAAAGGGTAACTTGCACATTGATTAATATTACATATTAAAGTGTGTTGACAGTTCTTTGGGGATTACTGCTGCATGTGTGGGAAAAAGTAGCATAAAGCCTCTTGTGGCTAAAGAGGAAGCTGCATGTAATCTGATAAATTGCCTCCAGTGATGTCACTCAGTGTGACTGTGCATTGTGGGTAACGTAGGCAGCAGGTTTTGAAAAAGAAGAAGAATGTGTGAGATAAAAAGGCGATGTCTGTTCCTGCTGTATCGATTGTGATTTGTTAACCTTCCATGAGTCCAACAGTGTAAGCTTTCCAAAGCCTACATTACCCACAATGCAACAGCCTGTGCCAGTGACATCACTGGAGGTGATTTTTGAGATTACATGCAGCTTCTCTGGAGTGACAAAAAGTTTAATACTACTTTTTCACTTATTATGCAGTAATACTCCCCAAAGACCTGTAAACACACTATAATGTGTAAAACTGTTGGAGTTACCCTTTAAGTACACAATCAAGGTACTTGTACTCTCCTCGAGTATTTCCATTTTGTACAACTTTATATTTGTAATACATGATATCTCAAAGGTAAATATTATAATAAGGGTAATATATTATTAGTAATATTAGTAGTAGTATTTTACTCCACTACATTTATCTGACCGCTTTAGTTACTACTTCCTTTTCAGATTAGTTTTTTATACCATATTCCTGACCAGTGGACAGTGTATCTTGAACTCAGATGATGATTTTGAATGATTGTGATAAACTGTGTGTCCTTATGGGTTGAGAAAATTCTCCTACTTCTTCAGGCCAAATAACCTATTTACAAACCGTTGGTTCTCCAAGGACAGCATCACTACAAAGACATGATCTCATAGAATACTGATGCATTGCTGTAGATTAAACCACACAACAGTATGTAAAGAAGTTCAATTGAGCTCAACCTTAAACACCTACAGCAGTAAAATGCAGCATACATATGAATGCTGCAGTGATATTAATCCAAAAACACAGTGAGAACCTTTACTTTTCATACTTTCAGTACATTTTTACTGATTTTTGAGTATTTTCACAGAGTGCTGTTAAAACTGAAGTAAAGAATCTGAATACTTCCTCCAACACTACGATCAGAAAACATTAGACGTGTGAAGATGGATGGACGCAGAAGGGAAGATAAAGTGCTGTAAAGGCGGGAATAGAGGAGGGGAAGATTTTTACTTTTTCTTCATTAAAATTCAGAAGCAGCAACCCAGCCTGATAGGATTGGGAATTGGAGGTTTGGAACAAAGGAGGGTGATGGAGCTCAGTAGGGTCTCTTCTCCTTCATGGGTGCATTTAAATGCAGACTGGTTTTCGTGCCTACAGACCCAGACAAGCCAGAACCCATTTTCATCAACTCACAGCCTCAATCAGAAAGCCTTTGTCTCTCTGCTGCTCATTTTTCTTTCTCACTTCACTTCTCCTGCCTCCTCTGAATCGCGCCATGCGGCCCACATTGGCTTCACACCTGCCTTCTCCACCAGAGCTCCTTCATCATGCCAGGAATGCTTTCTCAGCATGTCCGATCTCTCCGCATTGAGATATCGACTCTGAGAAACTCATTTAGCCGCGGCCATTGCTATGTGGGTGGTAACACATCTGGGGTTTGCATTCTCTTGCGAGTTTCCCTTTACAGACATAATGGGGCTTAATGATTTACCGCACAAGACATTGATCCTCAGCATTCGCTAAGCCACTGCGGACTGACCAGGCACCGCAGCACTCAAACCCTTTTAGAGATTGTTTTTTCTTGTGTGTGTTTTAGTGTGGCTGTGACTAAATTGATTTAGGTTAGCCTGCGGGAAACATAGCCAGATGCGGGCTCCTCTGCTATCAAAGGGAGCGAATAATCATTTTCCAGTCATCTGCGTTGCCTTTATTGTGGAGTCCAACCTGATCAAAGACATAATAACAAACCTGAGGGGCGACAATGTGCCTGTTGTCTGTGGAGGAAATGGAGAGGAGAGGATTGTCTGATCTAATTTAGCTGGGGAGGCCACAAGGTTCCCCTTTTTCTTTCTGCACACCCAATTACACCTGCGCTTCCAGGTTCACTTCCCCCGAGCATGTTCACACAGACACAAAGAAACGCAAATAAACACAAGCGACAGCCGTGAGACCTCCGCTCTCCTGATGGGCAAAGAAAGAAAAAAAAGAGCCTATTTGTGTATTTGTATTGACATGAATTAATTGCTTCATGGGTTGTGAGATTGAATTAGCTACGTGACGTGCGTGCAAGTGGTGATGCAGCTTTGATTGCCGCCTTTTAATGGAGCCTATTTTTCTCTGCCATCATTTAAAAGACAGTCGGAGTCTGTGTGAAGCAGCGCCGCCACCCACCAACCCCGCCATGACTTAATGATTCTGTGTATTAGCATGAAAGAGTGGGAAGAGAAATGGGAAATTTCTCTAATAATAGACCACCCAGACCATCCTGAGACGTGTGTGTGTGTGTGTGTGTGTGTGTGTGTGTGTGTGTGTGTCCATCCGTGCGTGCATCTAAGCCTTGTGAGGATGTGCATTATCCTGTGAAAAATGACAGTTTATTTGCAGGGGCCCGCACCTCCTGTACCGTTCAAGAGAATGTATTGCTTGTCTCACAGTAAATGCACAGTCTTATTCATCTTTCCCCTTGGACTCTTTACACACACAAAACACACACGAAAACAAGGAAATAGGCATCAGCCAGGGGATGTTAACCCAGATTTTTTTTTACATTTTCCGCTGTTTGCTTTGGGTCCAGCCACTCCCTGAAACCAGAGATGACTATTACAAGACTCAAAGGTAGTGTCCTTTGCGGTGATTTATGTGGGTTTCCAATAAGGCTGGGTACTGATAAAAAAAAAAAATGATACCAGTCAGGGAAACTGATACCAATAAAGCACTTCAACTGATAACCTTTTTTTTATTTAAAGCTTTAGCGTATAGGATTTAGTGAGCCTTTTATATCTACGGAGGGAGCAACTCTGTCACTACTTGATGTGAATAGCTGTCCAACCTGAGTAGTCCCATGGATGCAACAGTTAAAGTCTGGATACAGCTTCTGAGGTGGAGCCCCGTCATGAAAGCTGCTCAGAGGCGCATGAAGCCGAAAAGCTCCACTTCCTGTGTATAAAATGACCCGGATCTTCCGTGTTGTGAGGCCCATAGAGTGTGCGCACTAAAGACTTCCCCCAACCGAGCTAACCAACAACCGGTTTAGCGCCTGGCTTTTGTTCCAATTAAATCCAAGCTAAGTTTTGACACACAATAGATCAGTAACGTAGCCTAGTAGCTTTTTATCTTACCTGAGGTCATTGATAGTTACAGCATGTCCTCCTGAGTAAAATATGATGCTGATTTTGGAGAAGCCATTGGCCTTGCAGACCTAGTGTAGTTGTTAACCCTGACGTCTTCTTCATGTGACTCAAAGTTTTTCCTGAAATGATTTTTATGCATTTATGCATCTATTCTGCTCAGACGCCACAGACGTGTGGTGGCATCTCTGCATGCTTAACTGCCAACTCTGTCAAATACATCATGCTTGACCTCACCACAACCCCGACTGTATGGGTTGTAGCTGCTACGTATATTGGCCAATCACAAATCAGATAACATCCAAGGGCAACAAAAAGGATTGAATGCAGTTAAAATTAGCATCTCAGCAGAAAGAATGACACGTAAGATGCACATACCAGAACAAAAGTGACACTTCTTGTTGCAAGGAAATGCTCTCTATGTTTTTTTTGTTTGTATTCACAACCTACACTTACACCTCTAGCTCTTCTCCATTTCGTTAAATGTGTTCAACAGAGGGCTAAAGCACCCCTGAGAAACACTAACAGGGCACAAATCAATCTCTTCCCAGTCGCCGAGTTTTTGGCTCATATGAGATCCAGCCAGAAGGTGATGCAGATTGCAGACCCTCCCAGACTGACTGACAGCAGGCATCTGTCAGAGGTGGCAGGTACAGACAGCTGTCTGGCAGCCCCAGCTCATGAACAATGAATGGGTGGAGACAAGACGGCCGGGGGAATCCATCTCTCCTCTCGACAGCTTCCATCACTCTTACATCCCCGAGTCAGCAAAGACACCTTAGGGCCTCTGTATCTAACCTCCGTGCAATCGCTTCCTGTCTGAGCATCCTACTTGGACGAGCAGAGGAATCGTAGTGTAGGAAGGGAAAGGAGACCGAGGGGATATTTTGCAATCAAAAGCAGCAGATGAGCAGGCTCATACTAGGGTTTAGAATGAGGATTAGAGTTTAGAATTAAGCTCGCAACAGGGGGACATAAAACTGGTCACATGCAAGGTAATAGAGATGGGGATCGTGATGCCGCGGATGTGGTGGAGAGGAGCCGGGATGCCTGGCTTCCTTCAGCTGATAATGGAACGTGCCTCTGAATAAAATGAACATCCCGCCTAGATAAAACCTACTGCTGTTCGTTCTGGGAGCTGTAACACATTATCCTCTTTCTGTCACAGCTGTGATGAATCATCCTCACAACGAGGATGAATGTAGAATGCAGAGAAGTGGGAGGCATAGTGAAGCATTCGCTGGCTCGCTTTCCAAAATCTCTGCCCAAAGATACGTGGAAGTGAAAACAATGTATATGTTTACATTGTAGTATCAAGACGGAATAACAAATATCTTCTTCTTGGTCGGCAAGAACGTCTTTGTGCATCTTTAAAATGATGCGCTGCATTAAAATCCTCGAGATGTGAGTCCCAGTCTTTCATTCCACAGAGTTTGACATCCGCCTACACTCGCGCCGTTCACCGAAAAACCCTGGCAACCTGGCTTGATCCACTCATGTGTTCCACTCGCATCCATCCTTCTTTGTGCCTCTCATCATTCATTCTGTGTACACAGTCTGTCCTTTCTGGTTGCCCAGGCTCCTCCGGAGCTTGTTAATTGCGTTGGTGACACAGGTCCGCGTGTGAAGCAGCCGTAGTAATTGCTCTGGCCTGGCCTGAGGAGAGGAAGGGTGTAACCGTCTGGCCTTCAGGTCTGCCCCAAGGCTACGAGATTAGATACATGCCTCCATGTTTGATGAGATGCAGAGCATTAGCAGTTTTATCAGGGATAGTCTACCATCAAGCTTGTACTCATTGGGTTTGCCAAGCAGCAGGATATATATATGGGTGTTCTGCTGTATACTGGAAAAGTTTGTATGATAACAGCGGTGACCTTTAGATGTCAGCAGGGGCACCGTGATATCCATTCAGTCTATTTGTTTCTCCTCTCTCTAATACAAGCAGCCTAAAAGCCATCACTTAGCATAATTTGTAGACTCACATGCATAAGGGTGGCAAGCTTAAATGCCTGCTGTTGTACAAATAGCTTTCCCTCAGTCAGTAGCTTAGTGTCATTGGGCGCCATGCATCAAGCTGTTCTGGAAAAGTCTGGAGATTCTTCCATGGAAATTGAAAAAGTAAAAGGCAGGGAAACAGGGAAATCAGTGATATGTGAAGCACTCAGAATGTTGCACTTTGTTTTGTTTAAAAGAAAGGCTTGGCACACCTTGATGTAATTTATTGAATTTTACTGATTTTTTATTGTTTTCCAGGTTTGCGTCGAGTTTGGGTTGCGGCACTCGCTTCCAAGGTGAACAAAGAAGGGAGGCAATCCTAAAGATGAAATCTTAAAGGAGACATATTATGCTTTTTCGTTTTTTCCCCTCTCCTTCAGTGTGTTATAGAGGTCCTTGTGCATGTCAGTGCCTGAAACACCTCTTCAGTAGTCCCGCCTTTAATTCTGCGACCTCACATCTGATCGGAGACACGGTGAGCGATGCTGTCTAACACGTGTGTGAGCTGACCAATCAGAGTAGACTGGGTATTTGGGTATGGGGATCTTTAAGAGGCAGGATCATCATCATTTAGTATAATCACAACCAATGACGGCAAAGGAATTTAATCCAATAAATGCAACATGTGAAATCTGGGCAAGGTGACTCAGTGCTTCACCTGAGGTGGCTCAGAATGGAGTTTTCCTTCCTCCCCAAAGTTTAGGTAATGGGTATTCACCCGACATTACCCTTGACTAGTGCGCTCACCTTAGACCTTGATTTTCTTCCTCAGGGCTTCAACACAGCTGCCCACATTTGCTAAATGGGTCAAATGCAGAGGACAATTTCCTCAGTGATTAATGAAGTAAAAACATAACAGGTGTTGCTTGACTTTCAGCTTCAAGGTTGCACGGGTTGCTGCCAAGAGTAGTGTGTTTTGGCAGTCTCAGAAGTGGGGTTAAAGGACGAAATACAAATACATTTTGGAAATCAATGTAGGAAGCTATTGTGTTATCATTCCCTATCCTTACTATTCTCAAATCATGTTCTATTTCACAAACTGCTGCACATTTTTAGCCACACTCTGGTGTGAAGCAGCACATTTGAAATTCACATACACTTACTCAGCCAATCAGGATGAATCCACCAAACTGTTGCCCAGTGTGAAATATGGGGAGCTCTTTCATTCCTCGCAGTCAAGTACTGTAAGTAGAAATGTTCTGACCCACTTTTTGTATAGTGTGAGATCAAGCAGTCAGAAACATGGTGTTTGCTTCACTTAGATTCATGGCATTCGTGTCATGATGGTGTCATGGGAGGGGTGCAAGCATCGTCCACTGCTGTGTGTAGACCCCTGAGAGAGTGACCTTGAAGAAGGGACCAAGGTTATACATTGTAACCCTAGTTCTATGAAAACTGGCTAATCCCTGTCCATATAAGGGTAAACAAGCCTGTCCCCCTCAGGAAGGTCATTACGATATTACGATGTTTGTTGTTAGGCGGCGCCCTTCACCAGCTTTAGAAGTTATTACAGCTGTAGAAGTGGATGTAAGGGGAAGTACTACAACGAGTGAAGTCCATATAGGGAGGCAGTCAAGGATGGTGGATGGATTAATCAAGCAGAGGACTTTAATTCAGGAGACCACTTCAAGCCCAGTGTGAAACAAAGAGTCAACAGTGACTTTTGTAGACTTAGGAACATATTGAAGTAATGTCAAGTACATAATGTAATGTGGATACAAAATCTTTTTCTTGCCTAAACCTAACCAAGTATTGTTCTAACGCTAAGCAAGTAATTATGTTGCCTCACCTTAACCAAGTACTTTTCTTTGCAAAACCTAACAATCAACCTATTCAGTCGTTTAAGTATGAAGATAGGTTGGTGTCAACCCAACATGACGTCACCCACTGGTTTTTGGACTACTGTTTTGAGGCCGTGAATTTGGCATTATGGCTGCTGCCATCTTTTTTTGGTGTCAGAAGTGACCGAAATTGGATAAGAAAATGTTGAGTTTAGAAGCCACGCCATGTAGGGACCCCTAAAGGATGATCATTTATGAAATGATCATCATGCTCTATTGGAAAAGACTTGTAACCCGCAATTGAGGCCATAACCTCATTAGGAAACTGTTTACTGAGGTAATAAATCAAGTGAGAAGTATGATCATTTCCTCATAAGCTCACATACAAGCAGACTTCTTTTTGCAACCTGCTGGCTTGTAGAAAAAAATTGCAGGTTTGGCTTCACTTTGTTACTGGAACCTTTGTCCACTATTTATACTGTCAGTAGGTTTTTTTGCCTAATTAGCCAACTGATATATGAACTGCTCCACAGTGGAAGTTCATCAGATTTGTAGAGCCCATCAGAGCATTCTGCTTTATGCTAGTGGGGTAAGTAGTGGCGCCCGGCATAATTCATGTACTTATGTTTATACAAATCAGCTACCATGCGCTTAGAAGTTAGCATGAGTGATTTCCAATGCAAATGTGATTGTGATCTCAGAAATACAGCCGTTTGTTACGAAATGAGATTCTGCTAATTGTTATGCACTTTAACAATGCACTCACTTGAGTTGTATGTCTTCAATATGTTCTAGATAGCAGTGCACCACATTTATTGCTGTTATAATCGTATATGGAAAATACATTTTCAAACACCATGTTGTACTTCTACGAAGAGTCTGAGATTTGGAAAATATAGACACTGGACTGTCAATATTAGTACGAATTTGTATAGTCAACATGGTTTAATCCGTTTGTTTCTTTACTGTCATGTTGTATCACCGTCTGTCCTTGTACTTCCCGCCTACAGAAAGTGTTTCTTCGGCAGACTCCCTGTGGAGACTGTTTAATCAAGATGACAAGCAGCTTAAAAATCAGATCCCAATTGAATGCAGCGATGATAAGGCGTTGACTAAACATGCACTCTTTTGTATTTTGAGAAATAAGATAAATCTCTCCCTCACAGAGTCCTTGAACTAAAGACTCAACTGTTCACCGTGCTCTCTGTCTGTCTGTTTGAGCCACCTACTCCAACACCTCTGCAGTCTCTTGTTTTCTGTCGATGCATCTCTCACCTCTTTGGTGCTGCTACGCTACACTACTCCGAGGCACCTGCACATATGGAAGCAACTCTTCCAGGTTTCGGCAGATGTGCTAATGACCTCTGTTCAGCAGGGGGGGGGGGGGGGGGACTGAACTTTCGATCTCTGCGGCATCACAAACACTTCCTCCACTTTGAAATCCGGACATTGCTCACGACCCTGCTGCTAAGCGACTACGATCGATACAATACATTGTTACACAGTATTTCTGGATGGCTGGGACTGTAGCCCACAAACACCCAAAAGACATCTATACCGTAAATTTTTAAAAAGTAAAAGCCACAGGAAGAGAAATCAAAAGAGAGGAAAGGAAAATGCTCCTTTTTTTCCCTCCACCTAGGGAGTCTTGCTTTTTTGATGGATTTCTCCGAAACTGGCGAGGCAAATTGGCAGAATAGATATTTCAGTCTGTTTTGTTTGTGATTTAGTTTCTCCTAAAGGTGTGGTCTCAAGGGGTGATATTTTTCTGTGGGAAAAAAAAGACAGGACTGCATTACAGGCATAGAGAAACATAATAAATAGTGTGTGAACCGAGGTGCAGTTTGAAAGGCATAAAAAGCAGTGAAATAAAGACGGTAAACAAGGCATGAGGTAAGATTCAGAGCCTGGATGAGAATTCAATCGCAGAGAGAAAATATTTTATGTTGTGTAGATAAAGCTCAAAGCATAAGTACAAGTGTTATTGCATTCCAGGCACATTAGAACTGTTCAATATACCTTTTCAGCTATAAGCAGCTGTATTTCAGTCTGCAGCCTTGGAGTCTGCGCTCAATCATCCCTTAGTGATGCACCTTTTCTTTGTAGTAGAGGAAACGGGACATGGGACAAAAGGCCAGACAATGTGGAGATGGAGCAGAATGAAAAGTAATTGTATTCTCCACTCTGATTGCAGTAAACTGACACATCAGGGCTACCGTGAAACAATGGAGGGGAAGAGTACCCCGCTTACAAGGCTATGAAGCGTCTGTTGTTGAATTCAAAACATGTATAACGCACACAAAGGGATTAAACGTGTTTGTGTTTTTCACTCGTGTCCACATACGCCACAGGAGCCCGAAATCCTGTCTTTCTTCGATTTCATTGTCTCTCCAAAACAGGCTAACATCCATTAGTGCTGGCAGGCAGGGGATTGAGATGAATGTGTTCCAATTTTAACCACCCCTCCGAGTGCCCCAGCGGGGTCTCGGATGTATACAGGAGGACTGTGAAGTGAGAGCTGCTGGAGCTGTCCCAAGGTAGCTTGGACTGTTTCAGAGTGGCCTCGCGATCTCTACCTGTGGGCGGAATACCAAACGCGCTATCCGTGATTGTGCTCATACAACATCATATAAATAGTTGCACAGACAGCTTTTTTTTTTACTCTGTCTCTTCTGTGCTTACTCTCCCGTGTGCACAAACACTATATCCCTCGAGAAGACTCCACCATCCCGGGTCAGTCTCTAAAAAAAAAGGCATGTAATCACTGCACTTACTGTGGGCCTGCATGACAGAGAGTGGGCAAAAAGATGCCAACAATGTGCATGCAAACGCATTCACTGAGAACGCTGCCTGATAACTGGGAGGAAAATAACCGGCGAGTTTCTGATAGCCAGTATTTGTTTATTCACACTGCACTTGAGTCTTATAGACTCTGTATACAGAATCCTTTCCTCATGGGAGCTCTGTGTATGACTGAGTGGAATAATGAGTGGCTGCAACAAAACTTTTTCTCTCTACCTCATACTTAACATCTACTCTCTGTCTTCTGTGGTTGCTTTGCAGCCTTGTTCCCATAACAAAATGATGGCATTGTACGTCTCTGCAAACCGTGGATGAATTAAATTTGTATCTGTCATACGCTTCGTATCAACATTTCTACAGCACATGTCATATCACGTTCAGATTATATGTATACGAGCTGACTTTCTAGAGGACTGCCAAGCAAGAGACCACTGTTCAAGACAGCGTTTCAAGTTTTGTAACACAGGACATTTTCCAGCTGTGTTAGTGGCGACAAAACCAGGTGTTTTAAACGAGACGTGGGGACAATTTCCAGCCGTATCTGTGCTGACAGAACCAAAGATGCACAATATCTATCAGACCAATAATGGGAACTTTACGTTATCGGCTATTTATCAGTATCTGTGAAATAATAGCCAATAAAAAGTGCCAATAATACAAAATAAAATTGCTTTCATTTGCTTGACAAATGAGGCATCTATACACTCCAATACAGTAGGAGTACTAATGACATCAAACTGATACCTGGGTAGAGTCGTGCAGTGTTTCAGAAGAAGACACCATGATTGCAATTTGCAGTACATGTTTCATAAAGGTTCAGAGAGGAGGGAAAAACACAACAAACCTTATTAGGAATATCAAATCATCCATCTTCGCTCATTATATGAGCCTTCTTTACCCTCAGGTGTGCATAAACGGCGGATTATGCAATGAAGCTCAGTTCAATCTAGAAGACTACAGGGTGTCCGTTCATCTTCACCCCGTCACAACCACCACTAGGCTCCATCAGGGGGTTTCCTGTCTTACTGGTATCTGTAAATCATGTGCCAAGTGGTTTTTGTGCTTAAACCTAAACACACTATCAGTGCAGCATTAAAAAACTGAACATAAAGAAACATAAAGTTTCATTATATCCGCGGTCTGCAGAAACATACATTGCCAAAATGTATCTTGGTGACCGGGTTGCGCTTTGAGATGATATTTTAAGCCTCTCGTTGCCACAATGCCATAGCCGATCAGAACGCTCATTTAAACCCGTGCCCACCTCACTGCGCCAGAGGCCACAACTCTGTGAACAAGGTTTGACTTTAACCGTGATAAATGAGTCGCCATTAGGATAATGATAATAAAATGTCCGTCTGATCAAAGGAGCATCCAATCATGTTAATCGTTCTCATGATGAAAGGTCAGACTCAGCATGCGTCTGAGCCAAGGCACCACCAGCAGTGGTATTTAATGAGACTTTCTCAATTAAATTATCCACAGGAAAACAAAGACGGATGCCAGCACCTCCTGCTCCCAACTGACATTTATAGTACGTGCTGGGTCTTACAGGCGCTTGAGCAGCGGAAAGGCAGTTTGTCGCCCCATCAGATGTTATGGAAGACGGATCGAGCTCCACCTTCTTCAAAAAATCCCTGTCACAAGCGCATCAAACACATAAATATTCACTTCAAGTGTTTGTAGTAGAGCTATTGTATCGGCACCACATAGCGCGCAGACATGCACCGACACTCCCCCTTCTCCCTGCATGCTGGATTTGGCCTTCCCCTGCCGCCGTGCTGAGGTGGCCTCGGTCCTTTGGGGATTAGAAGCGATCAAAGCTATGCTCATTCCACGCTCACATTTCCTCCCTCCTAACAGCAGGCGGGAAACCCCCATCGGCCCACACACACAAACCTCCGTATCAGCCGGCGGGGTGAGCTTCAGGCGTGCTTGAGAGGGAAGGGAAATGCAAACCGAAAATGCTGCTTAGAAACTTTCTATTACCGCGCATAAATTCTCACGAGGTTGGAGTATGTTTTGTGGCCACGTGGGACTCGTTTATAGGTGAATCACGTTGCTTCGCAGCATTTCTCCGCTGTTTTGAATCCGAGTGGCTGCCTCCATGTCGTCCAGTCGGAGACATGTTGTCTTCGCACTTCAAAAGATGTCCTATATTTCAACTATGTTCCAGTTTCCCTCTGCAATTGTTTAGACGCTTCTGGCGGGTGGCCTCTTTATCAGTCTCAGTGTGTCAGTGCTGACAACCGTAAAGATGTGTGTGTGCAGACTGGTGTTACCTTATGTCACTGTGTGTCACAGCCTGTAGCTCCTCAAGGCAACAGTACAAGTCATTTATTTTAGTGTGCGTGTGTCACCGTGTAGGTTTTATGTGTGTGTTTCTGTCAATAAATGAAGAGATGGGAGTTGATATTCGAATATGAACATTTCCCATGGTGCTTTGGGTCCGGGGCCCAGCAGAAGTGGGAATCGAGCTGGTAATTCTTCACAATGTGATCAAAGGCCCGACTCTCGGCAAGCTCCCCGACCACCCGCACGCCGTTCCTCTTATTTCCCCTTCCCTTCCCTCCCCTCTCCTCGCTGCTCCAATCATAGCCCAGAGCAGCCAGGCGTGTGTGAGAGCCCCCTTGGCGCTGTTGCTTATTATCCCTGAGTCGTGCAGATCTTACTGGTCCCGCCCGACTGGCGACCCCTCACTGTGCTGACTCTTGCCCCTTCAAACCCAACTTCCTCCTCTCATGGTCAATCTCCATGCTCTCGCTGCACCCAGATTCAAACAATTTCTTTCACTCCTGACCCGTCTCGAAAGCCCTTCAGGCTCCTACAGTGCTGCTCCCTCTTGCCGTCCTCCTGCGTGTAGTCTCTCAAACAGTTTTGAACTCTCTACATGATCCACTCTATCACGCCCCTTGACGAAACCTCTCCTAATACCCATAACTTTCAGTTTAGTTAAGATATTTCATGCTCCCTCTCCTGCTAACCCACTTTTCACACACCCATCTATATTCATGCACTTGACTGCTGAATCTCCTATATGAACCGATTCTTTCTTCGCTGCTCGCTCCAACTTTCTTTTGTTCTCGATGGCTGTCCACTGCTCCTTCTGTTCTAATTCGCACTTCAATAGCTCACACACGTCACTCGCTCACTGGCCCTATGCATATTTGTTCATTCAAGCTTTTTCGCAGACAGTCAACGCTGCTGTAATATTCTCAAGGTCACTCTCAGTGCTACCCTTCTTCAAATCTGGGTCTTTTTATCTAACACAAATACAGTATAGCCTTGAGCACCGAGCAGTCTGATGAAAAATGCAGAATAGGGGCCAGGGCATGGCAGGAAGGCAGGGAACTGGTGGCCCACTTTGGCCCATGAAAAAACACCTGAGACAGTTTGTGGTCCTCTAAACGAAGGCAGCCTGCAGGTTTGAGCAGTGGGCCATGCCAAAATGATTGCTCTAAAACAGGCCAAGCCTGCTGGGAGCTCTGGTGCCTCTTTTCATCGCGGCCTCATTCAATCACATGACCTTCTAGCCCTGATGCTCCCGTCTGTCCTGCCGTTTTCTTCGCCTGTCTCGCTCACTCTGTGATATTAACGCTCCTTCTGCTCCTCAATATTCTATTAGATTTTGTCAGCACAGCTGGCCGCATGTTCCCAGACTTATGCACAATTGAGTGGGCTCAATTCTTTGATTCTGTTTAATCCTCAAGTCCATTTTAATGTTGTCTTTGATAGTAAGAGTTATAGACTTCAGTGTGAACAACCCTTATGATGAGACTGAATTCTAGAGACATTATTCAGCGAGGAAGCAAGACACCAGCAACTTTATTCAATTTTTAATGCTTAAGAATTTAATTCTGGTGTTTGTGAGCCCCTGACCAGAGGGTGTTTTGACCAAAAAAGTCCTCATACATAAACGGCTCATTAGTCCATTTTTCAGTGCCTTCTAAAACATCAGATCAGACACTAAACTGGCAGGCAAACATTGTTTTTCTGTTCCTTCTAAAACAACGCGACCATTGCAAGCGAGTGTTTCTGATTTGCCACCTTTTAGGGTTAAGGTTTGGGCGAGGTTTAAACATCTAAAACGACTTTGTTGACGTTAGAGGAAACCAATGCCGACTGTTGGAGAGGGGATGCAAATCTCTCTTCTGTGGAATCAAAGTCAGACGCTTTGTATTCCCAGCTGAGCTCCTCTCTCAGAGCTGTTGCAATGCTACACCCGCATACTACTTCTTCCTTTGCTTCTGAGACAGAGCGATCCTTATTTACATTGTCCCAATAGGCCACATATTGTGAAAAGCATAAACATGTTTTTCTTTAAACGAACCAACAATGCTATTGTTTTTTTGTTATTGTAAGGTCGGCAATGTTGAATCATCCACAAGTCTGTCTGGGTTGAAACCACTGTTGCTGTTATGACTTTTAGCCTTATTGCGTTCGTAGGCTGCCTTCAAACTTTTCCAGTGGTTCTTGATTTGGTCAATGTTTCGGTGGATTCCGGCTTTGTTCATCTTTTCAAACACTTGTTTGAACCACTCGTTGTTTGAAGCCCTTCAACCATCGAGGCATTCATCAATCTTTCACTCCTTTTAGACCTTCAATAAATAAGTTGTATCAGCCACAGAGCAGTCTTGTTTCGCTCCTGACATGTTTTTGTGCTGAAAGGAAGCAACATCTACCTATGATGTTACGCAAACGTGGGGCGATCATGCACAGAAAGAGTATATCTACTCCAACCAGAGAGAAATGACAGGGATTTTATTCAGATTAGGCCGGATCAGTCTCTGCTGGAGTACTAGGGTCCATGTAAACGCAGCTAATGACTTTGGAGATCCCCTGACTTTGCAGCCATCAGCAGGTCGAAGCGTTCATGTATCCAGTGAAATATCTTCACATCTACTACATAGACTGGCACACTGAGTCTTTGGTAGTCCCCTGACTTTTCATCTTGCATCACCAGCAAGCTGACAGTTCGAGTTCAAAGCAAAATGTCTCAATAGTTAGCTTGCCCTAAGGTTTGGCTTTGGACATTTAAGCATGCTGCCCACATGATGATATGTAATAGCTTTGGTCGTCCCCCGAGTTTTTATCAGGTCAGAATTGAAATTTGTCCAATACTGTGGTTTATGATCTAATGCCTACAAAACTAATGAATTCCCATCAGCCTCGGTTGCGCTCTGCTGCGTTTAGCTTAAAAGCACCATTGTAGCACCACATAGAGCCTCTCAGAGGACAGTCCCAGTCGGACACACTGCCCCTGGCGACTCTGCTCCCTTTAATCATCCATTGTTTAAACTCAATTGACAATAATTTTGTCATTTAGAGAGACATCTGAGACCATCCGTGCAACAGTTTAGTTTAGATTTTTGCCTAAAGAGAGGTATGAAACCTCAATGAGTGCTCACAGTTAACCAACGTCTACTAATCACGTATAAGCGAGGGAAGATTACGCAAACGCTCAGCCGCACTTGACCTTGTTTAAGGCTGCTGTTTAAAAATGCCACTGCCTGTTGTTTGGAGACCAGATGTGATAGACTACTGCGGCCCTGAGAGTACCACGGAGAGTAAATCTGGCCTGTTCCAGCTTTATGTTGGAGCTCATTCGGATCGTTATCCATCAGAAACAACTGCTGGCTGGTTTCCAGTTAAATGACTTGTGTGCAGTCTTGTTTTCTGTGTATGTTTTACTGTTAAAGAAGAGTAAATCATTACATTAAATCGATCACTTATTATTGTTCTTATTAACTTTTCTACTGAGGGTTGTTTATTACTTTTTACAGCGTGGGTTTTAATGACATTCTCCATTAACATACACAGCAGGGAAGCCCACCAGTTATTTACAGCTACACGGATAGCCCTGGGAATGATCCTATTTTCTGTTCTTAATTTTTCCATTGCAATAATGTTATGCTAATGCTATATTTGTCAGTCATTATCACCCTTGTTTTTGTTTTTTTTTTGCAATCTGCTGTGTAACCCATTCCAATCTGTACATCATTTTGTCGAGCTCAATTAAGAAAGTAATTGTTGATGCTCCAGGCGTTCCTCACTCAAATTGTTATTGGCCCCTGCCTCTGAAATCCCAAATCAATATCTGTTCCTCACTTGATTCTCAGCTTGGGCCTTATAGATTGACAGTTGCACACACACACACACACACACACACACACACACGCACACTACCCTTTCTATCTCCCTCTGATTCAATTGTTGATGCCTATCTGATGTCTCTGCAGTCGCAGCAGCACTGGGCCAGACATCAGCTTTGCTAACTAATGCCAATGGAACAAGGCATTGATCACAAAATTGAATGATTATTCAATTAATGCACTTGGAGGAGCATGAAGGAGACTCTGAGTGAGCATGAGTGTGGGGAAGAATACCAGGAATGGATATCTGTGCAGGTGTTTTCATAGGATGAATTGCATTTGAGTGTGTGGTGGTGTTTATGGAGATGTGTGCGTTGCTCTAAACATTCGCCACTAAGGTCAACTTCTTAATGGGCGAGCGAAAACATTTGCTATAATCATTAGCGCATTGTCCCTTAATGTGTCCTCTCTCTTGTTTTTTCCCGCTCTCCATTGCTTTCCGGGCTCACAAACAAAGACGTCCTTCGCATCGCCGGTTATTAAATATAAGATGAATGTCAAGAGAGTCGCACTAGAGAGTGAAGCTGCCATCACCGGTCCTTTTTAGGGGCCTTGGCATTCAACAGCCACCTCGGGGGCAGTCTGACATGACAAGGACACATCATCCTGAAACTCTCATGAGTTGTATTATTGCTCTCTCATCCCTCATCTCACACTCATTAGATTAGGTGATATATTAGCATAGCTCTCGCTGACAGCGGCTTCTCCTGTTGGCAAACTACATACTTTAAGTAATACCCAGACAGCTTGCGTGTAATACTTTGTAATACACTGTAATACCTTTGAGTAAGGAGGAAGATTTTATGCAAATACAATAAGTACATCTTTCTATTACAATATCTCCCTGATTTTTTTTCTTTCCTCTTTACTCTCAAATCATCTCTTTCACCTTCTTCGTCTCTCGCTTTCCTCATCCACCTCCTGGTACTTTTCTTGCCGTCGGTTTCATAACTCATTCTCCGTCTCCTCCTCTCTGAGAGTGTTTCGTTCTCTCTCTACACACCCACACACACACACACACACAAACTCACACAGTCTCTCTTTGTGTTGCTCGAGTTGTACATCCCCTTACCTCTCGCTACATCTCTGGCTGAATCTCTCTCTCTCTTTCAGTGCCACCACTCACCCACAGGCAAAGTCATCCCAGGTTGCCATGCTCCCTCTCCTCCGCCAATCAGATCGTCTCACTACCTCAGAGTCATTTTCCAAATTTGGCCACTAATTGGGTTTCTCCTGCGATTAAGTCAATAACAACCTTCATATTAGAGTTTAATGTCCCCTAATGAGTCCATTTGTTGGCCAGCGGCTAATTAGGTCTGAGCTGTTTATAGATAGCCCAAACTAATTGATGGGCATGGCTGAAACACTGTGTGTCAATCGGTACTGTAGCTGAGCACTTTTCTGCTTTTAACTCGCAGCCCTCCAGTGCAGAGGCCCCCCAAAACAGATTATACCGTTCTGGTTCATGGATCAGGCTGTATAATTTGTGAAACAGCTCAGCATTAACGTTAATGATAACTCCAGGGGAGCAGAATAGAATCCATTAAACATTGACTGACAAATCGTCTTCCTCCTCAACAAGCATTTAGCTTTATTAGTGTTGATTGTATTCAGGATCGCTGCTGAAGGGACCTGTGTCTGCTTTTGTTAGCTGTGGCGATCACTGAAATATTCATATCTGCCAACTGTAGACGTTTCGAGAGCGGTTACGCAGTGTACACACACAAACATCGGGACTCATCATAACAGATTGAAATACATACGGCCCTGCAGGCAACGATGGGGGGATGCGAGGACGGCGGGCCCCTGCAGAAGCTATCAAGTCAGAATCTCCGACAAATTTTTTAACAGATCCGACTGACATGCCAAGACCCTCCCCCCTGGAGTTTAAGTCTGCACGAAGCTGTGGCTTGATAAGGAAGCGAGTGGATGAATATAAAGTGAGCTGGAGGAGTCTGATATTGGGACTCGCCCCAATCATGCGCCTCCAGGTTAGCATGCTCTCAAAAAGGAGGGGTTTGTTTGAAGCAAGGTGGTCTGTCTGCACACAGCTGCAGCTCTATGATAAAGAGGAGAGAGGTTTGATAGGTGAAGCCTCCCGTCCGTACATCCCTCTCTCTCTGATTCAATTCAACTTAAATTGGCATGAAAACACCAATATGAAGCATGAGGGTACTTTCTCCCTTACTTTCTTGTGTCTTGTATCTCTCTGTATGCAAGCGTTCTGTGCATCAATGCCCGGACAGTGCTGTACGAGGGTTGTTAAATATTTTAGTCCTCGTTCTTTGAAAGTTCCTCGAGCTGAGCTTGAACGGGAACATCAACAAATACAGCTGAAAAGAAGAAAATCTCTTTTTCCACACCAGGAAATTCCTTTCTTTGATTTCCGACAAGTCTTTGCCTCTTTTAACTTTCATCAAGACAAACCATCTGTTAAAAGGATTGCTCTAAGTAGTTTCCCCCAGTGCCATCTGTTGCCTCCGTACCTATTTTTTCCTCTCGGTTTCGAAATATTTACATTCCTATGGAAAAACGCCTCAGCAAACGAGCAGTATTTGGCCAGATTCTGATGAACCGGCAACAGGTCAAGTCGCACAGCTGGCAAGCCGCATTCTGGCTTATCATACGGCTAAAACACGAAACGGGAGATCTAATTAAAATGTATGGATGATAAAATGAAATTACTGGTGTGAAACAGAAACAAAAACGGGTATGTGGTGGTGGAGACTGGTTGGTTAAATGGAGAGAGAGTACATGAAGAAACGCCCATGTCAGGTGAATGGAGGGAGCAGGGAGCGAGGTGAATGAAGTGACAGAGCGAGGCCCAGGTGATCGGCCTAAAATAGTTTAAAAATGTGAGAGTTTTGCTGCAGGCAACGCTCTTTTAAAGATCCTATTTGAAAGATGATTGTGGAGTCTCATTCCCGAGCTGTCAAACACTGTTGCTCAGGATATTCCAGCCCAAAGCGTTGGTATTTGACGAGTTCGGGGAATGAGACTCAATAATCAACTATCTTACAAACTGGACCTTTAAGTAGTCTGCTTCACACTCCCCAGCTCTTGCAGGCAGACCCTGCTCAGGGCCCGTTCCTCACATTGTTCTGTTCTTTGCTTTTGAAATGGTTTTGTACCAGTGGGTCAGCCATTTATATTCATGAATAGCACACTGAGCCCAAAAGCAGAAATTTCAGATTAAAGCTTATTATTGAAGACGATGTACAAGAACTTCCTGAAAGGCCGAACTGAGGGGAACGAAGTCCTGGTGCCGGTTGGTGATTCATTCATTTTCACTTCTGCTCGTATTGATATCATTTCCTGTCTATCATTTCACTACTTCTGCTTTATTCTTTGTTTTTCTATGTTTTCCTCGCTGCTTTTTATTGTATTGCATTTTGTCATGTATGGCGTTACTTCACTTTTAAGTTGTATTTTTAAGCACAATGACACTAAAACCTGTGGTATGAAACGTGCTATATAAATAAACTTGACTTGACCACTGAGCACATCAATCTATTCTGGCCTCTCTAGTCACGACAGATGTGAAACGTTGATGACATTGCTGCACATGAGGTGCAGTAAATGTAAAATGCAGTTAGTAGGTAGTTATCTTTTATAATGGGATATTATGCATTATGTGCTGTCCTTGCCTCTTTTGGTGTATCTTATGTTAAGGTTTTTTTTAAAGTTTTTGAAGCAATAACTCCATGTAAAGTTTAAAAAAGTAGCCTAATTTTGGGGAAAATGAATGTGGAAGTGCTTGTAGCTTCATTTTCTAACTTAGCCTCCTAAATGTCTGTCCCCTCATTTAATTTCTGTAATAAGTAAGTAAGTAAGTAAGTAAGTGAGTGAGTGAGTGAGTGAGTTCACAGCCGTTAGCTAACTTACAGGAGTAACGGTGCAAGCACACAGCTCCCGGTTTAGCTAGCAGGGGGACCGTTAGCGGTCCCTAGCCCGCAGTTTGGAAACCGCTGTCCCGGACTGGCCGACCTCTGCTCTCCGGCTCTCTGCCTCCCGACTCCGCCTCTCTCTCGGCACCAACACACGAGCGACCGACTCCCCAGCCTGCCTGCCGCCACCCCGAAGCCCCTTCCAGCTCCAGCCTGAACTCCCTGAAAACCGGACTGCCGACGCGAAGCTACGTCGCTCCCAAGTACTCGTGATTATGTCGGAAGCAAAACTTTAATAGGAGAAGTACCGGCGGGAAGGATTAGCTGCACCGGGGGAAGTTTTTCTTCTTTGCCCCCAGTTTGTTGGCCCCGCGGCGGGGCAGGCAGGACAGTTAAGGGCAGGCCGAGTTGGGAGGGGAGGGGGGGAAGAAACGGAGACCGTATGATGTGGATCTGGTACCTTCTGCTTGGTTCGGGGTCCGGCTCAAGAACTGTTGGTAAGTTTTTTTTTTTTTTTAAAAAGGCACACGGAAACTAATGTTGTTGTCCCGCTACGCTCCAGTGGACGGTGGGTTAGCTAGAGGAAGGAGGAGGAGGAGGACGAGGAGGGGGAGGCATGTAAAATCCTCTGAAGCGTTCAGTCTGTGGCAACGTTTCAGTTATAACCTCCTCACTTCTCGTGTGAGGTTGTTTTTTTTATCCCCTTCAAACTTATTTGAACAGCCTATATGAGAAGACTTTTCATTTCCATCGACTGGACGGGTATTTTCTTCTCATTTTTGGGGGGCAGGAGTTGGGAGTTGAAGCAGCAGCTCGGGCTGCAGTTTCTCGAGTTTTTCCAAGCATGTCGGATGCATTGCACAGTGTCCTCCTTCACTCCTGCTGCACCCTCCGTGCCCATACCCCCCCCATCTACTGTGTGTTTTACTCAGATAGGGTTATGGTCTCCTCCAGGTTAAGTTATGACCGAGAGGTTGTTGACAGGACGGTGTTGACAAGTCAATCTGTTCCTCCTCCTGCCCCCGCCATGGCAGCTGGGGGGGCCCCGGTGGTGGTGGAGGACACTTGTAAAAAGAAAAAGGCTGAAGGAGTTTACACATAGTGCAGCCATTTGTTGCCTTTACATGCAGCTGTAGTTTTCAGCTGGTGACATCTATACACTGGTTATTACAGTGTGCTGAAAACACTGTCCATGTGATGGCCTGCAGTGAATATCCACACTAACTAATGTGAAACAGGTGTGCGATATTATGATGATAAAGACTTATATATTATAGGAGTTTGTACATCTTCCTCCCTTAGAATAATATCTGCACATGCGACATCAAACAATGGGTTTAAAGCCCGGCATGCATCAACAATATTAAAGTGTTAAATGAAGTATAGGTGAGCTGGACTTCCTCCTGCTGATGCTGATTCAACATCAGAATCAGAAACAGCTTCATTGGACTCCAGTTAATTTTGCTCTCAATGTACAGGACAACATTCAATCTAAAAGAAAATGTACTGCAATTAATAGGGAAATCCATCTTCATGCAAAATATTATTTTCTAATTTGATAGCAAGACTTTAAAGGTGCAATATGGTTTTATTTGAGTTTAAAGTCTTCAAAATGTATATGAACTTATCAACAAGTGCGAAAATATCACAGCTTTGACATCTGTGCAGTTGCAGAGATATCGACTGAAGTTAGCATGCTAGGCAGCTAGCCCCTAGCCAGTTTGCACCAAGCCCCCAGGACGAGCGCCAGGCTTTGAAGCCAGTTTTCTAATGCTAATACAACTGCTAGCTGCAGGGTTAACCTAGCTTACGAGCTGGTGATATGCTGCCTCCTTTTTGTTTGGAGTATGAATATGACAGGAGTGTAATCAAGTAAGCAACTTTTCTGTCACCATTATTTGTGCTAAACCTTAAATCTGCAGTATGCCGAGTGCATTGAAATGTGTTTAACTGCTTTTGCAGGTGCATTGAATGGGTGTAGCTACAAAAAATCTGCTCATGGTACCCTGGAGGACATTTTGACATGTCGAAGTAGGAAAGGCACAGGTGCAAACAAAAAAATTAATGAAGGCTTAATTCCTTTAAGCTGCTTTGGTGGGACACTTGTAACACCTGTGCTTTCCCCTCGGAGATTCTTTATTATTGCTTCAGTTTTAGGACAAGCCTCTGAAGGCATTTGTTCTCTGTGTAAACATACACAAGACCTCTGAAATTTATGTCAACTTTTAAATATAACACTGTGTTATTGAGAGCATGGAATATTACAGCAGTTTGTCTGTTTCTGTACGTGCCCATGAGTAGGCTTTTGTCAATGACAGTGACAGTAAAGTGTAAATAACATTACATTAGGTGTGGAAGAGAGATTTAGTGTGCCGAACTGCTGCCAAACCCCACCCTAGTTTGCTCTATTTGAGCAAAGGAGCTTGCACAGATGATTGATGTCAGAAATATCCTCCCAGAATATTACTGTAGTTTGTTTTCTTCACTATTGCTTATGTGTTGTCAGCTTTGAATAAACAAATTGTGTTTCAGACTTTTATTAGCTCACAGCCTTACCCAGGCAATAATAATGTCAGCTAGTGTGTGTGTGTGTGTGTGTGTGTGTGTGTGTGCTGTATCGGTTCCTTGGCCAGCGTGTAAGTAATAACAGAGCTTAGTTATTAATACAAGGTGTTATTGTCCTCTGACAGGGCAGTGTAAAGGGTTAAAATTTAGCTTACAATTGAGCCAGTAATGTTAGGTCTAAATTGGGGCGTCACTGTAATTAATCTGAAATAAAGCCAAGATATTAATAAAAGGTCTAATGCATTTTCAAAATCTATTTCGGTTTTGGCTGGGCATCATCACCTAGGCTATTAAAATGTTAATCACAATATTGACATTTGAAGATATGGCTGTGGAAAATCAAATTGGAAGAATTTCCCACCCCAAGGGGTCTGTGCTAAAAATAATAAAGCAAATAGAATATGTATGAATTGAGCAGAATTTCCATAGTATGTGCTTCATGCACAAGCTTGAGGGGTTTTTTTATTTTCAAATGTGCACTGAAGAATCAAAATCTCTTTCTAACTACGCATAATTGCAGCTGTGAACGATGCAAATCTGCAGACATTATATGTGATTGCATATACTTCCCTGCACAGATGTAACAGAGGTGTCATGTGAAATCAAGGCACGGTAACTTTTTTTTCAGTCATACAAACACTCAACAACAGATTCATTTAATTGAATGCATTTCCAGAGCACAGTTTAAAAATCACAATTTGGATGATTATACCTCATAATGGAATATAAAGTGTGCCTTGCAGATCAGCAGAAATAAGTCTTTACTCAAGATTATAACTGTCATAACAAGATGAATATATTGTAGCTCCTGTTTTAAACACTTAACAAGCCATACAGTATCAAGGATCATTTATCAGCCGGCTCCAGTCAAACTGAAGAAAACATTCACAGTTATGATTTTTTAAAAACTTTGTATCAGTGTACTTTTGGTTCATTCTTTGTATCCATTGGTCCTTAATATGTTTTGGCTCAAAACCTGTGTTCCAGTGTTGGTACAGCACCTGTCCCACAGTGATGATGAGATATCAAATCTAGTAATCTTGTACTCCTTTTCAGCCAAAAGACTTCACAGACATTACGCTGGACTGGATTCCTAACCTTGCAGCCTAGATGCTAGATGGAGCAAGATGAGATAAATCAGTGTTATGTAATATGAGATTTAGCCACCCGACCCACAGACAATGGAATGAAGCAGTGCAGTTACAAACAAAACTATGAAATTGTGATGTGTCCGATGTATTGGAGCTTTTCAGCTGGTCTGCTGGGCCATGCACTGTGGGTGGGGGGGGGGTATTGATACAAGTAAATTGAGGTACAAAGTCGGAAAGATGAATTAGCTTTGCATCAGTCGCTTCCCCCATTGTACCCGAGGATGATTATTGCTTGTTTAGGATCAGCATTGTGATATATATGCCGACTTCATAAATCTTTGATTACATTATTCTAGCAGCCAGTGCCGCCTGGATTAAATATCCTGTAATGTAGGTCTTTTACATATTTGTGTGTGGTGATCAAATACTACACTGTCACATTTTAAATAGTTAATATATTTCAAATCCTTGCTCCCAGCTACCCCTCAAGTTAAAAGCACTGAAATCAGATACAGCACAAAAATGATCATTGCATGTCCTTGTCTGCCACTTAGTGTTTTAATGAACACATAGACTGACAATTGGACCAGTTCCCTTTGATTTAAATGCACCAATGAAACAAATGAGAAAGTTTGAGCATGTTTTCACGTGTTCAAAGCCTTAAATTACTTGTACATCTGTAGTATCTACAAGTTGTCATCAGTATTTGTATATATGATAAATGCAAAAGTAAAATTCTAGCCTGCTCTATATTGGGAGTTTGCATCTTTTGGATGGGGCGCAGTGATGTAACTGCCATCTGTGAATATCTGCACTGATCCATGTAGCAAGAATGATAGATAGCTAGATAATGTTCGACGTTTTCAGTCAGACTTCACTGGATCTTCCATTACAGGCAGAGTGGCAACCAGCAGGCCGAAGAGTGATGTTTTACATTTTTGGGGGAAGTATTTTGACAAAATAAACTACATGAATGTGCAGTGCAAGCTATGTAATGTTGAACTTGTGAGAGCGGAGTGGAGAAGATGTTTGGGGAGAGCGCAGTGAAATTGTGGGCTGATCTGCAAAGTGCCAACTAGGGTTGGGCCTGTGAACGATGCCGTTGCCAGTCGCTGATTATATCATGATTTAGAAGGCCCAATGCCAGAGCCTCCTCATTATAACTAGCTGTTTAACTTTGTTTCAAGCTTCAAAGGCAGAACACAGCTTAGTTATGGACATGTGGTGCAGAGACAAAGATGCTTTTAAACCTGGATGTATGTTGTGGTAACAGGAGACAGTTTCCTCTGCTCGATGAGATCAGTTGGTGGTTGTCGTCAGCACCATCCATCACGATCTTTCATTGTGGACATCGTCATATGCCAGTTTGGCAGACATTAACCAACCCTAGTGCCAGCAAGGTATCCATTACGACTGACTATGTTGTTTAACATGTGTCGCTAACCCTTATCCCTACCCACATTGTGCTTGGCTCTTCATTCCAGACCCTATCCTTACATTGTACGTAGTACTTGATATCCATTTAATGCAAGTACTTGACCATGAAAATAACTGAAAATGCCGAGTCTTAGAATGAACATTCTCTTGTGACTACTCTACTATTTGTCTTGAATAAACGACCTCTCGGAGCTCTGAAAGCCCATGTTTTACCTCAGTGAGAAATTTGGTAAGAGACCTTGATGCTTTACATGTAGCTGTTATGCTCACAGAGTGGAACACATAAGAGGTTAGTTCTCCCACTCACCCAACACAAGTGTACAGTACTGTAGTACTGCAACACAGTATCTGCCAGAAGCCAACCACATCTAATATCTGAGTTTTTTTTCTATGCAAAAAGACCATATTATGCATTCCTATCTCTTAAATGGCCCAGTTTCGATCCGTGTTAGCAGACCACACACGCACACAGGCCAGGTGGTCGGATATATTCATCCATAACCAAAAGCAGCCTATTCGGGTCATTTCTCCCATGAACGAGGAAACAGAATCACATTGTCTCCTGCTTATTGTGCTTTGTGTTTCTGCACTGCGGCTTCCCAGAGACTTGCCAGTTGGCCCAAACCGCTATGTGTTCGTGCTTATCTTCGCGTGTCTTTGGAACAGAAACGAGGGAGAGAAAGAGAAAGAGGGTGGCTGACATGGTTGATATGCCTCCAGCCATAGTCGCGGAAAGAAGGCCAGGGATTAAGGAGGTCCAGTTTGGCTTTACTTCCCAGAGTTGTTAAACAAAGCCACATGACCAGAGTCAAGTTTCAGATCTTTGTAACGGTGCAGCTCTTACTACTGTAAGCACTCATTGTTTTGATACAGTTTTATAATTTATCAGTCAAATGTAACTTCATGCTTTTGACCAGCAAAGCATATTTGTATCGGGTGGAAATCACACTGGGTTTTTCTTTGCAAGGGAGGAAGGTCCATTGTCCATTCTCTCTGAGCATCTCTGATCTATAAGTCATGATGTTAAAAGTTTCATGTACCCTGGAATGTATGGATCGATGGAGACAGAGAGGAATACCATGTACTGGAAAAAGTTAGAGGACAGCTTATTACGTATTGATTTTGGATTGATGGTAACTAATTTGCCATGCATTGATGCAGAATCTTTGTTAATCCCTGGTGGTTGGCTTTTATTGATCGAGGACGTCCTCGCGTGTCAAGATCACACCTCTGTCCTGAATGAACCTACTGATTTAAATAAGAGATATGTTTTGAGTATCCTAGCCATTCGATTTTGTTTACTTATGAAGTCTTGCTTTTCGGCCAATATTGTGTTTGCTCTGTACTTTTTACCCAGCGCTGTGTTTACTATCTACAGTTATTCCCAGTGGAGTGAATCATGAGACCAGAGGACAGTTTGTGCTAGACATTGATTTTAACTGTCTACAGTATCAGACCCAAAGGGTAACTTGAGCTGAAGTTTGTCTGAAAGTGAAGTCTAAGCAGTGATTTTTTGTGGACCATTTTTAAGACTGCTGTAGTCTGCAACACATACAGATGTGCAGCGCTGCCACTATTAATTGCCAACTATTTCGATAATCAATTCTTAAACTTGAATATTTTCTGTTTTCTTTACTCCTCTATGACAATTAACTGAATATCTTTGTGTTGTGGACGAAACAAGACATTTGAGGTCACCATTTCGGGCTTTGGGAAACACTGATCGACATCCTCTCACATTTTCTGATGTCTTACAGACAGAGAACTCATCAATGAATCAAGAAAATTATTGACAGATTAATCGACAAGGAAAGTAATTGTTAGTTGCAGCCCTACAGATGTTCATATACACACATTATATGTATTGTTGTTTCATTTTGTACATTGAGCTGCACGGCAGAGAGAATTTAACTATCACAAGATTTACTGTGGATTGTAAGGTAGGAAAATGACGAACTCTCGACCCCACTTTGTTTTCAATTTTACTGGAGAAACGGTGGATGAACTTCATTGTTTTTCCAGAAATCACACCCTTCTGTCCCTCTTATCATTTCAAACAGCCCTCCCTGATGTCCTATTGTTCTACACTACAATAATCTCTTAGGGTAAAGACACCCTATACACAGTGAGATAGATGGAGCTGAGGCATCCCATTCATTGCCTTTGTAAAGCAGCAAACCTCTCAGTAGGAACAGCAAGGAAGTGATCGAGCAGAGCGAGAGAGAAAAGTTCATTTCAGTGAACTGTGACATTCAAGAGGTGGAGAATAGCAATGTGGTAACCAATCACATCTGACATTTATTGTGTATTTATTGCAAATTAAATAATTTTACAGCTGAAATAAGGTGCAGTTTCAGGTGCAGGTGCTGCACTGATCCGTATCACCTGCGAATATAAACTGCAGCAACCATGGAAGCAAGCAGTAAACTGTGTGATTGATCTGCCCATAAGTGAATGATTGTGGGATGTATCAGCAAACTGACAGATCGGCCATGTTTGAAGCGTTATGTGCAACACTAACAATAAACTTTATCTATTTTTGATATACTTTAAAGGCTTAACAGGCTAACATGATGTGTCCCGACTCAGGCTGGACTGACAGAAAGACAGTCCACGAAGAACGTGATTGTTAACTACCACACCCATACTGCTAATTGAGCTGAATTATTTCTGAAAAGTGCAAAAACATGTTCTGACAAAAGCCTCTGTTTGTGCAGTGTGAGTGCAGTTAAACTTCTGTAAATACTCAGCGTCTGCCTGTAAAAAAATTGGGCAATTTAACACGTAATTGCTGATTGTGCTGTAATGTTTTATAGTTGCAGGAGACCTATTCAAAATTGTAATGCAGGTTGCACATTGGACTGTAACCACACAGACTCCTGCCAGCTGACAATTTTCGATTGACGTTGCATATTTGAATTAAAGCAGTCTGCAGCTGTGTTATCTCACTGGAGCCGAGCTGTCAGCAGCAGGATCAACTGCTGTCAGTCTATTCTTTAGTCTTGTCCAAAGTTTTGAGCCTTTAGAAGTGTTTGACCTTGAAGCTGCTGAACTGTCTTGATGTATTCAGTCTGCAGACTCTGGAGGATGTGATTGTTACATTTGGACACAGCTATAGACTCATGGATTTTTTTCGATTCGAGCTAACGCAGCACATTTTCCAGTCACCTTGATATCCCTACTTTTATGTTCGTCCATGGCGCCCCCTCTGAGAGGAAGAGTGACCCCCTGCATGTGTCCCCTGTGTTGCTTCGCCTGCTGTCACACAGGGAATGGACACTGGCAGGCTGACAGCTGGCTCCCCCGCTGTCCCCCGTGATCAGCAGTCGTTTGCTGTACTGTGTCTCACTGCCACCGTGGCAGTCCAGTGTGGACACTGACAGGCTATTTTGGACTGAAATTCCAGCATCCCTCTGTCAAACCAAACAAACACTACCTTAAAGGTCAGCACGAACCCGGAGAAAAACACAGATAACATCAGGGCAGTTGATCTGCTGTTTGTTTGTTGACCCAGGTAGAAGCAAGCGTGGTGTGGTTTTATAAATTTGGATCTTTGTGTGACTTTGACCTGTCCCTTGAGATGCTGAGACGACTTTGGCCCTGAAAATGGACTCAATAAGTTCCACACAACTATTGGTATTGGTGTATATGCTGCACTGATGCAATGTTATTTTAGACATTTTAGACCATAAAGTTAACTGTTAATATCCTGCCTTTATTACATGTCTTTGTCACAAGTGGATCATTGCAAAACTTGTGTGTATATTGGCCAATACATCGATGTTGGAACTTTTTACTACCTTATATAAGTGCTGGCATCGGCCCCAAAAATCAAGTGTCTTCCAAGCTCTTCTTTTCATTACTGCCCAATGCTTTATCGTCAGCTGCCAAATACCTGTGGTGATGACTGTGCTGCACTAAACATTAGTGTTGACATACCTTTAACCTCATGGATAATTGCTTTGTAATTGTGATACAGCTCCGGCAGTTTCATCATTCCAGTGAGTCGCCTCAACTCCATCCACCAGCTTCATGTGCTATAATTAGATGCAATCCTCCAAACCTCTAATCACAAGTAAAACGGTTATTTGGAATAGACACAGTTTTTTGATTGCAATCACACAGACATTCGTTTCCTTTATTTCTCCCTTTTGCGTGCCAAATGTGATTACATAAGCATTCAGTGTCCTGCGTGCTAAATATGGAAATTGTCTCCGTAGCATCGTAGGTGAAAAATGTTTTTCTGTGTTTTTCTGCAGGATCAGATTAATCTCGAGAATCACAGGGACCTTTAGTGGAGCGCTTTTCTCCTTCTGTCACACAACACGATGACTCAGAATTGCTTAAAAGGTCAGGGGTAAACTCTTAAGACAGAGACTCTCATGCAAAGAAGTGACGGCTCATGAAACAAGCCATGTGCTGAAGTGAAACTCACAATTATAATTGAGGTGCCGCAGAGTGTGAAATTCCAGTGATTTGCAGAACGCACTGAATTTTCTATCCCCATCTCAACATAGTGTAGCTGTATGTCTTATTGACAGTAATCTGTATATTTTTTCAAGGTCGCATGCCGTATTTGCGCCGTGGAGATTTTTCTGCATTTCTGTAACCTCAATCTGAGAGCACAAGCTTTTGGCCAGGTGCGACGGAGCGAGAGTAACAAGACGACTAAAGCTTCACTTCGTCTGATATCCACCCCCAAGGTAGAGACGCGAGAGACGTGACCCGCCTTTCTCTTTGCACCAGATTGACATTAAGTTTGACGATGCCGGTGGAATTCTTTCACCAATTAAAGCGTGCTCACTCACACGGACAGTCGTTTGATTTAGCAACCTCTCAGGTGAAATCCCAATCAAGGGACTGAAAAGCTACTCAAGGCTACTCCTCCAGGCGAGCTCGTAAATGAACAAATAAGATCAAGCTCAATTCAGCCGACTTGAAATAATTGCCTATTTGTCACAATTAATTTCAGAGCCTCGACTCAAGACCCCTTGATATTGATATTGAATTTCCCATTATTACATTCCTGAAAACCTTCTCGTTAAATGGAGCCGAATCCAAAGAATTAGTCCGTGTGTTAAATGGATGATATAAAGGGTCAAGGCAGGCGGAGATAATTCATCCGTCTGATTGTGGGAAGAGAGGGGAAGTAATGCAGAAGCCCAAAGTAAAAGTGTGTAGGAGACACGACTCCACCTCTGTTGTGTCACCAACATGGCTTCACCCCATGAGCTGTTGGCCCCTCGCCCCAAGCATGCACACAATGATTCCCCATGCTTTTTCTCTTTCTTCTGTAGTAGAGATCAGGCGTGTGTGTGTGTGTGTGTGTACAAGGCACAGTGTATACACGCAATATGTATAAAGGGTAATCCTCTCTTGGACAGGGACCAGGGGAGGCGAGTCGCTCATCTTCACAGGAACTAATCACCTGATCCCGCCTGCTGTTTACAGAGGCAGTTTCGCCAGCCAAAATCAAATGCAAAGCCCATGTTAATTACCTTAATGCTGCCTGCCTGTCAACCACGGCTTGGCAGCAGCCACCAGCACTAGGCCACGAAATAAATTCTTTTCACTTGTACGATGAATACCAAAGACGAAAGACAGGCTTCTCAGGATTGAGAAGCAGAAAGCCATTTTTTACCCTCTGATATTTTTAACTGGAGAAAGCAGATGTGGGAGGGGGAGTGAAAGTTAGGGCGGGTTCGTTGTGGAGTCGGCAGGGGCAGAGAGTTCAGGTCATTACTGGTCCCAGAACCATTAGTCTTGCCCAGGTCCAGTGTGTCAGAGATGGTAATTGAGTCCGTCTCCGTGCAGCCCGCTCTAATGAGAAGCTGCAGGCCTAAGATTTGACTAATTTCTTTTATGCCCAGGACGATATGTCAGCCTGGCCGTCCCATGCCTAATGACTCCAGATACTTAATGAAGGATTGGTGGGATTTCCAAAGACTCGGATGAAGCTTTATATTAGTGCACTTCAAAAGTTAGTGCACTCTGGAGACTCATGTAATGATGTTGGAAGGCCCTTTGATGTCCTGACAGTGCACCGTACCAGTGATCAAAAGCTGTGTGTATTACATATATTTGTATTTACACATTTTTTGACGGATAAGTGTAATTTATTGATTCCTCACACAGTTTTCTATGTAGTTTTTCACGGACAGGCTTAGATGTTAATGAGGCTAAACATCCGGGCAAGCTCTGCCTAATACTGTGTGCTTCTCATTCCTCATACCTTTGAAACTAGGAAAACTAAATAATCTTCCTCTAATTAAAGACAAACTATCATTAGTTGTAAGAATTGCTTGCTCGGAATAAATAATAATGTTGAATAAAGTTATTAATCTTGTTTTTCCTGTGGGTGTTAATTAGCGATATACCAAAACTAAATAGTCAGTCAGTCTCAGTCTTTATACTCAGACAATGGCACGTCCATCACCCTTTCAGTCCAAAATCAGACAGGTGATCTGTCTGATGCAGCCGAATTTCCCAAGTGACATTTCCAAAATGCTAAATGCGCTCACTGGAAAAAATGTGCACAAAAATGCCATGCTACCCTCAATAACCACGTGCTTTTGTAGATGCCTTGACCCGCTTGCATCTACGCAGCCCCTCGACGGAGTCGAAAATGTCTTACACGGTAACCAGTCGTGCTGGTAAACATCACATTTCACCCTCATGTGAATCTCATCTCCACCGTGTCCGTTATGGGTCAGGAGCTCATCTGTCCTGAAGGAGCAGCACAGCAGCTGATTATGATGGATTATGATAGATTCCTCCTTGACTGACCTCTGCAGCCAGTCACACAGTCTTCTCTGCACTCACACGCACTTAGACACTCATAAATCAACAGACACAAACAAGTTTCAACAAACACACATAAATACTGAAACACAAAAGTGTGCACACATGTGATGAAACTTAAATGTCAGCGTTGCAGTGGGAATTCACCGAAGAGCAGACATGGTCACGCATACATACTGCATGCTAAGTTTGCACTCATACATGTATAACCAGACGTCGCAACATAAGACCATATGGTGCTGTGCAGTGTATCTTGTCAGGTTGGCTCCGATCAGTAGTCTTCAACCAAATCCAATTAACGGACCAGAAACTCGCCTGAAAGCAAATACAACCACCAGGAAATAAAAGGACAAACCGAGCCCAAAGAGTGGGAGCTGCTCCCAGTGGTGGCCATTTGTTTTCATTTGGTTTGGTGTCTTTACTGGTGCCGTGCAGAGCACTTTGAGCAGTGTGTCTCTGTCAGACTGGCCAACTCCGCCTCCGCCTCCACCCGCAGCCTCCGCCCCCCCGTTCCATTACCACTGATGGTGCTGGTGTGCGATGAAGAGAAATGAGTCTGATGGCACTAATCGCTGGTGCAGGCTGATGCGCGTCCAGTCACCTGGTCAGCGCTTTGCATTTGAAAGGGAGCAGAGGGCTATCAGGAACAATAGAAAGTGGAAGATTGAGAAGAGTCGATGGTGATATTGACCCGGGGGTGGGGTGGGGGGGGGAGCCATAGAGGTGTCAAGGAGCTGCAGCTCTGAGCGTGACTCTGCATGAAGCAGGAGCACTCACGTGTAAAGCAGTGAGACGGACATGACTGGGTTTCATAACACGAACATATGAAGCTCTTTCCCCAGTGCATTCAGAGTCCTCTTTAGCCATTACCATGACAACATAGAGGTCTGTGGCTCTGTGTGCGAGCGAGTATAACAAAATTAAGGGGACTGAGTGATCTCTCAGAAGGGAAGGTGCAGCCAGATGAATCGAATTCACCTGGCGAAGATGAATAAAGTGGCAACCGAGAGGCACAGCAGGGGTCCGTTGTGATCGCGTTTAGATAGATTGAGACAAATACCCGGCGTGCACCTGCAGTCAAACACACAAATTAACATCTCTCACCATTCCACTTTGTACCACACAGCAGGAACAGAGACAAGTGGATGGAAGAGTGAGATATCCCTCTGCTGTGAACTCATCGCCTTAACTGTAACCACCTAATACTCTCATGACCTCCCTCGTCATCGTTCATGTCTTTTCCTGTCACCTCGCTACTATGTCTAAGTTGGCCTTTTACACATAGCACATAAGGCTGAAGCCTTATTGGAATGACCTTTAGTTACAGCGTCAGCTGCCACGAGGAGGACTATTCATACACCCTCTACCTTTTAATCCGAGCCCCTTCACTTCATTTATTAGCACTTTGACTCATTACCATTGGGTTAAATAGATATTATATTATAGAGGGAGAAAGAGGAGACAGACATAGAGATAGAGAGCACGGGCCACCGGCACTCTTTTCCCTCATCTGCATTCTGTCGAAATAAACATCCCTGTTGTAATGCCCCCGCCACTCCCCCTCTTCACCCTTTTCTCCTTAATGTGGTCGCTCTCTCTCGCATCCCTTTATGTCTCCTCGCGCTCACCTTGTGCTCCCTCTTTCTGTTCCACTATCGCTCTCTCTCTTTGCCCCGGTGTTTTTTGGCAGATATAGTTCATTCCCACTGATTCTCCAACCCCTGCAGTGACTCCATGGCCTGGCTACACAATTAGGAGCTCATTACTTGCTAATACACAGACTAGAAGACAGACAAAGGCAGCCTGTGCCTTTTTTATGTTGAGCGCTCCCTGTTCCCATCATTTTATCTCTCTCTCTCTCTCCCCAGGCACTTTCTGAGTAAAAAGGGTGCGACTTCTTCTCTTCCTCCGGTCGCTCTCTCCTCTCATTGTACCCTCGCTACAGTACATCTTCTCTGCGTTGCATAATGAGCCAGCGTGTGCTAAGAAGAATTAATAGTTCAATTTCCATCTCTTAAGCGTTTGTTTTTTTACGAAATGAAATGTAATCTCAACTCTTTTACCTATGACATTTGGGTTTCTGCGTGTCATTTTCCGGCTCATTTAGCATCTAGAAAGCTTAAACTGCTTAATAAATGTTGTGTACGCTATGTAAGCAGTGTCTTTCTTTGATAATTTGATTCCTTTATTTGCAGATGCTTTCCCCTTGTCACCTTCAGAGCTCAGTGTGAGCAAGCAGCATGCTCACAAACACGAGTCTCGCAGGTGTAACATAAGGTCAACACAGGCAGCTTCACTCTGTCTGCATCATTTCTCACTATCCGACTGGCACTGCGGAAATGCCAATTTTCACAGCAAGGGGTCCCGCGGCGAAGCGGCGGATGAAGGTTGGGCGCTGTTTACCGGTGTGTTCGGTGACAGTCGACTGCATGATGAAAGAGACGCAGGGGAGTGTTGACATTTAGTTTTGCGCCCGTGATGGGGCAATGTGGGGAATCTGAATTAATGGGATAGATGTGTTTGTTTGACAGGAGAAGCTTCCTCCTCTGGATTGATGAGAAATTCAAGCCCATAAAAAGATATTAGTCTGGCTGGCTTTGTGCGTACATCTCTCTGTTCAGACATTTTTGTTTGTGTCTCTGTATGTGAGCAGCTTGCCCACAGTGCCAACATCTAAATCTCATTTTAGTCCCCCCCTCGATCCCACCTCCACCAGCTCCTCCTCTCTGTGAAGGTAATCCCAAGGTGATGTTAATAGGCTGGGATGCTGTTGAAAATGCCACTGTCATCTCTTAGAGGATTAGATGGACAATTGCTTCCCTGAAACCTAAGCCAAGTTGTAAAAAGAAAACTGCAATAAAACAACTTTTCTGAAAGGTTGTTTTTTTTTGTGCCTTAACATCACCATGCTGGATTTTATGTCCCCAGTATAGAGTTTGCATTGTAATATGCTGATCTTCATTGTAATTTAGCCCACAGATGGGCTCATAAAGAGCCAAAATAAACTGATGCGATGGGATTATTGGCTCAGTGTGATCTGTGATCCCACATCACTGGAAGACCAGTGCCTGATTAATAGAGCCGTGTTTAGCCGAGCCAGGCTAATTTGGCCAGTCACCGTTCCAAAGAACCAAAGGCAGTAGAAGGCAGTCATTGCAAGGCCTATTTGATAAAGGAGAGGCTGCTAAATGAAAACATAATAATAAGGCAGAGGCTAATGAGACAATCAGTGTTGTGCTCATGTTGCCGAAAAGGTTTGTGTGCACGTCTGCTTGCAAAGTGTGCATCTTTATGCTTCCATTAACCTTTATCTGTCCATACGTAAGAACATAGACATAGCTCCAGGGATTCAGTTGCAGAGAGTAATTACTTGAACAGACAGCTGTTAGTCGTATAATAAAAACATGATTTATACAACCAGCACTCTGTAGGTCCATTCAGAGGAGAGAAATGCTCATTTATTTTTTACTGACTTTCTTGTACATTATACAAGTCACAACATTCACCTCAGAGTGGATGTATGCATGCTTAATTAGGACTTTGTAAAAATCCATTATCAGCGGTTGAAAAGGAGGCTCCAATCTTGGGGGCACAAAGTGTCAGTATTGGACGACCTGAGAATGAGACTTTAAATCATCTTTTTCAGAACTGCTTTAAAAGTTTGCCTGCGTAGTGTTGCTTCAGTTGTCCACCATGATGCAGACATGCTGGCTTCTGTTTCTCTCTCCCAGTATGTTTCTGCTATATTGACTTATTTTGTCAACAGTTATTATAAAGTCCCCCAAAAACAACATGTAGCGCCTGTAGTCTTAACTGGCTAGTAACAACAATAACACTACATTCAGCTAGGTTCGATAGAGTTGGTAGTAGTGAAACAATTTATTGTCACAGTAGTAAACATTGCAAAAATGAAACAAAACACAAAAAATAGAGCTCTCTGTATTTAAAGAAAATAATAAAAAAATAAAAAGTTCAAAGAAAATTGTCCATCCTTCTATTGAAGGTCAGAGTTCAATGTTCAATTGTGTTTATGTTCTGTGTAATGTTCAGTCCAAATGTTCTTACTACCCGGGTAGATTTGTGTATGTGTTCTTATCTGTGTGAAGTGAAACGATATCTCGGCTCCTCGGATTGGGTCTACAGCTGGCCAGGCTGGACCCGCTCCGTCTGAATCTCTCGCTGGATTGGCTCGCCACCGAAACCTCCTGTCTCGGAATTCTGGGTCTGGGGTCCTAATCCGTCGAAGCACAAAAAACCAGTCTACACAAAGAGTGTAGAACAAATAATCATTACTTCCTATTCAACTGACATCCTTCTACTTTCACTTTCACTCTACTTCTTCACACTTATACCCAAATAAAGGATACACAGTATTTAAATGCTTTAAATGAGACTGCATATATTTTTACAGTGCTGTCTAAGCATGTTTACCATGACTATTGTTTATCATGAACTTAAATATTAACATAAATTACCTTATTTATTTTAATAAAGCTATATTCATATTTATAAACCGCTCAATAAATCAGAATTTACATTTTTAACACAGTATTTATCTTTTAACCATAGCATTTTATCTCTTTTTAACCATAAAGTTACAGTATAAACTCTAAACAGTATGAATTATTTTGAGTAGAATACATATTAAACCAATTGTAGTGCAAAAACACTCAACACATTAATTCCAATGACCAGAAAAATAATTAACATGACCTGGTATCATTTAACCACACTTCTGTACCATAGCTGCATGTATTTCTCGTCATGACTCTCAGTAAAGCTCATTAGCTTGACCAGCTAGTACCACATTAGCTTAGATAGCTTCACCATTAGCATTTACATCACATTCAACAGGTAACACCTGGAATTAGCATAGCGGCGGTTAGCCGCGATTAGCTTAGAGCGCTTAGCGTTAGCTTCGCGCTAGTCACTAGCAATCTTTTTACAGCTCGCTTTCAATGCACACATTAATACAGCAGGTCTGCCGGAGCAGGTCTAAAACATCAACAAAACATATCATGGACTTAGCATGGACTCCGACTGGTTTTTATGAACTCACTTCAGTCATAGGAATTCTCTCTATCAATGCTAATACCCACAACTAGCCTGAGGATTGCTAAGCAACATAGCATTTTCTTACCGGAGTTCTCTGGGACACTTAACACGGTGAACTCGGTCTCCCTCTCCTTCACACAAACTCGTAACGACACTTCCTAATGAACAGAAGACTTATGAAGGTTTTGCTCGAGAGTTACTGATGTTTTATCGTGGTTTTGTTCACTTTACATACCCCGGTCCTTCTGCTCGGTACATGTGCGACCGCTCTGCTCGGTGTCTCAGCTTGGTCTAAAATGACCGACGGGTAAGACTGTGCAGGTCACAGGTCACGTCGAGATCACGTTCAACGCGTCCATGGTTACTCGTAGGGTGAGGGTGCCACCATGTGGGCAAACGGGGGTACTGTATTTAAACTACAAATACTGGTTTAGTAACCATGTGGGTTACACCCTCCCCTCTTGAATCTGCATGAGTCCCTTCATGAGCTGGTCTCTCAATCACATGGAGGTTGTCGTAGTTACTGATAATGTCTAATGCTTGATTAAAGCTCTGTAAGATGTTCTGTGCAAAAGACACTAAGGGTTTCCCCAACTGAATGTACTGAAAACGATCAGGGGCTTGCCGTGACCTTTCTGACCTCCGTGTTGAGTCAGGGGGGTTTCCTCCTGTTTCACTTTCACTTTCTGTTTCTTTGTCAGACTGGGGTGCCTGAGTGGGGTTCGGCTCAGCACCTTGTAGAACCTCTACAGTCCCTTCACCTGCAGGGTTCTCCTCGTCAGTTCCATTTGTTTTGTCCTGTTCCGTTCCTTTTGTCATATCCGATTTGTTTGTCATATTCATTTCAGTTGTCTCATCCGGTTCAGGTGTCACATCCAGTTTGTTTGTCATATCCATTTCAGTTGTCTCATCCGGTTCAGGTGTCACGTCCTGTTGTGTACTGTCCTCTCCAGCAGGGGACTGCTCAACCATGACCTCAGGCTCCTCTCCTTCTACCAACTCGGGGGGTGTTTCAACAGGTGCAGCAAGGAGATTGCTGTTTTCAGGACCAACCTGAGGCTGGGGGGTCAAGGGTACCAAAGGCAAGGCCGGCAGACCGCCACGCTCTGGGGTTGCATTGGGTTTCTGCCTCGGGATTTCACAGACTTGTGTGAATCTCTTCTCAGGAACAACAGGGGAGAGATCAGGATAGATGAGGAAGTCGTCATCGGACTCTGAGTGTTCCCCCAAGAGTTGTGGGTGACTCTGTCTTGTCCTTGGCTTGCGAACCTTAGGCTTGACTGGTTCAGGTTCCTCCTCTTCTGAGAGATCACCGCAAGCAAGTAGCAAGTCCCTATGTAGAGTTCGGATGGGACCGTCCCCGTTGATGGACTGTACTTTGTAGACAGGTAGGTCTCCCACTTTTTCCAGAACCTTGTACATAGTGGACTCCCACTTGTCCGCAAGTTTGTGTTTACCTCGGAACCTCAGATTCTTGACCAAGACTTGGTCTCCTTCCTCGAGTGTTGACTCTCGGACTGCTTTATCAAAGCGACGCTTGTTTCTGTCAGCAACCTTTTGTGAATTTCTGATGGCAATCTGATAACTCTCCTCCAAGCGTGCTTTTAGTTGTTTCACGTACTGAGAATGGGACTTGGGGGAGCCATCTTTCACAGGTAAGCAGAAGGCAATATCAACAGGTAAACGGGGTTGACGTCCAAACATCAATTCGTATGGACTGTACCCTGTGACGTCGCTCTTGGTGCAGTTGTAGGCATGCGTGAGTGGTTTTACGAAATCTCGCCAATGACTCTTTTCTTTGTCTTTTAGGGTTCCCAGCATGCCTAAGAGGGTTCGATTAAACCTCTCTACGGGGTTTCCCCTTGGGTGATAGGGCGTAGTGCGCACCTTGGTGATGCCTGCTAGGGCGCAGAGTTCTTTGATGAGTTGGGACTCGAAGTCCCTGCCCTGATCACTCAGCAGCCGCTCAGGAAAGCCGTAGTGCACGAAGAACTGCTCCCAAAGAGTTTTGGCGACCGTTGTTGCCTTCTGGTCCTTGGTCGGAATGGCGACAGCATATTTGGTAAAATGGTCTGTGATGACCAATATGTCTTTTGTATTGTGACTGTCGGGCTCAAGAGATAAGTAGTCAATGCACACCAATTCCATGGGGCGAGTTGTATGGATGTTCACGAGAGGCGCTGATCTTTCTGGTTGCGTCTTCCTTCTGACACAACGTCCGCATGACTTAATCTTTTTCTCCACATCCGCAGCCATTCTCGGCCAATAGAACCTTGTTCTAACCAAGTCCAGGGTCCTATCCAGACCCATGTGTCCCATATCCTCATGTAAGGACTTGAGAATGGTAACACGAAGAGACGCGGGAGCAACGAACTGGTAAGTGACATCGTCTCCAGATTGACGTGCTCTGTACAACAGACCATTCCTCATCTCCAACCTTTTCCTTTCTTTGAGCATCAGCCTGAGCTCCGGAGAGTCGGGAACCAGGCTGGTCTCATCTCCATCCTCCAAGAATTGGATAACCTGTCCAATGATCGGGTCGGACCTTTGATGTTGCCGTAGTTCCTCTGAACTGTAGGTAGGTATGGTAGAAGAGCCTAACACATCATTTCCGTAGGTGTCCGGAACAGCATCAGGATGGATAGCGAGGGACTCGACCAAAGTGATGGAAGGTAAGTCAGAGTCTGCCTCGCTAAGAAGACGGTGTTGACAGACAACAGCGACTGCGTCTACAGGTAAGTCTTGTTGGTCGGAAGATGAGGAAAGATGATGTGACGTGAATCTTTTGATTCGCTCTTTCTCTTCAAGAGATGCAGGATCGTCAGCCAAACTGTCATGCGGCCGTCGTGAGAGGCCGTCGGCGTCCTGGTTGCTCTTCCCAGCACGGTACTTTATGTTGAAGTCAAAGGTCGAAAGAGCTGCTAGCCAGCGATAACTGGCAGCGTCAAGTTTGGCGGACTTCAAAACATAAGTTAATGGATTGTTGTCCGTTATGACAGTGAAAGCGTTCCCATAGAGGTAGTCATGGAATTTCTCTACGATCGACCACTTGAGAGCGAGGAATTCAAGCTTATGGGCGGGATATCGCTTTTCACTGGATGAAAGACCTCTGCTCGCATAAGCGATGACTCGCATTTCGCCTTCCTGTTCTTGGTACAGGGCCGCCCCTAGACCGGAAGTGCTAGCGTCGGTGTGTAGCACGTATGCTAGTTTTGGGTCTGCGAAACCAAGGACAGGTGCGGAGGTAAGTTTTTCAATGATGACGTCAAATGCCTTTTGACAATCAGGTGTCCACCGTTCGTTGAAGGGTTCTTTGGGGTTGAAGTACCCTCCGGGGCGAGGTGTTCTGGGGCCCTTTCGATAAGGTGGGTAGCCGCCGGTGAGATCATTCAAGGGTCTGACTATTTTTGAATAGTCGCAGACAAAGCGGCGGTAATACCCCGCGAAGCCTAAAAAAGACTTGAGCTCGCCGAGGGTTTGAGGTCTGGGCCAGGTGCGGAGAGCGCTAACCTTGTCTGGGTCAGTCTCTACCCCTCTGCTCGAAACGATGTGGCCTAGATACCGCACTGAGCTCTGGAAGAAATGGCACTTTTTGGGTGAGAGTTTCAGGCCATTCTCTCTCAGCTGCTGGAGGACGTGCTTGAGCCGGACTTCATGCTCCTCTAACGTGCTGGAAAACACGATGATGTCATCTAAAAATACCAGTACTTCCTTCAGATTGATGGAACCCATGACTCTTTCCATAAGTCGTTGGAAGGTACTGGGGGCATTTGTGATACCTTGGGGCATGCGATTGAATTCGTAAAACCCCAACGGGCAAACAAAAGCGGTCTTGGGCTTATCACGTTCCTCCATCTCTATTTGGTAATAGCCGGATTTTAGATCCATTACTGAAAACCATTTAGATCCGGCGAGAACTGAAAAGGCTTCCTCAAGATTGGGCAATGCATATGCGTCTCTGATTGTCAAGGAATTTAGCTTACGATAATCAATGCAAAGACGGACCTCTCCATTCTTTTTACGAACTACTACTATTGGGGAAGCGTAAGGGGACTCGGACTCACGAATCACTCCTGCGTCTAGCAATGTACGCAAATGCCTTCTCACCGCTTCGTAGTCGTTTGGGTGGATTGGTCGGGGTCTTTGTTTGAATGGTGTGTCGTCCTTCAGATTTATGTGGTGTTTCACTTTGGTTGCGTGCCCAAAATCATCCTCATCACAGGCAAAAACATCACGATACTCATACAAACTACTTGTTACTCTGTCCTTCCAGTCTTTTGGAAGGGGTGAATCGCCAAAGTCAATGGTGAACCCTGACTGGTCTGGTTTTTTGGCTGGTTTGGGGGTGCCAGCACAGCATTTCACAGGGTCAGCGGGTTTGTTTGAGTCAGGTAAGTTGTCATGGATCTCTTTGGGTGTGTGAAGCTCGGCAATGACACAGTTTGAAGGAAGTGTGACATCGTGCTCGTTCTCATTTCTCATCCATACAGACAGCTTGTGAGGATGGCAGCAGGGCAAGGTGACGAGGCAGCATTCTACAAACACCCCACCAGGTAAGGCGGAAGACTGAGGCTGCTCGACCATAACACAATCACTGGGGGTGTCAACCTTCACATACCCTTCTAAACAGACTCTCTCTTGAGCAAGTAAGACCTGCTGGACTTTACCATTTAGCTTAGCTAACCCTATTCTCCCTGTAGAGTTAACTGTGTTTCTGAGCTTGAGTACACGAATAATCTGCCTATAGCCATAAACAGAAGATAAGTCACTGGGGTTTCTATCAATACAATGTTCTTCATACAAAATGTCTAATGCATTTGTGCCAATGAGGACGGGTAAGTCACTGTTACTGCCGCGGTCTGGTACCACTAAGGCTAATGTAGAGATTTCAGGCTCAGCTTCAACAAATTCTCTGGGGAACTTAAGAGTGATGGGTACATAGCCTAAATAGGGGACATTCTGACCGTTAGCGCCCTCAACATCCAGGGCTTGGAAGGGCTGGATGGGGTGCTCTGACAGGTGAGTTCTGGAAAAGGAAGCGGTTACTGTGGTCACCTGGGACCCTGAGTCTAGGAGACACCTAGTGTTAACCCCTGACACACTGACATCTGCTACACATTTCTGCCCTACAAGACCTCGAGGGAGCTTAGCTTGGGGGTCTACTCTGTGTGAGCGAATGAATGTTTTTGTCCTAATTTTTGGGTTGGGACTATCATTCTCAGTTACAGTTCCTGGTTGTCCCACAGCAGGAACTGCATTCAGTTTAAACTCTGTTCCCAGGCTTCTTGTTTTTGCTTTAGCTCTCTGCGCTTCTTTTCAACTAATTCAGGGTTTGCTTCATTGTTGCAGGAAGGCGCGATGTGGCCGTCCTCGCCACACCTGAAGCAGTACCATGGGCGGGGCTTCCTATTGATAAGTTTTGGTTCTGGAGAAAGCGATGGATTTCCTTCAGCAGGAGCTTTGGGCTTAGCCTTTTGTTTCCTACCTGGCTTAGCAGACGCTTGGTTTGATCTTAAGGAAGCTTCCAAGGAAGCTACTTGGGCTTGTAGCTTCGCCATTTGTTTTTCAAGCTTCTGTGGGTCAGAGGGGGTAACTGTTGCTTCATCATCAGTAGTGGCATAGTCCTCCACTGAGAGCGTGTGTGACTGTACTTTCATTCTGTTAGCCCCAAGGTGCTGCTTCATCCTGCTGGACTTGGCAGCTTGTCTGTCCTCCTCAGAGCGCACTGAAAGGAGTAACTCTGGAAAAGGAGGAGGGTTATTCTTCTTATGTTCGAGCTGAAGGCTGGTAAGTAGACCATTACTCCAGCAGCCTCTACAGAACTGCTTAAGAAGCTGGCGGTCGGAATCACTAGCAGCTAACCCACCTCTTTTGATGACCTTACTCAAGATTGTCTGCAAGCGCTGCAAATAGCCAGAAGGCTTTTCTCCAGGATCTTGGTTTGTGTGTAAGAACTTCGCGAAAAGCTCATCACCATCATCAATGATACCATAAGCAGAGTCAAGAAGGGCAAGATACTCATGAGGAGATGCATTGGGCCCAAGGTGTTTCACAATGGCGGCTGCAGGCAGAAAGAGACTCTCAACCATTTTCCTGGTTGTGTGGGTAGCAGACATGGTGGGGTCTGCAAGGAAAAACTCAACGTTGCTGCGCCACGTGTCAAAATCTGACTCTGCACTGGGACAAGGGATTCTCCCTGAAAAGGGTCTGAGTCTGGTGTTGCCTTGATAGTGGTGGGGAAGATCACTGCTCTTGATGACATGCTCGACCACCACTTTTTGGATTTCTGGAGTGGAGAGATGCTCAGAAGGTAAGTGCTGGATTGGGACCTTGGGTGGGGATAAGGCCGCTGCATCTACCTCAACTGGGGATGCTTGAAGCTCAGGGGTAGTCCTACCAGGGGAGTGTGCAGGGCTGGCGTAGTGAGATCCCTGATTACTTCCTGATGCGGCAGGTTGAGTGGTCTGGGTTTTGGTGGATGCTTGGATCCTAGCCAGCTCATCTTCTAAAAGCTTTGCGAAATCTGCCCCACTTAGCTGAGCGACACCCTTCAGTTCACTTAGGTAGGTCTGAGTTAAGGTGGAACTTCTGTCTGCTGTGTACAGCTCTGACAAGAGCTCAATGTGGTGGACAGTGTCTGGGCTACTGGAGGGTCTATCAACAGGTAAGGTATCTTTAAGATGCTCAATAGCTTCACCAGAACTATACTCCACAATGGCTGAGTTCTGGAACTTAGCTTCTCTGCTGGTAACTTTAATAATCCTCTCAATCTTACCAAACTGTCCCAGGTACTCAAACACTTCATTGTCTACATCACAACCAGTTACACCACTAATTAGCAGTGCATTAGGTACTTTAACATTTTCCCTTGTAACAGTATCCATAGTTGGTTTTGGACCAAAATGTAAATTTATGCAAATCAAATAGCATCAATGCTTACAGAAACGTACAATAAATGTTACACTGTTAAACTTCACGCTCAAAAGAGTTAAACCAACTCCTGGCTAGCTCGCCAAGTTTTATGTAGCGCCTGTAGTCTTAACTGGCTAGTAACAACAATAACACTACATTCAGCTAGGTTCGATAGAGTTGGTAGTAGTGAAACAATTTATTGTCACAGTAGTAAACATTGCAAAAATGAAACAAAACACAAAAAATAGAGCTCTCTGTATTTAAAGAAAATAATAAAAAAATAAAAAGTTCAAAGAAAATTGTCCATCCTTCTATTGAAGGTCAGAGTTCAATGTTCAATTGTGTTTATGTTCTGTGTAATGTTCAGTCCAAATGTTCTTACTACCCGGGTAGATTTGTGTATGTGTTCTTATCTGTGTGAAGTGAAACGATATCTCGGCTCCTCGGATTGGGTCTACAGCTGGCCAGGCTGGACCCGCTCCGTCTGAATCTCTCGCTGGATTGGCTCGCCACCGAAACCTCCTGTCTCGGAATTCTGGGTCTGGGGTCCTAATCCGTCGAAGCACAAAAAACCAGTCTACACAAAGAGTGTAGAACAAATAATCATTACTTCCTATTCAACTGACATCCTTCTACTTTCACTTTCACTCTACTTCTTCACACTTATACCCAAATAAAGGATACACAGTATTTAAATGCTTTAAATGAGACTGCATATATTTTTACAGTGCTGTCTAAGCATGTTTACCATGACTATTGTTTATCATGAACTTAAATATTAACATAAATTACCTTATTTATTTTAATAAAGCTATATTCATATTTATAAACCACTCAATAAATCAGAATTTACATTTTTAACACAGTATTTATCTTTTAACCATAGCATTTTATCTCTTTTTAACCATAAAGTTACAGTATAAACTCTAAACAGTATGAATTATTTTGAGTAGAATACATATTAAACCAATTGTAGTGCAAAAACACTCAACACATTAATTCCAATGACCAGAAAAATAATTAACATGACCTGGTATCATTTAACCACACTTCTGTACCATAGCTGCATGTATTTCTCGTCATGACTCTCAGTAAAGCTCATTAGCTTGACCAGCTAGTACCACATTAGCTTAGATAGCTTCACCATTAGCATTTACATCACATTCAACAGGTAACACCTGGAATTAGCATAGCGGCGGTTAGCCGCGATTAGCTTAGAGCGCTTAGCGTTAGCTTCGCGCTAGTCACTAGCAATCTTTTTACAGCTCGCTTTCAATGCACACATTAATACAGCAGGTCTGCCGGAGCAGGTCTAAAACATCAACAAAACATATCATGGACTTAGCATGGACTCCGACTGGTTTTTATGAACTCACTTCAGTCATAGGAATTCTCTCTATCAATGCTAATACCCACAACTAGCCTGAGGATTGCTAAGCAACATAGCATTTTCTTACCGGAGTTCTCTGGGACACTTAACACGGTGAACTCGGTCTCCCTCTCCTTCACACAAACTCGTAACGACACTTCCTAATGAACAGAAGACTTATGAAGGTTTTGCTCGAGAGTTACTGATGTTTTATCGTGGTTTTGTTCACTTTACATACCCCGGTCCTTCTGCTCGGTACATGTGCGACCGCTCTGCTCGGTGTCTCAGCTTGGTCTAAAATGACCGACGGGTAAGACTGTGCAGGTCACAGGTCACGTCGAGATCACGTTCAACGCGTCCATGGTTACTCGTAGGGTGAGGGTGCCACCATGTGGGCAAACGGGGGTACTGTATTTAAACTACAAATACTGGTTTAGTAACCATGTGGGTTACAAACACTTCATGTTTTGGATTTCCGTTTTCACAACAACAGGTTAGCCAAGTGTGGAGGAGGCTTGTCGTTCATTATGTAGCCCAGCGATACTATCAAAACCAATGTTGTACCGAATGACACTGCAACAACCAGGTGCACTTACAAGCCCGCTGGAAACAATGGCATTAAACAGGAGAGGTTTCATCATAATCAGTTTGTTACAGGAGAGATGTAATACCAGAGAACATCTCTCTCTCTGAGTTTCTCTGCAGAGCATATGCAGTTGTCAGCACACAGGAGGGGTAGAGCGAGGGCAAAGTGTCCAGTAGTTAATCAATTGTGGATGACATTATTCTCTCAGATGGAAAAACATGCAAAAATGGGTCGCCAAATATACTTGGACGGCTGGTAATGGCCCAAGTAAAGTATATGTGTGGGAAACACTGGGATTCACCGGCTGAAATTCTGCTGGAAGGGCAATCATGTGGAAACCCAACGTCACTTAACAGTTGTGGGGTGCGGGCAGACATAAAAGTGAGTATTTTGTTATAAATACGTTAACATGAGGGCAGTAGCTGATGCTAAACTGTCTAAACAAAGACTACCGATTTTGCTAAACAGAGATAGCCTTGACAAGAAACTAACATTACAACCGGCGTGTCATTAACGTTAGCGTTACTTTACGACTCGTCTGTGGACATCAGCTACAGTTGGCAACCTTTTAAGCATGCTCTTCCTTAAAAGTAAGGGGTTATATATAATGTTCAAGGATCAAATTAAACAAACTGAACACCTCTTGAAAAATGCCTTGTGTTTTCGCTAACACCTGTGTTGTCACAAGTTCATTATCCACTGGGAAAATTTCCTCATCGTGGCATACCTAATGTAGATACAGGATTAGACAACCCAAATAATAATAAATAATAATTTCCATATAATCCCCTTGAAAATATTTTAAGGATGGATAGAAACTATACTGTACTTTAAGACAATTTGTATGTGTAAGATTATCGTCATAATTTTCTCTTCATTATTAGTATCATGTTGCCTTTATACGCACATTGATAAACAAGATTTTTGTTCAATCTCACGTTTTCCCTCTCTCACATTAGTCCGTCTCTTCAAGCTGGTATCCTCCCTCTCTCTGTCTCGCTCTGGTTCTATTTCAGCCCACAGATGCACTATCAATAATGCAACCTCTTAAACAAGACTGAGGCTTTTAAGAGGCTCTGTCTGTGCCCATCCCTTCTAGATGCCTGATAGTCGCCCGGTGGCCACATCCTAGTGGAAAATGTTCGATTTTTTTAATGAAACCCGAAATAAACTTGCTGTTACCAGACAATTTATTTGAAATTCATATCGTTGTCAAGGCTTTTTCTTCTGAACTGTGCAAATGCTGGAAACCACTTAATGCTGGGAGGGCGTGAGGTCACCGCCTCATCAGGGAAGTAAAGACCTAAGCACTGACTGTATAGCTGTAGGCAAAAACGAAATGGAGGCCAAAGCGAGACGAAAGCACAGCCACTGTATCACTCTATAAAGTATATTGTGCTTGAACTTATATTGTTTGCATTTCTGTGCAGACAAAAGAAGACTTGGCAGGCATCGCAAACCTCACCCACCCTCTCAGGCAGAACCTGTGTGGTGCAGCCTGCTTAATTTTTTGCTTTTGCGTGCAGCGTCCGTGTGTGTGTGTGTGTGTGTGTGTGTGTGTTTGGATTAGTTACAAGGGGGTCTTGAGGAAATGGAGGCCGCTCTCTGAAATCACAGTTTTTCCCCAGTGTATGTGATTAATGCCATAAGCTAAAAGAGGTTAGAAAACTTTTCCTTCACTCAGGCACGTTGACTGAAACCAGCACTGTGTTTGATGTAAGTCCAAAAGAGCCGATCCAGCGCAGCCAAACAGAAATAACTTCTGTATAACGAACACTCCAAGATAATGATTGCGTTGGGATGTTGCCACTGTATCCTTGTTGTCGAACATCAGGCATCACATGAAGAAGAATGAATGTGTACTCTACAGTTGACACAATGTAAATGTGTGGCGTTAATGTTAAATTCAAAGAACAGCTAGCTTTATGCTAGTTAATGTCAATATTTCTTGTATCATCTTCTGCTTTCTTTAGAATAGAATGTTGAACATAATGCAAACAGCGAGACTTTGTGGAGGAGTTTGCTTTGAACATCAGATGTAACACTTGGCTCACACTCTGTCTTCCTTCCTGGAGGAATTTACTCTGACTTTCTGCCTCGAGAGCCAGTGTCCTTATTCCATTGAACAGCAAATGCTGAGTCCCTCTGCCAAACAATCGCCTCGTTATCTGCTGCACGGATGCTGACTAATCCTGCTTTAGGCTATTGAGGGTACAAGCTTGTGGTCCATTGTTTGTTCCTCTCCAGATGCATGGGGATTGGGCTGATGCCCCCACCTGAGAGTGCTGACCAGCGCTGTGGCCAATCCTGTTGAGAATGAACCACTCTCTCCTCAGGAAGTCGGTGTTAAAGGGATTTGGTCTCGGCAGTGGTTGGTTTTTGTGATGTCCTTGGATTTCTTTGTGCCAGGGTGGGGAAGTCAGCCAGCTGCAATCAGCCTGTTTGTCTTGATGTGGTCGACAAGAGGATTTCATTTTGGTCAAGTGTTAACCCCTCTCTGCTGGTGCTGTTTTGAAAGCCAGGATTTGTTTTCTCTCTTTTTTGACTAAACATGAAATGTATCTACTTGGTTAAGATCCCCTGCATTGAATAATAATTTATCTAATGTGATTTTTCCCACAAAAATATGTTCAATAAAGTACTGGAAAAGATTAAAAGTACATCTACTCCTTCGCTCTCATCAAAAATTCCAAAATGTATGAATATGCAAATATGGAGATGCCTCCAGGCGCAGTGGCGCGCCGCGTCACACCCACCAATGTAGTGTCGCTGGTCTGATTATACTTAATGTGTGTTGCATGTGGTCTATGATTGATTCGGCAAGTTGTGTGGGTTGAGAAATGTTTTTTTTTTATTAATATCAGTTTCCTCAGAATGGTAGCACCTGTCCTGAAACGTTCTTGTCATTAGCTGAAGAGAAAAATGTGTGACTGTGCTGTTTTGTGATAGGAATATTTTAAGTGTCGTTTGAAATGGGAAAAGCGCAATATTGCCAAACTGCTGACTTCACTGACGGAGGAGGATTTTTAAGATTATTTTGCTCCCTACAGCAACCACATGCTGCTGTTGTTTAACTTTCTTGCTCAGTATGACTCCCCCGCTCTGTCTATATCTATATGTGCGTGTGTGTCTATGCATCGTACACCGATAGAAATGTAATGTATAAATGTAAAAGACATTTCCATTTCAGAGGAACGCTCTACTTCTGTGCAAAACGCAGAAGAGGAAATATCCAGAACTTTGCATTTGGTTCTCTGCTAACAAGCATGTGGCTGCACTCACAAAGACTGGTGTTTACCTATAGAAGCCTTTGCCATTTTGGGTTTTTGGTGCCAGAAGTGACCATATTTGAACTAGAGTGGAGCTGGGAAGGGATTTGCATTTCTACGCCTCTATCTTGATTTGATCTGACTGACAACCTGAGGACAAGCCGTGGTAGCAACTTCTCAATCACAAGGTAGCTGCGCCCTAAAGCATACCCTGCTTTACCGTCTATTTTACACTAAATTAGATCATAGTTTACAAAATAAAACACCATGCTGTCTTGAAGAAGACTTGAAACTAGCAACTGAGACCGTAAAACTCATTGTGAAGGCGTTCACTGAGGTAAAAAATCAAGTGACAGGCCATTTTCTCATAAGCCAACATGGAGTCGACTTCCTTTCAAAACTAGCGGAGTCGCCCCCTGCTGGCCATTAAGAGCATTGTCTCTGCCTTTACATATCGTTTAGGCTTTAAAGTGAATTGGAAGGTGTAAATAAGCTGCAGCAGCATGTGGTCTGTCTGGTTTTGTCTTCAGCCCTCTTCAGTCCAACAGCAGGGTAAGCAATGACAAGGACTACAGTGCATATGGGACGTATTAGCACTATTACACAGTCTTACTGCATCATCAGAACCTTATTGTACACCCATGTGTTGTTAATCAAGCCAATCAAAATTGTTACGCCCGAGTCTGTGTATTCTGAGTTAATATTACTGCACAGAGTGTATCAAATTGATTATAGAGAATAGTTAACAGCATGGTCACTGAAATCATCTCTTTTTCTCTCCACTCAAGAAATGATTGAAATATAATGGTGGTGTTTGTTATCACTGTGTGGCCTGTGTATGAAACCATTATTTATAAATCGTAAACTAAATCATCAGTAGAAAAGTGCACTTCAAATTAATAGTACAGTTTAACTTCAGCAGCTTCTCTCTCGACGCGTTGATGGGCGGATGAGAGATCAACATGTTTGTATTACAGCACCATTCCCCGAAAAGCAGCCCGCTGCTTTAGATGTAATTAAAAATGACAAACCATGCTGCCTTTTAACTGTATCACACTCTCATTTTCTCACTTTTGGGATAATGAAAATGGGGATTACATAAACTGTATGCTCACAGCTGTCAGTGCAAATAAAGCTATCTAGTGTACCAGAGGCAAAGATGATTTTGTCTCATTACAGTAAGTTTGGAAGGGTGACCAGTGGTCAATTGTTTTGTCACAGCTTTGGCCATCAGTCCCACTCTTCACATCCAACTTCATTGCTGCGATCTTGCAATATTATAAATAAAACACTTCATGTGGAAGTAAAGATTGAGGAGGACGTTATTATGTTTTCTGTAAGTGTTTGACCCACTGTCCCTACCGTAGTTTCACAAAGCGGAGCATGATTAGACACTTCAGGTGAATGTGCTTTTGTTTTCACCTCCAAATATGTGCGTTTATACAACTAGGTAAATCTGGGATTTGTTTTAAGCCTGTCTAGTTGTGGGATTACTCATGTTTGTGGCTTGCTGCAGCTACCAGTACTGCTGTGTCCCTGGCTGTGCCAATGAATTAGAAAGACTCGAAGTATAAAAAATATAGATTTTCCCATCAGGCTTAAGTTGTGTTTAAGGCTTGGATTGTTTCGTAAGGGTGCGGTCAGAGGTGTACCTGAAGAATATGGAGCAGGGAAAGATGTCAGCCGGCCTCTGGCAGACAGACGGACTGTTTTTCCCTTGTGGAGAAGTCTTATTTTGAAATGTGGCACATGCTTAGTGCAACAACAAGCGATATGGCCTACATATTGAGAATACCATGTCACACCACAAAGTCAACAAACACAGAAAGACATAATACTTGAGTTATTATGATGCAGTGTTGTGCGTAGATTCCATCGTACGTGGTTGTTTTGTTAGGATTTATGTGTATAATATCACACTTGGCTTGGCAATGTCTGCCTCCAATGCCAATAAAGCCTTTTTGAAAGGTATGATGTTGATACATAGCAGACATTTGAGCTCCTTCTGCTCAGTAATGCAGCTCATGATTAGCTACTGCAAGCTTCCTTGTGTATTTTTTAAGAAATATTGGGAAGAGAGAGAGAGAAGCCACAATCACACACGCTTTCATAATGGTGTCCATGCTCTTGCACTTACTATCACATCCACACTTACCTCAGCATCTATTACTTTTTGATTATGTTTCTGTACTAAATCATTAATCACACTATGAATCATTAAATCCCCACAGAGAAAGTCTGTACACCTTCTTCTTCTTCTAGCTGTGGTTTATTTATAACACATACCCATATTCTTTATTGAAAAAACAGCATGAGCATGAGAATTATCTCCCCCCAGTGCCGCGCTTTTATTCAGCTCTTTCACATTCCCTTTGTCTATTTTCTACATACTCTTTCTTTTAAAATGCCCATTAGTTTGCAACTTTATGGACATTTGAATGAAGTTATCACGCACAATCCACTACACATTATTGATAATCTCTTAAGATAAGCATCAGTATAGTTTACCTAAGGACACAATCAAATTTCTTCTGAGTTTCCACTGCAGTAGATCATGTGTGTGTATGGGTAAAATGAGTCAGAATATTTGTGGCAAAAATAACATGAATAGCATTAAAATAAATTTCATGCAATATATTTGTTGTAGCTTAACAAACTCCTGCATCCACAAAAGGCTTTTTTGTTTGCGTTTGATTATGTTAATGTTAAGTGTTATTTGCTTTGTAGGACTGCTATCTGCTTAATGACTTTTGATTTTGCAATTTTCTGAAGCCCCATTGCATTCATAATCTTTTGTATTTTATTCATCAAGTACTTACACTGTGTTGCGGATTTTTATGGCATGTTGGCTATCGATTCATACGAGTGAGCAAAGCACCCGATTGTTGATGTGTAATGTTTGTATTAATGCACTCCCGCCCTCTTAAGAGCTGTGCTCTTCTTCTCACTTTAGAGTTACGTTTGAAATTAAAGCTATTTGTCTTCTGCTCAATTGCTCACTTAGCGTTGTTGTCATGGACACACCAGTGAGATTCACAGTTTCCATGTGGCTGAAAAAGGCAAAAACAGCTGTTGAAAGAGGAACAGTCCTAAATGTAGCCGGTATCAAATTATTCAGACGGTACTGTTTTTTCCATGCATGACTGCCCTTTTCTTTATCCCACCCCATTACTGTCTGCTTGCTCTGTTGCTCTGTGCTGCTGTCTGTCTCTCTGTTTGTCTGTCTGTCTGTCTGTCCGTGGGGGGTCTTTAATTGATGCACACCAGATTCTTTACACTTGTGCTCATTTATATTGAATGCTTCGGTGAGTTGAGGGAACGCGATGGAGAATCTTTTTCCCTCTCCGTGAAGCTCTTTCTTTCGTTTACTCTTTCTCTCTCTCCACACACACACACACACACACACACACACACACAATGAAAGAGACAGCCAAATCACCTCCACCCCTTCTAGGCTGCACCTCAGAGCCCGTCTGTATACCTTTCCCATTAAGATTCGTGTATAACTGAAAAATAAGTTTCTGTCCGTGAAGCCGAAAGCAAGTTTTTATTCGGTGTTATTCGGCCTTCCTTATCCAATTCACTCTCTCCCTTCTCCTCCAACACAAGCAAACCTTTGCCGTCCATGTTTTATTGACATTATCAGGCAGTGGTGTATCTTGACTTGCTTTTTATTCGTCTTCCAACAGGATTTCACACAATTCACTGGAGACTGTTTTGCTCGGTGTGGTGGATTATTGAAGACAAAAAGCATATGGTGAAAGGGATGGTCGATTTCTTTTCCTCTGGAGAGCTTAACAACTCCCCTTTATCAACATTTTATTGTCATACTTCTACCATAGACCTAAGCATTCATTTCACTTCTACTGGACTGCTCACAAAGTATACAAAGATGGCCCAGTACATTTGTCAGTGCTGCTTCAATCTAAAGCCGGACCGCTCAGCCAGGGCTCATCAATGCAGGTCAGAAATCAAAGCCTGCTGAGGAAGACGGGGTTAAAGCTGTAACAGCCACGCCAATAGTCATTTTAGGTATGGATTTATATCACTGACCTTTCATGCACAGAGCTCAGGGTTGAGAACCTGCTTAGGGCGGCTATTACCAGGAATCTGAGGCCAGAAAATGATGTTACTGTCCATTTCTCTGTTTCTTTCTTATTACCCCCTCTACCTTTCTCTTCCATGCTCGGTCCATGTTACTCCCTTTCCAGCTGTATCCCGGTCTTCCCTCCCCTCCCCTCCCCTCCCATTTGTTCCCCGTCATCTACTCGTCTTTCTCTCTTATTTTCCTTCAGTGAGATGACAGTCTTTACGTGTTTTGCCTACATACCGTTGTGTATGTAGGCTTCTAATCTTGCTTCGGTTCCCCCTCGCCCGCCACACTGTACGTTTCTCTGTCTCACTGTTGAGTTTAATAGAAATCTTTATTGTCCTCTCATGTGGAAAATCATCTTTGGCTTCAAAAGCAAAACACAGTGTAATAATAAAAATGTAAAATAAAACTAAAGGCAGTTCATTCAAACGGACATATACACACTTAAGATCATCCTCTGCCATGGGTTAAAATACATGAGACCAAGCTAATGAATAAATGGTCTTGTAATAATAAACGCTTTCGTCCTATTGTAGGAACAGTCACCTACAGTAGCACAACCCAAAATTCAGAAGTACCTAGAAGAGTCTAATATGTCAGCTTTATTAAATTTTCAATAGGCCTGTCGAGAGTAATGTAGATTTTATCACCAAATTAGCTGTCCAGTTTCGGGGCGCCATGCGTACATTTGGCATGAACATTTTCATAAGACCTGAGAGACGACTGGATCGTAGGCTGTCTCTGCATTTCCACAGTGTTGTTTAGTATACAGACGTCTCCGGGCTGCCATTTTCAGAATCATTATATATGAAATGTACCCATGGAAACTCCTGGAATGACATTTGGAGGCTTGCCATTTATGCATTTGACTTTACTTTTGCTCTTTCAAATGGGTGGTCGAAGGTATTGAATAATTGACAAGCCTTTTAAGAGATTGTGGGTACGCGTTCCCCTTTCCAATTCCAATTATGCAAAACAGTAATCAGCCATTAAAAGATGTAAAAAGTATTATACTCAGGAGGAGCAGACCCATCGGCAACATTTTAATGTCATGTTTTGATTAAATTTGGGATGAGTTTGATTTTTTTCCCTTGCTTTCACCCAGAAATGACTTTGATTAAAGGTGCCCAGAGGAGTTTTTTCTCGTACACAGTCATTCTTACTTTCAGTGCTACTCACCTGAAAAACACGTCGGACGTCTTGGAAAACTTTTGCAAGTCTATTTTTTTTGCGTATTTTAAATCTTGTTTTGTGTTTCTGTGTTTACTAGCTTGCAGTTGTCTCCTTCCTTTGCCTCTGTAGGCACATTATTATGTTTCTTTGTGCATTACAGTCAACAACTGCCAAGAAATCCGAAGCAGGAATCTGTGTGTTGTCACCCTCACATGTGAAAGCCCCTGGTAAAAAACATTATGCCATGGCACTGTGGACAAAACTATACAGGGTGCTTTAAAGAGATGTGTTCTGCTTATTGTTACTCCTCTTGGATGTTTGACCTTCACTGTGCAGAATGATGTATGTGCATGGTTTTGATACTAGGAGGCAGTTTTCCATTCAGTTGCTGAAGGGGGGAAAGTTTCTCCGTGCTCACCTTAAACATGGTCCAGTATAGATCTTACATAAATGTGTTGTGAAACTGTGAAACAGTGAAACCTCCAGAGTACAAACACTGAGAGTGGACCTTTCAGTGAAGTGGGAGATTTATATGTATTTGTAATAGATCTGTATTTCTATGAGGGACGAGGAGCAGAGATAACCTTCAGAATTTTGAAAAAGTCAATTCAAATATTTTTTTTAGAATGTAAAACTTTTTAAGTTTTTATTTCTACAGTATGTCTCAACAGGATTTTTTAACTTGTATCTGCTAAACTCTACCATATATCACCTTGACAGAGCACAGCAGCCGTGCTCATATTGCCACTTATGACTCAAAGAAGCAAAGATTGCATACGGGATGATATTGCCGTTGGAAAATATCGGAAAAAAGTATCCCAAATTTAATTTCAGTATTATTGAGAACCGCTGGGAAATTAGGGTTGTGTTTATGCTGGGAGTTTGTTTTTATTTTGAATTATAATTGAGGTACGAGAGGTGCACTACAGTGCCAGCAACGGCAGATAAGCTAAAATGAGGTGTGGAAGGAAGGAATCTCACCCAGAGTGAACCAGCGAAACTTTCTGGAAGTAGCGTAAACAGAAAATTGAAACGCTAATTAAAAAAATATCCAGCTAGCTTCTGAAAGCTTCTACCCCTTCATGATTTAACAGTCTAAATAGGACCTTAGGTGACACAGGCATGGTGGAGGGTGGAAGGCAGAGGATGGGTGTGCGGAGAGGCAAGGATAGTATAGTCAATATTTACCGTGAGTAATTGGTCTACACTTCCCCCAGCAAGATACACACGCGTCCAGCGTCATCCCTGCCTTATCTCCTCCAGCTCTCCCCCACACACCCACTGTGTGACCACAGCGGTGTTGTGCAGCTGTGCACAATGCCCCGGGGCTATCCACAACATAATAGTTAAAAGCATATGGGGTGACTGAGTGAGTCGACGCTGTCATGTCCATTAAAATTCTCCAGGTGACCTTGTAGGAGTGTTGCAGTGCCCACAGCAAACTGTGGTGACGAATTATTCTGTTAACAAGCTCATAGAGCGGTCTGTAATGAGCTGTGTAGGCACACTTACTGTGGTAATGAGGTGGGTCTGTTCGTTACCTCGACGGCAAACCGCTTTAAGTATTCAGGCTTATTACTGTATCGATGGACTGACGAGAGAGATGTGTCAAGCCTGCCAAAAGAGCCAACTCACAAGTAGTGATGCAAAGGTTTGCCACTGGCGGTGTTAGAGACTCATGGGGAAAGATGAGCTGTCGGTCAACCTCCTTTCTCCATTATTTGTGGCTGTCTCTCAAACACACACACACACACACACACACACACACACACACACACACACACACACACACACACACACACACACACACACACACACACACACACACAGGCTATTCTGTTCTCTCTCTTTTGTCCACAAGGCAACTCTCCAATTAACCTGATGCCTCCAGAACCGCTGGCTCTTTCAAGTCACTTTAAGCAGCCTCCCTCCCACACTTGTACTGCGTGGGTCTGAATGGACATTAACGTGGTATTCAGTTCCTGCTGTTGACATTGATCGAGTGGCTCGGATCACACTTAACCATGTGCAAGTGTGGTAGTCTGTAAGAACCTGTATAAAGAGTTGCTGGCTGAGACATCAAAAGCATGCGCCAGGGCCATTCAATTACAAATTCAATTGAGTCTGATGTTAAATGTAGATGGACCAGACATTTTCAACAGCTTATTCAAAATGTTCTGCATTGTCAGTTTGATATTTTAGGGTTGACAGAGACGTATTTTCAGTAGAGCACTCGCTTACTTGCAACTGTCAATACCAAGATTGGAAAAGCTGCTAAGCGTGGTTGGAACTGTCACATTGAGAAAACCTTGACGTGTAAAAGATTTCCAAATCTGTGCATCCTGCCCGATCAGTACTGTGAACAACTCTAAATATCAATACTTCATGTTTATAATTCAGAATGTTATCGATTGAATCTTTTTTGAAACAAGTTGTAACGTCTTCTAGTTGCGGTCTGATGTGGTATGTGAGTCTATGATGACTTACATGTGCATCACATACTGCAGGCTTATGTTTGTGTGACATTCATGGGAACATACTCTCTCTCTATATATATATGCAGTTAACATATTCTGTCAGATTTATGTATGCTTGGCCACTCTGAGTTTGCTCCCGGGCCAGATGTGGCCCGGTGGCTGTGTGATTAAATTATGAACAACAAGTCAGACAGAGCTGGTAAACAAGTGTAGCGTAGGATTTGTATACTTTATGTAAGTGACATTAAAGTCATCCTCATCAGTTACGATCAGGATGCCAGAAATGATCTGTTACATTTATCCAAAAATTGACTTTGTAATAACATGTTCATGTCTTCCTGGCTTCTTCTCTTGAAATATTTAAGTATATTTTACAGTTAAAATAGTAAAAAGTAGACCGTATGTTACACCTTTCGAACTGTGACGGCTTGTAAAGAACTCTGCATTCTTAATCTACGTCTTCTGACACCACTGTGTCGTCGTTCTTCTCTCTCTGTCTCTCTATTTCTGTCCAAAGTGTGCATGAGCCAAACAAACAAGGATTGGAGGGGTTGAGCCGGGGGAGACGTGTTAAGATGACGGCGTGTTCTCTGATAAATAACAAAAAAAATGACATTCAGCAGTTTCTAAACACACTTGGATGGCTGTTCGTACATCCTCGAGGCTCACTATGGGAAAAGTGCTGTCCACAAGAAATTGTCTCTGCAGCACCATTTCGATTGGTGTTGTTCTATTTAATGAATGCATTGAACTTGTCTGCACTTATTGGCTAATGCATTATAGCGCATGTACTGACAGCGTTGCATGTACGTCATAATTTATCATACCTATGTCTGCACTTGTCTGTGCTATGCAGTTTTTGCCTGTTATTTATTCTATGTATGTATTTTATGTGGCAGCCTTTATGTCAAAGACACATTTCCCTACAGACAAATTAAGTAATCTTGAATGTTACACAGGTGAGACTTGAATTGCAAGCACATTAAGTCCACTATTTGTTTGCTGTAGGTTGTAATCATGAATGTGACACTTTCCATTGCATGTATTCATCAGTAGTCGCCTCCCTAAATGGGAGGAAATGAAAAATGGAAGGCGTTCCAGTCCTCATAGGTTACAAAAGCCTTTTCTCTTTAACCGCCACTTACCCTTCTATATATTGCAAGAGACAAAAGATGGCTTTGCATCATGCCCGCAGAGGATCAGAAGGGTGGTGCTGTCTTATTAAAGAGAGGATCTATAGATGTTTCCACAGCCTGCTGCAGGAAGAGCAGCGGGAGAAGGATGATGTAAGAACAGATGGTTTCCATGTGTCAGTTACTCCACTGCTGTACTCCTGGAACCGGCTACATCTACTAAGTGAATATCAACTAACTGTGTTGAACCTGCGAGCTCTGGTTATGAATTCACAAGCATGCAAAGGTCAAATCTTTCCGTTTGTGTCGGAGTACCTCCGATCCCTCAGTAATGAATAATGTCTCATCGGGAACGCGTGTCTGTAATGATTAAATAGAGAAAACAAACCCTGTGTGAACAGCGCAAAGTGATTTCTTAATTTCTTTCAATTTATTTTTTAAAATATTGAACGGACAGAAGCATCATCTCTTTCAACTGCACTAACGTAGGATATTTATTCACTTTGCATGAAATATGACGTGTTTAAATGGTCAGATTTTATGTGCTATTTGTGGGATAATTAATATCAATATTGATAAGTCAAGATCGCGTTTTTTTCAGCCAGCATCTAACGATGAATTTAGCATCTAATTAACCACCAGATCAGGCATCCGGGGGAATGTGTTAATTGATTTATGGCACAAAAGGATACTGTCGTACAACACAAAGTCATTTTGGCTCTCGTTGAAAATATCAGCTCCAACACGATGTTCCTCTTCTGCAAATGACTGACAGTCTTTTGGACGGGGTTTGTAGAAAGGCTCAGATTAAGTTGTGAAAGTTATTAGATAACACTTAATGAGTAATTACATAAAGATGTAGGAATCATTTTGACGCTCAATGAAAATGTCAGACTTAAAGGTCCACACCTCCTGCGCCCCGCTCTCAAGTGTGATAAAGTGGCCCACCAGCTGAAACCGGCTCAAGCAGTGCGGCATGAAAGCGTTCCCGGTCCGTCCTGAACTCCTCATTACTGCCCTATAGTTTTGTTTACGAGCTAAACTGCTCACCGCATAGTGTCAAACCTCAGCCAAAAGGCCATGTTTCACATTCCAGCCTATTATGCCACAGCTGCACTGCGCCAACTGGAAATGTCCCGACCAAGTTCAGGGGCCTCACTTAGCTTTCTACTGAGTGAGTGTATTCCTGGTCTGAGTCCAAGACGTAAATAGGTGCTTTGTTTGCGAGCGTTCTTTGTTGTTTAGGTCCTTATCTGCTCTGGACTAAGGCTTACGCCCACATTTACTGTTAACACTGAATGAACTCCTCCGCTTCTTATATGGAGCTTTTGATATTTTTCTATCTCTGGAAAATGGAGATAATAAGGGTCTTTTGACCGTGGTGATTAATATCGCTGAAATGCAATGTCCCTTTGCTTTCTTTATGGAGTGAGATTGTAATGGACTGTTTCTCTTTCTTCTCCCCTCCTCCATGTCTATCAAACAGAGAGCCAGCTGCTCCCGGGGAATAACTTCACCACAGAGTGCAACATCCCTGGAAACTTCATGTGCGGAGATGGGAAGTGTGTCCCAGGTGGGTGGCAGTGTGACGGACTGCCCGACTGCTTTGACAAGAGCGACGAGAAAGGCTGTCGTAAGTCCAGTTCAGACTCCATTATCACATCCTTATTTTTCTTTACCCCTCAGCTGTGCCTTAAAGCAATAAAGCCTGATAGCCTATTTAGAGTCCCGTCATGTCTCCTCAACTCCTGAACTCTTCCCGCTATCCAGCATTGTTGATTCATCTCCGGTCCCCATCCGTAGAGCCGTAACAGCCATTTAAATCTAATTCTCTGCCAACTTAAATGAACATCCCTCCTCAATCCTCGGTTCTCCTGCGCCCCCACAGCGTGCACCCTTCTTCCTCCTCCTCCTCCTCCTCCTCTTCTGTCAGACCCTCGGCCCCAGTTTAGCACCGGGGCAACACTTAATACCATCAAAGCAAAGGCCGATTACTACTGCGCTTAGGAATAGCAGCGCATGCATAATTCTACTGTAAGGCTACAGTAATAGTTCAGTTTTGATCCTCACTTTTAGCGAGCTTTGATCTTCCTGGTCTGCTGCCCCTCCTCTTCCCCCTCCCGCCTCAGCCGGAGCTCCGAATGCGAAGATGGGATTGCTGATGAAGATTGACTTTGAGGCCCCTGCCACGCCAAATGGAAACCCCCATCGCTAGATATATTCATCTCTTTAACAGTCTCGCATTCCCGTTTTCACTCCTCTGCATCTCTATCTCATCTGATTATTTTTGGCTTTTGGCTTGTAATTTGCTTCACTGGGGCTTGTTTTCAATTAGAAAGAGCATAAACCCTCTCGTAGAGATGGAGATAGATTTGTTTTTTCTTTGCCACGGCTAATTGTCTGCCCAAAAATAAATGATACACTATTTGTCCTCCGTTCTGTCACCTCTCTCATTTTCTTTCTTTCCTCCTCCTTCAGCAATCATTTACTCCTCTCACTGTCCTCTCTTCCTGGCAGCTCGGGGAACAGGCAAACTACTCTTGACAAAGTTGTGTCCCTTGGCATACCAACGCACATACACAGACACACACAGCCAAAAGCTTTGCAGTCGTCACTCTTCTCAGTTTGTAACGCCTCTGTCGTTTAAAGTTAAGTGTAAGTAGGACAATTTCAAGCGGTGTCCTCTACTATTTTACTTAGTCTTCCTATCGACATGCCTGTAACTTATAAATAGGTCTGAAGCATTAATAAACTACATAGATTAATGACTTCCGTGCCCCAGATTCTCATCACTTAATGCACTCAATGACCTTAAACTGTCCATTTAGACTAATTGCATCAGAATAAGTTGCATTAACTGTTCCTGTTTGATCGCATTACGCAATTCACGTGTCAGTTTGTTTCATCCTCAATCAAACAAAATATAGATATATAAATATTTCGTCCGGTGTCGACACTACATGCTGTACTGCTAAGGATAAAAGAAAGTTATCGTAAAGCATCACACTCAGCCTGCCTCTCGGGTTGTCAGAGGTCTATTTGTGTTTGTTGTCAGCGTCTACATTATCTACACTGGCATAAGTGGGCCTTATTATCCTCAAATAGATGGCTAGTTGTCAGTCGATATCTCCAACGACGGCTTCACAAAAATCCCCAGACAAACCTCTGGCTCCATTAGGGGCTCTGCAGGGACCGACAGACAGACAGCGGGGAAGGAGGGAGGGAGGGGGAAACGAGGGAGTTAGGGAAGGAGAGGAGGTAAAGAGGATGCCTCATTATGGTGGCTACAGCAGGAGTTCTGTCTAGATGTCTATTGTCTGAGGAGAACACAACGCCTGGAAACTTTGAGACTTCGGCACTGGATTCTGCAAGTTGAATCATAATTAGATACCCCCCTCTAAGAAATCACACACACACACACACACACACACAGAGTTATATATATATATATTTAACAGAGAGATGGTTTATGTCTTCAAAGACAAGTTTGTTGACTTGGCGTCTTCTTCCTCTGTGATTGAGCTTCATGAGTAGTGTGTTTCAATGCAGACTCCTCAGAAAAGTCGTTTTAAAAAACGCTTTTATTAAGTGAAATTTTGCTGTTAATTAGACTAACTTTTTTTTGGTATTACAGTTTTATAACCAAGCAAGATATCGCACACTGTATGTGATGATGTCTGCAATCATGGTCACATTCAGAGATGCAAATTCTTCACATTGCTGCAGACTGAGACCTCTGAGACTTGTGTAGATCTGAGGAGAAACTGTTGTTCGCAGGCGATTATGATTAAAAATGTTGATTTTATAATGTTATGACAGTACATGTGGCTAGTTTGTGTCGGTCAACGAAGCCGTTTATGACCTTGCCTTTACCCTCTTAGTTATTACATCATTACTGATGATTATTTATCATAAATCTCATTGTGCTCATGTTCTGTGAAAGTGCCAATAGTCATCCATATATTATTGTCACAATGTAAATATTGAGGTATTTGGTCATAAATAGCATGATTTGATGCTTAATCCAAGCAGTTACGTTTTTTTGAGGACATTTCAAAATATCGAGGTACATGTTGTGTATCGCGATCCGCCGATATTGCATAGGTAATGTAAGATGACGTTGTTGTTCACAATGTGAAACGTTTTGTGTTGCTTCTTGTGTTCAGAATCAAAGAATAAGGATGAGGAGTGATGCACTGCTTTTTTTCTACTTGCTGCGCATGGACATTCATTAGCACCTCCTAAGACTGTAATAATAAAAGATAATAAACTAATATTTGGGGATTTCATAGCATCATTTTTCAACATTTTTGTCCTCTAGTTGTATCTTTTTTTCTCTACCCACGCAGTGTTCTGACTCTTCTCTCCTAACCTGTTTGCATCCCTGCACATTACTATGGAGGCAGAGCAGTAGGACATTGAAATTCCTCCAATGTGTGAGCAGATGGCTTCTGTCAGGAGTTATCCAAGAACATGTGTTTTAATTGTCCATCAATGTGGAAGCTTTTGTTTAACACTTTTGACCACTTTCCCCCCTTAATTAGTCAATTTTAATAGGCCAGGGATGAGACTAGGTCATGAAAGCATTAGCGTTTTTAGCGTGCTACTCCTTCTGCCTCTGTTAGACACAGACAGTGCGAGCTTTGCACGCATGCTTATATACTAAATAACTTTATATATTTAGAATATGTATACATGAACAATTAAATATTTTGTGCTATTTTTTTACTGTGTACATTTGCATTAGAAGACAGCTTTGGATACAGAGTAGATCCCCTGTAAGCCCGTTAAGCCAGCACACTGTGCTGATGTGGGTGTTTCTGATCCAGGGAATAGTTATGCGGAGCCTGAGGTAAAGGTCAAATGTGATCTCCCCGGTGTCTCATTAATGAGAATTTTGTTTTTGAGAAAGATGTACAGTAGCTAACAGGGAGACGCGAAGGAGAACAAATCAATTTGGACTTGCAAATTACTTAGGATGTGCATGTAAAGATCAATATTCCCTCAAAACTAGATGAAAATTGTATAACTCCAATTCTGCAAAAGTAGCAATAACCTGACTCACTCGCATATACTGGGCTGCATCGGTCCAATGAGTACGAAAGTGTTTTGTAAGACAGAACCACCCACACATGAACTTATGATGACATTTCCTGGCATAGTTTCATTTTTACCAGCAGTTGTTTTTGCATCAGAAATCAACTTATTTTCTACCTTTTTTCTTGGCCTGACTATTTTGTTCTATTTCCATCAGTGGGTTAGGAAGTTAAGAAGAGAATCATGCAAACCCGGTCTGCAATCACCTGCCTCCGTCCCTTATTTATTTACTTAACGTGGATGTGTCCCAGCCTGCTACACTTCATAGGTCAGGGATTGTCTCTCTGATGGTCAGGGAATGTTTATTCACTTAGAAAAGACAGGCTTCTCCCTTTCCCCCACAGCCCCGCTGCTCTTCCCTTGTTTGTTCTTCCGGTCCCCTCCAGCACACGGGTCAACTTGAGTCATGTAAATACTTCTTTGCTGGCTCTTAAATAAGAGTCTGGGCTGAGAGAAGAGAGGCAATATCTCCAGCTTGAGTCTTATTGCATTAACGATGCAGCTTATTGTATTACTGTCCTGCTGAGCTAGACCAGGACCCCCCTACAGATCGTTTTTATGAAGTCCAATTTTTTATGGGGTGTACCCTCTGCTTTGCTCCGCATGAATTTAACTGAATTTCAGATGGATCAGTAGTTTTTACAGCAGCTCTGATATTGAACATCCTCACTATGTGGACATTCTCGTATTTATATGTTCTGGCACATCTGAGGGGGTCTTCAGGTGATGATTCAGAGACTGGCTGCTGACTACGTCCTCACACCAAGAGGTCAAAAGTACCAGCCTGCTCTCTGGTGTCCATAACGACTGGGAGGGTGTTAGACGAAATGGATACTGACAGAGGAGAGAAGGAGGCGAGCTGACTGAGCTTACTGGGCCTCAGAGCCAGGATTAGCCTCTTTGCCCTTGTCTGGGCAGAGCATGAGCAGACGAGTGAGGAGAGATACATAGTGGGGCCGAAAGGGTGAGTGGACATGATGTATAAAACAAGACGCGGGGAATCAAAGACGGGGAGGGTAGAATTGCAGTTGGGAGAAATAGAAAAAGACAGAATCACATTTGAAAGAAATGATTGTTCTGAACCGGTGATCCTGCAGGCCGAGGCCGTGGCCTCTCTGTGTGGATCAATCCATGTGTTCAGACTTCTCCACTTTAAAACTTCTGCACAAGATCAACTTTTCTACTTTAACTGGACGAGCCATCAGCAGGGCCCGTGGCTCTTCAGGATTAAAGCTCAGCCGTACGGAAGGACTACTCATCTCCTCATATTCTGCTCACAATGACGTTAGCATGTCAACATGATTTGAATCAAGGCTAATGTGCCTGTCCTGCTGCTTGTTCATTATCTAAAGGACATCCCCTGTCTTTTACGTTGTGTTTCATAGAGAAGAAGAGAAGAAGGAAGGAACCGAAAAAGGCAATATTGTAACAAGTAAACATACTCAAAAGCCATACTTATCTCGAGTAAAAATCAAGATATAAGATATAAATAGATAATAAAATATTTAACTACATAAAAGTGAAAGTCAATCATACAAATAGTACTTGAGCACAAACAAAGTATCTGATATTAAATATTCTTAACTAGCAAAAGTAGTTTTCTGGCAATAAATGTACTCAAGTATCAAAAATACAAGTAGAAGTATGTATGTATATAATGTAAACTACGGGTCGACAGACTACTGGATCCATATTCAGCATTTTTCTGATTATTGGAATCAGGTTGCTGCTAAAATAAATTCATTTAAAAATGTGATAAATAAGCTCAGCATGCAAAGTTCTGCAAAGTAACTAGAACCTAAAGTTATCAAATCGATCCAGTGAGGTAAAAGTACATTTGTCTCTTAAATGTAGTGGAGTGAAAGTATAAAGCAGCATAAAAATGGAAATAATAGAATAAAGTAGCTCACAATTGTACTAAATTGTACGACTAATACTACTTGTACTTCTGAGTGCAACACCACTGTCGTAAATACAAATCCCGGCTAACTGCAAACAAAACTCATGACATCATAACAATGTTATGTGTTGAAAACTTGTATGTTGAAGTAAACATGTATGTAACGCTGTGATGCTACACTCTCACTGAAGTAACATAGTGCAGAAACAAGTGATAGGAAGGCGGAGTGGCTGAGACAGAGACACCATTCACTGTATTACAAGACACTGTAGCATCAACATGATCTTGAACTTGTTATTTTAAGGTAGAAAAGTCACACAATGTTGCTTTAAGTACAGTACTTACTGCAAACAAGATGTTCCTGGTTGAGCCCCCCCTTGAGCCAAATAGAGATAAAAAGGATCGCTGAGGTCCCAAAACAATTTTCTTTCTATCCAAATTTTTTCTGACTGTTTTTTAACAATTGCCTCTTTTATGAAATACTGAATCATTTTCGCCTTTAAGGGCTTTGAACATTTTGATGAAAAAAAGTAAAACAATCTTCCTATTCAAATGAGATCTTAAATTCACAAGCAATAAAATGAGGCATCAATTCAACACACTCCGGGGGGGTTCAGCTAACTTCAGACGAATATTGCAGCACAAGTGATATTTCTGATTCAGTTCGCTGACTTGATGACTCACATCTTAGCATTTGTGATGGAAATATCACCTTATTTGAACTGCTCACCATTGTTATCTGGGCTATTAAGGAAACTTTCTGTATGCACTGAGATTTTCTGCAAAATCTGACCAATATATACATTTTGTGAAACACACACTGTGCGTGCCAGTATCCGCTCTATTTCCTGGCTAAACCGGTGGAAAATACTCACAGGAAACAGAAAACTGGAGGCTCGCACAAGAGCTGATATTTTGCCAATTCACTTAAAAGTCTGTTAATACTTCATATAACACTGCGGGGTAAAAACTGTTTGGAGTTTTCATTACCTGATGCACTGCCTATTGATCCTGTTAGCTCTTCACAACGATTAGGTGCAAAATAAACTCAGTTCATTGGATTACTCAAATATTATCACGCTATTGCTTTTCGTTATGCCAACGCTGCCAAAGCCTGGAGCAACATCAATGGTGCTTTTTAGTTTTTTTGTTGCGCACTGACCTCCACAAAATGCCCGTGAGATATCGAGTTCAAAAGCACCGCTAAATGCTCACCAACAACAAAGTTCCCTTCAACAGCAGGGGTGGAAATAGCTAAAATAGACTCCTGAGGCAGATCGGTTATGATTTAGATATCAAGGCTCCACACACTGCTTATTCCTTTACCAAAACCCCACTGTGGGTAGGGAAGGGGGTCACGAAGATTAGGAGTGTGTGTTCATGTGATAAGAGCAGTGACCAACGCTCTGACTCTTTACACAAAGAGCCATACACTGCTGACAGATCTGTTTTCGTTCGGCTGTTGTCTTCTCTTCATGCTCTGCTTCATTGTGCATGCTAGGTGTCCTTTGCTCGGAGAGTGTGTCTGTTTTTGTGTGTTTGTGTGGGTGTGTACATTTAGGAGGACATGTTTTGAAAGAAAAAGCACGTGGGATTGGAGAAGTTTTGGGGGGGACTGGAGACCGACGCATGGCTTGGCTTGTGTGGGTGGTTTTAACCCAGCTCAGAGAAACAAAAACTGTCTGGAGAGCAAAAAGAAAATGGAGAGAGAATGTGGAGCATTAATAGCAGGATAAGTAGGGGCAGCAGATGAGGGTTTAATGGGACTCATAGTGATGCATCCAATGTGTTAAATGGTTGACTGGTGTAATTAATACCAAGAAACAGGGATGAAATATTGATTAGGATCTCACATACTGTCTTTTATTCCCCTCTAGTTTTATCTTTCAGATTGAATGCTATCCATGTCCAATCAATAGTTACAAATTAGGCAAAACGCTCTTCAAAGGAATGAAATATGCTGTCGTGTCATTTTACAATTTTGGGCGCTTCAAACATTTTTTAGCAGCAGGCTGCTGTCTATGATGAATATTGCAGCAGGGTTATTATCACACAGATCTCTCCCTGCTTTTTCATTACATTCCCTCGTGCCCTTCTTCTTTTGACGAAAGTTTGTTGAAGTGTTATTATTCTGCACGTGCGCCCGCTGTATAGTATACGAGCCGCACTTGCTTCATCATTTAGCATAAAGTTTGATGGCTTTGCAGAACGCCAGCGGCCCACGAGCGCTCGGTCGTTGAGATGAAGGCAGCTCTATAACGTTGCAGTGCCTCGTCCCGCACACAGGAGGTTATTGTACTGTACAACAAGCATGCGGGGCCCAGACAGTGAAATGTACAGAGTGATTATTTTGATCCCCGAGCCTTTTAGACTCAAACTAACCTTGGCCTTCTTGCTTACTCCCAGCCTTCATTACCTATTGATTTCTTCCCCTCAGAAATGCTCAGCAAGGTCAGAGGAACCTTTGAAGTCTTCAGCTGTCTTCACTCTTTTCTCGGCCTCTATTCTCTCCCTCTCACTCACCGCTGTGTTCTTTCTCATTAGTCTCTTCCTTCAGTGTGTCTCCTCGCTCTGCCAATCATACAAGCTCGCCAAGACCAACCCTACCTGCGCCGAACAAGTTATTCTGCTCTCCGGAGAGGAAAGGAGAGGGAGAAAGGGGGGAGAAGTGTTGCGAGGGGCCATGGAGGTTGCATGTTGGGGAAGCTCACTGCATCTCCAGCAGGAGTTCTGCTGTCTGAGTCAGTCTGGCATGAATGCTGATGCCACGGGGGAGATAAACATGACGGGAAGAGGCAAACAGCAGTATTCAGTTTCAACTTCATGTTAGACTATGAAATGATTTACACTTGAAACCGAAATATGCCTCGGTGCTGCACTCCCTGGCCTAGATTTGAAATTTCTTTTTCTTTCGGATAGAAATATTTGGGATTGTTTCGTCGTATGGTATGGATGTTTGGAGAAAGCACGGTGCAACATTGTCACTTAAAAATGTTCTTATGTTTTGCAGACAGATTTCAAAATAGGCACCTCATAGAGCTGCTCCATAATGTCAAAAATCATGATCAAGAATCAAAAAAGTCTCTTTAATAGTGAATTGCTTCGCACCTTAGATATAACTCACAGAGAAACTGATTCAAGTGACAATTAAAAAACATAAACATCTTATTTAATATATGATGTGTATTCAAATGTGCTTATTATTTGTTGTGAGAAATGATTGCACTGGTCCTGAGGATGGATGCACATCAAACTCCAAGCCGGTGGTGGAGTTTAATGGGGCTTGGGCGGAAAAAATAAAAACGGCACCGAGGCACAGACGTTCGTGATATATTTATAATGAAGAGAGGGCATCTACTGGAGGGAGAGGGCACTTCACCATGTTTTGTCCACTGGAAGGGCACCTTAGAGGGCACTTCATCAAGTTGTATTCACCATAGGAGCTTCCAAGAGGGCACTTGTGCTGCATTTTTTTGAGCATGGCTTGACCAGGTTTTTGCAAAACAATGGCTACCTCGATCGCAGGGAGATGAACTAAACATGCCGCACTCTGCTGTCAAGGAAAGGAGTACGCTGGGAATACAAAACAAACAGTACAATAATATTTTTTTCCCAAATATCTTGTTTTCATAACCATCCGAAGCCAAAGTGTGGTGTGTGTGCCTTTGTAAGAGACAGTAAAACAGAGAGAGACACGTCTGCGTGTGTGCTTGTGTGCCTTCGTCTGTGTGACCTCCAGCTGTGCGTATTAGTGTGATCCAACCATGTTTTTCTGCCAGTGATAGTCTCACCTCGAGGAATCAGCTCGACTGCTAACCTCATTCGTTTTCATTTGTGCTGCTCAGCCGAACAGTGGAACCATTCTGGAAGCCCTCCAACACCCTGCCTGCTTTTCGTAAACAACTTCGAGAAAGGCTTAGGCAAGAGAAAGAAAATTTGGCACGGACCTAAAGCTGTTCAGATTTTTAAAAAAAGTGATGACAGGGGGGATGAAAACTGGATGAAATGGATGGTTATATGTTGCAGAGTAAGGCAGAGGAAATTATTCAGCATTTCCTTAAATCAACAGCTGTTTTTGGACTTTATGTCCCAGACGTGAGATAAAAGAGCTCACCTTCACAAGATTATCAAAGGAAAATTTGTAAGTTTGTGTTTTTTACCATCTCGTCCGCCCTCAGTTTCCTCCTCCTAATTAATTTTTCATCTCCTTGCTCTGAAAACTGCTCAGCTCAGGCTATAAAGGGCCATGCATCCCCACCAAAATACAGCTAAGCACATTAGCTCTATCCCTCCCAACCAGTGCTGTCTCTCCCCACCCACGAATTTCCCTTCATGTGCTTGCCCTTCATGTGACTTTTGTGAGCTAATTTGGAGCACAAACACTGGGTCAGATGAGTCCTGCCGGCAGTAGAAGTGCTAATGAGGATTCGGGCGAGGGAAGAAGCGAATGATGAACCTCAGAGCTGTCCCTTCTATCCAAAAAAGCAGTAATGATCCATATCCAAGAGAGCTGGTTACAAAACAAAGGAATCTAGAAATAGAAGAGAAATCCTGGAGGTGCACAATAAATACAAATAGAGAGTAAAGGATAATATTGTCTTTATTTGTGGCCAGATGAATTTCTGTTCCCCCCTCTCACCATGCACCATGGCACCAATAGCACCATGTTTTTGCATCTCTTCTTTTATGTGTTGAGCTACAGCTCAAAGCCATGTCTGTTTTTGTGCCTGGCCTCTGATGAATGTGATATACCATTCAGAATGAGCTTTGGGTGGTTAGGGCTGTCCAGGTAAACAAAGGCTTCCCGGACTATAGACACAGAGATCGGGCGCTATCCCAGCTTCCTCCCGCGTTCAGCGGATTACATTTCATCCTGGAGACGGGCACAGCAAACCCTCGTGGTTGTTATGCCGAGCCCTCCCCCCCCCCTCGCTACACATAATCGCCGCAGCTTGAAAGAGCTCATAAATCAGCCTACCACAATATATCGTAGAGGGAAAAATGCGGCCCCTGGCATTTGAGACGGCACAATGCCAACCTATGAGCAGGCCAATTCCACCCTTTGTATTCAGCGGAGAGAAAAAAACAGAGAGACTGTTTGGTGGCTCGCTTTCAGATGTCTAGTATGCCCACTCACTGTTCTCCTCCCTGTGTGTTGGAGTGTGTGGGTTGTTCCATCCTTTTTTTATGTTTATAATGCTGTTCCTTCATTGGCATGAACTTCTAGTATTATTTAACTTGTCTCTTTGCTGCAATTGGTAGCTTTGCTTTTCTCCATCAACAATAGGTACAATTACAACAGGAGCAGGTCTCACACAAAGACAAGTTTAAACATTTATATTGCAAATCAACAGAAGGGAAAAATACAGAGCAGTTTAACAATGGCCAGAGTAGAGAAACAAGAGGTCTGAGAGGAGATACTGTATTTTACACTGATGTGCTCATTATTATAAACTTTAGATAGCAATCACTATACTGCAGTGTCTTTTGTGTCTACTTTTTATGCCATCAGGCTTTAAAATTCTACTTTCACAGTGATCGAGCTAAAGCTAAAGGAGTCCTTTCATTTTCTCATGTATTCACTTGCATCTACCTGCTATCTTGTTTTCTCCTTCTGCAATGGAAGATCAATGTGTTTGAGCTAAACTGGGAGGTTTTACTGCTAAACGGAGAACGCCAGGCATTGATGTTCTGCAGGCTCGTCACTCAGTCTCAGGCCTGTCCTGGGAGATAAGTCCCATGGCCTGCTTAAGCTGATCAATGGCAGAATCCATATGAACCCTCCCCCGCAAGATTTGCTCTCTTTGTCTTTGTCATTAACTTGTTTTCTTCTCCTATCAGCACTTTGCACTCTGGATCTTACCCTTTTCATGTCATACTTCAGAGAACGTGAAGATAAGCAATGCAGAAGGAATTGAGCTCTGTAATTAATTTGCCTCCATAACAAAGCAGCTTTTTGCCTCTTTACATCTTGTACAATGGTTAATTGCTGAATGGTTCGCTGTTTTAACTTAAGGACATAGAATCGTGCCCGTTGTGTTATTACCATAAAAACTTCAAGAAAATGTATCCGGCCTTGTTGGTGGGTGCCTCCCTTCCCCTTGTGCATCACAGCCGAGGCTAATTCGTCATAAAACATGATGTAATGCATTGAAATTTGCTGCATCCTCTCCACGTCACCAATAGACTTCTTTTCTACCACCTCCCCCGACCCTCCGTCTGTCCTCAGCTAAGGTCAAGTCCAAATGTGCCCCCACATTCTTCGCCTGCGCCAATGGCGTCCATTGCATCATCGGACGCTTCCGCTGCAACGGCTTCAGCGACTGTCCTGACGGGAGCGACGAGGAGAACTGCAGTAAGTCTCAATTGTATAGCTCTTGTACGAGTGCTGAATATGTTCTTTAATTGAATGCAGTTATTCCTGTGAAATCTGAGCAACGTATTAAAGGAAAAGTCCTGCAAGTTTACATCCAAAAGGCAGTTTACTCATAATGAACTACCCAGCAGTTTGGACACTATAAGTTTGCAATAGAAAGTCTTAATTACAAACTGGGGATGTGGAGGTTTGAAAGGCATCAACCAGACAGGAAGAAAGAAACCGCGAATATCTGTAGGAAACGTGACAATTATTATATAATATAAGAGATTATATAAGAGAGAAAGTCTCTTGTGAGTGCCATTATGGAAGAGCAACACTGAACTGTGGGATTACCTCTTTTAAAAGCGCAGTAAGTAATTCTGGAGAAAGATAATTGATTGTTGAGTCCTGATTCCCAGACTTAACAAAAACTGTTGTGGTTTAGACAAATAAAGACCAAACGCACACACACAACAGCAGGCTGGTAAAGAAAACAAAAAGCAAGCTTTATTAAATGAAGCTGGCATCCACTAAACAAAAGGCTGGTAACAAAACAGGAATAATGTGGAAAAATAGGGGGAAAGGACAAAGACAGGAAGTGGAAAGTAACACATGAGAATTTAGTCTACAACATAAAACAGGAAGTGACTAAACCAAAAAAATCCGGACTGCTTTTCTCTAGAATCACCTACTGCACCGTAAGCTGAAATATATATTTTGTCAATGAACAAAAAGTACTTAACATATAGTTAACATATAGTAACATATAGGAGCAAAGGTAGTTAGACTGAAGGAATCCAACTAAAGAAAGCCTTTGTGTTTTCATCACACTTTTGTATCTCTTCTCGTGTGAAGCTGTTCTTTATGTCCCTTCTTTCAGAGGAAAATGACAGAAATCTCATTCTATGAAGAATTCAGTTTCTGCACTGTTGCTGCCCCCTCTGCTCACTATCAAACCCTGCATTTAGAGCAGATAATAACAGTGGTGACGAGGTATGAATGGCAAACGTAGAGAATTCTATTACCTTTTCAAATAAGTTTGAGTCGTTTTTATTTGTTTGCGTGCTTGTAAGTCATGACTCTGCGCCCTCGGGTGTAGCTTTGTCCTTTTACAGGTTAATAATACCCGTGCTGTATTGAATTGAAGGACAAGGGGGACATCCAGGTGCAGTCTCCATTATCAGGCATATAGGCTCTCCTCTCATGACCCCATCGCCGCTTTCCCAGCACATCAAGCCAATCACTCACCATTGTCAGAGGCAGTGTTCCTAGCCTGCAGGGCCCCACGCTCACAAATCTAATCTAGCCATTTAAATGGAGCTTTTCTCCACGCTCCCAGCACAAAATGCGTCACCACTGTGTAATTGTCTGGATCTTCTCACAAGATAATTCTGCCTTATTTTTAGAGGAGCTAGAACAAAGACAAAACCAGAACGTGTGCTTTTTAGGAAGTTAAAGTTCTGGCCAAGATTTTTTAGAAGATCATTATTTAATTCAGTTTGATTTTTATCAGACTCCACAGATCAGATGATAGTAACTCAGACTGTTTTTATGAAAATGGAATACAGATGTTTTTCTTTGATATTTAATCATATCAAAGTGGTAGGATTACTCTCACCCTGTAGATGGGATGGGCTCAACATTTTATTTTCTTGTAAATCATTTTCTGCGCTCTTGATTTTCAGAGTCGTTGACACAGTTGCGCCTGTTTGTCAGGTAACATTGAAAGGAAACCTCTCACTGTAACCTTGTTTGAACTAACAACTGACACTTGATCTCTGCCCGGACGCGTCCACAACAGGTAACCCACTGGTGTGCTCGGAGGCTCGCTTCAAGTGTCGAAATGGCCACTGTGTAGACCGAAGCTTCTTGTGCAACGGCCAGGACAACTGTCAGGACAACAGTGACGAGGAGCTCTGCCTGACTACAGCAGGTAAGTCAAATTAAGTCCAATGTATGAGATGATCATAAATACAGAAAGGAAAGAGGAAGTTCTCCTTGAAACTGGAAATGGAGCATCTACTTTTTTTCATTCATAGAGGCAAAAGACTTAAGTATGAAATAACTTAAAATAAGACCAGTCCAAATATTGGCAGCATTAGAGCACCAAAATTCATGCAAAAAGACAAATATATGCATGCGTCAAGGGCAACACATTCAAGTGTGTTTACAGGTCTTGCCGAGTACTACAGCATATCTGATGAAGAGAAGTATAAAGCCTTTTGTGTCTCTGGTGGCTAAGCTGCATTGTGGGTAATGTAGTGCCAGGTTTTGTAAAGCAGTCCACTGATCTAGCATTGCACTCCTATAACAATGTCAGACTCAATATGGACTGTTAAAAAAATAAAGAAATGATCAAAATCAATACAGATACTACATTACCCACAATGCAACTTAGCCACCTTGTGACATCACTATAGGCAGATTTCATGCAGCTCTATACTCCTTTCTCCTCATAAGCAGTAGTACTCTCCAAGACCTGTGAACACACTTCAACATGTAAAATTGGTGGAGTTACCCTTTAGACAACAAATTAGAAAGATATTAAAAAACACAATACACAGCTTACACTCATACATGATGTGTAAATATAAATAATTTGTTGCTACCACACCAGTGATCTATAGAGTCATAAAGTGTGTCAATGTAAAGACATTTGCGTGGGATGTAAACACTCTCCACTAATAAGTGAAATATACACTCACTTGACAGAAGTAGGTGTTTTGTGCACAGATTTCAGGATGTGAATAAGAGGCTTCACAAACTCCAGATGGAGGCACCATATGCACAATATGTGAATTGATGTCTGTGTTCATTATCTCGTTAAAAACAGCACTTTTTAAAAGGAGTATATTATACAAACTTGGAAACTGAGTCTGAGACATGAACCAGACGGTTAGAGGTTTGCTTCAGGAGACATACATGATTTAAGCTTAAACTGATGAGGCAGAATATTTCATAATCTGCAGAATAAAAGGACCGATTGCTGTAATGTTGTTAAAAATGACATGCTAACAATCGCTTGATGGCGGAGGTAACAATTAGCAGTCCCTTTAACTTGCACCATGATTACACAAATCTTGCGAGTGATCATGTCGGTGATAATCTTTTATGGAGACTTTCGCTGATACTGCGAGATAATCTGCACACGGCACACTAAAAGCCTTAACGCACTGCGATCCAGTCTGTCAGAAATAGCTACAGACACCAATTATGGATGAGTAATATCTCTCACAATTAAAAAGGGAAGTCTTGAAACAGTCATCTCTATCTCCTCTCACTTTATCCGCTTCATTCAGAGTTCATCCCCGGCAACAACACACCGGGCCGTAATCACTGCCACTTCCGCTTGTTGTGACAACCTGCAGTTTGTTGAAATTAATCAGGTTATAATTGCTGGAAAAACTGGCAGAGAGCTTTGTGGCAGATTTTCTGCACAGGTGGAAGCTTGTAGATAAAGTACTTAGCTTTTCTATTAAACAGGATTGAATGATTTTAGGGGAGTTGGGCTTTTTTTTTTTTTCCACTCGACGCGTCACATCTTCTGATGTTTCTGACAGCATCACTCGGGAAATGTGTCCCGCAGTCTGCGCCTCACAGCACTGAGACTGAACTTCAGCTTTAACACTCCTCTCACTCTGCCTATCAGACCTTTAATAACACACCACGGCATCGTCGGTGTAATGTTGTGATATACGATGGTATTGATGGCATTGTGCTGACTTGGCATTGTAACACAAGCGGCGGCAGAATCATCCCTGACAGTGATTCTGATGTCGTCTCGGATTGAATGTCTTATTCCACTGGCGCTTCTCACACGCAGCTGCTGCCACTATGGCACAACTCTCAGCTCCTGTCAACACTTCAGCTGTACTTTCACTGGCAGGAGGACGTGATTCCTGCCAGCAGACCAACTCTACTGTGCATATAACCCCAGGCAATCAAATGTGGACCAGTGTCAGTGTATATTTTTTTTTACTTTTCTCCTGTGCATCCCTACTCTTCTGTCTAGGTACTGCTGTCACATTGATGAACTTGAGTAAACAAAACAAAAAAAAAAACGTCAGTCAGAATAACAAAACAGAAAACAGGCTGTGTGGAGTGCATAACAAAAAGTCGATATTATGTCAGCGCCTACAGCCCATGAGACGGTAATGTTATTACCAGACTGAGATAGGCAAAGTCAGCAGAAACTTGATTTAAACTCAAGAGGCAAAAAACGTCTGATAAAGAGTCTACAGAATATAAACACAGCAGAGCCTGGTGAAACTTTTCAACACCATTTATTCTCTTAAGTCAAATGAAACTGTTCAGTTTCTCTCCGGCTGTGAAAAATGCCTCATGCCAAATGGTTCCTGGAGATAATTAGTCTGCTTATTATGATTCAGTATACCAACCAGGGTTCAACGTAAAGGTTTTTTATTTTTATGTCCTGTTGGGGATGTGGTTCACATCTACTTGCCCTAAGTTCATTTTTGCTTTCCCCTATAAGAATTATTGTATTCATTAGCAGGGACAAAAGTTATTTGTCATGTTTAAACTTTATGTAAAAGTTCACAATGTAGTTTTGGGGAAGAAATTTTACGAGAAGATAAAAACTGTCCTCAAACACAATTGCATACTGTTCTACTGTGTTTATATTTGCCAGGTCCTTCTAGTAGCTACCGTTCTAGCTTCAAACAGTGTTTTGGGTCCCTTAGTCCCCTTGAGGACGGCTTGTTTATATGGAAATACATCAAATAACTATTTCAGAGTTTATACTATTACCTCATTAATACTGTAAATATTGGCTTTCTGAGTTTTTTTAGTAAATGAATCAGAACAAGGATAGTTACATAAATGCAAAACGAAATTACCGAGTATATACGCATATACAATCCAAACATTAAAAAATGAAACTAAACCAAAAATAAATCACAGAAAATGTCAAATGTCAGAATTCTTACTCGGACAAACAAAACTACCATTTTGGACTCGACAAAGACAAATTATTCATTCACATTCATAATCGTGTTTATAAGGAAAAGAGATACTTTTCTGCTGCACCTTTGTACAAGCGCTGTAGATTATTTAAAAAAAAGTAAATCTATATTTTTATTTTAGTAAAGCTGATTTACTGATCTTTATGTGTGCCATACTATCTTTGTGTGTGTGTGTTTTTGAAAGAAACAGAAGAAAGGGCACAAAGAAAGGGAGTCCATCCATCATCACACGCCCGTCCTTTTCAGACTCCACAACTCAATGCAGAGCCACAGATTTTCTGAATGGACCTGTATTGTGATGCAGAAATATTGATCGATGTCTGTGTCCAATGCACTCCATTTCCTTGTTGACAAGTGAACAATACCAACTCCGGTGCCGGCTGGCAGGATGCAGCCGAGTCTCATTATGGCGTCTGAGGCATTAGATCTGAGAGCGTGTTCTTCACAACAAATACTGGAAGGTGAAACAATCGAACAACATTGTTAGGAGAAAACCTAAGACAGGATGAATGGGAGAAATGTTTCTTACAGTTAGAGTTCACTGGTGATTACTCTGTAGAAAACGTTCTCAGTTTATTACGACTCCTGCTTTAATCATAAATTGTTTTATGCAATGCTCATGGGCTGAGAGAAGATCTAAGGTCTAAAGCTTTATGATACATGATATTGCCAGTACAGTAATTGTACTCTATTTTATACTTAAAGAAGTGTTGTGCCTCGCTCGGGTGTTTATTTAAAGCCCCGCTAAGGCTGAGAGAATGTTTTCAGTACTAAGTTTTATCTTTTTCTCTCAAAAAAAATACCTGAATTTACAGCTTTCAAGCAGAGCAGTGTGCAAGTTTTCAATTCGGCTCTCACAGAAATGTGCCAGTGCACCTACTTGTAACCTGCCAGTGTTGGGAAGTGTTGTTGTATCCCAGAAGACTCCCTGTCAGCACTGATTTTATAGCAGCGTTTGTATGTATGGAGCGCAAATGACCTAAATGTTCTCCCGCTTATTTTGCTGCTGAAAACTTGTGTAGCGGCGTAAAGTACACGTGTCGAGAAGCTGTGAGCTCCGTGTTGTTCTGACCTTCAGAACCGATGAAGGAAGAACAGCTCGGGGTTTTTTTCCTTTGTTTTTTTGTTTTAGTTATTTATTTTTTATCATCACCCTCTCTGGAGTGAAGGCATCGCTGCAGTTTGACTCTTTATTTCTTTCCTGTATGCACACACACACACACACACACACACACACACACACACACACACACACATTCTCACCTTACATTCTGCTCTGACTTTGCCTCTCTATAATAAGCACAGACCTGCAGGTGACAGATAAGGCATACAATATCCGCTCTAAGCCACCTGAGCCCAGCATCTCCTTCCTCACTTTCCCTCCTGTACCTCTTCCTCTGTTCAGCTCCTCTTCCTCCTTACCCATAATTATTCGCTCCAGTGTCTGCACATTTTCTGCCTCGATTTGAATAGTCTAGTGAGAGATCAGCCTGTCAGCGGACGCATCAGCGCCGCATTTATGGAGTAGCGTTTGCTTATCCTGCCCTGGAGGTGTCCGATAATTAGACCCGCAGAAGCAGCGGCGTCCTCCCAGCTCTCTTTATGCCTCCAGTGTTTTTATTTCCGATCAGAGTGATTTTAAACAATTTGGCAGTGTTAGATACGGACAGAGCAGCACAGAGCTTTAATGTTTATCGTTTTATTTGATGGGTAATTGATTTTTGAAGTAGAGGAGAGTTGGCAAAGTGGCAATGTAACAATACGCAATCTGCTATAAATGCATTGGTGCGATCATTTCACGGTGAGATAGGAGGACTAGGAGAGGGGAGCCTGTAACGTATATTAGAGATAAAGAAATGGAAAGTACTCCATATAATCGTAATATTGTGAACCAGACAGGGAGTCGCGAGGAGCGATGAATAGCAATGGGCAGGAAGATTGAGGTAAGCAAACAGAGACAGGTGATTTGATAGAGAGAAAGGCAGGTTTCTGGGTAGAAGTGAGTGAGGGGTAGCGATAAGCCAGAGAGGATGAGGGCAGCATCCATCTCAAGTCGAGCCCCGAGGCCCGAGCACCGGAAACAAAAATGACATGAAAGCTAGCATAGCAGAGCTTCTCTTTACTCTCCCTGGTCTTCCCGGCTGCTCATAGCGGGGCGGAGAGAGTGTGCAGTGATGGAGCACATGTTTGCCCCTGCAACGAATTGTTGTTGAAACACCGCCGCAGGGCTCACAGGACACGGCCTGATGCCGGCGGAGCCCTCGCTGAGAACAAGAGAGCCGCTCTGCATATCCAAGGAAGCATGTGCATGAGTGCCTGAGCACACTGACACAAGAGTCACACTGCAGTCCACTGTGACTGTTCTGCATGTTTAATTGCAAATGATAAGTCTGCAGCCTCGAGATGGAACTTTTCTGAAGGTCGCGGCACCGACAAGGTAAAGTACAAAACTGATGAGCACAGAAGTTAACACTTTAAAAAAAAAACGGTGTCTGACAATCGCCTTAGAGTCGTTTAAGAAAAGTAATTGATATAAAATGCACACATCAGCGTCTCTCATTACGCATTAATTAACACAAGTAGGAAAAGGAGTATCAAATAGTTGGGGGACTGTGTGAGAATGATTGATTCTCACGTCTCAAAGAAGCTGCATCTGAAGTTGTTCTGAAGGAGTAAAAAGTAGCTGACCAAGGGGAAGTGATGTGAAGGTGGGAAGGAACAGAGGGCCAGAGGATGAGGGCTTCAAAAGCGCTCAATGCCTCTGTGTGTTTTTGAAGATAAGGTATGCTCTGTGTGGCCGCGGGCATCAAAGGTTTGTTTTGCTTGTGTGTGTGTGTGTGTGTGCGCGTGCGTACATTTCAGTGTGCACTTGTTCTTTCAGTGAACACCACACACACAAACACACACACACACACGTCCAAGTTTCGTTATGTTCTTCGTTAAAACTTTGAGAAGCTGTGACAATTACATTTCGTGATGTACCGTAGCTTTCCCACACGCCACGAGGAAGATTTATGCTTTCACCGCCGCCTCTCCTCTCGGCTATTTATTTTAATACCAGCGCAATAATTGGACAAATAAAAGGCAAATGAATCCTTAAACACAGGAAGACTTTCACCGCCTGATGTGCACAAACACTTTGAAAGCATCAGCGCATCAATTAAGGCCTTTTTGAACAAAAGGGGCAGCATCAATACAGCAGACCAAAAAGGTTTTTCTAGTGTTGACATTCGGGGCACATTATAGAATACATTTACGCAGTTTGCTGGACAAATCCATTTACATGTGAGTTAAATTACAATGCATTGCAAACAGAATTATTTATAGTCTTTCTGCTCTAGGGTATCTTAAATCACTCTTACAATGAAGGAATCACGCCCGAGGGTGGGCCTTTGTTTACACACCGCCTCAATATACTGTATTTTATGCATGTTTTTTAATGTCCAGACTCCTGTGGAGACGATCAGTAAGCCCCTCAGCACACTAAAGAATGCTAATGCCAACTATACTGTGTGATTCAGGAAGTAGAAGTGGCTTTTAAAATTGTTTTTTCACCAGTGACCTCATCAGAGTCATCATTGGCCTACAGGTCCTCAGAGAACTGTCAGTCAGAGTGAGACGTTGGGCAGCGAGCTGACGATTAACATTAGTCTGCTACACGAGTACGCTGTCACAACAGAGGCAGCCGACATCACTCTTGACCTGGAGTGGTTCGAGGAAAATTAAGCCACCAACTAAACATGATCCAAGATTTAGTGGAATTAAGTGGCAGCAAGACTGTTTGGAGAACATGACTGTGTATAATTAAACTTGCCAGCTTCTTTTTGATAAGCCTTTCAGCGAGAATCACTTGTTTCACAGAGCTCGTCAAGGGCATCTGGCAAGCAACAGTGTCTGCATGACTAAAATTAATATGATCATGGCAAGCAATAATGTGTAAAATTCACACGCTCGTAAGCTTTATTTTGGCCACCGCCGCCACATATCCACAAACCTGCCAAGGGTACAAAAAGCAATTTTAACCTCCTGGTTTGTGTATGGAGCGCCGCTCTCTGAGAAGTCAAATCCCTCATTTTAAACTCCAGGGATGCTCCCCTCCCACCGAGAGTAATCTGCAGCTTTCTATTTGTTATATCCTCCTAAGGCTGTGTAAGAACTACTCGATAGATCCACTAGCACTGCATCTGCTGTTTTGCATAAGCACTATGTATTCTGCAACCAGCCATCACAGCCCTGCCATTTACAGCGCCAATAAACACCAGTAATTCAGACGGGGTTGTATATACAGTGACTGTGTGCTGACATCTAGCAGTAACTCCCGCCTCTCCATTAGAGTCGCCAGTAAACTAGACATTCATTTATAATGTCACTCTGATACATAAAGAACAAAGAATGTCAGAGTGATTAAAAGTCCTTCGGTCCGTATTCAATATTGGTATCCTTTTAGCTTGCTAATAGCCTCTCACACAGCCACGTCCTCCCCCATTGATTGCTGCCAGACTTTGGGCCGGAATAATATAGCCGCTATAGATTAAAATGACAAGTTAATCCGCGTGCAATTTTTGAAGTGGAGACGTGTGTGACGCTGAGATGTTGGTCCATTCATGCCCTTCGTCAGTAGCACTCAGAGCGCTGGCACAGAGAGAAAAAGGTGTAGGAGGGAGCATGAAATGGCGCAGGGGAATATAATGGCAGCAGACTGAGGAGTGGGAGTGGAATGTAATGATGCCAGTTCATCAGAGCCAACGCACACTTGACAGGCACAAATGGGGAAGGTTGCACATGTCACCGCCCATGGATTTGAACTCTGGAAAAAGTTTCGGGGGCTTTTTTATTTTTATTTTTTATTTTTAAAGCCTACAGCACTCTCAGAAAGCGGTGTTGAGTTGCTCTTGGTTGTTGGTCTGCAGGAGAGGAAGGCAGAGCAGCTGCCAAGATGTTTTTTCGCTGCTGCTGCTGCTGGCAAAGTTGAACTGAGGGGGTGGTACGGCTTCCTATTTCCATCATTTAAATTTGAGATGAGTATTTTTTTACAGTATACAGTAAGAGCGTTTTTGAAATTGGGTCTGGCAGTAGCAATTAACATGTATGCTGTTGTTATCCGTGTGTACTTGGAAAGGAATAAACCGTATACCTCTTTCACACTGGACAAAAAACCCACTAAAACCTGCTGAAACATCTGACTTTTGTCTTTATTGGGGGAGGGTGCTTTCCCATTTATCAGCTCCAACTCCAGTCGGCAGCGATAGAAAGATGTCCACCTGGGTGAACGCGCTCATTTCCGTTATATTCGTCTCCTGGTAATGGGAAAGAAGTCAATCACCCGTTTTTTATCGGCTTACCCGCACTTTAAAATCCCTCACATTTAAAATTGATGTAATAACAGTAATAGATTACATTCATCTGACCTATCTGTTGTGCGCAGCCTGCTTTACTATAGTGTGAGAATGTATCCCCGCTTCTTCCTTTATTGCTTGTCACCACCTCCCTCCCTCCCTCCTCGCTCACCAAGGCTAAGTGTCAGCCTTTTCAGAGCTCCTGTTGTTTAAGGGCCTCGTTGCCGTTGGCCGCGGCCACAAGGGGGGGTCACTCCGGGGACCAGAGTCTGCATGAATCATCCCCGTCCTTGAATCATTTCCAGTCAGCCGTTGCTGTTCAGGCCCCTGTAAATTAACAACCTTTCCCTCTTAAACCTATCCTCATTCAGTCGCCATGGTGATGGTGGTCAAGTGACGACCTGCACCCACAGACTAGTGGAGGAATTTCACTGTGAACAATAGCTCCACTGTTGCTCTTTGGTGGAGTTGTAGTTTGAGTGCTGGTGCTGTTTTTGTTTTTGCGTGTATACGTGTGGGTGCACAAATGATTGTTTTCCATCAATCCTTCGCTGCCATTCCTTGCTTGCACTCCCATTTTAATAGCTTTTTGGATGGATGACTTAGAGGCAGTTTAGAGATAATATAGCTCAAGTGTCAATCTCTGGTTTGGCAGGCTTGGACATGATGGCCACACACAGCAGCCAAAAACACTGAAGGTGAATAATCTGATTTTAGATTATTTTAGCAACACTTAAAAATCCCAAAATGTGAGAAATTAGCTCATTAGCTCAGTGATTTCTGCTTCTACGAGCATCACATTTGCATTAGAGTGCGTTAAGCCTGGCCTCTACTGCAGCATTTCCCTGCTCCATCGACACTTGGCTTGAAAGACGTGCCCCTCTCCGGCCCCCTCAGTACACACTTACTGGTTGGCTGACAGCATAAAGGAGGTGAGATGAAGTGGTCTTGAATCAGACTCCCTCTCTCTAAGGCTTTTCTTTCCATCCCTGCATCTAAATCATTCCAGTCATTTACTGTACCTCCTCTCTTTTCACTATACACCAGCAAAAATTATGCCTGCCTAGTCCGCATTGTTCAAACTGCATTGAGGCCTTTATCTTTCTGAAAACACCTTCTAGAAAGACCGAGAGGTGTTGAGGCTGCACCAATACCGGATATTGACAGCTCATTAGTCACTCTGCTAAATTCTTCAATAGCCCGTTAAGTGGTGGCAGATACTTTGACTGTTTCTTTGCAAAAGTTTAGAGATTTGTTAATCAGGTCTTTAATGGATTAGCATGCAGTGAAAAGAACTTAAAAGGAAAGTTTAATTATTCCTTGTTTTTGGTTTCTCTTTGAAATGTTTCCATTAGTACAAGCAACATTTCTTTTATATCTCTCGCCCAAGAGAAGGGGGGAAAATGCTGTTTTTGCATTTTTAAAATTGCACCGAGTTAAAAATGGAGAAAAAATTATGAATCCGGAGCGACGAGGTGCACTGAGCATGAGTTCATTCTCTTGGATAGCTTTGATGAATGCTGGAGAAAATTTAGATACAGTCCTTTTAGACAGTTTTTTGCCCAGAGCTCGATCTAATTTCCCTCCCACAGAGACGCAATTTTTTTGACCGTATTATCTTTTCCTTAGGCATGTCTAATGCACTCATCCATAAGTAGCAGAGTCACTTAGTGGCATTGCAGCGCTAGTCTGCTGGAGTAAATTACAGTGTACCAGACCGGTGTATTAAAGCAAATAACAGAAGCTGAGATATAAAGAAAAAAAGGGCCGTAATCAAGGCTGGCATAAGGTGCTCTGCTGCATCTTATCAAAAGAAGCTCCTCTAGGCTGCAAAACGTTACTGAGTCGCTGTCAGGTTGCTCAGGATGTGGATCACGAAACACATCCTTTAGTCTGCTGAATTCTGTATCATCTTTTTATTCTTAATTTCCCCATGATGTGCGTTTATGTATTGGTTACCTGACAGTAACTAATCCCCTTTAATTATTACTCCAAGGAAGTGTTATCCCCACATGCATCTACTCAAGAGGCAATGGACCGAAATGGTGCGCAGCTATTAGGAGTAAACAAATAGACACCCTCAAGTGATGCATTAGGTGTCAGTCAGCGCTCACCATAATGGGCCGGGTTATTTTCTGCAAATGTGTTTTCTGCCAATACTGTAAGTGTGCATTCACCCACGATATGGTTGAGCTGCTCTGCAGACAAAGAGCCAGAGCAATTATTAAGGTGCGATAGAATGCAGATAAAGGTGAGTGTTTTGGAGATTTGAAGGTCCACATATGTTGTTGGCTGTGTGCGCATCCGTTGTGGAAATGCGAAAAGAAGCGAGGCTTCAGTGGAATGAAGGAAAATGAAGAGTGCCCCGGAGAGAGCGAAGAGGGATTGCATGTCAGAGAGTGTAAGAGATAGAAATGTGAGAGGATGGTCGAGCAGAATATGGGATGACAAAAGAGCAAAATGTGAATGTGAAGACGATGGAGCGGAAGAGGGAAGGAAAGCACAAGGGAGGGAGCGATAGAGAGCGAGAGGGAAGCTGATGGAGATGAGGGATTAGGGAGAGTGGCAAAGCCATTGAGGGAAAAAAAAAAAAGATAGAAAACCCTCTGGATTCATTGTGTAGAGAGACAGGGAATCAAGGGGGAGGACAAAGAGGCGGTGGGAAACAGGGAGATGGAAACGGTAGCTGGTGATGGGGTCATGGGTGCCGGTAGAGAGAGAAAACCCACAAAAAGAGGTAAAGAGAGGAACCGAGTGGCGAAAAAGATGAAATAGTGAGCAAGAGAAGGCATCAGCAGAGAAGGGAATAAACAGGCAGAAACCTGAGAGACAGGTGCAGGAAGCAAAGGTAAGAACAGAAGAGAGAGGATGTGGAGGGGGGGGAAACGACAGGAAACAACAAAGCGAGTGATCAGGATGAGGGGATTGAAGTGGAGCCAGAGTGGTGAGGTGGGAATGAAACAAAGCAGGGTAGACAAAAAAAAAAAGAGAGAAAAAGCACGGATGAAAAAGAAAATGAGGAACAGGAGTGTGAACAGTGACAGGAAGGACTGAAAAACTACAGGGCGAGGTTTTTGAAAGGGGTCATACTTGAAGCTGAAGGATTGAATAGGGGGCCTAGATTAGTCCCTGCATGCAACAGTGGTCTCATTCGTGGTAATTACTGGATTCCTCACCGCATTTCTCAACCGCTGTCTTTTCTTTCTCTTTTTCTTATTGTTCTCGCTCTCCTCTGCCTCCCTGGCTCATGTACCATTAACCTTGCATCAACTTTTCTCAGTTTTGGCGTTCGGCTCCCATCCCCACTCTTTTCTCATCACTTCTCTTTACCATCTCACCTCCCCATTCCCCACTGTCTTGTCTCCTCTTGTCACGGGCTCGCTCTCCTCTCGCCTCTTCTCACTGCTCTCACTTCCTCTGGCAGTCTGCGGTCGCTTTGTTCCGATGGGCAAGGCTTAAATGCAACACTTGAGATGATAAGACCACTCTGTTCCTGCAGTGGTGCTTTTTTTTTTTTGTTGTTGTGTTTTTATCATCCCCTCTAACACCCTCCTCATCCTTTTTTCTGTCTCTCTGTCTCTGCCTCGCAATTCTTACTCTTTATGTTGTTGTCGTTTGATAGTGTCATATGGACAACCCCATGCCAGAGGCGTGTTGAACCCATGCCGGAGATTGAGAGCTAGGAGATATGGAGAGGAAAGGAGCAAGAGAGAGCAAGAGATACAGTGAACAATGAAAACTGATTTTTTTTTTTGTGGTGTGTTTCAGCTTCGGTCCTTCTCTTGAGCAGCTTTTTTGTTTGGTGGAGAGAATGTGCATAAATCACGGACGAGTGTGTTGACGGGACTATAACGGGTATAGGTCTGTGGTATATGATTATGAGCTGCTTGGCACTTGAAATTAAAGTATGTGTTGTAGAGAATGAAGGAGAAAAAATAAATGTGTGCATAAAATGCTCTGAAAACCAAAGAAAATGCCTCAATTATTGTCCTATTCCTCAAAAGAGTCTTACCTTGGGCACTGTAATTTACACCATATCCCAACAGCGAGCAAGCGTCTGACTCACGCTCCGCATCAGAAGCTCTCTGTCCACACTGCATCTGTTAAATATTCACATCTGATGCGTCATGTAAATTAAACCATGTTCCTCTCAGCTGTGGGCTGGAGATCAGACTGGAAACATCTCCCTCAAGCTAGCTGCCACATTATTTAGGTTTTTGTAGTAAAGTGAGAAGATAACGTATAGATAACACCTCATTTCAACTTCAGGAATCAGCTGTTCGTCGTCAGTGATGCAGCTCTGTTAAGCTGAGAAACAGTAATGAATAGAAAGAGGGTGCGCACAACGTTGTCAAGCTGTGCAGCGCTGTGTCGCTCGCAGCCACTTAGGACACTGTAATTGAAAACAATTGTATCATACTGATTCTGACGTGCACATCACATTCAGTAAGGACACAGTGTCTTTGGTTGAATGATGTGATATTAATAAGCAATATGACAGAACCCGACTGTATGTAAAAAAAAAACATGGGAACAGACAACACATGTGTACTATTAACATTATTGTAGTTGTTACCTGTGACTCATCTCCTAAAGGTGGGTTTTAACATAAAGCTGAACACATACGTATCATACCAAGCAATGGTTAACAGTGTTCTGGGGGGTTTCGATTCTGAAAAATACATCGCAAGCTTCTGAAATGAGCTCAAATCTCGATGCAACAACACGTGGTACTCTTAATCCGTTCTATTAGCTGAGCCTGCAGTTTGATACCCAGTCAATTAGATGTATTGAAGTTCCTCGGCTGATGTGCAAATTAACTGTGACCTCTCTCAGACCTCCGGTAGGCTACATTTGAACTAACTGCCTCTCTGATGTTTTTATTTTAACTGTCAGTGGAGCAGAGCCACTACTGCAACCGCAGAACCAGAATCAGGAAATACTAAATAAATATTGCAGGATATCAAGGTGTCGATAGTGGGCGGTGCAGGAAGAGCTGAGTATGCAGTATGAATACACCATTTTGAAATACATTTGCAAGTATTTAAGTTAAAAAATGACTTGTTTTATCTGCATTCACTCTCTTACATTTCTTTCTTTCTTTTTTTTATGTTTTCGTTCCCACGTAAACATCATTCTACTTTGGATTTACCAGTGAATGTGTTTGCTCACTTGATTTGAGCGTGTATAACCAGTTTTTGGCTTTCTATAATAGCTTTGCGACGTGGCTGTGTTGGAGTGTGATTGTGTGTTACAGGGAGGTATTTGTGGATGGCATTTCCAGTGTTGCGACGCCGACATTATTGGGATTTCGAATGTGCATTTTGAGCCATTTAATCTCCAGATTTTGGTCGTTTTTTTTTCCCGTTAAGTCACAGGGCTGCAGTAGCGCTCTGTTTCACACAGTAAAAAAGCACTGAACAAAAAGAAACCGAAGTGGTTGCAGACGCTCTGCTAGGGAATACCAAAATAGAGAGAGATTTCTGCCCTTCATGAGATATTCTCACATAGCCGTCATCCAAATGTGTGGGTTCCGACACCAGCCTCACAGCCAACAAGGATCTCGGATGAAAGTATATGAAGATTGAAAGCGGAGGACTGTTCTCATTTTGCTCAAACTGCAGGATTATTGCATTTGGAAAAATGCCTTTCTTTCAAATGTTTAAATAAGAGGAACCACACGCACAGGCAGTGTAGCTCCATGGTTCTTTACAGAGTGTGCATCCGTCAGGGTTCACTGCCATGGTGCAAATGTTTGAGACTTACTGCCTCACACAGACGACGATGTGCATTCATTCACTCTCATGATTATGAAATGCCTCCTTATGGTCCTTTGCTTTCTATATGCTGCGCTATAGGTGGTTTCCTCGTAGACAGTGCACAATAGATGCGGATGTGTAAACCAACTAGCTGTACTGTATTCCTGAGGGACGGCTTTCGAGGGATGTTTTGTAGTTCTTAGCCTAGTTTCTCAAAGCAGCGTCTTCCAGCTCTGACAGTCTACTGGGAAACCTTTTAATCCCGTGGTCTTGATGATATTTGAATACAATCACAACTGTTATTTTCTTTGACTTGTTTCATTTTCTCTCCAAGAATAACTCAAATCATTACACGACTTCTGAAAAATAGGGCTTACGGCACCCAAAAATTGTACGGTATGTGGAAATCCAGCGTTTAGAGAGAACTGCTCCTTTTTTTAAACTCGCATCAGCCCCAATCATTTCTGATGATAGTACACTGTTTTTTTTCTGTGGGGGTTGCTTGGTGTGTGAAACACTGCGGCCCAGAGTGAAATATTTCAGATGTATTGCCATTACATTTGGTGCAGACATTTATTTTCCCAGAGAATTGATGCTATAACTGATATAACTGGTGATACCCTGACTTCTTATCCAGAATTACATGCAGATCAAAATCTCTTCAGTTCAAGACAGGATATGCTATTTGCATTTTTGTATGGTATGTTCACATGCCAATGAGATGTTCCTAAGCTGATCTTCCTCTCTACAGCCTTATTTGGTCACTTTTATTGCCAACTGTGGTTCACTTTTACACTTATTCTCACCGAGTTTTAAATATGGTGTGTGCTCCTTTGTTTCATCTTTAAAATGATCCCATTTTACAGTGAATTGCACATGCACAAAGGAAATAGAGGAGCTGATTATTGCTGGGGAAAGGGGATATCAATGAAACAGCTGCAGGGAGGTTGTGAATGACATTAAAAGTAAGTATTGATTATTTGGAAAAACACTTTGACTTGGTGATGCCTGTTAGCTATCACCTTTTTCAGTCCGTCAAAAGTTCAACTACTGCAAAAGCACATTACTATGAAGACAGGTATTAATATACTGTAGAGTTTTAGCACGTAAATGGAGTTGGGACACACTCATGTGCCTGTAATTGCATCTGCGAGAGTTCTGCCTCAACATACAAACCCTCCAAAGTATGCGAGACGAGCACACTCCCTAACACAGTATCGGATGACACCTCCAGGCTGCAGATCATGCATAACTGGAGGCTGCATTATTAATTAGATGGGCATAAAGCTAACTCACTTGCACTGTGTGCCACAGCTTGATGTGTGGCCTGTCTCATCTGTGGTTGCGTGGGCGAGAGATTGTGTTTCTGTGCTGCAGAGTATGTGCTTGTGCGTGCCTGGGCCTGGTGCTGATGGATGGGCTAATGAATAAATGTGCATTTTTTCAAAAGCATTATTGACAGAGATGAAACAAATGTGTGCGAGCGCATGGACGAGGATCAGTTACACTGGAAATGATACCGTGGATGTGTATGTTAACGTACACCGCGGCTGGCTGTCATTGATTTGGAGGAAGCCATTAATGTGACTGTCTTAACCATCAAAAGAGGCTCCTGCTGAGAACGGAGGCGTAGAAACAACAGGCAAAAAAAGAAACTGAACTGTTTGATAGGAGCTGGGAAGCAAACAGGGAGGGGAAGACAAAACAAACATTCATTGAGCTTTTAGTGATCAAATGCTGTCGATAACGACGGACCACAAATGCAGTTGGGGAATGAGATCGGAAGGGAAGATACTGAGCAAGTGAGCCTTACTGCAGGGTATAACAGGGAAGAAATCTGCCTCTTACAAAAGTTAAACACACACTGAGCCCTGCTGCTTCACTTCAGCCAATAAGCCTCAGGGGTCCTGCACATATAGCACATGTGCTATATAGTAAAGCGCATGCATAATAGATTTTAGAAGCATTGATCCTAATTGGCTGTGTTGTGTTAAAGCTTTGCCCCTCAGCCTAAAGTAGTTTCTTTTACTCCCTGGTTAATGAAGCTGTTGTACTGCGGCTCACCAGGGGAAGAGACTATTGCTCGTCACATCTTCGCAATTTTTTTGAACGCGGTTCGGTCTTATGCTGTTCTGTCTTCAAGAAGACCCCAGTCAGCTATTTCCAGCAGTGTGCGTCACTCAGTTTGCAAGAAGATACAAATGGATGTGCAGGGAAAGAAGAAGTAGTTCAGAGACAGGAGAAGGATTGAAATACAGTAATATCCAGGGAGTGCGCCACAGACCACACAGAGACGGTGACATACTTTGAGATCCTTCTGGTGAGGCACACCAAGATTCCTGCTGGGATCTTTTTTCCCGTCCCCTCTTCATTTTTCCGTCAGAACAGCTCGGTATTGTGCGTTCAGACCGCACAGCATGCAAGACCAGTTTCTTCACTGATTGGCTCCACCTTCCCTTCACACACATAAAAGGTCATGACTTTAAACACTTATCTCAGAGAGCATTCTGGGACCAGTCTTATCTCTGACCTCCAGGTACCAGCCACTCTTTAGGCACTGATCCCCAATCTGCCCACGCTTCCTCAACCCTGCTGTCACACAGCGAATACGTACAGGCTGCACAGCTGACCATTATGCTCCGTTTCTTATCACTCAGACAGAAGCCATTGATTCCCCTTTAGCTGAACACAGAGATATGAGCAGGAGCCATAGACATTCAGCAATGAGCTGTGTTGTTCTGTTGTTTGACTTTGATAAAAGACGCAGGGGCTCCTTGCACTTCCTCCAGCCTGACCGGGCCTATTGTTAAAGGAGAGGGGATTAGATGGTGGAATGGGCATCAGGGGTCTTGCTCTGTTTCCTAACCAGGAAAAGAGAAGGGCAAGCCTGAAGCCATGGGAGGACTGTCATTGTGTGCAGGCACTGATATTTTATGCATGTGCATGCGTCTGTCTGCATGACTGCAAAAGACTAATGCCCTTTGCAGACAACTTTTTCTGTGTTTTCCACGTTTGCTTGTCCGTTTATTTCATACAGTGCGTGTGTGTATATAGTTTAAATGTGTATGTATGTGTGTGTCTGCAGGGTTTATCCCACTTGATCTGAAACCAGATCCTGGCCTGACATCCCTGCGCCCCTCTCCTCTCTGAGCTCAGACTTATCCTAGCGTGGCCTGCCAGGATAAAGTGGGCTGCTGTTCACTGTACCTTTAACAGATAAGCCTTGAGCATGCCGTCAGTGCTCGTCTTGAACGACATTGACTGGCTCTTCTGCATACTTATGGATGGACATGGTGTGTGTTGTTTAACTTATGCCTGCAGATTACCTCACAATATGTGAACGCGACAGACATCTGAGAATCTGTTGTTGGCAGGTTTAATGTGCAGTAAACTCTTCAATGATTGAATTGACCCTTCCTAAGTCCTGCCCATTTTCGCACTGTGGTCCAATAACAGTTGAGCGACCTTGGTACCCGGATGAACCTTGGTCAGCTTTCCCGTTTCCTGTTAAAATTATACATGCCTTGTGCCAGGTTTGTCAGTGTTGACAAGAAAAACAAGTTAACAAGATTGTTAAAAGATGTTGCTGGTGGACCTTGACAAGTGACACTTGACACCCTGACCCGATGGAAGGCGTTGTGTTTGTTCCGCTCCCATAACCAAAGACAAAAAACAATGTAAAGAGTGGATCAGGCTGTGTGGTAGATTTCGCCATCAGCTGAACATCAACACCACCACATCATATTGTACATAGTCACATGTTAGGTTAGCTAAGTTTAGTTCGGACTGGAATGACCTGCATTGCTTTATCATATTAATAAAACTGTATATTATATCCTTGCTGTTGGCTTCTTCAAGCTGTATTGCCCAGAAACTTTTTAAAAAACACTGCAGCACCTGGCTAAACGGGACCGGCGTCGCCATGTTTGTTACTGTCAAGCTTGTTCGACCCAGCAACCGTAACTAAGGGGAGCGGGACCTAGGATCAATTCATTGTGTTATTAGACCAAGTCACAGTGACATCACGGTAACAGCAACACTTTTTGTGATGTCACTTCTGTGAATACAACTTGCGGTTGACACAGTAGTCCAACCTCTCTGACATTTCTGCTGTTCTTATTTTATGTTCTGTGTTGCGTTGCTAGTGTCTTTGATAAACTATATCAACCCGACAGCAACATTTCACCGCTGCTGGAACTCACTGCTGGTCTTAAATTCTGTTATTATATTAAGGCATTAAATGTGCATTTTAGATGACTGAGATGAAATAACAGAATGAAAAAAAGGAGAATAAAATTGTATCTTAGATACTTGATGCACGAGGTTTCTACCCTGAAGAAATTACCTTGAATTATTCTTCAGCTGTTCATTTTTGGTGTTGTTATTAAGAAAATGTGTCTACACACCTTAATTAATCCTGTCTGTGTGACTTTGATCTCTGCCCCGAGAACTAAATCAAATGCTTTGGACTGGAACGCTCACTGAGACACGCTCTCCTGTTGCCAGACCTCACAGCAGATAACCTTACCAAGAGGAAATGAACTGCTTCTGTGTGAGTGTGTGTGTGTGGTTTTGTTGATTGAACAGTTCATGTCAGAGTTAAACCCGAGAGTGCTGCAGCTTTTACTTTTACTGCTGTGAAACTCCCAACATATAAATTCCATTTGACAGATTGTCTTCAGTATTCCCTGTTGTCGCTGTTTGTGTTTGGATTTAATATAATTTAGCATAGCACATTATCTTGTGTACTCATAAAAAGGAACACCAAGTGCTCTGCTTTTGACACATTTAATGTGGTTAGCTTAATTTCCTCTGAACGATATCAAAATAATTGGATTTCGGGTTTCCGGTTCAAAGTACAACAACTTTCTACACAAACAGAAAAAAGGGTGGAACATCATTGTCAAATGGAATAGTTTTTTTCAGACAATCCAGCAGTGTGTTGATAAGAGCTGAAAAGAAAAAGGTTGCATCTTTGTGTGTCATAATGTCAGCGCTGATACAATAAGCTGCACCACAGCAACCTCTTGAACCAGCTTTAATCTCATCTGCAGACCTGCCAGTCAGCAGGGGCACCGCGGGGACACACTCTGCAGGTGAACCTGTGAGTGGCGGCCCGACAATGACTGATGGCTTAACTGCCACTTATGTGATCAATACGGCTGACATCTACGCAGGCAGCTCGCACGCTCTGATTTAAACAAGCGGCAATAACCATGCACTAATCTGATCGCTGCAGTATGTGCAAGATGTGGGGATAGCTCTCTGCAGAGACGTGGATAAGCAGCGGCAGTCAAACTACAGGCATTACACGAGGGTATTGTGAAAAACGGTGTCAACTATTGTATGCACATTCACAGCATGTTTTTATAAAAGGATTATGGCAATGTTTTAAACCTTTACTGCACACCATTTTTGAAAGCATGGCACGTTTTCAGACTGATTCCCAAGTAAAACGAGACACTTCCTTATTAGTGTAGTCAAGGACGCTTCGACATTCAAGATTTGAGACTCAGCTGCTGAAATGCAAATGTTTTATTGGAAGAAATTACAATATTGGCATTAACCTTTTCATGCCACCTCTATATGCTACGTGTAGGGTTTTTCCCTCATAACCCTTTGCCACCACCATGGAACAGATTACGTTCCAGTTGTGCACCTATTTTTAATCATGCAGAGTATTTAAAAAATTAATCTGTTTGGAACCCAATATTTTGATTCCCTGCTGAGACCAAAGAAAGCAGTTTTTTCTTGGCCTGAAGTGCAAGTGGTGACAACCTCAATCACCATTCAGGGCGTTCGTGGCTCAGGAGGTGGAGCGTGCCGTTGACTAATCAGAAGATTGGTGGTTCGATCCCCTGGTTGCATGTTGAGGTATCCTTGGGCTAGTTACCGAACCCCAAATTGCCCCTGATGAGCAGGTAGCCATCTTGCATGGCAGCCTCTGTGAATGTGTGTTTGAATGCGTGAATATGATGTGTGTAAAGCGCTTTGAGTGGTCAACAGACTGGAAAATCACTGTATAAATTAGGGGTAGACCGATTATCTGCCCTGGCCGTGGGCATGTCGTTCTACAGGTTGGAAAGAGATCATGGAGAAGGTACCAATAAAGAAGTCAAGTGAGAACTCTACTTTTTGGGATGAATGCAAATATCTGTAATAACAGAACAAAAGCTCTGAAAGGTATAAAATGTCATCTGCCGTCTTGTTACTGCTGTTGTGCAGCGGCCTCCGTTGATGGAAATGCGGGCTGGCTTACTAGATAGCACCAAGGATCCCAAATTCCTGAACGTGACCTGTTCAAGAACCAGAACTAATATGGTGGAAAACGGGAGTACCAGAAACATGTCTCCTGAAACATTCCTCTACGTTTTAAAATGTTGGACTTTCCCCGAATGCCAAAGCAGAGGATTCACTTTCAAAACTTTCCCTATGCTGCTTGCAACAATAGCAAGCAACGTCCAAAAAAGTGCATGGATGAATTTCAAAATACATAAACCTGTCACCACAGGTTGATTCTCATGCAGCATTGGCACGAAACCTCCTAAAAGAAAAACAAAATCATTTGAAACCCTTGCGTTATGCACACTTTGCAGTCAATGACTTAAAACATTCAAAAGCACTCGGAAAGTGCTTTAGCTTCTGTGCTTTTGGAGATGCTTTCCCCATCTGGGAAAGAAAGGTGCATACTCAGTTGTTGTTTTAGGACAGGAGCATATTTTTCAAGTAAAAATATCTTCTCAGTTCGAGTTCCCCGTGACACACAGACCTCTCAGTGCTTTGAAGAGCTGTGAAACAAAGGTTTTGGATGACAGTGAAGCTGAAATTAGTGGTGAGCAGAACAAAGAATCTAAAGATAACACTCCGGGATGCTGGCAGTACAGCTCAGTCCCTGTGTACTACTCAGTTATTAAAAGCCTCGTCCTGTTACACCCCACTGCTGCCAGGCTCCCAGTAATGGGGCCTCGTTTTAAATAGTCTTTCTCCTTCACTGTGCGCCCCTGAATTAGTCGTTTTTCTCCAGATCACCATGTGACGGCATCATTTGCTGTTCAGTCCTATCCTCCCCCACATCAAACAGTCTTTCATCATGTTTGTTGGTCAGCCTGCTGCTGGTACTACTGAACCTTTCAGATGACCTTGTGTCTGACTATTAATAAACCCAGCTTTTATAAGAGACCAGCTATAAGAGAAAGAAAATGTCAGGTGTTTTTAAGCTTCTCCTCGCATAATATTTGTGTAGCTCTCCTCTGTCCTCGAGGAATATTGAAATTCTCTACCGTGCTTACATAATTCCTTTCCATCCACTTTGAGCAGAGTATGCTGCACTTTATTGTGATAAATCATCCTCACGGTGGGAATATATTTCAGAGGGGAAGAAAATATCCATTCATAGTTATTATTCACATTCTGTGTTTTCACATTTGAGCTTAATGAACATCCTAATTCTCTGTGAATGTCAGCCGCCTGAGCTCCTAGTCAACATTCAAACCCAACTGGTGCTTCTTCTAAGTTTTATAAATCACTAAAACCAATTTGCCCTCAACAGTCAGACGTCCCACATCAGCTCCCCGTCACCGAGGCTGTCAGATGAGTCTACGTCTCCTCTGTGACTCCTGCGTTTCATCCTGCCTGCTGTTGTGTCGGTCTAGCTGCAGGCTAGTTTTTTTTTTTTAATAATAGTCTCCTCTCGCTCTGGAGGAGGCTGGTTGAAGCCTGAGGATCCCATCCCTGGAAATGCTCAGGCCTTAAAGAGGGACTTTTAATCTCGACAATCTTATCACTCATCTTCATCACATCTTGGCTTCGGGGCGTCGTCTGTTTGTGCGCATGCGTGAGTCCTGTTTGTGTCCACTCTCAGGCTAGCCTCCACCCCTTCCTCACTCACCTTATGGCCTCAAAGACCAGTTGCCATGGCGACCGTACCCGTCAGATTTGGAGGGGTGCACTCGTAGTCAAAGCCTCCCATCAATCCCCCCCCTCCTCTACCACCATTCTTCCTTTTCATCCAGGAACAAAATAGCCTACCCTTCACAACCACTGAAAGGTTTCTAAAAAAATATAAAAAACTACTTCACTGCATCAGTTGGAGCACGCAACATGTTATGAATAGAGCTATGAGTGACGCATCTTTGTTTTTGTTGCTCCTACTGAGTCTGAATCTCTGTGATGCACAAGCAAAAGTGATAGTCATACCCCGTCTTTTCACCAACAGCCTCAGACTCCACTATCCCACTTCTCACTGCTCCCTCAACAGCAGCAACATCCAGTCCTTTGTGTGCAGGAGCCAGTAGTCGAAACCTTGCATTCGTTTTAGCTGATGGCGTTTTGCTTTATTTCACTTAGTGGTAAAATAAAATACAATCATGGCTATTTTATTGTCTTAATAAATTAATGACTGAATGCATTAAAGGAAGAGTTTGGTATTTTGGGAAATAAGCGTATTCACTTTCTTTCTAAGCGTTAGATAAGAAAATCGATACCAGTGAATATGAAGCTAAAGGCAGCAGCTGGTGAGCTTAGCTCAAAAATAAATAAAACAGCCAGCTTCCACTGCTAGAATAACAATAACATACAGTAATGTTTAATGTTCAGCTTTTCAGGGGATAATGTGCCGGTCTATTTCAGTGACTGCACTGATTTTAAGCTGGCTTCTTGACAACAGTGACGACAAAACAGGGTGAAGTCACTTTGCCCAGCCGAGAAATAGTTCAGCATACGTCATAACTCCGTGTTAAACCACAACATCTCATACTGACAAGACAGTGATGTTAGTTATGCCATGATAGTTATGGACACACCATCCAAGTAGATGCAGATGCAGGAATGTATCTTTAAGGAGCAGCCTTAAAACCAAGCCGGATTAGCATGGCTCTTGTCCCGGTTCTCTTCCTCCCTGGGGGACCGCCCCAGGCCAGTCAGGTTGGATGGTCGCAAGATGCTGTGAGCCGTGATGGTGTATCAAAATCAAAAACACCTGCAAATATCATTTTATAGTCGAAAAAATTGATTCTCAGATGCATCACAATTCCCCTTGTTACATTATTTCTCGTGCAGAAAACTCAGTAATCGAATCTTGACATTGTTGGCTGTAACAATCCTGTAAGACCTGTCCGGGCCGTACGTTCCTCCCTGCTTAACTTAACTGATGTGAAACAGGCGTCTTGTTTATGTTCGAGGCCATTTCTTGAGTTCTGGTGAGAATGGCTGAGCATGAGCAAAGATAATGGAAGTAAATTAATCTGTTTGTGGATCGTTATAAACACTGATTTAATCTAGCAAGTAGTCACACAGTGAGAGAAAAATAAATCATGTATATAATGAATCAGAATCGAATTGAATCCAGGGTTGCCTCGTGATTTCCACCCCTAATTTGTTTTTAAATACGCCTAATAACTCGTTATTAGAAATACTTATTGTAGTAGTACTCATGTCATTTCTCAGCTCTACTACTTTTCTAACCTGGCTCTTTATTATTTCACAGTGAACATTTAACCTTTGTGCAATAGCTGCTCCTGAAGTATTATCAGCCAGTTGTTTTCCTTTCACCTGCCCTTCCACGTCCCTGTCCTGCTCTTCCCAGCAACCTCCTCCACTCTCCTCCTCCACCTCCACCTCTTTAGTGGATGTTCTCTAGGTGCCGAAGTCATCCATTAACTCTAACCCACCTCCCCTCCGCTCTTCTAGCCGGCCCACAGTAAGCTGTGACTGAGTGTTATGGGGGGGGGTCTGATAGTCGCAAGCAATGGAGCAGACAAGTTATTACAGGACAGGCAAATAGAGGCGCGATGAAGCATGAAAACCTCCCTTCCCCAAAGCGCCACTCAAACACACACACACACACACACACACACACACACACACTGGGAGATATACAGACAGACGGACAGAAGGACAGAATTGGAAGCAGACAAAAACAAGGGCAAACACAAACAACGCAGGCACTTTTATGCTCTCTTCCACGAAACTATTAAGATATGCAGAAGTTCTTAATGAGAAAAAAAAAGAGATAGGCAGGCGTATAGAGTACCACGCGCACACACACACACAGACATATGCAGCCTGCCCATTAATTCCTTCTTTCTCTCTGCATGCTAACGAGAACAGACATATAGTACATGACAGGGCACAGCAACAGGAACAGGGTGACAGCATGGGACATGAATATTAATACGGGGATGCTGAAGGGATCTGGAACAGTCCTGTCAGAGAACTGTTAACATGCTTTGCTTCCCAGCGTGGCTTGGCAAAGGAGCTTTCAATCAATCCATCTTTCATGTTCCCACCAGGGGAAAAGTTTGTTGGCACCGAGGTTTTTTAAAAACAATATCACATAACAGAGGACGACAAGAGATCATCCCACAGGGGAGAAAGAGGTGAAAACCCTGACTTCTGGAAAACGGGAGATTAAATAGTACAAACACCCCCCTATTTTTAAAAATCCACCATTGCTGGTAGAAATTATGTTCACAGACAAGGTTTTAAAGGTACGACAAATAAGGGCAGCATTTCATCTGAGTAATTGCTAACTGGATTATTTTTATACATCCACGACGGCTACTGTTAGCTTGTTAGCTCAGTTAGACGTGCAGTTAGCCAGATAACCAGGGCAATGTTGGTGTTATACACCGCTAGCACAGGAGCTTTGGACTGCTGGGAGAAAAAGGTGTTAAATCCCAGGGCTAGCTGGTTAGCATGCTAACTTCAGTAGATATCTCTTCAACACAGTACGTAGACATCTTTGACGTGACATCAAAACTGTTATTTCTTCACATTCTGTTGATAATTTTAGCATTAAATTTCTTACATATTGCACCTTTAAAGGTTAAGTTATCTTATCTTCCTTCCTCGGATTCTCTCCCAAAAGTTAGAGGCGACAGGCGACCAATGAAACACACTGCAACCTTGAGAAAAATTACTGATTTCTCCGCCTTTGAACATTGTTGGAGAAATCTAAGCACACATCTCAGTCGTTTTTTGACATTTTAATACAGAAATGTTACATATTATATTTTCAAGTTTGGTGATGGCTCTCACTTTGACCTGACAAAGCCTTTTGAGCAACCGCCTTCATGCAGTAGCTTCAGGCTGCCTGCATTTTAGAGCGATAAAGTATTTAATTTGCTGCCAAAACATCGTGTCAAGCAGCAACCCTAATGAAAAGTGTTTGCAGGTCTCTGTTAGATAAAATATATGTTTGCCTTTCATAGTTTCAGAGCGAGGAGGCCTGTATCACAAGCCATTTATCAGTGTTGCCTGAGTGGAAATGTCTCACCGGTAAGCCACTTGCACACAAACAAACACCATACATCTCGAGTGCAATAGTGAAAACATGTGAGCTGGAATGGAGGTGAAGCATGGACCCCATTTATGTGTGGGAATTCAAGTTTGATCTGTATCTGGGTGTCTTAATCTAGATATAGAAGATTGTATGTTAATGGAAGGCGCACGAACACTATCAGCACGTGACCGGATCAGCCAGACCACCTCTGGAGTTCATCTGGCTGGCAGAGTGATAGGATCGCATCAGGCAGTGTCCACTCATGGAGGTAGAAATAAAATCACGACAGGCTCGGCAAGAAAATGCACCAAAATAGGGACAATTCTTCTCTCCAAAGTCAAACATTCACAGTTGCTGCAAAACACAATAGCTGTAAAACACCAACTTGTCGTTTTTCGGTTGCTTCCCTCGGAGAAAGAAAAGGTGCATTCTCAACAATAACCTCGCCTCACCTACATGTTTCTTTGTTGAGAATAGATAAACCTTCTGCCTTTCCACCTCCTCGCCTGCTTTGCATAGTGTGCATAAAAAAAATGTGGCCAAATGACAATGCAGGGACGACACAGACAACATAAAGACTGAGAGTAAATGCAGCGGAGTGATTTTTTTACATTCTAGATGCAGAATTTAGTTTAACCGTTGGTGTAAACTGGGTCAGAAAGACGGTAAAAGTGGGAGGGGTTTCAGTTTTTATGATCCTTTTTAGCCAAGTTTATTGTGACCATAACCACAGTCACTTTTAGGAGTTTGTTTTTCACCCTCTGGCTTCCACTCTGCTGTTGGTCGCGCTGTCTGACGAGAAGAAAGTGCACCAAATAACCCACAAGTTGCTGTTTGTAGTTTCCCCCCCTAATTTTTTTTTTCACATTTCTCCACCATGTGGCATGGGTTTAGTTAGCTCGTTCTGGCCCGGGATGAAAGGATTTGTGGGATTTTGTTTGTATTGCTGTATTTTTTTTAAACTTTTTTTTCTCGCATGAGCATCTGAAAGCAGTCTGCGTTCAAGTGCGTGGGTGCGTGGATGTGTTTGATCTTTGTTTTTTGGATGAACTTACTGTAAGGTAAGTTGATTAAGTCACATTTCAAGTATCTTCATGCATGTATAGTATATGCCTCGTTGGCATGTGCTCGGTATTTGTGGGCTGTATGTTAATTGCATCTTTTTGCTGGTGTTTGAAGCCAGATGGCAGAGCCCCCCCGCCGCACACCCTCTACTCCCTAACCCACCCCTCAACCCAGTTCACACCCCTCCCTCTGCTCTGGATGCCTGCCCAATACAACGGATGAAGTGTGACTGTGCCTGAGTAAATGTGTGTGTGTTGCCAAGTAAACATGAGAACCGCCTGCCCCCTTGTGGTTCTCCCTCCTCTCCTCTTCCTCTCCCTCTCCCTCTCCTCGCTGGCAAAGCCTGTCACTGGTTCAGCGTCTCGTTTTATCACTCTGCCATTGTGGGCGTTGCTGTGGCAGCGGGGCTGCCAAATGAGCCAGGAGCCTCACACCTGTAATTAGCGTCAGACAAAGTGACTCTGCAGTCAGGGGAAGCACCGCTGTGACCGGCCTCTACAGTATCAGCCGAAGACAGCCGAACTAGACACGTAGCGGCAAACCCTGGAATGCCGGAGCGAAAGGATGATTGCTTTTTTTCCCCCCACTTTGGACTCTTTTTAAAGATGGCTCTTTGTGAATGTGAAATGAGTCTTCGGTGAGTAGGGAAAGTACGGCACATGTGTGCAGGCCCCATCTTTTCCCTCAGGAATGAGCCAGAAGGGGGGGGAGATATCGCCATTCCCTTTATTCAGAGGCGTTTTAAGTGTGGCAATTAAGATATGTGGAGTCTTTTATTAGCCCGATTTCTTTTCATTTTATTTCGCTCATTCATCTTCAGATGAGCGTATCCTGACAGTTGTTATTTTGCATATTCAGTGGAAGGTAGCCAATCAGGATAAAGGAATGTATCTCAGCAACACAACAGCGTGTCTGCTGTTTATCTGCAGCGTAGTTTGATTAAAGACAGACAAAAGAGCGCTTTAGAGCTTGTTTTAATCACCGCGCCCTCAATAGCCTATTGTGCACTAACATCAGCCCTCACTTTGCTTCAGTAGCTGTGTACAATGTTCTTTTTTTGGGCCATGTTTGTGTGCACCAATATTTTTTCTCATCCAGTTCTGTGGCAACTCTTAATGCTTTTCTAAGCGCTATATCGTAGGCAACTGGACTTGTTCCAGTTGCCTATGATATAGTACGACCTGGATGACTGAGAACCTTCATCCACACCTTAGTGCTTTTATATTCTTATTTTATTTCAGCCAATAAATGTTTTAATGAGAATTTTGTGCGATAATCCTGTTTAATAACCCTCTTACATCTTGTTTCATGCTAAATATGTGTCAAAAAATACATTTTTGACATTGCATTATACATCAAAATCCCCTTTTCTCTACTTTTGAAATGAAAAAAGTATTTTTGATGACACCCTCCTCGCAGATTCCGGTTTCTCCCAGGAACACAGATTTCACATCACTGAAGATTGACACTTTCAATTCACTGTGACTTTAAGATATGCGTATAGTGGGCCTTTTTGCAGTTGAATAGGCTATATCTATGCTTATTGCTGGAGAAACAGCATGTTATTGCCACGCTGTCTCTAAATGACGAGTATATTCTGCCGTTCTTGTAAATTGTAACACCAAAGTGTGTAATAGCGTGTAATATAAAAAACCCTGCAGCTCCCTGGAGGATGGATTGGTCAAACAGAGTGTAAAACAGGCTGTCACACAGGAGACTGGGGTTCATATCTTGCTTGAAACCTTAAATCAACGTTGATTGTTTTAAAGGTCCAGTGTGTAGTATTTAGGAGGATTTCAGGTATGAAAACCTGAAACTAAGAGTTGTAATTTTGCCTTAGAATTAAACTTTTATGTCGACAAAGTGAGCACGTCCTCTTCCAGGGAGTCGGCAATGTTGCACCGCCATGTTTCTACAATACAATACAAACAATAGCACAGAACGGACAAACCAAACACTGGCTATAGAGAAGGCTGTTTCAAAAAGCCACCATAGGGAAGAGAAGAGAAGCAAGGGGTCTTTAGTTGGTTGCACTCTGCAAACTCACCACTAGATGCCACTAAATCCTACAAACCCGACCTTTAAGGAAGTAGTCACTTTAACCAAACCATGATTTTTTTTTCAAAACATAATAACCAAATAGTTTTGGTGCCTAATCCTAACCAAACTGAGACAATCACCTTAAATGTCCTGATGAAGCTTTATTTTGAAAGTCCAACTGGACGTTAAGAGAACACGTGCTGTACAAAACGGGACACTGACCTGGTTGAGCGGCGGGTATATGACATGCTTTGGGGTGATACTGGGTCGCTTCTTTACACAAAAATATAAGATAAAAGGGAAACAGTTGAATAAAATAAGCAGTGTTATGCGTGTTTGCAAAGAATGGCTGAAAGATGTAGAAGAGAAAAAGCACAAAAAGGGATCCAGGCAGAAGGATTACGTTCCAGAAGGGGGTTTTGTGACTCTGTCTCTTGTGATAGATTTAAGGCTTGTTTGGAGCAGCGTGTGTGGAGTTCAATTTTCTAGGTCTGTGGTGGAGGAGATGAGATGTGTGCACATGATACTTCAAAAGACTCCCTGCTTATGTCTCCTCCCTCTCCCTTTGGACATATCTTCATCTGTTCCTACCTACGTCCTATTTCATCTCCTCGCCTCTGTCCACTGCTGTCTGTGACCTCACTGTGTCCCTATAATTCTCTCCTCTCATGCAGGGGTAATAAGATTGATGCAGGCAGCAGATAATGAAATGCAAAAAAAAAAAAAATAGAGTGGTGGACTATTGGAGAGAGGGACAGCACTGAAAGAGGAAACAATGCGGGAGAGTTTGAAAGGAAAGAAGAGGAAGTGGGGAAACACAGAGAGGGATTTGATTTGTTTTTTGTCTTTTGTTATAAGCATTTTATTAAGTGCATAATCCAGGGTGAGTGCAGTTGTTGTATATCATAAAGGCAAGGTACATGTCATCTCCACGACAGTAAATTAACAACGAGAGGGGAGCAGAGTGGGATAGCGGGTGGACGGGAGAGGAAAAGCTCGAAGCTGAGGAGGAGGAGGGAGGAGGTGGGAGGCATTAGAGGAGAGACAAGAGGGGGAAACAAAAGGCACAGGCGTGGTGGCGCGGAGGCAAGAGGGGAGGACGGGATGTGAGGGGAGTGATGTGGAGGAAAGGCACTCTGATGTAATTAAAGTGGCTGAGTTGAAAGGCTGCACCTTGCCACCCCCCCCTCTCCCCAAGCCTGCACATATGGAAGGTTTATGAGTTTATGAACACAGCATAGACGCACTGTTAGAGGTGACAACACAACTGGACGAGTTTCACGGATTCTGAAAGTTACCTGATATTAAACACGATCAATAGATTCATCTTTTATCCATTGTGGTAATTTTCAAAAGAAGAGGTATACGACTAAAATCTTTCAAAAAGGACTAACTTTCCTTCAAAAGCAGCCTTGAAGTCCATTGATGTAAAGTAAAAAAAGTCAAAGCAAAGGTCAAAAATAGTCCATTCCTTTTCAATTCACTTCAGGCAGACAACCCTCGAAAAGAGGTTAATTTATTACAATAATCTTTTCATATAATTGAATAGTCAATGTTTAGGTCAGCTGGGCCAAGTTCACATTTGTATGACGACCACTTGGAGCGAAAAAACCTGAATATTTCAACCATTTATCAATTACTTCACAATTGCAACGTTTATTATTTAGCAACCATTTCTATTATTCTAGTTTATTAACCATGTATTAATTAACCATTTAAACCCTTAATTCTTTACTTTAAGTGAACTATTTTGACCATACTTAGCTTAAAGTAATGGATAAATGGTTGGAAGTATGGCTAACTGTTGAGTCTTTACGCTTGCTTGCTAACAAGTTACCGGTCGGAGCACATGTAGGCCTACACCGGGTTGGGAAACCACCGAAGTAGTACTTCAACTTGTATCCTGACTGACAGTAAGCCAGCGGTTTCTTAAGAATGTAAATTTTTTGTCACATCACACGAGACTTGTATGAAATTGAACGAGCTGAACGCTTCCTTCACTTTAGACGTCCCCTCTTCTGAAGCCAACAGTGTCCAGGCAGCTTTGCTATTGGTCGACAGCACGGATGCACTTGAGCCTTTCATGTCGAGTTTGACGCGACGGGAAAGCCTCTGGTCTGAACTTTGATCTTCAACTTTGATGATGACAGTTCCCTCAAATGGATTTGGTACACAGTACATTTCAGAGTGTTTTACTGGCTTTTTACTGTTTTGAATTACCTGTCGTATATTCATTATATGTCAGTCAGACGGTTGCTGGCTTTTATTTAAAAAGGAGGCAACATGTTGATTCATATCATTTAAAATAAGTAGATTGCATCAGAGTCGTCAGGTTTGTGACTTTCTCCTTTGATGTGCCTCAGAAAAACAACATCTCAGCCATCCTGGACTTTGATGTGTGAATCCATTCTTCATAGAGATTAAATTCACTGGTAGAAACTAAAATAATAAGACTCGCAGATAAAAGCCAATAGTAACTGCTGCTATCAAAGGACATAATGTGCGCACGTGTCCGTACGGTATGATGAGCACTTTTCTCTTTTGATTCACAATTACATCATTATTGTTGAAGCCCCCTCACCTGTCGTTGCATGTGATGATCACACCTTCCTTGTGCTATAACTGCAAGTGACAGCTCAAAACGTGAATGCAAATTACAGTCACACACACACACACAGACAGACACACACAGAGAAGGGGGGGCAGACACACAGGACCTCTCTGCTCTTACAGAAAATGAGCTTCAGTCTCTTTCTCGTCTTCTGCCTGTCTTTTCATCTCCCGTGCTATTTGAAACAGCCTTTGAGGCCTCTATCGCTAATGTACCGAATAGGCTCCCATTGTTAATGTTAAAGCATTATGAGTTCCTTTTGTGTGCGTTTCTCTCTGCTCCCAGAAGACCGCACTGAAACCTGATAGGCAGCGTAGGGGTGGCAGCGGTGGGATCTCTTTATTTGTGCTTTTTTTAAACTAGGTAATTATGGAAATAATTCTTCTTTGTTTTGGCCTTTCTCTGCTGAGAGTCCAGCTCATAGTTAATTGGTAGCGTGAAGGACTAGCCAATTTCAAATCACAAGGGAGGGGTCGAGGGGGGCTTGTTTTATTGGCTGGTGCCTGGTTGGGGCAGCGGGCGGGTGGAGCATCTGAATTAGATTAGATTTAATTAAGGCATGAGGCCCCTGACTACTCACTGGTACATAAATAGGCTGTATGCCAGAGTGGTAGTTGTTTTGAATTCAACAGTATGTGTGTGCACACACACACACACACACACACACACACAAACACAAACACACACAACAGCTGAAGACTCCCACAGGCCCTCAAGGTCAGGTAGACAGAGGAAACATGCAGCATGGTGTCTGGAAGAAAAGGAAAAACAAGCTCGAAAACTCCTCCTCTAATGATAGCTCCTTGTTACGTCCACACAGGTGCTCTGGAAAATACCGAGCTTTGATAGTATCTCTAACCCCCAGCACTGTTTTCTTAAAGGATTGTTTGACACTTGGGAAGATATATTCATTTAATCATATTCTTGCCAGGAGTAAGATAAGAAGATTGATACCACCCACATACCTGTCTGTTCAAAGAAGCCCACAACTGGTGAGCTCACCCTAGCATATGGACTGGAGACAGAGGGAGACACTTAGCCTCGGTAAAGTAACATAATCTGCTTTTGAGCTCATCAATTAACACATCATATCTCATTTATTTAATCTGTCCAAAGAACTGAATAATAGATGCACACATTGCAGTGTTATGGGGGTTATGTGCCAAACTATTTCTTGGCAAGGAACAGTCTCCTCCTGGACCAGCCTGGACTCCAGAAACACCATGAGGGAACACAGCAACTTGACGAGCGCACAGAGGCACACAATTATAGCTTCGTCTGTCTGTTTTTGTACAGCTTGACGATATAATCTGTAACATTTCATGTGTAAGACGAAGGCTTTTCACTTCCAGGTAAACACCTGATGATACATCAGAGTGAGGAAGGGAGTCAGACATCGTGATGAAACAAAATCTAACTTTAATGGAAATCGTATTATCCATCTTCTCATCCGACTCTTGCCAAGACAGCAAATAAGCATTTTTCCCAAAATGTGGAACTATTCCTTTAAGATTCACATTTTGACCTCTATGAAAACATGATTTGAATTCCAGCACATATAAAAAGTTTATCACTTAGTCTGTTGGGAATCAGAAAGTGGAGTTTCTTTTATAGGCACTTTAGTTGGTGTCTCTGACCTTTAACTCGGTGTAAGAGGGTCGCACCGGTTGACTTTTTGTGGAGCTCTGCATCTTTATTTAATTCTCCGAGGCCCTGTCGATCTAGATTGTAAGCGGGGGGGGATCTTTACCCTGTGCTAAATACAATATCCCCCAAGAGCCTGTAAGTCTATGTAAGCCCTGAATACTTCAAAAAGCTCCAAAAAGGCTTGGCTGCTTTGCAGTTTCAGGGGATCTAATCCTTACAGATGGCGTTTTTCGGACTATTGATTCAACCTCGAGATCTCTCGTAATGGTCATTTCCTGGCAAGCTCTCTGGGCAATATCCCCAACTGTCCGCATGATGGCTAGTGGACAGAGATATGAGTCCTTTAAAGCGTATATTAGCCGTCGATACACACAGTCTGCTATGCACAGAAACCTCGAATACAGAAGATTGGAAGTACTCCAAAGGGTGTATTGAACTTTTTAGGAGCCGCACCGAGGTTTGATGTTTACAGCCCCCTGAGGCATTAGTGTAATTTGAACTGAAACAGCAACTGTAAAATACTTTTATATAGCTCATTCCTCATTAGCACAGCCTGACTGCAGCGCCGTAATAAATAGGATTCCTTCCACTCCCTCCCTGCCTCCATAATACAAAAGTACTGTCTGCCGGTGAGCAGCAGGAGCGATATTTACATGAGCCTCACCCCGAGTGCCTGATTGAAATTCTCACACTGTAATATCAGTCAGCGGAAATGTTTAAGCGCTATTCCCCTCATCCCATCTGGAATAATAAGCTGCACTGCACTGCACTCGTTACAGGCAGCGAGCTGGCTGCTCTTCGTTCCTTACTGCTGGCCATCGTCGTCTTCTCATTGTCAACTTTAAGTTCCCTGGACTCCTAGTTTGCAGACGCCCCCGTTTCCCTGCGACAAACATGGCAATCTGTGGCAGCCCCTGGTGCTCCTCTGCCTTCTATCGTCTTCAGTGCAGAACAACTCGGGTCGTGTTTTATCTATAACTGCTTTAAGCTGTTTTGTACTTGCAAAAGACTATTTAGACTCTGTTCTTTCCCTTTCTTCATGATGAAAAGTGAGGTCCCCACTTTTGAACTAGAGGCTCACGACTAGCCTCCACTAGGCTCAAATTGTTCTCCTTGTCTCCGGATGCTCACGGGGAGAGTCTGGCTGCCGTTATGCTTATTATCTCTCTCCCTCTCATCTGAATCACACTGAACACATTTCAGCGTGAACCTGAAAACAATTTACTGCTTGAAATTCATGCGTCTCTCCTTAACTCCCTTCTCCATTCCCCTGGCTCTGCAGCTCCACAACTCATCCTCCCATTTCCTCAATCTCCTGTTCCCCTTAATTGTTTCCCTCTTCCTCTTCCCCTCCATCCTTCCTTTTTTCCCCCCAACCTTCTGCATCATTCTTAATTTCTTCTTCATCTCCTTCTTCTCCCCCCCCTACAGAAGCTCCAGGACAGGACTTTGTGACACTGGACTATCGCCTGCGCTACTACCCCAGCATCACCTACGCCGTCATCGGCAGCGCCGTCATCTTCGTCCTGGTGGTGGCGTTGCTCGCTTTGGTGCTCCACCACCAGAGGAAGCGGAGCGTCCTGCTGCCCAGAGGCGTAAGAGGGAGCTCGCATCACCACCACCACCACCAGCCCCTGCTGCTGTCCCGTCTGGTCATCTTGGACCGGGGCCACGTCCACCCCGGAGGTGCGGGCCTCTCCCCCGGCTCCCCAACCGCAGCGGGACAGTACCGCTCGACTCCGCAGGCACTGCAGCTGCTGTCTGGAACCTTGTATCCCTCCGGACTCTCCATGGACTCACCTCCATCCTACTCACAAGCTGTTCTGGATGTCAGGTGAAAGAAATAATGATTCTCACAGCTCTGTGGAGGTTTATTATCTCTGTATTCATAACTGAAAGCCTGACTTAAGCAAAAAGCACAAAATAGTGGCGCGGAAAGGTGTCTCTCTAGCAAAGAATAATCTAATTCAGTGTAATATTTTAATACAACATAATGAGACTAATTTAATTTCATTGTTGGCTTATTTTTCTCATATATTATTTCTTTTATACACACAGATGCAAGTTATTTTGTCAGAAAGGTTGTACACCCTGCTTCACTAGCTGCTGGTCCCAGTCAAAAAAAATACTCATTGTACAGTCCGTATGTAGTAGCTCATGGCCCTGACATCATATTCTTCCTCTATCTTCTATTTTTTCCCCCAGTCGGCCTCCCTGGTTTGATCTCCCGCCTCCCCCATACCTCCCTGATGGGGAGCTTCCATCAGAAGGCGAGCTGCCTCAGTACGAGGGCCCACAAGACCCTTTGAGCTACCCCACAGCACATCCCTCCGCACCCTCCACACCCAGAACTGTGGCCTCGGGCACTCAGCCGAGTTCAGGCTCCAGAGAGGAGTCGGAGCAGCTGTAGTCACTCTCTTGTAGAACTTAGAGACCGTAGTTAGACTGGAGAGACTGCCGGACTGAAGGAGCAGGCTGCAAGGCACCACGAGAGGCCAGAGACGGTCCACAGCTGAGACCCGCTGAGGAGAATCAACAGGGACTCACAGACTGTTGGAATAAACAGGGCCCTGAACCGGCTGCCCACACATCGGCTGACTGAAGCACCGGACTGAGACGAGCTCCTCCTGCTAGACTGATCCTGTGTGCTGGCGCCCCCTGCTGGCGTCGTGGCTGCACTACACCTTAAATCAGTCACACATTCATTCATCACTTCAGTTCAATTGAATTGTGCTCCCCTTGAAGAAAAAACTCTCCACGATACCTATCAAGCTGGAGTTAAACTGCCAATCATTAACGTAATCATTGACATATATAAGATGATAACACCTGAAATTGTCATTCTGTTCTAGTATAATCATGAATGGTGTAACACACATTGGCAGCACTGGGACTCCTCCTCACTGTACACAATATTTCACATCTACCATATTTTCCATAGTGGAGTTTAAAATTACATAATTATCATTGTGTTAAATTGTAAAGTACCTGAATGCTAGATGAAACCTGTACTGTAGAGTTACTGCTACATTTGATGACTTAATGTTCCTCGATGGTTTTAGCAATGACGCGCCTTATTCTTACTGAAGCCGATTTTTACACTTTTAGACGGTGCAGTAGTGTTGTGTAAAATGTTTAAGAGCAGCTCAGTCTAGAGGTACTCAAACCTTTTTAAGCAGTCCTTTCAACAGTGACCTGATTATACAGCTTCACTGAACTGATTGTAGGAAAAAACATCATTTTGTAACGTCTTTGCTGCGACTTCAAACTCATATTAACGATGTGTTTTCACATAGTTGATGAGAAACATCTCAAAAGGAAACAACCCCAGTTCCTTAAAAATGTTCAATCAAACATAATGTGATAATTTGCCGATCCTGTTAGACATATACTCAATTAAAACAGTACGGAGACAATTTATTTAGCGTTTTACCTCATCAGCTTCATAGATTTTTGTAAATATATGTTTATTCTGAATTTGATGCCAGCAACGTGTTTCAAACTAGTTGGGACAGGGACGCAAAAGACGGTAGACAGGTAGACAGATACATTACAGGTGATAGCATCATGATTGGGTGTGAAAGACGATTGTATAAATGATTTTATAAACATTCAGCACACTGTCCCAACTTTTTTGGAATCGGGGTTGTCATCATAAAAGAGCAGTGGAGGCCTTGTACCTTTTTCACAAATCATGTTCACAGTATTTCTTGTTGTCGTTTGCTTAAATTCAAGCTAAAAAAATGTGAAGAGGACCATTGAGATTTTTTTTTTTTTTTTAAATAATGCTGAGCAGAAATTATGTAAGCGAGTTTCACAGATCATTCCTCCGAGCAAAAGAACCACCGCTGTCAGCAAATATAACTTTTCTGCTTGAAGACCAATAATGATGTTATGTAGAGACAAAAAGGAAAATACGAATGATTTTTTTGTTGAGGCCTTATTCTGTGCCAGGTCGGCCATGAGTGCCTTTGTATGTGACGTGTTTGTGGGCACAAACAGCCATTTTAAAAACCTATAAAAACATAAGCTTGGTCTGATATATTACAGTAAAGCTCACATGACAAAAATAATCAGATTGTTAAAATTTTGCTTGAGATTTTTTAAATGTATGTAACTCTGGTTGTGAATCATTCTTGAAAAATCATCCTCAGTAGTGTTAGACAATGACCGATGATACCCATATCTGAAGGATCTGTGTTTGTAAGTGTACTGTTGTGTTTTGACCGTTGTTCGTTGGACACTGTACATAGCAGAAAGGGCAAAGTAAAGAGATCTATTTAAAAAAGGTAGAGTTTAAAAGGAAGAGATGAATGTGTAAATGTTGTCGTGCTTTGCATTTTGACTTTTTCCTCCAGAGCCAGCCGTGATAATGCAGGCCCAAGAAAAAAACAATCAAACCAAAGATAATCATGATTAACCTTAACCCAAGGCTGTTACCCTCCAAAGGAATGATTTTCCACAAGTGTTTGTGCCGTTATTCTATTAAAATGTGCAAAAGGTTTATTGAGTAAAACAGAATTCATGTTATTTGCTGTAAAAAAAAACTGGAAAATATTTCTCAGGACAAAATTTCTACCAGTCTCGTCTGTTCTGTTGTTTATATCTTGGTTGTGTTTTAAGATCATGTTCCATTTTTCTTCTTCTGATTTGATCTCATGAGGTTAGTTATTGACATATTTGTGACGTTTGCCCATCGTGATCTTTTTATCTCTTGTATTCTGTACATCGAAAGTAATATAAAATTCTGACTCAGCTTGTGTCTGTATGATACTTCTTGGAGGTCTAATATGACATTTTCTCAGCAACTTAATATATAGCTAAATCTATATATTGTAAGACTCTGGAGTTGTACCGCCAGCTGCCGGCGCCCCAGACTGACAGAGATTAGATCACAGATCAGCAAATAATAAAGATTCAGCCATCGGAGTCTAAACTGTGTGTGGAGAGTGCAGAAGGGTTATCAGCAAAATGTACTTTAAACATCAAAAGTACTTGTTCTGCAGTAAAAATGACCCTTGTGACTGATAATATTATTATCTATGACACGATTGTGGGTTCTGATGCAGCTGGTCAAGGAAAAGCTCCTCGATATCAAAATATAGATTGAAGAATTTTGACTCTGTTGGACTTCAACAGTTATTTAAAGCAACATTATGTAGAAATGTTGTGTAGCAATTTGTCAGTAGGTGCTAACTACAAATAAACTCATTACATCATAACAATGTTACGTGTTGAAAACTTATATCTTGGAGTGAACGTGTGCGTAACGCTGAGGTAACATAGTGCAGAAACAAGTGATGGGGCGTGGAGTGGCTGAGACAGAGACACCATTCACCCTTTTACCAGACACTGTAGCATTAAAATGATTCTGAAGCTGTTATAAACAACTCGTATACTATACTAATACTGACGCTTTGGGATGGCGGTCGACCCGTCCAACAATCCCAAAGCATCAGTATGACACTCAAAAATCTAATTTTCTTACAAACAGCACCTTCAAAGTCATTTGTTCTGCATCTGTGTCCATGTGCAGAGATGAACAGTCTTTGAAACAGTCTTAAAGAGTAAAAACATAATATTTCCATCTGAAACCTTTAATCACTTCCATAAATCCATAATTACTTCCATAATTATTGTTCAGCATGCAGCTCTTCAGTCCAGTATCCACATTTTTCCTCCACGAATGAATGTTTTTATTATACTGGCAGCTGAACGGAGCCCTGCAGTTCTACATTTGGACCAATAGGTGTCACCGTCTCACCACAGTGGACAGTCTTCAGGCAGAGTTGTCCAATGTGCAAAAGTGAAGCTCTACATTTCTGTCCTGCTACTTGTTGTAATTCAACATGTCACATTTAGGCTTTGTCAAAGTAGCTTTCGAGACCTTGATGTTAAAAGTTTTAATTCAAGCTCAGATATGCACACATCATCGATTCATGGCAACTATCTACATCTCTCACGACACCTAGTTCAGTGTATACATAAATTACAATGAAAATAGGGGGCGACTGGTGAGATAATATTAATGTCTTCCCCAAAGCCTGCATCTCATCTCGCCCTCCCACCCCAATATCCGCATGACATTATGACACATCAGATAACATGTGATACCATCTCTGACAGCACACATCCATCCCTCTACCTGCCCCTCGCCTCCTAATTGTCCTTTATCCCTCTCTGCTCATCTTTTATCCTCCCACACTTGCACATCTCTCCCTCCCCTCACCCCTCCTCCCTCATCCAACGTGCCTTTTCTCTCGTCGCCCTCGCTCTCCTCTGCCTCATCTTAAACTCTGATGCTGGAGGCCCATGTTTGCTTAGCCCGAGCCCTTAACTACACAGACTTTAATTAAAAGCCTGCACGCTTCGCTTTTGCTGTCTGTCCCGTCTCTGTCCGCCCGGCAGCTGGGGAATTGGCAAAAGGGAATTTCTACATATGCTGATGAATAGTTGTGTGGCTGGACCAGAGGATGCTGTCCCACACAAGATGAGACCAAGTTAGTGCACTGGGTTAGAAAAAGATTGTGTTTTAGCTCAAAATACCTGCTTTCGTTGCCACAAACATGGCTGGAAATCATCCTGACATCTCATTAAAAGTATCCGGTTCCCAGCTGGAAAATGTCCAGACATATTTTTTTGAAAAACATCCAGTTTTGTTTCCAATAGTGGCAAAATATCTCGATGTCTCATTAAACATATGCAGGCGTTTCACACTTACAAATGTTGATATGCTGTCTTGCACAGTAGCCTCTTGCTTGGCAGCCATCTCACCTGGCTGTCACACCACTGTCGTCCACTAACACTCAGCCATTAAATAAAGATGTCATGTCATCATGACATGACACATATTGTAGAAATGTTGATGATACATGTGAAACATTTAAATTTAACATATCCGTTGTTTGCAAAAAGATACAATGCCAACAATTTATTCTTGCGACTGAGCTGCAAGGAGCCCTCAAAGGGCAGCCCTGTCTACGTCAGTGGAGCTGAGCTGGAGCCGGTGAACAGTTTCAGGTTCTTTTGTCATCACACATCACCACCATGGTTACAAGAGCACAGAAAAGGCTCTACTTCTTAAAGAAACTTAGGAAGGCTAAATCCTGGAGCAAGATTCTGATCAGAGGAGCAACAGAGAGCATCCTGACTGGAAACATCACAACCTGGCATGGCTCCTGCAAGGCCCAAGACAGGAAGGCTCTACAGCAGGTGATTAAAACTGCCCAGCACATCACTGGTACCCATCTACAGAGCATCAGCGAGGCCAAAGGATGCTAAAAAACGACTCCCACCCCAGCCACAGTCTGCTCAACCTGCTGCCATCTGACAAAAGATACAGAAGTATCCGCTGCCGTACCACCAGACTACAGAGCAGCTTCATTCCCCAGGCCGAGAGACTCCTGAACTCATCCTCAACACTCCATTTTGCAAAATAGATGTAACATAAAAGGACACAAACATAGTTAAGAACATTTTTAAAAACAGATGTTTTAAAAAATTATAATAAATCTACCTTGCAACCTTATTGTGTCTGCAAACCAATGAGACGTATGTGTCATACGTACCAAATTAATCTCTCTACAACACGTCAAGTCATCACTTTCACATTATATGCTACAGCCTGACTTTCATATTAGGATGTGGAGGTGATGGTGGTGGAGTTGCAAGTTAGGGTCAAGTTGTCAAGCCAATGCCTGCAGTTTGAGACTGCATTTCAACATTTGAAAGTAGTGGATATTTTTTTTAAGTCAGTCTTGTGACGACAAACATCTCCTTCTGTGTTTTTGGCGGCTAAAAAAGGTACTTTAAAGCCATGACACGATCTTTTTCCGAACCCTAACCAAGTGGTTTAGTGCCTAAACCTAACTAGAACATAAGAAGAGCGTTGTCACAACACATGATTGAAAATTGGACCTATAGAAACATAGTTGCAACAGGAAGAAATATAAAGTTTCAACATATCCGTGCTTTGCAGATTCTACATTGCCGCTGGCGACTGGGTTGCTGCAGGCAATGATGCAGAGCAAACAGTGACATTAAGGAAGCAGAGTAATAGTGGCGGTTGGGTCGGCTGTCTCGATGCCGGTGAGGAAAGCGGTGACGTTAATGTTCATGTAGATGAGGATTATTGCACACAGACGCCGTGGCAATATTCCAAGGTGATGGAGCAGAGAGACTAGTTTTCCTCTCTTGGGGGTCTTTGATTTGGCATTAGCGTAGCCGTAAGCTATTGGATGCCGTGCAAGTGCGATAAAGCTGGCTAATATCCCACTGACGATAAAGACCTTAATTCTTCAACTAGTGCTGAATGAGACTCTTGAGGTTACTGCACATTTAATTTGCTCATGTAGTGTCTGATAATATTTCTCTACTGGCAAAAAGGGAAGAGATATAAAACTCAAGTACAGATATAGATTTAAACCACATAGGTGTTCACACCTCACTTGCTTCCCCCTCTGCTCGCACATATACGGACACTCACTCTCTCTTGGCTGGTGTGCCATAGCTCCAGTGAACTGGAGATAAGACCCAGTGTTTTCACATGTAAATGGCGTGAGCGTGGAGGGGAAAGGAGGGTGTATTGTTAGCACGGAGCAGCTCTGAGGGGCTCTGAGGAGCTCTGCTGAGGGTTTGGCCAGCGCAGCCCTTATCAGATGAAGAGCAGGCCTCTGAGGGAAGGAGGGGTCGGCGAGGGACAAGGGCTGGGTAGGGTTGAGGGGGCCAACAGGAGAATAGAACAGCTGGCGGAGTCACGCGTGCAACCTCAAAAACACACAGAGCCCAGACACGCTGAGCACGGTGGGAATCTCCTCGGCTAAGAGATCCACAAACACACGGCCTCTTGTGTTATTATCAGCCACCAGCCAGCAAGTCTGAGCACATAATCACACACACAGCAGCAGCATGAAAACAGGAGCGTTTCACACAATCACCGACACGCATACAAAACCAAAACGCAATCACTGAGGGCAATCACAAAGATTCACAAATACACATTTCCATACAGGCGTCTTTACACATCATTAGGCTGACACACAAGACTATGGTCACCTCCACATCACCACTAAGAAACCGGCTGGTTTCTCCGAATGAGTACGAGCAGTGAAAGGATTTTGAAACCAGGAGGGACTCGAAATTATCGCTGATTTGTTCAAACTTTAGCAAAACTCACAGAATAGGAGAGATGTTGTGAAAAGTACCCAAAAGTCATACTAAAATAAAAAGGTATCATGTTAAAATATTACTTTGGTAAATGTGAAAGTCACCAACACGAATAGTACTTGAGTAAAAGTATCTGATATGACATGAAGTTAAGTATTTTGAAGTAATTTTCTGGCAATAAAGGTATTTCAAAAGTAAGAGTAAATTAAACACATTCATGTATAAACTGTATACTTATTGTTAACTTGGCGTTAGCAGCAGTGGTGTTATCCACCTGGCTAAGTGTTTGTTTTTTGTTTTTTTATCTGATTGTAAGTAAAATACATTTATTTGAAAATGTCTGCAAAGTAACTAGTAACTAATGCTATCAAATAAATTAAGTATAGTAAAAAGTACAACATTTCCCTCCAAAAGTAGTAGAGTAGAAGAATAAAGTAGCATAAAATTGAAATATTATATTTACTCAAGTGAAGTAAAGTGGCTTAAGTAAATGTATTTAGTTACATTCTGTCACCGGAGATAACGCATCCATTCATCTTGCCTTTCTATGTGATTTATGCCATTTTTTTTATCCCACAGAGGCACTAATCACAACATCCCCACAGATTTTGCACATCTGACAAGAATGTGTATTTCTGCTCCTGATTCAGTGGACGTCACAGTCTGATAACTATTAAAAGGACCAAGTTTAAAGGGCCAGCCGACCACATTCTGAGGAGGAAGACGAGGAAATGTTCATGAGAAGCCATCTTAAAAAGGCCTCATGAGACATGACATGACTAAAAATGCAGTATTTAAGTAATACTAGTAAAGAAAATAACAGTTTTTTTTGAAGAAAAAAAAACTTTTATTGCGTCAAATTTCACCTCAAGCAGTGTCATCTGTCAGTCAGCATACCGATGGAAACGAAAATTCCTCTCATATATATGCATGTATGCGTATATATGCATAAGTCAGTCCGGCATTAGCAGCTGAAACAGTAACACTTCCCTGCTTAAGAATAGACCAGGGTGCTGGCTCTTGTCCTTTCCATTCAGGCCAGTGTTAAACACACAGACTAGCATGCTAATGGGTAATCCCTGAGGACCGGCCACCTTTGTCCCAGCCCTAAGAGGATGTCTCTCTCTGGGCACTGGGTGACAGCCACCAGGCGGCCGGCTACTGGACAAGCAGCATGTTGCCAGATACTGATCTCAGTCGCTCCAGAGGGATGCCAGCAGGTCGCCGGTCCCGATTGGGTATCTGATGGGCGGAAGATTGGCGTCTGTCCTGGTTTCCTTTTTTGTTTTCCAGTTTGTTTTTGTTGTCCTCGTCTTTGATGCACCAGGAGGAGGTTGGGTATGTCGGTGCGGGGAAAAGTGAAAGCGTGTCGTAGTTGTCATGCAGCAGGTGGTCTGTATGAGCCGACAAAGGCCTCCAGTTAATCTGATAGACTACAGTGAGAGCGGTGTGAAGTTGCTTTAGTCTTAAAAGAAGCAACCTTGACATTAAAATCTGTCAAATGACAAGAAATCCCTGAATTTGACTGGTGTCGGGCAGTTTTATATTTCAATGCAAATTGCTGAAAGGTGTTCCTGTGGTTATAGGCACTTGTTCAAGTATCTCTTTGGATTAGGACATTCCACATTGCAAGGTGGACAGTGGGAGAGGAGAGGCAGGCTGTCATTGATTTGCTGAGAGGACATTCCACAGTGCAAGGTGCAGTAAGGAGGCCATAGGAGGAGGCCAATCCCTTGGGAATACTAGTATCCCATGATACGGCGGACTAAAGATGAAGATGCTCTGCAGAGAAACATGAGCACAGGAGAGCGAAGCTTCAAAATTGATGACAGCATCACGTAAGCGTGTGTGTGGTATTACATGATGTTGGCCAATGGCTAGTCATATGATGATTATATTAAACAATTTATCCAGCCCTGGTTTTATACTGTCCATGATGAAATATTGTGGTCTCATCCCAACTCTGTACCCTCATCTGTCTTTTCACCCCCAGAGAACTGAGCTCCACATACAGTACAGCAGCACCCAGGACGTGTGCACGCATACACCACGTGCACAGGCACCGTACAGGCAGTAGTCTCTACTCCTTTTCCTCTTAAATAAATCATAGTTTGTGTTTTCGACTTTCAGGTGCAAATATTGTTAAATATTTGGCATTTATGTGCATAATTTTTGCAATAGTAGCCGATATTTGCTAACTTGAGAACAGATCTGCTTGTGGTGGACTTTTCTTGCAGATTCATCAGAGGAGCTGGATCCCCCACGATGCTAAAAAGCAATTCTTTTTCCTCCGCATATACCCCCATCTCCCACAATTCCCCACCCGCTGCAACATCCTTCTTCACCCGTACGTCCTCATCCACAGATACTGCACCAAGGCTTGCCCCCCCTCTTCCCTCGAAATTTCCATCCACACTCCTTCGCACACAAAATAGAAACCGTACCCCCTCCCACCCATGGCCACCCCATGCCTCGCACGTTCCTCTCAGACAGGGAGCACGACACTGGGCCCCCTCCATCCCCGTCGTCCCTGCGGGCCCCCCCAGCTCGTCCGTGCCCCCCAGTTCCATCCATCATATCTGCCCCCCGGCCTCCATCACGTCCCCACAAAGGCAGCGAACCCAAAGAAAAGAAAAGGCAAAGGCGAGGCGAGAAGAATACAGCCGCTACCATGCAGAACAGTGCTGGGCCGAGTACCGTCTTTTGTCCCGGGCCCTGCCTCTCCTCGCCTGGTCTCTCCTGCAAACACACCCTCTTCTCCGAGGGAACAACAGCCCGGAGGCTTGGGGGATGGAACCGGGGTGTGTTGCTATCTAAAGCAGTATAGTTCGGCCCCCTCGTTGGCCCCCTGGTCACCAGCAGACCCTGTGTGTTGAGCTGTCAAAGCGGGCCTCCCCTTGCGTCCACGGGCACTCCCTCTGGGGGGCAGTAGGGGCCCCCGAACTCCTGACTCAGGGGGCCCTAAAGGCCGAGGCTCAACTTGCTCTGCTGACCTGACCACTGGTGCTTTGTGAAGCTGAACAGTAAAACTCAGGTGAGGAGGGGGGGGTGGGGGCTAAGAAAGATGGATAAAGTAGGAGATTTACATAGGTTGACATCAAAGACACCTCTGGCTTTTGTGTGATATGTGCACTCAACTGTACTGCTGCTGGAGCGCAGATTTTATTTCTGATAGCACAGGAAGAAAGAGAGAGAAAACCCCCTTTATAGCACAAGACAGAAACCAAAAACTAAAAAAAAAGAGCTAAGATTGAGGAGGGGAGTGTTTAAGTGAATGGGCAGCATCCGTTAAGTGCAAACAAAAGCGGGTGCCTTTTTGTTGGTTGCTGATGTTCTGTTGCAGGCCATCCTGCCTTTGTGGCCCAAGTAAGAGAGGGAAGGCCCCGCTTGGTCACGTTCACACCCTCTTGCTGATAGAGCACCACTCACTGCCGGTCATGGATGTTAGAAAGTCCTGCAGCTGCGTGGGCAGGAGCGGAGGTGACGGGAGAGAGAGATGGGACAAAAATAACAGAGCGATGGATAAAAGATGGATTTAAGAAAAGGTTGAAGAAGGAAAGACGAATAAAAAACACAGAGGGGGATAAAGGAGAGTAGTGGAATAAAAGATATAAAAAAGTCAGAAAATAAATGAATCAAACTTTAAGAAAAAAGGTGCATGTGGAGACGGTTGGAAGACAGGGAAATTATTAATAAGGCGAAAGCCCTGGCCAGGGGGAAACAAAGCACATGTTGGATTGTCCAAATTCAGTGTGCTAGTTTATGAGACCCCAGAGACTTGTGAGGCAGATAGTAGACTGGTGGAACGAGAGGGGGCTGGAGGGGTGGAGAGAGGGAACGAGGTTATATGTGGCATAGCTATTGTTAATTAGCGCCTAGCACCAGCATGAAGAGAAGTGGGGGCCGTTGGATTTGATAAATTTGGTATTTTACTAATATTAGTATTATCAAATAAATGCAATATATGTGAAGATATTAGAAGGGGTGTGATTAGGGAATGAGTGCAAGACTGGAGGAGACGAGGACAAAAATAAGGCGTAGCAACAAACAAAAAAACATAAATAAAACCACTCGCACACACGAGCACACATCAGTCTCCAAACACACAGCATCCTAATGGGACCGTGACTGACCACGTTCCAGCTCTATTCACTATAAGGACAATAGTGTGCTGAGGCTGCAAAAAGCCAGTTGAATGTGTGTGTGCATGTGTGAGTGCTGGCCATATATGTGTGTGTGTGTGTGTGTGTGTGTGGGTGTCCATATACGTTAGGCCCTTGTCCGGTCCTCGGGGTGCACAGATTGTGATTTTCCCAGGTGAACAACGCCATACGGAGCGCTGCATCTTCAAGCTCATTAAAGACCATTCGGAGCCATTAGAAAGCATTCAGCAGGGTGTGCATTCCCCCAGACTCCGGTGTCAGGGCACAGAGCCATGCCCGAAGGCCCCGGGGTGGGGACCTATGCTAAACGGGCCGAGGGAAACGCACCAGAAGGAGCTGATCCTTTTTTTTTTTTCCTTCAGTGATCACTGGTTGCTGTGTGGATGGATAGGACGGCGAGGGAGGGAGGCGGGGTGGGTTTGTGTGTAACAGCTTGTTGAGTTCCCTTACTTGGGGAATTCAGAAATTCATAGTAACTGTTGAATAGAAGAGGAGGAGGAGGAGGAGCTCCCGAACGAATGTATAATCTGGTCTCATTTAATGTCAAAAAGAAAAAAAAAAACAGGAAAATTCTCGAGTACAATCTGTTTATTATGCACTTTTTATTATTATTATCATTATTAATCATGCGCCTTCTGAATTTCCAGCTCAGTCCGGACATCTGAATGAATGCGAGATGACATAATGCTGAGCTGATTGTGATGATAGATCAGCAAAGACAAACAGTCCCCCTTGTGGACAGCAGCCAGATCCTCAAACATCAGCCGTCCATTGATTCCGCTGACTATAGAGTTGGACCACGAAGCAGTGTGATGCCATTCAGTGCCGAGCGTTGCTAGGTAGAGTGCACTAGGCCATAGTTTGTGAGACACATACACACACATATAGTCACACACAGAGAGGGAGAGAGAGAGAGACAAGGAGAATGAGCTGGGGAGAGAGAGGCATGGGTGCAGCATCCACCCCTGATGGTTATAAATGAGAGTCATGTCAGCAGAGGGACCCCAGGCCATCTGTGATACTCACAGATGATCTCATCACACACACTCACACTCAAGTGAAAGCTATCCTCTTGGGACTGCACAGAAGCGCAATATGGACACAGATTCCCCAAACGTCTGTGAAAGAGGAGCCAAAAGATAATCTGACAACGTATTCTGGGAAAAAGACTTTGACTTTTAGAGCACTTTTCCAGGCGACTCACAGCTCAGAGCACTTTACAGCACTTGTCACATTCACCCATCCACAAAAAAAAAAATTCATACACTGATGGTGGAGGCTGCCATGCAAGGTGCCGACCTGCTCATCAGGAGCATTATTGGGTTCAGTATCTTGCTCAAGGACACTTCAACATGCAGCCGGGGGAACCTGGAAAATCAAACCAGCGACCTTCCAATTACTGGATGTCCCATTCTACTTCCTGAGCCACAGTCGCCCCAATTTTCTTAATTTGCTTTTGTTGACCCGGCAGTAGATCCCTGTAAAGTTAGCTGCAATAGCTCGTCTAGAAGTTTGCTTTCTGCGGGCTTTGTCTGGGTCATGTTTCCTGAATCTCTAGAAAATTAAGCACAGAACACAGCCCCGGGGTTTAGCTATTATAGATAAAATGTCCCGACATCTTGCAAAGAAAATCCTGTTGTTGAATGCTTACAAATGTTAAAACACCACCCTGAACAGTGGTCTCTGGCTTGGCATCTTGCATGTAATGCAAACGTGTCACCTATTGTAGAAATTTGTATCCGATATGTCTGACACGTACAAATTCCAATGTATGATTTGCAGAAAACTAAAATGCAAATATTTTCATTTTGGCAACTTGGCTGACAGCATAAGGATTTTTTTTTTTTTTTTTACCAGAAGTCTGTAACAGACGTGGGGAGTGTAAGGTTTGCATGACTCACAGCCAGAACCAATAAGACCCAATTTCCCTTTAACTGGTTGCTAGAAATAGAACAGAAACACAGACATGGGGATATTGGGTGTTTAGAGAGAATGGGTTTCTACAGCCATACATGGCTCAGTTCAAAGAAGAGGCTGCATAGGAATGTGTGAAGAAGCGGGGCAGGCTTTAGCAGCGTAATGTTTCACTGATAGCAGGCTCAGATTTCCTGCTGAATAAGATGTTTCTGTAGGATACAGAGGATAGGCCCAAACTTTTTCTAGGTCTCCCAAAAAACATGATCTATGTTCTCTTTAAGTCAATTAATCAGGCGACTTGCCACCCTGTTCCCTCTGGTAAGGGGAGCAGGAACAGGCAGAGCGTCTCCTCACTGTGAGGCTTCGAGGAAGGAGAGTCAAATATTTATAGAGCCACGCGCCAGGATTCATTTCTCTCTCGTGACATTCACTAACTCCTGCTTCAGCGAATAGCGTTTTGGCAGCCATCTCCAGGTAGATAAATAGCTGAGTGTCCAATCAGATGAGAATTTATTTTAGCTCCGCTAGAAGTCAAATATAAGCATCAACCGGCCCATATAAAGAGAGCAAACCATGAATCATACCCAGAGGAGAGAAATTAAAAGTCAAAGTGACCTTTTGGGGGAGTCACTGGAGAATACTGGCCGGAGGAGGTGTGCTGCTGCCATTTCCTCCAAACTACAGTAGGGTGGTTAAAAGGAAAGGCAGTTGCCGGGGTAACTTGTGGCGGTATGTTTTGGTGAAGGCCGAGACAAAGCAACACGTGACAGGCTCGCCGTCCCCCTACAGCTGTGACCTGTCTCCCACCCTGGAGAGGCAGAGAAGAACAGGAAGGCAGAAGAGATGGATTGAACGCGGTGGAGAGAAGTGTGGAGGTGAAGAAAAAAAGAATAAATTAAAAGTGGAGGAGAAGGTTGGACTCGGTCAAAACAAAGCAAGAGAGGTAATTTGCAGGAGCACATATGTCTGTGGCAATGCATTTCCCCACCAGCTCAGTCCGTCCTGCCCACCGCTACTTCTACCCCTCCCAACAACGAGGAAACAAAGAGGTCATAAAATAGCACAGAGTTGTAAAAGACAAAGAAATATAAAAGAGCGGCTTCGCACAAAAAAACATGCCGTAACTGTGAGGGGTCAAAGCGACAAGAGGACCGAACTCTTGACCTCTCCTGTGACCGAGAGCTGGCACCCAGTTAAAACAATACGTTCATAATCTCTCCGGCGTGTGTGTCCACGCGTCTTTCTAGTGCCTGTGGATTGAGATACCTCCTGGTAGGCGTCTTTCAAAAAAGCATCTTCTTCATCAATAATCATGTCTCCTTCTCCTCCCCCCCCTCCACAAAACCTTCTCCGTCGCGTACCCTCTCCAGCCCGGCTCGAGTGGGCCGCCTCCCTTCCAACAAAGGACGTCTCCTTCTCATCCTCCTCAGAGGAGACAGAGGGACGTATGAGGAGATAGAGGAGTATCAGCTCATCCCTTTAATCCAGGGTAGACAGAGGGACTCTTCAGTGAAGAGGTGGGAAATCCACTGATCAGGGGCTTAAGACGCAAACTCTTCAATAGACCTGTGGCTCTGTTTTGGGGTCGCCGCAGCAGGACGGGACACCAATCTCCGTCTGTGCATTGTGGAGCACACACTCTTGCTGCAACCGCACAGCTTACTTGTTTCAGGGTGACAATGCTCATTATGCAAATACATACTTTAACATAGTAACACTGCCTTTATGTTGCAACATATTCATACTCAAGTACTCCACTAAAAATGGAACATATCAGATCCACTAGGTGACGACTGGTTGACTTATACGTTCTTTACACATAAATGTGTTGTATGTCTCACTCACTTTTACTTGTGCTTTTGATACCTGAGTACATTTATTATAAAATATTTTTTAATACTTACGTTTATTTAAAATCAGATACTTTAAAGCATACTATGTAGTTTTAGGGAAGAAATTGTAATCAGAAGATCTTCAGTTACTGATTTTTTATGCCAAAACAAACAAAACAAACTGACCTTAAAGGACAGTTTCATACCTTTTTATTTTGTTTATATTTGGCGGACCCTGCCACCCTTCTAGCTTCCAACAGTGTTCTGGGGACCTTATTTTCCTCTCAGAACAGCTTGTTTATTCAGTTATGGAAAAAATAAATACTTCTGATTTGTATTATTACCTCATAAATATTGTTATATTAAAATTCTGAGTTTGAATTTATTTTCCAAAACTACACAGGGCCCCTTTAAGACTTTTACTTAGGTATTTCATATGGGTGACTTTCACAAAATGTTGGGTTTTTTTTACTCAAGTATGACTTTGTTACTTTTCACAACACTGACTAGGAGTGAACAGTGGAAAGGTTTTCTTTGGTTCTGGTTAGAGTAAAGTCTTTTCTGTCTTTATATAAAAAAGCCTTTTTCAGTCCAGACTGGCTTCGATCTTTTGTATTCATCATATAAATAAGCAAAAGATTTTTACATCTGAGTAAATATGAAAAGTTAATAACTGCAGCTTTTGGTAACCTGACAGTTTATGTGTATGCGTGTCTATGCATGAGCTACAAATTGCATCTGCGACTACATGCACATGAGTATCAGTATGAGCATGCGTGTCACTATGTGCGTGTGTGTCATTGTGTTCCCTTGTGTGTGCGGGTAAGGCGGTGAGTGTGCGCCTGCATTCAGCGTCTCCCTGCAGCTAATGAGTGGCGGCCCACCTCTCCAGCAGGCCTGGCAGTCCTTGGCTGTGGGGCTGGAGCTGGCTGTTTTCTCATGGTAATCACACACTTTGTCCCGGGGTGGATAATCCTGCACTGGCATTGTCTGGGCCCCAGAGGAGAGCCCCACAAGGTCGACCCTGCTTCACAGAGAGCCACAAAGACCCAAATGCAGCAGCGGCACCCCACTCCAGGCCCTGCGCTCCTCAACACGCACCCGTCCACGCAGACACACACACACAAAAAAAAAATGCATGCTTGCACAGAGAAACACACGCACACCCACCGGCACACACTCATTAGTTATTCTCAATTTCAACAGTGAGGCCTGGAGTCATTAAAACTGGCTGCTTGTGCTGGAGCGCAGACACACACACACACACACGGTGTACATATAAGCAAAAGCAGGCAGCACATTTCAATGCATTTCCAAGCGTTTTGCTTCGCTTGTGCCACAATGCAACACTCGTAGGAGATCATTTTAAGCACAACCACATGAGCCATGCAAGTGCAGGAAGCCTCTCCTTGTTCCTCCTGTCTACGTGCTCACATTCCACATTAAAATTAACCCTCGTTGATCAAACCTAATTTCTGCAGCACTTATCTTCTCCCACATTTGGCAGCGATCCATTCTCCAGAACCCCGATGTGTAAAAATAAGCCGTATCGCTGGAAGGAGAGTAACATGCTCGGGGCTTGGCATGGCATCAGTGAGGGATCAGCTCGGTGGAATATCTGCAGGGGCCGAGAACGAAGGAAGAGGGTGAAGCAGAGGATAGGGGAAGACAGGCTCCCACAGGTCTCTCTTACACTCCATCTACTCCCCAGTCATTAATGAGGAGGCCTGGGAGAAAAAGGTTAGCAGTGCTCAAACCACCACCTTTGTTGATCTCATGAAGCGTTAGAGCGGCTGGTTGCTCGCGGAGCTGATCAGCAACGAGAGATCGGTGGACTTCAGCATCAATTTTAGTCTTAACTTTTGATATAACAACAAAAGGTGAACTTGTCAAAAGCAATACGGAGGAAATGGCACAAAAACATCAAAGGGTATGACTTTTATTTCCCGGATTTCATCGCAATCGGCCTCTAGTGTTCAAATGTTATGCATAGAGGAAAATATCAAGGATGAGCCCAGATCTGAGGTCTGTTTGAAGAAATGAATGTGTCTCACTGGGTCATTAGCAAGGGGGAGTGGAGCACTGTGGGCCAGTGTGAAGAGGCAAAGAGAGGGTTTGTAATCCTCTATGGCCAATGGGACACAGCCAAACGTCTGTCTAGGGACACACTAGGACATTTTTGTTCCACAAACAAGTGAGACACACACACACACACACACGACCACACATACATACATAAATGCACACAGACACACACAACCCTAGAAATCCCACTGCTTCCAGTCTAGTAATCCTCATTTGTTATTCCGACTGAGTTTTGCCGTGGACACCAAGTTGACAGACAGAGTTAGAGAGTAAAAGAGGGAACAGAGGGAGGGAGGAAAAACAGACAAAAAAAAACCCGTCTCCGTCCTGTGCTCCCCCTGCCGTCATTGGTTGATGGCACAGGGTCTTTTATTTCCCTTTTTGCTAATTGGCCACCCAGGCATTGACTCTGGCGTGAGTTCTACCCCGAAACACGTGCACGTCCCTCGCTTCCATGGATCACCCCCCGGCTATTCCCCACTCACCTTGCCATTTAAATGGCTGGGGGGAAGCTTGTTGCCATGGCAAATGGAAGCAACTCCAAGAGGAGATGGTGAAATCATTTTGTAACAGGTGCATGAGCTGTAATTCTGTCAGCCGCAGTCGGGACAATGCTGTGTTCCTGGTCCGGTTAGGTTTAGGCACAAAAAACACTTGGGCAGGGTCAGGAGAACAAGTGGTTCTGACTCCACAAACACGGCTGGAAAATTGTCCTGACTTGCCACAAACATCTTGTTAAAGATCGTCTCAAACAGTGGTCGCTGGCTTGGCAGCAGTCGTACTTCGCTGCACCGCAACCACAAAACCTTCGACCTCAACATGACAGTCAGCTCAGCCTACATGTAAGGCGAGTACTCGGTACTTGAGTACAGTTACTCAAGTACTGAGGTACTAGTACAAGTATTTCCATTTCCTGCACTACATTTTGGTGGCAAACATTATATTTTTCACTCAAAACATTTATTTGATGACTTTAGTTACTAGTTAGTTTGCAGAACCAATGTAGTTCATTGTTTCATTTATTTATTTTATCGGCAATTAGATTTTTTTCCTCAAAAAGCAGAAAAAATTATGAAATTGATCAAATAATCAACTAAACTCTCAACCCATAATACAGTATAGACATATATGTAATTACATGTATAATTTACTTTTACTAGTACTTTTGATACTTGCGTACACTTACAGCCAGAAAATTACTTAAGTAGATTCATTGTCAGACACTTAAAGGCTTTTAGTCACTCAAGTACAACTTAAGGGTACTTTTTACAACAATGTTGAATATGTAGAATAAAGATTTTGAATGCATGGTTTGCAGAAACATGAAATCCGAATTAGCTATAAGTGCCACAAGAACTGACACCCATGTGTTGCTGAGTCCGTATGTTGCGTAACAAGAAAAGGCTTATTATTTTGTGCCGCACACCCATTTTTCCTAAAAGGGGCAAGTTTTCTTTAGAGGTCCGGTATATTTGACCCCGTCACCTTTAGAGCGAGGCATTTCCCCCTGACTTCTTTAGAGCGTGATGGACAAGGGATGATCTCGTTATTTCATTAACTCATTAGGAGCGCTGGAATTTGCTCACATCTTCCACTTATACCCTCCCTGCCTTGGGGTGGCAAATGCAAAGGTCTGCGATAATTTCTTTAAGAAATTGAAAGAAAGAAAGGGTGAAGAAGGAGGGGGGAGAAGAGAGGAGAGAGGAGTAATTTGATTGTCTGGAGGCTCCATATGGTTCCATGGCTTTTGGGTTCACCCTGGCTGGCTGCTAGCAGACTGAGGGCCTTTCACTGTTTCAAACCGATGACAAACTTCCCTATCCTCCCTTCATCCACCTCTCAATATCCACCCCCCCCCCTTCTTCATCCACACCCTGAATCTGGTTAGGAGAATAATAGAAGGGGCAAACAATGAGGGGGCATGAAGGGGTGTTGGAGAAGAAGAAGGAGGGGGGTGTCAAGTGACCCGCAGAAAACACTATCAAACAAGACTGGAACTCTAAGGGGCTGACAATGGAGCGGCCTGCTCTTTTCTGTGCTACGCCACTGGTGGGGTAAGATAAGGGAATTCCTCAATACAGCAAAAAGGGGAAGAAAGGGGAGCACTGCTTTGAGAGATTCAGACCTCAAATCCAAACACTCCCCCCATAGATTATAGCTTGTGTGTTTTAAAGGGTGGCTTGAAATAAAGCAGCACTTTGTTGGACAAGTTAGCCTTGTTGGTGTTGATCTGCGCTGCCATTGTGAGCGGTAGTTTTTTATGCAGTTCTATGCAGATGACGGCAGATTAGGGAAAAAAAGGCCTGGACTACACACACACACACAGCCTTTTTTAAGTTCTGATACAGAGATCTATCGCAATAATTCAAAAGGTAACACAATGGCACTAACTGCTGCAGCTGTCTGAATTTATCGAGCCTTAAAACGCTATAGAATAAACAGCGGATTTAGCTGTTGGTCCCACACTCCTTATCAAACCTCTCAGTGCACTCTGTTTGACTTATGGCGCTCCGAGCCAGAACGTCTGCAGCGTTTGAAAACCAATCCTATGGTAATGTAATAGATTGACTGATCTGAAAGTCAAATAGTGGCCAAGATAGTAAAGTCAGCCTCGGGCCATGCGAAGGGAAAGTTAGGAGCTGTGGAGGAGGCTGTGTGGCAGAACATTTACATTTACACTGACGCATCAGAACAGCTTCGCCTACAGCCTGGAGGAAACGTTTTACTTCGGCCTGGCCATGCCAACTAACTGTCTAACACAGTGGATGGACGGATGGACAGACGGATGGAAGACATGCTGACTAGCTATCCGGGTACTGTTCACGTTCACAGATGGTCTTCATCTTCATGATTCGTTATACAGTCGATCAATGCACCCTATATCTAACCACACAGGAGATTTTGGGGTCACTAAATTAATCAGAGGAGTGCTTTTCTCAACTTTCACCTCAAAGTGTCTCTCAAACGTGAGGCTCAGGTAGTACAGAAGAAAAGGGAAGAAAAAAAAGACACAAGAGAGAAAAAAGATGTTGAAAGCTAAAAAGCTTTTTTCTGCAAATTCCTGCAGCACCAACTGTTTTCCATCATTTTACAGTATCTCTACTGTCGGCTATCCAAGAAGAGAAAGAAAAAGTCTTCCCACCCTATCTCCCTGCAGATACAGCCAATGATAAGCTTAATTACTATAAGATAAGAATTGCACAATTATCTCTGCAACAGCATTCAAATCCGTCCCGATGCCAGTATAACCATGTGATTTGATGTGTTATGCAGCTCTGATGGAAAACAAAACGGCATGAGGGAGAGAGAGCGAGCCAAAAAAATTGACCGTTAAGACATCGCTCTCTGAATAAAAAACCAAGCCCAATGCTTATCTCGACGTTTGGGGCAGAAGGGGCTTTACTTCGGAGCAGAGCTGCTCAAATATGCGCTATTTGCACAGCGTACAACTTCCCAGTCACTGCGGATTAGGCAAACAATACAGCTCCCCCATACTGCCCCCTCCACCAAAAAAACCTCCACCCAAATTAGTCTTTCTTTGGCCAGTTATAAAGACCTGAGTATGAATGAGGGCCTCTGTTAGTCCAGGGAAGATAACACACACTCACTCACAGTGAAGGGGAACTAACGCCGGGTATTCCAGCACTCCTCAACATCTGATTGGGAGAGAAATGATTTATCTTCCCCCTGACTGGCCGTAACTGACCCGGGCACGTTTGACACCTGTCCAAGACTTCTGTGTACACGCTTCCTTATACATGTATGTGTGGACAGAAAGGAAAAAAGCCTTCTGCTACCTACTGATTAGGTTTAGAGCTCAGAGAGTTTGGCCATTAAGCCATGACAACCTGCCAGACTTGCAACCAGACTTGCAGAAAGGCAGAGGAGTCCGAGCCAAGCCTCCACACAAACAACACGTACACAGAAGCCAAGTTACCGCTCTTCGGAGAGCAATTTCCATCACTGGGGGAAAATAGCTTGTGTTTTAACATCATGACGACACGTATGTGCACAGAGCTGTGCGCGTGCACGGCTGTTTTTCTAGTGCCCGATACATGCAGCCATCGGGTTGAGTTATGATGAAACATTTGATTTACGCTCTCCAGACTTTATCTGCCGTATGAGGTTGCAGAGAGACGCTCGGAGCAAATTCCTCACAGTCAAATAAACTGTAACGAGCCCTCCTCTAATCGCTAAGTAGACGAATAACACAGCCGGTTTGCAATATTTCATCTTGTCTGGACTGAGTCATGAAAGGATCTGTTCCAATTGCACCTGTGAGATGTCACTCAGAACAGTAAAATAAACATTTGAGCAGCTGAGGTCATGAATCACACTTATTCTGATGACCTGATCTGCACCACTGACTGCAGTTATTTCATGTTTTTGTTGATATTTTCTATGTCGAAACTAAAACAGGCGAGATGAGCGTGATAGACGACCGAGCTTATCGACCGTGCAGGCAGGTAGGAGGTTAACATGATGTGTATAAATCCCACAAGTCGGGCATCGGGGGTAAAAGAGTCCACGCTGACAGGGCAGCGGTCCGACGCCTTCACAAAATACATAGAAATGGTCGAGTGGGGAGTCCAAAAAAAAAAGTTTTTTAACAAACGTGTGCGTATGCGTGCGTGTGCATGTCTTAAAAGAGAAAGAGAGCGAGTGTAAGGTAACGCAGCGACACCAAGAATGTTTAATTAAATTCTGGAACGGGGCTCTGGGTGCTTGTGCTCTAAATGGCCCTCGAGCTGAAAGGAAGGATTAACACGGAGCACGGACAGGCCTGCAGCTACAGCACGCTCATTACTGCAGAATGGATAGATAAGTCAGAGAAAGGAGGAGACGGAGAGAGGGAGGGAGGGAGAGAGAGAGAGAGAAGAGGGAGTGGAGGGATAGTTGAAATGTAAAACAGAGAGATGGTGTGAGTTTGAGGTGTATGGGTACGGACTACAAGAGACGAGCGTGGGCGCAAATTGAGGAAATTCTCGCAGAACACTGAATAATGTTTAGCAAAAAATTTATACGTACCATTTATATCACACTCACCGGACTAAACTCATGACCATGTTGCAATGATTTTCCAAGTGTGGGCATTGCAACATACGTGTATCAAGTTGTGGTTGGTTGTGAATGGTGAGCATGCAAAGGGCCAGGCTTTACATCCGGGCTCCTGCATGTGCTTATATGTTATGCAAAGGTTAGGGAAAGGATGTGGTTTCACTTCAAAGCCGAGGACACCCCACAGCTAACGGTTAAGCATGTTCCACATAACGCAAAGACATAACCCTCTCTCTCCCCTCGTTTCCTGTCCGCTTCACCACTGTGATCGTGTATGTCCAATAAACGCAAAAATTTAAAAAATTAAAAATAGACTTCAATAAAAACATTATTTCTCGAGCTACAAGTAACTTTTCTAAAACTCAACCGCTCGAAAATATGATTTTTTTTCCCCCTTATGGTTCATTTATATTTCAGCTTTGCTGTGCTGAATAATTGACACTAGAAGGCAGTTTTCACATTTCATTGATGAATGCTCATTGAAAAATCTGAGCGGCTTGAGGGTTGGAATCACAAATAGTTTGAAGCCAATCCTGATCCAATATTCAGCATGCACAAGGGTGATGTGGAAACTTGCGCGTGGACTTTGCTTCAATCCACCGCAACAGGAAAGTCGATATTTACAAATCACTAGTCCCGGTTTACAATCTAAAGCGTCCCAGTGCACAGCAAGTTTGTACAGCAAGTTTGTGAACTTCACAAGCAAGTACAGGAGCTTATTTAACAGATTATTGCAGCTAAAAAGAGACAGGAGGAGCAGGCTCGTACGTAAGACTTCTATCAAGCATTAAATCAACTGAATGGAAATGAAAATGGCAACTACAAAGTTACAGCACGTTTCACAACACAAGCGCTACATAAAGTTAAAGTGATGAGCAGATAAGATAACTCACTATATGCAGACTGATGTCGTATGGTGAGTAAGACTCTCAGGTAAACGGACCTGTCCTCCTTTTGTGTTTTTATTAGGTTTTTATGACACCTATGTGTGTTTTTATATGAAATTTCAGCGACATCCATTTGAAGTTTTGAGTTTGTAGGTATTTAGTTAGTTTAAAGGCAGGTGGGATCATTTTGGATACAGAAAGTCAATAGTTCAGACCATATGGAACAAATATTACAGTAAAGGGAGCTCTCCTTTTGAACCAATAAGCACTATTTCTAAGAATTGAATGAGAAATGTTTTAAAATGAAAGGACACAGAAGTAATATTAAATATACAAGATTTAAGACGTAAGCGTGGAAACAAAAAGGGGACAGAAGACTGAATATTTGCCATCACTTTACAACGTAGACGTTTTTGAGAGCGGGCCCTGGCGTGGCCGGCGCTACAAGGATTAGCGCTCTTCAGCTCAGACACGCTGACAGGCTCTCTCCAGGGCGCCTGAACGACTGGGCAGAGCAGGGTGCGACCCCAAGCCAAGCCCCCTGAGCCCAGGCCATGTCCGTATTGTAGCCACAGCCAATCTAACTGCGCTCAGTGTCAACAGCTCACACACTGGATTCACAGGGGGGCAGTTTGCTCAACCTGCAGGCTCTACCCTCCGACGTCCTGTTGACCCGGCCGCTCCAGCTGGCAGGCAAATACACACAACACCACTTCATTAAGCTTCCTGAAACACTGCGTAGGAAGCGGCTTGTTTGGGAAGAGCAACACAAATAACAACACATGTACTTTCGGTCCATTCAACTACTACTACTGGGGATTTCTGTAAGGCTTCAGTCAACATGCACAAGGAACGTATGCACACACTGATAAACGCGAGTGTTACACAAATGCCATCCTTGTTAAGAGACTAATTTAGCCGTTGGAGTGTGATGGAGGTAAGTATGTGAAAGTATGTTTGAGTGAGATCAACATTCCTGTGCAGAGCAAAGTGCAATGTCAACAGGCAGGGATAATTTGATTAAGAGGCTGCTTTGCTGTTTTCTGCACTCAAGAGAGGTAAACCAGATAAAGCTCCATTCAAATTCTGCCCCTCTAATAATGGATGCAATTAAGATGGCGGGGGACATTAATGTCTGAGACAAGAAGCAAAAAAAGGGGATTTAAGGTATGTTTTAATCTATACAACATACAGAATGTAAGATAAAAGATAACACATAATTTGTCTTGTTTCTCTCATTATATGTACACACACTTCTTTAACTTTACCCACCTGTAACACCTTTTACTTCCAAATAAACATCTTCTGTATTTACATTCTGCAAAACAGGAGGTGATGTTCTTAAAAAACAAGAAACATCTTCAAGAATGTTAACAGATGGCTGCAAATTGCTGAAATCCATCTATCCATGCCCGAGAAAACGTAGGTTATTCCTCAAAAGAGATTTCAAATGCTGCATGACTCTGGACACTATACACTCGGTGTTCTTGATGTTCAATGTCCTGGACTAATGGCTCCGTTCTCTTGATCACTTACTTTAAAAGGCAGCGTCTGAACTATCACTTTAAGTTTGCCTGCTAACCAGCTAGATCCAGTCCAGAGGCAGCTGTATGGCTACCCAAGTCAACTATCTATAACAGAAGCTACACTTAGCAGCAGTTAGCAGTTACTATATACTACTTAAACTATCTACATGGAGTGAGTGGGGATACCCACCCAACCAGTCCTTATTATTTAATGCTAATAGTTTGTTCAGTGCTCCTAAAAAGCTTTTAAAAAAAGGCATCTCCTGATTTATTTTTCCACTAAAACTACTCAGTAGCTGGAAAGTCATGCAGATTGTCTTCATGTGGTTAAAAAGACTCGACCCAGCTAATGCTAACTTTAATCACCAGCCCTTTAGGCATCAAAAGGAATATCCCTTTTCATAAAGTCTGTGTATAAGTGAAATTCTTCTACCACAATGAGTGACAGAAGTAAAGCCATGAATCACTTCAAGGTCAAACTGACAAACATATATAAAAAACACGACAGGAAATTAGAGGCCGGAGCTGTTGTTGAAGTAGCAGTTTATCGCCAGACAGTTAATATTGACTCGTATTAGACGGACACGGTCAGACGGAGAGGCCTGGACGGCACGTCTCTTCCCAATCACTCCTGCTCCGTGATAGCCGCGAAGGTGAAGACCTGCCCGTGAAGCTCCTTATCTCTATTTATCTAGCTGCACATCAGCGGCATCTCAATCAAAGCTTTGATAGTTCGTCGTGTCTGAGTGTGACAGCATGAGTGAGCGGATAGATTGCCAGTGAACTTGTGGCTTGTGTTTCAAGTTCAAAGAAAAAGCCTTGAGGATAGTGCTGCATTGTCTTAACCTGCTCCGGCTCTGAAATTCATGTTTTGATAGTTGGAGGAAACAAGTTAATTTATAGCGCAAAACAGCTCCAATTCACAAATCAACAGTGTGTGTGTGTGTGTGCGCTCATCCCCATGTATGTAAGCCCTTTAAAGAGTGAGAACCCAAGAGTGTGTGTGCCTCTTGGAGTTGCCTGTGGGATTTAGATCCAAATAAGTGTGAGTGTTGGTGCATTAATGAGTAACACACAGCCCTCTTCTCCAACAATAACCCCCCTATACACACATCCATTCTCTTAAAAAAAAAAAAAAACACCCTCACACTCCACCACCACCACACACACCTCCTCCCTCTCTGCTGACATTTCAAGGCTGTGTTGGGAGCCAGAGGAGGAACTTCTTCATTTGGGATGTGAGACAATGTGGCAGGCCGGTTGGCTTTGTGCTCCTGACATCCCGCCGCGGCACAATATGGCCCCGTCAGGGATCAGTGGGAATACACAATGCCCATTACCCACGGGGCCGTGCGGAGGGCCTCAGGGGCAGGGCCGGGATGGGCCAGTTTCCAGACTACGGGGTGTCTAGGCCACACTGAAAGAGAGATAGAAGGAGGAAAGAAGATCAGAGAGGAGATAGAGAGAGAGAGAGAGAGGGGGGAGATTAAAGATAAAAAGAGCAAGGGGAAAGATGGAAAAAGAAGAGGCGAGTAGGGAGAAAGACGAGGGAAAATGGAGGGTGAAGATGGGTAAGGGTTATGAGAAAGAGTAAAGCGCAGGCGGGATAGACCAAAAAGAAGGAGGACACAAAAGAGGGGGTATTGAAAAGAGAATAAACAGGGAGCAGGTCCTCTGCCAGAGATGGGGTGCAATGAAAGCGAGAAGACGCTCTGCCTGGGGGTGCATCTCCCTGGGGATACAGAGAGAGGAGAGGGCGAGGGGGGGGTCGGTTTATCTTGGAGCTGAACTTGGTGGCTTGATCACACCCAGCATAATGGCAGCCTTGAACAAACGGACTGGGGACGAGATGCATTTTCACCTTCACTGCTGCCGCTTTGACCCCAGGGCTCTTTGAGGGGATGCAGTGGGTGGACAGGAGCACACTGGGGGTGGACATCAGGGGCCAGAGGGGCCAGAGGTGGCGAACGGGGGCCACAGAGGGGCACGACGGAGGACAGAGAGAAAGATAGAGAGGGTGGACGTGGGTCAACGAGTCAGCTGAACTTAACCATCAGTCTCCCACGAGAATCTAACCCTCTGTCACTTCTGTCCACCTTTCAGACAGAGCTAAACCAGTTAGCCGGACAAACAATCTGTGATCAAGAGTCGGGGGAATCCTACCTTTAAACGAGCAGGGAGGGTGGGAAAGTGTTGCAAATGGGATACCATGACCTCTGTGTTGAAACATTAGATTATCTCAAAGTCAACCGGCCCCCTCCCATTCAGCCGCTCACCTGTGATGTGCACCTCACTTTAATTTTCAGATGAAAGACCGCGGGGCGCGCATGATCCGAGCCGTTCCTGTAGCTCCTGACCAAACGTTTGCTCTCACCTTAGTTAGGGGTCAGTACAAGTCTGATTAAATGGGTCAGCGCTCACCTATTTTCGGCCCTTGCTGACAGGGAGATGCATTAGTAATCTGGGAGTACTTCCCTGGAAAGAAGGGGAAAAGATAAAAACTGCTGCGCCGGTGGGTTTGCATGTGCCCCGGGAAGTTTCTCCGCAAACCTCCCAATGGTACACCTTTTCCTGTGATAGAGGCTGCTCCGGCAGAAATTAAGTGAATTTCAGTTTTTTGCTGTGCTTTATACTCCTTCAGAAATATCCTGCACTCATTTGGGGCTGCGCACCAAATCCTTCGATGCCCCCCTTTCCTTTCATAGCAGCCAGCTAAAAATTGCCAGATGGCTCTCTGTCTTACCATCGCTTCCCCACATTTATTGTCTCACAGTCTGTTTTCTATGGATATACACCAGTATTTCCCCAGGTCTCTGTCTCAGACGCACATATAACGTCTTGTATGGATGCGTAACAAGCGAGGGGAGTTCGGTTCACACAGGGTCAGAAGACAGAGGCATTTATGTAGAAGTCCAGCGTGGTTTGTGGCTGCAAAAGCAGAATTCTTAAGCCAAAACATTATCGTTTCCAAACCCTTAGCAATTTGTTTTTGAAGCTTAAACTTGAACCATAAAGAAAAGAAATGTTTCGACACTTATGTGGTTTGCAGAAACCTACAATGCCGCATTTATTCTAGCGATTTGGTTGCAAAGTTGAATACAGCTCCACTGTTATGGTACAATAATGTAAAACTATTAAAAAAAAAAAAGATTAACATGGAGCTCAGTACGAAATATGTGACAGCCCACAGTATGCAACCAAAACAACAAACAGACTCTTGGTATGTGTTCCCTGGTGAAAATCTCAGTTTATCCTCCGTCTCACCCTCCTACCTACCGCTCTCTCCGCGCTATAGGCTCCACCCTGGGTGCTGCCACAGGTTTATTTAGAGCTGGGGGCATGTCCACACACTGCACAGCTTGTCTGAATGGAGACTCACAACATGTGGCGCCCTCCCCCTACCAACAACTCACCATCTGGCCCGGTCCTCTCCACGGTATGAGACCCGCGCTCGGCAACACGCTAGGGAGTACACGGAGTGCACAGATGTGTGATCGAAATATTCCCATGCTCGTGCACATATGGAGACATTGTGATGGGCGGTGGGGGGGGGGCTGTTTCTTGGAGCTAGCACTTGCAAACCCAACCCCTTTCTCCTTATTCTGTTGTTGCACATGTTCATTGTGTATAACACTTTATATTAATGTAATATGACACTTGGGTTTTGTTCAGTTCTCGGTGAGAGAAATGCAAACCGCAGCTAGATTCAGCTAAGACCTCAGAGTTGACAGACTGTCGTCCAACAAGGGCTGAATGCCCATAAGCATGTTGACCTTTAGGGGTCAGAAAATCATTGTGTCCCGTTCTTCCACTGTGTGGTCTCCGGTGTATAATTGACATTTAATGAAGGCCTCTGTTAGCGTGGGGGCCATAATGGCACTGGGTAAAAGAATAGAGAGGGGGGGGGGAGCGGGGTGAAAGAGGGGAGAAGTATGGGGGAAATGTGTTGATGATGGAAATCAGGGTAAAAAGTCACAAAAAAGTTGAGCGTTAGTTTGCGAGGAGAGGGTGTGAATGGACGTAAAAAAGAGAGAACGTTTGCTATATGCGGAGGTGGAGGATGGGGGGCACATGGGATACATCTCGCCCACAGAGGACAACAGCCTGTTGTCTGGCTGCCAGCCCCATCTGTCTACTTTCACATCACCTCCGTCGGCCACAGAGAGCGAGAGAGCCGGTGAGAGAGATGGAGAGAGAGAAAATGGACGTGTTAATGCGCCTCATGTTGACACCGTGCCCCGATGTGTCATCTTAATAGCATACCGCTGCATGAGAGGAGTTCGTGTATGACAGAGCCTCTGAACAAGATGAATCACTGTTATATAACCTGCGCCGGCGTAATTATATTCTCCTGGAGGGGCACGCCCGGGTTCAAGAGCGTTAAACACATCCCCTCTATGTGCATAATTGTCTGTCACAGTCCGCTTCTTACACATCCTCCTTAGCGACTGGATCAAAGTGGCCCCGGCGCATTCACCCAAAAGAACAGCCAAGGAGCATCCACAGGAATGAAAAGGTGTGTGCGTTCGTCTCCCTGCCAACTCATTTGCCTACCTCTTAGAAGTGAAGTTTGTGTTTCTAAGGAGTGGCTGTTTTTTTTATCTGCCACAAACCAACTGAAGTTGGCCGGGTATAAAAGTCTCCACTCTGGGGGGGGGGGGGGGGGGGAACCAGACTGAATCACAAAATGGTCCACAAAAAAGTGAGAAGTAAACAACTGTGTGGGCAGAGGTCAGCCATTGTGGTGCGTGACTTATTAATGCTGCAGTTAAAAAAAGGGGATTTATCTGAGGTCAGACGACTGCGGCCTCACAGACACAACGGAAAACAGAGATAAGAAGCGGCGGGAGAGGTTAATACAGCTCACAGAGCGGAGGGGGAATCCCAGGAAATATCCATAACAGAAAACATGATACCAGGGCCGCTGGAAGTCAGTTATAATTGGGGCTGAGAGGTCAGCCATGATGACATTACAGTAAATGGCACAGTCATGTTTTTAAAACAACTTAAAACAAGTAGTTATTCACAACAATTGGAGAAGTTGTGTACTACAGCGGACTGCAAATTTGTACAACAACATACAGCCAACAACAGGAAGGAGATGAAGGGGGAGAGGAATTCCCCAGACTCGCCTCAGAAACTGCTCTCAGCGTTGTTGAGACAGGATAAACTTTATAAACTTCCTGAAACACTGACTATGACAAGTTCTTAATTATTAGGGGCTTTTGTAAATGTTGCATACGTTTTACATTATTTCTTTTTGGCAAAAATGTGACGTGTTTATTCGCATAGTGTGCATGATACCTTAATTTAGCTCATAGCGGAGCTGGATGATGAGCAACCAACATGCTAGCTTTGTTGCTGCATTGGCAGCATCATAATCTGTTGTTAAACTCTTATCTTTATTGATTGATGTGTTGCCATATATGCTGAATAGATAACTGAGGTGGCGTACAGGTATGAATGATTTACAGCTGCGGGGAAACCAAGAGAAACTACCTTGCATTCATTACGTAGACTTTATGCGTTTGTTTGGACACTTATAGAAATACTTGAGCATGTCTTGGGATCATATTCTCACAGTGATTACAAACGTGCGGGTCTGAGGCTGAAAACACTCTGAGCGGAGAGCAAGGTGCGCACAGTATTAAAGTAGGACACACCTGAGAGCTGAGGAAGTCATTCACAAGTACAAGTCATTGAGAGTTTGTGTAACTCACACTAAAACTTAATTATAGCACAAAGCGTAGGACACAGACATAAATAAGACTCTAATGTGCATGAATATACCAGAAGCCAGAATGAGACTGAGGGTCGACGTTTGAGTACTTTTAAGCATTTATTGTATTCACATAACAGAATACAGGTCAAATTACGGTGAATTTATCTGTTATAACTTCTCTTAAGTTACTATAATAATAATAATAATAATAATAATAATAATAATAATAATAATAATAATAATAAGTATCCAATCACTAATCAGCATTTATACATCAATTATGCAGGTATTTATAGCTGGGTTGGATCTGTGCATCTAACCCCTAACTGTATTCCTCCATTTCTTAAAAATGATCCATATGAGACTTCTCTTATGCTCTTTTGTTTTGCAGGTGTCACCACATGATATTTCTTTGGTCTCAGTGTCTTGTCATCATTCTGTGACACTGTCGTTTGGGTTACAGTGTAAGCTTTTACCGAGCAACATCTCAAAGATTAATGCTTGAAAACTTTTTAACTTATTTAGTTTCCAAAGAAACCAACCTTGCAGAGTGCAAGGCAAGCAAAAAACTATCCAAACCTCCCCTTCTCCTGGGTTTTAAAAACAACTGCTGTGCTGCAGTTTCTCCCCTCAGGGAGGAGCTCAGGAAGACGCTTCTTTTCCAAACAGACTTTACTTTGCATTCATTCTCACAGCTCTGTGATCTTCTTGTATAATTACACATTACCGCTGCCTCACACTCACTTCACCATGTCACCTTTATAGCATAATTGAGTTATTTTGTAGACTCCCTCGATGCAATTCCTTCACACAAGCACTCAACTGTTACACCTGAGAAATTTTAAACCCACTATTCAGATAACTGACTCCATGAATGAGTGTTAATTTTCAGCAGAAATCTCAATCAGCCACATATCCAGTTGCCTGTCTGTCTGTTTACTTCTCCTGCACAAAGCGGTGTACTGTAGACACATGTGCATGCAAGATAACACAATGCCATGGGAATACAGGAAATGTTAATGAGCGTATTGGGACAGAACAGAGACAGAAATACACAAAGCAAAAATGGGCTGCCCGTCAAGATCAGAAGCAGAAAAGAAACTACAGGTTTTAGGCTTTTTCAGTTGGCTGATCACAGTCAAACTCGTCAAATGTCTTTAATCCGCATAAAAACACCACAACTTTACGCCCACAAGTTGGGTCTTCTTGTAAATTTGGCCAACTTCTGTGGAGAGCAGATCCATAGTCAGGTGACCTTTGTAATCATGCCAACTGTTGCTGCTGTTAGCTCAGTTAGCCGTGCAGCTATTGGTCGGGGACTGGTAGCTCAAGGTGGTATTTTGAGAAAGGACAACATGGGGCTAGCTTTAATTGATAACTCTGCTATACGATACATAGATGACTTTGACATAATGTCCAGAAAGTGAAAACCTGAAGGACCGGGATCGCAGGTTGAGAAACTAACAAATCACTGCACAAATCACAGAAAGGGTCAAAGAAAATTGGTCCCTTGGTGTCTAAAAGGTGGCGATGGGGAATAAAAACACACAGCCACCCACTGATTCTATCAAAATGATAGACGAACAAAAGGATTGGACCAAAAAACCAAAGGTGAAGTGTAAGTCACTGGACAGGGGGGAAACTAAATGTGTGGAAACCGGCCAAAAGAAAAATCACAAACAGAAAACACAGGAAGCCAACTGATGGTGTTGACTCCCTGGAGACACACAACCAACTGAGCAGGAGAACTGCAACCCCCTGATATAACCTCTGATTGACTGATTGCAGCAGCTGAGCAAGAAAACATCACAGGTGCACCCAGTAGCTCCTGACGACCTGTGGATCTCTGATCTCTGTCCAGACTCTGGATTTTAATCTAACTTTAGTTCATTGTTTAATGTTACAAACTAAAATCGCACCTTTAATGTTGTGTTGTGTTAGATTCAGACAACAAAACTACTTGATGTGGTTTAGGAAAGGTGACATAAGTTAAATATGTTACATCTTGTATGCAAAATTAGACTTTGGTGCATGTAATGAACACAATTTGAAGTGGCTGGGCTTGTTAAGACAGCTAGGAGCTGGTATTCTGAGTTTTCCACCGGGCGTTAGGTCTGATGGTTTTTTTCGTGCCCATTTAACCTGAGACCTGGGTCCTGCAGGGTCATGTCGGATACTCTGCTCTCATTTGCATCTCATCATGGCTGTCTCATTCACACACACAGGCCCATTCACACACACAGAAAGGGAGGCTTGAACCGTCTGTATACCTGTCATCATCCTTCCTCCTTTCCCGTCTCTCATCTTCACGTCTGTCTCCCATCCTGTAACCGCACACTTAAAGCAGTAAACGTTGGCAGCAGTGTGTGTGTGTGTGTGTGTGTGTGTGTGTAAGAGTTAGTGTTTGTATGCACATGCACACATGTTTAATATAAACAGACTCAGAGATATCCATCTGTCAACACAAATACCCTGTCGACACGGGGCGGCAAACAGTAAATTATACACACACTTATAATTTTTGTTAGCGTGCCCTCTGTATGGTGTGTGTGTGTGTGTGTGTGTGTGTGTGTGTGTGTGTGTGTGTGTGTGTGTGTGTGTCCTTGTTCACGCTGTCTTGGAGATTGGCATATAGGAGTTAATGGCTTGTAACTGAGTGTCTGGATTAGCAGGCCGGCAGCTATTCTCGCCATAACAAAAAAAAAAATCATTAGCTAAACTACAGTGAAGACGCTTCTTTGTTCACTCGTCCACCGTGTCCCTGCATAAAGTTGGAGATTTAAAAAAACAGACACATTTTTGCGGCTGTAGTTGTTGTCATTGTTCTTCACTTACACACAAACACACACACACATCACAGGAAACAAAGTTTGGGCTGTGCGGTTGCCTGTCACTAGCTATCAGGTGTTCACACATGTGGAGATGGAGGGGAGAGCCGTGTGCATACCTGGCTCCTCTCCCCTGCAGGTGAGCTGTCAATCACAGCATGTCACGGCTCACAGAGGCTGCCCTCACCACTGTCGAGTAAACCAGGGATTAGCGCTCACACAGCGCTGATAATCTCACTCACTCTAATGACATTTAACCGCAGTCAGTAGACGTCTAAACAATTAGATTTGGTCGGCATTAATTATTTTGTAATCACTTTATATTTTATGCCAAGCTAATTTAAGAAATTGAAGCCATATTAGGCTTAAATCAGCCGTTGTGGATGGATCATCTACCATCCACTGTCTGCTAAAGTGAAGTTGTGTCTACCATCAGTTTTGCATTTTCAGTTAGAGTTCACACATGGCCCTGAGCCAGCCACAGCCAGAGAAAGTTAAAAGGTCAGAGATGTAAAGAAGACGATACTGTTATCTGTCATATTTCCGCACTGATGCATACCTCACCTTGAGAAATGTTTGGTGGGAAAATAGAGGAGCAACTGCCCGAAGGGTCACTTAATTTCCCTGTAACTGCCTTCTAGTCTTCTCCTCGCTCATCTCACCTTTCTTAGTCCACTCCGGCTGCCTTCATCCTCCATGAAGAGTCATTAATTCAGGGGAACTTACACCAGGCACTTGGCATTTCAGAACGCAGGACAGCAATCATGAATATAAATTCGGCGCAGGAGAGAACTTCTGGTTTTCCTCTCTGTTACTAAGTTAATATTGCATCTCGGATATTTTAATACAGATCTTACAGTTTGTGTTTTTGCAATGCAAATTTATGCTACGAAACCTTTTGGACTAAGTGCTGCTTCCCAAAGGATATGACTTAAATGTCATTGTCACCAATTTAATATGCTAAAATAATAACAAAACCTGCTCACAAAACACGGTTTGCATCAAGACATTAAAAACCTCATCTTCTAGTTTTTTTCTCTTTTCTGATCCTGCTCCGTATCCTGTTCTCTTTCTTCTCTGGCACACACACACATGAGCAGAGGAACCTGCAGGCTAAGTTTCTTGATGCTATAAACGTGTGTGTGTGTGTGTGTGTGTGTGTGTGTGTGTGTGTGTGTGTGTTGTGTGTGCGTTTGTCTAATGCTTGACAGGTAGAGGGAGAGAGAGCAGGTCCTTACCTCTTATCAGACTTGGCATCTTCTCGTAAGCCTTAAATAAAAGGGCATATACAAAGGCAAACACATGATAATCTACTGTATATTCATACTATATTGTATTTATATACAATCATGTGTATATGTGCATGTATACTGTCGGTATCAGTATGAAATAAATCATGTGTGAGCAGATAGAAAGAAAAAAAGAGAAATAAATAATAGTGCATAGTAAATAAAGTGATAATTAAAGATTTTTTTAGAATGCAAAACATATATATATATATATGCAAGAATACATGCATGTACATCTGCACTTCCTCCAGTCCGTGAACAGGGTGGGGGTACCCAGCAGCGTCAGGGACAGCCAGCAGCCATTTCTCGTGCTTGACGGAGCTGTCAGAATGCATCGGCTCGCCCCCCCGTCTCTCAGGAGCGCAGGGCATGCATTCCTCCATCAGAGAATGGAAGGATGAGACCTGGGAGGTGTCTTCATCCATAAGGACAGACGGAGCCGCACAGAGAAAGGTACGGCAGACTTGTAAACATACAGAATCTGACAGTGGCGAGCCGGCCGAGCGGGAACGCGGCGCGAGGACCCTGTGAGCCATCGCTCGCGTTAGTCACGCAGAGGCACATCAGTATCGGACACTGGGGCAGAACCCCTTGTTTTTAACTTTACAGATCAGATGTGACCAGACTGAAGTGCTGGAAGTTCTTCTTTTAAACAAAAAATGACAGTAAAAATAGAGTTCATGCCTCATGTTCTTCCCTCGACTTTCTGCTGACACTGACACACACATGCTCAGAAAAGTCAAATCCGTCCTTGCTCCGGGCTACTTTCATTCTCTACCTTGTGCCGAGACGTGAGCAGACCTGCCTGTCACATCCTGAGCCAAATTACTGCAGCAGAATGCCCTTAACCGCCAACTGACATCTCCGTATGTGTTTGCGTCTACGTGAATGCACAGTGTTTGTCTTGTGTTGAGCGGCTACGGCGAGACTAAACCAGGCACGGTGTGTTTTATAAATACAAACCGCCAGCGTTTTACGGCTTTCAGTCCCAACTCAGCTTCTAATACATTATACAACTGCAAGTGAACCTATTTTCCAAAGGGCCAAGTTCATAAATCATGCCTCACAACTATCATAATACATTCCTTGAGGTTCAATCCTTTCCCATATCTAGTTGTGACATATAAAACTCATAACTCAAACTGATGACTGTGAATACTTTTGATTAAGTGCCAACTGCAGAAATTTGAGAAGCCGATGCCGCAACGGTTAGATGAATTATAGCGAGTCGAGGAGAACTGTTCCTTTAACTGGAAATGTAAAGTCGTAATCTCATTTAGTCACCAGGCTGGCGTTGTCATCGTTTGGCGTGTCACAACAGCAACACACCGGCGTCTGACTACTTCTTCTTCTTCTTCATGCTTGGTATAAAAAAAATAAACACTGGCAGGGTCCGCCTTTTTACAGCTCCAGTGTTGTGTGTGTGTGTGTGCGTGTTTGGAAGCTTCACACACGCAGGGATGGAGCGGTTGGCCTACGCTTTGATTGTCCGCTGCCAACGCCTTGTCTGTTTGTTTACTGTACAGCGAGATAAGCGAAACCCAAAACACAGCAAACGCTCAGCATGCTCCAACGCTCATCCTTTTTCGCTGGAATGCCACTCGGCTTCTCCGAAAGGCAATCAATTCTCTCACAGGGAAAAGCAGGAGGAGGAGGAGGGGGGCGAGTCGTAAATTTTAGACAGCACAAGGATGTTTGATATATATTTTATCGAGGTGATGTCACTGAATCCCCCCTCGGGTAGATCTTGACTGGATGAGTGGTGAACATCAAATTGAAAAGTCTAGATGTGGAGTGCATTATTTTATATTTCTGACATATGTGACATTATTATTAGAAACTTTGTATCTGTGGCTGGAATCTAAAATAAAGTTCAGAGAGGTTGAATAGCTCTTGAGCAAACAGCAGGTGTTTTGCCAAAAGATCCACCTGAGAGACCCTGTGGACTGAAGAGGTTCAGTCATTTTTTGATCGAAAACATACAAATTACTGAGCTTTATTAATGTGCTGGCAGGTGGAACAGAGCCAGTCTAACCGTTGCCTCCCTTTTCCAGTCTTTGTATGAAGCTAAGCTAACAGCTGTTGGCTGTAGCCTTCTATTTACTGGACCGATATTAGAGCGGTTTCAATCTTCTCATCCAACTTTTCACCAGAAACCAAATAAATGTATTTGCCTTCACTTTTGCTGAATGAACTGTGTAAGCTGTGAGGCTAATTAGCTTGGTAACCGACAGTTAGCTAGTGGCTACTTCAAGTTGTCCGCAGCATCTGGTAATGTTAGCAGCAAACAATGCAACAGAGTAGACATACGCTTCTGTACTTTAATGTTTGTACTTGGAGAGCTAATATTTTCTGAGGTGTACAAAGTGTAAAAACTTTGAGAAACACTGCCTTAAGATAATAAAACTTTTATTCACATTAGTGGCTATGATGATCATAATAACAGCTTTCGTTCCAACACAAACAGACTCACAGCCACAACAATATGCATACAAATCCTCTCACATACACACACATACACATGCATGCATGGGCACATACTAATGCACAGCCCAATCCTGTATCTTTTTTTTTTTTTTTCTTTCCTTGATCAGCCCTTTTTAATTGTGCATTCCTGCATCTCGCCTGGTGTATTTACAGAAAGCGTAACAAGGCCATTGGAGCCAATTATACAAAGAACGGTCTCCAAACCCATCGTCCAGGCGGAGGAATCACAGAAATATTTATCCTGTTTAAAAGTTTAGGAAGGAGAGAAAGGGCCTTGGCACTAAACCCTTTAGTGAGGCAAGGGGAATGAAAACCTCCAGTGTAAAAGGACCTATTAGTCTCAGGACATGGGCATTAGCATGATAGTAGACTTATCCTCGGGGCTGAAGGAGAGGGACGCTGTCTCTACGCTTTCAGCTCGCGGGAGAAGGGGGAGACTCCTATACATACACACACACACACACAGACACACACACAAGCGCTCTGATAGGCAGGGAAATGCAAAGTGGGGCCCTATACAGAGCATGAGGCACACCAGCGACCCAGTAAATAAGGAGGAGGAGGAGGCGGGGAGGAGAGAGGGCGGGTCGGGGAGTGAAGGAGGGCGATGAAGAGAGAGGAGAATTAAACTCGCTCACAACAGAGCAAGAAGAGGAGAACCATTAAAAGATGTGAGGAGCAATTTGTAAAACTGCAAGTGACAACAAAGCGTTGCAAGCATGAAAAAAGGGAGTTTATACCTTTTTTTTCTATGTAAAAGTCAATAAAGCTGCAAAATGTTCTCCTCTGCTGTAGTTCAGTATGATGAGTAAACAGGTAAACTGTATCGTAATTAAAATGAAGAAGAGTTTTTGCTTTTTTTACTGTGCGTGGTGAAGGAAGACAGCGATGAAGGATGCTTAAGCAGATGACAGGAGGAGATTGAAAAGGATGGGAGGGGTGAACCTGTGCAGAACAAGCTGACCGACACTTCACGCCGAGTTTGGACTGAAAGAGTCGGCACAGGAAACACACACACACACGCACACACACACAAACAAACACCCAGTGTACTTTCAAAAAACACAAACACACGCACAATCATGTGTGGTCATTTAAAAATGCAAATGTGCGTGCGTGCGTGGGTGGCAGATGAAGGGAGCAGCCTCAGCCTGGGGGTCACAGAGGGCAGTTATGTACAAAGCGTGTGTTGATATAGTGTAAAGATGGAGGACACACAAGCAACTCATGCAGGGAGAGGGCAACAAGTGGAGAGAATGAACCTCATTGTATGCCCGTTAGGGAGATGCCGAGCATTGGAGGGGTGGTGGTGGTGGTGGTTGTGTAGGGGGTGTCTCAAACTAAACAACAAAACTGAAAGTGCGTCCTGGCATTGAACTGTGAGCTGACAGAACAATCAGCGGGCAGCGGAAGGAGGGAGGGGAAGTTACGCAGAGGAGACAACTCCAGCGAGTCCCTGAAAAAAATGATAAATGGGCTGTTTAATGTCAGCATTTGTAGTTTTGAGACGTGGCAAGACGTTGAGGGATTAGGTTGTAAGAGTCAATATTAGTGTTGGTGGCGTAAGGAAAGCCCTGTCTGGTTACACAGAGCGGGGCATAAAGCGTTTTTCCAGCTGATGTCAATGTTTGAACAATGATTCTAATCATTTGCACAGAGATGAGGTCTGCCTCGGTTTATCTAATAGATCAGGAGCCGGTGCGGGGCTGATAGAAAGACCTGCATAGAAAGAGGAGGCAGGATGGTTTTCTGAATGGAGCTGAGGGGGGAGAAAGTGTTGAACACATATGGCTGCTAATAGCAGGAGATAAATTGCAGTTATTTAGCTGAAGCTTTTTGTAGTTACTCTTCTCACAAAGTGACAATAAATATGAGCAGTGCAATGATGAGCAATGTTTTTTTTATTTAAAGCATTTTCAATACATTATATAAACGCTCAGTACATCATTTGAGCGTCTCTGCCCACACTCACCAACTCTTAGAGTACTCAGGAGTACAGTCTGACCTCCACATACGCAGATTTTTTTTTTTTGCCACCACCATACCTTGTAAAACATCCTGGGTTTCATATATGTTTGCCATTGTCAACACACTCATGACACCTACGACAGCAACTAGAGGATTAGGCTCCCCGTCTTTCTTAAAGGCCTGAGAGAAACACAGAAACACATTTTTCCAGTAATTATACAGTTTTCGACATGTCTAAAATGAATTTTGTCAGTGTTAGTATTAATGTTAAAAGCCCCCAACCACTGCCTGTATAAAACGTGGACGGAGATTCATTCTAATGGCCAGCAGGGGGCGACTCCACTGGTTTCAAACAGAAGTCCAGTTGTATGTAAGCTTATGAGAAAATGACGCTATTCCTCACTTGATTTATAACCTTAGTGAAAAGTTTCCTAAAGAGTTTATGCATCATCATCATCATCATGCACGTTTAGACAATCTCTACCTAAAGACATTCAAGGTGTTGCACTGTACGCTTAACTTCAACATTTAACCTGTTTCTGCTGCCTCCAACGAGTAAAAATGATAACTGTTCTGTGAGCAAAGAAATAAACTATAACTACAAAACTATTTCCAAGTAAATCATCAGCTCTTAAAGATGTCGGTTTAAAAACTGGGGTAACATGCAGCCTCAGATTGCTCGTATTAACATTTCTGCCACACCATTCCTTCTATTTTGAGCCACAACCCAATTAAAAAGATATTGTGCTGAGCGGACGTTGCAGTAGGTGGTCTGCAGAAAAACTCTATTAATTGGAAAAACTATGGGTGTTTTTTTAGATGTAGTCAGTAGCCGCAGCGACAGATTTACCCCCTGCAGAGTCCAAATCTGGAACACCAACAAGTCTGAGTCTCAGCAACTGATCACTGTTTAAAAAGCACAGATACTTCTAGCGGCCACGCTGCTGTGATATGCAACTTCCAGTCTCATTTTCTTCGAGGTGGTACAGCCATGATTTATAAGTCTAAGTGTGATGTTTGTGTCATGATGGCTGTCAATAACTGCCACTTTAAACATAACAATTTCATAATTTATAGATATTTCTGTAAACAGTGATTGATGACTTTATTTGGATATAAATTATAACCAGTCAGATGATGTGGACAACCATGAGGTCACTGGGTCATTTGCCCACCCATGCAGGTGTCTCCATTCATTCTTGCTGAGCTGAGCTGAAGTTCACGATCAGATAAGAATGATAAGGATGACACTACTGTGCTACCAGGAGGATCAGAGACGTGTCAGCAGACGCGTTCACTTGTTGTACTTCTAACAGCACAGGTGTTAATAATAACATTAACAATAGTGTCCCAGTAAGCTGTGACAGCATGCACAATACCAGGACCCTCGAGCTGAATTCAGCCATCAGTAATTTTATTATTTACACCTGGGATTTTCTTTCTGTGACGTATTTAAGTGTCCTCTGTGAAAAAGACATACTAGTTCAGACTTTACATGTCCACCTGGTCCAGAGAGGCTAATTAGGCTATCTAATGAAGTATTGACCGATATGTATTGAGCTTTCACACCTGTGTATGCTTGCACAGGGTTTTTTTTGCAAGTTACATTAGGATTGACCACTTCAAGGGGATCAAATCGATCCGTACAATTTTACATTTAGTATGATGATACCTCATAATTTATGGTTGTGTGTTCCCTAAATGTCAGCCATGATTAATTCTCCTTGTTCACTCACTGAACTTTCACAGTCCAGCTTTAAATTAAAGACTGCGTCCTGAGGATTAAGCCAAAGGGCTCTCGTAAAAAAAGAAAAAAAGTGATATCAAACAAAACACGTGTAACAACATGTACGGTAAATCCCTCATTTGTAAAACGGGCCTTTCTTTGTTTTCCAGGGGGGGATTTCTCATCTCGTGTTTCAACAGTTTGTTTTGATCCTCTGATTTACGTGTCTCTCTAGTTCAACGTGGAGGTTGTTACTGCGTATTCAAAACGACCCCACACCGACTGATAGTGCAGTGCCGGCTACAGTATGTCAGGTAAATGAGGCTCATCAGATGCGCCAGATAACATGCAAAATTTAAACCACACATTTCACGGAAATTTCATCAGTTATCACGTGTGGATCACATTCCTGTGCAGCAGAACAACTGCTCTACAAGTGTTTGTACACACACCTACACTCGAACTGGAGCCCGTTATATGTGGGGTTTCTGTGTGTATGCGTGAGTGTGTGTGTGTGTGTTTGGGTGTATGCGTGGTGTGTGTAGAGGTATCCCTATAAGACAGGGGGAATATGCTTGGCCCGCCTACAGCTGTGATGAATGGGTCTGAGGCTTTGTACCACAATGCCCCTCACTTCATTACTGTCACATGGAACAGATGGTGCCTTTCACCGTAGCATCACATGTACACACACACACACACACACACACACTCGCACTTTCTTGCCGGGGATGCCGTCGTTCTGTGATGTGCACTCACACACCCTCGCGGGGGGACGAGGAGGCTTAATGAATTCAACACCACATGCAGCCTCTGCGCTCAGCTGAGGCATTAATTTACAGATCTGAAGAGCAACCAAACAAAAAATTAGATCATGAGTATGAAATGTTAAACAAACCAAAGAGAGGGTAATTGACGAGGCAGGGGATAAACAAAGAGCTGTGTTCCGTCGTCCAAAACGGAAAATTGTTTTGGTACTTGGGAATCTTGATTTGCCAGCACAGCGCACACAAAATCCCAAGATGCTCGAGGAAAAACAATAATCTGTTTGTGTGTGTGTGTTTGTGTATTGAGGCCTCGGGGACAGCAGGTTTCACTCTCGTCTTCTCGCCGTGTACCTCAACTGGTGTTCAGCATATGACAAACAGACAAAGAGCAAAGTTTGAGCAAGTGCTTTTCTTTATTATGCATGCAAACACATTTACCTCATCAAACAGACAAAGAGATATGCCAAGAATCACAATAAATATTGAACCAGTTTTCACAGTAAAAGAGCATCAGATGCGCATTGATCAGCGGAGAATAAAATAATCTCACCTACCTACATGCCCACTTGTCTTTCTCCTCTTCTTCCTTATTCAAGGCCCCCAAAGTCCTGAACCCCGCGGGTGTGTGTCACATTTGTGATGGGCCACTGCTTGAACAACTTTCTGCTCCCTCAAGCCTCAAACCAAATTTCCCCCCACGAACCTCCCTATCTCTTCCTTTTTCCACATGGGTCACAAATTAACAAGTGCCCGCTCGCTCAGCCGCACAGGAGCATCCCCGGAGCGCACAAATGTGGAGGGTAAATGGAGCACGAGCCGAGGGGGGAGGCTGAGCTGTGGGGTGGAGAGGTGTGATGAAGCAGGGTGGATGTTGGTGGGGTCACCTCTGGAGAGATGGTTGGCATGGCGATGATGGATTACAGTAAGTCCTATTAACAAGGAGCATTTTTAAATTCTTCTGTGCAGAGCAGGCATCTTACCTTTCTCTGCTTCTCTTAACTTAACTTGCAAATCTCATTTAAAAGATATAATACATTGAATTTCTGTCTTCAAATGTCTTTTTTTTTTTGTGGTGCACTTACAATTACTCAAATGTTTCCAACAATTTTCAAACCCAGAGTAATCTAAAATCGAAGTTAAGTCAAGGTAACCGTGTGTTTCATTTGGTTGCCTGCGTCCTGGATAGGGAAATCGGCATTACCATGGCAAACACTTTAAAACACTACCTTGTCGGTGTATTCACCACCGCTGTACATTAGCCGTGAGCTAACGCTAGCGAGCAACGGCGCACGCCAATTTAGCACTCACCGGAGCCTCCAGTTCTTTCATGTCTTTTCCCTTCTCCTCTCTTTAACGTTGAATTCACGAACATTTCCCTTCCAGCTCCAGTCGGCAGTCAACATTACAGTGCATAAACACCCATCGATGGAGGACACCTCCGCTGATTGTTGCTGCAGTCTGATTGATAAACGGGGGTGAAGATAAATGCACTTTTTAATCCCATCCTGCCTTGCAAAACCACTTTGTTCCTCAAGAGGCAACAGTCCCATAGCTCCCTGTAGTTTCAGCTGGAAGATGTACTGTAAGTAAATACTTTATTCACTGAGTTAGATCTGATAATATTCTGGCTCTACAGCGTGTTTTTGCCTGCTGCTGATGCCCGACTCCCTCCTGCTCCTCTCACACTTTACCTCTCCTGACCTCCATCGCTCTTGGAGGCTGTGCAGGGCTAATAGGGACAATAGCGACAGGCTACCTGAGCTAAATAGCTAAACTAGCCAAAGATAGCTATAAAGAGTAGTTAGCAGCAGTTGGCGGTTGATCTGATGACATGCTGCCTCCTGTTTGGAGCCACCCTCAACAGGTGCTTTCAAACTTCTTCTACACTATCATCATCATCATTGTCTTTTATTTTACTTGTGCGTCATCATTTTCTCCTCATCTCTCCTTCTCCCTCTGTTCCTTGCTTCAGACGTTGTCTCACCTGTCCCGCAAAGATGGAAAAAAAGTGAAAAGGGCTTTTATGGCAAACACTGAGGAGCAAAGTTCACGGGGCGACACACTCTGCTTTCAAGTTACACCTGCCAAGAAGTAGGTGCCGTAAACACTATCTCTAACTTGGTACACACATGTTTTAGCTCCACTATCTAACTGAAAATCAGAGCCGCTGATACAGGGGCCGAGACCACACGCCTCACAGTGCCCCGTCCTGGCTCTATCTCTAGATGGAGCGAGTCCAAACTACACGGTGCCTGTATTATCTTATTGGTTTAACATTAAGCAAACTGTGGCAGCACACCAGACCACCAGCTATTGGTTCCTCTTTGCTTTATCATGTTCCTATTTGCTTTTCTTTCCTTCTGCTATCTTGAAGGGAGCCATTAAAGATGCATCTTTCCTCTTTACGAGCGAACCAAGACAGAGTGAGTGTGTGTGTCTGTGTGTGTCCATGTGTGTTTAGGTACTTTTTACTTAAATGGGGTCAGGAGGAATGGAAGAGAAGGAGAAAATCAGGGTTAATAATCAGAATAATTGTCTTTTTTCATGTCATGTTTGCCCCATTGAACTAAAACGAAGAACAGACAAAGACGTTTTGAGTAAAATTAGAAAACAACTCGTAAAAACTATAAAAGATATGACATATTACCTCTGATTTTAGAGAGTATATACTGTCTCCTTATTTTATAACAGGGAACAACATGTGCATATGTTAACACACCAGTGTACCACAGTATCCAAACAATGGATGAATAGATGGACTTTTTTTTGGACTATTAGTGGAGTAACTGGTCCCAGTGGGCAGCAGATGCAGGACAACCTCCCCACCGTGTAACAATAGCTCCCGGTCCATGCTGTCCATCCATCTGTATTTGTCCAATACAGTAAAGAATCCCTGCAGGAAAACCAACTGGCATTCTTCTGTTGTCCATTGTGATGAAACTATCACAGGAATGGATCACTCGGAAGACAATCCAACCTAATTCTCTGATCCCAAACCAAAAAGAAGGCCAGGAATGGACTTTGATTGATCAGGGAACAAATGGACCATACTCTCCCTGCCTGCAGACTAGCATCTGAATGGCTAACTTAAGTTAATTTTCCGCGGCCTGTGGCTTCATCCCTGTCAAAGTCTGATGGAGTGGCTGGCTTCAGTAGGTGGCTCGTAATGACTGGGGGGGGGGGGGGGTTCATACATACATGCTACTACTGCTGCTGCTGCTGCTGTAGGTCTGCGCTGCTGTCTCTGAGGTGAGTGAATGTGGACCCCCCAGTAGAGGTGAAAGCACGTTACACATTCCTTCGTCTATAAGGAGATTACTTATCACTGCACTGACACCGGATGCCTCTTGGTCAAACAGACACACACACACTCGGATCAACCCCTGGAGTAGCACAGTTCCCTTTAACCCGATGAATTATTTCTATTCACTGGTCCGGTCCAGGCAGATAGAGACTGAACGCACCATCTGAACATTTAGTTCTTATATGTCTCATATATGTCACATGATCGTAGCTGAGTGATGTATAGCTTCTGAGGTTGAACGTGTCACAGCCTGACAAACTGTGCTGTATGTGCTTCTAGGTACTCTGAGGCATCAACTCTCTCAACTCAACCAGTTTTATGAACTAAGCAGCCTGAAAATAGACTGGAGATTCAAAATATTGTATTGCATAATTATTTGATATTGTATATTAAATAATTACAGGGGACTTACAGGTGACAGGTTAAGCTCATATGTCATTTCACAATAACTATGTGAAATTGCTTGTGGCACGTTCACTTGGTTATAAGAAAAAATCTAACGTTTTCTTCAAGATTGTCATTTAAAATGTGAAATTGTCTTTCAGTAAGCTACATAAATCTTCTCGGTGTCCCTCAATAACAACAAAAAATACCTTTACAGTAGCCGATATGCTAACTAAGTACCATGTTAGTGAGCCTCTGCAAGCATATCCCTTTTGTGAGAGCCACAAATTCTGGGTTGATATTTTTTTTTACAGAAAACACAAGTTACAGGCCTTTGGTCATCTCCCTGATGCTGAAAACATTAACAACCATGAACCATAGAAGATTTGCTGGTTTTCAGGACTGCTCACAGTAAGTTCAAAGTTAGGCTACCTAGCAATAAGCTAAACCAACAAGACTCCATTGTAGTGAAGATCTGTTTTTTTTCATAACAATAACAAGTGTTAACCTGATTTGACAAGGTCAAGACAGTTAGCATCAGACCCAGGAGGCTACACTGAGGATGTTACCAGCAGCAGCCGCTGTTTTTCTTGAGCAGTCAAACCCACTGCAGCATGTGTGTTTCTGAGGGAACGTTTTTGAACTGAAAAGGTTCCTCTATAGCTGCAATGGTGAGGAACCTCAAGAGGGTCCTCAAGGCCTCATATATTATTTTTGTTTGTTGCATTTAGCTGCTTTTTCATTAAATTTAGAGTTAACACGTTTGAACACTTTGCCCCAGCAACCATGAATCCAGAGCACGAGATGTAAACACAACGTTAGACACACTGACAGCTTCAACATCATTAGGTGACAACAGGTAGGAATTTGAAAACACCAGCTATGGGCCACAAAAACACAGATGGCAGTTTGTCAAGGAGCTTCAATATTTTGGTACTGACCAAACAGGAACCAGAATCAGTTATGTTTTGGTCCTAGATACTCATCCCTACTTACTGATACACTTCAACATCTGTTTTAATATCGACGTGAATATTTACTTTATAATGACCTTTACAACGAGTTACCTTCATGTGTAATATCAAGCTACTTACGTGCATCTCAATACTAGAATAGGACAATTGTATTGTTTTATTGTGGAGGCTGATTTGAACAGGTTATCTCGTGCATCAACCACAGGCTGGCGTGCTCTCGGTAATACCCCCAGGCTGGACTCTGCCCAGGGAAGAGGGGTGGATGGAGGGATGAGAGGAAGGAAGAGTTTCATCCTTTATTGCCCATAAAGACCCAGGAGTGGAGTCGCTCGTGTGCAGTAAAAAGCGCTCGACACCTGCCGGAATGTTGACTCAAAATCTTTATCACCAATATCTAATCGCTCGCCTTCTCCCCCTGATAAATGGGCTCACGTCGGAATTTTCCCCCTCTAACTAAAAGACGTGCTGAACGCAGGTGTGTGTTTGACAGATAGAGAGGATATGTGAGGACCTGTGCATTTATTTCACTCATGGTTGACGTGGTTAATGCTTAAACAGGTGTAGGTGTGTGTGTACTGATGCCTCTGTGTTTACCTGTGGATCTTCTATACCTGAGGAGGCCATGAACCTGGACGGGGCATAAAGAGGAGAGAGAGAGAGAGAGAGAATGGGGTTGTTATCTAACCAACTGTGATTAATGGTGAACAAGAGCAGACCTGCTGCCACACGCCACGTTGAAATAACCTGAAAAAAAACACTTGTGCACAAAAATTCAAAGAGAAATAGGCTGTTTATGCTCATTATGAGGTTGGATAATTAAATTGAATGAATGTGGTGAGTCACTGCTTCCTTTTTCCTTTCTGTCTTTCTTTCGTTCTTTGTAGAAATGCCTCTGACATTCCTCTCAATGACTCAAAAGCACAAATGAAAATCGAGTGATGTTCAAAGACGGACGCAAGTCGACGTTTTTTCTTTAGATCAGTGACAATGATAGGTCTGTTCGGGCGCTCCGTGTGATGTGAGATGCTGAGATCTTACGCACTTCAAAGTGTCAGGATTACACTCTTTGCTTGTGTTAATCCCAAGAGTCATATGACAAGAGCTGCCTGTCCTGTTCGCATGGGACGGCTCGGGCCAAAAACTGTTGCCGCCGGCGACAAAAAATGGGGGGAGAGAAAGCCAAGCGCTCTCTGTCTGAGTCTAAATATTGACTCTGAGGTCCGTCACTGCGTCCAGGTTTGCTCGACTGCTACTCACACAAGAACGAGGTGATTCAAGATAAAAGCTCTAAAACTAAAGCTCATTGTTCACACGCTGATGAAAGCTCGGTGTGTCTGAAGCGTGTTGTCGTAAGACCAAAACATCACCCAGGAAGTCGTCACAGACGTGCACCTCCATGCGTGTGCAGGTACGGACTCTAGATTGGTCAGGTTTGAGGAGTGACAGTAATTGTGATGCGTTATGTCGGTACCACAGGGTCACGGCAGCACGGTGAGGTTCAAGGACTTCAGGATAGCCTAAAGGTCTAGTGTGTGCGTGTGTGTGTGACTGTGTGTGTGTGTGTGTGTGTGTGTGTGTCTGTGTGTAGAAAGCAACACTGTCAGTAGAACTAAAGTCTCGCCACACCCAGAGGTGCATGTTATAATAGTCCAAATACAATGTGAACAGACTCTCTCATGCACACTCACACACACAGATACACACACACACACACACACACACACACAGACAGACAAACACACACATGGATGCACACATAGTGACGAGCGCCGTCTGAAAATGTAAACTGCAAAGTACTCATGCTCTGTTTTTGAAGCTCGTCCACTTTATGCTTCTTTCTTTTACTTCACCAGATTTAAGAGGAACATTTTTAACTTTTACTGAGTTATATTTATTAGACAGCTATATTAAGTAGTTACGTCATAATAAACATATGATGACCACATAAAATGCAATGTAGTGTCATAGATCAAACTGACCCAGTACTTTAAAATGTGAAATCTCTAACTACATCAGTAAAATGGTACTAAATGCATCAGTAATAATCCAATACTTATTTGCAAATAATACTTAAAGCAACAAGGAACTTCCGATTTTGTTGATTCTGGCGGCCCCTGTGGACAAAAGCGCTATGAGCATCACCGCCTAAAAATCTTGAGCTGGCTAGCGTGTACATTTGTTTTAGAAGCGAGTGAAAGAAAGACACAAGTTATTTTCAATACTGTTTTTCTTTTTGAAACACCGCTAAGAAGGCAAGAAAACTACAACTAAGATTACTTGGTTAGGTTAAAGAAAACATTGTGGTTTTGGTTAAAATCATTACGTTACTTCTGTAACTTCTGTCTGTCTGTACCTACGTACCGTTATGTTACGCTACGTTACGTTACCGTCCACCTCCAACCTCCTCCCTACATGGACTTTTTACTCTTTTAACTACTTCCCTTTATTTCCTTGTAGTACATTGAAGTAAGATTTTGAGTGCAAAACTCACTTGTACTGAAGTGGTTTTGTATATACTATAAGTAAAAAAATCACTGTCATGTTCACAGACAGATGTTACTTATCTGTACACACTAATGATGACCTCTAGCCCACTCAATCATTAGTTTTATGACAGGCCTGCCTAAAAACAAATCACTCTCTCTCATAGTCGCAGCTTTACAACATTAGAAGGAGACCTCTCTTAACGTGGCCCCTCTGCCTCACTGTACCACAATGTGTTTGCTTGCTTATCTGAAACTCGTACAACAAAAGACGATCTACAAGTGAAAGTGAAGCCAAATGTCTAAACTACGACTACGAGTGCAGGTGAGTACACACACACACACACACACACACACACATCTTAAAATGGTCAGCAGATAGGAGCTGTCACTGAACAATAGAAGCAGGGCTGTGAGGCCCGGCCAGCGCTGCATCTGCAGGGGGACACAGACACATACTGATAGTGGATGACCTGATAAAAAGAGGAGGAGGACCTCCTACCAACAGGGCCACACAGGATCAGCCACATTTTATTAATGTATCTGACCCCTGGTCGGTTTGTGTTTGCTTGTTTGTTTGTTTGTTTGTTGTGAGGGGGGGGGTAAGACATCTAAATACCACTGGTAGCTGTGAACTGGCACGCTGCTCTCTGTTACAACTTCGCCTGGATTTATTTATTTGACATACTGGGCACATACATTGTTCAGTCCCCTGGCATCAGTGAATAAGGCTGAAATGGGATTACACAGTGACTTGTCTTCATCTCCGTCCTCCACCCTTTTTTTGTGTGTGTGTCTATTTTGAGTCCTGCTCTGGACCCGGCCCTTCTCTCAGGTCTATAAAGCCACGCTGATGAGCCTGACTGGCCCGAGCTCTTAGGGCCAGTAATAATCTCTCTTTAGGAGGCTGAGAGGGTGAAGTGAGCCATAAGAACCCTCTCTGTCAGCTTTAACCAGCCAACAGAAAGAAAAAGTCATAATTATAGTACTCTCTCTGGCTGGATTTAAATAAAGACTCCTGGCTGGGCCCCTATAGACACACTTTCACGCTCACACACACACACACACACACACACACATACATACATACACACACACACACGCACTTCAATAAAGAGGCACTAATCAATCAGGGGTTCCCCTGCCACGGCTTCATCTGAGCCCCTGTCTGAAAGAAGGACTGACAGCCCTCAACCTCCCAGCATTGTCAGACGAGACTGATTAGGCTTCTGACCGGCTACCTCAGCCACCAGCTAGAAAAGCACGGAGGTTAAAGGGTCTCCATTTGAAATCGACGAGCGCTGAAAAGTTCTGGACACCTGCTTTTTAAAGTGATGCTTGTCTCCGCGGCTCTATCCTCCTTTTTTGTTATTTGCAATTTGAGGGCAGCACAGGGGGAGAGGGAGAGAGTTGTTTGAGAGAGTAAAAAAAAAAAAAAGAAGGGGTGAGTGGGGTACTGTGTGTGCATGTGTGTGTGTGTTTGTGTTTGTGTGTGTGTGTGTGTGTGTGTGTGTGTGTGTGTGGCTTAAGTTTTGAAGGGGGAGCTTGGCTGTGGGCCCAAGGCTGGAACAAAGAGGGGACACTCTTTACATGCATAGCCAGACAGAGTAAACTGGCCAGCAGCGCTGCCAGCAAATACAAGGCACAAAAACAGACTTAGAGCGAACGGAAAGAAGAAGAAGGAAAAAACAAAAAAAACAAAAACAGGAATATTAGACCAACCCGACCCATCAGCGTTGCTCCATCTCTAAAAAAAAAACTTTTCATCCTTTCGTTGGTTTGGTTAAAAATGAGAAATGTATTGGGTGGCATGCTTATAAGGCGTTAAACAGCACAAGCTGCTTAGATTTTATTGTGTTTGCGTTCAATATGGAGCTGTGTGGCCGTGGGTAAACGGAAGCTATCCCTTCGCAAACACCCGCAGGATGAACAAATACAGGCAATTAGTGCAGCACAGCAACAGAGAGACAGGTGGACTGAGAGGAGAGGAGAGGAGAGGAGAGGAGAGGAGGTACAATGGGGTTAATTGTAAAATTGTAAAAAGATTCAATTGTGATTTAAAACCTGCAGTAAACTGTTAAAAAGCTGGGTTCTCAGGTAGCCTGGGTTCAATTCCAACCTTCTTCTATTGTACGAACCAACAACTGTTGATTTATTAACCGAATAAGGTCGTTGTATGTAAGGATGTATCAATCCTAACAGAGCTTATCGATAAAATTATATAAAATGCATCTAGAGAGCTTGTGGAAAGGCGCAGAATAAAAGTATCTTCTCCTTAAAAACATTGCCCATTGTACCACGAGGTATCTGTGTTTTGTCAGTGATCAACAGTCTTGGTAGATGCCAGATTTTAATTAATAATTAACACTTATAAGGGCTTCATTACTTAAAACAAGGGCCTGATTATAAAGTGTTGCCAAAAAGATGATTGTATGTGAACTAGTTTTGCTGTGATGACATGTGATAGTGCCATGAGATAGATTTACTGGAAAGGCTACACATGTTTTCACTGTCAACATGTCTTGTATTATCAGTTGTGTGTGTGCTCTCCCCTCAGTGAAACACAACAACACTCAGATGTAACCGTCATCACAAAACTGTATCTGTAACCTCTGAATAACAACCGAACGACTCCTCAGTGCCGTGACACTTCAGATGAATGATTTCTAAAGACTGCTTTCTTTTTTTTTTTTTTTCCATCGCTGTTATTTTTAAGAAGGAGTCGCAGTGGATCCCCTCTCCTTTATCCCCTCTTTCTCTCCACTGAAATCAGCTTAAAGCTCTGCAACGATTTCGGGCCTTAAAAAAAAAAAGGAGAGCCACTCCATCAATGAGGGACAATGGTATATTCTTGAAAAAGAAGTCTGAGGGCGTTACGCCACCCTGCCGTCACCAGGTTCCCCTCCATACAGCCACTGCCGGTGACTGGTAAATGCCACTTTCAATCTTTCCCCTTTCTCTCCTCCTTCCTTTTCACTCCTCCTATTCCTTGGCCCTCAATGGGTGTGTTAAGTATTGTGCGTTCTGATGGGGGCGGTGAGGCAGTCAGGATCATTAAAAGCAGGCCGAGCCTTTGGCCAGATCAAAATAATTAACTGGAGAGGTCACAAGCTAATGAAATGAAATGGGGGGCTGAAAGGAGCCCCTAAATGGTGCTCACTAATCCTCCTTTTACCTTGTTTTTAGGGAGGGGGCAGGACTCTGTATAAGCCAGGGCACCTCTGCTGATAATAGGTTGTGGGGTGCAAGGGGGGACCTGGGACTATGGATATGTGCGTATATATGTTTTTGTGTGTGTGTGTGTGTGTGTGTGTGTGTGTGTGTGTGTGTGTGAAAGAACGAGAGGTGGGGCTGCAAATAACAATAATAACATCCATCTCAACGTCTCATTCGATCACAAAAACATACTTTTCTTAAAACAAGTGAAACAGTTGACAGGAAGGCGTGACCTTTTCAGTTGCTCTAATGCAAATCAGCTTTACACAATCATGTGTTACTGAGGAGTGGAATTCCCCGTTTTAAGATATTGGCGAGAAGAAAGCATTGCCACGTGGTGAAAATACTCTATTACAGGTAAAAGTCATGCATTAAAAAGCACAATACTATTGTTAGCCATATATACTTACATCATTGATATATTGTACTGTATATTATATTATTGTTTGTTGTTATTTCTGGTGCTTTAAGCAGCATTTTACATTACATTTGGTTATGGTGGAGCTCATTTAAACAACTTTATTGTTGGATAGTTTAAAAGATAAGAAGTTGATCATATGATTTATGTAAAAGCTGAACCTGCAAAGTAACCAGAACTACGGCCATCATATAGCTATAACCCCTCCCCCCCCACCCAAGATACTGCTGTCTCACCTCCAGTATTTGATCTTTATAAAGGGAAAAGACAACGTATTGGTACCTGTCTAATAATAATATTACTGGCCAACTTATCTACCTGCTGAAAAAGTTTGACAATGCATAAACATTATTGTAATAATAATATTCAGTTAAAGACATAAGACACAAATAACTTTATAAAATCTTATTTATTTCTACATTTCTTGTCAGTCAAAAAAAAAATTCATCCCTCACTTTTAGGCAAGGCAAGTTTATTTGTACAGCACAGTTCAGACACGATGCAGCTCGTAAAAATGACATTAAAAGAAATTAAAAATTGCATTTAAAATACATTAAAAACAAGTAGGAAGACATCAAGAAACAAAACATTAAAACAAGTTAAGAAATAGGTAAGTAGGCTAAAAGAGACCTGCAGTTTTCTGGGAGTTTGTTCCAGATATGTGGTGCATAATAACTGAACGCTGCTTCTCCATGTTTAGTTTTGACTCTAGGGACTGAAATCAGACCTGTACCTGACGACCTCAGAGGTCTGGATGGTTCATAACGCGGCAGCAGATCAGAAACCATTCGGTGCTTTATAAACCAACAGCAGGGGTTTGAAATCTGTTCTTTGACTGACAGGAAGCCAGTGTAAAGATCTAAGAACTGGAGTGATGTGAGCTACTTTTTTGGTCCTTGTTAGGGCTCAAGCAGCAGCGTTCTGAACCAGCTGCAGATGTCTGATGGATTTTTTAGAGAGTCCTGTAAAGACAGCGTTACAGTAGTCGAGTCTGCTGAAGATAAATGTCATGGATGAGTTTTTCCTAATTCTGCCGCGATTGTCTTAGTGTGGCTGCTGAAGTTCAGGTCTGCGTCCATGATTACACCGAGGTTTCTGGCTTGGTTTGTAGTTTTCAACATTGAAGATTGAAGCTGAGCAGAGACTGTTAGTCGTTCTTCCTTGGCTCCAAAAACAATTACTTCAGTCTTATCTTACATGCAATCATTGATTTGTTCAACGCACAACGCACTGTGCAATTTTTTGTGACAGTTTGTGGCTGACGAGGAATGGGAGCTAAGTTTAATAGATTGTTTCTCTGCAAATTCAGCATCTCTCTATTACTTGTGAACACAGGAATTTGAGGAGGCTACCTGAATTCCAAGTTGCCCCGGCTTTTCTGGGGGGGGGGGGGAACATTAATGAAATCAACTTCGTAGCCTGGAGCCGGCACATATTGGTTAGAGTTGGTTGTATTGTCTATATGGACACGATGTGCTCTGCTGTAATCAGACTGTGGAGATGGTGGAGGGGCGCGATGACATTTCGGTGATGGTGAGGAAGATTTAGGGGAGAGAATATGGGATTTGGGCGTGGTGTGAGTTTGATTCCAGCATTGATGAGCTTTTTCATCTCGTCCGTGAAATCCAGAGTTGGGTGGGGTTCAGGGTGGTGGAGAGTGGAGGTTCCCTCCTCTTTGGGGGGCGAAGATGGCGGCGGTGAAGACTCCTCCACCTGTCACAGCTGTCTTCTCTGTTCGAAGCTTATCTCAGGCAGCAGTAGTTCTCCTCCCAACTTATCGGTTGTTTTGGTTTGTCTCGCTTGTTGTCCTTGGCAGGAGGAACTGATGTGTAGTGCAGTAAAATATGTTGGAGGTCAACAACCTTATTCCTGACTTGTTATGGCAAAATCCATCTGCCTTAAAGAGGTGTCTGCGTTCCCAGAAAATGTTAAAATTGTCAATAAAGTTCACTGATTGAGCGGCACATGTATCTTTGAGCCATCTGTTCAACATCAACAACCTGCTGAATCTCTCATCACCTCTTCGGACAGTCGGTAGAGGGCCGCTGACAAACACCACAGTATCGAGAGATCTGACTTCGCTCAACAGATCAATAAAGTCTTGTTTCGATACCTCAGATTGTTGTTTCACAACATCACAGATTACTTTGGTGTTCTTCTTGCTGCAAAAGCTGTTTACTTCCTTCACAGCAACATGGTTCTGGTGTTTTTCAGGTCATGGGACGGAGAGCTTTGCGAGGTCATGTGAAAGCGGAGCAAATCTGTTTTTCAGATGTATTTTTGTTAATTGGGTATTGTTGCTCTTACTTTTTGTTTTCGCTGCTGTCCACGGCTGTTGCCTCCTTGTTACAGGGGCTGAGGAGGTACTCCTTTCAGATGGCAGTGCATGCCAACCAGTCGCATCACAAATCTCAGGGCGCTGGGCTCTGCCTATCTTTAGGCTTTGCGCCATGTGTTTTCCCATAAGGAAGAATATCTCTAGGTTTATTATCCAGTCCACAGTACTCCTCTTACGTCGTAGCATTGTTGGGGCTAATTAGCCGTGTGATAGCAGGCTCTTGTTTGCTGTTCTGAATCCATGGAAGAGTAGTTTCGTTCCCACATAGTCCATTCACTTCCACATTTACTTCTATTTGGTGGACCTTGGTTTCTAGAACAGCAGTTTTTTGAATGATCTTCTGAAAGTCGTCCACAGTGAAGGGAGGCATTTTGATGCTAATTAGCTTTAGCTGCTAATAGGCTTGTGCTACTTCTTAGGCCTCGTTCAGAAAGTACCGAAGAGCTCGGAAAAAATGTTGAAATAAGGCAGCGAGCTACTTTACCTCCAATTAATTATACTCCCAGTGGTTTCTAAATATCCAGGAGTGGCTGCCTGTAATCTCTCAGTGAAGAAAAATAATAACAGTGGAAAAAAGGCAAGCAGAAGCGAGAGCAAGCAGGAAAGCGTCTGCTCCCAAGCAGATAAAGGAAGCAGTAAAAAAAACTGACAGCCAGACTAGAAAAAACTGAACTGAAAACATAAAATGGACACAGACAAGTCATCATGTCTCAAGTCAAGTATTGAGTCTTTAACTTCCAAGTCCAAGTCAAGTCCCACAGATCACATCTCTGCTAAGGTAGGAGCAGGTTCTGGTCCATTCAGTTCTCCACCCAAACACTGGCTAAAGATCCAGTTCATGCCTTTCATGTTTCTCACATTTTTAGTACCCACCTTACAGGAGGGTGAGACGAGGGGTGTGTTGTTTGTCGCAATCTGCATCCACACGGATAGAAAATCCCACCTACTGCTCCTTTAAAGGTGCATTATGTAGTTTCGGGAAAGAAACGTTAATTAGAAGAGAAAAAATAAACAAACTATACTTAAGGACAACACAATTTCATGCTGTTTTACTTTATTCATACTTGCAGGACTCTTCTCAGTATCCACCTATTCAGTTATGGAAATATAACAAATATATTTCTTAGTTTGCAGTATTACCTCATTAATTATGTAAATGTTTCCTCAGTTTGAATTTCTTTTCCAAAGCTAGTTAGTGCATGTTTAAGTAGTAAAACATTTAAATACTAAAGTTCTTAATTGTAATCAAGTACAGTACTGGTAAAGAGGGCAAGAAAAATAGCACAGGGATCGATAATAATCAAATATGTAGGCTGATGAATAAAATGTGCCCAAATCACACAAGACATGTGTTTAAACCTCACTGAACCACCTTCACTCGATTTCTTCTTTATCCTAATCCTGCATGTGCCTTCATGTTTCCATTCAGAGTCATTTCACACAAACCATTCACGGCCAGAAGCAAGTGTACACCGAGCTTTGATACTTCAGAGGAGGCACTTCCATTGTGTCACGCAGAGATATTCACGAGACGTATAAAAGAAAACATCTAAGTGTGCTACTGTCCGTCTGAATCGAACAATGGGAGAACGAAGCATGTGATCTGAAACTGTGGGCGATGCGTGTCAGAGGCTGATGAGGCCGCGGCGTGTCACTGCGAACAGGTTCTCCAGGGGCAGGCTCCAACCTGCTGAGGACCCTAGGACATGACTCTGTGTGTCTGTGTCGGTGTCTGTATGGGTGCATGTGTGTGTAGGGAGGGACATAACTTGTTTGTGTAAAAAAGAAAATAAAAAAAACATTACAAAAGTGGTTTTCAGGGTGAGAGGTGTGACCTCTGACATGCAGACAAACATAAAATGCACACAAACTATTACACATTACAATATATTGTTGAGTGAAGGAATGCACCTGATCTCAAGAGAAGAATGGATGAAAGCTATTCAAACACACACACACACACACACAAAAGACAAAAGCACACACACAGCACGCCCACACATAACATGTTTCTAGAAGAGACAGTTAAAGGGAGTTACCGTTTTGTTTTTTTTTGCTTTGGTGACTTAACATCTCACGTCATCACACACATACACACAAGTGAGGGCAGAGCAGGACAGTGTGGTCTGTAGAGCAGAAAATAAACAAAAAAAAGCATTGGCATGAGCCTACTGACAATTTATAAGAAAACATTCAAGCAATTATGAGATATATTGTCATATATCGTAGCGTTTGAGCAACAGTTGGGTGGTGAAGCTAATGTGAAAGTGTCTTCAGATGCAGTTGTCGTGATGACCACAAGATGCCGCCTCAACGAAAACTTTGTTGAAACTTTCGGTTTTGCTCGGAACAAGTTTTGGTCTCAGTACTGAATGTCTTCTACACATCTGAGCTAGAGCGCTGCTTACTTCTTCAACATATATCGTAACATATATAGAAAATATCGGGAGAGAAGTGAGAGGGAGGGCCAACATCGGGAGAAAACAGCGAGTCGAAGCCAACAATTTTCAAATCTAACACCGTGAATTAAGGGTTTATTTTGACCAAGCCAGAGTTGGTGATTGTTTGGTGACTTTTGAGTGTGTATTACAATGATAAAATTATGTTTTTTTTAAATGGAGTCTGGTTGCTTTGTTGATGATGATATTGTGGCCGTGTCAGGTTAAACGAAATGGATCTCACTCTTCACCTTAATTCACCTTACCTTTTCAAAACATCCTGTCTCTGTAGGGATCCTTCCCATAATGTTGTCAGACACAATCCCAATACACCCCGTGCCCCTACCACGTTGAGGGACATGCTGTCCCAGTTCTTGTTTGGATAGACGGGGTAGGGCGTGTTGAAGTGTTGAAGCTACATGTAACGCAAGAGGAACCCCTTCGGCTGAAGGCGGCTTATTGGAAACGTCCAGTCACCATCGACGACTGCTGATGATGGATGAGGGTCTTGAGTGATTGCTCAATTTCATAGGGGGATATTTCAACCACAACTCCTTGTAACTCTGTTCTGAGTGGACAGCGGGCGCTCTGAAACGAGGGGCAGGGTTAAAAAATTGGGCCTTAAAATAACAGTCTGGTGAAAATGATCACTTTTAGTTGATATACATAGACGGTAAGCAATTGCAGCTCCCCTCCAAAAAATGTTCCCCGTTAGACACTTAGACACAAAAATACAGAAAAATAGGCCCTGCGTTGAAGAATACCAAAGTTACCCCTTGAAAGGTCTTGGATTACATCGTCACTATATGGAGAAAAATGTCTGCTGAATTAATAAATGGGAAATATACAAAGATGCATGTTGGGGGATATGTGGCAGGTGTCTCCGTCGACCACATTGCAGCTGTAACTGATGCTTCTTGCTTGTCCCACCACAGGTCAGCCAAGTCTACGCCGCATTTGCCCAAATTTGTATTTTATGGCTCTTGTGACTGAAAGTGGAGGTAAACTTAAACTTGAAAATGTCCTCTGACATACCTGTGAGCAACATAACAGTTGTCTAATCTGAATGATAGATATAGGTGTAGGTATCCTCCTATCCTCAATTGCAAATTAAAAGTTATACGAGTCCTCCATTCTTCTCCCGTTGTCCCAATCACTAACTTGATTCTCATTACTCAAGAACATATTTTCATCATATCCTGCACTTTTCCATGCTCGTCATTGTGTCCATCATCCTCTTTCCTACACCTAACCTTAGACATCAGCTCCAGCTCTGCTCCTCTACCTTCCCAGTCAGCCCACACAAGTATAAAAAAAATAAAAAAAAACATCTCCCTCTCGAACTCTGGACAAGCAGCCCACTCCAGTCCGCAGGCTGCAGTCTCTCTGAACCATCATTACAGTCATTAGGCAAGAATAAGCTCTGTATCACAGGAGTCCACCAGCATCCAGTTTAACCCAGCACAATTAGCACATCCGTTGGAGTAGAATTACCCTGTAAAACGAGAATGCTCCGGACAAAAGAGGCAGGAGAGTTGGAGTTGAAAAAAAGAGGGTAAGTGTGAGGGAAAAAGGGGGAGAGAGGAGGAGAGGAGAAATAAGGGAGGACAGGGAGAGATTAAAATTGTTTGAATTGAGTCCACGCTCGCCCCATTCATTTGGTATTCTGCTCAAATCAGGGCTTTTGTTCGGCCTGGCGTAAAGTAGTGTCAATCATCTCGACCCGGTTTTGTAGAATGGGGAAATTTATTATGAATTTGCTCCTGCAAATAATGAGGACTACCCCCTGCCTGCTCTCCCTTCTCCCTCCTCCTTCTCCCCCCGAGCCACCTCTCCTCTCTCCCCCTTGTCTCCACCCCCATATCAATGCAGCAGAATAGGCAATAGAGAGTGAAGTTAGCAATCTCAGGGCCACTCGCACTCTGGACCCACATCAAAGTGACAGAGACGTCCAATCAGATTTGTCTTACAGGCATTACATGATGAATATGGTGCGGCCGTAGCACAAAAGCGCCTTTGTGTCTCCTCCGAGCAGAGACTATTCACAGCCCGCCACAGCCAGCCAGAGTGGAAGTAAATGGCCAAAAGGGCCCGGGCAAAAAAAAAGCACCCAAACTTGTGCAACACAATGGCCCATGCAAATCACAGCCCCCGCCACCTCCACCCTTACCACACATCCCCACCTCTTCCATCCCTCCACCGCTCAGGCCTGAGCTTGGTTCCTCCTCTGCTGGGTCGTCTGAAGTTTAGGCCCTATTCACACACGCATACAGAGGTGTCAGTTAAAAGTGCTGAGCTGCACGCCTTCAAACTTTCATTTGAAAAGAGAAAGATTTCTTTTTTTAGAACGACAGAAGAAAAACACGAGTCGAATGACTGACTTTTTTGTCAGAAAGTAAGAGTGACTTGGCGGCTGTGAGCAAGACTCCTATTTAGTGAGACTTCTGGTGGTGTGGGGAAGAGGCAGCGGCTCCATGTTGTTTACTTGCAATGAGAGAAATGATTAAATGAAATGTGATGGGCCCGTTTTGGCCCACACAGTGGACTTTAATGATTCATGTGCTATCCTTCCAACAGACTGCATGATTCTAACCGTATCACATCTTTAGCAAATATTCAGTGGATTGGATAAATCTCTCAAGTACATCTCTGAAAAATGAACTCTGAATCTGAATCCCTTGCAGAAATGAAACGACTGAGAATGCTCCGTTTAAGGGCCTTCTTCATAAGAGCAAATATTAGCATCTGCGCCGGTGCAAATGTCAGCTCCTGTGTGCTTACAGACCGGAGGAGCCTCTCTTTTTCTGACAACTTGCGCTATGAAGAAGACTTAGGCAGCATCCACAGCAACAGAAAGTCTTCTGTTATCATGGCTCAGAGCCAGTGACTGACCAGAACCTCTATCAGGAGCAGCAGCAGCACTGATTAGTGCGAAATACTAGAGCGTCTATAGTGCTTCTACTACCCAGAACCTTACTCAATCAATAGCCGAGAGGTCAACAGATCCGTCCTGAACCAGCTGCACAGCCTTGCGTGTCCAAATCAGTTTTTTTTTCCCATCTATGTTAAATATAAACGTGCCTGTGCCTCTGCTTAAACATTAACAACTCTGTAAGCATTGCTCAAGGTTGTGCACCATCTCTCCATTCATCCACATCACTGCTCCGTCTCAGCTCATCACTCTCCTGTCTGACGTGTATTTATCATATTTGCATCCAACAGCTGTGTGGCTCTAATCAGCGTTCTGTCTGGGTGTTTTATATGATTTTGGCATCAGTTGAAAATAAGATTTGTGGTTTCAAGCCCACTGTTAACTTATTTTAAAGGACTGGAGTGGGTCTATCTGCCAAAAGCCACCTGTTAGGCATGATTTTATATTGACTCTGTTCAGCATAATAAAATGAAATCAGGTATTTATTTGATTTGTGGCAACTCTGAATAATTAAACGGTCAGAGACGTAGGCAGGTGTGATTGCAGCTGACTCTTTACTCTAGTCTGCAGTCTCTGATGCACCTGTTGCTCTGCAGGCCGATGTGTCTCCGAGCTGTGGTTGGGTGAGACGTGCACTCACATCTTCCAGGTACTGACTCATGGTGTATTGCCGGTTTATTAAAACCCCTGATAATGGAGAAGTGCTGCTGTTTTGTTTTTTTTAAATCACACATGTCATATGAGCCACTTTTCATGGAAAACTGAGTGCTAACAACAAAGTAACAATGAAGACTAGAATCCAGGCTGACATTAGATCAGATAACTTCATCACTGCTGACATTAAAACAACAAAACATGCAAAATTCCCTTACTTTATCTATGTTCTCTTCTTGCCACACTGTAGTGCTTCTGAATGACTCACACTTTGATTAAACTGACAGGTTGAAAATGGTTGTGTTGTTAGTGGCAGTTGGACTGTTATCATGTAAATATTGTCTGACTCTTAAAAATGATTCACGTTGTGTTGCATACACTGATAAACGTTTATTGCCGACGGGGTTAAAACATAAAAGCAGCTCAGGTTCATACACACACAAAAAAAAAACTAGTTCAGCAATGCGCACTTTTACGCACACGCTGGAGGAGAGTGTGACCTCCTGCTCGTGCAAAATGGCTTAAAAATCCACCATGCACTCTGACGGCTGCATTCAGAGCAACAGATGACCCCTCGGCACCCCGCTCTTAGCCCTACATTATAGTCTGTGTATGTGGCGTTTGGCGTTTCCATGGTTTACGCATACATCACGGCTTTGCGCACGAAAACGCATGCATAAATGAGCTGCGTGTGATTGATTATTCACCATTGGATTACGCGAAAATTAACATCGCCCCTGTGTATTGTCAAAGTGAAAACGAGCCAGGGACATGATGACATGAATAAATCTATTTTCGCCCCTGCTCCTCGATGTGTGAGCTGAGGAGAAAATTGCATATCCATCTTCGGGGACAAGAGACAAGCGCTTATTTTCACTTTGCGCCCTGGCCTCTGCCTGACTCTGAAGGACATCAGAAGCACCATTTCATCCGTGTAATAATGGAGCAGCGGGGTGTTTTGCGCCCAACATTGATTTGGTCTTTTTGAATCCCGCTGACGTAGGAGGTTATAAAGCAGAGCGTAATTAATGTCATTTATCACTTGTTTGATTTTGTCACTGCCTGCGCAGACAGGGCTCACATACGCGAGCCATTAACCAATGGGAGCGCTCGGGCATTTGTCACCGAGTACAGGCACGTGGCTCACACCTGCAGGCTGCAGACTGTGTGTGTGTGTGTGTGTGTGTGTGTGTGTGTGTGTGTGTGTGTGTGTGTGTGCGTGCGTGTGGCACACTTTAAGTTGCAAGAAGAAGAAGACGTAGCACACATTTTGTAAGTCAGCTTCTTTTTGGTAAGATTTCAGAGAGTCCAGAAATAAAAGTTGTTCTGTTTTTCGCCCACCACTATGTTTTATATTCTCTCCCCCTTTATTGGATTAATCCAGGCTGGTGTGCTGTCTTTCACTTTTTGAATGTATTATAAAATACTATAAGCTTCAATCAGCCTCTCTTGTTCCCAATTTTCCACTCCCACAGAGAGCACCAGGTGAAATTAAACTCGTTATTTCTCGTTCTGCCTCGCCGAATTTGGCATCAGTGTTTAATTACAATAGAAGATCGGCCATAATTGGCATAATGAGGCGCAAAAGGCGCACACAATGGTGCTCACAATGTGCTGTTGCGCTCCCCATTTTGCAGGAGATGGGCTTTTTGATTGGGCTGTGTGCGCCGTGAAAAACACAGTCGGGGATACAACTAGTCTACAACCCCCGGTTTTATTTAGATTGATCTCAATCGGGCAATAAGAATTTTGACCCGTCTCATTGTCTTGCTGACTTTCCCCAGGCCGTATTTCAAAGTGTCTATGCCCTTTGAGAGGAGTGAATTGCACCCCTCCTACCTCCCCCCTCCCTCTCTCCCTCCGCTGCAGGCCCTCTGGGCTATTGGGTAAAGGCAGAGTGTGCAAAAGAAACAATGCAATGCATGAAACGTAATATTAATCTCCCCCGTCCTGAATGCGGACAAAGCGCTGTAGAAGGTGCGCGTCCATAATGGTTATTGAGTGCTCACCCAGCTGCGCAATTTTCCCCCCGTGTGCACAACCAAGTCGGGAAAAGGTCATGCAGGGGCTTTGAATAGAAGAGCAGCTCCCTAGTTTGCTCAATTACCGCCACCAACACACAGCCCTCTCCCTCACACACACACACACACACACACACACACACACACACACACTTCTGAGCAGATCAGCTGAAGAACCAAAGCAGTACAAAAGCATGTAATATAAATAGATTCATCTTTATTTATAAAACTTGTTTTACACAAAATATATCTGTTAAAATCGAATATTTACAGTTTTTAGGCTACGGGGAAACGGAGAACAAGTGCATACATTAATAAAAAAAAAGTCTCGTTACCACCTATAAAATAACAAAACAACTACAATCTGTCACAGGTAGTAGCCTTGATATTGCTGCCCAGTCACACAACTCATACGTGCCAACTCGCTGGCTCACTGACAGCTCGTCCACACAACACTGTCAGGAAAAGTGGCAGTGGCTGTTGTTCAAGAACATTGTTTGTTTGACTCAATGTACAAAAATAGAACTTCATTGTTATTTGTATGATACAATTTTGTTATGAAAAAAGGGGTGAAGGGGAAGGGAGGGGAGGGGGCACATGTACATGACGAAGAAAGTCTTGTCGACGCATCATCTTTGCTGTGTTGTGCCTGCAGACAGGCTGAGGACAGGCAGCCCTGCTCCTGATGAAACCCTCAGCACTCCTCTGGAGCTGCAGCACCGTCTCCGCAGAGCCTGCTGTGTCACGTATTAATTGCACTTATTTAATCATAACATCAACAGTTCTTTACTTCCACGCGTCAACGTGACACCGAGTCCAACTCCCTCCTCCCCTGCGGAGGACTGTTCATGCTCTGTGCAACAAGAGGCTCCCTCTCTATCACACACAGTCTCTCTCTCTCGCTCTCTCTCTCTCTCTCTCTCTCTCTTTCTCACTATTGCTTTGCTCCTGCAGAAGCAGCCCGGGTGAGGGAGGGAGGCAACAGATCACTTCCAAGCACGGAGGGCAAGACCTGATCTGAAGCCTTAGTCAAGTCTTTGTCAGCATTTCAGCCGCTTTTACGCACAGACGCCGCTGTGTGCTGTGGATGCTGTCAGCCTCAGTACCTGTCGAACCAGGTTGTAAAGTCCAACAGCTCCTGTTCCTCGGAGCTCAGGGGCTCATAACCGCCTTCGTCTGATGAGTAGGTGGAATGAGGCGACTCCGGGTCGGCGGAGTAGCTGTTGGAAAGTGTCGGGGACGGCAGCCCGCACTGGAAAGCAGCGGACACAGCGTCATGCTCGTCCAGAAGTTGCTGTAAAGCCCTGATGTACTCCACCGCGGACCTCAGGGTCTCCACTTTGCTCATCTTCTTGTTGGCGGCGCCGTTGGGCACATGCTGACGCAGCGTCTGGAAGCCCATGTTGACTTGTTTGACCCGGTTCCTCTCCCTTTCGTTCCGCCGGGCCACGGCCACGGGCTGCTGCTGAGGGATGGAGTAGCCGAGGCCGTTGAAGCTGAGGCGCCGCTTGCAGCGCAGGAGCTCCGGCGAGCTGGAGCGCTGTCTCTTCAGCACCTTGGTTTTGCTTTGGAAACCGGCGGCGGTGGCGGCGGTGGGGTGCGCGGCGGGCACGGTGCAGTCCTGCGCCGGGGCGTGCAGGGTGAGGCCGGTGCGTCTTTCAGTAAGTCCAAAGGTGAATGCGGTCTGCGTGGTGGTGATGGTTGTTGTTTCCATCTCGCTGACAGTTCGTGCGAAGTGATGGATGCAAGAAGAGGATGAGGAGCGGAAAAGGTTTGGCAGTGCACAGCTCTCGTGTCCTTCGCGTGGGGGACCGTGTGGCTAACTCTAGTCCAAGTCTCTCTTGACTGCTTACTCCACGAGCCGATCTGACCCAAACTTTGGCAGCACTCCTCTTTTTCAACACGCGCCCCCAACACACACCCCACCCACCCCTTTTCGGAGACGCACGCTTCGTCGCGAGGCCCCGCCCCCGCTGTGTGATTCTTCTGCGCACCGACTCCCCCGGGCCAGGCGCGTGGCTCCGGGAGCTCAATAAACAATCCCGAGCTTTCACTGCGCCGGGAGCACGCGCTGAGCTCATTTACATTCCAATGTCTCTAACTTGAAGGCCCATTGGTCGATTCAAACGGCCTGCAACCGTGCGAAAAGAAAGAAAAGGAGAAGAAGAAAAAAAAAAGACAGCGAGAGAAGAAGAAGAAAAAAAGAAGAGAGAATAAAAAAAAGTGAATGGTTTGGTTCTTTGAAATGCCTTTTGAATTTGACAATGTACCCCTGGCAAGTCTTCAAATTATCAGTCTTCCCCCCACGGCCATCTTTCTCCTCCAGCTCTTTACAATCACAAATACCAAGGACGCACTCTCCTGTATCCAGGCTACAGCTCCACACAGCTAAAGAAATTGCAAGCGTGTCTCTGAGCACAATAATTGGCAATTATACAGCTCGCGCATGCAGGGACGCGATTCATTTGAAAGTAAACATCATGTTTATGACATGCAGGCGTCCGAGAGAGCGCAATAAAGTCAAAGCTCTCAGCTCGGCGCTCCGCAGGTCCAGTTTGTTGGCACTTGCTCGGACACACTCTTGTAACTCTGTCACTCCTGTATGAATGCAAACAGCTCCTAATGTGTTATATGTTTGTCCCCCTTTTACGCACGGAGCCCACTGAAGCCAAACTCAAGTCGGAGTGCAGATGAACGGGTGCAGCGTTTTCAGCACCACGTCAGACTGGACAGTTAAACAAAAACAGCATCCTCATCCTCTGATTTTATCTTTGAGTCGTAGCTTTTTTTAATTTTTTTTTTTTATTCACGTGTAGTTTATATTCAATGTTGTCAAAGACCTTCGAGATAGTCCACGTTTTGTTTGCGTAAAAGTCTCCTTCACAGCAACTTCTTGCAGTCAGACAGTCTGTGTGGAAACGCACAGAGCAGTAAAACTCGGACACTTGCGTCCTCTGGCGGCTAAAAATGGCAACTACCTCCTCCTTCAGCTCCACTTGGTTCTGTCGCAGGGGGGGGGGGATTCCCTGACAGCTCCTGGTTAAACATTTCCTCCTCTGGGCTGAGATTGCTCTGAACTTTGATCAACCCTCACAGGCGTCATTACAAAAGACAAGTCACAAGACCAGAAGTCCAGACATTCTCCAATTTTCACAGACTTTTGAACAAAATTCATAAATCACTGACCAAAGCTTTGACTGTATACAACTGGAGAAATCAGTTACAGTAAATACTAATTCAATAATCCATCTTGCTTTCTTATAAAGTCTTCGATTCACATTCTTGATCATCTGTAAACTTGAGTATTTCAGGGGTTTTCTCAATCCACTGATGGAAAATGTACTCTTAAATCACCATAAATACAATACAAAAGAAAATGGGACTTTCCACTTCTCCAAAATCAAACTGCCGACATCATCTGTTTCCACTTTGGGTCTATTAAAGCAACATTATGTAACTTTTTGACCTTAAAATTACAAAATCATGTTGATGGTTCAGTGTCTTGTAATCGGGCTTCTTTCTGCTCTATGTAACCTCAGTGAGAGGGGAGGATCACAGCGTTACACATGTTTACTATGTTTACATACATAATGTCACTTTAAATCTGCACGACTACATGGCCAGAGGAGAACACCACTTCTGAACTACGCAGCAAAGGATCTTCGGCTTTAAGATCAGCAAGATGCAGCTTCTGATTCGGCGCCAATCCTTCGTCTGTCACATATTTTTCCCCTAAGTTTGTCTCAGAGAGCACTTTTTTTTGAAAATTGTACTTCAAACTTGAAAATAAAGTTACTTTTATTAGAGTTACATTTGAGCAAAGACAGTGACCATCACACTTATTCAACTGATGTCCAAGAAACATCAGCATCTTTTACTTTCTTCATATTCTTTCTGCTATAAAAAGTTATTTTCGTGTGTGTGATGGTGCTTTGGGAACCACGTTATGTACTTTTTCATTAATGGATTGTGTGGCAATCCCCACTTTCCAACCTCTTATCTTTCCTCCTTCACTACCTCAGCCTGGCCATTTCCCTGTCAACAGCAGAGGGCACTGAACCTCTGTGACAAACCACTGCACTGATTACAGCTGTTTCTGACCGTCTACATCTAACCCATCTTCCCCCGTGCTACATCTGACCCAGCATCTGATAAAGCTGCCAATGTCAGTGACAATGAGGAAGTCTTATATCACTTTACGCTGCTTTGTTTTGCTTTTATGTCGCAATTTGTCGACCCGCATGACATGTCCAAGTCACGTAGGCTTTTTTATGACTGTATCAAAGAAAAATGGTTTCATTTCCATCTGATGGTTTGTTGGAACCTGCAGCATATTTCTTTTGATCTAAGAGAATGATTCACTTCCAGATATACCTGTTGTAATCCTCATTATCACATCATAACCCCTTATGGAGGATTAGGGTTAGATGATCCCAGCTGACAATGGGCGACACGTTCGCCTTAACATTTACACCTACGGACAATTTAGAGTCATTAGGAATATCTTGTGAATTAATAACAGACTGAGGCACTCAGGACAGCGCCTCAAAACACACGTCCCAAAGCTCTCAGGAGTGGTTCAACGGAAATTGCTCTCAATTAGTCAACAATGAGTCACCGGCAGTCTTTAAAACCAAGAGGGGTGTGTAGTGTGTAGCTGGCTAAACAAATCCGGGAACGTGTGTATGTTTACAATAACCATGTTAGACCAATAATAGTCTCAGGTATTCAAAAAACACTACATCTAAACACGACATGAAGCCTTCATGTGGGTTGCAAAGGCTAGATGAGCCCAGGTGTGGATGGTTGTTAAGATGTCGTTCCAGTTTGACAAAGATGTCAAACTTGAATGACATCTATGGAACGACACTAAGTCAACCTGGAACGACCGTCTTTGAACAGAGAGGGTGGCCTACGACATTACTTATCACCCACCTACAATGCTGTACTGAGTTCCCTCCCCAGACAGCTTAACAACCATTCACACCTGGGCTCACCTAACCTTTGCAACCCACATGAAGGCCGGTTGGACCAGCGACCCACAAGCAGCCCTGACAACTCTGAAACTCAGAGCTCACACGTGTCCTTAACAACTCTGTGAGGACAGTCCCACACAAAGTGTGCAAACTCCCCTCCAGTTAGTTAGAACTCAAGAAGCCTCTTGGATGAGAGGTGAAACCAGTCCAGTTGCCTACGATACAGCACCTAGGACTACATCTAAAGCAACATTTTATTTGCGAGGCATGTGTATATATAGTACACAAACAATTGATAAATATCACATTCTTATGACTAAAGCATCGCATCTTAGATAAGCTAACATTGTTGTTGTCTTAGTCTCGCCCACACACACACACACACACACACACACACACACACCAATTCAAGCTGACGCCTGCTGAAGTCTTATTCATAGGTAAGGGTGTGGCGGTTTACGACAAAGCCATAGCCGGTAACTTAACACTGACTGAAACCACAACACCCACGATTCCTGACGTTTCCAATGCCTCAAGTCAACAGCGGCTCATGAGAGACACACACGGGTGAGAGTGAGATAAGGACAGTAAAGTGTGTGTATCTTTATCAGCATACCTGTTACAGAGACAGAGATAAAGATGGAGATACGGATGAGAAAGGAGAATCTAGAATCTAGAATTCATTTCAAAACAAAGGTTTAATGTTAATTATGCATGTTTATAAGAAGTTTAACCTCCAAACACTCATATTCATGCACGTGTGTTTGTGATGGCTAGAGCGAAAAGCCTGCGATCTCGCGAGGAGATATGAAAACGTGTCACATGTAAGACTGATCCGCTCCATCTCCTGCCTCAGAATCTTCTAGATAACTTCTTGGCTTTACAGACAAGTTGTTATTACCTTTGCATTGTGAGTGAAAGTGTGAAATAGAACGTGAACCTTTCAATAACCACACTCCATCCTTCCTCAGTGGCTCTGGTGGAGCCTATGTTTCCAAAAGCGGACGTCTGCGAGGACTGAGCATGGCTCCCAATGACCAGGAAAAGGGAAGTGCTTCATTAGAGTACGTCTCGCTTCTCCATTCCTGACACATGTGTGCTGGGTTGTATAGGCCGATACAAGGCATACTTCTCGTGGCATGCATGAGAGTTACAATGCCTCAGTTTATCCATTACACAGTCTGTGGTCAGTGCAGGGTCAGACAAAAGAAAGAAATTCTCCCAGGGAGAATTGAGAGAAGTAAGGGGAGAGAGTGACCTTCAGCATGCACACTGATGCAATGCAGAGCAGCTGACCTTTGCTACCGCGACTGTAAAAATATTGGTTGGATAAGACCCCACGAGGTGGGAGAACGTTTTCACGATTGTGCTTCCAGTGCAGTAAAATTAGGAAACGCTGATATTAGAAAGAAGAAGTGAAGACTTGTATCGAACAAGCTGTGTAGTGATGGATTAAAATGTATTCATGAAGACGAGGGCATCCCCACTGGTTATTAATACTCTGTCTCATTCAAACACATGACCCATATTGCACACCTGCAAGATTCTGGCTCTGAAAATCCCCCAAAACACTTGCAGATTTTTTTTAAAACTACGGTACATTCATTGGTAGATTCATTTGTCTACATTCGCTGGAACTGGGTGGTTTCATGGCACGCTATTTTGGTGAGCAATACCACATCAGCTAAATGCATCTGCGTCAAAACTGACAGAGCCACGAGTTATCATCTGAGCTGAAACTACTAGAAAATGTTCCACCGGCCTTAAATCTTACCATCAGTATTTGAGCAGAAATTCAAAATGCTGTGGTCTAACGTAACCTAAAACATAAATATTATTATAAAACAATAATAATGATAAAACAACTATTGGGAGAACATGAAGAGATATGTACAGAATAAAAGTAGACGATTGTGTCGTTCCTATACCACAACATGTAGCCTACAACACATCTTTCAGATCCTTTGCTTAAAGGTACTAAAAGGAACTCATAATATGTTGTGAAAGAGTCTCAATTTTAATACTGATGCCTCTTTATGACCTACATAAGCAAACGAGCCCATCAGCGGATCCTGACGTATCTGGGTTGGATAACTCATCAAATTAAAATTATTTTAATGGTGCTGAGGATGAATCAAGGAGTCTCACAGCCCAAGGAAAGACGCGGCTCAGTTGTCTGTTGTTGTTTAATCTACAACAATGCATCATATTCTATAAGATCTTCATATGTTTGTAGAGTTTGTTTCCTATAGGAGCCATGCATCTCCAAAAAGTCAACTTACCATGAGCTCAGAAAAACAGCCAGTTTTCAGCTTTGTGATGATGCATTTTCCGGTTCATCCAAGAGGGTTTTAAGTTTATTTAGCTAATGTCCCTTTTCCACCAAAATTAGCGGGTCTACACAGGTTTGTTAAACGCGGGTACACTCACTAAAAATCGCTAATTAACCCCACTTCCCACAGGTAAGGCAGCCCTTCTGTGATTTTTATCTGAAGCTTTACGTCGTACATCACTGACGTCACGGCACGTCATGAATGCGCCGGAAACAGTTGCAACAGAAGAGAAAACAACAATAGAAGTGGAAGAAGCGTCTGTAAAACGGTGGATAAATTGTTGTTGTTGTTATTTTGAACTATTCACTATTATAATTTGAGCCATTTGGTCCAATAACATTTGGAAAGTCTAGAAGATTAAATTATTTTAGCCTCATTCAAGTTAGCCGGGTGCTAAACCGGAAGTTAGCCGGCTCGGTCGGCGATCCAGGTATTTGAGATGTGGGGGAGAAGAAATATAAAGTAGCATAAAATGGAAATACTGACGTAAATAAGTCCTTCAAATGAAAGTAGATGTATTATAATCACTTGTGAAACTGAGTGTTTCCATCACATTACTCAAATAATGTGTATCTGCTTGTTCCAATACTACATCACAACTATAGTGCCAACCAGGCTATAGCTAATATCAATAAACACTTATGGCCCACTATGCAAACATTTACAGTAGGATCACTGTCTAGGCAGGGAAGGTTGAGATAAATCCAAAAGCATTCAACCTGTTTGAGAATGTAACCTGATCGCAGGCTCCACTGACTTCCACTAAAACCTGTTTTGATTGTGAAGGTACCAGCCACATGCGGGTCACTGAGCAGCTAATGGGAGAAAAACATGTGGGTGATGAAATGCAGATGATGCAACAATATCATCGATAAGGCTTTCAGTTTCGCTCTATCATTTCCCTGAGACAAGAAATTCCACCCCTGTCCTCACATCCGGTCTGCAGGAGGGTGTCTTCCATTTACTGACCGCGAGCAGCCGGAGTGCTTTTTTTTAATCCTGCGTGATGAAGAAATGCCCCGATCCGTCTCCGTGCATCAAACTCACCCATTCGTCGGAAAATGCCTCCAAGAGACGCCCCACCTCCCTCACTACCTCCCTACCTCACAACAGGGGAGGAGACATCCAAACCTCATGATGTCACTGGGCTGGTTTTCATAAAAGCAGGCAAGGTTGTCTGAGTTGTCAGAATTTCAGCTCCTCAAAGAGGAACTCCTTCACTGAGACATGCAAAGGTAAGGAGAATCACATCCTATTTAGGGGTTATTATCCTCATGTCTTTGTTTTGTTTGGCATTGAAATCCTGTGTTAAACTGATAAGTGTGCATGCTGCAGTGTTGCGTTTGCATGTGTGTTTTACCTCTGTGAGTGTTTGTGCAGAGACGAACCCTTCACTGTGTAGTCAGACTGGCTTTTCACCACAGCAGCCTTTATGTCTGATGCATTTTTGTGAGTGTGGTCATGGTGCTTTGTCTCATTTCCCCTGTCTTTTCCTGTTGTTGATATGGTTCCATATGAGGGCTTACACTGTCATGTTTCTCTTCTCAGCCCTCCCAAGCCGCAGTTTGCCAGCTGGCTCATAGAGCAGGTGGAGACGGGCCAGTACACCGGCCTGCGCTATGTGGAACAAAACAAGTTCAGAGTCCCCTGGAAGCACAACTCACGAAAGGACTGCAACGATGAGGACAGTAAAATTTTCCGGGTAGGTTCAAAGGTCTCAATTAAATTTATCACAGCGATACTGCCGTTATCTGATTCTAAAAAATGTTGATGGCTGTGTTGACATCTGTCTGACACAGTAATGCCACTGTGTTTACAAAAGGTTGAGGTAAAACTTTTAAGAATGATATTGTGGCAAAAAACACTCCTCATTGGCAGCTACTGTAAAACATGACAATGAAGATTCATTTGGGATTGTTTCATGTCATTACCGTCAGAGCGCTGATGTACAGCAGGTGTTGCCAACGGTAATTATAGCATACCAGCACCAGCCCTGCCACTTCCACTTTCACTGAGTCAAAATAGAGGCAACGCCAACCTCAGAGAAACACTTCTGCAGTCAAAGATATGATATGTAACAAGTCTGCATTAAGATGCCTAAAAACAAGCAGACCTTTGTTGTATATTTTGTCGACTTAAAGGGTAACTCCATCGATTTTACACATTAAATCATTTGTGGGGAAAAAAAGTAATGTAAAGCATAAAGCCTTTTGTGGCTCCAGAAGAAGCCGCATGTAATCTGATTCATTTCCCCCAGTGATGTTGCTCAGTGGCTGAGTTGCATTGTGGGTAATGTAGGTGACAGGTTTTTGAAAAGTAGTCCACTGGTCCAGCATTGCGCTCCTAAAGTTTAAAAACAAATTATCGAAATCGATATGGCAGAACCGGAGATATCGCCTTTTGCATTCCATTCTTCCTTATCAAAACGCGCCTACATTACCCACAAGGCAACTCCGCCATTCACTGGAGGAAATTTTATCAGATTACATGCAGCTTCGTCTGGAGCCACAAAAGGCTTTATACTACTTTCTTCATACATGCTGTAGGACTCCATAAGACCTGTAAACACACGTTAATCTGTAAAATGGTGGAGTTGCTCTTTAAATACGTTATCACAAATGTTTCCAACAACTTCAATCCAAGAGAAATCAGTAATTTTGTTCAAGGTAGCAGTCAGTTTGTTTTGGTCGCCTGTCGCTCTAACTTCCTGGAGAGTCAGAGAGTGAGGAAGGAAGTCGGTGAACGTGACTAAATGTGTCGTTAATAAACCTTCAAAACATTTTCTCATCCGAGAACATTTCTGCCCGAGTCATGTCAGACAGATTTTAATGAGCAGTGGTGGTTGTTTCTCCTTGTTTGGCTGACAGGCGTGGGCAGTAGCGAGTGGTAAAATCAGCGAGTTCCCCACCGACAAGGCCAGGTGGAAAACCAATTTCCGGTGCGCCCTCAACAACCTCTCTGTGCGCTTCAAGATGGTCCAGGATAACTCCAGGAATTCAGACGACCCTCATAAAATCTACGAGATTATCAACACTGGCTGTAAGTGTAACTTAACATCCAAGCCTTCCGCTGTGGAACCACTTAAGAGTTTGAATGCAAATGTAAGTGGATGTGTTTTTCTTTCTCTGCAGACAACTATGAAAGTCAGCCAATACAAGAATCCCAGGAGGATTCTGACATGACTCACAATATCTACTGCTCTCCTACAGAGTGCCTCCCCTCGGGAGCTGAGGTAAAATATTGCCTAGAGCGCTCTTTCACTTCTTCTCTTCACTTCACTTTGCTTTGCTTCCCCTTTTTATAGTTGTTGATGACACCGTCTTTTTCCCCCCAAACAGCACAATCTGCTCAACAATTTCATGGCCTTGGATCTCGGGAACCAGCCGTTAGGTAAGGTAGTCTCGTGCAAAGGAAGTCATATAAGTTAACAACATTCTCTCCACCTGTTTATGAGTTAACATGGCTTATAAGGAAGGTTGAATGTAGTTTAATCTGATTTTTATTGCCTTTAATAGAGGAGCAACCTTGGGCAGAGAGCTATGTTCAACATAATCAAGATGTCCTGGGGAGCTACCCTGTAGCAGCTGAGATCCACCCACAGCTGATACCAGTACAGCCGGCTTACTATGAGGGTATGTTCAACCTAATTAAATGGAAAATGTTCTAACTAATTATATGTAAAGATGTAATATTTTATCATTTATTTAATATGTTTTTGTTTCGTTTTTTACAGCGAATCTTCCGCAAGTCCTCATTTCACCTCTGCAGGCGATGGACCTGGAGATCTCTATCCACTACAGGAAGAGAGAAATGCTAAAGGTCACGTACAACACTGCTCGTCTGCAGCTCCACTACCACCACGAGGCCCCTGAGCTCGAAGCCCATCACATCTGCTTCCCCTCCACTGAGAGTCTGCTCGACCACAAACAGGTACATGACTGCATCCGTCTGCAATATACTGCTGTACATCCTCAGTGTGGCAAAGCTTCTTTTTATGTCTTTCTAATCTCAACCTTCTTTATCCCAGATTGATTTCACCAACCGCATCCTGAACAGCATCCAGAAAGGCCTTCTCCTGGAGGTGCGGGAGACTGGCATCTACGCCTGCAGGCAGGACAGGTGCCATGTGTTCGCCAGCACCAGTGACCCCAGTGTGGCTCACCCAGACCCAAGAAAGCTTCCGCAGAACACCATGGTGGAGCTCCTCAGCTTCGACAAGTATGTGAATGGTAAGTGTGAATCTCTTTATTGTTTTTTTTTAAAAATCATTCATTTATTTCATTTGAAGCCCGTTTGCTCTGTGAGATAAATGTTTCCTCCCGTATCTGTGTTCAGAACTGAAGCAGTTTAAAGACAACAACGGCAGCTCTCCTAAATACACCATCAACATGTGCTTCGGAGAGAAGTTTCCTGATGGGAAAGCTTTGGAGAAGAAGCTCATCGTAGTCAAGGTAACACTCTTTCCCAATTTTTTTTCTAAGCTTCACCTCAAAGACACATGCAGTGTTTGAGTTACAGTTACAAGTGCTGTAAAAATGTCTCGTCTCTTTGCCCCGGTAGGTGGTCCCTCTGATCTGTCGACAGTTTCACGAGATGGCCCAAATGGAGGGCGCTTCGTCTCTTCACAGCGCCAACGTGAGCCTACAGATGTCACACAACAGCCTCTTTGATCTCATTAACTCGGTCCTGGGTCTGCCAACAGCGGAGCTCGACCCGGCACGGGCTGCTGCACCTTTCATACCTCAACACTGAAATTTGATCTTGCACTTGCCCCTAACAGCGACTGCTTAAGCTACCTATGGGGCCACGATACACCACATCATGCTCTTACCTAAAGCTTAGCTAGAAAACATAACTGGTGACCTGTTTAATGATGAACGACTGCAACTTCACCCTCCTGCTCTGCATCATCTCCACTCCACTTTATTATCACATAAGTCACACACTGTAGGAAAAAAACTGACATTTGTATCACTACATCCGTAGCAATCTGACTCCTTCACTTGTGGACTGTTACATTACTGTATAACTTGCCTTAGAATAAACTTTTCTACGAGTACTGTAAATGTTAAATTGTCTCTTAATGAAATGTTTGATTTAAAATTGATATGTGCAACCAGATGATGCCTTACATGATGGTAAATCCATTCAACAGTGAAAAGCTTTTTGATCGCATATGTATGTAAATATGAGCTGAAGATAAAGTTAACTATTGTATGTGTTTAAGTTGTTTTTTTTTTATGTCATACAGCTAATGAAGGCACATATATGTATATGCACAGCTATGGTGCTTTGTTTTGCACTTCAGAATTTGTCAGCCTTTGTAATAATTTGCTGGTTATCTTGCACTTTTCATACTCAAGCTAACTGGATTCCCAATAAATGGTTTAACCTTGAATGCGGTCTCATTGATTTATTACCACTGTATGACTCATAAATGCTGGGAAGTATTATACAGTCGGATGCTTTCTCGAAGCCAAATCACGCTCAAGCTTTCAGACAAATTAGGCTTTGAACTCTTAAGTCCCTGGAGTAGCTGAGCCATTACACAAATAACACACAAAGAAATAAAGACAAAGATCTTTTTTTTTATTAAAACATTGCTCCTGAAAAGAAAAACAAATGACTACAAAGTGGCTGTTTTCAGTATGAATTGTAATACCAAGACATACAAGGTGATCACAGGCAGACAAAATTCATGTAGCGACTGCCATCACTGACAAAAACGTAAAGATGGGACAGAATACGACCAAACGCTTGATTTAAATCAAGACAAAACATTATTTATCAGCAGTGATTTATTGTCATTAGTGTTCTCTCTCAGAAACACCTGTCCTGTTTGATCAAGTAAATGCAGAAAAAAAAGCAAAACTTACATTCAGATAAAACATGAGCACCTGTTTTTTGAGATCTTGCCACTCCAGAGCCGAATTAAACGTGACACCAAAGAACAAGGCAAGTCCAACCGCCCTCCTAGTCAGTTTTAACAGTGAGCAAACGAATACTTCTAATAGACAACAAAATGGTGAACAAGCTGAATCACATTTCTGTTAAAGAAAGCAATGCAGAGTAGTAAAGTAAATCACCAAGAGTAAGGTTCAGGCTAAAGACACGATGGCAAAGCAGTCATAATGCGGCTGTAATTAAGTACCGCAGACATCGTTTCAGTCAAAATCACTAATAAATTCTGTTGATGTTCCCGATTAAAAGGTATGTGATTATTCTATCAAACCTACCTTGGAAATGCTTTGACTTGAGATGTTCCATTATTTTTTAAATTGATCTCACAAAACCATGAAATTATGATAAAATAAGCTTAAAGGTCCTGTGTGTGGGATTTATGGGGATCTATGGGGAAAAGATAATTCATAATTGTGATTTCATTGGTGTACTATCACCTGAAACTGAGAATCACTTTGTTTTTATTTCTTTAGAATGAGCGGAGAGCGCCGTGTTTCTACAGTAGCCTAGAACGGACAAACCAAGCACTGGCTCTGGAGAGGGCTTTTTTAACATTTTTCACAGCCACAAAGTTTCTCCAACATGCTTCGATGCTAGCTTGAGGTTACTGGTTACAGTCAATGCAAGAGGCCACTAAACCCTACACACTGGACCATTAATATATATGAAGAAACATGGAATACAAAAAAAAAAAAGTTAAAATGTTCAATAACACGTAGACATTGACATTTTTTCAAGATAATACAGGCTGTAACTCGGCCACTGAGACATCAAGCCTGTATTATAATCCTTTTCACTCCAAAATATAATCCTTATCACCTACTTAACTGTTGCATCATAGTCTCCAATATTTAAAAACAGAATGCCCAAAAACAAATTCAATCTCACTTATTCAGGGAAATGGTGCATTTCTTTTTTTGTTTTTATTGTTATTATTATTTTTACGCATTTGGCACAAAAACAAAATATTCCCTGGTTCTCTAAAAACCTGGTTTTCTACATTTCAGACATGGGTTGAAAAAACGATAATGCTGTGAACATAAGAAAACAAGTACACCCAAAGATAAGAGGCTGTTATTTGAGAAGAGTGACTCCTTTGTTCATTTCAAAACTACTGATCCTCACATGTAGTGACCACTGGTCTACATTTAGCCCATGAGACATGGATATTAGAGGTGTGGAAGACAGGTTACAGATTACCGGCTTTCAAATACAAAACATAAACAAATCAACTCTACAAACTAGAACCATTTATCAGTCAGTCGTTCAGAACAGGCAACACAGATGAAAGGAACATGTGTGGATATATCAAATCTATATTATTTACAACCAAATCTAAAATTGTTTACTGATAAATCTTCTACAAAAATTGCATAACAGTGTCTTTCCTTAACATGACAAACGTCTTTAATATGCATACTCTGCATACTTTTACACCACTTCTCAGCAAACAAAATGAGTCCTTTCACTGATAAATACCCCCTCCCTCCCACGAAACAAAAAAAAAAACATCAAAAACTCAAAGCCCATGCTGCAGCCTCCCAGTGATATGTCTGTGGAGAAACCTACCTGATTTATCACTCCATGGAAGGGGTCTTTTGAGATTTGCCTCCTTAAGGCACAACCTCGCTGTCTCCTGTTAAGTTTCTGAGCTGCACTACCTGAAAACAACTGGATCTTGGCAGTGACAGTCCAAACACAAGACACCAAAAGGTGCTGTTCAAGTGATCACCCAAAAAAAGTTTATCCTCAATGTTCAGTTAAGATAGAAAGCTTGGGATCAGAAAAATGTTCCACCTTGAAGCTGTGAGCAAATCAAACAATTATGTCAGAGAGTTTGAGATCATATCCAGCAGTAGGACACTAAGTTAAACATATTGTAACTTAATATATGAATGAGTGTTTGCAACAGGAGTGGCCGTCCTTGCCTTTAGCCCCCTCATGGGCTGTCAGAAGCCTCCTCTGCCTTCCCTGAGTCCTCTCCTTTCTTGTGTTTCCGAGCATGTTTGTATTTGTCCACATATGCCTTGACCAGATTGCCCACCTTCACTGGGTTGATCTCTCCGCTCTTGCTGTGGCAAACCTGACAATGAGGAACACAAGAAAATCATATTTATGTGAGAAATGCCTGCGTTTCTTGCCCAGTGGCAAACCTTCCAGTATCTTGGCAAACGTTTTAACCCACCTTCTGGACGGCTTTGCGTAGAATCTCTTTGTATTCATCCTTGTTGATGTCTCTATTCTGGTAGAAAGGCTTGATGGCTAGCTTCACCTCCTCTATAGCTCTCTCCTGCATGTGGAGCTTCTTCAGGTACTGTTGGAAGAAGTTAAACATCATAAAACTCACAACAAAAGACAAAAGAGACTATTTGAGATATTTAGTTCAAAGCTTAAACATTCAAAAGCGAGACTCACCTTGTCTTTCCTCGACAGATCCCCTTCATCTCCCTCTGCTTGTCCAGCGGTTGATAAACCGTCAGTAAGTGAACCATCAGATGTAGAGGAGCGACCGAGCGAACCACCAGCACCTTTTTTGGAAGGGTCACACACAGCTCCAATGGTGTCCTGTGAAAAGTCAAGTTACTGTACATCAAAAACTGAAAGATGAAACTAAGTCTAAAACAATTACAGGAAAAGATCAGGTAAGGATCACCTATTAAGTATTAAGGGCTGTTATGTGTCTTAGACAGACTTACATAATATGTCTATGTCCATAGATATTAAAGTGACGAGGGCTTAATTTGGAAAATGTGACTACATTAGATGTGCAGACAGACAAACTGACTGACTAACAGTTTTCATTTCCCCAGTAAAGCTTTACTTTCATTTATTCTGAAAATGCTTCAGTATCAGTTTCTGTTTGAGCCACGTGACTTTATCGATGCAAAACAACTGCTTCTTTTAGATAAACGCTGCCACCCTCTGGTCATTTCATCACATTGCACATACGATGTTCCTCTACAAATACTCGATGCTGGCAGTATTAGGTTATCTCTGCAGTGACAAATGACTCTGTTGTACCTGACTAGATGTCTGGGCTGTCGAAGACGGTCTGCGAGCTCCTTCCTGCTTCAGCTTCAATTTATACAGAGCCAGCTCTGTTTGAGAAAGAATTCAGAAAACATTTGACAGTAAAACATCTGTGACCACGATCTATTGAAGTTGTGTGAGCAGCCAATTAAATCTGGTGTAGAGCCATTTAGCAGCAACACTTACTGCTTGCCGATTTCTCTGGTTGAGGCCCCTCAGGCTCCTGGATGTTCCAGGTAACCCTCTTCACCGGAGTCTTGGATTTGGCTCCAGCTACAGTCGATTCATTTTTCCCCTCATCTACATCTTTCTCCTGTTTGACAGATGTCTGACTGATTCCCTCTGTGTGCTCAGACTTCACATAGTCCAGGTTGTCTAGCATCATATCAACATTAAAATCATCATCAGAGTCTGAGAGTACCTGAACCTCCTGCTTTACAGGGACAGTCGACCCAACGGTGTTTGGTTGTTCAGGGGAGGCCAATGACACTGGGTGAGACTGAGACACTGTGTCCTCCAGGCTGTCTTCTGTAATAGATGTGGCCAGTGTAGAAAATGAGGTGACAGAGGGGGACAGAGACACTTCTGGGGAACTTGGCTCAGTTTTAATTATGGGCATTTCACAAGTCTCAGTCTTGATATTCTTAAAAGGCTCCGTCTTGATACTTTTACAAGGCTCCGTCTTGATGGGGTCTTCTTCATTTCCCTCCTCATCTATGCCTTTGACTACCATTGAAGCAGGAACGTCAGTTTCTTCTTTCTTAATTGGTTTAGTAAAAGGCAAATCTTCAAACATATCATAAGATGCTTGTTTTTCTTTCTTAATTTCTTTTTCAACCTTAATCTCTTTTGCCTTTCCTGCTATTGTGGCCTGGCTATCTGTGCTGACATCTTTGCATTCCTTTTCAATTTTAGAGGCGGTGGGAAAGGACGGAGTCTCCTGTTTATTCACAGGAGCAACTTTTTCCTCTTTGATGGAGCTTCGGGCGATATATTTCTCTTTTTTCTTGTCCTGCAACCGTTTGGTGTCTTTCGAGGGTGTAACACAGGAGCCCGAAGTTTTCTGTGAACTCCTGGATGATGATCCTTCTTCTTTCCGTCTCTCTCTCGAGCTGGATCTAGACCTGTGCCTCCTCTTGTCTTTTGGGCGAGCCGTCACCTTGTCTCTGGAGGGGGGAGGTGATTGTTGCGGTCGTGTGCGGTCTTTTCTCCTATCCCTGGATCTGGATCTGGACCGTGATTTCGACCGTGATTTTGAGCAAGACCGACCACGTTTGCGGTCTTTTGATCTAGCTCTGGATCTGGATGTGGATCTGGATCTGGAACGCGACTTTGACTGAGATTTTGAGCGAGACCGACCACGTCTCTTGTCCTTTGAGACCCGCCTTCTGTCAGAGTCTCTTTCTCTGCCATCACTTCTCTCCTTGATCCGTTGTTTATCCTTGTTCCTCTGTGAACGCTCCCTGCTGCTAGAGCTGGAACCAGACCTGAAATCAGTAATGACAGAAAAAACCTTAACTGAAGAGAACTTCAATAAAAAAGGTCAAAATGTCAAACAGACAGTTACTAAATAATTGATATTAGACAATTACAATTACCTTGATCGCCTCCTGTCTTTGGATCGTGATCTGGACCGCCGTCTCTTTCTGCGGTTCCTGTCAGGTGAATTGGACTTTGAGCTTTCTGAGGTTGAGCGTGCCCTCCTTCTCCTCTCTTTGGACCTTGACCGCCTTGAACTCCTTTCTCCACCCACTTTCTTTTCTTTCTGCCTGCCTCCCTGACCTGAGGCGTGATGGTCTCCCTTCCTGCCTCTGTCTGTCTCCGGACTGCTAGAGCGTCGCTCCTTCGTAGCTTGGAAGACTTTTTTCTTATGGGCTAAATCTCCTGAAGGGAACTTGGAGCAGGATTTGGAATCCGATTTAGTTTCTGCCTTTACGATCTTCTTGGTGGAGGCAGAGCTGGATGAGGAGGAGTTGTTCTTACAGTTTGGAGGAGCACTGCTGGGGCCAGCACTCTGCTCACTCTCCTCTTCTTGAGTCTCTCTCTCAGTCTTTACAAGATCCAGGCTGTGATGAACAGGTAGTGTGGTGTCTGCTGATTTCAACCTTTTCATGTTGTCCTGAAACCCTTCAGCTTCCCCTGCATCATCTAACCCTGACTCTTTCTTAACTTTAGTGTTAGTTAATTCTGTTTGCTTCTTGGTCTGAGTGTTGATCAGTCTTGATTCTTTTTCAACCTTGACACATTGCTCTAAACACTTGACCTCGTGTGATATGGTTTCCTGAGCACTCGAACTGCTTGGTTCATCGTCTGAGATCTCAATCACCTGTATTTCAGTTTTAACATGAGCCAGGCCCTTCCCCTCGTGTGTGGTGTGTCGGGAGCTACCACCCAGGCTCGTGCTCTCAGCTTCATCGTCTGAGCCGCTTGAGTCTGACAAAGTGGGATTAAAGGGATCGTAGATATTATTACTGTCTTGTTCCTTACTGCCCGTTGTACGTGATGCCAGGAGCATCTGTTTATCCCTGCGCAGCTGTCTCCTTTTTGCTTCATCTTCCTTTTCTCTCCAGGGGTCCCGCACACTGCCTCCACTGGCAGAGGGTGATGTGACGCTTAGCCGCCTTGAATTCCAGGAGTTCCCGCTGGAGTTAATGCGAAAACTCACTGACGATGAAGACGAGGAGGATGAGGAATAACGAGGGTGGCTGCCAGGAGAGCCAGCGGAGGAGGAAGAAGAGGAGAATGAGTTGGAGAAGGTTGATGACGAGCCTGCTCCATCAGGCCTCGACCTTTGGCCCTGACCGTCAGCCCTGCCCTTCTGCTGGTCTACACTTTGCTGCCTTCCCTTGTCCCCAGCAAGGCTGTTCATGCCAGTTTCTGGCATGCCATAACCATTACTACTGCTGGTAGAGTTACTGCTACTTCCCCTACTACTGCTATAACTGTCATTTGTGTTACCACTGCTCTCCCTTTTTATTTTTGGTATCCTTGGAAGCACTGACACGCCTTCCCACATGGGCTTTAAAGGTGCTTTTTTAGATTCGGATGGGGATATTCCCTTGCTCTTGGAGCTGGAGTCAATGGTGAGATCAATGGACGAGGACGAGCTGGGTACTCCAACTCCATTGGTCCCCCTGTGACTAGGAGGGTGGGGGGGTCTGCCTGGACGAGGTGGCTGCAAACTCGGATGACCTCGGGGTGGTAAATCCGAATGGGGAGATGGTCGGATGTGGGTGGGTAGGCGAGAAGAGCTCTGGGATAAAGGTCTGTTCGTGGAGCTATGGGAGGATCCTGGAAAGTCTCCGTTGTAGTGGGGAGACAGAGAGCGGTCTCTTTGGGTGGGTGACATCACTTGGTCGATCTGGGTGCAGGCATCTACTGAGCTACTGCTTGTGCTGCAACCTGGCTTCGATGCGGATGGCATTACTGTAACAAAGGAAGAAAAGTATGAACACATATAAAGAATGGATTAGGGAGTCTTTCTTCCTTTTGTTTTACTTTGCAGATTACATTGACTTACACATTGTACACTGTTATTATTCTTGATAAAAGAGTGCTGGGAAAAAACAGGAAATGGGAAATGGTGACAGGAACATCCTCAGTCAGTCACAATCAGCTGAGAATGAGTGAGGAATGACTCACTGCCAGTTTAAAGTTTGATATTCACCAGCTGGACACACACTTTGTTTTACATTAAGTTGAAGTTCATTAGAAGTTGTTTGATATACAACAGGTGGACTTAATATAAATGGCTCTCTTTTGATAGCCTCAATTACTTTCATGAGAGATAAGATGAAGTCCATATTCTCGTCCCGTCTGCCTTTAGACTGTTTCGACTTTTGTCGGTACCACATACACTTACTTGGCTTTGTAGCTTTAAGGGAACCATCTCGATTGATAACGACATCAGAGCTGTCCATCAAGAGCATGCTCTGTCCAGATAAGATGCTGCCCAGCAGGTCAGGCACAGGAGCCGCCTCCACAACACCCCCTGATTGGGGGATATCCATACCCCTCCTGGTAAAGCACAACAAACTCTTGGTTACCATCTTGATCGCAAAGCCTGAGACACCTACAACATCTCACAATTAAAATGTGGTACACATATCAGCAAATATATTAGCAAATATGATGTACATTAGTAAGGTTTGGAGCTGCTGTTCAACCATTTTTTTTTATTTTTTAATCTGCTCATCAGTTTAATTTCTCAGCAAACATTTTATTTGACCAAGAAAAGAAAAACCAAGATATGTCGAAAGCAACAACCGATTTAGGCATTTCATTTGTCACAATAATGATACTCTCCAACATGCCATGAAAATGTTAACTGTTCACAACTGCTGTCACCTTTGACCTGCTGGGATTAGCTGATGACTGGGTCAACTAGAACAGATGACGTTTCAAAACTCTGTGTTCTTAAACTGTGCTGTCGTAAAAGCTTGGTCATTTTAGGGAATGATTAGCAGAATCAAAAAGCATGTCACTAAGTTAGCTATAAATATGGACGAGATCCAAGTCAGAACCTTGTCTGGATAACCAACCGTGTACACCGTGGCAAATAGGGGACGTTACCTTGAAAGGCTTGCGGTGAAGGGTCGAGCTACAGGCTGGTGAGAGCGAAGAGCAGAGCGAGAGATCCCTCTTCTCTTGGCCTCCAGCAGTGATGTAACGCGGGCCTGCTGCTCTTCCTCCTCTCTGATTAAATCAATATCATAAAACACAATATGCTCAGATATATGAAAAGACATATACACAGTGGAAAACACTGTACATGTGTGAAAGAAATCAGCTGCGTGGGAGCATTTTATATCCTCAGATAATAAGACAAATAGCTTGGCACAAAGTTACTGTAACAAGGAGTTGGGACCACTAGACCAGTAGGTGACTGATATCTATGCAGTCCCTACAGATTATACGATATCAGAAACACCAACAAATATCTCAAGTCTGTGAAATGGAGTTCTGATCAGCCCTACAAAATGAACAAGTCTACGTACCGATCATCAAATGGATCCAGGTCAAATGGATCTCCATAGATAGACAGGGATGCAGCACCTATGTCAGCACGCATGCCGCTTAGCGTGTGCTCCGACGGCCGGTATACTGTAGGAAGTGAAGAGCTCTTCTTGTCCTTTACGATTCCGAGATTGTTAGCAATACGGCCTCGAGCAGTGGCTGTCTTTTTCAACATCTAGAGGAAAAACACAGGTATAGGGTTTATCTAGAGAGAAAAGCTTCTTATGTCTACACAAGAAATTAAATATTCATGTACTCACATTAAAGGTTAGATACATCTAGTGAAAGGTTTAAAACAAAATCACTTAAATCTCAAGACTGACATTGATGACACACTCACCAGCTTTCTTTTGGATTTAGTCCTCCTCACTCTCCGTCTCCTCCTCCTGAATCCTGTACTACCTACGTTTCCCTTTGTACCCACAGCAGAAGATGTCTTCCTTTTGACCTTTCTGCGCTTTCCTGTTCAATCAGAAAATGTGTCTGTCATTAAAAAAATAGCCCTTTTTCATAGCCATCCTATGCTTTTCCTTCAACTACATCTGTTTGTGTGTGCTAGTGATTATGTTAACCCTATCTAAAAAAATGTTATGTATTTTGATGTCTGTGTTTACTCACCAGTCTTTCGCCTGCGGCGAGATGGGGCACGAGGTGTGAAGTCTCGTATATACACAGACGTGTTGAGCCCAGCCACCACAGCATTAATAGTGTCATCAAGCCAAGTTGACTGAATCATATACGTGGGAGCCAACTAGTAAGAAAAGGTTTGCATTACTCCACTGGTTCGCTTTCACAAATCCTTATTGTCTGAACACACATCCCAAACACATGCATCGCTCCTTAACACACACGTTTCAATTACCAATCAAATACAACAAATGTCAGTAACACATGCCATCATTTCTGCTGTCAGCAATACTCAAGTACGTTACCCAAATACACAATTTAGTGAGTCAGTAAAACTATTTAGCACAACAACAAACATTGTTCAACATCAAGCCTCACATATAAGCTGTGGAAGTGGGTTAGAAAATAAGCCAAGACTGAAGCATCACGCCTCATGCCAAACCTGCGACGTGCGTGCCTGTGTGATGCGATGTCGGTTGACATTAGCTCGAACCCTCTCGCTCTGCTGAGTGCGGGCGATAGCTCTGGTGGGACCTGCAGCGTGGGGCTGGGAGCGACTGGTGGCAGGACGGGCAGTAGAAGGTAGGCTCTCTGTATCACTGACTTCTTCAGCTGAACCCCCTGAGTCAAAAGATTTATGACTTGTGAGAAGATGCGAATGAGCGCTGTAATGACTGAAGCTACACAGTTTTTCTATGAATTTGTTTATCTTTAAATAATCTTTTGATAAAAGTGAACTACATGCATATAGAGCAATTCAGGAAAGAAGATAGAAGAAAGGGTATACCATAGCAATATTTCAACAATTCACTTAAATGTGTAAAATACTGTATATTACACAATATTCAGATTTAGAATGGAATAGAAAATACACTATTGTCTGACTTTTGCTTTGTCTTTGCTTGCATGTTCAGAAAGTTTAAGAATTAAGGACTACCAAGTCCAAAATGTTGTTTGAGCATTTATGAATTCAACAAGGTAGATAACGTAAAGTCTTACTTGAGTGACGGTTGTTGGCTACACACTCAGGGCAGAACCATTCCTCTACAGGAACAGAGTCAAGAGGTGGCGTGAGACACTCCATGTGATACCTGTGGAATAAAAAAACAACACATTTCTGTAATGATAAAAAAATCCGGATCAGGTTTGAAGGCTTTAAAAAAGGCAAAAACAGACTTTTCAGCACACTAACAGCAGGGACACACTGGAGGCGGAAGCGTTGCCAAGCCCGGAGAAGCGCTGCCACGCTTCCTCTGGCAGTCATGCTAACCTAATGGGTTGTTCACACAGACTGCACTGCGGAGCACCGCAGCCGCTCACGATCAGCCGCGATTGTTTTGGCATCTGTTCTATTTTCTATATGAGCAGCCAGGAAAAATGTGCTTATGTTGTGAACAACCAGGCTACTGTTGACGAGTGAAATGATCATTTGCGGCTCTTCCGCCTCCTCTTTTTCCCTGGCATAAGAAAGGGTAATTTGGTACAATAATATCTATCTCACCCCGCATCACAGCCATCACAGAGCAAGAGGCGGTCCTCACGGTCACTGCCCCCACACACCTCACAGTTGGTCTGCTCCAGGTCCAAATCGACTCTTTCCTCTTGACCTTCCTTCACAGGCTTTTGCACTGTGATCTAAATGAAGAAGTAATCACATAAATCTCACATGAGCGATGAGTCAATCAATCAAGTTTAAAAAGTGATACATTTATGTTATTAAGTTATGCTACCAAAGACTGAGGACACTCACCATTTTCTTCACTTTGCCTCCAAAACATTTCCTTAGGTATATGCTGTTGAAGGCAATACGGTCTACAGGACACGAGTTCGCATTCTAAGTAGTGGAGAAAAAAAACCTTCTCACATACACCGATAATCAAATGACATAAGGTGCTCTATTCTTGGGCTAAGAAAACATGAAGTTAGACCCACCTTGGCCCATTCAAGGATGCAGTCGAGACAGAAGTAGTGCTCACAGCTCTCTGGTGTTGCAACCGGCTGGCTGTTGAATGAGTTGAGGCAGATGGGACACTTGTCTGCGTCCTCATCCGAGCTCATCCCTTCAAGGTCCGCAGAGGCCCCCCCAAAAGCTCCACCCTCGGCCTTAGCATCTTCCTCCTCTTCCTCATCTGATAAAAATGATTAAACACCATGAGGCAACAGTGAATCACAGAAGCTTATTCTTCCTCTTTCAACTCTACAGAAAACAAATGCTCGCTAAGTTATAAAAATTCCAGTTGTGTGTAGGCTGAATGAATCAGGAGATAATAATGTGTTTTTGTTATTACATAAATCTTAATCAGAGAATCAAGTTGAGCAAAGATGATTATATGATAATCTAGTAATAAAAACAAACAAACAAAAAGCAGAACACCATGACCGTCTTTGACAACAATATAACAATAGTCACTCCTACCATCCTCCTCTTCTTCTTCCTCCTCCTCATCATCCTCCTCCTCCTCATTATCCTCTCCATCTAGGTGGTCCTCCTCTTCGTCCTGACCACTGTCAGATTCTCCCTCCTCAGACTCCTCTTCAGCATTGTCTGAGTCATCTTTAAAAAAAAACATAAAAACACACACAAATGCATGAGGTTTTTAAAGCTTTGAGGTTTTATTGATATTGTACTGAATGCAATTTGTGAATAGAAGTCACTCATTTATTCATCAGCTCATGATACATAAGCAACTTGTTAAACAAGCTACCTGAGATGGCCCACAGTGCAGCCCTTTTCCCTTTGCTGTGGGCTGTGTTGCGGTTGATCAGCTCATCCTGGCTGTCCTCGTCATCCATGGCTGACCATCAGAAGATCGGCTGAACAAATTCTCTGACAGCTTCTCTCTGAAACGATCCTCAGAAGACAACAGTTGCACATAGTGTTTAGATAATAGTGTCTAGATGTTACTTGTGTATACATCTTGGTATCATGACATTGGGTCTGACTGAATGTCATTAAGTGCATTGACATGTAAGCTAATCCACTTACTGTGTCAAGGGCAGGGGATGAAGGAGAAATTTTGAACCAACTTTATGGAAGTTGATGTTATTCCTGAGTCCTTAAGCAGAAAAGGAAAATGATCATCAAGCATGTGCTCTTGTTTTTGTGCAGCAGTAATCCCTTCAGAGTAAAGAGACATCGAGCAGGCAAGATCTTCTTACAACCCGCGAGTGACATTTGAAACTATATCACAGCAGTTTTAATGGACCGAAACTTGTAAATGACTTTTATTGTGAGCTGACAAAGGGGAAAGATTGAGTAACCCTGGCTAGCTAGCCAGCTGCAGCCTGCAGACAATGCTAACGCTACATTTGTAAACAAAGAAGAAAACAGGGCACCAAACAGAGCTCTCCTTCTGTGTCTCACGTGAAATATACATGCAGCATAAACGTAGATACAAAGATTTTAGATGAATGCACTGTCAAGAATATGGGACTAGCCTGTAACGCTTTTCTTGGTGGACAAACGACGCTAGCTCGTAACATTAGCTTCAGTGTAGCGTGTTCGCTAGCCTCGTTGCAGCTAAATTTAGCTAACGTCAACTACAAGCTCCTTCGGACTCTATATTGAAATACACCCAGCGTGGAGCAACGTACACGAGCTCCCTATTCAAACCTCTTTAATACAATGTCACATTCTTGCATTTAAGGGTTATTTCAAACCTACCCTATCAAAAAGTGGGAGGTATGTTCGGGTGATTTGAAGTCTCCACGGTTGTTGATGGACACCGCCGGCTGGCTGTGGACGGAAATGGCCGAGTGCACTCTGACGAGCGCGACTCTTAAAGAGACAGTACCCGTTTGTTTGACATCACGATACACAGCGCACGTGAGTCTGGGTACAGTGTTTACAGTGAGGGGATGTAACTGAGTACTTTTACTTGAGTACAATGCTGAGGTGCTTGTACTTGAGTATTTCCTTTGTCTGCTACTTTATACTTCCACTCTACTAAATTTTATAGGCAAATACTGGACTTTTTACCCCACTGCATATTTTTGATAACTTTGTTTACTAGTTATTTTGTTGATTGCATTCTGCACCACATTTTTTAATTAGTTAATTGTATCTGCAATCATCTTTTAAAAAAAAACAAAAAAAAAAACAAACACTGATTCTGATAATCCCAAAAAAAATAAAACATAAAAAAAATGCTGCATATTGGATCGGATAATCTGCCAGGCCAGTGATCGGTCGACCCTGAAATACACACATGTAAACATATGGGAAATTTACTTTTACCTGTACTTTTGATACATAAGTACATTTCAGCTGCAGCTCAAGCTCTAACAAGAACCAAAGAAGTAGATCCCATCACTCCAGTTCTTAGATCTTTACGCTGGCTTCCTGTCTGTCAAAGGTCCACTGAATGGTTTCGGGCCAAAATACATGATCATGATCTGCTGCTACGTTATGAACCATCCAGACGTCTGAGGTCGTCAGGTACAGGTCTGCTTTCAGTCCCTAGAGTCAAAACTAAACACGGAGAAGCAGCGTTCAGTTATTATGGACCACATATCTGGAGCAAACTCCCAGAAAACTGCAGGTCCGCTCCAACTCTCACCTCTTTTAAATCAAGACTGAAGACCTTCCTGTTTGCTGCAGCCTGTCACTGAAGCAATGTCAAGGCTGTGAACTGCACTGTGACTTTTACTTTCTAGTCTTGTCTCTTTTAAGCCTCTTCTATTTTAGCTTACTTTACTATTTCTTAACTTGTTTTAATGTTTTGTTTCTTGATGTCTTCCAACTTGTTTTTAATGTCTTTTAATGTAATTTTAATGCCCCTGTAAAGCACTTTGAGTCTCCTTGTGTCTGAATAGTGCCATACAAATAAACTTGCCATGCCTTGCCTTAATATCATCTATCTTAAGAGATTTACTCAAATACTTTTTGTATGGACGACTTTCACTTTTGCCAACATAAGATTAAATATTATATTTAGTATTTATGTATCAGTTTGGCAGTTAGTGTGTATGTATGTCTGTTAGAGTGTGTCCAGTCCCATTAAAGACACATGCTGCAATCTAGGTAACATGAGACTGACCTCGCTATCACTACTAATTATCTACTTATTACAATTTAACACGTATGAAATAATACATGGACTAATACACAATAACAAAACAATACAAATGTCTTGCGATGCCATTTTTCAAGTAGAGAAATAGGCCTATATTTTCAGTGCATACACTGCTATATTTGCACGCTCACAACTTAAATGATGGTACCCACGTTCACACAACTGACGCATGGCCTCAAATTGATTATACACAGTGGTTCAGTTTAGTAATGTGGTTCAAAGTGCAGACACTGATCACACTGTCAGCTGTTTGAAAAAGTCACTTCTCAGACACACGTGTTAATCACAAATCAGAAAGTTAATAATAAACTACGACAAGGTTGTATTTCACACTCAGTTTCCAACCCTCACTTTATTTTTTAAAGTCTGATATTATGGTTATTATCTATAATTACTCCCTCATGGTGGTGCCAGGACTGAACAAGCAGTCGATACAGTAATCCGGTGCCCTTGTCGCCCCCCAGTGGTAACTTGAACTAGTCAATATCAGCTGTTACATAATACTATATAATGTAATCCTGATTTACTACTTTCTGTCATGGGGTTATGTGTGTCCTGGCGGCAGATAATCAGACAGGGCTTTGATATGCAAAAAGTGTTGAGAAGAAAAAAAGTGTAGGGTATAGGACCCCCTAAACCAGAGAGAGGAGAACAGCATGTGACAAAGAAAGAACATCATGTTCCAGAAAAGGGGGGAGGGGGTCACTTACATTAAGTATGTATATACATCTAAAGAAAAAGGTGTTTTCTTATAATTAACCTTGACAAAGTTGCATTATGATCATAATCATATTGCAACCCAATCTGCTATTACAACTCTTTAAATGAGTAAAGAGTTTGAGTCTGAATATTAACTTTTTAATATGATTTTTAAGAGATATTTAAATAAAATAAAAAAAAAACAGATTAAATATTAATTTCAGATTCCAAATGATGGGATGTACAATGTGTTAATGACGTCAGGGAGTCCTAAACTCTCATTCCCTAAATAATTGAGTGTTCATCATCATCATCTTCCACCTCCTCCTCCTCCTCCTCCTCCCCGCCGTCATCATCAGATCAGACTGTCGTGCTGCATCCTTGGTACGTGCACAGCCACACTCCGCTCATGGCAACACTGTACACAAGTAAGCCGAGTTCAACCACTTCACACTGTAGGGGTAGGGGCGTCCTTTGTCCAACCGGCTCATAACGCACGTATCCCACCTCCTGTGGCAGCTGTCGCGTCACACGGCGTCTATTTCAGGGTACAGGTACCCGCGTCGCGCTGTCGTTTGTCATAAATAATCGCGCGGGGCAGGAAACTGTTAACACGATAATGGTTCATTCCTAATGTACGACGTGCAGAACTGAACGCGCCGCACCCCAACTATAACTCTAAACCGCAACCTAGCGTGCTAGCCGCGCAAGCCCCGCCCCCTAGATGGTTCCATTCGTGTGTTATCCCCAACGGGCGGGGCGTTCTACTCCAGCGCGGCAGCTGATTGGCCGCGCGCCACGTCGCGTTTCTTGCCGATTTGCATAACCAGGTCGGGTTGCAGATGCAGGGGAGTGGGCAGGGTTGGGGTAGTGCAAGTGTACTGAACTTCTGCGTCGGTGTACTATAGTCCTAAAATACTGCTAACTTTAAGTCATGCACTGTGATTTCTTTAAGAGAAAAAACAATGCGGGTGTGCGGAGAGGTGACAGACGAGCTCCTGTCGGCGGAGATGGAAGATTTCCTCTTTTAAAATTAACCCGAAAGAGAAAAACTTGGGACTGGGTAAGTAGCTGCCTTTATCCGCCACTATTCTTTATTCTTGCCTATATGGTGTGGACGGATCCGCTGTTTCCGCTGTGAGGAATTTATTCACACATTTCTTTACAGCTGTCAGATGTGATTATTAATTATTTAGGAACTTTTTTTTTTTTTTTTTCATGAGAATTGAAATGGGGAAAGCCGTTCATTATAATGTGCTGGCCAAATGCATACATCGTGTACTGAAGGCCAGCTGTGATATCAAATTCTGTGAGCTACACTGTTGTGATTCTAGATATTAAACCTAATTAATTGAATTGAATTGTTATGTAATTTTTGTGTGTAGATGAATTTAATTTCGATTTAATTTTAATTTAATTTGACTAACTTTCAGGGATTTCTAGTGACCTCCACTCCTCATGTTGACTGTTTCATTACTGCCCTGTGACACTCAGCCTTTGTCTGTGTGACTCCACAGATTATGCGTCCTCATGGCTGTCAGTTTAATATGTCTGAGATCTAAAAGCAGGTAAGCCACTGACTAACGCACATTGTGCCAATTGCCAGTTCCACTGTGCGTGTGACAGCGGCTAACCTGGTTTTGGGAGCACTTCTCATCTTTGGCCTCGTCCGAGAAAGAAACCAGCCCAGGCCGGAGCAGACGCACACCAGCCCACCTCCTTGATCATGTCCTGTGCACATTGCTGCTGTTGGGACAGGCCTGTTCGACATGACTGCTCTCCCAGTGGTCTCCATGTGTACTGTAGCCTACTTCCTCCTATGATCACATACTGTACTGTCCCCTTATATAGGGCCCGGTAGGGTTTTGCATTGCCTCCTTTGGAGCCGACCTCCCTTATGCCACCTACTGTCAAGACTATTGGTGAGTGTTTTGTTTCTGTTTCTGTTTCATCTGCGTCAGGATCATCATCACAGTCTCTGCTTGCAAATTTGAGGTCAGCGGCCCCGCGGGGGTTCTCGAGGAGGTTCCCGGAGGCCCCTTCGGTGAAAATGAGCATTACTAGAGAGACACTGAACTTGTGTCACGCTAGTAGAGGCAGTTTTCCAGTTGATTCCTAAATTGTGAAGCAAATTCCAAGAAGTACGTCCAAATCAATTGTGTCCGCACATCATGTACTACAATGTGTCTGTTTGTGAAACCTATCCCTCAAGTGCAAAGTAAAGTTTCTACTCAAATCAGTTGTGGCATTATGTATCTTACTTTCTGTTTGAGCGTGTAATGCATTTCCTGGTATTCCCATCGGTGCATAATGACTCATTGTGACACAGAGGAATAGATAAGTGCAGTATGTCAGACTCATTAACTTGTGGCCGCATTCATCATCATAGTGTGGACGTGCTGATGCTCACTCTCGGCCACCTAGAGGAGATTCTTTTCCCCCCAGACAACCGCTCGCCCGGTCGGTCAAGTTTTCACCCAAAAGGGGTCGAACGTTCAGCTTTTTGCATTCATTCGAAACCTTCCAAAGTGGATTTGGGATGGAGTTCATGTGGAGTGCCATTGTAGAAAATAATTCCCTCGCCGGGGAACATCATCATAATCTGTTAATGTGCTGTTTATGAGATTGGACCCGCCTAGGTTTAGATATGAAGTGGGTGAGGTTAGATTTATTTCACTTTGTATGTAGAGTAACAGAAGAAAACACATGTAAAACACTGGCCTGAGGTCATTTAGAAATAAAAAACATTAGATCCAAACAATCCACAAGAAATACAATGAATTTCAGAGATTTTAATTTGTAGGGATCACATGACTTTGCATTGAATACTCTAGTATTTTTAATGTGAATGTAATAGGTGGGAAACAGAAAGAGAAAGACTTGTGTTGACTTTATGAGTATGTGCAGTCTCCTTTCACACCCACAGGTAGGCGTCAGTGTTGCACCGTGCCGTGGGTTCATCCAGACAGTCAGTGGGAACCAAACAAGGATTTGGAGCTTATCTGACCCCTGCCAAGCCAGACAGCTCTAAACCTTCTCAGCAAAATCCAATTCTACATAATTAATCGTAATAACTATCTCCTTACTTCCAAACACACGGTTGGAAGCGATAACATCAGCATAAAGGGATAAATTATTGATCAGGAAAAGTATATTTTTGATGCTTTGAGAGAGTTTCTGATGTGCATTTACGTCTACATGGACATGGAAAGAAAATATGTGCATGCTTTGCGATCGTACCTGCCAAGTGACAGCAGATAAGAGTATTTATAGAAAATCCACAGGGTTTCAGTCAGGGGTTAGCCAGAGCACAAGGGAAGCTCAAGTCAGTGTGACAGCCGGCATATTTACTCTACAGGGTAAACAAACAGGAAAGGGGTGGAGGACTAGAGTGTTGTGCTTAAGCCCATAGTGGTGCAACTGTGTTTATCCAATCATGCCCGGGTGATTTTTATCACGGATGACAGAATATAACTAAAGAATCACTTGTTTTGTCGTCGGCATTTTAAAGACAGACAGAAAACACACAGACTCAGGAGTAAAGACCACAATTTTCTGCAATCTGATGGTAAAAAAACAGTTTCCTGATCGCAAAGGAACTTTAAAAACTACTAACAAGGTACATTTATAACTCAGTGGATTGCTTCTCAAGTCTGCCGTGCCCCTTGTGCCTTTATGGTCACATGTCTTGTAGATACACTGCGTTACCTCATCCATAACAGCAGCCGCTGTGATGCCGGGATGTTTGGCACATTTCCCATTCTTACCACGGATGCACTCTGCGAACTCTAAATCAGCCACCTGTGAATACCGGCTTTAAAATGCCCAGTTATGATCGTGCATCACAGGGTCCATTGTACCACAAAGTGAGTGAGGAGAGCATGCATAATTCAGTAGCTATAATATATTCATAATGCATTTCACATAGGAGCTTCATGGCTCTGTAATTTTTAGAAAGTGTACAGCGGTGTGTTAATTATTAAACTGCAGGGTATGCCAGATGTGCTGCACTTTCACTCTTAGTTACTGTAGAGACCAATAGGTATAATCTGCAGGTTATTTTCACACATTATTTGATTAATGTAGTTAGTCTATAAAAATGTTTTTTTTTTTTTAAATGTTAGAAATGCTCCTCACAACTCCACAGAGCCCGAGTGAATTGCTTCTTTTGTCCAAAACGCAAAGATTCTTCGTTTGCTTTCATAAATGACAAAGAAAGGAAAGCAAATCTTTACTTTTAAGACGCTGGAAAAAGCAAATGTTTTACTTTTTTTTACTTGAAAAGTGACTCAAACAGATTAATAACCTTTCCATCGACTAATAGATTAAAGATGCAACATGTAAGAACTGGCCAAGTGTCGAATTCTTGCTCAAAACAAATAGGGGGACAGCATGTAACTGCTAATTGCTGCTAACTGTAGCTGCCGTTAGCTAGTGGGCTCAGTTAACTGTGCAGTTAGCAGTCGTAGGAAGTGTGGGTGCTTACAGCTTTGGACCGGGACGGGCTTTAGCTAGTTGGTTAGCATGCTATCTTCTGTCAATATCGCCCCAACATAATTCAAATACATTATGCAAATACATGTCAAAACTGTTATTTCTTCATATTCTGTTGATAATTTTAATAAATTTGTGAATGTTGTCAACTAAAATTCTTACATACTGCACCTTTAATCAACTAATCCATGCAGCTCTGAATTACAAGGATGAATAAATAAATAAAATGTGATTTCATAAACAGGGTATTAAGAAAAACAATCACACAACAAAAAGATTATCTAAAACACAATGCACATTTTTATTATATTTAAATACATAGTAATAGTAATAATTGCTCTAGGTAAAAGGTTTCTAAATTATTTTTTACATTTCATACATATCATTTGTAGTGTTTACAGTAGCAAAACTCTGTAAATATATTTGTCTTATGTATATACAGTATGTATATCATGGTAGATTAAATAGAGTTACAAAGAAAAAGGGGTTAAATATGAGGTGACGGTGACAGAACAGTGAACAAGTTTCCATTGGCCATGCGGTCCATGTTTTATCTCCATGACGACTCTCTGGATGTCAGGACTGCAAGACACACAAAAATAAGTGGGGATGATGATCCCTTTGTTTGGAAAACAGTTTTCAGCTAAGACTTGCGTCAAACAGGATATAATCACACATGCTTACGAGAAGCTGACAACACCAGTTAACTCTTTTATGAGTCAAGTCTTGAAGTCAGAGTAGTTTCAAGCACGTTTTTCTATAACAAGCACTGAGATGTCTGTAGTTTCCAAAAGCAAGAAGCGGTCGTATAATCCCACAAAGGAAACACCACACTGTAGACGGTAAGAAGAGAGTGCACACTCAAAACACTTTGACCTGTCAGCGTAATAGAGAGACATGTAATAAAACGCTAAGTGCTATGACGATGTAAATATTGGTTTATGTGGTTTTGGATAGTCATTTGTGGAAAAACAGAGCCAGAGCACTGAGAACAACAGCTTCCCTTGTTTGCGTTATGTTTGTTATGAGGATTTTTAGTAAGTAAAGCTCATCCTAAATCTACAGTCCACTGAGGCACATTGCGAGTTATGACAGGTCAAATGTTAGGTGTGATGACAGCAAAAAGGACCAGGCCAAAGAAACAAAATCTCAAAAAACCATGGCCCTGTGGCACTACTTTTGAAATGTATCCCTTCTTTTAGCACGGAGCTCGACAAAAATAGACTGGCAAAAGCTGGAAGCTCCTAAAAATAAGTCGCTCTGACTTCAAGCGGAGCAGAAAGAGGACAGAAAGATACATTTCTCAGTAGCAAAACAAGGGCCAAGGCTTCACACAGGAGGAGAATGGGACAGTGCAATACATTTTTTTTGCAGAGCCCTCTGTGAAAGGCTCTTGCTCTTTGGAAGTCAAGCGTCACCAAAGTACAAGGCATTGTATAGATACACCTCCCACTTCACATATAAATAGTATCCATACATAAAAGGCAAACTGAAATGACATTGGTCTCATATCTTTCCATGTCACAGTATAAAAACAGCGCCACAATCAGAATGTCTGCTACAGTCATTCCCAGTGCGATTGATGTGTTACATGGAGATACGGTGAAAAAGCAGCTGTCGGTTTTATAATTGTTGACTCGAGGGTGGGAAATCCACTCTGTATCACAGAGGGGGGAAATTAGGAGCGAGTTCCCAGATGCATTAAAGTATAATGAAAGCAGCTACTGTTAGTCCAGAAGCAAACAGTGAGAGAAGGAGGGCGGGGAGCAGAGACAACATGAAAGGAGAGAGAATTAAAGCATACAGGGAAATGTGAGAGAATGTAAGTCAGCTGTAGAAAGTTAACGACAGGTATCAGCGGGAGACGGAGAGTTAGAAGTCTTTCAGGTAGAGCGCAGGAAAGAGCTGCTGAGAAGTAGGAAAGACCTCCAGCAAACAGATGGTTTCACGACCCAACACCAAGAACAGCAGCCTTAAAACCAATCAAACCGGGGTAAAGGGTTTGGGGGGCAAGGGGCTCTGGGGACCGGGGGGACGGGCAGGGCGGGAGAGGAGCAGAGCAGGATGGACTCGGGAAGTGGCAGGCAGGGTCTCACACATACACACCCTCAGGGTTGAGACTGGACACTAGAGGGTTTTGCAGGTTGCGTGGATGTCCCAGGAACTGTTTGGCGGTGGGGCGAGGCGGTGATTCCACTGAAGTTAAGCTGTGGCCTGACGCAGAGAAAGCAGACAGTAGACATTTGATTTTAGCATGATTTCAACCTGCTGAACGTGAGCTGTTCAGGAAGCAATCAATCGATCAGTACATTATGTAAGTCATTAGTATCATAGTACATTGTCTGCATTTCAGCACGGGTATTATTATAATAAATAGGAGAAAAGCTGTTAAAATGGTTGTGCTTGTTTCCTGCTTTGTGTAACTACTTTGTCATTTTATTAAAGGTTTACTCATTAAAGTGTATTTGAACTTCCTCCAGTGATGTCACTCAGTGGTTAAATTGCATTGTGGGTAATGTAGGTTTTTGTAGATTTTGAAATGAAAAAGGATGTGTGGAATAAAAAAGGTGACACCTTTGGTTCTGCTGAATCGATTTTGATTATTTGCTTTTAAAACTGTGCTCAATGAGTCCAACAATATTTAAGGAGTGTTGTGGAAGACTGCTATTCAAAAGCTGATGCCTACATTACCCAGAATGCAACTGTATACTCTCATATTTTTCACATATGCAGCAGTACTCCACAACACCTGTAAACACACCTTGTTGTGTAAAATAGTTGGAGTTTTGGAGTTAAGTACATTAAGTGTGTGATAGTGATCCCACAGTAAGAAGCCCTGAATCATAACTTTACCAGAAGCAACGTTTCCATCCTGTCTGTACTTGTTAGTCATTATTCACAACGTGGTTGTTTTACAATCCAATTATACTAAAAATGCAATTAGTCATTTCTTCGTGAGCTCTTACTGACCACAAAAAACATAAAAATGCACATCGGAGGCATTAAAGTGCTGCAGAAACTGCTGTCATTCCCTAGAGTTTGATTTCCCCATGTGGGTCCTGATGATACAGGATGACAATCAACCAAAAATGTCAAATTACAGTCAGTCTGTATCACTTAATGTTAACTCCTCTTGGTTCCTTGGACCAAATGAACCTCTCACAGCCACGTTTACAATGCTGAGTTTGAGTGTTAATATATTTACTTTTGCCTCCATTACCTCCATTACTGTATCCCTCCTGCAGGAGATGTGCCAGCTCTAACTGCTCCAGTTGCTCCTGAAGCTCTGTGCGTGAGTGGGTGTGCGCTGGCAGCACACCTGTTTGTTGTATAAACTGCTGCAGGTTACACTGCCTCAGCTCCTTATTCAGCTCCTCCAGCTCCTCCTGTTTGGCCTGAGATGGAAAAAGAAAACGCGGATCAGTGAGGAGAACAAAAGGACGATTTATAGCATAGATCAGTCACCGCTGACTCATTGAACGCTGACACCTCATCTGTCTGTCAACCAATCAAAAAATGGGATGAGCTAAACTGCTAATCAGTGGATACAATTCTCGTCTGCGTGATAACAATGACAGCGGTTATAATAACACACCAAGAGCAGAATCTGTACATGTGTTTATGAGGCAGGCCTGCTGTACTTTGCTTTTAGGTCACATTATTATTACTGTCAGTGCCATGCATCTTTTCACCATAGGGGGGCAGCAGAGTCTAAAAGTCTAGTCTCAAGTCACTGATGGACACCATCACCCATCAGCCATCGTCAGACCATTCAGCTACAATGAATCATCACAGCTATCATAAGCATTTTTCTAATCCCATCAGATTCCAGTAGACTAAGTCATACTTCTCTGTGGCCTTCCTAACTGACCAGATGTCAGGGGGAAAGATATTTATTAGCTGTAATTATTGAAGACCTGTAGTTCAGAGATCCACCATCGAGACAGCGGCATCACCTTTGCGCCCACAGATTAAACGGTGATGCGACAAGCCAGTCAATTAGTCTTAATCGACTATCCATTTGTGCTTAATCAATGTGTCTGCACACAGCACAGGAAGCAGCAGCAGCAGCAGCATGCTATAGTCCACCAACTCCAGCATGTGTGTGTATACGTGTAATTGATGTTGGACTGAGGCAGCCTGCTGAGGCAGTTCACACCTGCAGGTCTGCCTCCATTAGCTTAATTACAGTAGCGCTGTGCTCATCAGCACCAACACTTAAACACTCGGCTGGCAGATTCGCTGATCAGCTGATGGGTGACTGACACTGCCAGACATACGCAACTTTACATTACTGTGGATTTAGCTTTATGATACTGTAACATGCTACTACTGTTAACATGTCACTAACAGGAAATAAAAGCATCTTGTTTGGCACAATGCCTCTGCAGTTACTTTTGGATTATAGACTCTTGCAGTGCATGATTTGACATGATGGTACATAATAAACCACTATGTTATATAACCTCTGTCCTGCAGCAGGATGCTAAAGAAAAGAGCTATAAAATTGATCATGACTCTGTTTCATCAATTGGGCACTAAATCTGTTGAGTTCAGCCGCATAGTCACACATATCCCCATAAGGATGACTGCCCATGACTCAAATGAGCTGTTTTTAATTAGTTTTTCAGCCAGTTTGCTTGAAGTTTGCTTGGCTTGAGGCCCAGTGGATTGGGAACGGGATTCAACAGTCTTTCAGTCCGGATGGTCTTTGGTTAAGAAAACACGGAAACACTAGACTAAAAATCTTTTCTGGGTGCTCTATTTCCTGGGAGAGAAAAAAACAACACCGTCTCACATACTAGTGAAGAGGAATTTAATTTCCTACACTTCCGTGGCTGAGAACTAGTCTGAATGAGCTCCACGAAAACATATACCTGATACCGGAGTCCTGGGTTTCATGTGAAATATTATGAGGAAACTCGAGTTTCACTTCAAACTGGGTTAGGCTTTTATTGACAGAGCCGTGTCTATGACAACCACCAAGAGTAAACAAGCAGTGACAGCAGAAACCGCGATAGGTTGAGGCTAATTCAATCCAAAGAAAGGAGCTTTTGTTCTACAAATCAATCGTCTTTAATCTCTTTTTTATCATACACAGGGTACAAAAATATATAGATACTGGCAATGTGATATAAACACCATTAGTAACCACGTGTTCAGAACATGCATACAAGATGACACCTGCTGAACCAGTTCAGCTAGATTGTAAATAGATCTTCAGACAATAAAACACTTCATAGAAGATAGGATGTGAGTATACAGACCACAATAAATCATGTCTCCTTTTCACTCATTACTCTTTTTTCTTTTTACGAGTGTCTCTGCACTGTTGTTGTGTCTGCTGCAGTGTGCAGGTAGGAGAGGGATAGAGTTTTACAGCTTTGCTAGAGGAGAGTCTGTGCTACAACCCTCAAATGACCACACACATGGGCTGTATTTACAGCCCTTTCTCCAGAACCTTGACCTCTCTCCTTACCTGCAGCAGAGACTCTGCCTTCCCCAGAGCCTTGTCAGTCTCAGATAGCTGCTCCTCCAGATCTTTCCCGAGATTCTCCCGGCCCTGAAGCTCTCCCTTCACAACGTCGAGGGACTCCTCGGGTCTGTTGGCTTTCCCCTCCGCCTGGCTTTCCCTCTGGATCTCTTGCTCCAGCTGAGCAGAGCGAACAGAGAACTCGTGGAGCCGCCGTCCACAGTCATCTAGCTTGGCGTGGAGCTCCCCCAGCTTCCTCCTCATTCCTCGTTCCTTTTCCACCTCTGCCTGAAGCTCCTCCTCCCAGTACTGCTCGTGAGCAAGCTCGGCCTGGTTCCTGCGCATCGCTTGCTCCAGAGCGTCCACTTCTTCTTGCAAGCGAGCGTCGGAGACTGGTGAAGGACACGGAGATGGGTAGGAACGCTCCCAGGTATGTGACTCCCTCTCTAGGGCTTCTAGCTGGGCCTCGAAAGCCCTCAGTCTCTCCTGTTGCTGAAGAACCTTCCTAAAGACCTCTTCTTTGGCTGGGCCTATGGGTGGTGAGGGAGAGGGTGGTGGCACATGACTGGGTACAGGGCTGGGAGACGGGGAGGGGGAGGCTCTTTGCTCTGGAGAGTCCCGAGGAGACCTCTTAAACTGTTTGACTTTGGTTCTAGGAGAGGTGGATGGCCCCAGGTTAAAGGTGAGTGCTTTCTTAGGCTGGCTGCGTTTTGAAGGCTCAGGCTCAGGATGCTTGGGTAGTGGGATGGGAGAGGGTCTGTCTTGTTTAGAGCTCGGTCCGTCGCTGCTGCTGGGGCCAGTGCGGCGCAGGAAGAACTGAACTTCACTGCCATGTTGGCCTAACTTGGCCAGAGACTCCAGAGGCTTCTCTGTGGCCAACAGCTGCCTCTCTGTGTCCCTAAGACGCTGGATCAGAACATAACGGCCTGTCTGACCTGGAGACAGAGAGAGACAGAGAGTGAGGACAGAGAAATGTATCTACAGACTAAAAGACAACACCAGATAAAACTGAAGAAGCTGCACAACTCTTGGTTTTCATAAAAAAGCACAACATAAATCAGTAGATGTGTTCATAAGTTACTTGTGGAAGACCTTTCTTCTCCTTCAGTGTACTTAAAGCAGTTCGACTGACTCCTCCCACTGCTTCTACGCAAGTAACGCTAAGTGAACAAATGACATCAAACGCATTATGATGCTGCTGATACCTCTAAATCTCTGCCTCTGAGGATTGGAATAAAAAGGCTGCTGTGTAAGACTCGCACATCATGTAAAAAATGTTCAAATAAACTGAAGTTTCCACAAGGACCTTGAAATTAGGACAAACCCTCCCTAATGACTTGGCAGGCAGCTCACTCATGGAAGAAGGAGAGTGCTAAATCTGGAGTTATGTTGTTCGACGCTGTTCCAGCGTATGGCTTGAATGAAGCCGGAGGATACAGGGACAGAGAGCCGGCTCAAATCCGTCTCATACCCAGAAAATCCAGTGAAGTGTTTGATTTGGGTCAGCGAAGAATGAAAAGGTGAGTGCAGAAGCAAACTGCTGCAACCTAAGCGTAGCACTCTTGTTTTGTCGTCAACAAACTCTCTCTGCAGAGCTGTTATCTAATCACTTAAGGCCATTAGATTAGCTGTCAAGCACACAAACATGGTGCCAACTAACAACAGCTTAGAAGCGTGTATTGCAACATGATGACACAATGATTTCACAACATTGAAGGGTTTGGGATACTCACCAATGGCCTGAGCCAGAGCAATGACGACGTCTTGGCAGGACGTCTCCTCAGACAGGCCGCATACAACCCGCACCACTCCGTCCACCCACACTTTGAGCTCCATCTGACACCAGGAGGGACGGGGCCAACAGTAAGACGGTTTTTCAGACAGATCACTTCAGCTTCGGTTGACTCAACTCAAAACTGCATGGCACAGAATCTAAAAGACAAGAAGAGAGGCACATATTAGAGGTGTGAGAAATCTAATCTTCACACAAAAACACACCACACCGATGACATAAAGGCTTCACCGAGTTGTGCATCATGATGTAATCTTACCACAACATATGACACAACATGTTGCAAACCTAAACAAAGCGCAATGGAAGCCGTTAAATACAAAGCGCCCTCACTTGTTAGTCATTTTGTTGAAATACCAGTTTCTACACCAAACAACACTGACGTCAAACACTCACTCAACATGCCGTGTTGAGTGAGAGCATCATTGAATTGTAAATATCAAAACCCGCAGCCGAGGGGTACAGCAGCGTAACATTTTGTTAAGTTCCTAGTGGTTAGTTAAGAGCCCCGGCAGTATCTCGCGGACCTGGGAGCATAAATGCCAATCTGTAACCCAATTAAACGCTCTGCTGCCCTCCTTCAAAGCCGTTATGATAGCTTACTGCCGAGAGGAACGGACAGGGAAAGTGGAGCAACTCAAGTGTGTCTATGTTTGGGAGAGGGTGTTTGTGCGGGTAGAAAATACATAGAAACATGGCAGGAGAGACAGAACAAGCGAGTGTGTCTGTGTCTGTGTGTGTGTGTGTGTGTGTGTTTGCGCAACTTAGTTTGATCCTCCTCAGCAGGACCAGAACTGGGTCTCATCAGACTTCAGAGAGCAGATCAGCAGGTAGCCGAACGCGCGTCTGGGCAGCAGGTTTAACCTAAATGAATATCGTTCTCGTTCAGTCCTCGCTCTGCCTGTCTGTACTTTTACAGCTAAGCTTCAAAACAAGGTAATAAAATACCGCAGTGCTCATAAAAAGTGAAACGCCCCGGGCAGTGGTAGGATTATCTATAGAACTTGGCACAGTAAATGAAACTTTGTAGCCTAGGTGGGTAAAAAAGACAACTCCTCACCCAAAGTCAGACAGATGGTGCTCTCTTTCTGTCTGTCTCTCTGGTTCCCAATGGGAGGTGTTCAATACTGAGCCCCACCATTATCTCGCCCCTCATTCAGTGCCTGGCTCTGCTCCACTGGCTGCCTATAGGGAGCTGCTTTGGAGGAATGCACTGACTTCATCTGCCAGCCGGAAGAATTCCTGCCTTTCTTAACAAAGCCCTCACCCCACCATCCTCCTCCTCCTCCGCTGCTGCCGCTGACCTGACTGCCCCGCACCACCATTAGTTCTCCGCTGTTTGGACACCAAACACCAACTCTGCTGGGGAGCAACAGTCTATCTGATGTGGCAACAACATCACACAGAACAGCTCAACATGACACACCACATACAGAGGGAGTGACGGCACGGCTCGGAGATTGAACTCTGCAGCACGGGATCACAGGAGACGAGCGGGAGATAGAGACGGATGATCACATGTGGTATAAATTCCTTTGAGCCGTAGGAGCGAGGTGATTTCATCTTGAAAGAAACCCGGTATGAAAAGGGAGTGCTTTCCAAATCAAACACCACAACATTTCAACACAGCGGAGATGTCAATATTTTTCTACGAGGACAGAATGTGCTGTGTTGCAATACATAATCAGGGGTGAGTCAAAGAATGAGTAAGACGATCATTTTGGTGAACAGGAAGAAACATTTTTTAATCTTCAAGCCGTGTGCGGTGCAATGCCACCTTACAGGTCACACGTTCCTCTAATCGAAAGCATCCTCATAACTTGGAGTCACCTGCAAGAAACCTGTTTACATAGCTCAAACAGAGGTTGAACTCTTCACATTTTCGTCAAATACATGCCTGCATGTATAGGGAAATGAGTCCCTACCTGCATAGAGGTGACGCAATTTTCTTGCAAACAAGACAGTACCTAAAGGAAATGTTTCTATATCTGTCTGGGATTTCTATGTACCGTAACAATCTCATTAAATGAGAACACAAAACACACAAACATCTCCCAGCTAAGAATGTCACTCTCCCATGATGCTTAGTTCTTGTCCCTCCTGGCTGCTGAAATGTGATAATCTGCACTAACAGGAAACAAACAGGCCTGCGAGTCTCAGGTTGCTGTCTATTCTCTTTGTCACATGCACAACAACACCGAGAACCAGACATCCGCCTGCCTGACCCAGCTCCTTTTCACAGCACAGCTTAGGAGTCCTGTGTCATTTCTCACTGAAATACAGATAGAAGAGAGGCACCTGTACGCATACCATCAATGCCGGCTCTGAGCAGAACAGTAAAGCAGAAGACGACATGTCAGTGGACATATTTGCTATGCAAAATGGAGGGTGACTTAAGAGTCAACATGCAAATCTGTCGACAAAGACTGCTTAGAAAGTGTTCAGAGTCACCACACACACACACGGCGATCCAAGCCACTAAAGTTAAGCAAAACTCATAATTTTAAACACATGACAGCCACTCACACCTGCAAACCACACCCTTAAACCTCAGGTCACCCCCACCCCCCGAAAGAAAGAAGAAAAACACATTCCAACTCCACTTTTCACTTTCACCCCAGCCCCACCCACTAACCCATCACATTACAGTTTCAACTGAAACTCTGAGCATAGCTTGAAACCAAGGATTATCTTCACAGCTTTTCATTTACTCAATAAAATGTGCAAAAATTACTAAAAATGCTCAGCCGAGTCCAAAGTGACCTCTTCAAATTACTTAAACCAACAGACCAAAACCCAAAGACTCCATTTAAGAAGCTGGAACCAGTGATGTTTGACATTTTTTCCTTGACTGAAATGAATCGTCGATTATCCAAATAGTTGCTGATTTTCAATCGGTCAATCAAATCATTGTTGCAGCTCTACTCTCAGCTCTGGCCTGTTGCATGTTTTCTCAAAGGAGGGAATTAAGGAAACGAACCATTACTTTGGAGGTAATCACCAAACTGAAGCAATCAAATATTTTCCTACATCCACAAAAAAAGAGGCACCTGATGATCTTAAGTTGAATAAAGAAAACAGACTAGTCATACTGTATGATGAAAGGCAGAGAAAGAGAGACAGTGAGGAGAACTGACAGTGTACAAATGAGAAAGAGAAAGAATAAATGTGGAAAAAAAAATCTGACAGGTAGACAGATAAAAGAGGGAGAAAGAGTGGTAGAGAAAAAAGCAGAGATTGGAGCTGTGTGCCATTCCCTCTCTCCCTATCTCATCATCACCACTCACCGATCCAGCTCACCCGCTTTGCGTCTTTCATCACCCTGTCTGTACCTCTGTCTGTCTCTTTTCAATGACAGCCTCCTGGCTCCTCTGTGATTTTGGCTCAAGGCAGAAGTGGTTAGCATCACAGCCCTGCAGACACACGGTGGGGCATGATTCGGCTCGTCTGTGTGCCACTCTTTGTGAGCAACAGTGTCAGGCTGTGAACTGATGGGCCCTTCTGGACAAGCTGGGCACAGAGGAGTGTCCGTTTACCAAGAGCACAGCTGTTTACTTGAAACAAATGACAGCTTGAGAATGAACATCTGTGGATTTAGACTTTTTTTTTTCTTATTGGACACCGACTGCGGGGTATGATTCAATTTCTTTACAATTTCAAAATAAACCCCTAACATCTGGCTCTGACAGGAACCTTGTGGGAGACGCCCCCCTCTCCACTCATTCGTGTCTAAAAAATGTGTGCAAAGCATGCACAAACACTAATACGCTAAAGACGAAAACACACACAAGCACAAGCGCACAAGTATTTGTGTAGATGGACAGACACACCCTTAACCCTCAATTTCCTGTGCAAAGGTCTGAACAATGTATTTCTGTTAGTCATGAGCCGTATTGGGAAACATTCAGGGGAAGGAAAGCTTATCAAAAAATTCCAAACAAGGTTATTAATGTACTTCAGCTTCTCCACACCTGGGCCCTTAGGCTACATGAAGCTTACAGGGTGTGTAATGCGTAGGTATGCGTGCGCGTGCCGGAAGTACAGAACACTGTGTGCTACTGCAATGGTCAAAGGTTTGGTTGTATGCCTTCATGTACAAGCTTGCTGCGTGTTCGCAAGCAGACGTGCCATTTAGGCCTATCTTTATGAGAGGTTCCTCCCGCTCAGAGTGATTACTGAGCTATCTCTGTAGCAACAGAAGTCCAAGGAACAATGGCAGGGGTAAAGGGCAGTGAGCATACATGACACACTACCTCAGATCTGGGCCACAGAAACACACAAACATACAACAAGCGTGGACAAACAGTTATCCCTATCAGCATCGACAGAGAAAAAAGAACGCTGTCCCACGCTGGTTAAAGTGTACATAATAGGTCAGACATCGATGTAGGAGGACAATGAACAGTGCTGGGAGAAGCTGTGCCCTCTGTGCCACTCTGGTCCAGGTTGGCAGCGACACACAAACACTCAAAGAGCCAGTTGCACGCTGGCACCGAGCAGCCCGGTCTCATCTGTACTGCAGAGACACCATTGTTGTTCTGGTTCCACACTCAGCAGACAGTGTTGCCTCTTTTGTGGCCCCTGGCATCGCTGGCTCGTCTGCCTCGCCTCGCCAGCTTTTAGTGCCATTCTGCTGCGTCCACATGTTACCACTGATAAAACTAATAAAAAGGGAGAACAGATACTTTCTTTTGTCTGTCCCTCGCCTCCCGTTTTGCATTCTCTATTCCTCCTCCCCCATCTTCGTCATACAGTGTTTCAGTATGCACAGTTTATGTGCTTAAAGACCGATGAGAGCAAAAGCAAACGGAAAAGTCCGCAACATGCCCGTAGTTGAGAGAGGCACAATAATTATTCTTGATGGTAGAAAATTATCCTTTTGCTTCTGTAATTAGGACTGGTTCTCTGTGGAGTTCTTATGATGAATCATGTGGGTAATCTGAGGCACAAAAAATCTAATGTCTAACGTCTGCTGTGCAGTGGTGGAATAATTTTAAAATGCATACAAACAAACAACAGAGTTCTATACTTGCCTAAGTGACGGCTTAAATTTGGACAGAAGTATCCAGGTGGTGCTGGAAGCAACCGACTGGGTGAAAAACACGTCATCGTCATTATTAAGCATGAGCAAGCTTTTGCAGTCACAGCCCCTGGGCTTAGGAAAGCTTTCCTTCATAACACTTTCATGAACAACTGGCTTTTTAAAATTGTCTCTTTGCTGCCTTTATATTTCCCATTTTCCTTTCTTTGTTTTAATTTTTTTTTTTTTATCTCAATTTGCATGTTTTCACCACAAAGTACTGCTCAACTCTTTAACATCTCATTTCAAAAGATCTGAAGTCTTTTCTAAAAGTAAAAGTTGCTTCAAGGATTGAACTGCGCTAATCCCTTTAAAAAAAACATGGGCCCGAGATAGGACCAACTTAGTCCTCGGGTAAATTCCACAGATATTTGGAGAGACGGTTTACATTGCATAATAACACTTACAGGCCTAGCCCAGCCTTATGTGTTTACCTGCCATGATTGTATCTCTGATGGACAGATCATCTTCTACATCTGTCATGAAGAAAGTGAAGCTGTGTCTTAATTCTCCAGGGGCCGTCAATAACTCCCAAAGCACCGTAACTCTCATGCAGAGGCAATGATATGCAGGGCTCCAGTGCCTGCGGTCAGAGAGCAGGGAGTGGTCTAGTGGGCATGTTGGGAAACGAGATTCAAGATCTGAGGGCTTCTATTGGGTGAATTAAAACATAATAACTTTCCAAAGTAGACACACCTCTCTCGCAGAAGATAATTGGCTTTTATAGTGTGCGACAAGGCAGTAAAATGTAGGAAAAACAATAGAGTCGCAGCTGGATGGCTTATTTTGTCTGGGAAAAACATCAAATAGCAGTCTATTCTCTTGGTGGTACGAGTGTCTCTTCTGAAGCTCTGCTTTTGAAAACTGGGTTATGTGTGTTTTTGCCAACGTAACATTTAATTTGCATGCAGGAATTAGTGTATCCATGTGTGTAAAACTGTGTGTTTTACTATGACAGTAAATGTGTTGCTCCTACTTCCCTCACAGTAAAAGGCCGGGCTGCAGCAGGCTCTCCAGACACGCTGCTTGTTAATTAGACTGAACGGTTGCCTGGTTCCCTGCTAACGGAGCTTCATCGACGCTTCAACACACCTGATGAATAATGCATTTTTTCACAGCACATTAATTTAGCAAATATTTCTCGGAACAAAATCCAAACGCTTGTGACCCGACCGACTCTTTGAAAATGTCCCCCGTCCGCCTGTGTCTCTCCTCTATTGACATGCTAATGACTCAGCGCAAAAGGAATCAGAAACAGCACTAATAAGCTTTAGTCGTCATACTTGCAGACTGGGATCTGTCGCTGCAGCCTTCAGCCTTCTCCATTATAATGATTGGCTTGTCCGAGTGTGAAATACCAGCGAGAGTGGATTAGTGGTTCATTTATCAAGGGCAAATATGGACAGCGGTGCCTCGTATTTGCATATGCAGACTCGTTAGTAAAAAGGCCGCAAGCTCACATCCCTGATCAGCTGGACAAATGGGGTTATTCAACATGTATAGCAACTAAACATACAAGGTGTGTAACCGCTGTGCGTGCAATTGATGAGTGAGGAAGGTTTAAAGGTTATAGACAATTACTCCAGTTAATCTGAAGCAGGCCTCGACATGGACATTCAGCGTCTGCCCATCACCTGTGGCTGTCACTACCGCTACAGTCACACTGTGTAAAACAGCACTTAGTGTGAAATCCCAGTCATCATGAATTACCAACAGCACTCACACAGACAGATGGTAACCTGGCCTGAACCACAAGAGAGGAAAGAACGAGGGCGAGAGAGAAGGAATCACTATTCAATGTAAATTCTTGAAAATGCTTAGAGAGCAGCTTTTTTTTTTGTTTTTCTACTTTGAAAGATAAAGAAACCCTGACACACTTTTGAATATCAATGAAAGGCAATAAGGTGCAGCCCCATAAGCATGTGGCCACAATAGTTTACACAACCCTGGCCACAATAAAACACTACTACATTATTCATTTCAGTGAGTGAAAGACTTACTCATACCTGCTTTGGCAGGAGTCATTCACTTGTTCTCTTTAACCCTGGAAACTGAGAGGAGGCGAGTACATTAGCGACCAGGAATTTGTTTGCGCTGACTCATGGATCCGCCCACAGAGCCAGCAGCTAATGGTGAGAATGATAATGCAGGTTTACACCGAGCCTGGAGAAGGCAGGCAGAGCTGAGAGCTCGGCTCAGGATGAGTGGTTTGGCTGCTTGCAGGCTGAGCCCTGCAAGCACAGGGGTTTGTATTGTTGGGTGAGCCAGGGAAGAAGGCTCTCAGACTGCTGATGGGCACCCATGTGAAATTATATACTGCCGACCTGACTCAGCAATGCTTGCCAGGGAAGGAGGACAACGCTTTGTTCCCAGCCAAACTCATACACAGCGCACACACACTCAGTAACACATACACATACATATAGTCATATAGACATTCAGTTATCACATGACCAAAATAATATGTTACATATAGCTGAAAGACAGACGGCAGACAGGCTGACTCAAACTAAATGATAATGCTTAACTTAAAGCAGCATGCAACTGCAAAAGTGAACCCACTAATTTAAAAGGATGCAATTTACACAGTGCATGAGTGGAAAATAGTAGCCTAAAATTTAGCAACACGCTATTTATAGGTGAGTTTTTTTGCAGGTGCATATGTGGGCGCTCAACTCTCACTTCCTGCGTGCGTGCGCGTCATTGAGGAGTCAGTAATGCCAGGGCCTCCAGTGTCACAGGTTTGAAGCTAAACTCATTAGTTATTTAAAGGTCGCTTCCATGTCTGCTCATATCAATTATTCACTCTACTTTTTTGTTTCTTTTTTTTGCCACCTTCCAGCCTTTGAGCGCGACCCGAAATATGGCCTTACATTATACATAAGAAATTGTCAATTGTTAAATCGAAGCAACTGTACGTAATTTAATTCATATACTTGAAAATCATTCAACAGAGGAGTTTTTTTTGAAGGAAGGCTATTTTGCAAGCGAGTAAGATTGGCATTGGTCTTTCATCATGCTTCGATTCCATGCAAAATGTGATGAAACACACACTTGCGAGTCCTTATCTGAGCTGAAGGGAATATTGCCATTCGCATGCCTAAGGAAACAAATATCAACGTGATGCTGTAAAGAAAATGGCATGCAAGAGAGCTCAAAGCCACAGACCTACTGTATGTAATCTCACTGCTCAGTCTGTCACATCATGAGCTGCAGTGATGTGCAAGACTTCAGTTCAGTCAAAGGTAAGGCAGTTATCAATCCAAGACAGACCAGCTGCACATTCTTGCGCAGGGTTGGAACGGTAATATTACTACAGAAATATATGACTCCAACATAAAGAAAACACGGACCTGTCTGCTGAATGAATGTTTTCACAGATGAAAGTGAAGAATTCCAGCCAGTTTCCTCCCAAGACATCAATCTGGGGTCACGGACATTACACGGGCACTTCACAAACTACTACTATGACTAACGCAATCCATTCACCGCTGGTTTAGATTAGATTCAACTTTGAAACTGAAAGCATGAGTTCCTGACTGTGACGTTCTTTTAACATCTGCCAGGACGTTTAAAGGAAGTTTGAAGCAACGCCACAGGCTGTACCGATAAACATGTGACTTCATCGATGGAGGACGGTCTGCTATGTAAAACTTCTTTTCTCGCACTATCCCAATATTTACCTTGGGCGTTCCAACATATCTGCCCCTCGGAGAGAGGGATACAGGTAAACACTGCCATGGAGTCATCATATGTGTGTGCGTCTAGACCTTCAGGTAACCTATCACAGCAGGGCAGTGTAAAATCCTGTTACAGACAGATAAGCTATTGTTTTTCAGTATTGTAAAGGAGATGATTCATTCTGCAAAAATGCTGCTCGAAGAGACAAGTACTGTGGAATGTACAACAAACTATAAACAATGTTTTGACTTAAGTTACTGATTGAGCTTTTGTTGTGTGAACACACTTCCCACCTAATCATCAAACCACACTGCTGTAGGTAAGGTTTCATAGTCAAATACTGAATAAACAACTCCTTACAAGAGATACATATAATGGGAGTCGAACAGTTTAGAAACAACTCTCAAACATAAGGATGAAGACGACAAAAGATATCACAAAATAGCATTTACAAGAAGGAACAAAAGGACTTCTATCAAAGGCGGTCAGGCAGAGTGCATCTTTCCCCTAAAGGCCTCAATGAGATATTTTGTTGTATGTATGTATGCAGATGTCCACCAGTATAGAATAAATCTAGCATCAGTGCCAAGGACTGAATCTTGTGTTATCAGCTGGGGGTGTTTATGTGTTGGTAAGAGGATAAAATCATGTTATGGGTGGTGTTAATGCAACAATGGCTGGAGATCGTTTACACTTTTTCAGATCATGATCGCTCTTTAAGGCGTCAACAATCTAATATTTTAGGATTAAGATTAAGATTGGGATTTTTAAGGTCCTCTGACTTCTGTTACCACTATCAGATCTGAGCTACATGAACAAACCGGTCGAGTGATGTAGCAAACTAGATGGCTGCGTTGAATGGACCAACACAAATGCCAAGAGTTTTGATGATGATGACAAAACTTTTTCAGAATCTTGCTTTGAGAAATACATTTTTTATTTGACAATACATCTTTAATATTAAATACTGCCACGAGCAGCCATACAAGAACTTTGCTAAAATAAAATAGTCAAACATTAGCTAACTTTAGGACCAAAAAAAACCCAGACCAGTCATCAGATATAAGCTTTAACAGCTACTGTAGATGGATTTTGATGAGCAGAGGTTGGTCTGTCTCAGATGAGTTTGAGGGTCCATACCCAGCCCTAAATGTACCCATTTAAAATAGTCAAGGGGGTAATCTGTTTGTGTTGCTTGTGGACCACAAGGCTTAGGGTGGGCCTCTCAGTCAGCCTGATTTATGGTCTGATGGGGAGGTGTCACACACGACTCTCTCCCTGTCATTACTCTGAGGAGGAGCAACGATCACGCCTATCAAGGCAGTGGGGGGAGGATGTGCGGACAGTCAAGATGAGTAAGGAAAAGAAAGGAGGGCAGGGTGCAGATTTATGGCTGATTCCCAGTATCCTAGGAGCACCTTTGGGACAAAGACGATATATCTGCCTGAGTTGCATCTTCACTTCCAGAAGGCTGCTGTTCACCCCTCTGACTCAAGATCCCCGTGGTGATCTTTGGCATGGATACACATGCATATACACACAGCTTAACACTGACAAAGCTGCTATTGTTGAATTTATATGTGAGAGATAAGTCAGCTACCCGAGGGAAAAACAAAGACAGAGGAGGGGGAGGAGTTATGAAGGCAAAGCTGGACAAGACAGCACAAAGACAATTGTTTGTTAAAGGGGGAATATTCAACTTCAGGCAGACAGATACAGAAACCAAGTCTGAGATATGTCAACAAGAAACTAACCAAACAGTAACTATTGTTGCTGTCGTAGAGATGATAATTGCGGCCTTTCATAAAGGACCTGTTTCAATATCTTGATAACTTTGCTGTTTAAATCCTGCAGCTGTCTGTGTTCCGCATTTGACGGGGGATCCAGGTTTTGCTCCGCCAAGGTACCCAGGCAACTCAGTAAACCTGCGTCTTGGCGCAGAGCCCAGGTCTGAGCCGAACACTGCACCTTAAACCACAGACAAGACAGTAACCTGACACTGAAAATATGGCTTGTCGCTTCATCTCTATGGATGAAAAAGTGTCCGATTTGGGTGCTTTGTCACAGATTGATCTAGGCTCATCTAATTTTTCTCATCTTTGGTTGTTTGGTAAAAGATGTTCCCGGGTGCTGCAACCTGCTGCCACATCATTATGTCTTGGATAATTATAATTTTCTGTTAATTCTGATTCTTGCACAGCCCTACAGCAAACGTGTACGTCTGCTCACCAACGTGTGTTTGTGTTCAGGTAGCAGCCATCTACCCATGAGCAACATTTGCTTGTTTAGCTTCTAATGTGCATGATCGATCACATCTACATTCAATGACAGGTCTAACGTCAAGCCTCTCAGCGTGAGGGACGAGTCTGTCAAATCCACCTGCCTCTCTTCCTGTCCCGTCTGCTGATTTAGTATCTCTGGGCCGTGAGGCAGACATTTTCTCTTTCTTGCTGGCGTCTTGACCCCCCTACTGGCCCTGTCCGGGGCCCTTGGCTGAGGCACCATGTTATTTACTGCTCAGAGAGCTCTGTGTGCAGGGAGTCAACACGGCATGGCTGGCTGAGCAAGGGAGCAACCTGCTGCTCATTCTCAGACACGCATCCACAGATGCGCACACACACACTCAGTCACATGACCATCCCAGGGGGTTGGCAGAGATGTTTACCGCGCTACAATCACTACACCCGGTAGAATTGAGGGCCATGGACAAAGAGGCAAACAGACACAGACATCCATAACCCCGGCAACTATAAACTGCCAGTGGTTTCAAACTCAAACAAAACAGAACAGAAAATACTGAGCTTTGGGTTTGATGATGTGACAGAGCAAACACCCATGAAGGCCATGGGAAGTTCAACCTGACAGGACATGACAGCATTCACTCAGGTGAACTTTAAAGTCAGCTGGACTCACTTGGGAACATGTCCTTAGGTAGACGAAGCTCAGGAGGGACTTTCTCAAAGTATGTGGGTGGCTTAATCTAACCTCTGACCTGCACGTTGGATGAATGAAGAGAGATTCAGGCTACAGACATGTATGTCACTCAATGACTTAAAGATATTTCAACTTCAATCAGTAAAAAGGTTGAGTGAAGACAAAAAAAAAAAAAAGTACAATGGCTTTCAGTTGGCAACAAACTCTTCCCTTAGGGAAATGTTTCTCCAACCACCAGCTGGGATCAAAGACTTGCTTCTTGTTTCTGATCAGTCCAGAAATGTCTGCAGTTTTACAACACAAAGATCCAAAAGCAGAACCGCAGTGAAATTCCTTCCTCAAATCCCCTCCTTCCTCTCAGTAATTATAGCCTCCCAGCTGACAAACTACAGGTCTGTGGTGTTTGTCTTTGCCTCCTCGGCTACAACAGGTGAAGTACGGCCTGTGTGTGCTGGGCTGGATGCCAGTCTCTTACTAGTTTCTGCTAGCCAAGTACATGTTACCCTTCCTGGCACAACAAACACACTTAGGAGGAACAGTCTTAATTTTTTATTTTAAATGTACTGGCCAGAAAATTTCACAAGAAGGAAGATATTTTCTTTGCATCACTGAGAACTTGTAACCTTGTACAACAGGCTGAGTACAGCATCCTGCACAAGAAAAACAGAGTGTTCCCATTTATGAAATCCCTTGAGAAAAGTTTGCCATGGTAAACTTGGTGCAGATGATTTATTTAGACGACTACAAATGATTTGATAAATTGAAAACTGGGTTGACTTTGGATTGGAAAGAGGGGTGTGAGGAAGGATGAGGTAGCAGGGTGTGAGGGATGTGAATGTGATGCAAGGAGGACTGGATCAATCTTTTATCACTGCAGTGTGCTTTCATCCCTAATGGATCCGACATGAGCAGAGCACAGCACTACCTTTTCCGTCACATTGCACAGGCAGGGGGAAGGACGCACGGAAAGAAAGAACAAGAAGTGGGAGCAAGAGAGGTAGACTGAGCTACACATGAGAAAGAATGGCAGCGACAGAGAGGGAGAGAGATGGAGAGTGGTTCAAACCACCATCCCAAAAATAATCACAACCCGAAACATGCAAACATATTATTTCACCGTCATGCTGTCATAGCGTTTCCAATTACCCCTGGCCCTGAGTGCATCTGCAGGAGTTGGGAAACACTCTTGATAAGGACGGCGAGAAATTAAGTCACTTCACAGCACGAAGAACGACTTTGAAAAATTCCCATCAAGAATCCCCAGAGATATCTCAGTGTACATGGGTGGACTGCGAGCTGAGTGACAGACAGACAAACTGACAGAGACGCAGACAGGCAGACAAACAGACAGACGATTCTAGAAGAAGAGGGGAGTCCATCTGTGTATTCGAGCAGCGAAAAAGCAGTAAAAATAACAGCGCGGTGAACAAGGCACGACGACTCTCAGAGGACACTCTCTCTGCTCTCTCCGTGCTGAACAGGCTCATTCATGTGATAGAAAATACAAAATATCGAGGCAGCGAGGGAGATACAAAGGGAAGGAGAGAGAAAAGGAGTGCTAACCAAACAAGGCTGGGAAGAAAGTTGAAAGTTTCATAATGCATTCAGACTGCCAGCAACCACATCATTAGCCTGCTTTCTGATAGTTGCTTTAGGTACGATATCTTCTGTGGCTCAAACAGAGGCGACATTTAGCAGAACACTGTATTATCATTTCTCTGTCAAATAACTGAATCAAAATGTGATGAACTTTCTACATTTTACTTAGGCCTATACAATTTTTGGGGCCACGAGTGTTCGGAGCTTTGACCTTGGGTGGAATGCGACACAAGCTAACAAACTTGTGGTCGCTAGTTTATAAACTTTGGTATGACTGTAAATATGAGTCTAATGAGAGGAGAGGACAGGAGGGAAGACATTAGCGACCATCCTGGCCTCTGAAGCATAGGCAGAAATAACAGTGAGGACAGGGAGGTCAGGACAAGAAACAAACTTGTCCCACTCAATAACCAATATCACTGTAAACATATAATTCCAAATAATATAATAATATGCATTGAAAATAGTTGTGCTAATTAAAGACGCAAAAGATCGGCTCCCCCCTTCGTATGCCCCAAAGTGGTTTGTTCCACCGCCTACCAGCCTGCACATACATTACGTAGGAGTGTTTTTGCCTAAATGACCTGTTTTGGCCTCCACACACATAGCTGGAGTTAGCAGCTGCATCTTTTAACATGCTGGTACAAGCTGGTATTTACCTTTCAATTATCCAATATAGTTTGATAGTAGTTATCAGCGTTTCCTTTGTATACATTTAGTATAACGATACTTTTGGCGGGCACCTTTGGTGTCCCCTTCAGGAGTTGATCTTCAGAAATGTTCTGTGTATTTGTGCACACGGAGCAGAAATGCTCCCTCGCAGGTTTTTATGACCACAGGTTGAAAAACGATGTGATCGCGATAGACGAGCTCCATTTCTCGCGCTTTATCGTTCTACAACGCGAATACAAATTCGGACGCCGATTACCATGGCAACAGTAGAAGCTTAAAAGCTCAGAAGCATTCGGGTCAGACCTAATCTTACTGTTTCCAGGTAATAATTATTCTATGCACAAGACAACTGGTTTCTAAAGGAGCTTGTGGTATGCAGAGTCAGTATCAGCACCTATCACAGTCAAATGAGCAAAGGTCAACTGGCACGAATATGTTTGAACAACGGTTACCAAGTGCAAGTACACATGACTGAGAGAAAGAGGTGCCAAGAATTAAGCAGAATATCTAGAAGGAGAGAAAAAGTTATTAACGTGAGCCAAGTTAAAGCCAGAGTTCTCCAGTTGGCTCTTTAGTTTCCTCCAACAACCATCCGTTATGATGACATTATCTCTCTGGAACCAAGTTCACTGCGTTAAGCTCACAAACAGAGATAGCACACGAGGAATAACTGTGCAACTCCCACAGTCAGTCAGGAAAAAGAATAATCACCTCCCGGAGGGGTTGGTTGGGGTGTGTGGGGGGTTTACCAATCGATGGCCCTGATTGGATCACAAATACAGCCTGCTAATGAGCTCCAAGTTCCACTATCTGACACAAACCATGCTGGGAAATGTTAAATAAGACACTAGCCATGCATAATGATGAGTCAGTGTTTAAATAGGCTTAGAGAGGTTTGGTGCATCAGGCTTGCACAGTGTTGGCATTTGAGATGTGTGGCACGTTAACAGTTAAATGCAGTAGGAACATGTAGTGAGTGAGCTGAACTCTGCCCATGCCCTCCATAAATTAATCTTTAATCCTGAAGTGGTAAAAGGAACAGCAGCCTGTGTGACAGGAGAACTCATAGCCTGCACTTGTTTCATAGATCCAACATGGTAAATGACTTGCACGCAAAAATGTGCACACAGGAGCCGGCTCTCTGACTCACACTAGGATTACTCCAAACACACACACACAAAACACAAAAAAAACACACAAAAAGTAAAAAAAAGAACAGGAGTGAAGTTTCACCCAAACAGGTTTGAGTTGTTTTGTTTCATTAATGAATACTTGGGTGGAGGGTCTAGTGTCAACAGGTACATGTGAAGACACAGCTCAGCTCCCTGGAGATATAACACATGATTGTCTTTGTCTCTCTGCCACTCACAACAAAAAAACAAACACACAAAAGCTGACACTTTCTAATAATAACAGCTCTCTCGACATGCATGTTGAAACATACAGCAGAGCGACAGACGGATCAGCCGACTTCACAGAAACTTCCCCTCACTGACATTTACACAGACAAGGACACATTCAAACAATCTCCGAATCCTTGACACTCACCGAGTGAAAGGATTTTATCCTTCTCTTCGGTGTTGTGATTTCCTCCGTCTGGTTTCTGCTCCTCACTCAGTGAAATCCTTTACTTCTGACGAGCAGCAGAGCCGGTTGTGCCGCTGGTGTGTGTGCTGGCGGCGAGTGCGCGCTTGTGTGTGTGAGAGAGGAGCATGCGAGTCCAGAGGAGGTCAGAGGCAGTCAGACGTGGTCATGGAGAGATTTAAAGGATGCCGCGACTTCTCCGCTCTATCTCTGCTGCCTTCTCCTTTGCTTGCTGCCTCAGGAATGCACTTCTCCTGGGTGTCCTCACCACAGCTAAGATCTGGCTGCTGGAGTTCTCTCTCTCTCTCTCTCTCTCTCTGTCTACACCCCTCCTCCTTCTCCCTGTCTCTCACCCACACAGAAACACACCCTCCCAGTCACTCCTCTCTCTCTGCCTCCCCACCCTTTCTTGCTGTGCTGACAGATCAGGTACTTCCCCCTTTTCAGGTAGTTGAAAGCGAGTGTTCAGCTTTGTCGTTCTCTCTCTGTATCAAATTTTCTCAAGTTATTCCTCTTTGTGTTCTACATTCCCAAATGACACAGAGGACTGCCCGTAAGACCGCTAACAGAGATAAGAGCAGAATACGCTCTTTGTATGCATGTGTATTTACATACAAGTCTCCACTGTTTGTACGATATATAACCTGAGGCATGAGACATCCTCCCTCTGGCCTCCGGTCACGAGAACAGCTGATTACACAAATGAGGCTGTCAGGTGATTTTCTCTTCCTTTTCCTGGAATGAGGTCATAGTCCAATAGACCAGGTGCAATTGTAGAGACCGTGTATGTGTGTATGTGTGTGTTTGAGTTGAACAACGCCCTGTGGGAAAATGAGAGAATGAAGCAACCTAAATCTGACCACTCTAGTCCAAAGAGCAACACATGTACAAAACAAAAGCCTAATGGCCTATAGAAACTACCCGACATTCATTTATAAAACAATGCCACCATCCTGAACTGTACTACTTCTATCTCCACAGCCGCTCTCCCACAGACAAACACAGAGCTAAGACATGCGTGACCAATGGGCCAGGCAGAATGTGTGGGAGCCCCTCAGCATGAGCCCACCCCTTTTTTCCCACTAACACCTCTCCTCTCTCTATCATCTCCCTTAATCTTAAATTTGAGCCATTAACAGCCTCTTTTCCTTCCCCCTTTACCTGAAACTAAAGAGCTTTCACTGAAGATGGACCTGATACCAAGCAGACTTCCTAAATGTGATGAAACTCTGTCTGTACAGTCCATCATGATATCCTAACAGCAGATTCATTTTGACCTAGATACAGTAAAGAGTAAAAACCTGTATATATTAAAACAGGTTTGCCTGCGGACTATTTGCATAAGATGAATAATAAAATCATATGATTAAGCATACAGTAAAGTAAATGCCTGCTGTAATGAGCTATTACTGTAAGGTTACAGTACATCCACAAGACTTAATGATGATATAAATGAGCCTGCTCACTGATAAAACAAACTATGATTAAGTTTTTCGAAGGTCCAGGCATGTTTAATAAAGATATTACAGAATGTGTTAATCATTCCCTCAAGCCCAACTATACTGGATATTACTATTTTTTTACTTTGACACAAAACATCAACACATGCTTTAATAAAGATGCCCTAAATATGTCTTTTTTTAAAGATCACAGTGACATTTCTTCTGAGCAGGACATTTTTCAGCCAAAAAAAAATCTCTCTGCTCTCTGACGAACAAACTATGACGTCACTAAATGACCTCAAAAACATCTTTGGCATTCGAGTATTGCTCATTTTCTTATGTTCTTGTTACTTATGGGCAAATATTTATGCCTATACCAATATATCTGTGATACGCTAATATCAGCTATCAGTCCAGTTCTTATTTTAACCCAAATTTAAACCTATTTTTGGTGTATTTATTTGGGGGGTTTTGTCTTCCCACAACCACTGTGAAGTAGTGTTCTCAGAATGGTGGACTACTTTTGCTTATATTAATTTTTATAATATATTTTTTTATTATTTCAAACACATACTTTATTATTTTGCCAGAGACATTGGATAATCAACAGGTAAGCAAATGTATTAGAATTCTGTGACAAAGAAATCAAGGTTGGGAATTAAAAAGGTAAAAAAGAAATCAGAAAATTTAAAAATATAAAGTTTCACTTTCAACTGTAATAGCACAAAATATTAAAAAAACAATAACAACACGTCACTACCTACTGCACATAATCACTGCAGTCATGGACCTCAGATGTTATGATTCAGCAGCAGCAGGCCATCGACAATACCTACTTCTTCCTTGTGTTTACTTTACCTGACGTCACATTGTTATCTGAACAGACTAATGAGGACATGCAGTCACAGTGCCTAATAACCAGTGTGCACATTGTATAAAGCAGACGTTCCAAAAATAGATGTCTTGGATTAATTGCATTAATTTGATGAATTAAATCATGCAAACAAAAGACCACAGTGAAGAATGCTGGCGCTTTAAGCCAGGGCTGAGTCACAGAGGCCCGCAGAGAGTCCATTCACATCTATGTGGACCATGTCACTGTTCTGTCTATAAAGCAAAGCTTTTGGCACATCGATGAGCTGTGTTGTCTGACAAATCACTTAAACCACACTCAAAAAAAAAAAAAAATGGGGGGGGGCAGCCTCCTGAGGAATTGCTTAGGTACTAAAGGCCACAGTGAGAAAAGGCTGAGGTGCAAAGGAGGAGTGACATTTGAAAAGCAGCAGTGAAGTTAAGTACACTTTATAGATCCTGACAGACTATTTCCCTTCAGTGGTTCATATGTTTGTCCATCGTTAGACCCAAACCAAGTAAATTTAGGGGCTTTTGTAAGACACGACTAAGCAAAGGTTAACACAGTCCTGAGTCCTGCTTGTTGGTTTGAGAGGCTGAAGACAGAAAGACAACAGGCCTGAAATCAGAGTGGTGGGTGAGGCTATTGTAATGTGATGTGGAGGATTATCAGTCCACAGTCTCCCAGACCTCTCTGACACCTTCCAGGCATTCCTAAGGGCACCTCCCACTGCTGTGCCTCCCTCATCCCACCCTCCCCTGTCAAACCCCACATATCATCCCTCTTTTGCTGGGTGACTCAAGCATTCTTGCAACCCCCTTTCCTCCTCCTCCTCCAACCCTCCCTCCGCATTCAGCAACGACGCTAAAGAAAACAAAGACGAGGCCTAATAATCTTTAAAACCTGCCCTTGAAGAAGACATCCATCCCCCCCATTAAGTATCATTCATCCCCATTTCAAAAAGGCTGAAATACACTCAACATCACACTCTGCTCTCAATCCCCACCGACTTCTAAGCGAATACCTCAACAAGTGATACTACACTTGTCCAAAGAGTGGTGAGCCAGCCATAACTCAGCTCAGAGGAGACGGGAAGATGTCTCTCGGGCTGAGAAATAGACTGGTTGGGTCTGGCAGCAGTTCAATAGGTTCTGTGGAAGGGAGAAGAGTGAGGGGAATACATGCTGGTAGTGTCTTTGTTGGCCATTATTCACCGAGAATGAATAGCATTAAGTTGCTGCTACGGCTCACCCCTTTCCAGTCTTCCCTGTTGAAATCCCCCACCCCTTCTCTCTCTATTTATTCAGCCTTTCACTAAAACAGCCTTCAACAGGTGGACAACAGATCGGTCAAGACTAACGCCTGGGGAGTGAATAGAATGGGAGCGGACTACGTTAGCCTTATTTTCAGAAGCGCAAACAAGTTACAAAATCCTGAACTTTTGTTGACGTCGGTTTTTCATACTCATGGCAAGCAACGTAAGGTAGTAATGCTCTGTTTTTTGCCAAACATGCCTAAGTATAGCATTGCTGTCTCATTATGGTCAGGCCGATGTTGTTGCCAAAGTAGTGTGGCTATGCCTTGTGTATCATTATGACAGGCGAGATGGCTTTCACCAGCAAAGGTAATTGCACTGTTGAGATGTAAATATAGATCATCCCACACCAGGAACAGACAAAGACTTTTGTTTTCTTCCCAGAAACCTGGCTCAGAAGATGATTCATGTTTTGGAAGCAAATGCACGTCATCTATATCATCTCTTTACAAATAACAAGGGCTATATTGAAATTACAATGTCAAGGTGAACCTGAGGACAACGAAAGAGTGCAAATGACAGGAAGAGAGGGTCAGTTGGATTAACATATATGCTGCTGGTAAACAAACTTTGCGTTCCTTCAAACACCGGATAGGAATGAAGGCGAAGAAAAAAAACACAGGCTTTTTTTTTTTTTACTCTCTGAACACTCTTCAGATCACACTAACAAAGCAAATAAGAGAGTCTCGATTGGCTTTTAGCGTCTTCCAAGTTGTCAGAATTTTGGCTGAGCTCCGGCACCCTTTCTTCATCGTCTCTTTTTCTCCCTTGCTACTCAGAACCAGTCCAGACTGGCTCAGTTCTGAGAGACCGCCATTCAAAAAAAAACTACACCTAACTCTCATATGCCCTTGTGTTGCATTTTCTGAGGGGCTACATGACAAAGTATTTTTAGAGGTGAAATAATTTGCTTTCAAGTGGTCCTCCTGACGCAGCTAACTAGTGCCTCAAAATGTCCCATCTCCTTCCTTCATTCCCTCTACATAAGTCAGTTTGTGTTCATCGCACATCGAGATGTATAGCCATGCTCTGTCTCTTGAGATAAAGCTGTACCATTAGTGTCACACTGTGCTGCTCGGTGCTGTTCCTGTCGGTAAATAAAATGGGCTAACGCCAGAGAAAGCTGTGACCGTTGTAGGGCTCAACTTTTCACTCATGCACAAAGTTGGATGGGATGTTGACAGTGGGCCTCGGGGCTGTCTCTCTCCATAACAAGAAGAGCAAGTGAGAGGCAGAGTAGAAGTTACTGGCACAACTTCACCTACTTCCAAGGTGCATGGAGAAGGGAAAAAGTCTAGCGAGGTCAAAAAAGTTTCAGCAACACGTATATAGAACAACATTATTATTAGACTGACACATTTATCTTGTGGCCATCATCAGGGTCATCATTCAAGAAGTGCAAGCGAGCCAGCGGACAAAAGAGAGTCAAAGTCAACAAGACCCGACTGCCAGAGAGCCCCCTCCGCACAAGCTTTAGGTCCTGGCTGAGCTGAGGATTTCTCAGGACAGAAGGGGGACCCAACCCACAGGCTACAATGCTGGTAAATACATGTGCACTGAGAGAGCAAGGAGCCAAAGACTTACAACATTTTTTTACACCACATTTTGTGCGTGTATGCAGGTTTTTTAAACAAGAGTAAACCCATTAAAAACAAGCGATTGAATCCTTTCCCGCTGTCAGTAGATGAGATGGCCTTTCTGGTGGCCTTTCTACTGTGTCAAGTTCAACTTCACAGCTGTGGATGAAAACATTTCCTTTACTTCAGTCTCTCTTTCAAACTTAACCCCGAATGGATGGAAAAGCATTTACGCGCTGACATCCTTAACTTCAAAGTGTCAAAGCATCGTGCCGGAAAAGTTGCGAAAATTAGCGTATCCACCCGAGTGTCATGTTTCCATCACTGCCGATGAGAGCAGGAGCCGAGAAATACCTGTGACTACTGCTGAGTCATTTGACCCAAGAATGACTCGACTGTGCCCTTTCCAATTAGAGGCAAAGGCCAGATCTTAGTGGGTAATAGTGGGTTTTCTGACCAGTGTGAAAGGGGTAAAAGAGGCAAGATGAGATATTGGCCTGCATGGTGGTTGTAACTGCTGATTTAATGATGATCTCAGTAATAACCAGGGCCAGTACATGGGGGCACTGGAAGCACAGGAAATGCGAGTTACTGACACGGGAGCTATCAGGTGGGAACAGGTCAGGGGTCGAAGGTGAACAAAAGCTTTGTAAGCCCCACACAGAGCGAGAGAGAGGCCCCCCGGACGCACTCGCTGACGCCAAGTCTGTCTGTCTACACCTTTCTCTATACGCCTCCACCTTTGGTTTGTTTTGTCTGACGTTTCCTTACATCTTTTTGTCAGGTCTAAACGATTTTCAATTTGTCCTCCATATACACAAAGAAGGCAACCTCACTTTTCTGTCCATTTACTCAAAACATTGTTTACAATACTGGTCTTTTCCGCACAGTGTCTGGGGGGGGGGGGGACTATCCAAACACCTGCAGCTCAAACAGCACAAACAGCATTTAAAAGCTTTCACTGCACCGGCCCTGTCATCTCTCTCCTTCTGTGGCTTTATCGGATCAAAGGAGGGCTGTAGCTGTGTTATAGTAAGAAAGTCTTTTGTAGCTGCAGTCACACACACACAAACAGAAATGTATGCACGCATGCGTATACACAAAGACATGATGACACCAGTGCATAATGGAGTTGGATCTCTCTAATCATACCATTCTAACAGCAGGCATTTCAGTTTTTAAGCAGAGGATATATGCAAAACTGATTCAACAGAACTTCAAGTACAGACACTTCAAGACTTGTTGAATTTTAACAAGGCCAGTGAGACAGCCATCACTGTCTTCATCAGGATGGTAGAGGGTCTTAGTGTGGGCTGGAGTGGGCATGTGCATGACACTGAATTAATGATGTATGTGTAAGTATGTGTGTGTGTGCGTGTGTGTCTTAGTGTGTGTCGGTGGATATGCCAGATTACTAATCAGCGCTTAGACAAAGGCCATATGTGTGCCAGTCTGTGCATCTCTCCCACACATCTCCCACATATTCCCCCTCACGTCTGCGTAAAACCCTATCAGCAGGAATGTGAGGATTGTGGGGTCAGCAGTGGTGACATCATGGCAGGCTGTCAGACGCAACAACAAGGCCTCAGCACCAGTTTCCTCCTGGTTGCATCAGCTATGCGATGCCAGGCTGCGGATCAATGACACCCACTCCAGCCCTGCTCGCTTTATGAGCGTTCAAACATTCAATAGAGACAAAGAATTGATGAAAAAAAAAAAAAAATCTGATTTCGTCTGACCATGCAGCTCCAGATCAAATCTGTTTCCCTCAAGGTAACAAGAGACTTGAAATGGTGAATGGCCCAATTTGTGGCCTCAAACAGGAGTCGGCTCAATCATTTTAACAAGCCCCGACGAATGACCTTACACAAAACACGTGCTACAACAAGACTCCAGACTCTTCACCTGCTTGAGGTGGTCTAAGGTCAATAGCCAGACATAAATAGCTTGATTGTTTGCTAAGAGACAAGAGTATAGCTTGAGGGGAGGACAACTTGGTGAAGTATTCATTGGGACTACTTAAGTCCATGCTGGTTGACTTAAAGGATACCAAAATATATCTTGCCAGGATGACATTCACTGCTTTACCTGGTATACTGAGGTCCTGACTCACTCATTAACTCATTGTCTGTTGATGCATTCCTGGATTTGTTCATTATTTGGTTGCATTTATTCTTTAATTTGTATGGTTTAGTAGTTAGTAACCCTAAACCTTAGTAGCAGCCTCCAGAATTGAGACTGAATTAAGGAATTTGCTATTACTTTCCCTTTTTTTAAGGGTGGTCCCCTGTGATGGATTTGAGAGCAAGTTAAATGCGTTATTGATGATTTTGATCGCTTATGATAGTCCAGTGTTTTTCAATCCTGGTCCTGGAGGCCCCTTCCCTGCACATTTTAGACATTTCCCTGCCTCAGCACACCTGATTCAAATGAATGGGTCGTTATCAGGCTTCAGCAGAGCTTGATAACAAGCTCATCATTTGAATCAGCTGTGCTGGAGCGCAAACACTCTACAGGGTTAGGGTTATCTTTCGTACAGATTAATGAGTTTACGATGCATATTCTTGAGGTCTTAATCCTCATATTCAATAAACAGAAGTTGGTGGCCCAAGTGAGGCTTTTAATCATCATTTCATAGTTTGGTATCCTTTAAGGCATTCTTGCCAGAAAATTCAGCGAACCCAACCAGCTCAACATGCATGACTACATTCTCAAAATCAGCAACAAACCTTTCTTTCATGTGTCCTTTTTCTATGCGAGGGGTCAAGTGTCAGCAAACAGATGCTAGTGTGTGTTTGTGTATGGGAGTGTCTGTGTGTGTGTCTGTGTGTGTGCAGGAGGATCCTTCAGGTCATCAGATAAAGTGCACCTGAGGGAGGGGCAGAGAGCGTTACCACGGTTACCAAACACAGAAGCGACCACCTGGTTGGTGGCGACCGACTCGGGAGGCAGAAAGGGCACCACTTCAGGATGGTAACCATGCCAGAAAATCCTCCTAAAGTGGCCCGATTCCCAAACACAACCCATATTGTGTTTGTGCCATGACGAGCGGAGCGGAGAGAGCACACAGCTGTTGAATCTTTCATGGAACATAAAAAGGAACTAAGCCTACAGTACAGCTCTCATTACAGCAGAGAAATAACTTCGGCCCATCTAGACTCCGTCATTTACACACGCTTTTAGTCACGGTCTATCCTGTTGGACGTTTAAAAAACATTAAGTACGTTAAGTGCCATAACAAAACACATGTATAAAATTTGTCGAAGACACACACACTTAAGTCAATAGTGATCACAATAGATGATTACACTGGTGCTGAAAAAGATTTCTGCATGATGATATCACTTAATCTTAGGCTACATATTATCACATTGCTAGGAGTGGAATTTCCCAAACATGTCTAAGGATGTCAACCATGGTGACTAATGCATCTGATACGCAAAGACTAACTTTATCACTGTAAGTAATTGTTTAATCAATGACTAATCTGTCCTGGCCTTTTCCGTATACTTTGTATGTTATTTGTACAAGTGGAAACAAGTTAAGCGTGTGTTGTTCAACTAGAAAAGAAACAAAAAAGAAAGTGGCAGAAAAACACGTAAATCTCAACAAACAAGGCCATTTGTTTCACTCACCTCCTGCAGCCTAATGGTCTCTGTGACTGCCTGCTGCCCGATGAAAAAGGAGAAGAGGGAGAAGAGGAAGAGCTGCGCAGCCCTGTCACTGTCTGTGTGTGTCGTGCTCACGGGCTACCTGATCTACCACAGCCTGTGGGAGAGACAGAGAGAGACCAGCTCAGAGCAATGCAGAGGGGAGGGGGGGAGGCAGCTGCAGAGAAAAGTGAAGTGGTGCCGCCATTCCCTGTCACCCGGGAAACCAACGCTCTTTCAAAGAAACATCGGCCAATGGCAAACACCGGCAATTGTGTTCGGACAAAAAGTCACATGACTGCCAAAACACCACTCCCTATGCACGGAGTGAGAAGGGAAGAAGAAAAAAAGAAGTTGTGGGGGTGGAGGGAGATAAAGAGGGGAAAAATAAAGAAGCGAGGACAGAAAGGAGAAAAATAAGTGAAGTAAAGAAGATAGTGGTAGAGATTAGAGAATGTGAGTCACAGAGGCAGGGAACAGGTCACCAGGCCTGACTCCATCCCATAACTGTCTGCTTGGAGGAACAAACTATTTCCCCCCCTCATCTTTCTCACAGTGTCATCTTCTGCAGCCTATTTCCGTTTGCTAAAGGGAACAATGCTGAGTAGCACATTGTGACACTGATAGTACAGCTCTATCTCCAGCTGGCACGCTCAAACATTACCTATCTACTTCCATATTAGGCTGTACAAGTTCCTTCCTAAACTGTGTTCTACCCATTTAATGTCGACCATTAATTTACAGCCATATAGTCACTTTTAAAGGTGCCTCCTCACCTTTGTCACAGTCTCTCTTTAATCACTGAAGTAGATTTATTGGGGGAAATCAAAAAGAAATCACCAGGTCACCACCAAGTTGTCAATGTACATAGGTTACTAGGTGTGTAAACCGTAAGTTTCATCACGATACGATATTATACCGATTCTTGGACAACGATGCGATATTTGCCACAAAGTTTGCCACGATTGGCCTGCGATTGAAATGAGATGACATCGTGCCCATTTAATACAATCAGTTACATTTATCTATTTTTTTTATCAACTTACAAAAAGCAACTCAAATATGATTTTACAATTTTATTACTGGAAACAGGAACAACAAGAGAAATCCAAATTCACACCATGTGCTTTTATTTCATAGAATTCAGCATTTTCTTCAAGTGTGTAGACAATTTCTTTGATGATGGGAGTTTGATGATTAGCTCTGGCAATGCTGGCTCATGTGGTCGAACAAGTTTTACGGCGGTGGTTGTTAACCTGTCAACATGCGTAGGAGTAATTACAAAGGGGATGCTCGTCAACTGATGAAAATCAGACAGCATTTACAACATATACTTCGATCTGCAGTTTTTCAATTCAACAGTCAGAAAAACACGAGAGTAAAACATGCAAAGGTATAAATGACACCCCGGTCTTTAACTTAATGTTATTTCCAGTACAAAGGCCACATTTTGGGGATGCTAGTTGCTAACGAATGCTGGAGGGCTCTGCTATTATTTTAGGAGCTAACAGAAATTTGTTTTCTTATTGAAAAAGGCCTATTGTTTTGGGATAATCAAAGTTATGCAAGTCATATCAAAGAGCATTTACATCTTGTTACATGGCATCTCATGGCAACAGACAAAGGTGGGACTGTTGGCACAAATGTGGGGCTACGTTACCGTTGGAAAACCAGATGGATTGGTAGTGACACTGGCAAATGCAACGCTGTCTCAGGTTTGGCAGTTTTATGAGGTGTAAAAATGACACATGCATTATCATTGGAGTCCTTAATGCCGCTCTGTAATCATTCAGAGATGATTACTGGGGTGTGAGACCTATCCAGGATTTTTATAGTGCCAGTTTTGTCAGATGTAAAAAAAAAAAAAAAAAAAGATATTCAATGAATCACATTTATTTTCGACATCAGCTATTCTAAATTTTTTGTCTAACCTGTCCATTTGTTCTTTTGTTTTATATTATTTACTCATTTGTATACAGTATATATTATTATCAGCAGAATCTTTCTGCCACAGACAACTATCTCAACTATGTCTGTTACAATTCACTTTGTGGACACCTTTCTTTTAAAGGCACTGGTGTAGAGAACAATAAAAACAAGTCGGTCATGTGAGGTCAATGAGAGCATACCCAAGCACACTTGCTTTATTTATTCATGTTTGCAGTTACAAAATGATTGAAGTGGAACATAAAACGGAAAAGAGATAAATCCAGCTGTGCCAATCACACATGACAGGGCCCAGAATTAGTTGAACTCCTTCATTTAGGGCAGCACCTAGCTTATAAACTCAAAAGTGCAATCTATTTCTTTCCAAAAGAGTACTATGCTTTATATTCAGAAGTGCTGACCCTCATCTTTCAACTCTTTACACCTGTCTTCAAACAACTCCATTTGCACAGCGGATGTCAGAGCCCAGAGAAGCCAGTAGAGCAAAATCATTTCCAAAACGCAGTGATGCAGAAATCCCTTTTCAGGTTGATTAATTTGATTCTGGATTAATAGACGGCGGGAGACCTAAAAAGTGCATTTGTACAGGCTAGTAGAAGTTATTTTTCTCTTCCTGTCCCCCTCTTAATCTCGTATTGCAAGGCTGATGGATGAAAGATGGATTTGCAACATCAAGTGATCATGAAATCTCAAGAATCCATCTTGCCTGGCTTGTGGCGGAACAACAGTTATTCGGATCAATCAGCATCCTCGGAGGAACTATTACTAGCTACGGGCATGGTTTAGGTGTGACGACTAGCAAGAGAAGCGACTGTTAGTTTGAAAACAATGATGTCTTCTCAGCTATGTAAGAAATGAAGAGCATCTACTTATTGAGCAAAGAACAGCACTCAAGGGTATGTTTTTACTCTTCTCTGACTTGCTTTGGTAAGAGTTTGATTAACCAACTGGCTCCACTGGTAGCGGTCCCATACTGTTGATCTGAATGGTTGAAGTTAGCCCTTGATAGCCAGTAATACATAACCATCTGGTGCATCAGGTCAGTAGATCAACCAGGAACCCTCGAGCTGGTCCTACTCAGTTTGAGAACCACTAGTTTGCAGGTTAGTGTTATCTAGTCAAAGCATAAATGACCAACAGTTCTTCAGCCTACATGTAATTAGTTGTTATACCCTGAATCACGAGAGTTCAAACCCTGTTTTTTTTACAATGCACTCTGGCATCTGCTCACGGTAATAAACTAAATTCCCAGCAGAACAGTGAGGCGATACAGTCTGCAAATGTTAGGCAGCGGGTTTATTACTCAGGCTGAAATCACACATCTATCACTTTCTCAGCAATGTGCTGTACACTTGAACACAATCATCCGCCGTGTAATATATCGCCTCAGCGCCAGTAAATTACCCTACTTCAGCTGTGGCAGGCAGGTCTCGTCCTCGGAACAGCATTTACCAAGTAAAAAGGGGCCCAATTACCTCTCCACAGCGACAGTGTGACAGGATAGCTGATGAGCCACAGCAAGAGAAGGTGACAAAGCCGACGGTATCCGACACATGGACAGCAATGACAAGTCTGAGCCTTGGCCATTGATTTTTTTTTTAAAAAAAGGTAATGGAGAGGACTACCTGAGGATTAACAATCATGTTTCAGCTTGTCAATAGATAATAGGCACATTCAGGCGGCAGGGTTTACAGCAGATACTTGGGATATTCCAGCGGATGGATCATGCAAGCTCGAGATTAGACCCCATCATGAAATGACAACAAAAGCAGACAGCTTCACCGGTTTGAGAACAATAACTTACAGCATGCAAACTGCTCGGTTTTGTTCGCCACGCTGCACTTGCCTGCCCATTCTGCTTCAGACTGTCTATAATAGCTATTAAGTTTAATAGAAAAATCAAAAGGAGCCTGTGGGGTATATATTTACGCTCGCAGGAGGCTAAGTCGAATGTGTGATTCAATACTTGGTAACATATTACAGGACAACTGGTAATCTAGATATACTGTATTTTTCCTCTAACACCCATCATCAGGATTCAAAAGGCAGATCTGTCTTTATTCAAGGCACAATCCAAGAATCCTGCTCATGCTAGCATGATATACAGTGGATATCAACCACCCCCGTGTTTCTGACGGTGAAAACATTAGTATAAGGGGATGGTGCAATAATTTGGTGTCTTAGTGACATAAAGATGGGGTGTATGTGTGTGTGTGCGATTCTCAGCTGGTAGACAAGCCTTTATATTCTCCAGTGTTGAGCAGCTGGACAGATGAGTCACCATGGAGTGATTTCATAGTGGAGGGGACATAGAGGTCAAGCAACTAAACCCTCTACTGTCACTTTTATGTACAACATTTCATTTTATTCACACATTACGTGCTGCAAATGTTTATTATTTTAAAACACTAGCAAGAAAATACGATATAAATTTTGACTGAAGCACTAAAGCTTAAATCCATTCCCCAAAACAGAAATATTTGGCCATTTAAATATTATTTCCCCTAGGTGTCATCAGGCCCAATTCCACTAAGAGTCTTTTGCGTTGATGATCAATTTAAAAAGGGTTTTTGTTAAGATGTCCAATACAAAAATACTTCAGAACAACAGCCTATCTCAGCCTCGTTCTCAAGCAGTTACTCACGGGAACATTATCTGATAAAATCCGTCAAGAATTACTCCACAGCTGACAGGGACAACTACACACTAATGTTGAAGCATTATGGCTTCCAAAGACATAAATAAAATGCTTATGGCGAAGACATAAAGAGGCCATAACAACCATTTACAAAGCTTCTTGTCAAGCTGCGAAGAGGGAAAGATAAAGAAAAGGGAAGAAAACAGCGTGATACAAATAAAAATACTAGGAAGTAAGAGTAAAAAGGTTCAAACAACAGTGGATAAATGGAGGAAGTACAAGCAACTGACAGAAGATACACGCACATGGACCATCAAGAAAAGGAAGAGACAAATACATACTGTAAAACTGAACACAACAGCTAAAATGACGAGGACAGATATATGGTAAACACATGTATGAACATGAAGCCCTATTGCATGTGCATTCAGAACTTGTGTGGTAAAGATATGTGACTGCACCTCCAAGGATGCTGCTTTTAGGATGCTGTTGGGGTGTGTTGAAGCAGCGCTATGTAGTTTTGGGGAACAACATTTTAATCAGAATAGACTGATTTTTTTTCTTAAACAAACTAAATAAACAAATGGGAAGTGAATAGATACGAGAATAGCTCAAACAATAAGATTGAATAAGCGTGTCCATTGACAGAAAAGAATAATCTGTAATTAGCTGATTAATCATTTCAAAACTCAAGGGGCCCCAAGCCTCTGATTCAGTCAGTACAATGGAGTTTCTCAATAAATCAATTCATGCACTTTCTAGCACTACCAAGGTTTTCTCAAAATCTAATTAAGAGGGGCACGCACTCCCACTTTTCTTGAATGTCAACAAGCAAACTGTAATTATTGTGCATGTGTATAGTGAGCTAATTCACTGTCAAATGTCCTCGCACAATTTGCCAAGCAAGCAGATGTACTGTCATTTGAGGTCATATTATGCCGTTTTGGGTTTTGCCTTTCCTTTATTGTGTTACGCAGCATTTTTGTGCATGTAAAGCCTTTACTTCCATAACTTATGTGAGTCACTATGTACGAAGCGTTATATAAATATATATATTTTTATATTTTTTTAAAATATATACACTCCAATCAGTCAGAAGACATACAGTTGCTACTGCTGTAGCGACGTTATTTTAGATCGCACTACCTTGCTCGGCATGACCCGCCCTCCTCTGCCTCTGATTGGCTACATCCTGCCCTTTAAGTAATGCATGTGCAATTCTCACCAAAGATTGAACAGAGATGAGATGTCTCACTGTGTAGCTAAAACTGAGCGTTCAAAACACAGTGTGTAAAGAGACGCCGCAGTAATGCATCATATGAGAACAATAATGTGCTTTTTGAAGATTAAAGTATGTAAACCTATTCTACTAGGACCCCCAAATAAAAGCATGTACCTAAAAATTAGCATAATATGACCTCTTTAACTTAATATAAGCTTACGTTTTTATACTAAAAGCTTAACAGGGTTAACAAGTTATGTAGCCTACGCACACGGTTAATAGTAATAATTTGGTGTTTACATGACAAAGTTAAACGAGTTAACCACTCTTTGGCAATATAGGAATTAGCATAGCAACAAAGCCAATAAAACGTACAAACAGCGAAGTTCGTCGACTAACTTCAGCGTAACTTAACTTAGTTACACAACAAAGTCAGTTAGGAAAGTTTTGTTTAGTACCCCAGTTTAACGTTAGCCTGCCATGACCCCGCAGGTGCACTCGCTCTGAGCTCACTAACCGGCACTTGTTGCATCCTTTATGTTCAAAAACATTTCACAATGTCATTTATTCTGACAGAAAGTGAAACACAACGTGAAAACAACTTACAAGTGATTCAGTAGTCGAGCTTGATACGACGGACAACCGAGTGCTTCATCCTCTGGACCCTGTCGTCAAGAGTCCGTTGGTGTCAAGCCATCCCGGAAGTAGAAAGGATACGGTTTCCGGTGAGCAGCTTCAAAGTAAAAGCATTAATATAGAATGTAAAAAATGAATGGAGCTCAAGTAAAAATATGAAATAAAATAAAAAATATACATATATTTAATTTATATAATTCTGAATAGAAATGTTCAAAGAAATACAATTCTGGACATACACCTTTACCAGAATAATGTTTTTATTTTATTTTCTATGCCAATAGAATTTAAAATACAAAAACAATACAAGTCTACTTAACCGGTGTCAACACATTGCTTGGGAAAGTCTCAGACACACAGCATGTTGGCAGCAGCAGCTGTAGTTGATTCCAAGTTATAAGAACAATAAAGCTTTCATATTACACGTGACTGAGATGGGAAAAGATACACTATTCTATATAGCTTCATTGTTGTGAAAGCTTTAGGATATGCAACTCATTTCAAAACACTACTCTTTGAAGTTCACCTGCCTTTCAGGTTTCAAGACTAAAACTGATGTTATCTGAGATCTGGGTGGTTGACAGCATTCATAGAGGCCACGAGGAGATAAAATCTAACAAAATGTGGCAATGATGCAAAGAGTGTTCTCTTCGAAACATGTCAGAGCATGTGTTTCAGCTCTGATGAGGAGGAAGTGTAAGAGGTGACAGGTTGTAATTGCCTCTGAACTAACCTTTCATAACTTGTGTGTATGCTTTTACCTGAACAAAAGGAAAAGGGAACTATCACTGACGCCAACAAGACTGGCTAAGGTCACTGCGATCTGTACTGCCATTCAACAGAATAGACCTTTTTTGTTGTCGAATGAAAAATGTGTTTTAAATTTTTTTTTTTAAAAGTGCTAAAAAGCTTATTTATTGCATTAAAAGTTTCAATCAGGTACGACTTTACCTTAGAAAATTAGAAAAAACGAATATGAATGCTGTCTTAAATGTTTTACTTTTACTTTCTATGTCAAAAATTCCCCAGACTTCTGAATCATGCTTAACAGATGACGGGTGGCTTTGCCAACACATGCAAGACCAAAAGGAATTTTGTATTCATCCCACAAATTAAAATCGCAGCTCTAAAACACAACTTTTTGAAGAGAAAACAGCTAAAAAGTATTTACAAAGCAGAAAACAACAACAGCTGTTGGAAGCTTTGTTCTGGTGACATATATTAAACAACACTTTATTTAAAAGCATGCCAAGATACTTTAATTTAAAACTGATGTATGCTATATTAAACAGGTTTCTCTTCTCATAACACAGCATTGCTTCTCTTCCTCTTGAGCAGCAGGTAATCCCCAGTGCCTCCTGCTGCTCATAGTTACCGAACACATGACCTTGGAATAGAATGAGCGGAAAATAAAGTATTAGCTGCGGTTATTAATTCAGCCTCGCAAAACAATGAGTCAGCCTTACGTTGTTATTGCTGATACAACCTCTCCATACAGTGGTAAGTTGCCTCAAATCTCCTTTATCTCTGATTGTATTATATAAAACACAAATGATTCTCTGACATGCTGAGAGGCCGGGCCATGTTCAAAGTAAATCAACACTAATAGTGGAACGCTGACAGGCAATGTATATAAACACGAAGACACTTTGTCTTTGACACTTTACATGTGCACACTAATTTTCTTGACGATGTGATTGTGATTCATTTTATGCCACTTGAATACCATTATATACTGCATGTCTGCATTTGATTGTAAAGGCGTCAACACAATGAGTTATATCAGTCTACATATTTTGCAGTGATTGGTATGTTCCTTCAGGCAGGATCCTGTGGTCGTATATGCACTGTACAAACAGCTTCTCCTCCTAGGCTTGTCTCAACTCATACTGTAGGTATTTCCAGCGACAGCGCCTTACAGTAAAGACCCATCTCAAGTCAAAACTAGAGGGAAGCATATGCTTAATGAAGTAAACTGTGCATTCCTTTCAATTAAAAAAAAAGGGGATGTTGATGTGTGTGTTTTTCCACAATATGCTTCCCTGTAATTTGTTCACACCCATCATGCTAGCTGCAGTTGCACGCAGATACACGATTGTATGAACATCCTGTCTCTGACAGCTTTGATGGAGTCTTCTGGGGAATGTAACGACAACCTGCCTGACATGATCATGGATTTACCCGGATCACATCTACCTCATGTGATATTTGTTTTGGTGGTGAGCACAGCATGTGTTGACACAGTTTTCTCCACTACAGTCTGACATAAAAGTAAGCACTGTTTGATTGGGCTTGAACGTGGGGATTTGTGACTTATTTTGCTATTATATACGCTACTATGCCTAAATAACATTATCCTCCCCTTGTTTTGCAGAATCAACTCTGGGGGAAAAGGTTTTACAAAGCCAATTTATGACGCTGTGGCATTGCAGTGCTATAATTGACTTTTAAATTTGATTTTGGGTTAAAAAGCCCATCTCAATCGACACTGGAGCTTCTAACAGTGGTGGTTATTAGATAAAAGAGGGATAGAGGCATGTCTTTAATAAGAAGCCATTTTCTTTTTGACAATACTGTTAACTCAAAATCCTATAAAGCAAATGAGTCGCTAGTGTACTGAAGCTGAAGGACATGATTTGTCTTTACAATCTAATTTTCAGCCTCTGTCACAGTATCTGTCATCCCAAAGGCATTGACAAAAAAAACAGGCCCTTCTGGTTTGTCACATCGTCTCGTAACCGGAGAGTGAAAGAAAGCCGCTCACAAGCCAGATTAGGTCCCCTGTCCTGACCAGCTGTGAGAATGATCCCTTTCAGAGAAATTACAAGACTATTCAGAGAGAGTAGGTGGACACTTTGCCACTTTCCCAACCATAAAAGGCCTCTTCCCTTTCATTCTGTTCTCCTCCATCTGTGTCTTGAGACCTAAGAGCCCCAGTGAGATGGGAGTGCGGTTGAAAACACCTGACAGGGAGTGAGGGAAGGTGATAGTTGATGGAAGGAGTTGCTAGAAAACAAAAAATGTTACATAACAGCTGTCTCATGGCTGATTGGAGGTGCATCGGCACATGTAAACACACAGCATACATTCCTGTCTGTCATTTGTGTACATATCCTAATCCGACTTTGTGGTCAGGAGCGTTTGGAGCACTCTCGATGTTTAATGACAGCCAGTGCTTTTTTTCCTTTATTGACATCCTGTTACTATGGACAAAACTGAAGCATGGATGCCAGGATTATGGGTAGGGTTTTCTAATGTGCGTGTGTATGCTTAGGTATTTGAACAAAAGCCCAGGCAAGTTTGGAAACATCCGCATGCTGGTTATAGTGGTTGCCCTGAAATTGAATGTTAAGACTGGTGTGACAGCCTCAAAACAAGCCGCTACTCTCAACTTTATATGCCCTTAAGAGTTGCTGAGGTGTAATGTGGCTGCCTCTCTGGTCTTTGGGAGGAAATCAAGTCTGAGATTGTTCTTCACAGAGCAATAGATGGGTAATTTCCCATTGAGCTCTTGGAAAACAATTGGATACGTCACAGCTGGAATATAAAAACCCTAAATAGACTTGATTTGTTCCACTCCATTAGTCGTATTGTGCACCAGCCAGGACATCATGAAACATTTTCTCCTCCTGTGTTGGCAGTATGCAGGGCCGAAGCTTGCATGCTTAATACTTCACTCTCTTTGATGTGAATGCCGCCTTAGACGTGGACAAAAAGGCAACAGAAGGAATGAATCTTGTGTTTCAAGGTGGTGGATTTGAAGGATTGTTTCCTCAAGGTGATTGAAGCGATGGGTTTTTGATTCAGCGTTTACAGATAGTGCCCTCAAGTGGCGGCGTTTGACTATTGCACCATGAATTTCAAAATAATCACCGACACAGCAGGAGACCTGAGCTGGAATGAACGGTTACATTTTATTAACCGTTCGGCTCAGTTACAATGAAAGTAGAGAATCTAAAGTCAAATAAAGACTTTTTTTTAATTGTGTGAAAGACAAGGTAGCATTTGAGTTATAATCATTCAATATTTCAACCTGAGAATTGCATATGAGAGGTTTTAGTCACAACTTCATCCAGCCAAAACAGCCAGGGGGAAACCAGCAGCTCAGTAGAATTAGAAGGATTGTCTCAGTATAGAAAGTCCTCCAGTTACACTCTTACTTGTGTTAAAGCAATATATGTTCACTGGATTTTGGCCTGGGAATGTTATCTTCTGAAAAGTGTGGTATCCCCCTCCATGGCCATCATGCTACCACTCTGTTATTACAAGTATGTCACAGTCCCTCTATACTGATCACTGGCCAGGCAGCCAAACATCTGCCCATTCTGATGTCAGTCTGGGTGTGAGCTCCCTCTGCAGGGCTGGGGTATGTGGTGCGGGTGATGTTTCTGCAGGGCTGCCCTGGCTGTGTGAGGACGACTAATCGCCGGTCTGTCCAGGGGTTTGGACATCTGAGGAGTTGGAAGATGCTTGCTGCGAGACCGTGCATCTGATCTTGTACTGTCCATCTTTGTACTGCAAGACAGAGAACATGTCTTTATGAACAATTAAAGATCCCCTCTGTCCCTTTTTAACTGTATAAATGCATACATATTGACATATAAAGTAATCTTGAATAACACCATACCATGGATCCATGAACCATTCCCCCAGGGGACCTGTTGGAGGTGGGCGGGGTATGTGTGCAGGCAGAGGCAACACAGGCAGATCTGTCCTGGTCACCTGCTGGACCCTCTGGGAAGTCAGTACTGTTTCTTCTTCGGTTGTCCTAGGGAGGCACCCTACTCTGCTGAAATCAGGTAAATGTTGTGAGCTGGTCTGGCGAAGCCTACGTGCACGGATCCCCGGTGGCTTGTGATTTCCAGCAGCTGCTGTGGCACTGAGAGGGGGAGAAGGGAACAGGCCAGTGTCTGGGGAGAGGGACAGTCGAGCTACTTCAGGAGACAAGGCTTCTCTGTGATGCAGGTCTGAAAACAAAACAAAATCATGGCAAAAGATTAAGAAGCTACTTTTACTTTTTTAATCTACTGGGATATCATTAATGTTTTTGTTTTCAACTTAGATGTTATTATGAATTCTCTCAGTTTTTTCAAAATCAACATCAAGTTTTGTTCAGTCAGCAAGTGTTCACCTGGGGACAGAGACAGGAAAGAAGAGTCTGGTGAAGCAGTATTGAGGCTGTCGCCGTGCCTCTCCTCTCCACTTTCTTCATCACTACCCTCCTCACTCCTCACACCACCAAAGCCTTCTTCTTCGTCATCATCTTCCCCCTCTTCTTCATCACTATGCCGGATAGCCAGAACCTGTGGTGATCTTTCTTTCTTTATGGACTGGAGACGCCTAAAAAACAGCGTAGAAAGATTTGAAGTTCGATCAGCGTAACATGTGAAGAGGATGCCAGGATGACGGTTGAAGTGAGGAACGAACCAGAGGACGGCTAACTTCAACTATCGGAGACCACATGGATTGTGAATGGACCAGCTCGGAAAGACACTCCAGGTGAAGGCATTGTTTTTTTAATACACTGAATCATTTTAAGATTTTGGGCTATTGCGTGGTAGAAAATGTCCAAAATATATAGTTAGGGCAATTTAACACATAATTTATTTTAGTAGCATTGATTACATATTAAATAATACATTATCAGAAAACGTGTAAGCCAAAAAAAAAATCTTTATCATTATTATTATCTTTTTTTTAAATTCCAGTTTTATTCCTATCTATATTCTAAGGTTTTAACATAGGTGGTGTATCATTCATAGCCTGATTTATATAACATTTTATTTGTTTTTAATGGCTGAGATGGCTCAAAAGCTAGTGGTAGCTAAAGTCATGGATGTATAAAAAGAATATAGTTGGCAGCAGTTAGCAGTCACTCTGGTGATCTGCTGCCCCTTTTTGTTGTGAAGAAATTAAGGTGACCAGTTCTTATGTATTGCACCTTAAATGTTAGTTATCAACTGGGGACATAGTGATACCTATTACATTTTTTATATTGTAGTGCACAACTAGTTAGTACCTGCTGTGCTGCTCTCTCCAAGCTCGCAGCTCTGCCAGCACATCAACACGTTCTCGAACATCAGACTCCTCAAGGTCGTAGGTGTGTTCTGGCACATGGATGGGCAGGTCACGGGGTGTGAAAGCAGACCTGGTGGGTGCTGTCTATGAGACGGAAGACAGGGCAAATGAGTGCGAGGGGTAAGGAGGGAGGCATGGAGACATAACAGAATAGAGGCCAAAGAGCTGATTGCATTAATTATGAATAGATGGTAGAGTAACGGTCAGATAGGGTAGGAGAGCAAACATAAGAGGGAAGGACAGAACAGGAGGTAAGAGGGAGACGATGAGTGACAGCAGCGGTGTGTGTTTGGCAGTATGACAGATCACATGGTGGTGGCAGTGAGAGCCCCGTCTGTCAAGTCACTCTTGATGACTCCTGATAATAATTTACTCCTTCTGTTTATACTGACATGACGTTGGAGACGAGCCGGTGGTGTCAGACAGCCAATATGGCCTCTCAATGCCCATAAAGCTTGTTGCACCCCTCAGTTGACATTAAATATTCTTCAGCACGCAAGAAATGAAAGACTGCTGTGGAATAATTTGATATCTGATTGACAAAGAACACGCTGTTGTTTCACTGAGATGAAGGAATTTTTTTGTTTTCTTCCTCCAACGCACACCACCTACCCTCAACTTTTCTCGCTTTGCTCGAATAGCCTGGACCGGGTTTCCACAGAACAGGATCTTGCCAGCTCCTTTGAGAATCAACAGATAGAAAAAAAAAGAAAAGTGAAACTGTTTTCTGACACAATCAAGTCCTCTTGGTGGCACTGTGGAGCAAAGTTGACAATCTGTGCAGGGTGACGCTGATAAGAAAAGACCCGGCACTAAAACAAAAAGATGGAAATGGTTCTCATGGGTCAGTGGTCTTGCCACATATAGTTAATCAAGGCACCAAAGCAGGAAAATAGACAACTTTATAACACTGGTGAAGTTAAGACTGGATGTGAACGATCAGCCCCTGGAGAGCCTAACCATGCGTCAAAGTGCTGGTTTCTGCTGCCACTGTTGCTAGCTCTGATTCTGCAGAACCAGGTCTGGATCCAGGAGGTGAGAGAACTCCAGGCCTAGTCGCTGACACGGGTCTGGAGCCAGTGTGGGGTCTGGAGAGGGGCCAGACACAGGAACGGCTGGAAGGAGGGCGCCTGGCTGAGGCGGGTCTGCTGTAAGAACATGCATCGTCTGCTGTTTCCTCTGCAAAGACAAACGTGAGTGGCCCATTAAATACACAGCTGTAATTAACCGGTCTGCATCATATGACTCAGAACAACATATAGAAAACACACACCGTCTTCAGTGGCTGTCTGAATGGAGTCTCTAATGGAGTTTCGGAGAATGGCCAAGTCTTCTCCCATGGTGGTGCTGCCGCTACGCCCGTCCTCCTCAACCCTTAAATCGTCTAGGTAACGCAGCTGAGGGACTAACTCCCTCACTGCAGCCCGATAACTATAGTCTGCCGTCTGGGTAGAAGGGAGGAAAGAGTGTACAGAGCTTGAAATTAGTTTGAAAGTGTGACTTAAATGTGTTCACAGTGAAGTAAAATTGTCTGTTTCAAATATCAATACTTGTATTTTGAATGACATGCACTTTGTGAGGAAGATTCAGGTGCCTCATGGGAGGTCTATGAACCGTCACACCTACAGTAATATAACACATCTTACAGTTCAAGAAGTAAATTACGTTTTTTAAAATCTGATATTGATATGAACTCATATTCTTTCAGTTCATTCTGTTTAAACAGTGAGATGCTGCACGTACTGTTTCACTTAAATGACTCGCACCATCACGCCAAACAAGCTGACCCTTTGTTTTGTGCAGAGATAATTATTTCAGTTTAATGGCATGTAGCCTTTTGATCACTAAAAGCGACGAGTGCATTATATAACAGTGTTTTTGGCATTGCTGTCTGTAACACAAACATCATTGATGCACATATTCATGCAGTGATTTCATCATTTGTGCCAGTGACAATGATATAAAGGACTAATGTAATGAACAGCCTACTCAGGTTGGTGTTCGAAATAAGACTCATCCATTCAATGCACACTATACTTTTGTTATACTGAAAAATACTCAACTACATAAGTGTATTATGGGCTACATGAAGACCTATAGGTGCTAACGTAAAGGAGATGCCAGGTGACCCTTATCTTGACCTAGATTTTAAGGTCCAATTTGTAAGATAATTGATTATTGAATCTCATTACCAACTCAAGCAAACACTGATGCTTTGTGTTTCCCAACTCGTCAGTTTGGAATGAGACACAATGATGAACCATCTTACAAATTGCACATTTAAAAGACAACATTTTTGATTATGTGTCACTGAAAAGGTGTTGTCCACTTAATTCAGTTATTGTAAAATATGGACTAAATGTTGACCCTCTTTGCTCCATCAGCCACCTCGCAGATAAAAACAAGAACATTTCCTTATTCCTTTTTTAAACTGGAAATGAGTCAACTCAAACTCAAAAGTGAATTTCTTTTAATGTGTCTTCTTTTGCTGATACATTAAATACTATAAGGAAAATGTATGTTAATAACTTCATTACTTAATTTGAACTTAAAGTCCACATACATGGCAGAACAGAAACCAAACCTTTCTGTCTTCATGTCCTTCTCAAAATCCTACCAAGACACTAAAATACTAAAAAACTCTAAAGCTGTGAAAACTATAGCCTCATGTCATCAATTTTATCTGTACTTAATCTAATCTTGTTTAATGTTTACCTTTTAATTTTATATCTTATCTTTTCATGTATTATTTTATGTATTATGTTCTATGAAGTACCTTGAGCATACATTGCCTTGGCAACCTGTTGTTCTAATGTGTACATAAAGTTTATTATAAAAGGTTTTAGTTTATCCAATCAACCAAACCATTGATACACTAACAGTCCAAATGTTAGACGGTTACTAGCATCATATTAAGATAATACATATGAGCTAGCATCATTACATATTTTTGCACTCGGTTTTGACCGTTATGTTGTTTTAATGAATCTGTGGAACGACATAAAACTATGCAGGCACTGAGTTCTGGTCTTTTGTCAGCACACACAGAGAAAGAGATGGACAGAGAGAGAGAGAGAGAGAGAGACAGGGAGGGAGAGAGAGCAGAGGGAGTCCAGTGAATCACTGAGCTACTAAGCGATCAAATTAGAGCTCAGCACTCCTGGCCTTCACCAAACCACACAGATGCATGAATGGAAGAGAGAGTGAAAGGCTGGCCGGGAGGAAACGAAAGAGAAAAGAGGAGGAGAATAAGGGCTGGGTGAGAGGAAGTGAGCGGATGTGTGTGTGTGTGTGTGATGGGAAGAGAGAGAGCAAGAAGAGTGATAGCTTGGCAAGAGAGCAAAACCCAAGAACCCCTCACTCACTACAAAGCACAGGCCTAATGCATATTCAGCTCAGCATCTCCCCTCATTGCCCCAGTTTCCTAATTAATGCTCTGCTGGTGGGTGTAAATAAACACATTCACAGTGGCCCAAAAAACTCACAGCACACTGTGTCTCCAATCAGCAGAAGGTGGAAATGCAGCTTCTACCCTCAATATAACTGAATGTGTGCATGGTGAGCTGCCTTTCATGCTCCGGCCATTTACATCCAAATAAAAATGTATTGGCCGGTTTTCAAAGAGATCAAATAGCACTGTAATGTAATATTAAAGCATTATGTCTGTGTCATGTTGTCTCCACAGAGGACGGTGCCAGTTTCGTGGCTGTTATGTTTGATTATTTTGATGCCTCCTGCTCTCCCTGTGTCCTATCCGCTGTGCTGAAGACCCAGATACAGAGCGGTGAGGTCACATGGATACTTTCATGTCTCAGCACATGCTAATTACATTTTGGTCATTATCTGACAAAGGGCTGAAAGCCTTCTAACACAGGGGAGACTAACTGAATGATACCTAAATCAAAATCAAAAGTTGCTTTTGTAAGTTGGCTTTTACGACATCAACCAACAGTTTATTTTCAGGAACTACGGTCGGTTTCTTGCACAAGCTTTAATTCATCTCCACCCATTCTCTTTTTCCTTTTTTTTTAATCTTCTTTCATTTTACCTTTTGCAACATTTTGTGACTCTTATCTTTGCACCACTTTGTATTGGCTACAGGGATTCTGCAGCTTTCAACAAGTTAAATTTAAGACTTTTAAAGACCTTTTTAAAACATTATAAACACACTCAAGACCTATTATATCATATAATAGATCATATCAGATGAAAGTTACGTTAACAGAAACTATTTCAACTTAACTTATACTTCTAGAAGTAGCTATGTTTTTGATGATAGGCAATGCTGCATTAGTCCACACTCCACATCACAACACACAATCTGGGTGTGCTCCAATAGATTAGTGGTTATTGGTAACATGTCGTTTTCGTTGTGCAGTGTCGTAACAGTGTAATTAATACAATTTTTTTTCCAAAAACACATTTAAAAACAAAACAAAGTTAACTGAAACTGCAACTTTATAAAAGTCAAAATCATATCTATAACATTTTCAGACAATTTCAGATTGTCAGAATTCAGATTATTGGATTTAAGACTTTTTAAGGACCTGCAGAAACCATTACATCAAGTGACATAAATCCATAATTTTAAGTGTATTCTACTGTCTACTGCTGTATGTTAATCTGCATAAAAAGATTAGCTAAAACACTGTGACACGCACACCTCCAACAGAAGGACTACATGCATCATCATCAGTGCATTTTTGTGTCTGGATGGTGTCATGACTGCCGATCACTAATAACTGTTTTACTGTCTTAAGTACAGCACAGGCAGATGCATGACTTTTGTTGCTAATATTGGCTCTCCCCGATGGCTCCAATTCCCCTACACTCCCTATGGAAAAATGCTTATTTGTCGAATATCCGTGTCAGCTGAATCACAAAGGACAAACAAGAAGCCAGACAAGGACAGGCAGAAAGGTCTGGTGAAGGAAAAAAAAAAAAAAAAAACAGCATTCGGAGCTCAACCTGATCTATGTGACCTTATTCAAGTGCCATCCCTTTTAGCAGGCGGTGGCCAATGTATAATATTTAGTTTTATGGTATAAACAAAATTAGCAGAACATACCTGGGTGGCAGTGGGGTTAGGGCTCAAACACACAGGGTTTCCCTCCAGGATGAGTCTCTGGAGGTTGCCACACAGCCCCAGATACTGAACCTGGACCAGGTCATCCACATCGTTCCCCTCCAGATCCAACAGCTGCAGGTTCTCCAGCATGCCAACCTGACTCAGGTCTGACACATTGTTATAGGCCACGTTCAACTCCTGAAACAGAGGGAGGGTATACTTACAGTGTAGCAGAGATTGGTAGAGTGAATCTAAAAATGAAGAATATGGGACCTTTAAACACAGAGTCAATGATAGAGAAATTGATATATGAGAATGACCTGCAGTACTGTTAGACTCATGACTCATGTCAACTTAAGGAAGAAATGTAAAAAAACAATTTGAGAAATTATGACAAGACCGTCATAATTGCTTTTTTTCTTTTGCTCTATATACACATTTAAATGCTTAAAATAAAGTTAGGGAAGCATTGCACTTTTACCCCAAGACAGTTTGTTGTTGGGTGTCTCTCCACTGAGCGATCTGTAACCTTTAAACTCTACCTTGAGGGAACAGAAAGTAGAAATGCCATCTAAGTCTTGTAGGGAGCAGCGAGACATCGACAGCACCTGCAGGTGGGAAAGGGTGGTTCCCAGGTCTCTGAGGAGGCAAAACAGAACAGACTTGATTTTAAAGCAGGGAAGGGAGTTACACAACACTGTGAACCATGGGAAAGGCTATCCAGTCCCTCGGCCATTCAAGCTAGAAGCTCTTCTCTCTTCCCCAATATGCAGGCCTCTCCTCTGCCGCCCACTTGTCTCCACAGCACACCCCTGCTCTGACCCTTCCAGCAGAGTCTCAGTCAGAGTATCTACAAGTCCGTAACACCCTCTCCACAACAGCTCCCACAGCCCAGAGCAGGAAATGCTATCAGAGGCAGTGCACGTCCGGCTGGCTCTGCTCTGCAACTCTCAGGGTGGAGCGGACAGCTCCCTATCTTTCTGTTTGTACTCTCTGATCCCTCGGCAGTCTCTCGGGTAACAATTCTCCACCTGTCTTCTTGTAAGGACAATTTACAATGTTTGTGTGTATGTGTGTGTGTGTCATCCTGGAGGTTTATTGCTTTACTTCCATGATGACACAGCTGTGGCTGCATTCAAAGTGGTAGGAGAATCCAGGAGAAACTGTGCATATTTCCTCTCATTTTTTAAAGCGAATGTCCAAGTGGACAAATCCGAAAGCTGATATGCCACAAACCCCTCTTTGTCCTATTGTGAGACAGGTGGGTGAACCTGTTCTCCATGTGTATTTATCCTTAAAAACAGTCCTGAGACCAGTACACCACATCTGTTGGTGTCTTTTTTGCAAACAGCGACATGCATCATCCATACAGAAACATTTTATTACAAGTCCCGGTTGGAAAACCTTGGCAGAGCAGAGCCCCACACCTGCACTGCAACCACGCTACACACAACAGGTACACATCCATGTGACTTCTGAGTTGCTATTCTGCTTCAAAGCACCGTCTTTTTATGGCTTCCAGGGCCTCTCACTAAAAACATATCTGCAAGCACAGGTGTGACCAGTGTGGAGCATGACAGTAAACCCCATGCGTCTGTACTGCTGTCGGTCAAATGACAGTTCTCTTTCTGGTAAGGTCTTACTCACTTTGTTTCTAAGGAAGCTACATATGAGATGGGTCAGACGGTGACAGGAATCCTACAACAGTTGCACAAATTCAATTTTGTGTAACACGTTGGTTTCGATATTTGCAGCTTCCTAAGAAGCTGTGATATTCCATGAAGTAATGATGACATAATATGAGTGTGATTGAGTGCGCAAGCCAGGAAGAAAACAAGAAGATGGACTTTATGTTATGTAACTTCACGCTTACCTTACTGACATGATCATGCTGTTGTTCATTCTTAGCTGCACCAGTCTGGGCAAGTAGGCACCTACAAGACAAGATTAGATAAACAAAACTATGTCTCTCACTTTGATGTAACAGTGGGGTGATTATTTGTTGGCTTTTAAACCAGCCTCTTGGCTCAGTTCCAAATTCACCTCATCAGGTGTTCAACTCAGTTACACAAAAGGAAGAGCACAACGTACAGCAGGCGTGAGATGGCTATGCGTGACTCACACGTGCTCTGCCATGTCTGCACTCGTTGTGAAATCCATGATTTTCTAAGGACAAAGGTGAGCATAATTAAGATGCTCCTCCACCTTTATCAGCTCAGTCATCTTGCACTGAGGCTGGTACACCTGACAGGAAGTCTGGGACAGATACAGTGTGTGCGTCATAGCAATGTCTTTAATTGTCTCTTATCTAGTTCTGGTTTGTGATTGTCTTTATGATTGTGATTGATTATAAAACACATGAGTTATGATTCATCATTGCACACAGTGTAAAAATGCTGTCAGATTTCTTTGTTTGTGAATGTGTGGTAGGGATGCACCATATTTATCAGGTCAATAATTTATTGCCAGTGTAGATGTTTTGTTGCAGTTTCGGCTTCAACATTGTTCTTTATTTTTGTTTTAAGAGTGATGTTAGCTACATTTGGTTGAGTCTGAACTGGGGAATATTAAATGATCCATCTTTGCTCGCTACACCTTAGCCTTTCTTACTCTCAGGTGTGCGTAAAGTACAGGTTATGAACTTCTTACAAAATACAATAATCTAAAAACGATCGGTGTTGGCTATGAGAAGCAGGTAATTATCAGTTATGTATCGGCTGGAAACAATCCGTATGTGCCGTGGTTTATATGTATAAATGCCATGTTGTATTGCATATCTTACCAAAGTTACCCAGTGTGTTTTCTTGTGTGTCTACACAGATCGCCATTGACGTCACACGAGAGAGGTCCCCAGTTCCGCACAGTGATTCCTGTAAGGAACGGAAACTAACAGTAAACCAGATGACCTGTGCTGGCACGCTGAACTGGATTTCATCCGTCTTTAGTCGTCATGACTCCATATTCAACTTAGACACGCAACACCTTCTACTCTGCTGTAACAACGTTTGTGAAGCCCGTGATGTGAAATATTGTGTTTTCCCACCTCATGCACAGTGTGTGCTGCCTAGTTACTGTTCATAGAGCAGTTCACCAGGAACAGGATGGTACAGAATTTTTTTTTTATCGTAATACACACATAATAAAACTGTCAAAATACTATATATGTTAAATCTTATCTCTATGTTGACATGTGCAATGTGATCCCTCGACCCCAGTCTTCACAGACAACTTGCAATTAACCTGCATAAATGCCTCTACCACCACTGCTGTACATTAAAAGGACAGATATCTCAAATAAAAGAGGTTTACTTGAGGGTAGACTTTTATGCACCAGACAACAAAAACAAGGGGGAAAAGGAAAAAGGTGCATCAGTGGGATGAATACTGACTGTATCCCTGTGCACTTATGTAAACCTACCAGCCTCTCTGGAGACAGGTAAGGCTCCACTGCTGTTTCAGAGTCGTCGCAGGGTTTTGAGGCAGGAGTTGGGTTGATGTGTCCTGATCCACTCAGCTCAGTCACCAGGACCCGTGCTGTGCCAGGACGGACCTCCTGGGGCACAGATGCGTGGCAGCAACTCATCTTCTACCCGAAATAACCAATAAGAAGGAAAACGTCTAAACAACATTGGTTTACTGGTTTTCTAACAAGGAGAAAACTCTGAGTAAAAATCTGTCTATATCTATCTCACCTAAAAAGCGTTAAATTAGCTAGCTAGCAAACAAGCTAGCATTAACTAGGCTAGTGTTGTATGGTTATCGTTGATTGTTAACGTGAAAAAGGCCAATTAATTCATGTTCTACTCGAATACCGACGACGTGTACTTCATATATGAATATTATATAGTAGTTTTCTTACAACATATATTTACCTGTTGCAGGAAACTGTAGACTAAACAGGTCTCTACATTTTACAGACTGAAGGCACTTTGCTTTCAAGCAAAAGTTTGCTTGACAACCAAAGACGACTTCCTGGATACGGCACTGACAGACCCGTGGCTCCCTGGGATATGTAGTGCACGACTAATAGTCAGCTCGTTAGCTCAGCTCTTGGGACTAACCATGGATGTATAACAGTAAAATTTAAGATTATATTTAGCTAATAGTTACATTACACTGCTACTATTATCAGAGACTGAACCTCCATTTCTGCCACAATAACCCCAGCGCTGGTCTGGTGTTGCCTTCACATGCTCTCTGTAAACTCTGGTTTTTCTATTGTGTGATTTCAATTCACACATGAGCGATCATAATATTTTAAAAAGGTGTATCTAACAATGGTTTTTTTTAAAAACATGTTAAACATTTTGTCAAAATCACATACCATGTTGCATAGAGCTACTTTTTGATACGGTGTCAAAATAAACAGGATCCAGAGGAGTCATGGAGGCAGAATAGTTTTCTTTTAATAAAGCCTACTATAATAAAGAAACTGAAAACTGCTTTTATAAGTTCAAAGAAATTATCACTGTAGAATCTGGTTAGTTAACTATAGTGCAACATGAATAATAACTATCATGAGGAGACTGAGGCCGTGTCCTTGGTAGCCTACTATAGCATAAGGAGTTTACCCTTAAGATTTATTGGCCATTTTATGCTGATTCTGATTTATTCTCTGACAAAACGTTGACTGTTGTTGGAGACTGTTATAAAGAAAATAAATTAAAAGGCATTTATTATATTCTCAACCAGAAGTACATACTTGTTAGTGAAGAGGGAGCTTTTTAAAACAACACTTGGGCCATAATTACATTTATTTAAATGAATAGATAAAATAGGAAGTTTTGTGATTGTTTTCTTGAAATGCTCGGAAAATTTTAGAGTTTAGTTTGAGTGGGTGGGGTTGTGGTTGGGACATTTGGACCAGTATTTATATTTATTTATTTTTTTAATCCTGACTACTGTGCGGTTATATAGCCTAATAATTAAACATACCTTCACTACTACATTCAAGTGTTTTTTGCTAGGATTACTTACATTTTTAAAAACTTGAATTTGCTGAGTAAAACACTCGCTGAAGGCTGAATGGCCATATTTCCGACGGCACCCGAACACAGCAGTAACATGCATGGTAACCGGGGCGGGTCTATGTTTGATAGAGCTGGGCGTGGGCTCGACACTCCTCATCCCCTCTTCTCTCTGTGGAAGCACATTGTTCAACGCGGGCTCGTTTTCACCCAGAACCAATGAAAGCCCTGGTGCATTTCAGCTAACTGAAAATTACACACTTTCTCGGAGAGAATAAGGTGCAGATATCTGAGGACGGCAGGAAGCAAGAGCAAGAACATTTTGTTTCCTCCTGATTTACTGCTGAGAGGCGACAGAGTTGAGAGATTTTTTTTTTTCCTCTTCTTCTTCTTCTTCTTCTTCTTCTTCTCCGGTAGACGAAACGTCGCTCTTGTCGCTAATTAGACCTCTGCTTGTTGTAAGTATGCAGGGCACATTCCTGTGTCCGAAATATGTCGGCTGTTTTTGTCTGTACTGGTACCGCTTTCTTTAAAAAAAAAAAAAAAATGCTTTCAGTGTTTTTTGGGGGAACCGCTGGAGAGACTGCGGTCCACAGTTGAGACATGTTAGCTAGCTATCATAACATTTTTAAAATTAGCTTTTATCTATCGAGCTCAACAACTCACGCTAGCTATACAGCCCTATCTACATGTACAGGGAATAACATACGTTATGTTTTTGTCCTTTTTATTTAAAAAAAAAACCACACAACACAATTATCTATTTGTGATAAACAGTCTCCATGTAGTTCGGGTGTTGTAAGTTGGTTATGGAGGAATGAAATTACACCGCCGTGGGTTTCCCCCCCTTTTATTTTTACGTTGAAAAAGAAACCGAAGGCATTTTTTTTTGTGTGTGTGAAATGATCATAGCTGGAGTGGGGAATTTCACTTTGTGTGGCCTGTGTTTTTGGTGTAACGTTAAAGACAGTGTTGAGTCTGTGAGGGTGCTGCTGCTGCCGATAGTGGCCACACAGACGAGCAGGGTGACGCCCCGTCACACTGAGTAAAAACTGAATGTATCACTGCGGAAGTTAGATTCCATTACAAGGCATTCAGAAAGCTGACTGGGGATTATTTCTTTCTCTGGAGGCTTGTCCGTTAAAACAGTTTAGTGAGTTTTAAAATCGAAAGGATGGGCAAAAAGACAGCCTTAATGTTGAATATGTGCAGAAACAGCTCAAGCTGACAGAAATCCTGTCATCTAAGTGGCATCATTGAAGTTGGTGCCCTCTCAGAAAAAGTGGCATAAATTGTTCAGCTTCTTTCTTTATTGTTAGGTTTTTTTTTTTTTTGGCATGTAGTTGTAGCTTAACAGCTCATCACATCTTATCTTTTTCATCCACCAAAACATCCCTGCTGCTGCATCACACATGAGTAATATGCAACGAGTCACCCCGCATAGTTTTTCCATGATCATATAGTGCACTGTGGCTTCATGTTAAGATGGTCCACAGTCTTTAAGTCGTGTGAATTTGACATCGGCGTCTGAAGCCTTCAGAGCGAAGGCAAGAATTCAGGCAGCTGGAAAACAGCTAGAGGTAGTCCAGCAGCCAATGATAGAAGTGTGATGTTAATCTCTTGTCCCCTTCTCTGAACAGCTGTAGCCTGGGTGGTGCCCAGCTGCATGCCAAAATAAGTGTGACTTTTTGTGGATGCCAAGGTTTTTAGAAATGACACACTACTTGACGCGGCTCTCGTGTGTTTAATTAGAGCTGCAATGATCTATCGATTTGTCTTCAACTATTTTGCCATTTGATTTATCAGTTTGAATATATATATATTATTTAGGGGTGGTGCGATGTACCAATATTGACAATTACCATGATATTGATATATGAAGTATTGATATTTTGTCAGTAACACATCTAGTGCAGATGTTAGTGATATTAGCCATGCAGATCTTTTGTTTAACACAACACCTGGTTGCCTTTTTACTATTCATTAAGTGTTATAAATCTTTTATTATTTCATTCTTTTTCACAGTTATGATTGCAAACTCTCTCCTACACTCAGATTTTAAGTTTAATCTATTTTCCCAAAAAAGGAGCCAAAACACACAGTGTACGAACAAGAAGATGAATTTGACAGATTGCATTTTTTTTTCTTCAAAATTTCTATATATATATCTCGATGATATCGTTATCCTGAAGTCGTTTGACTATAATAATCGTGAATTGAAAGTCCCTAATAACCTGATTCCCGCTTCTTGAATGTGAATATTTTCTAGGGGTGTAAACCACAAGTTGCATCACGATACGATATTTGCCGATATCACAAAGTCTGCCACGATACGATTTCTATTAGATTCGATACAGGGGCCTGCAACAATATGAGATGATATCATCTGCCCATTAACACAATCAGTTACATTTATATCAACTCACAAAAAGCAATTAAAATATGATTTGATAATTTTATTACTGAACATTTAAATGGAAAACAATCTATTCTTTTTAATTAAAGGGAAGCGCTGTTTACAAAGGAGTTGATCATGGACGGAAACAGTGACACAGACATGCCATGGGAATTTCAAAATAAAGGCGTAGCTTAACGATGTCAGCAATATGAATCAATGATTTCACTTTGCACCAATGCTATTGGATCGTTGATCATTGAATTGATATATTGATCTGGATCGATGTATCATGATGCTAATATTTTCTGGTTTCTTTACTCCTCTGTAACAGTAAACTCAATATCTTTGGGTTGTGGACAAACTTCCACCATTTTCGGACATTTTATTGACCAATCGACTGATTCGCTGACTTGATTTAACAAGACAAACCGACAGTTAGTTGCAGCTCTAGTTTTAATTTGTTTAATGTTTGCATAAGCATATTTTAGAGGTGTTTTTTTATGTTAAGCCATACGCTTGACCTGATATTGTTGTAGTTTCTACTTCTTTTGAGTTATAATTATAAAGGAGAGTCAGTTTGAATGTGTTTTTCTTTGGAGAACTCACCAAACGTTGGATGGGATCTTCTACAGGTTGACTTTCAGCTTAGTTCATGTTTTCAGTGACCTGCTATATGCTTTCTCTGCATTATTTTCACGTGCACTCACAAACTAAAACAACTGGACTCCTTTAGGCTCACTCATTCTTCTGATTGCAAAAAAAAAAAAAAAGCGAGAGCACTGATGAGTTTCGGGGTGTTTGGTGTCCGATGATAAGCCTCATGGCTCCTCTAACTGGCAGGCCTTTGTGTGGAGGTCAGCTGGCCTTTTCATCTCTGCTGCTGCCTCCACCGTCTCACCCTACCCGACGAGCTGAAAGGATGACCCAGTGGGGAAAAGGTCACTTGTACTCCCGTGCCTTTAAGAGCGACTTGTTTAAGCATGCAGGCATACACACAGATGCACGCAGAAAACCCTTTATGTAAATGTTTGTGCGAGGGGAAAACGTTGAGAAGAGGGATTGTTTATTTAAGGATTTTCTTTGAGTGAAATGATGGTTTCATTCATGTTTTGGTAAATTCTCTGGCTTCCTGCCCTAGAGGGGGAATGAAATGGATGGTCCTGTTTTAAAAGTCTAACAACTAGATTTATCTCTGAATTAATAGACTTTATAAGAATTGCTTCACTTACTTGTGTTTCATTGGCCTCAGATAGCAGAATAGTGACTCCTCAGCTGCCGGTCCATACATATGTTTGGATGCCGTTTAGGGGGATGATGTCATTGGAGAGCTGTGGGAGGGTGCGGTGGGCTATCGAGGCTCCAGGATGGGTCTTGGAGTCTCAGCATTCGACCGTGATACCTCCCCAGAGAGGGTCTCCTTACCATCATCTCTCCATTAAAAATCTATTATCTCTGCAGCGGGATTGTGGCTCTGCCAGTATGGATTCTTTAACCAATTAAGCACTTTAATGGAGATCAAAATGCATGTTGAGGAAGATGGCCATCCATGATTCCTCCCTTCTTACATCATGTGTTTTGAATTGTCTTCAAGCTTACGAGGAATCGTAGAAAAAGTAAAGAGATGTTAATCGTACAGCTGAAGTAGCTGGGGGAGAAATCCTGGAGAATGTTGAGCGTTTTCATTATTGATTCCTTTATACATTTTTCAGTTTCCAGGTCGACCCCTCCCTCCCTCCTGTGGCTTTCTATGCCCTTGGCACATAGTAAGAGTAGCCCTCTCCCTCCCTCGCCCTCAGCCGCTCTCCTCCCATCACCCCTCTCTCTCGCTGCTCTGTACTCGCACCCTCCGTAAGCTGTCATGTAAGATTATCCTCTTGGTCCAGGCGGGGCTCTAGGGTTTCAAAACGAACTGTTAATTTCCCAGGCTGGAGGTGGCATGCTATAAATAACTCTAAACACAGACATACAGACTGTATAATGCTCCTTGATCAAAAAAGGGGACAGCTATGCAAAGATTTGTTTTTTTTTTTAAATGGAGTAGGTTACCAACTTGTGGATGATCTCAGAGTCATGTATGTTGACATTGGTAGGAGGAATCTTTACTCTATTCACTTTCATGCGCTGATTTGTTGGTACAACTTGGCTGGTTGATATGCACCTTGTATGAGATCTGTGACAAAACAGCATTATAATGAAGTATTGTAGTGCTCCAGAGATGCCTTGGTCAACAAATCTTGTCCTCTAGATGAAAGAAAACATGTTTTTTTGGTACAGACCCCAACAAATATCACACCATCATGATTTTCATTGGTTTCAGTGAAAAATTGTGATGCAAAAATGATTATTCCCGCTAATCATGAATCATATTCACAACCATAATATCTGTCAAAATAGTTTATCGAATAAAACTGCAAGTACCAGCTTCCTTAATGCCAGGATTTGCTGCTTTTCTCTCTCATTTATGATAATAAATGAAGAGACTTTGGTTTTTTGACTTGTTGGTCAAGTGGAGCAATTTAAAGGCTGAGCTCTGGGAAACTGTGATGAGCATTTTGCATTTTTTTGACATTTTGCCAGGCCAAACGATTTAATTAAAACAACACCTGAGACGCATTACCTGCCTGAGCGGCACATGATGGCTGCATTGGTGCGGCTCACGTGTGAGACAGTGTTGCTCCTGCAATGCTGCTATTGTCAGCCCTATCTTTCTACATGGAGTTTACTTATGATAATTATCAATAAATATACGATGGCATGATTTTCCTTCATTGAAATAGAGAGAGAAAGCATGAGGGAGAGGGGGAGAAAAAAAGGAAAAATACTACCCTTCACCTGTTGCGTGTAGTCTTTTCATGTCTAAGATAAGACGAGATAAGATTATCTTTTATTAGTCCCTGAACTGGGAAATTTTCAATATTACAGCATATTTAATGTGACATATACTACTGATACAGACAATAAAACTATAGTGAAAAGCTGGTTTGATGTGGATATTTGCAAAGAACCGTAGCAGGAGATGCATGTCAGCCACGCTGCTCACGTCAGCGGCGAAATGAAAAGGATAAAGTTATGTCACATGCACGTGTTGCTCTCACCCAGAATAAGTGTCTTTAGCTGTAATTGGCAGATTTTTCATTAATGAAAATAGGCATTAGTTGCAGCCCTCATCATGGTTTTACTTATGGTTTTTGCAGGTGTACTCATGCATGTATGTGCACGTGCAAATGTGGCTGACTGTTACATGGCTGGGGCAGATAAGGATTTCACAGGTTACCTATGCACTACGATACAAAATGAAAATCAGGACAGCAGAGGAGTGCACAACACTGCTATAGGGGCAGGAAGATAACTATCTGCGTGAACTGAATAAAAAACAAATGTGGGTGAAATATATAAAAAGATCGATGATGCATGGATGATTGTGATCTCCAGCCGCTGTGTCCTCAGCCCTCGTCGCTGTCTGCACAAAGACCAGCTCTGTATGAGCCCCCACTGACAACAAGTGGCTCTGAGAAAGAGACGGCATCTCTATCAATGATTAATTTTGCTATTCATCCCCATATGTATGTGTGGATTATTAATCAGCCGCTGTCATGTGGCCTAGTTTGAGAGAAGAGATGGCATGGCTGTCTGTTTTCCTTCCCCCAGTCTCCCAGCAGCGGGCGCGGGTGCGTTGAATTTGCATTTCAGACTGTAAATTTTAAACGTTTGGCAGGTGTACACTCGAGATCTGGTTATGCAGAAGAAATGTGGCAACCGACCGTGGCAGAATCAGCAGAGCTGTTGTTGTGGGAGAGAGTGCAGGTGTCAATCTCGTTGGTTTGGTGTGTGTGTGTGTGCGTGCCCTACATTTTCTGTCTTTACTACACATCAGCTCAAAATCAAGGATTTAAGTTTTGATGCACAATGATCAGTGTAATTCATTTAAGTGCTTTTTACGCATGAATATGTCATGATGATCATGCAGTATTGCCAGGTGCTAAACTTTAATGTATGAGTAAAGTTTGGGGTAGGTGTGTGTAAGCTGGAAGTATTGGGAAAATCTGATTAACCAGTAGAAATTACTAATACCAGACCAGCTATGACTAATGACGCTCTGACTAAGGTTAAGAATTGGGTTATGGTGCCGGTGTGGAAGGTTATAGTACAGTCGCCACAGAAGGCAGAACAGAAGGGGAATATTGGAGGGAAGGAGGATACAGGTATCCCTCAGGGAAATTGGCTGACTAGTCTCTGGTCAGCACCTGTCTTTGTCCTGTCACTTTTATCCACAAGACTAGACTGGGAGCAGCATTACACAGGTTTGTCTCCGTTTTTATATAATCCATACGTCACTCCATTCATCACTTAGACAGAAAATGAATCATCTACACGGATATTTATGACACATATGTTCCTGTTACTGTTACTGATTACTGTTCCTGTAATACTATGCAGTTTCAGTTTCAGTCTAATTTCTCTAATCCCATTGACCAGTCTATACTTTCACATGTTACTTTGCATCCATGCTGTTTCCATCCCATCCAGTAGATGATGTGATGATCCTTGCCCCGTCTTGAGCTTGTAGCCCAATAAGGCTGCACCGATCGTTTTCTTTCACTTGATAGAGAAATCGCTGAATTCTCAAAATAATCTGCGGATTATATCTATAATGACAATTATTGTGAGTTGCAGCTCATAGCTGACAATAACCAAAGGTGCTCCAGCATCCCTCTGCCCTGCACAAGTCTCTCCTCTGCGCACAGCTGCTGTTTGTTTGGTTAAAGGAGGCTGCGAGGAGCTGGGCTGGCTCTGCGGCGCTGCCACGGCCTCTGTACTCCAGCCAGGGCGGGCTGCACTGTGTACCAGGTTGATTTATATACAGTGAGGGAAAAAGGAAGCTAAATGTTTTGGCCACAAGATTGAGGGGGTCAGGATAATTCCCTTCCTGTTGTGCTTGAGAATTACAGCAGCGAGGGTGTTTTTACAAGGAGGCCATTGTTGATATTGGTGATGTTGTTCAGAGCTACCTGTTCCATTAAGGCGAGCAAAGGCTAACATGATCATGTGTGTGTTGCATGAACGTATGTGTGTGTGTGTGTGTGTGTGTGTGATTGAACAAGAGCTGCTAAATGGCTGTGTTGTCAGTTAGCAAGTCCGCTTTTCTGTCAGTCATTAACATCAGTGAGCCGGTCTTAGTCTTGGCTAATCTTAGTCTGTACACACATGAACACAGTCGCACACACACACACACACACACACATCTGAGACACAAATAGATTTTGACAGAGGTGAATGCAGGCTCTATTAATAATACACCACTCCCAGTGACAAATATAGGTGAACGTGTCTGTTACTTTTGACTCCCCACGACCGAATTTGGCTTCATAAATTTAGTTTTTCTTTGCATTCTTTGTCATTAAACTGTCCACCTGTTACTCCTCTTTTTCTAAGAGACGAGTTTAAGATTCACTCCAGCTGCGTGTGCTCCTTTGGGAGATAAAGCACAAGAGAGAGGGCGTGTGCGTGTTCCTCTCAGGCTGTCTACAGCGCCTATGTTCAACCGCCCTGCAGCGAGCAAGGGATTTGTGTAACAGAGCTACATGGAGTACATTTTATGTTAGGGTTGACAGTCGGTGCCCTGGAGAAGGTAAACCAGCATATGTGACCTGACGTACTCATGAAATCCCGACAGATTGATTACACACGCCAGCAGGTGGTGAAGGTTAGTGATTTTCTACTTGAGCTCACTTAAGGAACGTTCCGCAGAGTGAGACCGTGTCGATGAACGCGGCGAGAAGTTTAGCCCCGTTTGACCTTATTTTACTGCGAGCCGCTTCATCTGAACCACACAGGACATGAGACAGACTGATTTTGAGGAAGAGAAACAAGGCTGCGTCTGGTGTAAGGGTGGTGCAGATGTAGATAGCAGTGTCTAACGGGGCATAATGTGATTCTGATGTCATTGGCAGTGTTCAATTGAATTCGTAGTATAAATGTATAAAAAAAAAGCTGGAGTTGCGTTTTTGGTCACTACCATTGAATAGAAAGTGAAACCAAACTGCTGCTTGAGGGCAGTTGCATCCTGGGAGAAACGGGCCTTCCCAGTGATTTTCCTCTGGGCTATGACATCGCTGTGGTGACCTCACCTAACCACTCATTGTTGTCTGTATATTGTCACGCCGTAACTACAGGAGGCTGTGGTCACACGAGCCCCGACTTGTATTTGACTTAATCTTTCAAAATCTCCATGATCGCTTCGTGTGTTTCTAACGCTGATTCATTGTGTGCCGTCATGTTAAGTGCAGGATTGGCATCAGGTCATTCTCAGGTCATAGATCTGGTAACTTTGTGGTAAATCTGAAATAAGCTGAGTCACACTTTGCCACTTCATGCGGTGGAAACACCCATATGACTACTTTCTCTACACGTTGACTCAACATGCCTGGAATTTCACTGGACATCAGTGTTGTGAGGGGAACCGTTCCTGTGTGTATGCGTCTTTGTACCGGCCGTCTATTCATGGATATACGTCCATGTGTGGTTCCAGCTGACTACATAGTTTACACTGTGATAGTAAAATTGGCATTTTCTACACATTTTCCACATTTTTTGAACACGCCTGGTCTTTCCGGTGAAATCCAGATTAGCTGCTACCCGCTCTATCCATCAGTTCTGCCAGTATCTGTTGCTGTTGACAGTTGCTGATTAAGGTGTCGCAACCCGACCAATTTACAACATCTCGACCTCGAGTTACAACTAAATGATTTCAAAAGCTTTTAAGCATTTAATGAATGTTTCCTGAGATGTTGAGCCCTGCGAATTTCAAATGCACATCCACAGGCGAAAAAATGTCTTTTGAGGCCAGCCAAGTCTCCCATTATTTATTTATTTATTTATTTATTTATTTATTTATCTATTGATAATCAAGCAGATTTTCCATGTCCTTCCAAGCCAGAAGTGTACTTTAAATCCTTTACGTCCTTATTTTTTCCTAAAGGTGTTGTGTACCTGTGTTGTGTAACTTTCTGTAACAACAGAAAACGAATATCACTTACGTTTCCTCAAGAGGCTGACATGTTTCTTTAATAACATGCCTTGATTTATATTCATGGTGGCCCTGCTGCACCGACTAGACCTATTAAGCGGGTTCAGTGGGTCCATAGGGGACAACTGCAGGCACACCTGGAGTCATAAAGTCCCCTTTAAGGCCCTTCATTCTGTTGCTATGGATTGATCCCTATGGAAGAAGCAAGGCAAACCCAACAAGAAACAGTTCACGGCAGCAGGCTAGCTGTGTTAGCAGTAGTGATTCAACTCACACACATTTTCACCTTTTTAAATCTTTTGTTCAGTGTGTTTTTAATTGCTCTATTTTTATTTTCTTATTTGATCGTTTTCACTCTGGCGCCTGTCGCTCTTGGTTCAAACGTAGACGCCGGTAAATGAATCCTGAGTGATGAGGGTCAGTCTGCCAGTGTCATGCCTCTCCTTTTTCTCCCTCACTGCCTCCCTCACTCTCCCCCTCATACACACTCTCTGCTGCTCACACTGAGTGGGAGAGGATTGGAACATCGAGTACCTTCAGCACATTTTTCACATTCCCCTTTGAGGGTCTCAACCTCAGCCCCCTCTACACACCACACACTCCAACACACATACACACACACACCACTTATGTTTCTCACCACTGGGCAGTAATGGTAATATCTGTATGCTTTGTCTGTATCGCCACTTGTGGACTGCATCATTTCCAGTCCAGCTGTGCTGTACGTCTGTCAAAACGCTAACCTGCATCTTCCTGTCTCTCTCCTCTCTCCTCTCCAGAAGCGGCGTGCGTGCGTGTGTGTGCGGTGAGCTGCAGCGGCAAAGGATGACGGAGTATAAGCTGGTGGTGGTGGGAGCTGGAGGTGTGGGCAAGAGTGCACTCACCATCCAGCTCATCCAGAACCACTTTGTGGATGAATATGACCCCACCATAGAGGTATGGCTCTCTTCAGCATGTTCTCAGTGTTATTCTTGTGGGAGGCTTCTTGGGCTTGCAGTGGGAAGGTAGAGAAGGCTTGATCATCCAGTAAAAAAAAGAAAAAAAGGTCCTCTTTGATTAGTTTGATGTATGTATGTATGTCAATTGCCCACTCCCATAGTTACTGCTGAACAATATTTCCTGGACCCTACTGAGACGATAGCTCAGTCTAAATCAAGTTAATTTAATTACATTAATCGAATGCTGTGGCAATACAACATAAGGTCAGGCTGTGGAAGAAATTTCAAATTTTCTTTTAAGAGGAAATGTTAATCCCGCCCCTCAGTAAGTCTTATATTTTCATGAAAATAAGACATTGCGAAGACTAGAGGGAAGCCAGTGAGAAGTGCTTTCTCGTCTCTTTTCTCTCATTTTCTCCCTCTCTGTCTCCACTCTCTCCCTCTCTTTCTCACCACGCCTGCGTCTGGCCGGACAATGTCCTTTTTGTGTGTTTGCATTCCTGGCCCCTATGCTCTAACAAACAAAGGGACGGCACTCCATGTTTTTGTGGCTGCGTGTTGGAAGGCTAAACATTGGCTCCAGTACCCTGCTCCTCTGATCTCTTAATGTACATTTGACCTGGAAGTGGACGGGGAATTAATACCAGTTAATACACAGAATATACATACGTGCTGCTTAGTGACAAATGCCAAAGATGTGACAACTTCAGTGATGGTTGCCTCAAACCCCTCCTGAATCACACATTGCACCTATATCTTTACTGGCCGTCTAAATGTTGGAGTTTATCACCCTTTTTCTGCAGGACTCGTACAGGAAACAGGTCGTGATTGACGGGGAGACCTGCCTGCTGGACATCCTGGACACTGCAGGTCAGGAAGAGTACAGCGCCATGAGGGATCAGTACATGAGGACAGGGGAGGGTTTCCTCTGTGTCTTCGCCATCAATAACACCAAGTCTTTTGAGGACATTCACCAGTACAGGTGTGTATGAGGCAAAGAAAGAGGGGTTAGGATTAAGGGATGCAGGGGCCTCACAAATCATGACATTGACAAAGAGAATTATGGGATCTGTTGCTGCAGATGTGTATTTACTTGCCAGATTAGTCGGGGTGGAGCTCAGACACAAAATCATTCCTGTCAGTTCCCTTCAGATGTTCTGTGTATTTGTGAATGCAGTGTGTGTTGCAGGGACTCCCACGGGGTCTGGATGCAGAGGGGTGTGTATACGTACGTGTGCCAGCTCTCTGCAGTAGTTGGGTGATGTCATGCTGTAGCGTTTAACACGGCTAAAGAAAGCTTAGCCCCCAACTGGAGGATTACAGCACGATGCCAATGAAATCGATCCTGACTCAATTAGAGGAGCTGGGAGAGGTAGCACTTTCAAGGGCAGGGAAGGAGAAAGGGAGGGAGCGGGGAGAGATTCAGCTGGAGATGACAGTGCTCTCTCTCTCTTTCCCACATTTTGTCTTTCTCATCACATTAGAAGTGCACTTGCCAGTTTTGCACATGGAAGGTGGAAGAGGCTGCATGTTAACTTTACCACCTCCTCTTACAGATTTGCAGGGTTTTTGAGTTTATTACACACACATTTGTTTGGCTCGCAGCCATTGCAGCCCAGCTTTAACTGCTGGTATCACTGTAAAGCCATTGTGCAACATGGGTGCTGGAGTAGTTGGTGGCCTGGTTAGAGCTGTTGACTTATTCAAAGGCCTGTTGTCTATCACTATTACCGTCTATCACATTTTTTGCGAAACTTCCTCCTCCACTAGTAGCATATAGCAGCATTGCACCTGCATAAAACTGGCCAGTGCATTGTGATTCTCTTTTCTTTAAGTAAAAGAAACATTAGTAATGTACCATGCGTACATAAGATGAGATCACATATTATTAGACTTGATATACCTACCTCACCAGTATATACAGTCAGCGATCTAAATAGAGTACCATGCCTGGTATGACATCAGGACTCAGATCAACTGTGTTCATAATCATTAGCAGTGTTGACTGCAGGAGGGCAGGTCTGACTGGAGTGGTTGCATCCTGCTGTATTGTGGCTCAGGGAGAAGAAGGGCTGAGCTGATAGATTGATCTGACCCATTCCTCTCACTCAGTTCCCCCTGGCTGCCTGGCGTTTGGCGCTGGCTGCTGTAGTGATGAGGTAATGCTGTTCGCCGCCTGCCTGTTGTCCATCCCCCCCTTCCCTCCCTCCTTTCCTCTCCACCTCCCTCCTTCAGCAGTGCAGCACAGCCCAGCACCACCGGCGGGCCCCGGCTCTTCCTCAGGGTCCTAGAGCTCCCTGGGTGGTTGGCTCTCCAGTGGTGGAGCTGCTGTTGTTTGTGAAACAAGAGATATGTCACTGTCACTAAACACAGTGCTGGGGTGGGCTAAGGAGGCGGTGAAAGCTTTGCAAATAAGATGTCAACAGTTGCAATTTTTTTTGTTTTACAATTTGCAGAGAACAGATCAAACGTGTGAAGGACTCAGACGACGTTCCCATGGTGCTTGTGGGAAACAAATGTGACCTCCCGGCGCGCACAGTGGACACAAGGCAAGCCCAGGAGCTCGCCCGCTCCTACGGCATCCCTTACATCGAGACCTCTGCCAAGACACGACAGGTAGGTAGTGAACAAGAAGCACACGCCCTCATGCCGTACATTCATCAAGAACCCTGTTATTATCCTAAAGGTACCACCCACACATGTGTTAAAGGAAGGAAGTTCACCCAAAAATGAAAATTGAGTCATTATCTACTCACCACATGCCGATGGAGAGTCGGGTGAAGTTTCGTTGTCCACAAAACATTTCTGGAGCTTCAGAGCAAAACAGCGTTGCAGCATTCTCCTCAAAAACTGAAGGAGATGGGGACCAAAAAACAAAACTTAAAATGGCTCCATACAGCTTGTGTGGCCTAATACAAGTCTCAGGAAGCCCCAAGCCAAAATCTTCACTGTAGCTGTTGAGCTAAAAGTATTAGTGTGCACACTGTCTGCAGTTGGTGCATAAGCCTGACAGTGCACCAAGGGTATAAGTAATGTTTTTTCAAATCAATTTGGGATCTCTGGGCTTCCGAAAACTTGTGTTATTATTACTTGTATTAATTAATTAAATGCACTGTAATATAGAAAACTATTCCCCAGTCAAAAATATGTTTTGTGTTTTTTCCCCTAGACATGATCTCATGAGAAATTCCACAATGTGTTTCTGACATCCTCTTTGCAGAAAAAGGTGTATTTAAAAAAGTTAAATCCATAAAATTACCCGTATTGCTTCTCCCTCGTTAGAAATGACAGAATATATAAATATGCATTTTCATTTTACAAGATGAACTGCTGGACGCAAGATGTCAAAACTGTTTGTCATGTCACAAATCATGTTTGTTGGCACAGAGATCAGTGAGCACAGAGAAAGTGTATACTTTCAGCAAAAAAATGTGAAAACAGCCGTCTAGTTTCAAACTCTGCACATACATCATTCTCCACAGATAATATCAAACATTCAGCTGTAGGAACAAGAGGAAAAGCACTGGTCTTTAAGTCATCTTAATTTTCCTCCCATCTTTGCAAGCTACAGCACTCAGATTTGATGTAAATTAGAAGTGCTGCATCGTACTGTAGCCAACAAGTGATGACAGTGTTTTGCAATGGGCACTGCAATCTAACATTTTGCATGTGTATTCATGCACATGAAGAGCAGCGAATGGGCTGCAGTACGATGTGATTTGTGTAGCTGGGAACATTTTATTATGCCGCAGGCAGTGAGTCATAGCCAGGTTACCTTGGCTTGAGAACAGAGCTACAGTATTTGAAAGGCCTTCATAGGGACAAGTCGCTGCACAGCTCCCACTGTCTCTGACTCACTGTCACACATTATGTAGCAGCATACACTATCTCACATTCAGCACACTGAACCCGCAACAAGTCTGCCATTCAAAGAGAAGAGTATGCATGAACTAAGCGCTGACTTCTTTTTAGTCATTATTACATCGTTATTAACGGTGTCTAAATTGATCAGGGTTGCCATGGCGATGTTACCAAGCCTCTCAATGCATACTACACCTGAGAGGTTTTCTGTTATTTACAAGAGGTGCTTGCAGTGTACTCCACTTCTAATTGACCATTGTAAGCACTGTTCTGTAACATCTCTGCGTTCGTCTGTTGACAGGGAGTCGAGGACGCCTTCTACACACTGGTAAGGGAGATCAGACAGCATAAGCTGAGGAAGCTGAACCCACCTGATGAGAGCGGTCAGGACTGTATGAGCTGTCGCTGTGTGGTATCGTGATGCAGGTGAGCCTTTTTTTTCCAGAAATGTCTTTATCTTCTTGGACGGCTACACAGTAATATAACAAATCTCCAAATTGATCTTTAGGGCTCTACCGAACATCCCTTTCCTGCACCTTTGAGACTTCTATTATTGTTTTCGAATGTCTTTTTTCAAATTAAAACAAATTTCATTAATGAACATAACTCATCAGTTTTGCCAGCGTAAATACATGTAGGCTGCAGGCTTATCCAGTAAAGCCATATAATAATAATAATAAAACAATAATCTTGTCCTTAGGCTTATAGCAATAATACTTCAGCAGTGTTGGAGCCGAAATAGATGTTTCTTTTTATTGTGGTTATATAAATGTAATTTATGGTGCTATCACATTGCTGCTAGACTGCCCTGATGATACAGGTGCGTGCCTCCCTCTTGTGTGGGAGAGCGAACAGTTTTTTTGACCGCAGTGAAAACGTTTTTCAAAGGCTAAACGCCAACAAATATGGATTGAAGCAGAAGATTTTGTTAGATAAAAACATGTGAAAATTTAAATAATTTTTGACCTTCGGACTTTACAACACTTACTATTGGCAGTGTTTTTCGATTGCACGTGTCAGGAAAAACCAGGCAGCCTCCACTGGAATCTAATTCTCTAACTGGTGTCATACTAATAATATAAGTGTAGCCTAATCTGTATCTGAAACAGAATATATAAACAGTGAATAAGCATACAAAAAAGCATAAATGAATAAAGCTGTGCAGCTATACAGTACAGCCCTACAGTCTTGGTATGTATATAAGTGCCCGTTGTAAGTAAAAAAAAAATGTGAAACCAGTTAAACTTTTCACTGTCTGTCTGTTTTCCTTCAAACAATATAATGGCACTAACGTCTCTGTCCCCACTCTTGTGTCATTTCATTCCCCAGCTGACGGTTGCACGTCGAAGAGAAATGCTACAGCGCGTAGCGGCAGCATGGACTTAAAGATAGAACGATTAAAAACAAGTCAACGATGAAATATAAACTTTTTTCAAAAAGAGGACGATTGAAGCAGAAGCTCTCAAGGAAACCACCAGAGCTGACTGAACCACAGACCTTTACGGAAAGGAGGAACTGGACTGTTGCCTCTGTGGCTACCTGAACTAGCCCGGTCCGGCCCCCTTTTTCGGTCCACACGTCGACCTGTGAGCAACACCACTAATGACTCTCTGTCAACTCCAGTGTGGTCTCGCTGGGTAGCTCCACAAGTTTCCTGCTAACTTATTGTTTTCAGTCTCAACACTGGTCTTAAAGGGGGCGTCTGTGACCTCCTCCCACCTTGAAAGCCTAATCCCACCCCCCCCCTGCCTGCCCACTGGAAGGACTGACTGACTGAAATGGAAAGGACTGGAATGGACATTTTAGTTACCCAAACACCTCTCACATAAATAACCCCCATATCCTACTCTACCCTTCAAATGGCTGTGTAGTCCCTTCATTATACTGGATACAGGAGGCGGAGGCTGAGGAATGACTCTGATGTTGTTGTTGGTGTTTAACAGTTAGCCTAGCGGTAAAAAAAAGAATAAAAACCTTTTGTTTTTTATATGAATTATAAAACAATACAATATTTTTTTTGTGGTTGCAGAATTTGAAACTCACTGAGCAATATGTGAGCAAGGGTGTTTATTTCAGACGGCACCTGGTTTGACTTTTTTTTTTTAATGACCTGCCTGACGTAGTCGGAATAACTTTTCGGGAGATAGATGTTGAGAATATAAAGATAGACGGACTTCCAGATTGCGGCTGCCTTCTCATCTTACAGATGTTTCTTTGCTAAGAGTTGTCTTTGTGGAATATTAATAGTGATGGCTAGTGTACGTAGGTTCTGGTGCAATAGGATTCTTTACTGTCCACAGAGTATTGGGAATAAACCACCTCTCATGGCTACTTATTTTCCGGTTTTACTTTTTAGGGAGGAGAGGTACCGTGCATGAAAAGTGTAGTTGTCATTTCTCCAGCTGGAGAAGGTTGCCTGTAGAATAGGAGGAAAGCCCTACACTTGTACAGTTATAGAATGACAGGAGATGGGGTTTTAAACCAGTTGATTTTTCGAGCATTTCGTTTCTGTATGGTGTACAACTCTTATTTACTACACGTTGATTAAAAAAAAAACAGCTAATTTTTTAGTTTGCAAGAGTCGCTTCTTGTGGATAATAAGGCTCAGGAATCGGGGTCCAGGAACAGTTCCTGGACCACCGGGGTTAAAGGATGTCACCGGTTAGCTTTGCAGAGTGTAACGCACAAGCCCTGCCTCAGAAGTCGAACGTCGTTTATTTCCACACACACCATACTATCCTCAAACTGCTCCTCTTTCTCTGCCACCTCAACTCTACAATGGAACAATAACAGATCAGGTGCTACTCATGTCAGAAGCATATGTGCTGTATATGTGGGACTATTGTGTGTAATAAGTGATGGATATTAGGTGATGGGAGTGCATTGCTCGTTTCTTAATACTGACCAGCTTGCGCTCTCCATGACTCCATTAATTTGCTGCCTAAAAATGAGAAAGACTGCTCTGTGTTTACTTTGCCTTATCTGTTAGCTAGTTTGTACCTCATGTACGCAGCGAGCTCTACCTGAGACGAGTATATGTCCTGTTGGCTGCGTTGTTTTTGTTTATGTTTGATTATTTGTGCAACTAAAAAAAAACTATAGAAGTATGTTGAGTTTAGACGTGCGCTGTATAGAATTTGAAAGACAAGCCCCTAAAAACACTACACTGATTTTTTTTTTCTTTTTCTTTTTTAAAAAAGGGTTTTGTGCATCTGAATGTGATTCTGTTTAACATGACTGGAAAAAACAACAAAGTTTAAGAAAAGCCCAGTATAAGCCACGATGTCTCACTTCTCCGTGTTTATGTGACGTTTCATTCCCATCACACTGGAAACAAATTGTTGCTTTGAGTCCAGATTTGTGTTTTTGACAGTTCAGATGATTGACCGTGTATGATAATGTACAGAGTTTCCAAACACTACAGGCAAACAGGCTTCAGATGCAAACCTCACAGACATCTCGCACCTCTTCCATGACAGACGTCAAATCTTATTTTGCTATCGTCTCAGATTTTTTTTTATTTCTGATCAAATTGAATTTGTACAGTTAAAAATGTCTCTTTTTCCACTCATGAGAGAAAAACCGTTCAGTCTATTTACTGTGTGGATGGTAGAAGTCAATTGTTTGTTTTTTTAAATCAGTTTACCGTTCATTTCTCTGCTCTGGAGGAAGGATATGAGCTGTGAATGTGTTCGAGTCTTTAGATATTGTTTTGAAAGAAGCCTCGTGTTTAAAAAAAGAAATGTACAATGTTGAAATAATGCAGGAGTTGATCCTTGGTCCCACTTTTGACTGTGTTGTTCCTAACATTTATTTTTCACCCATTTTACTCAAACTTTTTTAAAATGGAAAAAGAGTGTGGCGTTTGTAACAAGTAATGACAGTCCTTACAGTACGCTTGTCCCCCTCTCCCTGTCGATCGTTAAACAGTACACCCATGATAATAATAATAATATCATAGAACTCCACAAATCTATGTATTCAAATTCCCATTGCATTAGATTATCAGCGTCATGTTGCCGCAGCGATACTCCAGCCAGCAAAACCACAATTATACATGTCAGCGAAACCTGGCGAGCATGACAAAGACTGTACGGACCATTGGGAGTTTTGCACAAGGATACAGTGGGCTCAAGGGCTTGTTTCTCCCTTGCAAACTGTGGAACAGAGGCGTGGAAGGAATTTGTGAAAAATGTCAACTGTTTAGCTATTTAAGATGTATTTACTCTTTGAAAATGTGGCAAATTGTATTGCAGGACAGGAATAAAGATGTCAAGATGAACCCTCTTCTGTCTGTGATCTCAGTCGTCAAACTTTCACATCGGCTTCCTCTCAAAGTTGAGATTTGCTGCCACCTACAGGCTGCTGTGTGTATTTTTGCTCATACACACTGAATAACAAACTGTTATTCATCTAGTATACACTAGAATATAACTACGTACATTTATTCCAGTACCGGACTTGAGTAGTATTTTGACGCACTAGTACTTTACTTGACTATTTCCATTTTGTTTTTGTTACATTTAATTGCCACTCCACGACATTTTGAAGGCAAATACTGTACTTTTACTCCACTACATGTATTTAATGACTTTAATAACTGGTTACTTTGCAGATTCAACCTGTATCGGAGCCAAATTAGGGCATATTTAAGTTTCTTTATTTAATCAGCAATCAAATTAAGAAATTTTTAAAAATCCAAGTCAATAATCAGTCGATGCCTACAGTGTATACATATGTGTAAATATTATGTATAATTCACTTCTACTTGTACTTTTGAGACTCAAAATATTGCCAGAAAATTACTTTAATATTTATAGTTATTATCAGATACTTCAATACTTTTACTCAAGTACTATTCCTACTCTTCCTTACGCGGTGACTTTTCCTTTAACTTTCACACAAAGTAACATTTTGTTACCTTTACTAGCCAAGTATGACTTTTTGGTACTTTATGCAGCAGTGAACACGTCGAACTCTATAAATGTTCTTGACAATACTTCCCTGTTTGCACTGCAGGATCATAATGTATAATAATGTGTTGTTTGCACAATGTGGGCGAGTACAGCTGTTATCAAAGCTCAAAGGACAGTCGTAAATATTGTGTTTGCACGAAATGTCATCATCAGCGGTGCCCGTTTACAAGAAGGGTTTTGGTCCTTGTTTTTGTAAAGTCAATAAGTTCATCTTGTCCTTATGATTATATCAATTCTGATTTATATTTGGTAGATATTAAGCCTCTCTGTACAACTGATGCATGATTGATTGGGCTTTTTATTTTGGTCACTTCCAGAAAACTGAAAAGGAAGGAAGAAGTGTGCAGGAAATACTGAGCGAGGGGAAACAGCTCAACAAGGCACGGCATAAGAATATAACTAACTAATGTGGTTTATTATGTTCCCTGCAAATATGATTTCAAGTGCTGAATAGATGTAAAAGAGAGTGAGATAAGCAGGAAACATGAGCCAATACAGTTGCAGGGGGCAAAATAAACTAATGATCCAAGAGGTTAGACAGTTTTACCCTCTCAAAGCATGGCTCCTCTGTCAGTCATAAATAATCATTATCAATAATACCAATATAGGCTAGATACAGTGTGTTGTTTTTTCAGGTCACGTTCAGTTCCTGTATCCTAGTCGCTGCTTTTTCAGGGCAAATGATTTGCATAATTCGTGAGGCCGTCCTGTGACTGGCTCTCAGGGGTCATAAAAGACATCAGGTTATCCATAAACCCCAGACGGACGGGAAGACAGGGACTGTTGAGTGTTGGTGATCGGAAAGGAAACACAGAAAAACGTGAGATTTTTCTTTCTTCTGGATAAACTGTAATCATGTCGTTCTCTGGAGGGAGGATCAAGAAAATGCTTCCTAAGGTAAGAATTGAAATAATCAATCTGTCTTCATCAAATATAAAAAAAACAAAACTTATATGCATGGATTTGTTTATTGTCTTTTAAAAGGCATATCTTCGCAAGCATGTGGCCCACGAAATACACGTTACATTGGCTCACTTCAAAAGCCTGGAGCCTGTGGTGGATTTATACGGTAAGAACACAAATAAATAGATTAATTAATTAATCAGCTCACAATCTGTTGCTGAACTTGTGGATGTTAATGAAACAGCATTTTCTTCATCTGTTTTACAGTTTACAACGATGGAACCAAAAAGAACTTGATGAGTCTGACTGGAACCATTCCTGTCCTGTATGGAGGTAATAATGACATTTTATACTGTTTATACCTCTGAAATGGCTAAATCATCACTTCAAGCTGACTCTGAGAAGATAAAGCTCAGAACGTATGAGACAAAACACCATTCCTCTCTGTTCTGTACACAAGACAAGACCTACAACATCCCGGTGTGCATCTGGCTTGAAGAAACCTACCCACAGTCTGCCCCCATCTGCTACGTCAGACCCACGCGTGAGATGGTGGTCCTCAAAGGAAAGTACGTCTCCAGCAACGGTGAAGTCATGCTGCCCTACCTGGAGGAGTGGAAGAATGTGAGAATTGAAGCGTTATCTTATAATCTTTGACTGATTTGTCACCATCGATATGTACAGAACAATGTGTTTTAAGGCATCTTTTCCTCTGTCAGGGCGAATGTGATCTCGTGAGCCTACTGCAGGTGATGGCTGCCATGTTTGGAGACTCCCCTCCTGTGTGTATGCAGCCACAACCAGAGCCTGAACAAACCTCTTGTAAGTAACACACACACTCACACACTAACACACACACAAGCAAGAGTAAGAGTTTCAAAAACAACAGCAGCGTCTTTGCCCCAGATACAAGCTGGTGTTGATAAGACAGATCCAAGATTCATATCGAGGCCACACCTGAAGATATCTCTCCTGTGTCGACATGTTTATGAGTTTGCTGTGATGGTAAACACTCTTCTTAAATGAGATATATCTGTTTCTTCTAGGTTGGCTGCAGTTCCAGAGAGAAACAGAGGTGCACTCCATGACAGATGGGAGTTTGTACATGTACTTAGACAGAGAAGACGGTCAACCTTTCCTGCAACAAAATGAAACCAACTGTTGAAAAGGAGTTTGTGTGTTGCCTGTGTTTTATTTTGTGCACAATGTCAGATGGTATCCATTGAGTATTTTACTGTATGTTTCATTAATTGATAATGTTCAACAAATAACAATATCCTGTGTGTGTACTTTTTTAAACTGATCAAGACTATTAATGTCCACTGACTGTCTCTGGCGTGAATGTACCGCGTTATTTTAAAATATGTTTCTGATGTTGGTCATGAGAACCATAACTGCTTTGGGATTTGAATGCCTGTGTGGTGATAGACTGGAATTGCTTTACGAGCGACTCATAAAACCGTCCCTGAGCTGCACCCAGAGCCATTTGTTTTGGACTTTTGACCAGTGAAGAGAGCAGTTAGCTATTTGGAGAACACGGCCAGGTGGAGCGCAGTGTAAGACGGTTTATTATAAAAGCCTGAGAATATACTGCAGAAATTCTGAGTTATAAACTGCTTTGAAAAGCTGTAGCCAGCAAGGCTTTTTGAAATGTATATAATTCTGTTACTGTTTTTAAATTGCTGTGACTTATTTGTTAAGTCGTTGTTGTAAGATGAAAAGTCATAAATGATTCACAAAGACAGGACTGTGGATTTACATCATAAAACAACCTCCTGTAAAATAAAAAGTGACTGCTGTTGTAAATAAAGTGCAATTTTAAACAAGTTTGTCCTTTTCACTGTGGGATCAACTTTCAGTCAACTTGCCATGTGTTTGACACTGTTCTTTAATTTTTAATCCAATCATCAAAGTTTTAGAAACAGTTTCTCTACTTTCTCTTCGTTTTTCTACTTTTATATGCTGTCAGTACTAGAAGTGGTGTGCACTTGATAGCCACCTTTAATGTCGGCTCTTATTTGATTTTAAGAGAATTAAAAAATCTTATAAATTTGTAGTTTACCTGAAGAATCATTAAAATAGGGCGGTATATCAGCAGAAATGATGAGATCATGATGATATTTGTTTTTTAAAATCAAAATACCTGTAACTGTAGCCTACTGTAGATGATGTAGAACACTTATCCTCATATATTACTGTTATTATTATTATTATTATTATTATTATTATATTTCTTCTTCTTCTTCTTCTTCTTTTTCAGTAATTTACTTTTAAGGCCAAATGGCTACATCCCAGTACATCTACAAAAATTGAATATAGTACATTTTAGGAAAGAGGAAAAAGAAGACAAAGAATATAGAGACAAAAACAAACAAACAAACAAACAAACATGCTCTGGACGCCGGTGTTGTATCGAGCTCTGTTTCCTCGTCGAGATGCGTTTCCTCTAGTCCCGCCCCCTTCCGAAATGGCCCGAAGGGCGAAGGAAGCGCGCGTTCACAAAAAGCTCGCCCCCGAGCTGTTGTGCTCGTACTACCAGTGGCGGATTTAAGAAATTTGGGGCCCAAGGCAAAGGCAGGCATGGGGCCCTCTGAAATGAGAAGACAACACACAAAACAACAGGTCAATTACACAGATACATACATTTTAACAGAATACACATGTATTATTTGTTTGACCTTTTGTCCCTCTCTTCCTGTCCCTTTTTCACGTTGTCTCTCTCCCTCATTCTGAAAACAAACACACACAAAACACAGTATAAGGCTCTGACCCAGTGGTGAAGTGTAAGTATATTTACTCACGTGCTGACGTAGACATTTTAGGATTTCATGCAACTTCAATTTTGTCTGCTCTGCTGTATCTCAGAGGCAAATACTGCACTTTCTACTCCACTACTGTACATCATTTACGTTGCTGGTTACATATTTCAAACCCTTCCTGCCCAGTGAAAACCATGTACCCTCAAAATGATGATTTAATGCTAATATTTGTGATAAACTGAAAGAGTCTTCCTTTGTGGGGTGACTTCTTAAGCCAAAACTCTTTAAAAAATCATCTTGGGCCAGCTGGAAAATACATCATGACAAGACTTCAGTGAAGTTAGTTTTAAGTTGGATATTCGACATTCGCAAGCCACTCCAACATTTCAAGTGCACCCGTATTGCAGACTTTACAGTAAACACATGGAGAAGATGGCTACAGCGTGTACCAACTTCCTGTTTTCAAAATAAAAATGTGGGCTATTTAAAGCAGAGATACTGTGTTAAAGCTATTGAGAAGCTATTGAGCAAACATGCTAATATTTACATATAACAATTCATAAAAAATAATAAAAATTAATAAAAAATATGAAAAGATGTAAAATGTAAAAACAAGAGGCGTATCTCATGCAGCCAGTGTAGTTACATGATCCCACACTGATTTTGAATCAATTGGTCACATGACCTGGGAGCTATTGAGCTAACATGCTAATATTTACATACTAAAAAATATTTGGAGACAACAGACAAGTCCTGTGATTTTCAGGCTGATATCTTTAAATTTGACAATTTACATGACGGGGAACGCATCCTGACAGCTGTATTACTGTCAGATACTGTTCCCCCTCTGTTCAATATGAAAGGAGGCTCACACATCTTTCAAATTCATACTTCTGACTTCTTTCCCCACAACAGACAAGTCCTGTGATTTTCAGGCTGATATCATTAAATTTGACCATTTACCACAGGGGGAACGCATCCTGACAGCTTGGAGTATTACTGTCAGATACTGTTTTCCTCTGTTCAATATGAAAGGAGGCTCACACATCTTTCAAATTCATACTGCTGACTTCTTTCCCCACAACAGATACGTCCTGTGATTTTCAGGCTGATATCTCTAAATTTGACCATTTACAACAGGGGGAACGCATCCTGACAGCTTGGAGTATTACTGTCAGATACTGTTTTCCTCTGTTCAATATGAAAGGAGGCTCACACATCTTTCATATTCATACTACTGACTTCTTTCCCCACAACAGACAAGTCCTGTGATTTTCAGGCTGATATCTCTAATTTTGACCATTTACATGAGGGGGAACGCATCCTGACAGCTTGGAGTATCGCTGTCAGATACTGTTCCCCCTCTGTTCAATATGAAAGGACGCTCACACATCTTTCAAATTCATACTGCTGACTTCTTTCCCCACAACAGACAAGTCCTGTGATTTTCAGGCTGATATCATTAAATTTGACCACTTACCACAGGGGGAGCGCATCCTGACAGCTTGGAGTATCGCTGTCAGATACTGTTCCTCCTCTGTTCAATATGAAACGAGGCTCACACATCTTTCATATTCATACTGCTGACTTCTTTCCCCACAACAGACAAGTCCTGTGATTTTCAGGCTGATATCATTAAATTTGACCGTTTAAAACATGGGGAACGCATCCTGACAGCTTGGAGTATTACTGTCAGATACTGTTCCCCCTCTGTTCAATATGAAAGGACGCTCACACATCTTTCATATTCATACTGCTGACTTCTTTCCCCACAACAGACAAGTCCTGTGATTTTCAGGCTGATATCTTTAAATTTGACCATTTACAACAGGGGGAACGCATCCTGACAGCTGTATTACTGTCAGATACTGTTCCCCCTCTGTTCAATATGAAAGGAGGCTCACACATCTTTCAAATTCATACTGCTGACTTCTTTCCCCACAACAGACAAGTCCTGTGATTTTCAGGCTGATATCTTTAAATTTTGCTATTTACATGAGGGGGAACGCATCCTGACAGCTTGGAGTATCGCTGTCAGATACTGTTTTCCTCTGTTCAATATGAAAGGAGGCTCACACATCTTTCAAATTCATACTACTGACTTCTTTCCCCACAACGGACAAGTCCTGTGATTTTCAGGCTGATATCTCTAATTTTGACCATTTACATGAGGGGGAACGCATCCTGACAGCTTGGAGTATTACTGTCAGATACTGTTCCCCCTCTGTTCAATATGAAAGGAGGCTCACACATCTTTCAAATTCATACTGCTGGCTTCTTTCCCCACAACAGACAAGTCCTGTGATTTTCAGGCTGATATCATTAAATTTGACCGTTTAAAACATGGGGAACGCATCCTGACAGCTGTATTACTGTCAGATACTGTTTTCCTCTGTTCAATATGAAAGGAGGCTCACACATCTTTCAAATTCATACTGCTGACTTCTTTCCCCACAACAGACAAGTCCTGTGATTTTCAGGCTGATATCTCTAATTTTGACCATTTAGATGAGGGGGAACGCATCCTGACAGCTTGTATAGAGTATTGCTGTCAGTATTTCTGTTCCCCCTCTGTACCAAAGGAAAGGAGCCTCAGACAAACATTAAAGACTTTAATAACAAAAAAATAATATTGTACACTTACTTTTTAGAACATACAATAATTATTCAAATTCAATAAATACAAAATTAAATGGCAAAATGTGCAATATTTCACACATCAACAAAAACATCAAACAAACAAAATGAAACATTCGAAATCAAGGAAAAATAAATTGTCAAAACTTTCCTTCAGCATGCTTCACATACATGTGTCCTCTGTCTTTGGCCTTCCAACACATGCATGGTGGAACCACCGTCCACAGGCATCACAGGATATCTGTACTGCAAAAACATTTTAACACTGCATGAAATATTTAAAGAATACTTGGAAAGACAAATTAATATTGGCAAAACTTACAAAATAAGAATTTTTTTTTTGCTCCCCATGATGGGACATTTTCGGAAATATCTTCTTAATGGAAAGTGAAATAGATACAAACAGGACCACATTCTGTACATAAAATATAATACCCATGTCAGCTCTGCCTCTTCACCGTCATCTGCATTTTCCTCCCCACAGTTGAAGCAAAGGTTTGTCAGATCGTCTGTCAGAAAAATGGAAAAGTATTTGATAGAGGGCAACATTTGTGAGGACAAGATGATGTCTTTTGAGTCTGATCCCCGGCAATTGTATTTTTTGTAATTTTCAGAGATTTAACCTGAGTAGTCAAAGATGTTTTCATTTACAACTTGTTGGATAGGGTTTAATATATAACTTAGAGTTGTGGCAATCTGCCAACGTAACTCTGCCACATCATTTTTGCCGGCAGGGAATTTGACCTCTTCATTGTTCAAGATTTTCTCTATGAACTGATAAAAAAAAAAACAAGTTATGATTTACCTACACATACAAATCTAAATATATAGTTTATCAACTAATAATACATCCATGCACCGGGCCCGCGGACCACACCTTGGGAACCACGCCTCTACTGCTGACGTCAGACGCGGACCGGAAATAGTCAGGTGGAATACCGGAAATTCCTTTTGTTGACTGTCGGATATTTGTTTTTCGGCCTCTCTTTAGGACTATTGAATTGCTCTTCTTGTCTAGTTCCTATTCTCATTGAATATATTGAGTCTTGGCGCGTCAACAACAGAGACTGAAGTCGTGTTGGACTTGAGAGTTTCACACAGACACGAACCAGTGTCTCAGTCTTAGTCGGGCCCGAGGCTGGGCTAACTTTAGCCTAGCATTCACTGAAGTCCGACTAGCTAGCGTTAGCTGTCACCCCAGCTGTCTTAAAAGTCAGCCGTTCACTCGTTTAACTAATTAATAAGTGCGGTTGAAACAAACACTCAGAAACCATGGCAGTTGTCAACGAGGGAGCCCTGAAGAAAATGCTGAAGGTAAGCTTGATGCTCAACTGTTGGGGGCACTTGCTGTAGCCAACTGTAGCTAGTTAGCTAAATGTACCGATACCAAACATGATAGCATTACAGTTAGCAGATTTGCATTTCCTGGTGTAAATAATACTTAATAAACGGCCTGTTTCACCTCAGTTTTAGTAGGTTAAACATTTGGTTTTGTTCTAAGGGTCATTAGTGACGCATTTGGCCGAGATCCCTCGTATTAATCTTTGTGTTGTGATTTACAAACTAGCATAGCCACCTAGCTAGCTGACATCACCAATATGCTAACTAGAAACTAACTAGGATTGAACATGGCTATTATTAACACATTTTTCATATATTGTTTTTACAACAATGCTACCACAAGCTGATGAGATGTTTCACAGCCTATAGAACAGCTTTTTGACCGTTACTTGGTATCTTAATATAGAAGAAAATACCACATTGTTGAGTATTTGTACTTGTATCAAATATAAATTATGTATACTTCCCATATTAGAAGCAGGCCACCCGTTCATAATAAAATGCAATGATCTTTTGGGCTCATTCAGCCACATCTTAGATCATACAAACTACAGGCCTACTAAGAATTTTATGAACAGATCAAACATAAGCATTTTTGGTACTTCATAACTGATCACAATTTTGGATGTAGGCCTTTCAGATGTTTGAATCAAGCATTACAGATGCCAGAGGATCAGAATGAAAATAAATCAAATGTCTGAACCAATCTGATTTGGTTGACAGGTGGTTTCAGTCCTAAGGTTTGACTCTCAAGCTTATAAATCACTGTTGTATATAAGCAGAAAGTGAGTAAACAACTATAAACTATGGGCTACACAAACATTACTACCTTAACAAATAACAGGTTTCTGTCTGTTCATTCTCAGGTAGGATCCTGAGTGTCAGTAATTGTGTCTCAACTGTCAGTATATTAACATTCATGACTTTTCCTCCTCTCTTCTTTTGTTGCCTCTGTCCAGCAATACAAATACAGAGATCTGACCGTTCGAGAGATAACCAATGTCATCTCCCAGTACAAGGACTTGAAGCCAGTTATGGATGCCTATGGTAAATTAAATGAAACTGATCCCCTGTCTTTAACTGTCTGGTCTGCATAATTTATTTTACCCATATATGATGGTATACTCGTTTTGCTTGACATGAGAACTTCTTGTATTTCAGTTTTTAATGATGGCTCCACAAGAGACCTGATGAGCTTGACAGGCACTGTCCCAGTGAGCTACAGAGGTAAACAATTAATAACAGTTAGTCTATAAAGACATATTGCACGTATTGTTCCTTCATAGACTCTGAAAGACTGAGGCATAGGAAGGAAGTTTCTGTTTAGTTTTGCCTATTCGCTCACCTACTCTTTCTCTGTAGTATCCTCACTCTAGTTTGGTTTAAAAAAAAAATGCAAGAGAAACTCTCAAACTTGTCGTCTGTTGGTTCAAGTACAGTAAGCAGCAAATGGGCCTTCCTGTGCCAGCTGAGGCAAGCCAGAGAGAGAATCACTCAAGCATGTACCTGCAAACAGGCTGCATCTCGCACTGTGTTACTCTAACCCCAAAGTTTCTCAACTTAGGGATTTGGATTGCTAACATATATTGATGGTTGAAATCAAAACAAGGCAAGATTTTTAGACTGTAAAGTGTATATTTGTTTACTGTACAGCGTATCGCGATTGGGGTTTACTTCATGTAGCGGTCCCCTGTACTCGGCAGGATACAGACATGTGTCTCAAAATAACCAAGTTTGTCAAGTATAATCGGTGGAGCGATGAGAATATTGAGACTTAAAAGGGTCATTTTACAACATGCTGTCTGTGTATGTTTCCCATAGGCAATATCTACAACATCCCAGTGTGTCTGTGGTTGCTGGACACATATCCCTACAACCCTCCCATATGTTTTGTCAAACCTACCAGTGCCATGATGATCAAAACTGGCAAACACATCGACGCCAACGGCAAGATCTACCTGCCTTATCTGCATGAGTGGAAGCATGTAAGTATGATGAATCAGTAAGTTTAATTATAGACGGTTTGTTTATTTAGGCCATGAAAATATGTGGAATGTGTAAAATATAAAGACACAGATTTTTAAAAAGGCAATAAATCAAAAGTTTTGTGTAATGCTGTTGTTGAAGATTTGACTCCAGCAGTGACATTTTTTTTAATCTATAGAAGTTAAACTGTAGCTTTGTGGAATATTTAAGACATGCGACGACCAGTCAGTCAGCGCAAAATGGCGCCGTCATTAAGGCCATAAATTGAACTGTGGCTTCAGATAATATTTGAAGGGTGGCTTGCCTGTTAATAATTTACATTTTGCATTTGATGTCTTGGTTACTAAATCTTGCCCTTCACCGTGTGTCTCACAGCCTCAGTCAGATCTGTACGGACTGATTCAGGTGATGATTGTGGTCTTTGGAGAAGAGCCTCCCGTGTTTTCTCGCCCCACCACACAAGCCCCCTACCAGGCCTTCCAAGCAGCTGGACCCCCTAACCGTGAGTGACATGCGTTTTTGTTGTACAGAGGGTAATCTCAGTGGCCATTGAGTCATTGTGGAATTGTAAGAAAGACTTTTTCACAGAAAGTGATGTGGTGTTCATAGAAGTATTTACACACTGAACAGCTGTCAGTACACTGAAAGGAGAAAAAGCCCCATTTATATCAATGATTGGTGTAAATACTAGAAACACCTCTCTATGATAAATAAATTAATTGATACGCACCACAAAATACAGCTTACATATACATATAAAATACATATTACAACCTTCATTTAATGTGGGAATAATTGTAGGGCTTACATTGCTTTAGCTTTAGCCAAGTGTACCTGTAAAACTGGCAACTGAGTCGTATTTCCTAATAAACCAATTAATTAAAACATTTTCTGATGATAGGAATTTTTAGTCAAAGTGATGTTCTCCAATTTTGTTGCCATATCTTCACTGGCTTTTGATTGTACCTTCAAGTTTTGGCTATAGGTTCATCAAATTACAGAATATGCTTTGGCAATACTCAACATTATTGCTGATGTATATTGGTACACTGGCCTTACTGATTCATTGTGCTGTAAGTGGTGCATTTATTTCCTCAAGCACCAGATGGAGCTCAGATACCACTTCAGCACACCACAGGAAAATGAAAGTAACTATGTCCGTGTGGGAACCAAAGGGATAAAGAATTTTTCACATGTATGTCATCAGATCTGATTGTTTCACTGTCACCTCTCTGTACCGCAGCTTCCTACATGCCTGGCATGCCCGCAGTATCATCCTATGGCCCAAATCCTAACCCAGGGTAAGATGTTTGCCAAGCACCAGCTAAACAAACACACACTGTGTTTCCCACCAAACCTGTCATGGCCTGTCTGTTTTCATGGATTCTTAAGCAGCAAACCACATAGAAGCATATTTATTCTTGATAACACAGTTCAGCTGGTTCACTTACATTTATAACTTTAGAGTTAAAAATAACATTAACAGTAAACATTTGATTAAATGACTTGGCTCTTTGTTGACCACGTAACTATTTACAGAGGCTACCCAGCATACCAGTACCCAGGGAGCAACTCTTATCCGGCCACAGCTGGACCGGCACACTACCCTTCCCAGACTCCAGTGTCCACAGTGGGTATGTATCACATTTAGTATCTGGGGCGCTTTATTCCTCTTTCTCTTGACTATGTTTTAAAGGTGAAATTTGGCACAGAATTTAAACTACTAAATATTTTACATTCAAAACATACAATGAGAGCAGCTGATAAAATATGATGCATTGATCCCATGATTATTGATTAAACCACTGTATAATGAAGTAGCGGGTTATGGGTGGTGCTTTGTTGCTTGACACCTCCTCACCAGGCTCTATATCCTGTATCCTACCCTGGTATTCAGGATGTGCTAATCATCCCCCTTCTTCTCTTTTCCACCTGTAGATGAAACCTTTTTTTACATGCACATCTCCTTTGTGTCTTAATATTACAATACAAGTGATTCAAAACTCAGCCAAATTTGAATTCACCCCTAAAAAACAAAACATTCACTCCTTTCCATGAACTTTAGTTGACCTTGAATTAATACATGTGACCTTTTGACTCAGACTCTCTCACCCACTGTGTGACTTCGGTGGCGCGCTGAGCCGCCAGTGAAAGGTCATTAGTGTAACTTAAATAGGGAGCATTAAAGGCCAAAGGGTGGGATGGACTTGAAGGGGAAGGACCGGTCCCCCCTTCAGCTTTCATAGCGTACACCTCAGAAGCACGTAGCGCTATATTTAGGATGGGAACAGTAACTCCTCACAATGACAGACCTAAGATCAGGGGATCCATCTGCTGCCCCAACATCAGTTACCACCAGCGAAATGCTGGTCCACGACCAACAGACAGAAGAAGCTTTAGCTGTCTCCTATATTTAGTAATGTCAACTCTGACATTTGTAGTGCTGACTCCAGACTGTACATGAAGTGGTCTTGACTCTCAGGACACCCCTCAGTACTGTTTCACTTACATAATAACCACTTTTTCAGGCTTTAATTTGTAATAGTGTTTTATAGACTCATATGTCAAATGATATTTTATTAGTATGGTCATTCTCATGTATTGTATTCGACTGTATTGTTACAGTTGTTCCAGTAACTCAATAAATTTGTTAAAGGGTAACTCCACCAATTTTAAACATAAAAGTGTGTTTAGAGGCCTTTGGGACTGCATATATGAAAACAAAGTAGTATAAAGCCTTGTGTGGCTCCAGAGGAAGCTGCATGTAATCTGATAAATTTCCTCAAGTGATGTCACTCAGTGGCTAAGTGGCATTGTGGGTAATGTAGGCACCACGTTTTAAAAAGGACAAAAAATGCATGGAGGAAAAAAGGTGGTATGTTGAGGTGATGCTGTTCTGCTGATCATTTATTTTAAAAGTGTCCATAATGAGGAAACCGAGCGAGGCTGTGATATATATCAGCATTATGAATGCATTTTTCAGTATGTTCATGCTAAACTGGAGTCATCAGTTAATACTTCATGCCAATAATATACAGTAGTAATAAACCTTTTGCCTAAGAAAAGCTGGCAAAAAACGTCTCACATTTCTTCTTGTCTTCTTCCTCTCCAGGCCAGAGCAGAGATGGCACCATTGGCGAGGACACCATCCGTGCATCTCTGATTTCAGCTGTGAGTGACAAGCTTCGCTGGAGGATGAAGGAGGAGATGGACAGGGCTCAGGCAGAGCTGGATGCCCTAAAGCGAACAGAGGAGGATCTGAAGAAGGGACATCAGAAACTGGAGGAGATGGTGTCAAGGCTTGACCAGGAAGTGGTGAGAGCTTCTCCTCTTTTTATGTCCTCTTCTGTTTTCTGTTTTTGTTTTTCCACAATAACAAACACGACGTGGTTGTGATCATTGTGTTTCCACTAGACTGAGGTTGACAGGAATATCGAGCTGCTGAAGAGAAAGGACGAGGAGCTGAGTGAAGCCTTGGAGAAGATGGAGAACCAATCAGAGAACAATGACATTGATGACGTCATTGTGCCTACAGCTCCGCTGTACAAACAGATCCTGAACCTTTATGCTGAAGAAAATGCAATCGAGGACACCATCTTCTATCTGGGAGAGGCCCTGCGCAGGGGCGTCATAGACCTGGAGGTTTTTCTCAAGGTGAACACATCAACACAGCTGCCAGTAACTCGCAACATAATGTCTACACAGCCCGCATACTCAGAGCAGCAACCTCAGTCAGGGGTTGCTGCTCAACCTCAGTCCACCCCGTGTCTACACAGGATGTGTTCAGGCACAGATCCTGATAGACTTGAGGCGTAAAAATATGCAGAGGCTGCGGTGTGAAAAAGGTGTTTTGGAACTGTGTAGATATACGGCTTAAGAAATCAGAATCAGAATCAGAAACAGATTTATTGCCAAGAGGGATTTTACACCGACAAGGAATTTTTCTTGGTGAATAAGGTGCATACATTGAAGACAATAAACAAACAGTGACTATAATATATACAATATAAACACACAGAGGCATGGAAGACATAAGAGACGTGGACATACACAAACTTGACTCCTCTGTGGTTTTTATCCTTATTGACTCGTACTCTCTTTTGTTACAGCATGTACGCCTTCTGTCCAGGAAGCAGTTCCAGCTCCGTGCCCTCATGCAGAAAGCCCGCAAGACTGCCGGCCTTAGTGACCTCTACTGAACTACACCAACTACCTGGAAATCATTCATATCTTCATCACCTCTTACTCTCTTCATCCCCTCTTTTATTCCCTTTTTAACGTCTTCTTATAGACAGCTGCCATCATTTTAATCTTTATAATATCTGTTCTTGTGAGACAGAAATCTGAGCAGCAGCAACAGTGAATCACAAAACATATTGGCCTCTCTTGTTTAGCACAGTGACATTTCCAACTGTGTGGCCATCATTGTATTTTGATCAGACCAAATACTCGTTTGAGGTCCTTATGCGTTAACGGTCACGACTCATTTGCAAGACATGACAGCATTAAACTTTTTCCCCCTAAATGGAAGTAAAAATCACTGTGAAGGTACTGCGATTCACACAGAAATAGTGGATGCGAGTCTGTTCTGCGTTCGCCCTGCGTGTGGTGTAACTGGATCGGCATACAGTGAGTTAGTGTGTCGACCTGTACATGTTGCGCTGCAGGGTGGCCCACAGGTTCTTTGCCAGAAACAAAGTCATTTGGTGAGTAAGCACAAATTGTTAGGGGCTAGTAGAGAGGGGCTTTGTAGCAAGCCCCATGTATCCACGCTGTTCATAATGAAAAGGTTAAGCTCTGATATAAATACCCGGGGCAACCTTTCAGGGAGGACCGGGGTCAGCCTCAGGATTAAATGCTGTATGAGGTATGGGTCGTGTTCAGTACGGTGTCAAAGTGATGCTGAATGTGGGCCTGAACTGTGTTTTGTTGTTTGAGTCTATTAATGAGCTTCATTTTGAGCTCCCCATGCCCACCTGTCCTCACTACTATTTGTTTTTCCCCCCCTTTTCTGTGTGTGTGTCTCTTTCCACTGGCGTGAGTGAGGTTCATTCATTGTGTGTCCGCTGCTCAGGCCGACCCTCCAGTCTGACTGCATCAACCAGTCAATCGTGTACATTGGTTGGTTTACTCTGTACAGTGTCTCTGTTTAAGGTGGGCGACGGTCTTGACGTACTTTATTCTAAGGTATTACAAAGGAAATTCTGTAATGTCTTTTCTTCACTTTTTCGTTGTGCTGTACACTCATTCTCAGTCCTGCTGAGAGCTTTAGCTTTTCAGTGAACATAAAGGAAGATGTTGTGAATGAAGCCTGAGTGTACAGAGGTACAAAAAGGAAAGAACTATTGTACTAATCAAAAAAAAGTTAACTTATGTAAAGTTTGCAAACAGGTCTCATTTAAATTAGCCTTTTACTAAATGCACTTTGAATTGTATGATAGAATATCTACTGTTTTTTTTTTTTCTTGTTTCCAATTCAACCATAGACCACCTGTTCTTTTATATCTGTAGATTTATGTAAATCAGTACAAATAAAAGAAATCTGATTTAAAAAATGTTCATGTCTGTGTGATCATTTCATTATTATAGTTTTGTTTCATTGAAATCCTTAAAGGTTTGTGTATTAAACAGGAAAAAAAACAAGCTTCTAGAGTTTTTGAAAATAGATGTGGGTCATTGAAAGTGGTTGAATTTATATTTTATGCAAGCACAGAAAAGTTTTTTAATTATTGTTTGTGGTCTTCTGTAAAGCCTGCTGGTTCACATAAAAATGGTCTTGTTGTAACTGTTTATTAGAATTGATCTGTTTCTCAAACTGTGCTGAATAGGGTCATTAAATTTCAGGGAACTGGGCCTGGAAAGTCATTGAAAAGTCCTCTGAATTTAAAGTTTGAGCAGGCGTAGGAACCCTGGTTTAGGTGTTTGGTTTCTAAGCACAGAAAAGTAAAATCCAAAAGTTTATTCTCTCACACACAAACATGAGTTTTTTTTTAACTAGTACTCAGGTGTATGCTCACCTTGTCACACTGTCACATATAGACTGACCACATTTTGATCTGCATAAAAACCCTCTAATCTGCCCTGTGCTGACCCAAAGCAGTGCACTGAGGGCAGCTGAGTCAGCTCTCTGAACACACACACAAACTGCCTTTTTGCTTGGTTGGATGACAAACACAGGAAAGGACAAAGGACACACTCGTATCAGTAACCTGGCAGATTTATTTGATGTTACGGCAAATAAAAATCAGTAACCAGCTGCCATGGCAGGTACAGTTCTTCACTGAGTCAGGTGATTGATAGACCGTATCTAACATTAATACATAAATAGATCTGAACAGTATTAACAGTTATAAATAATACCATCATTGTTCTCTTTATATCCTTTTTTTTTTCCAGAGTCAGGAGGAGTAAAATAAATACAAAACCCCTTTGAGGGGATTTAGTGTGCGCAGACACACAACACCTTCAGGATTGATTCTTGCTGTGCGGATTCAAAACCTGACACTAAGTCATGATTGTAGCTGAGTCTTTCCCATTGGCTCTCTGTTATCTCTATGCTGAGTAAAATTATGATTAGTCACCTCGTTAGCAAACCTTTTTAATTATCTAGGTGAAAAATGTGTCGCTTCTTGCCAGTTCTCTTACCCTTAAATAGTTTTTTTTCTATCAGTGCACTTGTGGTTAGGTTTGTTTTTATAAAAGGCTTCAATGCTGACCGGTAGATGTAGCATTGTTTTTCTCAAATGATAAGGTACTTTGGTATCACAGGATATTGGCCATGTGATATTTGCAGCAGTGTTGTTATGACTGTTTGTGGATAGGAAGCCCTCCTCATAGAGAATGGAATGTCTCCATTATACTCCAAATAAAAAAATAAACAGAGATCACCAAATGGAAAACACCAACTGGCAACAATCACAGATTACACACAAAACACACTACGGACAAGGAGTGTACAGCAGAAGCTACAGTGCGCGGTAACGTACAGTACATAGACTTGTATATGCTCAATTTGCTTACAATGGCCTTGTTTTCTTGCGTAGACAGGACAACGAATAATATCACCTCTCACCAACACAGGCTGAGCTCAAAGGCCAAAAGGTATGAGTTGTGTTTTCTGAGGATTCAGTCAAGGGTTGGAAGGAGGACGGGTGGGAGGCAGCAAAGGAAAAATGACACCCATGCATGAATATCTGATGGTAAAATCTAGCCTCCGCTGGTTTAGCTACAAACACTTGGCCTTGTTAGATATTCAGAGGTTTCATTCGCCTGTTTGGACAACAGGAAGTACAGATGTTGGGACCACAAGGTGTTGGGCTGTGGTTTCAGGTGAGGATTTAGAGGAAGGCTTTTCACAGAGTGAGCTCCTTCTGTACTCCCCACAGGGTCTCAGCGCTCTTCACCAGCTGCTTCTCCTCATCGGGCTTCAGTGTCATGTGGATGACATCTGTCAGACCGCTGTTGCCCAGGACACAAGGGACGCTCAGGAAGACCTCATCCTTCACTCCATGCATGCCCTGTGAGATGAAGGTAGCACAGAAAGGTCATTTCAGAGTATCTGAAGAAGGCACAATATGCTGGTTGAAATAATCAACATGTTGAATCGCAAAATGAATGGCTCTCCTCACCTTGACCAGTGTGGACACAGGGTGCACCTTGTGCAGGTTCTTGGTGATACTTTCCACCAGGTCAGCCACGGACATACCGATGGCCCAGGAGGTGTAGCCCTTCAGCTTGATAACCTCGTAGGCTCTGCAGTGCACACACATAATAAAGAAACAACAAATTAAAAGTGGGAACAGCTTGTAGACACGATGGACTGATGAGAAAGTCAAGCTGTCCGTCTGCTTTGGTATTTGGGACTGCGTTCGCTCCCACTTTGTCATTTTCCTCTAATATCCCTCATTAATCTTCTTTCCAGATGTTTTCATGCTGAAAATCCAGCTGTTTATCACCACGAGAGAAGCATTAAATTGATTTACGCCCGTATCTTTGTTTGGCATGTGCATTTGCTGCTGGGCTGAGCTTGATGTATGCATGTATACAGAGAGAAAAATGAATAAATCTGGTCCATGTTAGGAGGCTAAAGCTATGATAAAAGGCAGCGTGCCATAAACTCACATCTGTGATTAAATCTGGACACATAAGATACAGTTTCTCCTCTCTCCTCTACTGGCCCAGCTGATGAAGAACCTTTGCTGATGTTCTTTCTTTCCCTGTTGCGACATCCATTATGTACATATGACCCTCGTCTTTGTCCTACTTTTGAAATATTTTATTTCATACCTAATCTTGTGCAAACATGATAAAACTATTCTTCTGTACATGGTTGAACTCTTATACACCTCGTTGCTGAAGATAAGTCAGGCTGACTTCCTGACAATGAAAACAAAATGGTGCAATATCAAAGTTTACAGGAAAAACTGTTGCATCACTTAACTTTCAAAGAAATGACTTCATTATTCAAAGAAATCCAACAAACGCGCAGCACAGATTAGGTAACATGGATGAGTTATTTATAGACAGGTGAACCCGTCTTTTCAGTAGACTTATTAGTTGTAATATAACTGGCTATTTCCTTCATGCAGACCTGGGCGTGTAAGTGTGATCATGACTCTACTGTACAGTAAAGTGGCACCTGCCAGGCAGGAGTGAGCCCCATACACAGTAGTGTTACTGTGTATCTGCCTCAGCTTGCCTTTTGGACCACAGCCCAGGTCAGATTCCTCTCCAGGGTTAGTCAGCTTCACTGGATTGAACTGAGCCAGTTGGCACTTTTACTCTTCATGTTAATATTCAGTGGTGACTGAAGGCATTAAACCTAAGAGGTCTGTTTCCATAAAATACAACACTTGAGGCTCCAACCTCAGTGCTGCATGTGGATAATTGTTTGTTATGCAGATTAAATCGGGAGAGATGTGGTTTGTAGGGAAATGATTTGAACTCACCCGTCAACCACCATCTTATGAACCGCCTTCCAGTTCTCACTGTCGCCCTCAGCCCCCATCTTTGGGTTGAGGCTCTGCAGAGAAACTCCAGCAACATTGACACCGCTCCACACAGGCACTATAAGAAACAGACATGTAATAGCCATAAGTTATCTCGCAAACAAATTATAAAGCATTCATACGATGCTTTATTAAGCTATTTAGCATCACCATCCAACAGGTAAAGTGGACGGCTGGGGGAAAGATTATTTTTAGTCAGAGCTGCGTACCACTGGAGTCTCCGTGCTCTCCGACGATCCAGCCGTGGCAGCTGGAAGGGTGGAGGTGGAGCTTCTCTCCCATGATGTGGCGGAAACGTGCAGAGTCCAGGTTGGTGCCAGAGCCGATGACGCGGTGACGTGGGAAGCCACTCAGCTTCCAGGCCACGTAGGTCAGGATGTCAACTGAAAGGTTACAGGATGAGGGGACAACTCTTAGAAACGATGATCTACAGGTGTTACTCCAGCAACGCTACTTCAAGCCACACCACACCTCCTCTCATCACATTTCCCTCCTCCTCCCCCGTCCGTCTCACCTGGGTTAGAAACCACCAGCAGGATGCAGTTGGGGCTGTACTTGACGATGTTTGGGATGATGAACTTGAAGATGTTGACGTTGCGCTGCACCAGGTTAAGACGGCTCTCGCCCTCCTGCTGGCGGGCACCAGCGGTCACCACCACCACTTTGGAATGGGCTGTCACACTGTAGTCTGACAAAAGCAGAAATGTTGGATTGAGATAAATAAAATAACAGTTTAAGTGACTAAAACCTAATTTCTTAACAGTCACAGGCTGTATTTAGTTTCGAGCGTTCTCACCTTTGTCGGCAACAATCTTGTGTGTCTTGAGGAAGAGGGATCCGTGCTGCAGATCCATGACCTCACCCTTCAGCTTGTCCTCCATCACATCAACCAGGGCCAGCTCATCACACAAGTCCTGATTATAAACATAAATACAATGAGGGGATGAAGCTGCAGCGAGGCTTACTCAAAGCGGCAGATCTCAGTAAACCTTGAAATGAAAAGGAGGAAAAACACCGTTCATCTCTGCCTGGTCTACTCAGCAGCACTGTTAGCTGTAAGAACCTGTGACCTGGTTTCTCTGGTTTAGCCTCTGTTGTTCCTCAGCTGGCTCTGATCCAGCTAACTTGTTGTGAAACGGGGCAGGACAATATGAGGGAAATGTGATATTTCCTGTCCAGTTTTGGATAACAAGGCCGCATGCAGGGTTTTTACACTGAAGTTGATTTCCCTCAGCACACACTCATCCATTGGAGACTAATTTGCAAATCTTTATAATATTAGAACTAGTGACGTTATGGATTTGCTTACTCATTCATGTACATGTAAAACTTTTAAAGGGGCACTGTGACGTTTTGGAAAAGAAATTCAAACTCAGACTTCAATGAGGTTGTAATCCAAAATATTTATCTTTTCCCTGATTGAATAAACAAACTGTTCTCAGAAGAAAACAAGGTCCCCACCACACTGTTTGAAGCTAGCAGGGTGGCAGGGTCCGCCACATATAAACAAAGTAAAACAGTATCAAAGTGTTGTCCTTTAAGGTCAGTTTGTTTATTCAGTCATGAAATAAAGAGAGTTTGTTTATTTGTTTGTTTAGCCATGAAAGAGTCAGTGAAGATCTTTCTCTTCCACCAAAACCACATAGTGCACCTTTAAGTTTTGTAAGTTTGGACTTATAAAGGTTAATATAAAGCCTCTGACACCCTCTCATGAGTACACTTTAGTTTCTTGTACTGTAGTAACTAGGGTCACTTCCTCTTTGCTCGTTTCAACACTTCTTCTTTATACACACACACACATCAGCAGGATTTATCGCTTCACTTCACTTCACATCTCCTCTTCCTCTTTCAGTCTCACCTTGAGCAGGACGCTGATGGCAGAGGCCATGCCCACCATGCCGACACCCACCACCGTCACCTTGTTCCTGCTGCCAACAGGCTCCTCCTTCATCACATGGGTGATCAGCTTCTCCTTGGTGGACATCTGTGCAAAGAAAAAAAAGTCATGTGAAGCGGGCGAGGGATAGACGACCACATGTGAGAGACATCGAGAGAGGAGAAAGTGGGGAAACGGGGAGGATGTGATGGGAAAGAGGTTTTTAGGAAAAAGTAAGTAGGCAGGGGTGGAAAGAGAGTCAGAGCAGTCCTGCATAATGTATGTGCCAGCTTGAATGGGTTACTGCCAACAGGTCCAGACAGGCGTACGTGACTTTGCGCTGAACCAACAATGACTGACTTAAACTTGGGTTTCCCTTTTCGTCTCATATACAGAACTGAAAGTGTGTCCTTCCCCTGACCTTGAAAACACGACCTCTAACAACCACAACTTCCATTTTTTGTATTCACTCTCTCATTATCATGTTACCGCCTTATATGGTTTAGCAATTCTCGATTTACAGCGCCACTCTGGGTCTCCATGGCAACCACTGCCTGGGGAGGTACTGCAGCCTGTCTCTGTGCAGAAAACACCATCTCCGGCTGACGTCACGCACACACACACTACTATTTATGTTTCCTGGTTGTGGCAGCCGTGGCCGAGCGCTCCGGCTTTACATCACCAGCATGACTCGGCTGATGTGCAGGCGAGCACGTAGCGGATCGCCCCACAGCGTTAATACACTGTAATACCCTTCCTTGAGAGGATATTTAAGACTCTCTCCGCAGTGAGTTTGCACACAATAGCAGTATATATAAGTGGGGCAGTCATACCTAATATCCCTTTATCCAATTATCTCTCACTCCGAGCCGAGGTGAGCTCAAAGCTTACATACCAGAGAGCTGACCCTGAACTGTGTGTGCTTTATAAGAGGACCCTTTGTTCACTAACAGTACAGGATTACTGTAGATCTTTGATTCTGGTCGGAGTTCCTTTCTTTACTGGAGAAAATATGCTGCACAAATCAGCTAAATTACTACTGAAGCATGTCCAACTGAGGATTACAAGAAGGATTATTAGTAGCTGAAAGAACTTAATGTGATGCAGTCAGAAGGAGCGAGGGAGATGGATGTTCTGAGTCGAGCTTTCCTGGGACTTAAAATAAGCAACTGTTGCACACTAATGCATGATCACACTTCCCAGCACATTATGACATTTACTGGATATGATCCCTGTGGGTTCAACGAGGCTTTGCAGAGCTCCTCTCTGATGGGGTTTCAGGTGCCACGGCTGAAGATCTAGTTTTTCAGGCGGCTGTGTGGAAACATTTTGAACTTATTTCAGGCGATGTGATCAGCCACAGGCTCAGCCTATCCAAACTTTCATTTGCTTTTTTGAAAATTGAGTTTCACCAGCAGGAAAAACTTGATTTGTTGTTTTCGCAGTGCACTCATAAGAGTGTAGCCAGGCTGTTCCTGCCAACAGGATGCAAGTGAAATATTCCTCCACACCAGTGCTATGCCAAGAATGGCATTAGTTTATTGAATCAGAACAAAGTTTTTTGGTGGCTCAATCTTTTGAGTGCCTGACACGCTCATAAAAGTGACATTTTACTGCTTTAGTTACTCCAGTGATGGCATATCTGCACCACTCTCATTAAGATCTGCCTCCCCACGGGTCAGCATTTGAATGCAGTCCATTTCCTGTGCCAAGTTCACTGTGGCCCAGTCTGCTCAGTGGCTCTTCACAGACAGCAGGGGGCATGCGTGACGGCTTGTGTAACACTGCGAAATATTACTCCAGTACATCCAACTGACGTAACAGAAGGCTATATGACCTTATCATATGGTGAAGTGTGGGATATGTGACAGCTTATTATATATCTTATTCGCGCGGGCTCTGTGGTGTAATTTGTATTAAGCATATGTGAATAATTTATAACATCATATTAAACACCCATTCAATCAACTGACACGAGTAGCGCACTCACAATCTCACTTCCTGTTGCTTCTGCTTCACACAAATTAAAAAAAACAAAAAAACAACACAAATGGACCACATGTAGAGTGGTAATCAGAAGATGAAGCTGCCTCAATCACATCCAATCAACAGTATCGACACTGAGCGGACACGCCCCTCTCTGCCTATCATCCCAGAAATGCGCATCAGGTTGGTGAAGTCTCTCCAAACTCTTTTACGCACAAACCTAAACGATGACTTCCGGGTACGTTTCGGAGCGCTACGCGCTAATGTGTTAGCCAGGATGCGGTGTGGTCTTACCTTTCAGGCTTCAGTTAGGATGTAGAAACAACGAGCTGGAATGTGTCTGCTCCTCCTCAGTGCAGCGTTTCCGCAGAAGTGGTGCCGCGGAGGGGGAGCGTCCCGGTATTTAAAGACTGCCCCCGCGCAGACGCTACGTGCTTCAGGGTAGTGACGCTGGGGTTTGGCTGCGCGTGTCTCCTGTCACGTCCCGGGCAGGATGCGGCAGTGGGAGAGTGTGTGTGAGCGGTGTGTGTCACTACCTCTTCTTAATAATAAGATGGAGGTCTAACAAGAAAAACGTGTAGTTTCGCTCCCATCCAACAATCATCATGTCATCGCAGCGCACGTGCCAGCGTTATTTTAAACAACACTAAGGGTTAACCACAACTTCATTGGCTGGACTGTGTGTGACGTAGCAAAGATGTAGTTCAAGGATGGTGGAGAAAATGAACAAGATGTTCCTATGAGGCTTTTCTACCATCAGTAATCACCATAATGGACCTGGATGTTTTATTTTATTCAGGCTTTGATTTAATTTAACAACACTTATGTATAATTCAGGATATTACACGGTATAGTAGTGTGATGAGTGTAATGATTATCCTAATGGGTATTTCCCGTGACTTATGTAACTTGAGTTCTGGGTTAAAATGTGTCTAATGTAAAAAAAAAAAAGATATTGAGTGTGATTTATCTCAGTGGAGCAGAAATATACAGGGTTTTATAACGCTCTTCAAAACATAAACACAGACAGACACATCCAACAATACAAATAATACACAGGGGCCACAGGAGAGAAAGATCTAACTTAGCAGATCCCTGTTTTATGAAATACATAGTGCATAATATACTCACATAGATTACACACTCACAGGAATATGTTGTGGGAGTTTAATATCAGGGTCTAAGGACAGAGGATGTCATCCACTGCCCAATGAGGCAGTGTAATTGTGAATCTGGGCTGTATAAATACAAATTTGACTTGGCTTGTAAACATTAACCATACACCCAATGTTTCAGCTTCAGGGAGTATATAATGTGAGGGAAGCATGAAGCACATGGCCACTCCAGAAGAGTAGGGGGTATTTGGGATGATAGCAGGGCTTGTTATGACGTCACTCTGCCAGAGCAACAGCATTTCACTGCCACCTCCTGTCTGCTTTAAGTCATTACAACATGCTTCCCTATTGCTTAACCCTTAATGTTGTAACGAGGCCTTTGTGTGACCTTCCTGAGGAATTTCCTTATTTATGACAGAGCGGACTCGACCGACAAAAGACACAGGAGTTGCGTATTAGTTGCAACATAGCGTTTCAATTTGTTTTATTGTTCTGGATTTGGTCGTCCCTGGGAACAAAAACTCATGCAGTCAGACTATCAGGTTCCAGATATGCTGAAGGCTACTTTTTGTTACGTGAAGTTATGTGAAAATGTTCCTGTTGGGTTATTGACCATGTGGAAAACAAAAAACTCTTCACAGATGGGACTCTTTGTGTTTGAGGAACATCAAGTACTGAATGTTAGTTTAGTTCATACATTGCTATAAAATGACAAGATAGCAACAAAGAAAGGACACAAAGTTAAAGCCAGTCCACAGTAGTTAAGTTTAATATTCATGATATTCTGAACTAGAGGTACCACATTAGGTTATATGCCTCCACTTTAAAGAAGGTAAAGCTCCTAAGAAGCTACAATATGGTGCAAAATTATATGAATTTGACCTACAAAATCTAATCAGTTCACCCTCGAGTCCAGGTGTAGGTTAATTTGACAGAAATCCCTCAGTGCATTGTTGAAATATTGTCCTCGCTTTGAGCTTGACCTTCGACCTCTGAGTCGAAGTTGACATTTGTGCCAAATTTAAAGGAGCTCCCTCAAGATGCTCCTGAGATACTGCCTTCACAATACACAACGTCACAGGGACCTTGACCTTTGACCTTCAAAATTTAATCAGTTCACCCAAGAGTCCAAGTGGACCTATGTTCCAAATTTGAGAAACTCCCTTCAGGCATACTTGAGCTTTTGCGTTTATGAATCATGAGGTGGCAGTGACCTTGGACCACCAAAATCTCATCTTTGTGCAAAGTTTGAAGAAAATTCCTCAAAGTGTTCTTGAGATATTGAATGGCCTGGACCTACGGACCTACGGACCTACGGACGGACAGCCGGAGGACAGGATGCCTCCGGCCCTGGCTATCGCCGGCTGAGGCATAAAGATAAACTCCTACCAGAAGCCATTTTGGCGACAGGTGGTTAGTGTGAAATCACATTACATTCCAGTCTGCTGTAATAATCAAAATCAAACGTGAAACACTGGCTTTGTGTTTACTCCTGATGCTTTTGATTGTTGAATTGTTTGAGAGGGAAATTCAAGCAGATTAGCACTTTCATCATGCAAATAGATGCACACAGTCAAAAGGGAACCAGCCCTCGCCTTCAGATGTGGCTCTGAAACAGGCACAAAATAATTTATTTTGCACTTAATTGAAAACAAGTCACAACAGATAACTCCCACTTACATTCCTGTCCCGTCTTCTGTTTTGAAATATTTTTAAACAGGTGTTACTATTATAAATAACAACATTTTATCTCATTGTTTTGTTCTCACACGCCAGATTGCAGCTATGGAACAACATCACTTGTGTTTTCCTGTTTTAAGCTCAAGGACACTTCGGCTTTAGGACACAAGGTTTTAGTGACGTGGATGTTTATACCCAGGTCTTCTAGATTATGTATATTATTCCCATACATAAAACACCCGCCTGTGCTATTATTAATCATCAGTGTGCCAATCCATTCAATGATAGGACTATGTTTCCTAAGCTAACGCTCGTCATTCACCGCTCGTTGTTCTCTGCCTGCTCGTCTGATGTACAAAAATAGCAAAGACGTCTGCAATCATGATGTTATTAGCTACGAGCCCTCAGGCGTCCATCTCTGTTTTATTATGATGTGATCATTTCACATCCTGTGATGTTGTCTCCTTTCACACAACCTCTGAAGTGTTTTAGCCACGTTAAGCAAATCTAATATCGTCCGTCTGATGAGCTGTTAGGTGAGGTTGCCTGTCAGGGTGGGTTTGTATCAGAGCATGGCCAGGTTTAGTGCTGGTGGCCTGAACTGCCTCCTATTGGAGCATTATACTGATAATCTTTGATCTAACAAAGAAATAAACACAAAACTGACAGAAAAATAAGGTAAAATACAGTAAAGACTTAATGTAAATGACCTGATGATGAAGTCTTTATGATACAGATGGATCGACTAAGATTATAATGAACTGGTTTTACAGTGCTGAGCCTTTGTGAGGCAGCTCAGGCAGTCAGCTAGAGTCCATTACTGCTCTCACACACACCTCACTCACTCACTCACAGTATCAGTGTACCTGCGGCAGGTAGTGTGCTAAAGGGATCAGCACACCAACAACTCTTTTTCTCTTTCACACCTGCTCCGGCACCGTCACCTGAAAGCAATGCTGTAAACTGCTGCGCTGACACTTGCTGCTGCTGCCTAATCCCCGCTGTGCTGAGTTTGATGTATCCTGAAGGAGTGACAAGCACAGAGCCAAAGATGCCAAATATTAACTCCAGTCTGTGCAGCTGTGGGTTTTTGGCAAAATGGAATCGAAACAAGGTTACTGTAGAAGACTTCAGACTAAATATAAGCCCAAAATTTAATTTCAAATGCCATTTTATAGGTTGATTTAACTTCACCAAATCAACTACACACAACTAACCTTTAAACAAATTAACAAGGTGTAAAAGTGAACAAAACGTAGGACTAATAGTTATATTTACTTCCCACAAACACCACTGCTGATGAAAGTCTATGTTCACAGACAAGGAAGTCTTTTGTTGAAATCTTTATTCAAGTTATTTTTAGTCACATTTGCTGACTTTCTTCCTCACTCGTGACTCTCTCTCCCTGAAGCCACAGGCACCCAAAGGAAATCCACTACTACCTAAAATGATGGATTTCCCTGGGTACACAACAACACAAAATATACAACAAAGGTTTAGACATTTTTAATGCAGAAGTGTCACACATTACATCTTTTGTATCCTCCATTCTTCTTCTTCTTCTTCTGTGTTGCTCTCTTCTTTATAGTTTTTCTTAAATACTCACCAGCTCCAGTCACTTCATGCATCTCACCAGCAGTGGGCGCTATCATAAAGGCAGCTGAACAACCTGAAATCCTTGATAACATTACCACATGGTTTGAATTCTAATTATTTTACTTGAGCTCTAGTTTCTACTTCGATTACATGAAGCGTTACCTGATAGTGAAGGTGATCAGCCTGCTGTAGAGTGATGTCTCACCCCACGCCACATACGTACATTCAGCTAAACCCAGCATGACTCAAAAAAAGTTAGTAATTCATGATTATATGATCAATTTAAATGGAAGTCATAGAATATTTATCATGTTTTAAACTTTAATGTCTGCAGTATATATATATATATATATATACACAAGTAAGAATCAGGCCTTCACCTCCTGACCCCCGGTCCACAGCGGTAGTTGTTGGCTATCCCAGGAGTCCTCCAGGTTTTCTGAGTGAATCAGAGTTGAAGAAAATCGACTTACTTTTAAGTTTTACTGAGAAATCTATCCTTTATGTTTGTACTGAATCAAAGGCAGCAGAATTATCCACTCAGATCCCCAGGCCACTCGTCCTTAAATGGCAGTCCCAGCTCTCCGGTTTGAACAACATCTATCACACGGGCCCTGACTTGAAAAATAATGAAGACTTCCCTAAAATGTGTTTAGGTGCTGCAGTGTGTATGTGTGTGTGTGTGTGACTGTGGCAGTGTAAAGCGCTGCTGGAGACCGATGAAGTTTCATTAGATGTGTGTGAAATCATACTTCATCTCCTGTTGTTTAATGTCCTCAGTTTGCCTGCGGCGATGCGCTCCAAACTTTTTCCGAAAAACTTCTTCTCGTCCTTCCCGCTGAAACAATCGCCTTTGTCTCCATCCTCCAGCACCTCTTTCAACGGTCTCTGGAGCGTGTTCCAATTCAATCACCGCTTCGCCCCCCCCAGTGGAATAAAGAAACCACTAGTTTGTCACGTTAGCTGGCCCTCTCACGCCACAGGGTCAGTTGCCAACACGCTGTTATTGCACAGGGCATTGGGACCGAGGTGTGTCTGCCGTGGGTGATATCCCACCTGTCTCAGCCTGCCGCGTAATAGAGAGAAATCTAATCACCTCCCCACAGCCTCCTCCTCCTCAAGCCTCTGTTTAGAAATAGAACTGAGGCTGAGGAACAAGGCCACATCAATCATAAAAAGGATTCTCCGGGGAGCGAGATCACTCTCACAACTCTGTCAGAACAACATCCAGCCCACTGATGTTACCTTACCTTACCTCGAATGGACACATCCTGAGCCACGGACGCGTTAAACCCACAGCCCTGTCGGGTTTCTGCTTTCTTCCCCCCTTGCTAATATGTCCTTCTCTGTCTTTCAACATGAATCAAACGCTCTTATACTTCTTTCCCTTTCATCCCACAGTCACTTCTCACCTTCCTTTCCTTCATATCCCCCCCCCCCTCCTCCTTCCCTTTTTCCTGGCTTCCAGTTTCGCTCCATGCACACCTTCTGTCTACGATTGATAACATCCCTGATGGAGCTCCTTTATTAGCCACCCACGGGCAGATTAACCAGAGCAATAATACACCAATCAACAGCAATTATGCACTGATAAGCCCAGGGAGAGCTCTGCTGGGTGCGGGGAAGGATGTAGCAGTTGTAGAGTGATTGGGAGTGTTTTAGTACAGAATTAAAGGTCGTGTGTCTGCGCATACATTTACGCGTGTTATACAAGTATATTTAATTGAGTGTACTTTGTTTTGTGCCTGCAGTCCTAATCCCATCATAGGGCATATTATTATAATCAGATGTGAAATCAGTCCTAGTCCCCAGGTTCTTATCAGGTGCTAATTGAAGCCATGATCAGGCAGGCTGGGTTCTCATCTGCGTAGTCTCAAAGTTATGATTTAAAGTGTGAGCATGAGTGCAGCAAAACCTGCTGGATAAATGGAGGTTTTGATCCAATATGCTGTGTCATTACTCTCCGAGTGTACCAGTATGGTTGAAGACACCCCTTCTCCCTTCATTACAGCATATTAAAGCACTTAACAATGTTGGCTCTCGTTAGTTTTTTGGACTTTGCTGCCTAAACTGCAGCCTGGCATTGTTATAGAGCAGCTAAATGATGATGAAAACGAGTGGAAGGGTAGATATGAGTTTCCCGCCTGCAGGCATCCACACACCAGCCAAGTCTGATTTCAAGAACAGCTGTGTGGATTTAACCTCCCCCCCCTCCCCCTTCGTTTTTTGCACACAAACACGCATTCACACGCATGCAAGCACAGGCAAGTACACATGCGCGCAGGCATGTGCACGCGCGTACAGGCTTGCACGGACATAGAAACACACAAGCAGGGGCTACTCTTTAATGGTATACCAAAGACCCTGGAAGCTGTTTACTGCTGTGCAGCTGGGAAGCCCACCAATCTTTCGATTCCAGATTTGCTTTATACCAGAGGACCTGCCAAACTGTGCATCAGATTAGTCCCCCCCCAACCGGCTTCAGAAACAATGATCCAACTGTCGTATCAAAGTGGACCTCTAATTATACTCTGCTTATTTCATGTTGGCGTGAGAACAGCGCGGCAGAGCTCGATTAATTCTTGCAATTTCAGTGTCAAAAGGCACACGGTGTAATTCTGGAAATTGGCACCGAGAAACTCCCAGACGCTGTCAGATCTTCCTTTTTTTTTTTTTTGCCCGAGTGTCATTGAACATGTATGTCTCCTCTCCGGCAACCTTGAGGCGACTCAGCCCGTGACCTCCAAAAAGTTAAATCCTGGAGCAGAAACTGAAGCAGACATTTACCATTTCTTCGAGCATGAAATTAAATACATTTCCTTTGGCTGTCCCAGCTCTAATTATTTCAGGAGGATTTATGACAGTGCCCCTGTTGTTTGTTTAAGGACGGTGTATACACTGTGTTGTACACTGCGGCAGGTAGCCTCACATTCTTTTGCATGTCGCCGGGGAGGCTTCTGTCTCCCAGTCCAGTGACCTTAACACCTGTGATTGATATGGGAGGGGGGGGGATGTGGCTGTGCAGGCATGCTCTACCCGCAGTGTGTGTGCGTGTGTGTGTTTGCGTGCATGAAGGGGTAAGGTTAATTGAAGTTGTTAGAGTGAAAATGATTCCCTCGGGGGGGGGGACATAGCAGGTGGAGGCGGGAGGTGGGTGGGATCAGCAGTGGGTGACGGAGAGAGCGAGGGATGAGATGCTGAGGTAAAGGCGAGGGGAATGGGTGGGGGTCAAAGGGATTGCTCCTCGGCCCCCGGTGCTCAGAGGCAGTGATACATGAGGACGGAGAGATGAAATGATTCATCTAAAGGTCAGGTGTGTCCGTCCTTCCCTCGCTCCCGACCCCTCACCCATCTCTGATCTGGTCTGCCTCTGCTTGTTGTTTCCTTCAGCTAAATGCTCTCAAATGAACCATTTTTTTCACAGCACGTCCTCCTAATTCACACAATAACCTCTACTAAACCGATCCGCGTTGCCACTCCCTGTCTCGTGCATCCGTCTCTGTCTCCTCCTGTCTGTCTGTCCCGTCCCCTCCTGTGGCCTTTCCCCTCTCCTCCCATACTAGCCTTCATTTCACAGATGACAGGTTGGCTGACTGTAATCCAACAGATGCTGGGGCGGGGAGGCCTGACCAACTGTTTTAACTCCAATCAGCTTTTATTGCTCTCCGGAGGAACCCCACACAACCCCCTGCCAGCCTGACATTTCAGAGAGCAGGGGGAGAAAATAGCACATGTGTATATGTATCTGTGTGCACACGTGTGGCTATGTGTGTGTGCTGATTATGGCAGGGGGCTGATGGGGAAAAAAAGGGTGACAGTCATTACCCCCTGTGCCTGGTGTGGGGCCAAACCGCTGGCTTCAATCAACTCAGACGCATGTGTTTGTGCAAGTGTGCGTGTGTGTGTGTGACAGAGCGAGAGTCCGGCGTCAGCGGGGATGGAGATGTCGCTGGTAATGCATCTGCCACCGTCGCTCGTCCCCGACAGCCTCAGCCACCCCTGCATCGCCCACGTCTGTCGCCTCCTTCCAATTCTCCATCCATCTCTCTCCGTGCTCGCCCCACCACCTCCATCCTCCACCCTCAGCCTGCCTCCATCCCTCCCCACGGAGACAAAGACAAAAAGCCTCTGCAAGTTCCTACAGCATGACTTTGAAGCTGTGGTTCAAACGAGACGATGCTGCATTGCTGTTTGCAGTTTTCAATTTGAACTGCTCGATAAATGCCGCCGTACAAACGGTTATTATCGAGAGTGGAGCTTGTTTACCACGTCACCTGAAGGAGCAGCAACATTGCTTTTGTCAGGTGCTCGAGGACCTTTCAAAGAGAGAGTAGTCTGATTTCCATGCAAAGGCAATTTTATGCTATCATCGTGCTACTCCTGTGACAACTACTATACAGTTACTCTAACTGATGCCAAGCGAAGTCATTTAGTTTAGATTTGTACCTTCTCCTAATTTAAGCTGCTCCTTTGTGGACTCTAAATGGGATACCTCACATGTTGTGAAGACATAAATACAGCAAAGGTTTCTACTATATTCTCTGGCACACAAAGGTGTTTAAATGATGCTCTGCTCTCTGACTGTCAGGGCGTCTACAAATCCTCATTTTGTTCCGTTCGCCAGCACAATAGCAGACATCCAGAAGCCATCAGTCATTTGATAAAAGGGTACCTCTGTTTATCTGATGATTAATGGCGTTTTAGTGCTCTCTGTAGAGCTGCGGGCCGCTTGAACTCTGCAGCCTGACCTGCGGGCTATTAAAGCCAGTGAAGATAGAACATAGATACAACTGTGGGTGAGGCGAGGCGGGGTACGGGAGGGCATGTAAATCTTCTCTCCTCCCATCACTTTTACTGCTGCTGCAACAGAAAGGTGATGAGACCTTGGCCAACCCAATCGCCAGGATAACTGTTAGCTAAGTACCTTACAGATAAGTTAAAACTGAACGTTTACGTTGAATTTTATCAGGTTTATCTTGACCAAGGACCAACTACAACCTTATGACTGCCATTTTTAACAACCAGAGCTAGTGTAGCATGTAGTTCGACTTATCCACAGATGAATAAAGAAAAGATTTTCACTATGGATTAATAGATAGCTAGCTAAAGGCTATGGCTTACAAAGGTGAATATTATAAGCTTACATTCAGTGTTCAAAAGAATCAAAATGTGGTAATTGACTTTCTTCTTGAGCATAATTGGCATCAATAGCAATCACATTGAGTGGCACAAATGTGTTGGACCGGTTTGGATGCCAATGTAGGGATGCAAAGCCATAGTTGTAGCACTTGGTGGGAAGGCGTTATCTCAAGACAGCAAAAGAACCGGTCCAGGACACTGCGAGAAACACCCAGCCGGTCCTTCAGTGTCAGGATGCTGTGATCAGCGGTATCAATAGCTGCACTAAGATCCAGCAGCACTAAGACAGTGCATTCACCCACATCAGAGGACATCATTATGTCATTGGTTGCTCTGATGAGAGCTGTTTCCAGGCGGTATACACTGGTTGTGGCTCAGGAGGTAGAGGAGGGTCGTCCACTAATGGGAAGGTTGGCGGCTCGATCCCCAGATCCCCCGGCTGCATGTCGAAGTGTCCTTGGGCAAGATACTGAGCAGCCCTGGGCAGCATTGGAGGCTCTCATAATCAGCCTTCATCTCCTCTCTCCCCTTAGAAAGTATCTCGCCTTTATGATCCTTTCAGCAACTACAAGACAGGTTTAATGTCCCAGAGGAACATTACCTTGGATATCTGCAAATGAGGCCTTTCATGTTGTCTGACGTAACTCCTCCGCCACCCACGTTAAAGTGATGCGAAGAGATCCATTTCTGAGTTCACATCTTATGCTGACTTCTATACGCTGCTCTGTTTCTTTAGTTTGTAACTGCCAAGTAAATGGGACAGAGATTTGTGGAGTTAATACAAGGAAGATAATAAAAAAGTTAGCATTCTGGCTTGAGGAGTGCAGAAAAAGAAATATCTGGCTTCATGCACTACGATGTGCACGATACATGATGTGCCACATGTTTTTCTTTCCATTAGATCATGTAGCTGGCAGCAGGCATAGGGAGGTTCGAAAAGCTAAAGTGAATGACATTGCCAGAAGCAGATTTTGAATTGGGTAGAGAGGAAAGCTTGCTTTAGTGTGTGTGTGTGTGTGTGTGTGAGTCATTTTCAAGGGTACAACAGGGAAAGGTCACATATTACCAGCCACACATACAACTGCTGTTAATAGCGGCTAAAAGGGTATCGACAAATAGTCAGTGCTTTTTAAAAATGGCTGTTTTCGTTTGTCAGGTCAGGAATCAACAAATACATGCAACTGACCATATTCACATGGCGGCCATTTTTCTCTGACATCACGCTGAGGGTGGAAAGCTCAGTTGTGGCACTGCTGTGTTACAGGTTACAGATACTATGAACGTAGTTATCATGTCACTGTCACAAAGTCAATGGACTGAAAATCTGGAGGGCCACCGAGCTGTGTTTCAAGGTAAAACAACATATTTGGCGACCCATTAGCTTCTCTAAGACAACAGCTAACGTTAGCAATCAACCAATTCCTAGCTAACATCACCATTCGATAGTATACGAAGAAAATATGAAGAAAAACGTGTAAATATATTCTGAAATATCAACGCACATCTTGGATACCTTCATCACTGCATGCCAAACAGTAGCTCGGAAGTGGTTGAATGCTAATGTTAGCGAATGGGTTATCAGATATGTCATTCCAGATTTTCACTATCCATCATCTTTTCATTTGCTAAACAATTTGGAAGCAACAGCATGACATCATCCCAAAATTCGGGCTTCCCACCCTGAGTGTGATGTCAGAGGAAAATGGCCGCCGTGTGAATAAGGTCCACAGGGTGTAAAGGAGGAGTGGTGGAGAGTCAGTTTGGGGATTCACAGGGATTAAATGGGAACGTGTGAGGAAATAAATACCTTTTAGGTAAACGGAGAAGTAAATGAATGTTGCCTGCAGTTTAAATGGGGACAGTAACAACTTCAACTGCATCTCTGGTGTGAAATACAAGTTACAAATGCACATCAAAGGATGCTGCTGATATATTCTAATGAATCCTGGAGCGATCACAGCAAAGCATGAAGGGTATTCTCATTCTCCATACGTGTCTAAACTCAAACCGGTAATGAGCCAGAGAGACAACAGGGATTGTGCGTGCTGAATGAGTGATCAGTGAATTTATTAAAACTAAATGTAGTTGTTTTAGTCCCTTCACCCCACGCTGCCATTAAATGTCCCTGTGATTAGTGAGGCGCACGCAGCCAAACCTAATTATCCAACGCCGCAGCCAAACCCTCGACATGATTACTAACAGTTTGCATCTTATACTGCAATTATGTTCTTTGCAATGCCAAAAAGCTATGATTAAAGAGGAAACGCTCGCTTTGTGTGTGCGTCTGTTCAGGTATCTACTGTACATGCATGCAAAGGTGGATACCAACTAACAGCTGCTTTTGATGGATTCCTTAAAAGCTAACTACTTTAATCACAGCTCTCCACCTCCTTAAAATGATTTTTTTTAAGGCTCGTTGAAGTGGATCTTCGCTGTGCGGTGCTGGGCGTCCAGTTCTCTGTGTTGGGACTCACAATAGGACAAGACAATACAACACACTTGTATCCAAGAGCACATTTTGCTGTTGAGAGAGCTGCAGCACCACAGAGACGAAGCAGAAGTAAACTGGGTCAGATGACTGTGGTTGTGATTCCATGATGTCAGCGAGGAGAGGTGAGATGAGCGAGACAGTGTGCGATGTGAGAAATTTCCAAGACAGAGTTGCTGTGCTGGGATCTTGGATGGGAGGTGTGTATCGTTATAATTGCGGGGGAACAGTCAGTGTTTCCGTACCATGTGATTAAAGCATTATGGATCGCCCCTGTAGTTGAGGTTTTGGGAGAGGGGAAGGGGTAAAAGTGAGGGGAAAAAACATGGGGAGATAGGGGATGGGGTGGAAGAAGTGCACTCGTGTAACCAGCAGGGGGCAGTGGAGCTGCAGCTGTGTCCCTATGTGTGTGTGTGTGTGTGTGTGTGTGTGTGTGTGTGAGTGTGTGAGTGGGAGAGGCTTATTCATGTTAGTGTACAGCCAGCACACTGTAGTGACATTTGAAACAAACACCAGCCGACCACTGATTGATCACAGTGCATGAACATGCTTCGTGGTGGAACGTATTGTATGTGTGAGTGTGTGTGCACGTGTGTGTGTGTGTGTCAGCCCACTCATTAGCATACAGAAGTGGCCAGGGCTCAAGTGTCCCACACTTCAAAGTCCTCGTGCAGACACGGAGACGTGCACAAGTGTCCTCCATCGTCTCGGTTATTATGAGATTGTATCTTTCTGCTCATGTGACTTGAAGACACATTCCTGCTCTGCACATGGAACCTTAAAGACACGTCATTGTTGAGTCTACATCGGTTTGGTTACCCTCTTCTCTTCACGATGCACCTTGCACTACATTTAGACAAAACATGCATTCACTCACACTTACATATGCACACAAACCTGCATGTGAAGGATGGAAACGAGAGCCTCGCTGACAAAGATCTATGCGGGACTATAGAAAGAGTAACCTGTCCTATTGTTTCCTCTTGGGTGTGCCCTTCTTGACCTCTCCCACTCCTTTGTGTCTGCAGAGGGAGGGTAGCTATCTGTATCATGAGCAACAGCATCACCTGAGCAAACTCTGAACCGAGTCTTTCACTTTCTCTCCTCTGCGGTCACTTTCCCTCTCTCATAGTGTTACGCCTCGTTCCTTTCATTACTCTGTGTTGCTCTCAAAAAGCCAACACGTACTTGTATATTTGTCCGCTCATCCCCGAAATCGACCTTCGTTGCCCTTTCATTCATCTCTCCCCTCTCCAGCTTTCTAAATGTTTGCAGATGAACACTAATAGTCTCCTCTGTATGCGGATGACACGTTAATTAATCAAGCACGCCACGCCGGCCAATCCGGTAACGGCCAACAGCTTCCAGCGCGCAGCTAGCTGGCAGTAAACAGTTTGTACAACCCTGAAGGGCTGTGAGTTCACATGTACTGTATGTGTTTGTGTGTGAAGCGGTCGTTCCTGGGCGGAAGCAGTGTAATACAACCATTTTGTGAATTTGTGTGTGTGTGCGCGCTTGCACATTTAGTGTACTGTAATGTGTTTACAGCCCCCCGTTGAATTGGTCAAATTCTGCTACGAAGCATTTCATTATATGCTAGTATGGAGGAGCTATTATGCAGTCTGGGCTCCCGCTCACGTCCGGAGGTTATTGGACTCTTGCCACACATCAAATATGTTCCACTTTTCGGTGAGCCTCTCCCCCCTCTTCCTCTCTCCTCACTGGCACACCTCATCTTCCAGCACCATCTCTCTGTAGCAAACAGATTTTTGTACAGAATATGTATGATACTTGATAGTAATTTCTATCAAAGCGGTCTTGCACTGTAAATGATATTGCATGATCCATGCCTTTCATTACAACATTGTTGAGTCTGATCAGTTGTTTGGGGAAGGGGGCTATTAGTATGCACATCCTGTGGTGCATTGGAGCCTGCAGCAGTTGCAGGCGATTGCGATTCGGCCGATGGTAAATTCATGTTATCTATCAGGACTCTTTGATAATTTTTTGCCTTGGCGAATATTCCCCAAACATCCAGAAGACAAGGAGCTGTTTTGAATTCTGTTTATCCTGTTGATTGAATTTTTGCAGCGTGGTGGCTCTGCGGGTTAACACGTGTAAATATGCACATAAACACGGGCTGGCGAGCGCACACGACACACAAGCTCAAACACAAACTAAGAAGACTTCTCATTAATTGCTTTGCAGGGAAGAGGGAGAGAGGGATGTAGGCTGGGAAGGAGCGGAGGAAGAAGGATTGATGGGAAGCAGGGAGGTACAGGCAAGGTGATTAAAAACTCAAGCTACAGATGTTTCTGGAACACTTCAAAGTGGTGCGCCTGCCAGTGCCAGCGCTGGGCATGATGCATTATTGAGATGGTGCCCACCTGGCACCTGGCGCTGACATCACATGCCCGGTCCACCTGGCACAGCGCGGTCACGTGGGTGACACTCTGGGTCACACCCCCCCCCCACACACACACACGAACCCGGCTCCCTGCGTGATGAAGGGCATCAGGGGGAAACAGCACACATGCTCAACACAGACCTCAAAGGCACCAAACTGGGGCATGTGTAGTTTGGAAACTTGGCTTCATGAATGAGAAGTGAGGAGGCAGGAAAAACGCTGCACTGCACTCCCTCTCCTGCTCCGCTTGTATATCGAGTCAGACGTTTCTAGATGTAAATATACTTCTCTCGGACTAACAGAATCTATACCTTAAATTGAATTTTATTTCCTCCCTGGGCTTAAAGCTGGCCGTTTAAATTTACAATGCAGCCCGGTTGTGTAATGTTTAAGCAATATTGTGTTTTGTCTTGAGTGCAGAAGGGAAGACGGATGGAAATTAGATAATGCACTACAGCAACATCATTTCCTATCCAATAAATCACTGAAATGCAATGACGATAATTCAGTAGAGTCTCCATATGAGGAATATTAAGCCTGGAAATCTTCGACTTTCAATTAGCCTACACTGTAGTGTTGATGTAACTCTTTCTGCTTAATATTTCAGCAGCCCCCTCGCCCGTGTGTCCTGCTCAAGAATATTTAGAGGTGACACTGTGTGTTTGTGTGTGTGTGTGTGTGTGTGTGCATGAATATCTGTGTGTGCTCCTCCTGCATGTGTCCCCTGACACCTGTACTCTCTCAGGGTGTGAGGGAACAGACAGAGGCCAGAGCCACAGTCACAGGTCTCAGACCAGTGGGGTGTGAAATGAATCAAAGGGGCCAGCACACTCTCCCCCTGCTGTACACACACACACACACACATACAGACACACACACACACAAGAAAGAAGAGCACACAGAAAAAGAAAGACGAGGGGACAGAGATGAGAAACTCTCCTACGCTGTCGTACAATTCAGTGCTGCAATAATAAAAAGCACACCAGAAAAATACAGTGTAGATATTTAATGTGTTACAGCCTCTGGTGAGAGATTGTGTTTGGAGTAATGGTGGTTTAGCATCAACTCCCCAAAGCCTGATAAGCAACTGGACCGGACTTATGTAATTTAATTAATTTAACATTTGCACCTCTACAGTGTAGAGACCTCATGCCAAAACCTAACTTTATGGGCTTCATTATTTTATTTCGTAATGCAATACATAATACATGATGTGTATTCACACATAAAGTTTAAATGGCCAAAAGGAAAGGAAAGGAAAGGAAAGGAAAGGAGAGCTGGTTGCACTGGACTTCATGGGATTTGAATGTGACAGGCTACATAAACAAATATTCGCTCTGGGTTCATTTCGCCAACATGGGAAATTTGACTTGTAGCAAAACCAGACACATCGAAACAGACTCATCCATGAGTGAAACAGGATTAAAGAAAGGAAAGATAAGAAAGAAACAGCAGCAAAAAGAAGAAATCAAAAATGTGTTGTTACTTCTCACAGTGTTTGACCTCCGCTGTGCAGAATGAAGCCTGTGCGAGTTAAGTCGGCTGTTTTCACAAAGAGGGAACGTTTTAATCTGAGTTTAAAACGTGAATGTCTGCAGTGATTTTGTGACGAGTAGTTCGGGAGCCAATCGTGGTCCAAAAATGCAAAGTTGGAGGCATCTTGCGTCCACCAGTTAGACAAATTAGAAAAATGACAAATTCACAGATGCTGGATTTTATGATGAGGGAGAAGGAGTAGATGCATTTTTAAGGATCTTAGACAAAGTTATTGAAGTTAAAAACACACGAGCCACAGTTCAGTTACACATATTTCAATGGGGGATATCTCTTAAAAACTTTGAGGCTTCAACTTTTTAAAACGGCTGTAAGGAATTACATTTTAGTTAATATTAGATGAAAAGATATGTGTATGAAATAAAAAAGATATTCATATTTCAGTTTATTTATTTCAGGATTTATTCCATATGTATTTATTTAATTTGACTAAAATTGCATTTCATAATATTGAATTTTAAAATAATTTGCATTTTCAAAAAGGTCTTAATTGTTTTATGTTTGTTTGTTTGTTTGTTTTCCTGGTCGATCCAATCATGAAATAAATACTCCAGCATATGTCATGTTTACACTAACATGACTTTATGTGCACAACTTTTTTCTGGAAAAAAAAAAAACCCCAAAGATGCTCCAGCAACAAGAAAACGGGGCGGGATCATCGAGGGGCAATCCGGCTCTCTGATTGGCCGCGCCCGCCTGTCAATCATCCTCTGACGGCTCCGCAGCACCTCCCACAGACGCACAGCGGCAGCGCAGCGCCTCCGCCGACAATGATATTCAAGGCACTTGCGGCTCGTCTGCAGCGATAGGAGAGAAAAAGAGGAGAGAAAGAGAGAAACCTCACCTCCTCAAACAGCGAGTGAGGTAGGGAACCAGAGAGAGAGAGAGAGACCGGAGAGAGGACGAAGAAGAAGAAGAAGAAGAAGAAGAAGAAGAAGAAGAGGCTGTGGAGTAACAGAAGAAGACAGCAGCGGCGGCTTGGACCTCCAGCAGAGGAGTGTTTAATTATCTGCGCTTTTATTGTAAAGTGTCTTAATTTCCACACAGATTCGTCATGTCATCGTCCGGTAAAGACAACAGCGGTGCCCAACATGCCAATTACGTGGGACCTTACCGCTTGGAGAAGACGCTCGGGAAAGGACAGACAGGTTAGTTGGGACAGCTTTTGCTTCGCTGCGTCCCCCCCCCCCCCCACCTTTTTTTAATTGCACTATTTATTTTCCGGGGGTGCGCTCCGCAGAGCGAGTTGGGATCCGGCCGGGGTTTTGTGTGCAGGTGATACATAACTAACCCGCTGTAGTTGCAAACACCTGCCAAAGCCGTGTGGGCAATTTTTTTGGAGGGCTTGTTATTTTAACCGAGCTGACATGATCGCTGTTCGCACAGTGTGGGGACGAGGAGGAGGTGGAGGAGGAGGAGGTGGTGGTGGTGGAGGGATTTAGGTGATGGTGCTTTACATTGGGTTTGCGCTGCTTGTGCGTTGGCGTTGGACTGGGTGTGTGTGGAGAGAGAGAGAGAGGGAGAGGGAGAGAGAGAGAGAGCAGCGTGGAAAAAGCGTCCAACGCCAAAGACGGTGACAGTGAGGATGAGCTGTGAAAATGAACTTTTGTGTGTCCTGGCTGGCCTGTTTGTGTGTGTTGTGTCCTGTGATTGGAGCGCAGCGCCGTTAATCCCGATTTGCCTGATACATTGATCTATTCTTAGTCCGCAGGCAGGCGAAGGCAAAGGCAAGGCAGGCTGGAGAGGGAGGCGTTCACTCCTATAGGCTCCGACTGCAATACGTGGGTTTTCCTCCCGATGTGGAGTAGAGAGAGAGAGAGAGAGAGAGGGGTCCCACCTTGACAGATCACATCCATGAGCCACACTGTGCTTATATTCATACACTCCGAGGTGGAGGAGGGAGGGGAGGGTGGGGGATGTATCTGGGCTTCCTGAATAATGAGCACATGCTTCATCTCAGCACAGACAGCAGTGACACTGCAGTTTGTTAAAGTTGCATGCACATGTACAATTAGTGGTCATCCTTCTCTCATGTGTCATGCCGTGTTGGGTGATGCCTGCACCGTTGAGCCCTGTTGACTGTGCAGCAGCAGCAGCAGCAGCAGCAGGATCCACGGCGGTGGTCAACCACATGCAGCCGGTGGAGCCATGTGAAAGGAGAGGCAGGCAGGCAGGCAGGCACAGCCCAGTGTAGGCAGAGATGGCAGGAGTGATGCAGCATGCACTGGAGGCTCACCACCCTTTAAAGAGAGGGAGTCAAAGACTTTTCCCCTCCTCGCCTCTCGTCTCCGCTGAGAGATTTTCCTCCCATCTGTTGTCTAAAACGGCTACAATAGGCGTTACTTCCCCAGCCCCGGTCCAGCTGGTCATGCTGAGCAGCCGTGTGTGTGTGTAAATGTTTGTGAGTTCCTCTCAGACAGTATGCTTTCCTCGAAATATTCTCCTGCTCACTCACCTGGCGAGTCCCCCGTCGCTCATTGATGTGGAGTTTGTCTCCTTGCCCTCCCGTGGTGTCAGGTGCATGTGAGCCCTCGCACACTGATGGCCCTCCTCAGATTTTTAAGTCAGTCCACAAGACGTGAGATCTGCAGCGTGATGACTGTAGTGTGATCTACCAGTGGGGAATGAATGTTTTCCGGTGATGCTCCAGTTGGTACTTTGATAAAGGATTAATAACAAACGCACCTTGGCTGGTCTCCCTTTTCCTCTGCTGCTCATGTTTAATCGCTTGTGTTTACAGGAGGATCTCTCACTCACAGCCAGGCTGAATGTTAGATCGCTCTCAGGAGTGTCTAATGGCTGTTTACGGTGGTGTAGAGCTGGCTCTGTTGGTCTATGTTTAATGATACGGTGTCTCTGAGATCACCCAGGGCTCGGGGTTGTATTTACGTGAGTCTCGAGCCAGATTTGGATGCATTTTTTCTCGCTGGCCTCGGATGTCGGACCCATGGAGGCGCAGTCAGCTACGGCCCAGCGTGGATCATGTCTTGTGTCGAGCGACTTGGCCGTCGCATGACTTTTTAATTTGGAGAATTTCAATGATTTTTTTCACTTAGAGAGGATTTTCTAATTAAATGATATGTATTCATTTTGAATGCTTTGGGCCTGGTGTTTCCAATTACATTTTCATGTTTCAGATGTGCAGCACTAACAGGGCCCGGCATTATGTGTGTGTGTGTGTGTGTATGTGTGTGTGTGTGTTCGGTGTTAGAAAAATCATTTGGTTACTGGCGTCTGTTTAGGTAGTTCATGCCAAACCTATTTTAGATTAATGACAGTGCATAATATCCCATTCGCCCATTAACCATTCGTTAATCTGTCAGATCTCTTTCCCAGGCCCCACGGAAAGGGGTTGGCTTGGCAACCGTGAGCACCCAATGGGCCGGGCTCGGTGGTGAGTGGCAGCTGGGACCGTCCAGTGGGCTAAATCCCGCGTGAGCTTTCCCAGGCCGTGGTTGGCTGGTATTATTAGAGGGGAGAAAGCGGAAGCCCTCTGGTTGATCTGGCTGTCCTGCTCAGAGGAGTGGTGCTGCTCCGTGTTCATTAAGTGATTAGGTCTTGTCCTGACAAACACACACACACACACACACACACACACACACACATGGCCACCACAGTGGTTCTGGTTTGGCTTCCTGATCTAATCCCCTTTCACAGCCAAAGTCTCCTCGGCTCTCACTCACGCACTCACGTGGCCCAAAGTAGAGCTGAATACATACGTTGAAAAAATCATATTAACATTATTTTAACAGCTGAATGTTGTGATGACGATATGACTCGTGATTCTTATGTGAATGTTCATCTTTGCATTACATTTTCACTAAAAACAATATAAGAATGATGATGATGATGTGATTTTTGCTGAGTTGTTTACCCAACAAGCATCTTTCATCACATCTTGAGACTATGATTTGAACGCTGGGACATTTAAGCTCCACAAAGCTTCATTTATAACCGTATGTTGTGATGCATTTCACCTTTTATCAATAGTATTTTGATTACAGGTCCAGTTTGTAAGATGGTTGATTGATGGGTGTTGTTCGCTTTGGGTCTCCCAGGTCCTCAAATTGTGATGCTTTGGGCTTTTTAGGTCGGGCCAGTCAACCTGTAGCGTATTTGAGTTGGGAGTTACACTCAACAATCAACTATCTTACAAACTGGAGCTTCAAGTTGCTCAGCCATACCTCAGAAGTAGCATGAGTAGCTGGCACACTCTAGCTTAGCAACTCAGCATGTCTACGTTACTGTAGAAATTCAGCAGGAAGCATATTTTGAAATTTCTTTCTCAAGAGAGTCTGTGGTCAGACCTGTCTTTCAGTCTATGATATGTGTCATATCTCTCTCTGCACTTGTTTCCCTTCACTTTCATTGCTCTCTCTCTCTGGCAGATCTCTGTATGAGTCCCTCTTTGTCAGGTGTGCATTGGGGCCTGATGGGATCTATAGATATTGAGTGTCTGCATGGCTGCCTACTGATTGGGGCCGAAGCCACAGAAGCATGGAGGCCATTTCCAAGCCAAAGACGGAGTTATTGTGCTTGACTGGCGGAACTTGGCTGGGTCATTGTGGCCGCGAGATGATGGTTTCGTAGCGGTCCAGTACTGTATAGGGTTTCCACGTGAGCCTGAGCAGATTCTTTCGTTACTCTTGCACTGTTGCACTGAGAAATTGCCAATCAAACTCCCCTTTTATTTTCTATCAAACGCTGTTTTTTAGCCCAGCGTGTCGTCTGTTAGGTTGCGTAATGCTCTACATTAGCCTCACAAGCCTTTAATCGATGTCACGATGCAACGGCGTCTTGGCAACTGAGGTAACGTTCAGAACTCCGTGCAAATGTCTCCATCACAGCAGGGTTTTCGGAGTAACAGCCTTGTTGTATTTCAGAATCTTAAAGCTTTGTTTGACAAAGCTGAAGATTTGTGTTTTTGCCACGCAATGACTTAAGACGGTCTGAATCGGCGCTCTGTTCCCCTAATGCGTCGGAAAACACTGCCTTGCTTTGCCTTTACTTTGTTCCTGAAGGCTGTTGATTAGTGGAATAGAGGCCTATTGTCTGGAAAACACTGCCTGTTAATCCAGCGTAAGTCCCAGTTTTTCTTTTTTGTTTTGTTTTGTTTTTTTCTTGCCAGACTTGGATATTGACAGGCTAAGAGTTGGAGGTTGATGTGTAGGCTCCTTGATTCTTTGATTGACATTTAGGGAGTGAAATCATCCGTGCTTCAGGGGCTTTCATATTGACTGTTCATCTGACAAAAAGCTGCCTGTGATGTTGTGTCTTGCTCTCTCTTTCTCGGTTTAGTTCGCTCTGTTTCTGTCTGTTCGCTGCAGAGTTCTTGCTCTGGGTTCAGCGGGCTTGCGAGACATTTAAGCCAGCATCCAGCTGTTTTTGTTGTCTCCATGTCAGCGAAGGGCTGGCTGGTTTGTAACGCTCACTGTGAGTTTCGCTGTTGCAGTGTTGTTGGTTGTGTCTGTTCGCGGGAGAATGAAAGAAAAAAGCTCTCGTTTGTCTTTTCTGTTCATTTGTTTACACATTCGCACACATGCACAATTTAACCCGACCGCTCTGGGAGTCTGGTACATTGCTCGGTAACGTAAAACCGTTAATTCTACGTTGACTGATGGCTGGTGAGCTGGGGGTGGTTGACTCAGATCAATGGGCACTCCCAAAGATTTCCTGTCCTGGTGGAGGAGATCCATACTGTTTCACAGCACATGATATTCCTGATGATGACAAGTGAGGAGGGAATGCTCAGTCGATGCTGTCAATGAAAAACCACTTGGCAAATCCACAGAAACTGAATGGATCTGTGTGCGCATATATGTGTGTGCTGCTTGCGAGCGATGCAGGTGCTCAAACTCTCTGTGACCTGTAGCCTCTGTGCCATTGAAATAATCTTGATACCCGTGTTGAGCTCAAACACAGGTGTCTGCCTCCCCCGTGTTCACAAGATTACCCAGAAAAGGCTGGCAGCTTTGACCTAAAATTGGCGAGTGAGGGAAATAAATGAAAGGCTGTGGATGATATACCCATGTTTCAGTGGGCCTGCCCAGAGATTCAAGTCAGAGAAGCCCTGACCCAATGGCTGAGCTGTGTTGCTCCCAGCTGGATAGCACCCTGTGTTAGCAAGCTGGATCAGAGCTGTGGAGCAGGAAGCCAAGCCTGCATGGCCTCAGCTGTTTGACTGTCTGGCTAAAGCCGAAGCCCTGCTCCCTCAGCCCTGAAATGTATCCTAAATGGTGGGAATGCTTGTGCCCCAGCTGATACATATGTGGTCTATTTGTGAGGTTTGTGAATAGGGGTGGGAATCAGAGTAACTCATGATACGGTGCAACCACGTAATCACGATACAAACTGACAGACTTGATCATTATAGAGCGATCAGGGGGATCTTGTAGGGGAGTGCATCGTATCAAACAACCAAAGATGGCCCCGCTTTATTTGTTAAACTGATAAAAAATGATTGTCGTAGGTGGTTTACTCTGTATGCATTAGATCTTCAATGCATCCAAGAACCCTGAAAGGTAGGGAAGGCGATTCTGGAGAAGGATAATTGATCGTTGAGTCTCATTCCCAGTTCGTCAAATACTGAAGCTTTGGGTTAGAATACCGACCCAAAGCATCGGTATTCGACAAGTTGGGAATTATTACAAATTGGACCTTTTTAAAGAAGGGGTACCACTACAACAACGCCTCACCGAAATCTTGTCAATATGTGTGACTTCGCACCGTCTTCCATTTCCCCCTCCTGAGTTAACATCCAATCACTTTACCCTCATTTATTTGATAAGCAGCACCACGAGGAGTTTTTTAATAGTCAAACTGGCAGAGGAATCAGTTTAGAGGCACTAAATGTTTTCATGAAAATATCATTATTTGGCACCAATAACCCTGATTTCAACCTGAAGAGGAAGTACTATGATATATTGCTGTTTGGACATTTTGTCATTATTTACCTTCTGATGTGTATTAATGCGTGCGGTTACGGCCATTTCCTGACCTGACTGAGGACAATCCACACACACACACACACACAAACAATGCCTCAGGTAAACCGAACCAGGACTCTTTTAACCGTCTGTGACTTTGACTGAGGTTACATAATGATGATGGTCTCTGTCATTTAGTGCTCCTCTCCTCTCTCCTCTCATCCGCCTCACTCACTCACTCTCTGTCTCTCTCTCCCCCTCTGTGTCCCTCTTCTTCTTCCCCTGGCCAGTCGAGATTCATACAGGGCTCCAGCCATGTGGTAAATCAGACAAGACCTCGGTGGAATTGCATCGATTGGGAGGAATGTATGTAGCCAACGATTTTCAGAGATTAATGATGAGGAAAGAGGTGGAGAACTGGGGTGGGAGGTGGGGGGGAAGCATGAAGGCAAAGGAGAGGAGGAGGAGTAGAAGGAGAGAGATGAAAAAAAAAACCTTGAACTGAGAGAGCATGAAGCGGTCTTGAGCGTTCGGACTGCAGTGGAGGTTATTAATTAAGGCAGAGTATTGATCACTCTCTTCATTACTCTCCCCTCCTCCCTGATTTTCATCTCTCTATCGCTGACCCCCAGAGGAGAAAAAGGGCTCAATCTTTAGATGGGAGGTCATTGAATAAGTGAAGGACTGCCGGAGCAGCCTCTGTGGGCGATGAACGACTGTGTGTATTTATGCGTGTATGTTTTTGGACAGGCCCCATCGCATCCCATTTGGGTTTTCATTCTCACTGCCACCGTCGGTGTTTCTCTTGCCATGTCACGCGCCGTGGAGAATCAGCTTAGGACGACATGGTTCTGGGTTCCATTTTCCCCTCGCTTGTACCAAGAGACACATCCACGCTCATACTAACGCAACCTTTTTCCACTCCGTCTATCTCTTCCTCGCTATCGCTAAAGGTCCCCGTGTAATGTGGTATCGCCTCGCGCTATTTCGAATTTCATTGCGCTGGTCGTTCAGTCGCAGCAGAGAGAAAGCAAACAGTCACACGTGTCACGTTTCACTTTTCCGCTCTGCTCCGAGTTGTTACGTTTGTATATACGACTTCACACTTCGATAAAACATACATGTTGTTTTGCGTCTGGGCGTCCCCGTGCCAGCACGAGTCTTTTTTTTTTTCTTCTTTCGCTGCCAGTCAGCCGGTCACTCAGTCAGCAGCCGCTCCTGTCGGTCTTTGTCAACACGGGACATTTAAGACAAACAGTATATTAAACGTCTGTGCACGCAGCGGTGGGCTTAATCAGCCTGTTTCTCCCTCTCTTTCTCCCTCTCTTCTCCCTCACCCAGCTCAGATTAACCCTTGCTGAGCCGCCTGTCTGGCTCTGACTGTGAGAACGCCGGGTTGGTTGCCAAGGTTGGTTGTCTGGTTGTCATGGTTTCCCTGCTTCTTGCTGGTTTCCAGTCTGCCCCCATGAAGAATGAAAGGGGAATGCTGCCTCTCTCTCTCTCTCTCTCTTTCACATTTGACCAGTACCAATAATACTTACATACTTAAATGCAGGATTTTTTACTTGTAATTAAGTATTTTTACATTTTGGTATTGATACTTTTACTTCAGTTAGTGAACTGCAGGTCATAGATCTATGATTGGTCAACAAATACGGTGTAACACCGACCGTGTGTGCTGTAATTGTTGCCATCACTAGTGCAGTGCTTGCGTTCTGTAATATGTACCCATGAATAATATGCAATTTACGTACTATTGGTGTCATACCGAGGTTCGGACTCACTAGAATATCTCAAATACTGTACAAAACTTGCGAGGAATTTCAGATGTGACTGAGTGGCTAACGATTGCAATAATGCTAAGCTAACGTCAACCATGACTATGAAAAAAGCCCAATTATCTCCAACAACAACTTACCTGACTTATTACTTCATTATTATGAATTATCATGTTGATGAAGTCGTCAATGCCTCACATAAAGTTTTGTTGGAACACACATTAGCTGCGGCTGTGCTAACATTAGCCGCGGCTGCATGGTACACTCTTCACTCTCTTTGTGGATATAATATGTGTTCGACTGGTGTTTTCTTAGGTGTCACCCCTTTTCAGCTTTGTGAACAACGTCAGCATCGAGTTTTGAAAAGTGTTAACCACGCTTGTGGCCACCTGCGGCTCACCACTGCCCTGACTCACTGTAGGCACCGACTGATTTAATGTGAAGCTGTACTCGGTATTTCTGTCATAAATCAGCCAGTGCTCGAGTGTTTGGTTCCCAACTCGACTTATTTTTCTCCCCAGTTTGCTCTTTAAGTGGCTGCATAATGAAGTAAACCTCCTCCAACGTTTTCCGTGCGTGCAAGTGAGTCTTCATCTGCCTTGTCCTGACATACGACAGTGAAAATCAGAATGTGAACGTATGAATGACTGTGTTTTCACATGTGTGCTGCATGTGTATGTGTGCGCAGGCCCGCGCAGGCTGTGTGCTGGTGCGTGTGCTCAGACATACGGTCATGGATCAGACAGGCTTGCCCTGCTCTGTGCTCTGCGCTGTGTGCTGTGTTCCCATTTAAATCTGGGAGATTAGCACATGTGGGGAGCCTCGGCTTTAGTTGCCGTCAGCTCAGCTAGCCTTGGCAGGCTGTCCTCAGATCAGGGGGGAAGCTCTGTGCTCATCCCCCCGTTGCTGTCTGCCCTGCTGTACCTTATCCATTATCAAATAGATGGGTGGGCCAGTGACCTTGACTTTGGTACAGTTCTCTAAGTGCTGCAGCACACTTGTACAGTTCACACGGCAGCATTTGTCATCGGCCTGCCTTACAGGACATAAAAGTAAACGATATATTTTACAACGTGGTGGATAGAGATTTATTTCACACTATTTAAATGATTCTTAAGCTTCCAAAAAAGTATTAAGTATTAATTCTTTTTAATTATGGTGACATTGGCTGATATTTTCTGCAAGATCTGTCTTTTTAAAACACTTTTTGTTGCATGATTGCATTTTTTGATGATTTTGATTCAACATTTAAGTGATGTATTTGTTCATGTGTTAATTGATTATTTATGCACTAAGAGGGATAAAATGCTGCTTAAAGAAAATGGCACTAAAGCTGTATTTTTACTGCTTTAGTACTAAATAAATGCTATGTAAATTAAGTGCACTTGATTTCACTTGGGATGTGTTGCCATTTAGAGAATATGAATTTGCTTGCAAAGTTTTACTTAACTGAAGTATTACTGCATTTCCAGTGTGAATACAGTGAACGAACGACTTAAATTACATGAAACGGTTTACTTTACTTCCACAGACCCGCTGGAAACTCCCCTTGGACTGTTTTCCAAGGAAAAAAGTACAGGAATGAATGAAAATGTGCGCTCATTTACTGTGTGCGACGCATCCCAGATGGCAGGGGCATGGTAATTGTGATGCATTCAGAGTTTCCACTGCCACTCGCTCTGTTGTCAGCACTTTAGGCTACCAAGCCCGATGTCGCCCATGCCTGAAACACCTGAGATGTGGCTTGGCATGTGAAGTGAAGCAGACAGCCCTCAATGAGATTAGGTTAGATGAGCATGACTGGTCACAAACCAGAAACCTGCACTCGCTTGCTTGTCTCTGTGGCACCGGCTTCTGACACTTGGCCAGACTAAAAGAGAATTAGCACTATGTTTCGCCAGCTCGACTTATTTTATCTCAGCTGGGAACATCAAGGAGTCTCTTATCCACTGAGAGGGGAAGGAGGGCAGCTTCGGTTTTCTATTCTGATGATGCTGTGGGAGTGTTGTTGCCAGTTTACAGAAAAACCACCTGGATCACAGGTGTTCCTGCATCAGTGGTCCCGCCAAGACAAACCGTTTCTTTCTGTTTTGCTTTTCCGGTATTGCCACTTCATCAGAGAATGGGTCAGCGCTTTGAGCCGGCTGCCAGGTCAAATCCTCTGTCATGACTATGTATTAGGATGAAATCAGATCACAGGGAGATGTCATACTTGAAGCGGTGAGCCTAGCATGACTCTTTGTGTTTTTCCCCCACCCATCTGGCCTGAATTGTAGCTTCAGCTTGTGCTACTTTCCAGCAAATCTCTGGCCTTGTAGTGCTGTACTGGTTTGTGAAAGTATTTCAGCATAAATCTTTTAATACGGCCAGCACGCTCTCCCATTTGGATTTTGCCCTATTTCCATTGGCTGGCGGCTCACAAACAAGCATCAGCGCCTCTCCCTGTGTTGCGGTGTCTTTTTAAAGGGAGGCTGCAGTGAACTCGCTGTGACTCTATAAACATGGAAAGATCAGGTGCTGTGCTCCAAAGTCCTATATGCTCTAATGTGACCCGAGCAGAAATTATACATCGGTTCTTCTGTCGTTACTCGGTTGATAAAACAGGCCCTACAGTCTGGAACTCACATTTATTTTGTAATGAATGATGATAATACGTTTGCCCTTCCCTTCAATGGGCCAAAAATCTGAGTCAGTAAATCCAATTCCATACTGCTGTGAGGTCAGAAGCTGTAATGAAGGCCTTTGCACAGAAGGAATAATCCATCAGTCAAATGGCTTTTTGGCCTTTTTACAAACCCAGTGAGTGCACTCTGCTACTGCAAAACATACCTTTATCAGGAGTCAGAGGCATATTTTATACCTCTTTCTTTCTTTTTTTCTGTCTTTTCTTATGTTTCGCTCTCTTTCTGCACTCTTTCCTGACTAATGGAACAGTTGATGGAGTGATTAAGGGAAAGAGTGATGGAGTAGGCGAAGGTTTCATCTCTTTATCCCAGATGGTTGACTTTTTTTTTTTTTTTTTTAGCCGTCACTAAAAGCTGCTTATTTCTGAGGTGACTGCTGACGTTGCTGCCGTGTTTTGCGCTGCAGTGTGTGTGTGTGTGTGTGTGTGTGTGTACTTGCCTGAGTGCTGGTGTTTTAGTGTGCACCGCGTGCTCCTGTTTTACGGGCTCTCTGCCGATACATAACAGCGTCTGAGAGCCGTAACTCATGGGACACGGATGAACATGAGAGAGACGGGAGAGGAGGGGGGAGGCCTCGCAAAAGGAGACAGTTTCTGAGTGAGAAAAAGAGTCACAGCAGTAAAGCACCTCTCAGGGTCAGTGTGTCTATTATCATTCAAATCCAGGCATGAACACACACACACACACACACACACACACAGGATTTTTTCTGTGCAGCAGACGAGTGATGGTTTCTTCAGGAATCCCAGCTCTCCCTCTGAATGCAGCAGAGCTCTGACGTCACCTCTGGAGAAAATGCAGCCCCAGCAGGAAGAAGTGCTCACAGCATGGAGCCTTAGGAAACACACACAAACACACGCATACACACAAACACACACACACACACATCCACATGCCTTCAGGACATTTAGGTAGCTTGTTCCTCTACTCTTCAATCCTGTCCTCCGTCTCACCTCACAGGGGTTTACCTGTGAGCGCAGGCACCTGTGAAGTATTTCATACTGCCGGTCAGTGTATAGAAAGCTGTACCGACGCAGCTGATGTATTGACTTGTACATGTATGAGTTTTTATAGACTGGAGGTCTCGCTGCTTTGATGTGAAGAGTCAGTAGCCATAGCAACACTGAGACACATTTTCATGTGCTATTTCACATGCTGAGGGCATGAGTGTGGCTGCTCGAGTAAGTTGTTATAATGGCCGGTCAGCTGCTGTCCTCAGCGCTGCTTGGATGTTTTATGGCTTGTATAATGAGAGCATGGACGCGAGCCAACGGTGTCCGAGTCCATTTGTCCGTGTCGGTACCCCCGCGCACACAAGTGGGCTTTTCAGAAAAACCGACGACATATGCAGGCCTGCGTGTGGCACCGCATGACTCATGTTATGATCATTATGACAGCTATTTGTCTCTTTGTGTGATGCACTCTCCACCTCTTTGCTTTGTCGGACACGCAGTTCAGCAGCAGCTTCCTCTGGGTTTTATTGTAGAATAGAGCCGTAATGATAAAAAGAAAAAATTAGCTGCTTCTGCTTTGGCTGAGTGCTTCTCTCATGACAAAATATGGTCACGGCGCCTCTCGAAAACATCACTCAAACAAACAGTAATGAGACTTTTTTGGACTTGTGAGTTGTGGATGGTACCCCCACCTCTCTGTGCTTTGTTTTATCGTTATTTTTGGGGGCTTTGTCATGATTTAGTTGGACAGGACAGCTGAGAGAGTTGGCAGGACATGAGATGAGGGTGAGGGGGTGGTGATAAACATGCAGCAAAGGGACCCCGGGTCTGATTTGAACCCTGGGCTGCTGCAGGGAGGACACAGCCTCTGTACATGGGGCGCACGTAGATGTGGTGAGGACACAGCACGCTCTACCAACTGAGCTGCCATGGCGCCCCCATCACTGCTTTTAAATGAAGAATTTATGTAACTTAAACATAACATATTGGCTCCATATGTCATGAAATAACCTGATATTTCAGCTCTGATCTCCTGCAGTTACCTTAATAAACACAACTACTCTCTCTTTTCTATTTCTGTAACCATTATCCCTCCTTTCACGCTCATCTTGTCACCCCCTTCTTTTTTGACCCCTCTTCCTCCCGCTCCCTCGTTTCCCTCGCCTCGTGCCTAATGGAGGTATTCCCCTGCAGCCTCCAGGCCTCGTACTGCTAGTCTGCTCAGGTAGGGCTCATTTCATGCAGGATGATTATATCTCACTGGCAGCAATTCAGGGCCGGATAAGCCTGAGAGTGTTGTGGGCCCTGCGCAGTTGCAGAAGGAATTCAATTAAATCTTTACATATACTCCCCCTCGCAGTATATACCTGCCAGTCAGCGGACATGCAAGGGCACAACACGCAGCCACGCTCGTTCAGTTTCACAGATCCGCACACATACACAGGCGAGCATGGACACCAAAAATGCAATCACACACAGTTTATTAGATGTTCATTTAATATATTAAAGTGGCCATGACTGCAGCGCTTCATGTTTTTAATATCACAGCTATGATCAGCCTTTTATAGCGCACGCATTGTTATGAGATATGTTATGATATTGCCCCCTCTCTCCTCCCCCCTTCTGTTCCTCCGTCTCGCATCTTTTCCCAGTGTTATGGACAGAAAAAAAACAAAAACATTCGGAGCGTTAAAAATAGCAAATCACACACATAACCATTTGTGAGTATGTGTGTAAATGGGGCTAATTTAATGTGAACACAGCCTATCACAGTATGTCTAATGGAAGAAGCGTATCCTGTGTTGGCTTTATGGGCCAGAGCTGGTAATTGCTTGTACAGGACTGATTTGAGCAGACTGTCGTCATCATACTTCATGTAGCCAAACCACGGGGGGAAGATGACGGCAGTAATTGGACGGTGATCGGAGTAAAAAGTGTGTGTAATTTTTTCATGTGCATTTTATCATCCGTCATTATAGTTTTTAAGTCTTGTGGCGTTGTGCGCGCCATGATTTTTTACAGTGCAGCCCTTTCAGCATGTTCTGCAGCATGAAGCAGTAATGATGCAATGTCATGGTCACAGAAGGAGATTGAAAAATGTTTGCAGAAATTAAGCGATGAGTTGATTATATGTGAGATATACAGTAAGTGTTTGGCCTATGGCTGACAGTCATCAACAGCTTAACCCTTCTCTATCATACCATTGTGATGTCAAGGCCCGCACACTCACTCCCACCCACCAAGCGGCAAAGAGTTAGATTTTTTTATTTGTCGAGTAAACTCTTGGTAGTTACTGGATGTAACTCCACCTCTATGAGTATGTGCGTAGCTCTCTAGCGGTCTTGGTTAGCCCCACTGAGGCACCAAAATTATTGTACCATTATAGGAGTAGCCCATTGTTGTTTCCATGTTTGCATCAATTTCTCTTCTATATCCCTGTGTCTCAGATAAGGTGATTTCTAAATAAAGCCTTCAGATAAGTGTAGCCCACGACTCCATTCCCCCTAATGGGAAAAATGTGTTGTTTTTTTTTTACAAGGGAAAATAAAGACCTTTTTTTAAAAGTGTAGTCGACTGAAGAGATGCATTGTCTTCCGAGCCGGAAATGGGGAACGTTTGTTGTTGTTGCAACACGTTTTTTAATGCCCTTAAGCTTGTGATTGGGTCTGTACGACTTGGGCTGATTAGGCTTGCATGAGACCTGAATTTATTACTCCTGTCTTCGCCAGTGTCATTATACTTCAACCTCTTATATTCACTCCTTAATGAGACTCTATGAAATATTCAAACCTTTACCTGGAGGAGTTCAGTGTGTGTGTGTGTGTGTGTGTGTGTGTGTGTGTGTGTGTGTGTGTGTGCTTCTCCAGCTTTGTATTCTCTATCCTTGAGTGTGTATCAGCTGTTTTTGATCTCTCTCTTAGCACTGACAAATACAGCGAGACAGGAGACAGACAGACGCAGGAATACATTAACGCGCACCTGCAGACGGACGTGATTTGAGTCGGCGTAATGATTTGTTATTCCAGAATTTACCGTCCCAGCTGACGATGAGTCCAGGCTGGATCAGGCTCATTAAGCCCGGAAGGAGATGTGCTTTCTTGGCTCGGTGTGTGTTAGCCTTACTCTGGGCCTCCTCTCTTTTTTATTTCATTCCTGCTCGCCCACTTTCTTTCTTTCCCTGTCCGTCTCTCCCTGAACACAGCACTAAATCAAGCAGACCATTTAATTAAAACGCACATTTTCCTCGGCTCCAAACACACTATAAATAGGTCACAAACACAAATACCTGTTGCCTCGTTTTCTAACACATGTATTATCGACTGTATATCAAACTAACTCACTGAAAAGAGAGCTGAACTTTGAGAAAACCGCCGGATTCCTCATGTCTTAAAGTCTCCCACTTGTCCAGGAGAGGTTGTTAATATACCCCCCCCTCGTCTTGTTTGACTTTAGGAAACAGACCCACCCTCCTGCCCTTGTCCCCTTCGAGGAGCTCTTTAATGAAGTGCTCTTGTTCCCTGTGAATTATACTGTCGTGGCCTCTGTGTCACGTATGAGAAGTCCCATGTTTGAGGGCATAAAGATGACAGAGAGCTCAGCGAGGCCCTCTCCTGGGGCCCTGGGATGTGTGTCCAGACTACGGAGTGATTCATTAAGCGAGTCCCAGGACCCACATCAGGCCTCTTCTGGTTCACACGGAGGCTCTCTGCTTGATGTGACCCCTGGCTTTACATGCGTCTGACACACATGGGCGGTCTCTGATTTCTCACGGAGAGGCTAAGAGTGGTCGGTGGAGAGCGGGCGAAGGCTCCTCCATCTATCTGGTCGTATATAAGCAGTCCGACATGAAGTGATTACTGGTCTCCCTTTGGGCGCTTTCACAGTTTAATGGCTACAACAAACGAATGGTACTCATTTTAAAAAACAGCTTCTAGGCAGCTTGTTTTTTTAATGTTGTTTGAATGTGTTTTAAATGTACTTTGAGTATTGTAACAGAGGGCTTGTATTAGCTTGGAAATCACTGCCCACAGCCACTTTGCAGCCCTTTGACAAATTCATACCCAACTCACAGTACATGCACCTGCAAAGCCCCCTTCCATGCACAGATGTGTACAGGCATGCAGATGTTTGGTTAATTAGGGCCAGATTATTCAGTGCTAAGGATCTGATCAACTGGATGCAGCTGTTTTTCTAATCTACCCTCACACACATGCAGAACGCTCGCCGGTGCAGAGACAGTATGACGTGGACATGGACATACTGCATGTTATTCACATGTCTGCGAACGCGTACAGGCACATGTGTTAGTCTGTGTCTGTGTGTGATTAATCTCTGAGGACCAGAGGTGATGGGGTCAGAGTAGAGGTGAAACCAGTGGTCATCTCTCATGGGAAATGGATGCCATAATAACTGGACCTACAGTCGGACCCACCTCTCTTCTGTCCTCTTCTCTCTCCTTGAACCTGCTTGTAGGTAGCGAGAATACTGCAACACCTTGTCTGCATGGATGAGCGACTTAATTTCTATCCCTTTGTTGACTTTCGTACAGTTTTCATTAACTTCTTCAGTTGAAAGAGGCGCTTTTCTTTGCATGTGTTCGATTTCGGAGGGCTTTAGCGAGTCTATTTGAAAGAATGTATTCTGTGGTAAAGCGGCACTCGCTCCCAAAGGATAGCTCTTATTCATTGTGAAACTTGCACAGCTAGTTATTTAAAAAAGTCAAATATGCAGCTATTAGCAAAAGCATTAGGTGATGGATCGCCTCATTTAGCTGCATAGTGCGTCGCAGGGCAAATTTAAATGTGCCTTAAAGCCTCTATTGGCTATTCAGCTCTCATTATTTGACACATCTGTGTTTCCTTTTATATATTTCTCTCATAATATACACGTTTTCTCACATTTTGCAGGGCTGTTATTAGATTTTATAAAGCTCAAAAATAGTCTCTAGCAGCACGAGATGATAACCGGCTCGTCCGTGACAGCAGAGAAAAAAATCTCGTGTTTGCTTTATTTGACAAAGGCAATATTTAACTTCTAAGTTATTTCAAATGTTAATCACTTGGATGAGTGATCAGTCCAATTATAATAACACAAATAATGGTCTGCGTTCATATTAGTTCAGCCAGTTAGTGAAAAACAAGTTGATTAAGCCCAGCCACATTAGCCTACGAGATATTATTTTATTTGGACATGTAATAGCTTTTAAATTGCCTGACTGCTCGCATATTTCCAATCAAAACTCGCAAATGATCCCCATCACATTAAAATCACTGGTCGCCTTTGCTTTAATAGGGGTTCCCCAAATTCCCCAGGCCCGTAGTGATACACGAGTTAAATCCCCATCTTCACCCCGGCGCATGCAACTAAGAGCCGAGGTCTTTTTAATGGCTTTCACCAACCTCGCTCTTTTTCAAAGGTGCTTTTTTTCCTGCTGCACTCGCTTTTTCTTTTTCCATCAGCATCTTCCTCGGCCCCCGTCTCACCCCTCCCTCATTTTCATCCTGGCTTCCTTTTTTTTTTTATGCCTGTCCAACCTCTTCCTTCCCCTCACCACTTTCCCTGTGCCTTTCAGCCCAGATATTTCTCTCTCTTCCTCCATCTCTCTCCCTGTATTACCCTTTCTCAGCCTAATGGGATCACCGGTGAACATGTCTCCCTCTCTGGCTCTGCTCTCGACGATATCCTCACTTATCGCTGTGAAGTTAATGAAATGGAGTACAAGAGTGACCCCTTCCTCCCTCCGCCTCCTTTACCTACAGTATCTTCATCTCTTCGCCCCAACCCCTCTCTCTTTCAAAAAACATCTTTATTATTCTCGTGTCCTTGCTGTCCCCTCTGCCCCGACTTTGAGTCTTTATTTCTCGTGGTTTGAGAACGTTTGAAAGATTATTTCGCTCCCCTCTCTCTTGTCTTTGGCTCTTAATCCCGCCTTTCGCACACGATCGATAAAGCTGTAAATGCATCTCTTCCCTTTCATCCGTATTGTTATCTCCCACAATCCCTTTTAAATTTCTGTATTCTGCAGCGTCGCCTAATATTGAAACATAAAGGCCTGGATGCACATAATGCGTGTTCAGTAAGCATAAAACACCACCTGCCTGCCTACTCCCCCGCTTTCCTTTCTCTCAGAGGCAATATTAGGCTTTTATTAGTGACCCTGTGCCTTTTTATCCTATAGATTGTAATATACAGAGTGAGAGGAGGTGTGTGTGTGTGTGTGTGTGTGTTGTTGTTGTTAAGTGTATGTAGCCATGCTTATCATGCAAACCTATCTACCTCTCAGAAATGTCACACATGGTGTTCGCTGGTGTGCTGTGGATGTATATGATGCTGTCACTTTGTGTGTGTGCACGGTCTGACTGGTCTCTCACTGTAATGCACAAATGCTGCCTGTAGCTTGGCTCATGGGTTAATCAATAAGGAAAATACATTTGTGCTCTGGAGAAATTATCTGTCACAAACCAACTTCACCGATGCCCGAAACACACACACACACCCGCACACACACCGAGCGCACATGCAAGCGCGCCACATGCGCCGGCACACCCGGTGAGTTCAGACAGCATGTCAGCATCTCACAGCGAGCGCTTGCAATCAAGACCGTGCTGCTGAAGTCGGGCCCCCCTCTGCTTGTATGCAGTCTCCTTCCCGCAACCACACCCACCTAGACGAACACACACACACGCATATACTCAAAACACACATGCACGTTAATATAGATTCATACTTGAGTGCGAGGAGAAGAAGATGCTGTTTCTGATTTGATTTTTGTAGGCGCTGCATGCTGGTGGGAGAGTGGGAGTGCCAGTTATTTATATACCCTTTGTGTGTATTACTGCACCTGTTTGCTTCACTATCAAGTTGACCTCATGGGTGGATACCTTTTTATAATCACATGCGTATGGTCTCCATGGTAACTAACATACTGAATATCCATATGGGCAGATGGCTCCACAGGTTATAGCATAGACGCTTTTTAACAATCTGTCACTGTCCCTTCTTCAGTCTCTCTCTAAATATTCCCATCATTTCATGCCAAAAATGGCAACAGGGTTCATCTTTTTCCTCCCCAACGGCTGTGATCAGAGACAACTAGAAAAATTGCATTTCCTGCGAAAATACAGTGTGAATGCTGACGGCTGAAGTGATTTTGCAAAATCTGCTGAATGTGCTGGAAAACACTTGCCTAATGCATAAAAAATGCATGAAACTGTGAGAATGAATGGACAAGAATTTGCAGAAAAAGCAGATTTTTTCAAAAACTGAAAAGGCAGAAAAGCTGAACATTTTGATAGTTGAGGAGTTTCTCGAGCTGAAGATGAAGCTGAATACTTGAAAAGGCTGAAAAGGTTAAAAAGCTGAACATTTTGATAGTTGAAGAGTTTCTATAGCTGAACATAAAGCTGAATATTTGAAAAAGCTGAAAAAGTTGAAAAGCTGAAAGTAATAGGCTGAAAAGGTTAAAAAGCTGAACAGTTTGACAGCCAAACAGTTTCTGTAGCTGCACATATGCTGGAGCAGTAGCAGAACCAAAGTTGAAAATGTCCCCATAAGAATGAATGGGAAAACACCTCCCAAACACCTGCAGGTTTAGAAAAAAGTGCAATGGTTATGGCCAAAATATGTATACAGTGAGTAACAGGAGACATTGCTGAACCATGTGATGTGTTTTTAATTTCTGTAGAGTGAAAAATGAGGGCACAAGAGCGAGAGACAAAACCGGTACAGTCTGCTCCACTCCAGAAATTTAGGCTCAAAATTAACATTGCGCCTTATGGGGGAGTTGCTGGAGTACTTGTCGCTCGAGGGCTTCTACAGCCAAAAGTTTAAGTCGCACATCTGAAATAAGATGATCATATGAAAGCCAACAAGATTTCCTACATTTCTATGTATATATTGTCTATGTGAAGTAAAAGCTGTGGGACCCAAATCAAGCTGAAGAGAGTTTTTTCTAAAGTTTTTGCAGCTGCTCTGCACTCTAGCGATGATGTCACCCACTCTAGCTCACGCAATACACACCCATTATAAACCCAGAAGACGAGCTAAAAATCCTTCAAACTAAAACTGTGATAATTTCAAAACCATAAAAGATTTTAAAATTTTGAAAAACAAGTTCAATAGTTCAAGGTCTTGTGACTATTTTAAAGTTGGAATGGTGTCTCTAGCTCAAAGTATGAGGGAGAAGAAGAGGTTGAAAGTGGATGAGTTTTGAAGAGGATTTGAAGATTTTCCCATTTGCTTCCATATTAAATTTTTTTTTGAAAAAGCTGAATATTTGAAAAAGTTGAAAAGCTAAAAAGCTGAAAAGTACAAGGCTGAAAGAGCTTAAAAAGCTGAACATTTTGATAGTTGAACGGTTTCTATAGCTGAACGTATGCTGAAGTAGTAGCAGAATGAAATTTGAAAAAATCCCCATAAGGATGAATGGGAAAAAAATTTGGTTTTAGTTTTGAAAAAGCTGAATATTTGAAAAAGTTGAAAAGCTAAAAAGCTGAAAAGCACAAGGCTGAAAGAGCATAAATAGCTGAACATTTTGATAGTTGAACGGTTTCTATAGCTGAAAGTATGCTGAAGTAGTAGCAGAGCGAAATTTGAGAAATTCCCCATAAGGATGAATGGGGAGAATTTTGCAGAAAAAGCTGAATATTTCCAAAAGTATAAAATATAGAGAAAAGAAAAATACACGCCATCATGTCCTTAACGAGCTGCACATTTTGATAGTTGAATGGTTTGTGTAGCTCAAAATTTGTAGGAGGAGAAACGAGCCAAAAAACGTACGGAATCAGGAATAATAATAATTATAACTAGAAAAATTGTATTTCCTGCGAAAATACAGTGTGAATGCTGATTGCTGAAGTGATTTCGCAAAATCTGCTGAATGTGCTGGAAAACACTTGCCTAATGCATAAAAAAATGCATAAAACTATGAGAATGAATGGACAAGAATTTGCAGGAAAAGCTGATTTTTTTCAGAAGCTGAAAAGGCAGAAAGGCTGAAAAGTACAAGGTTGAAAAAGCTTAAAAAGCTGAACATTTTGATAGTTGAACGGTTTCTCTAGCTGAACATAAAGCTGAATGTTTTGATAGTTGAACAGTTTCTCTAGCTGAACATGAAGCTGAATATTTTGATAGTTGAATGGTTTCTATAGCTGAACATAAAGCTGAATATTTGAAAAAGCTGAAAAGGTTGAAAGCTGAAAGTAATAGGCTGAAAGAGCTTAAAAAGCTGAAGATTTTGATAGTTGAATGGTTTCTATAGCTGAACATAAAGCTGAATATTTGAAAAAGCTGAAAATGTTGAAAAGCTGAAAAGGTTGAAAAGCTGAACAGTTTGACAGCCAAACAGTTTCTGTAGCAGCACAGATGCTGGAGCAGTAGCAGAACCAAAGTTGAAAATGTCCCCATAAGAATGAATGGGAAAACACCTCCCAAACACCTGCAGGTTTAGAAAAAAGTGTAATGGTTATGGCCAAAATATGTATATAGTGAGTAACAGGAGACATTGCTGAACCATGTGATGTCTTTTTTATTTCTGTAGAGTGAAAAATGAGGGCACAACAGCGAGAGACAAAACCGGTACCGTCTGCTCCACTCCAGAAATTTAGGCTCAAAATTAACATTGCGCCTTATGGGGGAGTTGCTGGAGTTCTTGTCACTCTAGGGCTTCCACAGCCAAAAGTTTAAGTCGCACATCTGAAATAAGATAGTCATATGAAAGCCAACAAGATTTCCTACATTTCTATGTATATATTGTCTATGTGAAGTAAAAGCTGTGGGACCCAAATCAAGCTGAAGAGAGTTTTTTCTAAAGTTTTTGCAGCTGCTCTCCACTCTAGCGATGATGTCACCCACTCTAGCTCACGCAATACACACCCATTATAAAACCAGAAGACAAGCTAAAAATCCTTCAAACTAAAACTGTGATAATTTCAAAACCATAAAAGATTTTAAAATTTTGAAATACAGGTTACATAGATCAAGGCTTTGTGACTTGAAGAAAGTTGGAATGGTGTCTCTAGCTCAAAGTATGAGGGAGCAGAAGAGGTTCAAAGTGGATGAGTTTTGAGGAGGATTTGAAGATTTTCCCATTTGCTTCCATATTAAATTTTTTTTTGAAAAAGCTGAATATTTGAAAAGGTTGAAAAGTTAAAAAGCTGAAAAGTACAAGGTTGAAAGAGCTTAAAAAGCTGAACATTTTGATAGTTGAACGGTTTCTATAGCTGAACGTATGCTGAAGCAGTAGCAGAATGAAATGTGAGAAAATCCCCATAAGGATGAATGGGAAAAAATTTTGGTTTTAGTTTTGAAAAAGCTGAATATTTGAAAAAGTTGAAAAGCTAAAAAGCTGAAAAGTACAAGGCTGAAAGAGCACAAATAGCTGAACATTTTGATAGTTGAACGGTTTCTATAGCTGAACGTATGCTGAAGTAGTAGCAGAATGAAATTTGAAAAAATCCCCATAAGGATGAATGGGGAAAATTTTGCAGAAAAAGCTGAATATTTCCAAAAGTATAAAAGATAGAGAAAAGAAAAATACACGCCATCATGTCCTTAACGAGCTGCACATTTTGATAGTTGAATGGTTTCTATAGCTCAAAATTTGTAGGAGAAGTAGCGAGCCAAAAAACGTACGGAATCAGGAATAATAATAATAACTTTAATAAATTCCGGAAGAACAATAGTGTGAATGCTTTGAAGCATTCACACTAATAAATTCCGGAAGAACAATAGTGTGAATGCTTTGAAGCATTCACACTAATGATAGAAAGATCTCTGGAGGAGAGATCGGTGAGCCCGTTGCGCCCGGCTTTGATGCTGCTCCTCACTTACTCATCCACTGTAAATTTTCACCGGGCCTTTGAAAACCCCAGGCCACATTACACAAGGGGACTGCCTCTAATTGAAGGGGAATATTATGTCATCAAAGGCCCGTGAGGGACTGGCGGAGATCTCGCAGAAATGCAGAGAAAAAGCAGCCTCTAAGGGCCGCAACCGCCGATTTACTGTCATGATCAGTTAATGAGTCAGTTATTGTTTTGATTTAGCGATAAATCGCCAGAAAAGAGCAAAAAAAAATGGCCTCTGCCTTGGTGCATAAACCCCTGGTACATAGAAATGCTTCCAGTCTGAATGAAGTTTTAGACCATTGATCTGAGGAAAATATGACTTTTTTACTTCGGGAAAGTAAGCAGGAAGAAATGCATGGACTAACGTGAGTCTAGAGGAAAAGAGAAGAATAGATGGATAGATAACCCACGAGAGAAAAAGAGAGGGAGTTTATCTACGAGGATTAAATCTCACTCGGGCCTGGCCCTGCGAGATTACCAATTTGCCCACTCGAGTGCTATGAAAACGCAGGCAGATTAGGCACGCACACGTGTGCGCACACCCACACGCGCACCCCACGTGCATGCACATAAACACACAAACAATATAGTGGATTAGGGCCTCGCTGCTGACACAAGGGCCGGGGTGAAGCAGATGGCTGCCCTTTGTATTGTTATGTAACCTTAGCGAGAACCGATCCACATTCAAACACAGCACAGAGACGCGCATAAACTTGTACGCTTTCAAACATTTTGCTATGTTGGATTTTACATTTTCTTTCTCCAGTGTAGAGTTTTCATTAAAACAAATGAGAGTTTTATTAAAACTAAATGTTGGGATGATTAAAAAAGAGGATGAGGAAGGAAAAACTGGAGAAAAGAGACAGACGGACCGTCAAGCAGTGGGAGGGCGATGGCACGGTGCCAGGATGCTTGGAGAAGTGCCAGATAAGCATTCTCACACACACACACACACACACACACACACACACACACACACATGCATACACACTAAACACACACACTCACACAAAACACTCCCAGTAGGGTGCTGGGGCGAGCCAAGGTGACCTGACTAGGTGATGGGAGGGTCACCATGCCAACGGGGCTGACTGATGTCACCGTGGCAATCTATGTCAGAGGCCGCCGAAAGAGCGAGAAAGGGAGTGAGGGGGCCAGAGGCTTGTGAATATGTGTGTGTGTGTGTGTGTGTGTGTGTGAGTGCGTGTCATGTGGTGGCAGGACCTGTGAGTGCTGGGGAGTCAGACGGAGTCAGGCCCTCAGAGTACTCACTGACAAGCTGACATTGAGAGAGTGTGTATTGTACAATATGGGGCGGTTGTAGGGCAAGAAACCCATTAACTGGGGCTGGTCTTTGTGCTGCTCTGAGACGGAGGAACAGAGGCACATCATATGTTTTAAATGAATACGCCAGGTTGTACTGGTTCGGGAACAGTCTAATACTTATCCCTTTATATGATACAAGCAAACGAGACTGACAGAAGATTGGCTCTTTTCTAATAGTTATCCTTACTGCCTGTCACCTGATTAAGACTTATCCAGCTTTGATTAGTCATAATATTAAAAGCAATTTTTCATGGTGGAGGATGAATTGAGGGATGTCGGCATGAGGAAAGAAGCTGCTTTGTAGATTGGTGGTATGGTACGGCTATAAATTAATTTTTATTTTGTCATATTACGGTTATTAAACAGCTGTGTTTTTAAAAAAAAAAAAGGAAAATAGCTTTAAAATAAGTTATTTCACTAGCCAGATCAAGATCTTTATCATAAGCAATGAATGTCGCCAAAATCGACAAAAGAAAGTTCTGTGTAGTTGCTTTAAATTAGTTGTTATTTGATGAGAAAATTATTAAGTTGAATATCATGAGACGAGCACCTTCCTCCTTCGCCTCCTGGCAGAGCGTTAGATCAGGAGATTAACACCACTCACATATCTGTCTTTTAAATTCAAAGGCTACGGCTCAGCATTAACAGCTACTCTGACTCGGTCCAAAGATAACGCAGTCCACCTCTAAAGCTCCCTCTTTAAATCTGGTTTGTTTTAATCCAAAAAGCAAAAGTGTTAAAAATGACAATTTGTTGCTTTACAGGTGTTATGTGCTGTGCTGGACTGTTTCTTGGCCGGGAACAGTTGGCAGGCAACTAGCAGAGACTCTGCTTCCAGCCAGGACATAAATAGCACAGTAGAAAAATAGAATAAGCGTATTTCTCGCTGTGAAATTGTACTCTGTACCCATATTGTCCACCCTGAAAGTGGAATGGGTTTATTTTTTTATATAATGCATAACGTAGCTAGATTTAGCAGTTTTATGCTGGATGCATATGCAGAATGTGTTTTTATCAGTATTTTTTTTTCCCACTGTTGAATTTTGGAGACGTGAAAGCCTTTTGAGAACAAAAAAGCAACAATTTGACAGTCATCAGATGTCATAGCATGTCTTCTTTAATAAATCACTACTTGTCAGTGCAGACAGCTGCTTTTGAGAGACGTTTTCTCTTCAGAGGAAATAGTTTGTCAGCCTCAGCCTCGGTGGTCATTTGCCGTGTATCACCTTCACGTCTTCTCTCCAATTCAGCCTGTCTATATTTGAAACGGTGATTCATTTAGAAAGGTGTCCGTCAGTCTTGGTGAGAGTCTTTGTCTTGCTGTCACCTCGCCGTCCCATGTATGCCTCATTATTAGCATCTGGCTAGGTGGCACCTTCCCTCCTCAGTCCCCTGCCACTGCCCCCTTAAGGGTGAGCCTGTAGACAACACAGGAAACTAATTACCCATAATGATTCACCGGTTTCCATTACACCTTACAGGAACAGACAGACAGCGGGGTGATCTAACCAATCCCTCTGGGTCGAGATGACACCGCGCTCGGTTGAATATTCATCCAGACACACACAACACATAGGAACGCAAGCAGCTATGCACTCAGACATGCGTCATGATCGGAGTCATTGCAAAAAAATCATCACTTACTCATCATTTCTTCTCCGTCACAGGCATGTGTACTACTACCTTCGTGTCACATTTGAAATAATAACGTGCTTTAGAAGTTTGTTTTACGTTTGTTGCGCTCGGGCTCGGATTTCACGTCGGGAGGCTTCTTCTTGTAGACTGAAGTGTAGCATTTTAATCTGTAGTGTAGCGGCAAGAGGTGCGAATGGAAATTCAACCACGCTGTGACACAGCGAAGGATCCCAAGGGGGAAAAAAATACAAGATATGTGGGGATAAAGAAGGCTTAGACAGAATTACTGTCAGAAGAAACCAGGAAGTAGTCTTTGAATGTGACCCAGAAGTTCGAAGCTTTCTATTGATTTTTTTTATTCACTACTCGCAGGCCTTTGATAGCTCATTGGGGAGTGTAGTGTTTATGTGGAGTGCTTTATAAGAACAAGCTCTGTGTGAAAGTTTTACATATTTTTTTTTTACACGGTTCACCGCCCAGCAGTTTTCCTTAACAACCGTGGTGTTTAAGAATGTGGACTAAAAAAAACGGTTTGGGTGATAAAGATAACCCTCTGAAGCGATAAATCAGACGGGCCAGATTGAAGAAGTGGTCATCTCTGGTGTTTTATAGAACAAAGGGCTGACTGATGGCACACTGTTCGCCCGTTAATGCAGCAAAGGTTACTCTAAGGTTAGCTCACAATCTCTGGCTTGTCTCAGTGAGATGATTCTCCCGGGAAACAAAGTATTCAGCAACCGCTGTTTCTCTCACTCCGTCTGACTCTCGACTGCTATGGTTTTTTAGTTCATCTCTTATTTATACGTACATATCTGCACACACACACTCAGGCTCAGGACCAGCGCTGGGACGACCGGAGGTCCCATTACTCACTGTGGTGAGAGAAGGAGGGGAGGTATAGCGCGCAACCTCGGGCGGTGAGGTGAGTGAGGGCAGCCTGAAATTTTTGGTGACGCACTCTGACGGACACACGTATGTGCGCACACAAACTCCCTCGCAGACGTTGTGATGATAATAATAATCTAGTATGCGTTCATTTTTTTTGCGAGAGCTGTCATTACCGTCATCACTCTCTGAATCACTTACTGCCAGAGCACGTAGACACAAAGACACACACTCTCACCTCACCTCTTTCAACCTCTGCTTCTGGATTTCTATTTTTCTTCCACTTCCACTGTTACTGGTGCATCCCTGAGATGACAGAGCGCCCCCCTCCACTCTCGTTCGGCCCCCCATGGCTGCATGTCAGCCTGGCAGACAATAGGGGATGGGGGCACATTTGCCTTTATAAAGAGGCAGCGCTGCTTCACCCTTCCTCCCTACCACACTTCCTCTCTCTCTCTCCCCTCGTCTTCCTCTTTGCTCCACCTCGCCCCCCTCGCTTTCTGTCAACCGTGATAACTCATTAATATGTCACAGACCTGTGTGTGTCTTCCCGGGTGTGTTTACAGGGGGTCTATCGGTGTAAGAGAGCCAGTGAGCTATGTGATACATACACAGAGACTGGGGTGAGGTAAAGGCCAGCCATGCTCGCTCTCTCATGTGACCAGACCCATCACTGTGTACATGTCAGATAACAAAGTTAAAGGTCAGAAGCAGGTAGAGCAAACACCCACAAATGCTATGTTTCTTTTATATTAACAGCATGTATGGCATGCAGAGGAAAGCAGCCGTGTGTTCAAGCAGACATATTTAGCTCATTTTCAGGTTCATGATTTAAATCTGAGTTACAACTAGAATAGGTTTATATGCTCCTGTTTCAGCTCCTTTCTCTGTAATGCCTCCCCAATCCCAAATAGCTAGTGTGCTCTGATTGGTCAGCTCTCACACACCTGAGCCAGCACCACTCATTGTGACTCTGTTGTTGTTTCAGCTTCCAGTTGGCTTCACTTCTACCTTGAATATAGGCAAAAATCCCATTAGCTTTTTAACTTTCAAGACCTTTTGCATGCACAGGAACCTATACAGCACACTGAATGAAGGAAAAAAAATCTAAAAAGCCATAATAGGTCTCCTTTAATAAAAGAAAGTGCTGGAGGAAAGTGTTTTTAAATTGTATTGATCTTTGTTTCTGGCTTGTAGCATCTAAAGGACTGTGCTTCATATTAAGCCTCCAGGCATGAGATTGATACCAGCCTTCATATAAAACGAGCAAGTTAGCGTTTCCCCAAATTTCAAACTATTCCTTTAATGTAACAGAAATGAGCCTCTTTAATTCTTTTTTTTTTCTTGAAATATGTAAAAAACAACAAAAAGATTTTCTACTTGCATCCCAAACATGTGTTCGTGCCAATACTTGCAAGAACATCTGCCTAAAATTTAGCACCATTTCACCCATCCAGGATTTATTTTGGGATTTTCTGGTAGAATAAATGAGAGAACTAAAGGTTAAACCACACAAAGGGTAGAGACACATCGAGATGCTCCTCCAGCGCCCCGGCCGCCGCCCCTCCCTCAGGAAGACAGATTTATGTTTAAAACATCACTCTGCATGAGCCAGGTTCAGCTGGAGTTAAATGCTTTGATCAACATGCTCTTTGTGCTGTACCTGACCTGTGTGCGAGTTAACCAGGGCTTCTTAAGGGCGGATGCTGCTCAGCATGGGGACCCGACGGTCGTGCAAACCGAGCTCTGCGCCTCTTTAGGCTGGGTCTTGAGCGTGCGTGGCCCCGGGCGCTTCTCCCTGAGTGGTCCCTGGGTGCTCCTCAAACTGACATGCTCATGCGCGCACACGCTCCAGCGGTTGTACAAGCACACCTGGGGATCGACATATGCATGCACTCGCAATACACACGTGCAGCTGTAATGCTTAGATGAATGCACACACACACACACACACACACACACACACACACACACACACACACGTAAACAGACAGACAGACAGACAGGCATGCACGGTATGGCCGCAGGCAGTTGGGATCAGTGAGGTGCATCAGAAGGCTAAGACAGGCTGAATAAAACTTAGGACAGTAGATCATTTCAGGTCACGGCTCCAACCTGTAAACTCACAACAGTGTGTTCTGGATCTGCACTTGAGGCTTATGTAGTATAAAATCCTCTCGCAAATGATCCAACATCTAAACCATGTAGTAATCCTCCAAAACCAGTGACTTTTTTTACTGTGTCTGGTAGCTACTGATCAACACCGCACCTTAAATGTATAAAAGAAGTGGACATGCCCAACCTACTTCGGTTTTGAAGCTTTGAGTGTGGCATTTTGGGTTTTTTGGAGCCCGAGGTGACAGTGTTTGCTCAAGACAGTGGAGCTGGGGTGAACCGACTGACCCTGATTATGTTGCCGCCGTAGCAACTTGTCAATCGCAAGATAGCCACGTCCTCAGGCACACCCTACTGTGCCGTAAATTTGACTTGAAACAGAACCAGGAAACAGTTTAATGAGGTTATAATTCAAGTGAGAGATTAGGATAATTTTTTCATAAGCTTACACACCATCAGACTTCTTTTTGCAACCAGTGGAGTCGTGAGTCCATTGCTGGAAAGGATGCAGGCTTATGGCACTCCAAGGCAACATCCACTTCCTTTATTCAGTCAATGAATCAAACTGATGAGGTTTTCTCATCATTAGGCTGCAGTTTGGTTGGGGCGAATCCTCCTGTCGCGGATTTGTTTTCTTGGCCTAGATCACGGCTGCCAGCGCTGGCGGAGGGGGGTTGGGGATGTACTGTATGTGTGTTGGTCGGTGTGTGTGTGTGTGTGTGTGTGTGTGTTTATGTGTGCACTACAGAGCTGCAGAGCTCCCAGTGAAGTTGATTCCTGTCAAGCCCGTAGCACCACACTCAGACAGGGCTTGACCAAGCGTTTAAACACTGCTCTAGGATTTCCCGCTAGTATGGGCTGAGTGGAAGTGTCAGTCAGCGAGATGTGTGTCTGCGTGTGTGTGTGTGTGTGTGCGTGTAGAGAGTTGGCAGTTCAGAAAGGCCATAAAGGTTGGAGGGCTAGCTTTTGGACTCAGTCAAAGAGCAAGAGAGAAGTTGGGCTTGATTAAAATACAGAGGTCGACTGTAGCGGGCTGGAGCGTACAAAAATATTCAGACGTTGTGATCATTTGAAATGGGAAATACAGAATTATGACTGAAATATCGTTACACTGTTGTGTAATTAACTGAAAGACACCACTGCCTGGAGCTGCAGATTTACGCAGCTGCGTGTTCACATTGTGCCTCTCCGCAACATTTAGAGAACGAGACCAGCGATGTGAATGGAGCACATACATGAACCAAAAAACAGTTTTACCACTTACTGTCTGCTGCTGCTGAGAGGGGGTCACTGAAGACTTGAGGGGTTTGAGGAACTGAAGGAGCACTGCTCAGTATGTGGCGTACACACACTTACCTATTCTCACTCAAAGGCACAGAAACACTGACAGATGCTCCTCATTAGGACTTTCACTCCACAAACCTCACAGATAGAAACATATTACAGCTACAGGTGCTGTTTTTTTTAAGGCTTGAAAATGTGTTTTTAATTGTTGGTTATCTTCCAAAGCCAGGATAACTTTTACAAGCTCAATCTTTTACTGCCAGTGAGGATCTGTGAGCCTGTACAAACTGAACACAAACCAGTGGTGTTGACGGTGTAGATGACGACATGTTTAAGGACCAGGATTCACTCATTTTTGGGGATTTTCTGAGGAGCAGCAGTTTATTCAGTTTGAAAACCTGAAACCAAACCGACGATCAGTCCAGCTTCAGGTGCAGTCAGGATTCATGTTTCCCAAAGGGTGTCGCTTTACCATCTGTTTGTAGGTAAAGCTGATTTAACTCAGATTAGCATTTTTTCTAGTACACTAAATTCCTCATTTTGCCGCTGGGAACCCACTCTGGGTCCTCTGGGAGTTTTTGTCCCCATTTTGAGAACCGCTGTCACAGTACAGGCAGATACATACATACATATATATACATACTGAATCAGGCGGCGGATGTGTCCACCTCTCAGCGACAGACCTGAGAGATGATGGGTGATGGACGAGGATGCCAATGAGCTGACGGGAGGGACGGGGATGTTCCGATGAGAGGATGGTGAAGTGTTGAGAAGAGTGATTGGACGGCGGGGGGCGGCGTGTGGTGTTGCCATGGGTGATGGCCAGGCAGGTGGTTAATGACTGGCGACGCGAGCAGGGTGGTGGAGCGAGCGTGTGATGGGAGGTCAGTTTGATCTCCGTCGCTGGCCAGTCCGCTGGCGTTGGGGGGGCTTTGAGATTTTCGAGGAAATGTGCGCATGTATGTGCGAGTCTTTTGTGCCACTGTGCTCTTGAAGCCCCATTAAAGCAGAAGAGGGGTGAGGGAGGGGTGCGTGGACTTGTCACTTCAGAGGGGCGGCTGTGATGCGGTGGTGGAGAACGGAGGAGGGGGGGGACTGACTGTGTGAGTTGGCCTTGAGGGAGCCGAAGCCTTGGGAACATCAGTCGTGCAGCGCGACAAAAGAACAGTTTCTGTGTGTTTGTGTGTGTGTGTGTGCCAAACTTGATGAGAGTCCAGCATACAAATGTTTATTTGTTTTGTGAGTGTGTGTATAATTGTGTTTGCGTGCATGCGTGTGTGTTAATGTGACTTTTTGAATTAGGCTACGGCTGCAAGATTTAAATGATAATGGATCTATTGACCCTGAGAAATGCTGCATTTGCAAGTGTGCAGTTTTGTGACGGTGATGGGGGGAAAAAAAAGGGGCAGCTAGTGAATTCACTGGTTTTGTGTGTGTTTGTGTGTGTGTGTGTGTGTGTGTGTGTGTGTGTGTGTGGGCTTCCCTGCGCCCAGCCTGCTTTGTGTTCTCTCGCAGTTTAAATGAACTGGAAGGTGAACTCCTTGTCTGGTGTGGATTTGTGTTTATTTTGGCGAAATGTGTTTTCCTGTTTTGATTGAGCGCAGGCTTAAGAAAGCACAGAAAAAACACCTCTGTTACACACACACACATACGCACACACATGCACACACACACACACTCGCGCTCACTTGGCTTTTATTGGAGCAGACAAAGCACACAGTCAACCAGCTGGCTGCACGACAACCACAATAACATTAATGAAACACTTATCTATCCAAACATATTAGCAGGCGTTTAGAAATAGTGCGTTTGACTGCGTCCTTGTGTGCGTTTCTGTTGCTGTTCGTGTGTGTGTGTTTGTGTGTGTGTGTGTGTGTGTGTGTGGAGTCACACAGTCCTACAGTCCAAGGTCAAAGTGTTTTTTTCTTCCTCTCAGCCGTCTTCACTCTCAGTCTTTCTGTCAATCTGCCAATTTCTCTGGTACATGTACCCTCTTCTTCTCATCTCTTTCCCTCATTTGGCCTTTTGCTCCCTCTATTTCTTTCCCTCCTGTCTCTTTGTCGCCTCTCTCATCCGTCTGTGTCTCTCGGCGTGACTTTTCCATATGCTTCTGGCTGGTCTCTTTTTCGGATGCTCCTTTTCTGTATCTGCGCCGCACCTTTTTTTATTTTCCCTTCGTCCTTGCCTCCGTCCCCTCGTCCGTTTCTCCCACTTCTACCTCTTTTTCCTCTCGATCCCTCTAGCTCCCTCTCTTTGTTTCTCTCCCTTTAGCTCCCTCTTTTCCTGTCACACACCCCCCCCTCCTCTATTGTCCTGGTTAATCTGGCCTGCTCTCCGGCTGTGCCCTCGTGTCCAAATGATGCATTAATCCAGGTTACCCAAACCCATTGTTTATGCTGTGTGTGCACCCCATGCAATGCTCTCTCTCTCTCTCTTTCACTCACACACACACACACACACACACACACTCTCACACACACTCGCACTCACAAAGGCGCCCCTCGTGTTGTCACATCACGCAGGCTCAACACATGACAGACACACAATAGCCCGACGGTGCTCCTGACATTGTTGAATGTAATCTCAGATCCTTAAACACTCGGCGTCACTGACAATAAATGAAGCCATCATTTCATTTCACAGCCAATTGGAATCAGCCCTGAAAAATTCATAGGCGGTTTTTATGTGATTTATCACCCGGTGACCTGCGACCCCTGCGTGTTGCTCGATGCATATATCTGTGCTGTTATCACACCGGCGTGCTCATTGTCTCCGGGGCTAGCTTTGATTCACTTTGCTCCGCCCGCGTCCTGTGATCAGCCTCCCGTAGAAATCTGTATCCCGATTCTTGGCAGTATTTCTTGATTCTGGATTATAAATGTCTGGTGTGATAAACCTTGATAAAGGTCATATAGATCAGAGACTCCCGGGCTCTGCTGTTTGATCAATTATAAATTCCACCATCGCTAATATTCTCATCGAGTCCCTGGGGTATTTACAAATGTATTTAACTTATATTATTTGCAACAGTGATTAATTTCCCTGGGAGGTAGATCTGAGACGGTGGATGTTCACGTGCATGTGTGTGTGTGTGTATAAAAGACACAGTGTCCTTGAACAGGCTTATTGCTGCAGCTGGAACATCATACGCTCTCCCCCTCTCCAACACTTCTCTCTCACTGTTACGCACACACACACACATTACCGCCAGCCTCTCCAACCTATTCCCCCACTTTCCTCCCATTTTTTCCCAGCTTAGTGGAAGATGGGGAGGGCGTGAGGTGGAGGACGGTGGTGAAAGAGGACCACTGAAGCGGGCTGGCGTTTTTTACAGGACGACATAAATCAGAGCGGCACACAGAGCAGAAGTTTATCCTCGTGGCTCTTACCTTCTTCTTCTCACATGTGGAGGGATGAAGAGCCAGACAGGCAGGGTCGCAGATCAGACTGTAACGTTGCATTTGGGGGAAAGACGTTTGTTATGCTGCCAAAATATCAACAGCTGGATTATAAGCAGAGGCGCCCCTAGAATTGTTTCATACGGGGGGCCACTGAAGATCTTTGGCTGGCCTCCAAAGTGAGTGGCTGGCTGTGCATTTTTTATTTTCATTATTGATTTATCACGCATATGCAACTCATGAAGGGAGGGGGAACACTCTTGAGTGGGGCAGCCAACAATTTAATCAGAGGCGCCACCGATTATGAGCCCAGAAACCCAAAAATATTCCCAATTTCGTCTATTAGAAATGCTTTGTATTTTGCCTCAGCCTGAAACAGTCCTGGTCCCGACCCTTAGAGTAATTAGCGCCTACAGATTTAGCATATTCTTCGCTCCGTGCTCTCACACACACTCATATGCACACACGTGAACAGATTTGTTCCTGTTTCATCATCGCATTTGGGTTTAACTCGCTCTTCCTCCTTGCTGTCTTCACATTTTCCCCCCTTTTTTTCCCCGTGTCTTTCCATGCCTGGGAGAGATGCAGAAGAAGCCTGAGGCTGCAAAAAAAAAACTGTTCTCATTCTTTCCCTATTGCTCTCTCTATCACACACACACACACACACACACACACACACACACACACACACACACACACACACACACACACACACACACACACACACACACACACAGGCTTGCTCCAGGCCCCTTTGCGTTGTAGCCGCAGGTCAATCCTTATGAAACGCCGTGAAATCATTTCTCAACTTCATCCTCTTTTACAGTCGGTGCATAGATTCATGCAGTCGGGTCTGACCTAAGAACTTAAGCAAAGCTCGGTGAATTGAGTAACTTTTTAGCCTTGATTTCTCCGTAGTCAGCCAAGGCTGTCTCCCTCCTTCTCTCCACATCCTCTGTTATTAAAGTGATTGAGCTTTAAAGTTTGCAACATGAGCTGCTACACGCCACCGCTTGCACTGCAGAGCAGCCGTCGTATGTCTGACGCGCGTGTCCAAGCGTCGGACTTCACTGCATTTTGTGCATGCTGGGGTCGAGTCTTTCATCTCTTTCCCTTTCTCGCAAGCACAAGATGCTCCTTTGATTCCATTTTGCAAGCGAATCATTTCGCGGGTGTCACTAGAAGTTGTGTTTTCTGCTCGAGCAGAGATATTGAAAAAGCTTCCACTACATCCATTTGTGGATTATTGTCCAATCTGTTTGATGTCAGTCTCCATTCCAGTCTCCCTCCAGTGCCTCTCCTTCCTGTCTCGCTCTCTCCTCCTCATGACACCCTCTCTTTGATTTTGCTGTTATTATCTCAACCCTGCATACCTTTAACAACTCCCTCACTTCATTAGCTGTTCACACGGAGGAGAACATCCCTTTTTATTCACTCCTCGATGGAGGTATAAACCAAAGTGATGAAAAGGAACGGGAAAGGGTTCACGACCTGTGCGTGCTTTGGTTAAGGTAACTTGGAGGGTAATAATTGTGTCTATTCTCGCCAGCTCTCTAGAGGCGCTATTCTTGGTATGGGCTGGCTTTGGCTTGGTCGGGCAGACGGTAGTGTGAGCATTGAGCAGGAAGGGGAAAGCCCTCTTAGAGCTGTGGTTGAACTTTTAGTCTGTAAGAGAGCCAAAGTAGGAAGAGGAAGGTAGCTTTGCTTTAAGTCTCCTGGCTTGATGGGTTTTACAGTCTCTCTTTCCAATCTTTTATTCTCTGACTCTGTTGCAGAGTAGAAAGTGAAACATTTTTAGAGTAAGACATAGCTATTTCTGCTTTGGCTATGCCGAAAAATCAATAGGAATATTCCTGAAAAAGCTGCGCCGTGTCCCTTAGTAGCTCCCTAACCCTCTGTACCCCAAACCGGTCTTATCTGCCTCTCCCAGCTGGGCCTGTGAGCATCAGAAGTGTGGAGTGGTATAAAGCCTGGATAAAAAAAAAGCGTGCCTGTGCTGTGTGTGTGTTTATTTTACAGAGTGTGTGTGTGTGTGTGTGTGTGTGGGTGCACAGGTTTACGTGCAGCATATGTGTTTTTTTATACGTGTAGTATATACAGTATGTGTGTGCGTCTTACTGTATGTGTGTGGTCATAAACATGTCAGTGGCACTCAGGAATTGAAGGTGTGATGATCACCCGCAGCTGCTGCCGCCGCAGCTGTCAGAGTCACACATACCTTGTTTCCGGATCATGATGCATCGGGTGCGAACAGCGCAGTCTCTGACAGTCCGGGATGAAGGATGGAGAAGGACAACTTGTCACAAATACTGGACGGTCACCGGGGGCCTAATCTAGAGGCTGCCGTTCTTCTCTTTTCTATCTTTCCTCCCAAATGAATTGCCTTGTTGCTATCTTTTCATGTTGTTTTCCCGCAAAGTGGGTTTCAAATGGCTCTCGAAGAGAATTGACAGAAATAGAAAAATCCACTGGGACGTGTTTTACCCCCGGCGGCATATACATTACAGGCACAATTATGTCAGAGAGGAGCAGGAGTTGTGCTCAGTGTTCGACTAAACAGGCCTTCAAGTGGGAAATGACTCCGGTTTGAACAGAGGTTCCAGAAGCAGCACAGCCCAATCCTTATGAGGATGAAGCACTTCTTTGATCATTACTTAAGAGGCAAAAAGACCTTCTCTCCGTTTTTAATTTCTGCCCGTCTTACCTGGAACCGGAGGCTAGAGCAGAGCCAGGGAGGCGGCAGAAGAAAAGGCTCTGCACTTTGAAGTTATTGAAATGAGGCGAGGAACGGGCGGGAAAATACCAGGGAGAGCTAAGTAAAGTACTTGTTGAGCTGCTGGAGAGGTTCATCCAAACTGTCAGCCTCAGCTTCTCCGTCTCTGAAGTATTTTCGTGGACTTGAAAGTGGGAATATTTGATGTAAGCTTTGTGTCTCTTAGTAAATGCATTGTGCATTTTTCACCATGTGCATACCTGTGCACAGCAAAAAAGCAAGCATTACAGTGACGGGCCATACATCGCCCGTAATGAGACACGTCTGCTTGCGTTAACCTGTTTGCTAACTCAATATGGTGTGGTTTATTCAGCGGCAAAGTGAGAAGCTGTCAGAATCCATTGATTCCTCCCCCCTTGAAGGGCCTCTTTCAACACTCTTAACCCTTTAGAGAGTGGCTGTTCCTGACAGGGTCAGACTGATGTCATCTGCAAGCAGGCAGGAGCTGACACCACTGATAAGCGTAGAGAAAGCCTCTGAATAGAGCCATGGGCATTGATGATGTTCAGCCTGTCAGGTTGTGGCAGGGCGTCGATGCTTCTAGGGCCGCATCCTCAAAGGAAAGACGGGGGAAGCGTCGACGTCGAGGTCATAACGGAGGCCTGAAAATACACGAGGGGAGAGAGACGAGACGAGCTCAGGGCTGACCTCCATCTGTCCAACAGAGCAGAATCTTCTTTATAATGAAAATAACAGAATTGGGTTTGTTTATTCTGTCGGTGGCATTTCTGTTGTGCATATAGATTGGACTTACGGTGAACTTGTGTCGTGGCAGGCGGGGGTGTGAGCGTGGAGCACAGGTGGCACGGAGAGAGGTGTCTTATTCTTTTTTAGTGCAGATGGACCTCATGCAATTTTGAGCAGGAGACATGAATGATACAATTACCGTGTCCCAGGGTGCGAGCCAAAATCTATTTCCACCTTAATGTAGGAAATCGCAGCTTATTATTCTGGGAAGTTGATTTTTTTTTTTCACACGCTTTCTCCCCTCCCGCTGCGAACGAAAGCAAATTGGACCAAATGTATTCAAGATCTTCAAATTGAATAAAGGATGTCATTTCTTAATGTATGTAATACAAATGGGGGGCGGGGGGGGGAAACAGGATCTGCCTTCGGGGACGAGAAATAATTTGTTAACTATAATTCTGCAGTTTTCATGCACGTGCTCGTTTTTAGCTCGGCGTAGACGACTAGCTTGACTCGCTAATTCCCTTTAAATTAGAGGTTAGATGCTTTTGCACCTCTCACAAATCGCTTCACAGCTTAAAATTGAGATCTGATAAGTGTTCTCCCATTACTCTACTACTCCCTGCTTAATACTTTGTGTGCGCCTGTGTGTGTTGAAGGGGTTACAGTGGCCTGGAAGGAGTTTGGGTTCATGCTTAAATGTGTGTATTTACAAAAGGCAGACGCGGAGAGGGTTTTTTATTTTATTTTTAAATAATTACCGTTCAGCAGAGCAGCTGCTTTGATGCATACATCTCTCGGGCTGTATTTATTGTGATCTAGCAGCTCTCTTCCAGATATTGTCTGTGGCCTGCTAACACAGTTTTAACCACTTGGCCGTTTGATTCTTAGCTGCGCTGACAGCTGCACATCACACGGCTGGAACATGGAGGGGCATCAGCAAAATATTCTTAGCTGAGGGTGCAGCAAAGAGTTCATGTGCGTTTGACATGGTTAATATGCGGCTGAATGCTGCACAGGGACTCTGTGATTGTGTTTGTGTGTGTGTGTGTACATTATATGAACGCAGTATTATTGTGGAGCGTTAATTAGTGCTGATATGTTTCCCATTTCATCCACAGCTGAACATTCCCTGTTCAAAAACCTTGATCAACGTTCATTCATTTTAGCCCATTACAACCCCCTCCTCTCCACTTTTCTCTCTCTGTCTGTCAGTCTCTCTCTCTCTCAGCTTGTAGACGTGTTAGCCATTAACCCGCTAATTTACACCGCGATGGGGAAAAGGGGGAAGCGAGAGGAGCACAGAGCCTCGGCGCCTTTCTTTCCTCCTGCCCTCCGTGTTCTCCCTAATAGCTAAATGTTTTCTGCAGCTCGTCCATGTAACGCCAGCTCGGGAAGCTCTCGTTGACGGAGATGTTTTAGGATGAAATATGGCAAATTAAGTACCCTTAATCTGCCTCCCTGGGTAAAATAACAGAACTTTAAATGATGGATCACAGGGTTTTGGGGGAGCCCACCACCAGATTTGCTGTCAAAATGTGTCAAAGTTAAACAGCCCAGGTGTGCACTGATTGGGACGTATTCAAATAGGCTGACAAATTGCTTGTTTCGAGTGTGTCTAATCAGAGTTTGCTCGCATCCTAATTCTTTGATATGGCTGTTTGCTTTCAGTTATTTATTCGGTTCCGTGTGTGTGTCGCGGAAAAGATTACATTAAAATTATAATAAGTGCTGTTTTAGAAGTTGGGATGGTACAAACAAAAATGTAAGAGACAAATTTAACAGAAACAGTCGTCATTTCAGGCTCTTCCGTAAATAAATCTCGTACGTGACCTACTTGTACTGCAGATATACAGGAGGCCGTTAATATACCTGTGCAGACCGCCCAAGTACATATGTGTGTGGGAAACACTGCCAGGACCTGGGGCTCCCTGTCCTACATGTTTTGGATGTTTACCTGCCTCAACTCACCTGAATCATATGAATAAGTTGTGATCAGGCTTCAGCAGAGCTTGATGGCGAGCTGATCATGTGAATCAGGTCTGTTGGAGCAGGTAAACATCTAAAACGTGCAGCGCAGGGAGCAGCGAGAGACAGGACTGAAGAACACTGTTACACTGTGACCTCAATTTTTTTCATAATCATAATATTTTCCTTGGACATGAACATCTTTTTAAATAATTTGCTCTCTTATTCACAGGCAGAAAGTAGGCCAATGTTGTACTATAGAGTGTAATTGTCACATTGCGCCACACACACTGTGCTGTCCCAGTCATTCTCAAGGTCACGGTCCTCCCATCCTCCTCTCTGTTTGTCCCCATTTATCCTGTGTATAATGGGAAGTGCTGACTGGTTTAGGACATACATTTTACACCCCCCCCCCACCGCCCATACAGGCTATTGTAAGCGTATATACACAGCTACATGCAGGCTTTTGTGTTTAAAGTTCTTTATGTGTATTGATTGTTGTCCCGTTCCACGTATAGCATACCAACACCAAAGACTGAATGCGGTACCTCGAATATCATTGAAATCGTTCATTTTGCACAAATAGGTGTGAGGCAGAGCGTCGAGGTCAGTGATGGTGGAGGATGCGCTCGTGTTTTACCTCCTCCAATCCTCTTTTTCTTTATTAGCTGTGTGCAGCCGCATTAGGACTCACCCTGGGGAGGAAAGAAAGAAATTAAAAATGGGCAGGGGCAGTGAGCCTGACCGACACATTCATATTTATTGTGCCTTCCTGGACTTTATGTGTGTGTGTGTGTGTGTCTGTCTGTTTCTGGCACATATAGGGTTAACGACTCCCAGTGCCTGGGGTCTATAGCTGCCGTAACCCTGTCAGTTAGTGAGGCCAGGTAATTACCTCAGAATGACAGGTCTGGAGGGCAGTGTGTGTGTTTGTGTGTGTGTGTGTGTGTGTGTGTGTCTGGATGTGCTTGAGTGTACAGTAAATGTGCACAGACGAGCGTAGATGTGCACGCTTGCAGTTTTGTGTTTATAAGTGGATATGAAGGTGCGCACATGCATGGTGTTCGTGTGTGTTTTTGCAGTTTATTTGAGGGGAGCTGGGAGAGCAGAGATAGATGGGAGATGGATGGAGAGCGGCAGCATTTCTTATCCCATTCAATTCAATTAGACAGGATATATTGACGTGCGCGGAGGACCACCTGCTTGCGTATGCAAAGCACACAGCGAGGGGCTTTTCGCTTGACAGCTACACCCAGATGCACCCCTCCCCTAAGATCAGCACATATTGTTAGCGGGTAGACATTATTTTCCTCCAAACACGTCTCTCCTATCAGGCTTTTCCGTGTCTACTATTTGTCTATTGGCGTGCATTTTGTACATTTTTTTTTAAGCATTTCTTTCTCGCAGGCTTTCATATAAGCAGCTATTGTTATAGGTGTAAAGTGATGGGCCTCACTGGGGTGGAAGACAAAGAGTTTTCCTGCCATGCCTGCGCTAATGATCGCAGACATTTCCTTAACAACTTTTCTACTTATCTCTCCCCCAGGCCATTTGTTTCTTTTCCACGCTACACCGCTTCAAATGCATCCACTGTCCACTTATGCGGTGTGTTTCTGTGCCGTGCGTGCTCCTGACTAGGCGTACACCCCAAAATGTTTATTGTATGCGCCCGTGTCCCCGGAGATTTAAGCTACTCAGCTCCCGTCATGGTTCTACCGCTGAGGTGGGATTTATCCAAGTATGTGTTCAAAAAGATGCCTCCAGCACAGCACATTACAACGCCTTAATCCTCAGTGGGTTATACGGAGGAAGAGAGGAGGAAGAGTAAGATCGAGGACGGGGAGGACACGAATAAAAGGTGCAGGAACAAAGGCAGGGAAGAGGAAGAGGAAGGTTGGAAGATTAGGACAAAATCAGGGGAATGACTACAGAAGTCAAAACTGGATTACATGTTGTGTTTAGATCTAGTTATCAGAGACTCTGTTAACGTGTCAGCTGCACTGCTGCTGCTCCAGACAAGGAAACCTCAGTGAAAATGCAGGAAGCCTTAATGCAAAACTTTGAATTGTCTTTATTTTTATTGATTGGCTGGTTTAGGATCATTAAAGCAGATTCCTAAAATGTTTATTGTGCCATGCAATCATTTGCGTTGTGCAATCATATGTCATATCCAATCAAAGTGTAAAAAAAGAGGAGAAGGCACGCTCACATGCCTGGTTTTGAAGCTTTATAATCATTTTCACACAATGTAGACTGTTGGAGCTGAAAAGCAGGTGTAGTCACAGATAAATGTTGTGCTTTTTAGAGCCTGAATTTATTCTTTGACCTTGATTCATAAAAATAGGAGTGACAGATAATGTTGTGGACAAGTAATAGAGGAGCTTATTAGCTGTTCTCCTGGGCAGCCAGTGTCGAGTTTAAGTGCTGCTGTTGTGCCGTCTTTGTAGTAAGTCTAATTTGGTAGTAAGAGCAATTGTTGAGATATAAACTGTCAATCTCTTCGGGAGGCTTTATAGTAGAAACTCGAAACATACAATACTGCATTTATTTTGTGTGAAGATTTAAAGAGTTGGGCTGTGTGAATAAATGAATGTTCTGCGAGAGGCTCACAGCAAAATGAAGACTAAGAAAACAGAATATTTACAGTGAAGGAGTTGATTTGGAGGAGAGGTCAGCTCAGGTCTGTAACTGAAAGGAGAGACCGAGCGTTTGTTAAATTCTGTGTCCACCCCCTCGCCAAACCCCTCAGGCCAGATCCCACTCCGTCTTTGCTGCATTTAGTCGTGTATTACTCAACGCGCTCTGCAGACAAAAGGCTGAGTTTGGTCGATTCTGCATAACTTGAGCATTCATTGTTAACAGTTTTATAGATACTCTGACGATACCCATGCATCGCACTGGATATAAATGACTGTATGTGTTGAAGAATTGCCTAAAATATGAGTTTAATTCCTGGAGAGACTCAACCTCCTCCGTCCCCCAACCGTCTCCCCTCTCCATCACATCCTCTTTTCTGCCTGTTGACTTCTTGAGAGACACAGATGTCTCTCCTGACCACACATCATGCTTTAATCTCATTCATGCTTCCTTGTCGTAGTCGGCAGTCGTTGGTCTATTTAAGGTACTTTTGCAATTCCCCCTGGGCGTGAACTTTTTTGAGCTCTGATTCTTTCTTTGTGCACCACCTTTGGTCCCATGTTCACAATAAGGGAAACTAATTTAAAGGGCTTCCAAGTGTAATCTTTTAAGCTACACCTCTACTCCATAATACTGCCGCTGTGATTGCCTGTGAGGGGCTATTTAAGACGCTTGTTTCTGGGACTTAGACATTTCATAATCACTCTATGATCTCGTTTCATGAGCTTAGGCGTCTTTTCATTCATCGGGGCTCCGGCGGGGTGTAACAACAGGTTTCATATTAATGTTTAGCGTCAAGCACAGGAGAGGTCCTAAATATATCAGAATGGAAATAGGGCTGGGAGATATGGCCGAAGCAAAGGCACAATACTAATAAAAGTATTTTTTTTAGTATCAGTTTACATAACGGACAGTGTTTCCAACTTCTGTGTTGTGCTGGAAGCCATTTTTCTAAACGGCCACTGAGACGTTGCACTCAAGAGATTACATAAAGTCACATTCTTTGGACCGTCGTGGAAAATCCAACCCAAGTCCTTTTACAAAGAAGTCCACAGTCCAGCGGCATTAAGCAACTTAAAAAAAAAAATTGTCCGCAGGCTTTATAGAGGCAACTAAGAGAGATGGGGCCCGTGCAAGGTCCCAAAATCAAAAGCAAAAGAAAAGATTTACGTAGCGATCATGGGATGATGAAAATGTATCAAGGTGACTCCAAATGTTCATGGACATTGTAATGTTCAAAAGTTTAACTCACGTCACGTCTTGTTTGCTGACTTCCTTCCTCACTCTCTGACTCCACTGGAAGTTAGAGCGACAGGTGACCAAGTAAAAAGTACCGTTACCTTGTATTAAATTAACTAATCAATGATTTTTCTTGGCCTTGAACACTGTAGGAAATATGTGAGATAGTTTAAATACACAGCCACTGGCTGCACGGCTAACTGAGGTAGCTAGCTTCTGGCGGCTACAGCTAGCAGCATTTACCAGTTACCCTGGTAATATGCTGCGGTGACATTGCTTCGACAGGCGGCCAGTTCTTATATGTTGCACCTTCAGTTATAGATATAAAGAAAATCTTGTTATGGAGACAGTTGATCTTTTCATCAGTTGTGGGATTCTTGTCACCATTTGTCGTTGATGACTGTAAATGCAAATTTTCGTACATAAATGTTTCGTGCTGCCAGTCGGGTTAGCTCGCTGCAGGATGAGTCACATCACATCCTGTAGTAAAATGTGGAGGCGAAGGCAGAAAATGAAAAGGGGTTTTACTTTTGGGTGAGGTGGGGTGGGGGGAGAGAAAAAGAGAGGGGATCTAATCCAGAGCTGTACTCCCCCTCCTCTCTCACTGATTGCTGCTTCCCCAGACAGATTACTGGGCTTTGAAGGCGCCCTCTGCAGAGGCAGAGTTTTGAAATGGGGGCCATTGGATGGGATAGAGAGTGGGGGGAGGTTGGGGGTGGAGAGGGGATGGGATGGGATATAACTCAGAGAGGGAGATTAGTATTGCTGCTGTGTGTGTGTGTGTGTGTGTGTGTGTGTGTGTGTGCGTGCGTGCAGGGAGGGGCTGTCACACACAGAGTGACAGAATGAATAGTTTGAGTCTTTATCAGTGTATGTTTGTGTACTGTACGTTCCCATGTGCAGGTATTTATTCAAAGTGATAAACGTTTGAACGGTGTGACGGCGCAGCCTCACCCGCCATCCTCTCATTCCTCTTCACCGTTCCTCCCCCTCTTTCTCTCCCCCCATGCTCCTTCCCTCCTTCTTTCCTTCCTGCCGCTCCATTCCCCTGTGACGTGGTATAGTTATAATCCACTCAGACATGTTCTGATGTTTTGGGTTTTTTTTGCTTGCTGTTGAGTGTTGGCACTCACCCACTCACTCTCTTTCACTCTCTCTCTCTCTCTCTCTAAATCCTTCACTCTGTCTATTTCTGCTCTCCCCAGAGAGAGAGAGGAAGAGTATGGCCTGCCGTTTTCTGTGGCAGCCATTATGTGAATCTGCTGTTTGTTTATTTGTTTGTCTTTGTTTGTTTGTTCATCTGTGTGTCTAGTGAGGATGGCATGATGATGTGTGTCTGTGTGTCTTTGCTGGTATGTACACATCCATCTGAGCGCATGTATTTTGTCAGATGGAGAGTCAATATTGTATCTCCGTTGTATTATGTTCTTGTATGACTGTGTGTCTTCGCATGTGAGACTTTGTATGCGCGGGGGCGTCTGCCTGGGTGCTGCGTGTGGTCCGCAGTGGGTGCTCCTTGTTCACTGCAGGCCAGGTGTGTCTCCTCTCCGCATCTTCGCTTTCCCAGAGCTCTGCAGGCTGTTGGATCTCAGGACGAGCTGGGAGTGTGTTTCTTCTGACAGCGTCGCTGCCTGCCAGTTAAATCCAGCAGTAGAGTGTCAGGGGACCAGTGCTGAATGAATATAATGCACTAAACTGATAAACCAACAGACACCACATCGTGCTCGTGTTTGTCCCGTGATCAATCCTAACAGATTTTGTAAAAAACATTGTATTGAATGTGGAGGGCGGGCAACAAGCCTGAGCTCTTACCAAAATCCTTCATACCTTGCTTGTGAACGCCTGAGCCTTTCGAAGAGGCGACTTTCATATTTAATCATGATACTATCACCTGTTACCAATGCACCTGTTGAACTGTTCCTAACAGGTGTTAATTATTTATTTATTTATTTATTTATTGGAGCATTTAATAACTTATATCAACAAAAAACAAACAAAAACACAAAAATATCAATGAGGTCGATGAGGTAAAACATGAAATATATTGTCTTTGTCAGCATCCAGACTTTTTTTGGAATCAGTGTTGTTTAATAAATGCCTAAAATGCCCCCAAAATACATTTATAATATATCACATTTATATCAATGAAGGCTGGTAAAATGCAAGAAGGCAAGTATGATGGCTTGTGTTTAGACTGCACTTCAACCTCTTTTTGTGAGTTTTGCAGAAAAATATTGAAAGATGGTCATTGATTTTTCTGCAACTTGAACCAAGATTCAGGTTTCTTATTGGGAAAAGTCGCACAAAATGCCAATTTCTACATAGCTTTAAGTGTTACTGGTACTTTTAACTGGTAATATACCAAGTGACTGTGATTATTGATGGGAGACCCAGTGGAGCTAATATTGATAATGACTTTGTGCTCACCTCAATGCCTTCTAAACATGGTTTACTATAAGCTACAGTTACATGAATCTGTGAATATATGGTACATAGAAACAACTGAACTCTGTGAGTTACAGTATTTGTATCTGCGTCATGTATTCTCTGCTTTCATGCTTAATATTTTCCCCGGCTGTGTATCCCTTGTTGGCTTGGTGTCTCTTCTTTAGATGTACACTTGCATTCAGCCTGGAGTCACACAATAGATTAGACGTGTGGTGTGGGCGCTGACGTCATGCAAAATGTTTTCCTTTCATTGCGGGCGCCATCTACGACTGTGAATGGATTAGCAGATTCAGGTCGCGCAGTCCATTCCCGTCGTCTTCTGTTCCGTCCTCGCTGGTTTACCCGTTCTTTTGTTGCTGAATCACATCTAAACAACCAGTGTCTGCCTTTACAGAGTGAGCCATACCTCCCAGGCGTGAGAATACCCACAATGCAACGGTCCGCGTTGCTAATCCTATTGGCTGCTGACGAATCACCGGCGTTCTGCAGTATGCGTCACTGTCGAGCAGAGTGCCAGGACAGAGCGAGGCTAAATGCTTAACTACACCTTAAGCTCGTCAGATATGAATGAGCTGGAGGACACAGGATGGAGCCGGGCTTACATTAGTGGATTTTTGATGGCGTGCAGGAGTGTGTGTGGTTCCCTGAGTGTCTTGTTTGAGGGGGGGGGGACCTCCTCTCTCCTCTCTCCCCCAGTGAAGTTGAATTAGCAGAGCTTATGGGACGATTTCATGTTAATGCTGCCAAATACAGTTCCTTAATCTACCGTGATTCCCTGTGCAGCATGGTGTTACTGCTTAAGAGTACTCTGATTACTTTTTCTATAGCATACATTAACTTTTACAGCCCTTCTGAGTTTTAAAGCAGGAGTCAAGAGCTGGACAAGCTAAAGGGAAACTGTAAAAATAGAAGACGGGAGGATGTACGACGAGAGAGGAGGCGAACAGAGAGACTGCTGCTTCCAAAACTATTAATAATCTGACGGCTAATTGGCCGTGACTTCTTTTCCCAGAGTAATAAATGCAACAATACCCGTGTTCTGCCATTTAACTGCAACTACTCTGCACCAACACCCCCCCCCCCCCCCCCCCCCAAAAAAAATAAGCAGCCAGGCATCATGATTCCCATTTTAAGAACAAACACAGCAACAATGCTACACATGGAAATAAAACTGAATTTACCTTCGTCGACTTGGTTACGTGGGTACAAAGAATACGAGGGGGTAAAAGGAGGTGGAGGGGGGTTCAGGGCCCAGGATTTAATTTCCGCTTTGCACTGTGAGATAAGTCAAGCTTAATGAGCTGACAGAGAGAGATGGAGGGAGCAGAGGGGGGGAGCTGTGAGAGCAGGGGAGTGAAGAGGAGGAGAGAGGAAGGGCAGGAAGGGAGGGGAGGGAGGAGAAGGTGAGGGGAGGAGGTAAGTGATTGTGGATTGTGGAAAGAGGGGGTATCCTGCAGATCCTGTCAGGCTGGGAAGAGAAGGAGAGCAACGGAGGCAGAGGTGATGAAGGAGAGAGGGGTAAAAGTCGTCTGTCAGCCCTGGGATCCCTTTGTATAAAGTGTGTGTGTGCGTGTGTGTGCGTGTGTGTGAGATCAGGAGTTTTCATTATGTCACAAATACAAAGTGTAGATCTGTTTTCACACAATCGTCAGGAAGGTGTTGAACGATTTTTAAACGTTTGCCTTTCTCCTGTGTGATAGTGTGCGTGTGTGTGTGTGTGGGGGTGTGTGTGTGTGTGTGTGTGTGTGTGTGTGTGTGCGTGTGTGTGTGTGTAGAGCCTCTCAGATGAATCCTTGTGATTCCTACTATGCTGACAGCAGCTTCAGAAGTTTTGCTGACAGCAGCTTATTTACCGAGTGTGTTTTGCTTTGTGTTTTTTCCGTCTGCGTGCCTGCTCGCTTCTGTTCTTATGGGAGTCTATAGTTTCTGCTTCTATTTATATAGTTTGTTTTTCATCCTGTAGTAGTTTTCATACACAGATGGTGAGGGCTGCGACTACTGATTATTCACATTATTGTTGTTTGGTCTATAAAAATGTCAGTCAGTGTTTCCCAAAGCCCAAGATGACGTCGTTTAAGGAGTAAAGAACCAGAAAGTTCTCACATTTAAGAAGCTGAAATCAGAGAATCCTGATTAATCGATTCTTAAAATAGCTGGCGATTCATTTAATAGTCGACAATTAGTCAATGAATCGTTGCAGCTGTCCAAATGTTAGATTGGAGAGATGTTAAAGGAGGAATGTGACTGAAATGTGTGTTTTTCTGGCCTGAATCTGTTTTTCCTCGCCTGTAAGCAGGGCGCGGGAGGTCAGAAGCTGTAACAGATATGAAATTAACAGGCGAAGACTCGAGGCTAGAGGTTGACGGCGGCAGGGAACGAGGGGAAAGCGCTATCTTGAAAGCGGGTGAAAGGTCACGCATGGAGACTTAAAGGAGCTGTCCCGGTGCTGTTTTTGCATAAGCCGAAACACCGGGAGCTCTCCGTGGTGCTGAAGGAAGCGCGAGCTCTCCCTCTGCCTCCAAGACAATTCCTGAGCTGTATTGAAGTCGCTTCACATTATTGCAAGGTGCCAATAAATCCTCCCTTTATTAGACCCCGTGTATTGATCCATTTCTTCCCTCTCCTCACATCTCTAACTCTCTCCGCCAGTTGCTGCTTAATCCCCGCTATTTTTTCTCCTCCTCCCGCTTCCTCCTTCTTCATAATTCGTGGGGAAATGTCAAGCTGTATCTCTGTCGTGAGCTCTGTAGAGGGGGGGCGGTCTGAGGCTGGAGACGGGGAGGGGAGCGGGGTGTGACCCCCTTCTCTGGGGCTTAGACTGAGGGATTTGCCTAAATGCCAGCAGAGCTTTGATGGTTGCATTGATAGGATTGAAGCAAGGGAATGATATTTACATTTACTCCATTATGGCCCCTGCACGGTCAGATGGAGATGCAGCTAATTATCGAGGCGCCAACAGTGTTGATAGTTTGCGCATTAACTGCCGCGTGTCTCTTTGAAGGCATACATTAGTGAGTAAATGTCTTCTTTGTGTTTGCTTGATACTGATACGATGTTGCATGCACACAGGCACGTATCTGAAAATGCTAAACAGGTGGGAGATAAGCTTGAATGATTCGCCGTGCGGGTCGTGAGCATACGCGCGCGTGTGTGTGCACGCCTGTGATAATGTTCCCCCAAGATGTGACTCCCGATGTGTGATGACTTGTGGATTCGTGCATGTGTGTGTATGTGAGAAGGTGTGGGTGTGATGTTAATCAGGCTGTCACGCTAAGACAGAGTCCTGCGGGGAAAAGCCTGTTGTGTCTGGAGTTCTCCACAGGACACCCCCTTCACAAACATGCAGAGCACACACAAACGCACACACACATATATATATATCTACACACAGCCGTTTTCTCTTTGTCTTTGTTTTCCCTTTTCCCCCTGAGCCTGTGCGCTGAGCTGAAGGATCAGCTGGAGGCCTCAATAAAGTGTCTTTAAGTCAAGTTGTGGGTCGGTCGGTTTCCTACTGACAGGTTGGTCGGGAGCGTGTAGATACAGACGCAAGAAACGTCGTCATCCTCATCACATTGCTTTTAAAAGTCGCTCTTAAAACATCAAACTTGCATGAAAAGGAAGAAAATACTGTAGATATTTTTGCACTAATCAGAAATACATCCCCCTCTACAAAGACTAGTCGTACAAGAAATAATAAATATAGCATAAAAAGCCAAAATGAATAGTTTCAAAATAGCTGTTTTTTTCATATATGTTCAATAACACATGGATGGAGCCATTATGAGGTTGACATTTGTACTTTTAAGTGACATATTGGATGGATTGCATTATATTAATACATAATAACGTTGGTGATCCTATGACTTGTCATCTAATGCCACCATTATGTCAAAGGTTAAATTCTGACTCGGCTGTATGTTGTTTTGTGCTTTACAGCAAATATTAGCATGCTGATCTGCTACAGGAAGCTGGTGAACATGATGAACATTATACCCACTAGAAATCAACATGTTAACATCGTTGTGAGCGTGTTTTCATGCTGATGTTAGCATTTAGCTCCGAGCACCGCTGTGCCTAAGTATGGCCTCGCGGAGCCATTGGCACGACTGTAGACCCCTGATCTTGTTAAACACACCTGTTTGGACCGGTTTTGTGTTTTTTTAGTTGCCAGGATCACACTGACCATTTTAGTTCACAGGAAACAAGGTCACCTGAAACGAGCGCAGGTCAAAATACAACGAAAGTGAGGTGAAAAGTGGGGAAAAAACACAAACGAGCTGCTGATTATTCTTGCAATTTATTTATTTGATTAAACTTTTTACCAGTTTTAATTCAAAATACTGATAAAACGTCAGATTTAAACAAAAAAACAGAAACCATATTGAGTCCTGTGTTTGAATAATGAATGACTGCAGTGGGTGAAACTAGAAAATAATAAGAAAAAGCAAGTGAGATAAAGGGGATGAGGTGAGAATGAGAACTAGCAGGGGTGCACCACAGCATGCTATAGGGGAGTAACAGCTTCTTTCACCGCCTCCTCTCACACCTAGCACAGCTGTCTGCGCTTTCACACAGTGCACATCTGTACACACACACACACGCACACACACACACACAACAGAGCCTAGAAGGACTTTGTCACACATGTCGTTACACATGTTCGAACCGGTAAAGCCGCTCACACACACTAACGCTCCCTCTGACACTTACACTTCCGAGCCTTCTTCCTCGTGGTCACGCAAGCGTCGACACATGAACACTTGTAATGTGCGCGCAGACTCTCTTGTCACGCACACACACTCACCTCAGGGCTGTAATTTGTCTCCTCTTATCCATTAGTGCAGGTGGGGAGAAACAGGAAAAACGGCAAATGGGAGAGATGAAGTCATGGTGAGATATGGTTTGTTGTAGGTAGCTGCGGGACAGAAAAGTATGACACGGGAAGAAGATATCAGCAGGATGTCTGTGTGCAGCATATGCAGTATCCTCAGCATGTTTTCTACTGTGCGTGCCCCCCTGTGTAAAGGCGAGCGGTAACAGACAGCGTGCCCTAAGGCTGTAAAGGCCAGTGAACCTTTGGTATTTGCATTATTAGATGTCCGCTTGTATCTTCTTTACAGCTGTCAGGGTTACGCTGTAGAGGGTAGACACTGGCATTTCTGACTGTCCAGTTAGCCTCGACCTTACATCTTTTTTTCTTCTTTCTCTCTGTTGCTGCTTCCTCACATCAACGCACACAGACACACAGAGTACGATTTCAGCTCTAGAGAAGACTTCCTTTTCTCCTTTCGCTGAGAGATAAGTTGCTTGCACACACTTGAAGCTCTATTTGATCTATATTAAAGCGGATATGCAGCAGGATTCTGTTGAGCATAGAAAATATGCGATCAATTATTAAAGTGAGCACATTTACATTCACTTTGAAAGAGTCGACGTAACGACGACATAAAAAAAAAAGGGAAACAACAGTCGCCGTCATCAAAGCGACTACGAGGTCCGGGTTCTCGCTACCGGAGAGCAGTGCATGGTGGGAGAAGGTCACCCTGTTCTGAGAATCAGCTGCTTCATTTCCCAGAGTGCTGCTTGAGTGACTGCATCAGTGTGTGTGTGTGTGTGTGTTAGAAGTAGAGTGAGTGATGTCAGGGCCCTGAGCGGACAGCCTTTTTTCAGCCGCTGTTAATCACACTCCATCTCTGACAGAATATCAGTGCTCAGGCCTTTACTGTACTCTCTACCTCCTCCACCCGACACTTCAGGCAGCTCTTTATCTGCTCCTCTACTCGGCCTCCATCCCTCAGCTGCTAGTTTTTTTTTTATTTGTCCCACACAATCACACGAGACGCTGATAGATCTATCTTCACTCGTTCATTCACTAACTAGCCTCTCCCTGACTTCCTTCCTGCGTCACAGCTAGTGTGTCACATCCTTAACCTGAACCCTTCTAACCTCTTGTCTTACGCCGAGGGAAAGCCATCCTTATTCATGATTAAGACATGTTGACATATCCCCTTATTGTAATATTGATTATCCACACAGATCACAGATCAGTTTAACCACAACTTGCTGCTGAAAAATTAAGATTGAACCTGTTTTCTTTTACCCAGTGGCCCAACGCTTCAAACTACGAGGAGTCTGTAAAGGAACAATACATAATAATTTAGTTAAAAACAGTTGCAAAACTAACCAGCAAGCCTGTCCCGGTCTAAAGCTCCCGTACTAGCGCTGTGAACATCAACACACATCTGGTCCCTGAGCTCCCAGTCCAGACTGTTAGCTGCCTGGCTAATTGAGCTAACTAGAGGCAGTTAGTGGTTACTCTGCTGATATGCTGCTCATTATTTGCTTTGAGTCTGAATTTGACAAGTGGCTTATCCTGACATATTGCACCTTCAACCAAAAGTCAGTGTTATTTGACTTTTGACTTATTTTTAAGTCATATTCATTATTACCAGCTTGCCTGCGGAGCCTTGCACGTGCAAAACTGACACTAGAAGGGTAAGTATAGTGTCATAGTATCACCAGAAACAGAAACTACATTAGAAACCATCCAAATAAAGGCAAGATTGCAACACATAGACTGGTAAATCCCTCTTTTCTCACTTTAAGCTGTTGATTAGACAAAACAAGTCATTTGAAGGCACCACCTCGGTGTTTTGGATCTTTTTTGGCACCTTTCTGCTTTTTGTTGTCTTGTTTAATCTCAGGGGACTTCCATGTTTGTCACAGTTCACGCTGAAGACTCTGTACTACTTGCCATAAGGGAGTACTACTTGTTAGCTTGACAGGCTCGCAGTGCTGCTGCCCATACACCATATGGCGCTGGGACGCAGACCAACACAGTTACAGAGGGAGGGACAGATGTACCGAAGGAGATTCAGTAATGGTGAAGCGGGAGAGGGAAACGTAGGACTGGATAATTTCATTATAGCACAGCGAGTCTCTCGCAGCAATGGGCAGCAGCAAGAGTAAAGCTGATAGAAAGTGAAGGCTGACCTTCTCAACAGTTAGTGCAGTTTAGATACACATTCATCCACACGCAGTTAATACGCCCACAGTCCCTGAATAGCTACATGTCCAAATTTAATTTCTCCCATGTGCTCATTTGTAAGGAAATGAACAGTGTCTGCTATTGATATCACGAAAAGGTCACTGCAGCGTCTCGTCTCCGAGGAACTTTCGAAATGTTTTGTTTTTTCTTCTTTTTAAAAAAAGTTGCGTGTATAACTCCACACTTTCGGTGAACTTCACCGCCCCCTCCCATCTCCTCCTCCACCTTCTTTCAGCCCCCGGCCTCTCTTCAGAGCCAGATGGCGCAGCCCATCACTGTTAACAGGCAGAGATGGGGAGAATGAAAGAATAGTGAGATGGGGATAGCAGGGCAGGCAGTCCATGTATTATTAATTGTGAGTAATAGAGACTTGTATGGTTGTATACATTATTGAGGCCAGGTCCTTCCGAGGGCAGTTAAGCTGAAGTGGCGCTTGGCTTAATGGATTGGGACAGAGTCTGGCTGAGAGCACATTTACCAAGTGCCTGGTGTAAAGTTAGCACCTGTTTATACCACGCTGCAGAAGTGCTTAATTCTGAATTTACCTCACTCCAGTGTAGTGCTAATGTGTGCTGAAACAAGCTCGAAAAGTTTGAAAATTCACCGCTGACTGCAAAAAAAATCATCTAACACATTCTGTCGTTGATTGCCTTAAACTCCTGAAGTCATTGTGCTCGATGGATAGATCATATTTTAACGTTTGTGCAATAACAACAACTACGTGATGTGAAAGGTGAGACTTTTAGTGACGAACCCACACAGATTTATCATCCGACTCTGCAGCAGACCATTGTTTGCTACTTGCTGAGCACCAAGCAGCGATGAGACAAAGTTAGTAACTAGCATGGGAGCATATTGAAGCGTAACAAATACGAACAACACTCCAAATTAATGTTTCTCTGTATATTGAATATGTAAATTGGCGACTGTTTGCCAACTCTTCACTCAACACTCTTTCAAAAGACCAACTTTTTAAGTAATGATATGTCAATGTTGTGTTTTCAGCTTGTTTCTCTGCCCTCCGAGGCAGCCAAAAAATAAATTAATCCAGCTGGCAAAACTCTGTAAAGACTTTTATGTGCTCCTTTTGTGTTACAAATTGTTTTTGCTCACAAGTCGCTTTATGTGGCTCCCTTTGAGAGATGATGGAAAACTGGTCCCACATATTTTTGTGTGTGCGTGTGTGTCTGGTGATTTTGTTGTTTGCTAGCAAATGCTGCACCTGAAGCAGGTATTTTTTGAAATGCTTTTCATGTCAGGGCAGCTACCAATGATACCAACACCTTACTTGCAAAAAAAAGTTTAGATAATGCTCCCTTGAACATTTATTATTTCCACATGTGATGTTTCAGGCGCTTCTTCAGACATAGAACAAGTGCAGAGACACACCGTACCTGGTACCTGTGCAGAGGGATCTTCTTCTGACAAGTCATGTGATTACAAGAATCCAAAAATACAAAAGAAATACATTAAAAGATATATTATACTTTATTTTCTCGTTGTTTTATATGTTCTTGTGTGTGTAAAAGATCTTGAGAGTTAAAAAGTCTGAACAGAAGCTCCTCTCTCCAACCTAAAACACTGCTCCTGAAATGCCTCGTCAGTGGTCCCTAATATGTCTCCTTTAAGTTCTCCACTTTAAAAAATGGTAACTATGCACATGAGCCCTGTAAGTATAACACCCTGCTTCCCTGAATTAAGATCATTTTCCACATAGAAAAAGTTTGATATGTTAAAAAGATCAAGTTTCAGAAGATGCATCAATATCTAGGATTAAGCACCATGTTAAGTCTTTTCCTGACGCTCAAAATACCCAGCACTCGCTGAACATGATTCACAGCACACCTTGTGTGTGACTGTCTGTCATGCAAGACTGCAGGAGCCCTTTACATATTCTGCTGCTCCCGAGCGCACACACACACACACTCACACACACACACAAACACACACACACACACACACACAAACACCTACATGTAGCTCTCAAACGAGCTCGTGCGTTTCGTCTGGATCAACTCTTTACACGAGACTCGGCGGACTGTTGAGCTGTAACGATAATCTGTCATTTTTGCCGTCTGATACGATCTGCCCGCCGTTTATCGCGTGTGGTCTTAATATCTTGCCTACCTTTGCACAGCAGAGATCTAATCTGATATTATTAGCATTGTTTTTCTGGCCCGCATTAGCATTCAGTGTCGGCTTCCCTCCCTGCTTCATGTGTAGGTGTACAAAAACATGACACTGACGCAGACAATCTGATGTGAGGGCTGTTGAGAATCTTAATGTGTTTGCTGTTGCATAAGCAACCTATACTTCATCTGTATTGGCTGACTTTGCACACACACACACACACACACACACACACACATAGACACACAGAGCTGTTGGACTGTGCAGCTTGGAGAGTGTGAATGTTGGTTTGAGTGGGAGGAGTGTCGGGTGATCCTCTCAGCTCAGTGGCAGGTCCTGTCATTGGAAAGAACAGTATCACTCTGCATTTACATTGATCCTTATTAGGCCTGGAGATTAAACCCCTTTGCAAGTGTGAGCTAGCTACGGCTGCAAGCGCCTCGGAGTTTCGCCGCGTACCACTCATACATAGGCCTAAACACACACACAGTCACACACACAGTCACACACATAAGCTCTCTCAGTCACTCAACACTCTTGCAGTCATGCTTCGGCGTTAATCTAGGACACAGCCACCAGGAGACATTTCTGCCTCAACCTTTTCTTTTTTCTTTTTATGTGGATTTTCTAATTCACACTTTTACAGCAAGTCAGTGTTTCTTGAAATAAATTTGGCTTGCAGGAATTCCAGCTTGTGCAATTCAGCTTTTAGAGCAATTAAGACTTTTTTTTTTTAATCAGCAGAAGTTGCGTTTGGAAATATTATTTCTTCTCCTAATGAAAGCATCAGGTCGAAACCAGAAATAGAATTAATTTTCATTCGTTCGTTTTAATATCTTAACTTTGTTTTATCGCTGCGAGCAGCAGCAGCAGCAGCAGCAGCACTCCAGCCACCAATCACAGGCCTCCATCCTTTCAAAGAGGAGGAGGCGTGTGCAGCTGACTGCGATGGGATGGATGGAGGTCTCCAGGGTAACAGGACAGGTCACGCAGTGTTGTCATGTTGTACAGTTTTCCAATTATATTATGGGCTGTTTGTTTCCTAACCCTGCGACGGGGTGTCACCCTGGCAACTAGCCAGCGATGCGGAGCACAGGACCGCAGCATCCAGACAAGAGCACCTGTGTGTGTGTGTGTGTGTGTGTGTGTGTTAGGTACTTGTGTTTGCATGTGAGTCACACAGGGGACCCACATGAGAGTAAAGAACAGGGAAGGTGGAGGAATGGAGCACTTATACACACAGCCTCAAGCACAAACAACATTTTTTTTTTTTTTTTTTTTTAAACAAATTTCCATATCCATTAAAATTCCCATGCACTCTGCGACATAAGAGGCTTTAAAAGTGAGATGACTTTCAATTGACAGTTTTTTAAAAAGGGAGCCATCCACACATGCCTCTGAGTACCTTCCACACATCGGCCTGTATCGCATCGTCTGTAATGTTCGGATGAATATGGATGGGCCTGCTCGAGGAGATGCATTCGTTGCTGAAGATGTATGTGTGTTGCTTGAATGTGCGTGTCACTACTATTAGGTGTTATCTGTCTCTGCCTCACCGAGCGCCTCTTCACTGATAATGCAGGGGTTTACATTGTCTCCCCCATAGGGACGAGAGGCTGAAATCACAGGGAATATATATGCACACTTAGACTTCCATCGCAGGGACGTGGAGAGAAAGAAGGAGGCAGAGTGAATATTGTTCGCCGGACACGTTGCGTATTCTACAGGGAGAGCAGAGATAGGAATCAGGGTGTGTTTCTGTTCTGATATGGACGAAGAGCCGCAGAGCACAGACCAGAGCACAGATAGGGGGGAGGAAGAGAGTGGGGGAGTCATGAGGAGGGGAGGAAAAGAGGTAGCAAGAGCGAGCAGGAGAGCGTCAGAGATACAGATCAGGACCTGGAAGCTGTTCTCCTGTGTCCTGTCATAGATGAGAGGCGAGGTGATAAGGAGAAAGAGGAAAGGACAGAGAGATGAGGGCATGGAAATGGAAGGGGTGAAGAAAGGGCAACACAAGGGACTTTCACCACTTGTTCGCAAATGGAGCAGTAGTGGGTGAGGGATTCAGAGAAATGTCAGTCACTGCAGTATATAATGGAGAGCGGGAGCGTTCAGCGGAGTAATATTCGGTTCAAATGTTCTCTTTCTGCGCCGCGACGCTCCCAAATGGAATATCGCTAACGGGAAAGCTATTTCAGAGCAAAGTAAATGTGAATGCAGCGTGAAAACACCAACATTTAAAAGCGATGATCATCAAAAGATGCTTCATTGACTTGAATATAAGCCCCATGCTGATTTTTTGGAAGTCAAGTGTCACATCTTTTTCTGATAGCTCAGTTAAAGATGTCAGAGCTGACCATCCGTCCATCCGTCCATCCATCCATCCATCCATCCATCCATCCATCCATCTCTACTAAGAAGCTTCTCACTATGGCCCATAAGTGCCAGAAGTGCCACAATCAGCCAGCAACACCCTGTGATATCAAAAAATGTATGTTGCTGTGATAATGGTCATGAGGATGTGGGTGTGTTATAAATACATTTGACAACTGGCAAAGGCATCTGTTCCCTGTTATTTGGAGAGCCTGTGAAGGATGCACACACTAACCAGGCGATAATAACTAAAAGAAGCCCAGTAGTACATTAGTGAGTGTATTTAAAGCAGCATATAAAGGATATGGATGCAACAGATTGTGTAGTACTTAATGATAATGATACATAAAGAAACTATACACTTGGATGTAGAGGGTATAAACACAGTACTGTGTAACTGAGAACTAATGTGGATTTAAAACATTAGAAATGAGACAGAAGAAGTTTAAATATGATAATGTCGCTGTGAAGCCGCTAAAGCCTGACAAATACTGTCTAAGTCCTTGTAAGGTTCTTACAGGAATATTATGCACAGCTTGAAATGATACACTAAGTGAACATAGGGCTGTGGAGTTATTCCTTTTAATGTTTCAGTATACTTGTTAATGGCATTTTCCTTCCAGTATACTTGCTCTCCTGGAACACACACTGAACCAGCAGGCTATAAAGTGTATTCAAGTGTGGGCTTTTTATTTTGTTTCTGTAAAAAAAAACCTCTTTATGTCCTTGGCAAGATAAATCAAGTAGCCTTAATAGCCTGCTGTCATTTATTTGGACATTTGGCTATTAAGGTTATGGGTTAGCGGTGGTGAGCAACATTTTTTTTTAATGCTGTTCTCCTCTGAAACAGGATACACCTTTCATAACACAGAATCTACAGTGAAGTTAACACACTTAATTGCACTTAAATGCGACAATTTGAAGGTGCAAGAGGGTCATTTGCACTTCTGTGTTCATATGAATAAAAATGCACAAGATATAATGTGTTAATTAGCGGCTGTAGAGGTGCTGGTAGGTGGTGTTAACTTTAGACAAAGCCAGGCTACAGGAGCTGTTTCCAGTCTTTTGCTAAGCTAACCGGCTTCTGGCTGTAGCGCCATATTTTTATAGACAAATATGAGAGTGGACTCAATCTTCTCACCACCCTGGGCGAGAAAGCAAATAACTTGCATTTCCCAGAATGCCAGAGTCCCCTTGGATTGCTGTCCAGGAGTTGTTTAGTCGGTTTCATCCAGAGCCTGATTGATAAACTCCAGCTTTGCCTGCCTGAGAAGATTCATGATGTATCCCAAGGTTAAAAAGTGCACATATTTCTTCCTATCTGATCCGTCCACGTGATGCTCTGTCCAGCATTTCCCCCCTCTTTCATGGTTCATATGCAATTCTGACTCGAGCACTCTGGAGTGTTTTCCATTGGCTGTATTTACACTCGAGTATTCTTATGAAATATTGAATTTTCTGAGAGCACTCTCCATGCACAAATACTGCTTTTATTTGCATAGACGCTGAAGAATCGGCGTTGCTGGGTTTCACCCCGACACCTCAGCGCCGTTCTTCCCAGCCTGTTGCCCAGGAGACCGACGGCATGTAGCTGCAGGTGGGTGCAGAGGTGGGTGTCGATGCCATCCTGCCTCTCCGATCTGAAGATCACATGCCGGCATCAAACAAAGGATTTTGTCCACAGGCTCACAAAAAAACAGAAATACAGCTCCTCTCTCTCAGCACGTTGTCCCATCTTGTCCAGTTTTTTTTTACAGTACATCATCGTTTCTCTCCGTCTACCTGTTAGCATTCCTCACCCTCTTCCTCTCTCTGCCTCGCTCCCCTGTCTCCTCTCTGTGTTCGTTATGATTATGTTACTAAGCAGAAGTCTCCTATCAGAATGTTCATTGGCGGAGCTCATCTTCGCCTGGTGTTACATAACCGCTCCCCTTCTCATCTCAGCGCTGACTTACTCCGAGCATAAGATAAACAGCGGTTAAGTGGATGCTTGGAAACTCTGTGAACAAATTTCACGGAGTTCGTCGCTCTGTATCCTTACATCTCCCGCTAAAGGGTCAACGTGTTGCTGAGTGAGGGGCAGCAGATTTTGTTGTGTAAGGTTAATCTAAACAGTTATAATATGGGCATGTTAATGCCTCAGCCAATCAGAGGAGTTGTTGTTGGTATGTGGGGAATACGGATGTGACGTCATTGTGTACTGGTCTCCAAGTCGGAAGTAAACAGTTGACTGCAATTCGCTCTCTGTCTCGTTATTATGATATGGTAACGTAACATGGTGTCAGAATGAACCTGTAAGAAGTTTGGAGAGGAATGCGCCTCCAAGAGTGAAGTTGTCGAGACGAACGGAAGACGACGTTAGTGCTAGCGGCTACAAAAACAAAAACGGCTAACGCTAGGCTAACAGTCAAACGGACAGAGTGGAGAGGGGACCCAGCCGAACGTGCGTCGGGGGAGACGTAAACAGGCGAGTAAGCTGCAGATAAAGCAAAGAAGAAGAGGACAATAAGCAAAGGAGAAGTTAAAATAAAAACTGGAGTGAAATAAAGATGGCAGACAACCCTCCAGTGCCAGCAAGCAGCGTCCAACTGGCTCCACCTGGTAACTTTGACTTCAGTAATGCAAATGAATGGCCAAAGTGGATAAGACGGTTTGAACGTTTCAGGATAGCATCAAGTCTGGATAAACAGTCTGAAGAGTATCAAGTAAATACATTGATGTATACTCTGGGAGATGAAGCTGAAGACATATTGAGTGTTTTGCCATTAAGCAGTGATCAGAAAAAGAAATATATAGATGTAAAACAAGCCTTTGAGAACCACTGTGTGAGCAAGAAAAATGTCATTTTTGAGCGTGCACGATTTAACAGACGAAATCAAGAGCAAAGAGAAAGTGCAGAATCATTCATCACCGCTGTCCATAGCCTCGCTGAACACTGTGCGTTTGGAGCGCTAAGAGAGGAGCTTATCAGAGACAGGATTGTCGTAGGACTAAGAGATGCAAAGCTGTCCGAGTCATTACAGATGGATCCTGATCTCACACTGGAAAAGACAATATCCAGAGTGCGCCACAGTGAAGAAATAAAGAGGCAGCAGCCAGTGCTGCGTGGCATTATGAATGACAGACAGTCTGAAAATATAGATGTAATGAGTGCACGGCCCAAAGCCCAGTGGGGCCCTAAAGAAGGACACAAACACACTGCACGTTTCAAACCAGGAAGAGGACAGAGCCACGGGCTGTGGACGATGTGGAAATACAACAAGCCACCAGTGGAAGGATTGTCCTGCTAAAGATGCAGAATGCCGCAAATGCAAAAGGAAAGGACATTTTGCCCGGAAATGTCGGTCAGCTGGTGGCATCCATGACATCACAGAGGATTCTGCAGAGTATGACCTCAGCTTTCTCGGAGAGGTGATCATCAACATGGACAGTGTGGAAAATGAATGGTCAGAAAATCTTGAATTAAATGGAGAAACAAAGGAGTTTAAATTAGACACTGGAGCTGGAGTTACAGCGATCCCGACTCACCACTACTCAACAGACAGACATGGGACATTGCTGCTGTCCAAAATACCCCTGTATGGTCCGGGCAGGCAGCCCTTGGAGGTAAAAGGGTACTTCAGAGGAAAACTGAAGGTGAGAGATAAACACACTGAACAAGACATATATGTGGTGAATAAACTAACAAAACCACTGTTGGGGCTTCCAGCCATTAAGGCTTTGACTCTTGTAAAGCGAGTGCACACAGTCCAAGTGGGAGAAGATTTCATAAAGTGTTACTCCACAGTCTTCAAAGGACTGGGGAAACTGTCAGCACCATACAAAATTGAACTGACACCAGGTGCCACACCATATGCTTTGTCTGCCCCACGTCGAGTTCCCCTCCCACTACGCGACAAGGTGAGGACAGAACTGGATCGGATGGAGGCAATGGGGGTGATAGCTAAAGTCACACAACCCACTTCATGGTGTGCGGGCCTCGTGGTGGTGCCGAAACCAAAATCAAAGGAAAGACTCAGACTGTGTGTAGACCTGACACACCTGAACGTGTGGGTCAAGCGGGAGAGGCATATCCTGCCGAGTGTGGATCACTCACTAGCGATGCTGACAGGAGCAAAGATGTTCACCAAATTAGATGCCACGTCAGGGTTTTGGCAGATCCCCCTGACCGAAGACAGCGCTCTCCTGACCACTTTCATCACTCCATTCGGCCGCTATTGTTTCAACAGGCTGCCGTTTGGAATATCCTCAGCCCCAGAACACTTTCAGCGTCGGATGACACAACTTCTCGAGGGCTGTGAGGGTGTGGTGTGTCATGCGGACGACATTTTGGTGTATGGCAAAGATCAGAATGAACATGATACAAGACTGCACCAGGTGCTGATGAGACTTAGAGAGGAGGGGCTGACTTTGAATAAGGAAAAGTGTGAATTTGCCAAAAGCAAACTCATGTTTCTTGGACACAGCCTCTCGACAGAAGGAGTGAAACCCGACCCGGGTAAAGTCAAAGCCATACTGGACATGCCGGAGCCCACCTGTGTGGCTGATGTCAGACGAGTGATGGGCATGGCTAACTACCTGGGCAAGTTCCTGCCTCACCTCTCCTCATATGCACAGCCCCTAACAATTCTTCAGTCAGAGAAGACAGAATGGTGCTGGGGGACACCACAGCAGAAAGCTTTTCAGAAGCTAAAATCAGAACTGAGTTCACCCAGAGTCCTGGCTGTATACTCACCATATGCAGAGACGCGTGTGTCGGCTGATGCATCGTCGTTCGGGATTGGAGCAGTTTTGATCCAGAAACAGCCAGAGAGTGAAGACTGGAAACCAGTGGTGTTTATCTCCAGACAACTATCTGCCGCCGAGAAACATTATGCTCAGATTGAGAAGGAGGCACTGGCAGCGACCTGGGCATGTGAACGGCTGCAATCATATCTGCTAGGTATGTGCTTCACAATCGAGACTGATCACAAACCCTTGGTCCCTTTGCTGAGTTCCAAAGCGCTGGATGAGCTTCCTCCTCGTGTCTTGAGATTTCGACTAAGACTGTTGAAGTTCACATACAACATTGTACACGTGCCAGGAAAGCAGCTCATCACGGCGGACACGCTGTCACGAGCTCCGGTGGGTCACACAGCCACACAGGAAGAGGAAGAGCTGGAGGCTGATGTTCAGATCTTTGTGGACTCCATCAGACAGTCTCTCCCAGCCACTGAAGCAAGGCTGCTACAGCTAGCAGAGAAGCAGAAAGATGACCCGGTCTGCAGTACATTGAGACAGTACTGTCAAACAAAGTGGCCTGACAGAGCTCACCTGCCTCCTGATATCGGTCCCTTCTGGTATGTGAGAAATTACCTGTCCATGGCTGGAGATCTTCTCTTAAAGGGACAGAGGATCGTCATCCCCAGCTCCTTAAAAGATGAGATGCTTGACATCCTCCACCAGGGTCACCAAGGGATAGGAAAGTGCCGAGCCAGGGCCCATCAGTCGGTCTGGTGGCCAGGGCTCTCAACTGAAATAAAGAGAAAAGTGGGAAACTGCCCCATATGCATCAAACACAGGATCACACAGAGGGAGCCTCTGTTGACAACCCCTATACCTGAGAGACCGTGGCAACACGTCGGAACGGACTTATTCATCTGGGATAAGAAAACCTACCTTGTAGTGATAGACTATTTCTCTCGCTATATTGAAGTGGCACACCTCCATGTCGCATCAGCAGAAACAGTCATATCGGCTCTGAAGAACATCTTTGCCCGGCATGGAGTTCCAGTGGTGCTCATGTCAGACAATGGGCCGCAGTATGCTTCTTCTCTCTTCAAAGACTTTGCCAGTGAGTATGGTTTTACTCACAGGACCAGCAGCCCGCGATACCCACAAGCCAATGGCGAAGCGGAACGGGCAGTGGCCACTGTCAAAGGCTTATGGAAAGAGGGAGGAGACTACGCAAAAGCGCTACTCAGCTACCGAGCCACCCCTTTGGAGAACGGATATTCTCCAGCCCAGTTACTCATGGGGAGACAGTTAAGAACCACACTCCCTCAAGTGCCCAAAACACTGAGTCCACGCTGGCCAAACATCAAACAGCTCAGGAGCACAGAGACACGAGGGAAACAGAAACAAGAGCAATACTATAACAAACGCCACAGAACACACAATCAACCGGAGTTACACCCAGGCCAGAGTGTATGGATCACTACAGAGAGCACTCATGGGACAGTTGTACAGCAGACAGCTGCCCCGAGGTCATACCTTGTCAGAACAGAGGATGGGCTGTTGAGGAGAACCCGTACACACCTGCGAGCAACCCAGTGTCCACCTCCTGATTCAACCAACAGAGAGGACACTGACTCAGACAGTGCAGACCAACCTGTAGCAGAGCCAGATGCTACATATGTTACAAGCTCAGGCAGACACTCACGTCCGCCTAAAAGACTGGATTTGTGATTTGACAGGTTAAAAGGAGTTCTGGACTGTGATTGTCATGGTTCACATGGAAAAAAAAAAAAAAAAAAAAAAAACAAAGTTGATGAATGAGAATGTAACCGTGAATGTTCTGGAATGACGGTTTAGTTTAAGTCAAGTTCAAAAAGGAATTGAATAGAAAGAAAGAGAAAAGAAAAAAAGAATTTGTTTAGAATGCTTGAATAATAATGTTCTTTACTTAAAAGGGGGAGATGTTGTGTAAGGTTAATCTAAACAGTTATAATATGGGCATGTTAATGCCTCAGCCAATCAGAGGAGTTGTTGTTGGTATGTGGGGAATACGGATGTGACGTCATTGTGTACTGGTCTCCAAGTCGGAAGTAAACAGTTGACTGCAATTCGCTCTCTGTCTCGTTATTATGATATGGTAACGTAACAGATTTAAAGAAGAAAAAACAACTTCCAAATACACTCGCTGCTCCGAGCAGATCTTTTTAAACGGAGTTCAGAGTCGTCAAAAGGATTTGCTGAGCACTCAGTCAACATCTGAGCCGCTGCCACTCTTCATTTGAATGTGCCTCCGCTTTATTCTTAATGTTGCACGAATGTGTATTTGATGTAGACGAGGAGGGAGAGAGAGACTTCACAGAGAGGGAGGAGAAGGTGTGTGAGAAAGAGAAATCATCATTCTTTCTCGGGCAGCGCCGGCCGTCACGCGTCTGCGGACCGCCGGGGCTTCACGAGGCTTCCCTCATCTCCCTCAGATATGGAGGGGACAGTTGCTAAGGCGCGGGCTGTGACCCAGCTGATTCGTAGGTTTTGGTTGCTAAGGCGTAGAAGATGTGATCCATCTGTCAGGTTGTGATCTAGCTGCGGTGCTGCTCAGACAGAGGATGGAGAGAGAGAGGGGAAAGAATGGGATTGTTTGTTTTTTTTAAATATATATATACAGTATATATATATATATATGTTTACTAGTGTCACTGGCTCTTTCTGCGTGTGCATCAGTGTGTTTTAAAGAGAGGGCGGTAATACGGTTAAAAGCCTCTGACTCCGAACAAAGAAGCCTCGAGGCTCGAGGTGCAAGTCACATCAAACAGACGGAGGGTTCAAAGCAGCTCTATAGGTTACGCTTCATAAGAGAGAAAGACTTCAAACATCCACCCTAAAAATACAGGACGGCCGAGACATCAATACAAACATACCGTGAACACTACTGGAATCAGCCGTGATGATATTCGGCTTTAGCTGAATGCTTTATCTTTGTATTGGCTTTTAAGGTCAGAGATTGGCTTGATTTACAGATACGTTTGTTTGATCTTACCTGTGAAGACGACCTCAATCAGAGCCTCCTCTTACCCGCTAAACTCATTTTTACCAATCCGGCGTGCGTCTTCCCCTGCGCTGCAAAGAGACGCAACTCAGGGGAAGACGCACACCTCCTCCTTTTTCTCTCCTTGCAGGAGACTTTGAAAAATAATAGCTGTGCACTGGGAGCGCTATTGATTTGGTCTCGCCGTGCTCAAGGAAAAAAAAGTGAGCTTTATTTTCTCCAAAATACAGACCAAAGAGGAAAGAATTGGCCATGTTTTAGAGGGCCTTTCACATCCAATTTGTGTCTGTTTTCTTTTTTCCTCCTCTTTCTGCTGTTTTGTCTACTTGTCCACTTCTGCCTGTTTATTCCTCCACTTTGTTCTGCCTTGTCTTCACTCCTTTCCTGCCAGACTTCTTTTTGTTTACCTGTTTGTTTCCTCCCTCTTCACACTGACCACTTCTCTGTTCTCTCTCGGTGCAGCAGCTGCCTTTTTTATATGTCAGGCACCAGGTTAAGCCCGACACTGGCCGCACACACACCCACATACAACCACTCCTGTATCTCGAGATCCCTTTGTGACCTGAACTGTCCGTGTCCATACTGATTCTCCTCTCAGGTGTTCACAAATCTTGGCCCATCGTTCCTGCTTCACATCGCGCTCCGGGCAGAGCTGCACAACAGAAGTACACTCGCGTGCCTGCACACATGTCTGCACGTGCACACACACAAAGACGAGCACGGACATGCACAGTTGCGCAGGAGCACTTAGGTGGCCCACCAATACAGGGAGATGCACATACACACATAGGAGCAGGGCGGTGTTGGTGAATGAGAAGTAGCTGAGTGTTGTGCGCCTGAGGCACTCCTTCTAGCTACTGATGTAAGTTTGAGCCAAGTGGCTGCGCTTTCATGCTGCTGAGATGGTGTGTGACCACCCATGCTAAATGTTTGCAGCGATGAGGGATGAATGCACGGGCAGGTGGACGTCCAATGGTTGGACTGATCGATACATTGATCAGCAAGTGTATAGGAGGCTGAATAGTAAAGAATCGCCCCAACAATGTGATGAATAAATGAATGAGATCTCACATGGAGCGCTGCTGTGAAACAGATCAGAACATCAGTGTTCACATAGAAAGTATTAGTTTGTATATTTCTATTTTTACTTTTCGGATACTTTTATATGTTTTGTAAGGTAAATAAAAGTAACATGAATCATTTCGTAAGACTTGTTGTGGAGCTAGAGTCTCACAATAGTGTACGTTGTACTGTTTATGATTGTACATTTGTACTGTCACATCACTTCCTTCCATCAGTCCTCATGTTCCCACTGTTGACTTTGGTTTCTGGATGCAAACCCCAACTTTAGTGTGCACTTTGTAGTTTTGGAAAAAAAGTTTTAATCAAAAGAGAAAAAGATCTTCCTTGTCTGATATTTGTATGCCTTTACAAACTCTCTTAGTTTGTTTATTCAGTCATGAAATCAGACCTTGAAAGACAACACAGTTTCATACTGTTTTACTTTGTTTATATGTGGCGGACCCTGTCACCTTTTCTAGCTTCAAACAGTGTTCTGGGGACCTTATTTTCCCCTGAGAACAGCTTGTTTATTCAGTTATGGACAAAATGAATATTTCTGAGTTTGTATTATTACCTCATTAACATTGTAAATATTAAACAAAAAAATGCCCCCGTTGAGTCTTTAAAGGGCTGCTCCACCAATGTTAGACTGTAAAGTATGTTTACATGTCTTGGGGAGTACTATTGTATATGTGAAGAAGTAGTATAAAACAAGGAAGCTGCACAGAATCTGATAAATTGGCTCCAGTGATATCACGCAGCGGCTTCTGGTTTAACTAGTATCGATCGTATGTTTTTAAACTGTCCATACTGAGTCCAACAGGGTCATGGGACTGCTCTTCAAAACTTGGTGCCTACATTACCCACAATGCAACTTAGCATCTGAGTGACATCATCACTGGAGGCAATTTATCAGATTACATGCAGCTTCAGACCTGTAACAGACTTAAATTTGTGCAGTTCTCCTTTAAGTGCTGAAACGCTGAAACAATTCTTTGATTTTGTTGTTTAACAGATGATTGATCAAAAACTGTGCAACAATCAGTCACGTCACAGGTTCAATGCTTCCAGCTTCCTTAATGTGAAAAGTGATTGCACTACTCCACCATGACGTTCGATGCATAGAAGGGTCATGACCCGACTGAGGTCACCATACAACTTTCTCTCACCCCTGAATATGTATAAAACAATAGCTTCGTCCTGTCCCCAGAGGGATGTGTCAATGCTACATTGTGTCAGGGACTGGAAAGATACGACCAAGTTGTTATATTGGGATTGTGCTAGCCTTCACACGGTAGCTGTTGGGAGCAGCAGCTGTGTGAGTGTGAGATTTGTTGTGTTGTGATCTATAATGTGAGGCTACGATAAGGTGCCGGTAAAACCAGACAGTCGATAATCTGCAGATGCGCTCCGCTTGTAGATTTCGAACTCATTCTTATTCACATTTGTATGCACATTCCCTGGCTCGCTCAGACATGACAGCACCAAAACACATTGTTAGGCAGCAGAATGAATGGGAATGTGAAGGAGGACGCGTTGTGCAAGAGGGTGCTCTTTGTTAAGAATTTCCTCCCGCTCTATAAGCAGCTACCAGCGTCATCGCTCTGATTAAGTCACATAAGAGAAAAGAGAAAAAATTGGCCTCATTTGCTTCCCCTGGGAAAGAGAAAGTGTGGAGAGAGCGAGGGGGGGGGGGGGGGAGAAAACAAGGTGTCCTTGTGATCACATTGCAGTACTTAGAACGTGTTTGTCATTTGATTGCTCAGAGGTAGGAAAGCTTTATGAGCACGTGAGAAGAAATGGTCTGCAGGTGGGAAGAAAACGAAGGATGGAGAGAGGGAGGGATCCACGGGAACAGAGCTCTATTAATAGTGTGTGTGTGTTAGTGTGTGTGTGTGTGTGTGTGTGTGTGTGTGTGTGTGTGTGTGTGTGTGGTCCCCGCAGCCTCATTGTGGCAACTTTGACTGTGGACCTCAGATTACGCGGGAGGGATTTAACCTGTGGCGTCACCTCAGGCTGCAGCTTATACCTACGGCGCCCGTGTATGTGTGTTTTTCCTGCCAAACGCAGTCGTTTTCACCTGTTTGATTGTGTTTATCGGCTGATCTGTAAATCTGTGAGTAATTGTGAGTAAGTACATACTGAGATCTCAGTCATGCAGCATTGAAAAAAAACCGACACTATATATATTCACATATGTGTCCTGCTTGAAATGTCTTCTCATCCCATGAGGGGGTGCACAGAGTGCCACTTGTCTGCCTCTCCACTGGTGTTGTTTTCGACCCCCTGTGAGGCGACATGGGGGGAGAAGCGTGGGCCTGTCACTGTATCCCAGAAGACACCAGCAGGCTGACTGTCGCGGAGGCTGCTTACATCTACATGATAATATGCACTCAGCAGAGATTTGACAGACAAAGGGGGATGACCTGGTGGGGAATCCAAGGAGAGTGATTCCTGAGAACACAAAAGGATAGACTCGAGTGAGCACAAAGGGATGATAGAGTTTTGAATTGGCCTTTTTTAAATCACACAATTCCTTGAGGTCATTATAGTTAAACGATAAACTGAGACTTATTGTGCTCTGTTGATGTCTTTCTCTTTGGCCCAGTCTTTTTGTAGCACTTCAATTTATTCCAAACAAGACCCTGTTGTTGCTGCAAGAGATGTAATATGCGTGGCTCTTTACACATCAATGGACTTTTAAAGGGCTGTTCCACCAATTTTGCACATGAGGTTCAGTTTTACTCATCACGTAGAGTACTTAGACGTGAAAACATTTTGTATACGGCTCTAGAAAGAGCTGTGTAAAGATCACCGGGGTCAGCTTGGGCATAAAAGACGGTTTTACCTGAAAAACCTGCATCACAAACCGGGGCAAGACATTTCAAAGAGCGATGGAAGTCTCATGAAAGATGCTGTTGAGTTGCCTTTTGGCTGCATTATTGGAGCTCTACGTGTACGAGTGACTTCAAGTCAGAATATCTCCACCTCTGCTTCTTTATTAATGTGTCTCTTTCAGGCATCCCAACTTTGTGTAAGTGCTGTACTAAATCGCTGGAGTACCCTTTTTTAAAATGTTTAGACCCCGGTGCAAATGATAGTGTGTGACACTGGAGAAGCTGAACAAGCCTGCTGCCTCTGGCTGCATTCAGTGTTCGTCGTATCCATTTAAATGAATTCATACATCAATATATTTTTCCATATATGCATTGCAGATGTGTATTCATTATTCAACTACCCATCTCTGCACTAATTTGTTATTTATGGTGTAAACGTCTCCAACATCCTCAGACAATGAGGCAAAACATTTTGTTGAAAAACACCTTAATTGATTGAGGAAGTGGCGCTTTCTCACCTTTAAAGGGTAACTTCACCACTTTTACCCATTAAAGTGCATCTACAGGTCTTGGGGAGTACTACTGCATATGTGGAAAAAGTAGTATAAAGCTGTTTGTGGCTCCAGAGGAAGCTTCATAGAGTGGCTAAGTTGCATTGTGGGTAATGTAGGCACCAGGTGTAGAAAGGGAAAGAATGCGTGGAACAAAAAACTTGATATCTCTGGTTCTGCTGTATCGGTTTTGATTGTTTGTTTTCAGACTGTCCATTATGGACTGCATTTCAAAATCTGGTGCCTACATTACTTTACCCACAATGCAACTTAGCTACTGAGTGACATCAGTGGAGGCAGTTTATCAGATTGCATGCAGCTTATTTCACATACAGGTATGCAGTAGTACTCCCTAAGACCTGTAAACACACTTTAATGTGTAAAACTGGTGGAGCTACCCTTTAAGGGAGGCTCACTAGAGCTAGACAAGAGCAAGGCATGTAAAGAAATGATATATATATATATATATATATATATATATATATATATATGTATATATATATATGTATACACACACACAAATGTCATAGCGTCCACACGAGTTCAGTATGTATAGGCACTCTAGAGAAACAGTGGCTGAGGAAGCTGCTCCTTCTTTGAAAAGTTTGACATTTATGGACATCAGTCCCCCAGAGGACTTGGCTCATCCGAAGCTTAAATACCACTACAGCAAAGTGGAGATGAGAGAGTCAGCTCGCTGTCTAATGAGGTGATGATGGAAGCGGGGATGGTGTGTATGATGAGAGACGGCAAGAATCCCAAGTTGCGGGGGAATTTGGAGCGGTAAATGAGGGTGCAAGTGTGTTGGCTTTTGCCGGATTGTCATGCAGTACCACAGAATTGCACGCCACCGCTTTGATTAAGAATGGATGACTTTGCTTTGCTCCTCTCTCCCTCCGTCCTTTTCTTTCATGCTTTATATCTCTCTCTTTTCGCCGATCTTGCGCTCAGTCCCCCATCTTTCTGCACGAACCCAACGCAGAGACGTAGGAGGAGGAAAAATGGGAGAAGGCTCGGAGAGGGAAAGACGGGATGAAGGAGAAATCAAGAGGAAGATGAGTGGCAGGAGAGCGATAGGGAGAGATAATTGGATAAAAAGAGGAATGGGTCCATTTCTAGCTTATATAAATGTTTGAATTTTAAAGGTGCTTCTGCTGATGTGCCGCTGTGGATGTGCTGCACTACACTACACCCCCCCCACCCCCTTGCTCCTTCTCTTAGCCAATCATCACACCACACTGCTGTATTTGGGTCATAGCAACGTGTTGCTGCTGTCTCCACTGGCAGATGCATTGTGCGGTAATCTCCGAAAAATAGGCTGGGAGGAGGAGAAGAGTGAGGAAAGTGGGAGAAGAGAAGGGGTAGTGACAGGAGCGAGGAGCTTTCTGCCTTCCAAAAATCCAACCTCCTCTTTTGTGATTTTCCTCCAGTACAGTATCTGTCTTTGCTGTCTTCTTGTCGCCTCTCCCTCCATCCTCATTTATCTCTCCGTGAAGTGTTTGTACGTCCCACAGCTGCCGCAGGAGCCTCATTCCACCATCGGCGCCTTTGCCTCCCTCGCTTTTATTCATGAGTTGATTCACACTGTGCCTAAATCATCAATGAAATCTTCTTCCAAAACTCCTGCACTTAAGTGGATCTGAAAATCACTGGTGTTTAAAGGGAACGTCTGAAGCCATTGATTTTTTTTTTTTCTTCTACCGCTCTGATGCCCCGCAGATATTTAATGGATGGTCCACGGGGAAAGAGAACGAGAGAGAAAAATAAGTAGAAGGAAGAGAGGTAGTTGGATGAGAAGACGTTCGGATTAAGACGAAGAGAGTGATGATGAGATAGAAACAAACAGCTAGTTTACCTTGATGGAAGAGATGGAGTCACAACTCCACGTGTGATAAAATGAAGATTCAGGGCTGTTGATCAATTATGTTTAAATCCGTTCACATCATGTGCTCCTCTGACCTCTGGTAGAGCATGTTGGGAGTGGTCTAGCGCAACGTCAGCCTCGGTGTTACGCTGCTTCCCCACAGGGCTGTTATGGTCATGCTCTTTCACCTCTCCACTTGCTTTTTTGTCAGAGGGAAGACTAATGGATTTCAGTCTGACGCATGATCTGCTGAGCTGAGCCTGAACTTTTCCTCACTGTACACTTGATGTGTTGTTTGTGTGTGTGTGGCCCCGACACACCAGGCGGACGCTCCTCCATTAGCCGATGTCGGGTAGCATTTGTGGCCCTGTTTTTTTCGCTGCTTGTCCCACAACGTTGGCAGTAGTCTGGCCTTGTTGGTGCTGTTTCAGCCAACTGAGCACGTTGAATCGGTGGTGGAGTCCGTCAGTGAGAGAGATTCAGGTGTGCGCCAATAACTGATTTTTGAGAACATGCATACATGAGGACATAATGGCGGAAACAACTTCCCAAAAACAGCAATTTCAAAATTCACACATTCACATATTTCCTATCTAGCACTCAATAAAAAGTCAATAAGCATATATTCCCAAAAGTTTTAAGTTAATTAACTATAAAAAAAGTTTCTGAGACTTTGAAGACAGAACACTTTCACTTTCCTCAGAAAGTTAATATCCCTCCCTCGACTGACCTCATCTGTACCGATTTTTAAAAAGTCACTGAGTCACTGAATGCTTGAATATTTAAACGCTCGCCCTCCAAACGTCTGGTCACTCAGTATTTTATATCTAATGTTCTGATGGTGCTATAATCAAGGTCAAGCTGCCAGAGATGCCTTTAAATGATGAGGATGGCTTCCTGTGGAAAAGTCTCTTACACCCAGTGAGTCCCACCTGCTAAATGTTTTAAATTAAAAAGGAGAAATTAGGCGTTAAACATTTGAGGCTCCACATCAGCTCAGATTATGCTGCATAACCTTCGTGACTAGCAGCTCTAGACGTGTGAAAAACGGAGAACCTGCATCGCATTTCTGCATTTCCCCTGCAGGCGCCCCCCTAACTGTCTGCGGCACAGGTATCATTAATCAAACCAGACTGACACGATGGAAGACTTCACCAAACTTATGTTTATCAGTGCCGTCTGCTGGTGTTTGACTCCTCATAAATATGAATAAGGTTATGAGTCACGCAGAGTTCACAGTCGTGCGTGTGTGTGTTGTGTCTAATGTGTGTGTGTCTGCTCTTCTTGGAGGTGGTGTGTGTTGAGCTCAAAAATAATGCTTCCCTGAAGGCTCCTTCATGCAGTTTATTACACATCAGTCCCATAACGACTGTCATCTCTCTCTCTCTCCTTTCCATTTATTCCTCTCTCGCCCTCTCCATCTCCTTCTCCTCGCCCGTCCGTCCCGCTCCCTCACTCCCAGCACTCAGCACTAACAGCCGCTCCCTTTCCTCTCTGTATGGTGATTTTCTCTCCTCAACGTCCTCCCCTCAACATCTCTTTCTCTCTGGTAGTGGGTGTGAGACGTGGGGACCACTCCATAGTTTTTCCTGCATCATTACTATCTGGTGGCAAAGATAATGACGGCGGGAAAGAGGGATGGAGGAACGAAGGGGTGGAGAGAGGGACGTGGAGAGATGGAGTGCTCCTCCACAACGGCTGCCAGTGACTGCATTAAGCGGCCCTCGAACGCCGCAAAGGCTCTGACAAGGGACTTTGTCATCTGCCCTCTGTTGCTCTGTGCTACACATACAGAAAGATAAATACGTTGTTTTTCGTTCGTTTGTGCTCCAAGTTAGCTGCATGTCGCGCACATGATGATGTGTGTGCAGGTGTGGGCGCTTGCACATCCATGGCGATGCATCACAACATGTGAAAACTTTATCTCCAGGAGCCACAGTGGACAGAAACGCCTCCAAAGACTCAACCGCCTCGACTTCAAGTGGAAACTTTCCCCTCTGAGTGGTGATTAATGCTGCAAAGACAGCCAGATAACTTTCCGTTTTCCTCATAGTAGCAACAACTAACAACAACACAAGACAAAACATTAGCTTATGCACTCATTTAGTCTATAATAGAGTCGTGAAAGCACATAAAATTGGTGCGAGGCTGCCAGTCTCACTTGACCGGGAGATTTCATGCCCGGTGGCAGACAAATCAACATCGTGAAAACAAAGTTTAGGGAACCAATCCAAATGCTGATGAGGATGATTTTATATAAATGACATTGTGCAATCAACAGTTACTTCATAATGATAACGTGTCTATTGCCAGTTTAACCGCCCCAACTTCAAGGTGAATCTTCTCCCTTCACCCACCCTGAGGGTTAAGGATGTGATTCAAACGTCTTACTCCCACATGTAAAAAATATATCTTTGTTTTTTCCCCGAGTCGAGTTTAAAATAGCTGCTGATTCGTTGCAGCTTTGAGATTTAAAATTTAGAAATTATTAGCATTACTTTCATGTGCTCTTTATCATCTGATTGTTGTGACTCTCCGCTTCTTCGTAGCTCTCCTAAAAATATTCCCGAGGTATTGTGAAAGGAGGATGCTTGACCCCGTTTCCCCCACTTGACTGGCACATGTTGCACCACATGGGGTTGGAGTAGGAGAAGAGTTAGATGGGTTAGTTATTTATCTCCCTGTGCAGAAATAGTTGTTATATTTTTAGCAAAAGGGTTCAGGCTTTAAAGGTTGCTGAAAAACCTTCTTTTCTTGTGAGATCTCATTTGTAGGTGTGATTTTTCAGCTCCCATTCCTGCTTCTACCCCCTCTCTCCTTTTTATTTGTCTCTGCAGTCACGGGTGAGGTGCTGCAGCAGTTTGGGAACGTGAACAGCGGAGCGCAAGAGCAAATTATGTATCTCAGTGGTCTATTTGTATGAGATTGTGTGTCCTTTTTCATTCTGTTTTGTTTCAGCGACAAGTGGGAGAGCAGGAGGAGCAACAAAAGCAAACATGGTGTGTCACAAAGTCGGGCGACGATGTCCGGGGTGTTGTGTCTGTTGTCACAGCAGCGCAGGAGATGCTTTCTGAATTAGCCTGCCTCATTTTATCACATTTGTTCGTGATGCGCTGCTGCTGTTTATGTTTTTTCCGCGGGCCGTGAACTCGTCTATATTTGGATAATATTATAGCAGCGACATTACGCAACAAAAGAACAGGAAAAACAAGATCGGAGTAATTAATTAAGCCCACTGTGGTCTGGGACGAGCAAATTTTATCTGCATTACTTATTGTGCGAGATTTCCTTCCATCGTTTAATTATTGATGGAGGGAAATTTCCCCCCTCCCTCCTCTACATGTTCTCTCTCCTTCCCTTCGCTCTCTCTCTTTTCGAGTCTCTCGGTACCCCATTAGTTGAGCTCTTTTGCTTCCTCTTCTCTTACACCACTTAGGCCCATCGCATACATGCAGAATATGTGCACCAAGTTAAATTGGCCTCTAAATATCCTCCAGTCTTCACATTTTACCATTCTCTTTGAAGGATATATTTTTTTTTAAAGCTGCTCTGGCATGTCGTGTAAATCGTTTCAATCTCTCCTCTCCTCACTTTGCCTCTCCAACCCCCTGCTAGACCCGTTGCTAAACCCGTTGACCCCCAGCTTCCACTACGTGGTGCACGGAGAGCTGGTCCTCTTACTGGCTGACCTGGCTTTTCGCTCTGACAGTGTGGATGCGTTTTAGGAGCCGAGAATTTGCTCTGAGTTTGAACTCTGGTCTGTTGCTTCACCTAGCTTAAGTTTTAGTGCATCATCAGATTTCTGTGTGTACGAGCGTGATAGTCCTGTTTTCCCTGCTCTGTCTGCTTTTCCGTTTTGCCTCAGACTAGTTGAGCCCCAGCCTCCGTGGACTGCCGGCAACGGCTGGCCAGAATGTTTTAAGCCCGGGCAGGAAGGCTCAGCGGAAGCCTAAACTCTGGTCAGGGCTCCCGAAAGGCCTTTTAAAGCGTGTTCAACAGCTGAGCAGGGAAATAAACCGTCATTTTCAAAACCAAATTGGGCTACGAACCCTACAGCGCTCTTCCACGCTCTCTCATTCTCATTATGACCCCGCTCTCCACTCTCTACTTTCCATCCCTCTCCTCCCGTAATATTCTGACCCCTTCCAGCCTCTCTGCTCACATCCCCTGGCAATGGGAGTTGAATGGTGCTCATTATTGTCGCCTTTAGACCAATTCTGTTGGAAATGCGGCTCCCTGCAAGCTGCGAACCAGCTCGCCTGTCCTGTTCTGACTGGTTCTTTGTGTTGCTGCCTTGGAACACTCCTCTGTCGTCCTGGGAGGGTAAAGCTCAGATGCTCAGCTGCTGTAGACTCGGGCACAACAAGCACGGTTCACTGCATGATGTTTGTTGAAAAGAGAAAAAAAGAAGCAGAGGGAGCGAGGAAAAGATGGGAATAAAATAAATATGATGGTTGAAGTGTAGGTTTTTGAGAGATTGAGCAGAACTCCACAGTGATGGAGTTGCAGACTGGCTGCAGGGGGGTTACGTACACACACCGCAGATCATTAGTGTCACCGCTTTTTACTGTTTCAGTCATCACTTTAGATTTAACTTACAGCAAATACACCATGAGAAGAAATGAATCTGTAATTTGTCACCAAGGTGTCAGTGCTGCGGCATGTGATCACACGGCAAGTAATGAGTTTCCCATCATCATCGTCTGCTTGATGCTCCATGTTCTTTAAGATCCTCGTGATGAAAAATGCATTTAATTAAGGATGTAAAAACTAGTCGAGCAGGTTGAAGGATACGTGGAGTTTTGCGCATATATTCAACACATGTACACACACACACACACTCGCTGTATGTACTGCAGGTGCAGTGTTTTCTCTACACCTGTTTTCTCAACATCACAGCTGTGTAAAAGACACAAGGTCTTTTTCTGCTCTGCTCTCTGCTTCGTGTCAGCAGCTCTATAGAATTAGTGTTACTGTATTGTTTGACGGCACAGTCAATTGAAAAATCAATAGCTTTTTGGTGGCAGCGGTGACAGCGATGTGGTTAAAGATGAACGGCGGAGCTTTGCGAAGGGAAGAAAAATGTTTGAGTTTCTGTTATGGATTTTTTTTATCCTTGGAAAGAATCGAAAAAAGGTATTTGTATCTTTATGACAAAAGATGCTGCTGTGAGCTAAAAATATTCAATAATTTAAGTTGACTTCAACTTTACCAGCCCAGTCGACAGGATATAATGTTGGCAAATAACACACTGTAAACACAGATATCTCAAAGGTAGACATTTGTAGCAAACGTGGCATATCACGTTAACATTCAGTGCTCATCGGCTGACTTTCACATGGAGATGGGCAGGACGGAGGTGGCGTCATACAGCCAACAGGGCTGCCGAACAGCCGACCGCAGTTTGAGGTTTCTGTGGTGACCAAAACCGGCTATTTTTCAAGGGACCTTCATCTCTGATGGTGGTGAACATGATGCTTTCCTTCCCCTAAACAAGTGGTGTAGGCACAGCGTTGTGAAATATAAAGATTCAAACTAAACAGACGTAAAGTTGCGTGAACTTATCCGTGGTTTTGCAGAAAAATACTAAAATGTATTCTGGTGATCGGGCTGAGTTTACCAAGGCTGAAAAACGTCGAAAACAGTATGAAAACGAACTCAGCGTGATGACCAGGCTTGTGGCCTTCACCGTGGCCCAGTGACTCTACTTCAGTCTGCTGCTTTCATTTCTTCCTCATTGTAGCCTTACTTAAATAACCACAAAAGAGGACATAATTCAGAAATGGCCATGGACGCAGCTGAGTCTGCAACAAGCATGGTTAAGCTACATAAATTAAAAAACACAGAATAAAACATCACCAGGGCAGACGAGACAGAGACGGACTGCATAATGTACAAAGACGAAATAAACTTGAGAGCAGCTGCAGCCCACGTACATACATGCGAAAACAAACAAATATGACCAGTCCACCGAAGCCCTCTGGGTCCGCTGAGCTCCTCAAAGCTTTCCAAAACTTTGGAGCTGGATGAGCGTCACGCAGCATCGTGGGTGTGTTTCGATTTGGGTCACAGGCGGCGAAATAAGCGATGAATGAAGGCAGACGCATTTACTCCTGTCTGGACATGGTTTATTTCTGTCAACACTACAGTGAAATCAAAGACAGTTTAGATGTGAAAGCTCAGCTAAAACATTCAGCCCTCAGAACTCAAGTGGCCAATTTATTTTTCCGTACATGAACACAAGTATTGATTAAACCAAAAGAAAACAAAAGGGAGAATTACAAAGATGATTGCTATTTCAATGTAAATGTCCCCTTTGATATTGATTTTCACTTTCTGCCGCAGCATTCGATTCCTTCAAGAAACCGTTTGTAGAATTTTTCATTAAAGAAAAGGACGAGTTTTTTCTTTCTCTCCGGCCATTGTACAGGTGGATTATAGTTGAATTTCACCACGGGGGCTAAGAGAAAAAGCTTTTTTCAGCTCAGCTGCAGCTCCTTCCATCTTCTCCCTCCATCTCCCTCCTCCAGAGCACTCTGTCGGCAACGTGAGCCCTGCTCTGTCTTCAAAGAGGTGTGTGTGGGCAATGTGTGTGTGCGTGTGTGTGTGTAAGTGTTTACTCTAAGTGCAATTCCCCAAGCTGAGGGTTAATACCAGCAGAGAGAGGTCTATATGTCTATTAGCTGGGGGCAGGACTGCCTCCGTGTGTGTTGAGGTTGTTGGTGGCAATCTAAGAATGATGAGCTGATTAGTCCCCCCTGTGGGGATCACACTGGTTTATGAGAAGTGGGATGGACACACAAACACACACAGACACACAGACACACATACTCAAATTGCAATATCTATCTCTGCCAGTTTGTGTGTATTTGCGCACCGGTATCCATTAATTTTTTCCACTCCTCTGCCAGGAACACCCTGTGTTTTCATGCATTTCTAGGTCTGTGTGGGTTTGTGTGCAACCATGTGTGTTTGACTCTCCCGCGAGTAACTCGCTCTAATGAATTCCAGCAGGTTTTCTCTGCTCTGTGTCGGACGGTGTTGGACTACTTCCCTCTGATTCCCGCTTTACTGTGGCCACTTTTCTCCCCTGGAAAACAGCCATATAACCCTCAGCACCGGCCCCATCACACTGGAGGGTGCCCGGTGCCAAATGGACACCCTGGCTCACCACATCCTCCATGGAGGGAGTCAATGAGACGGCTCAATTTAGGTTGAATTTCTCTGTGTGGAGTCGGATATGCAAAGTAGAGATGGGAATGGTACAGGTGTAATGCTTTTGTGCGTCACTGGTTGGAACTTTTTATTTCTGTTATCATTGTTTTAGTTTGAATTACAAAACTTCTCTATATTTCATATCATATCTGATTTTTACTTCTATTTTAGACTGGGTAGACTATGATTATGAAAAAATATCATTCTGAACTGCTTTTTCAGGATTTTGCACCCAAACAAAACAACATATTTTAGCTTTTTTACATATTTTAGTGCAGTATTATCATAGTATTATCATAGTATTAAAGGAGCAACATGTCAGAATCGTAGTTTAAACAAACACACTCAAATTATCAACAGAATGGGAATAAATAACATTTTCAGCCTTGTCTCAGGGACGTCTATGTGTTGTGTTGCTAGGATATCCACTGAAGTTAGTATGCTAACCAGCTAGCCCCCAGCTACACTGTACCTCAAGAGCTCACAGTCAGTCAGCCAATACGTCAGCTGGCTGCACAATTAATTGAGCTCACTAGCTAATGGCAGCTACAGTTAGCAGCATTTAACGGCTACCCTGGTGATATGCTACTATATTGAGCCCTTAAAATATAAGGAGTGATACTATATCCCTTCCTGCTGTCGTTACAGTCTTGATATCGTCAAACATTTACACAGCGACCTGCACCAAATCTATACCTGTCTCTGTTGTATGATGTATCTCTACTTATGCATGTTCACACTCTGACTGAGGAGAATGATTTTACTCTATCTCACGGCCACCGAGGAACATGCATGGCGTGAAGGTTGTGATTGGTCACACATAAAGAGAAACCTCCAGATATACAACATCAGTACACTCGAGGCAACCGAAAACGCGTCTTTCACCTTAATATCACTAAATTTACAAGACTATTAATTATCTGGAAATATAGTGTAGAGTTACCTGTGTCTAATTATGCAGGCCTAATGGCAAAGCATCATCAGAGTGTTACGTGAGTGATTGCAGGAATTAGAGAGAGAAGTAGGAGGAGATAAACGACACTGAGTAACTCCGGGATCGTCTGGATCCTCTTTTGGGATCAGATCTGTCTTCTCACCTTTATTCACAGGCGTTCGAATAACACTGGTGAGATTAAAGTGACACAGTATTTGGTTTCCTGCAGTGATTTAATCAATGACTCTAGTAGAAATGTAATTACAGTCTTGTCTGCGTTTCACTTTTGTTGCAGTTTTTTTGTTACAGCAGGTTGCGAAGCTAGGTGACACAGTACAAGATTATACATTGCATCAATAATGTATATAGGGACGTGATTGTGTTCTCGGCGTTATTAGATTGTACTCACGCAGAGTACACATGATTAAATAGAGGATTTGTCGAGATACTGATTTGGTTTGCATTGTGTTTGCATGGCTTAGAGTGTGTATGCTTTCGTGCCTTGTCAGTGTATACAGTCATTTGCATCGGACTCTCTTCCCTCCCCTCCGTGTATACATAATTCCCCTCATTGATTTCCGGCTGGACTATTTGTCACCCACTTACTCAAGTCAAATTAGAAAGCACTGTTCTTCGTATTCACAATTCAATCGATTAGAGAGGGGGGGTGGGTGGGTGGACGGCGGCAGAGGAGGGGGGGCACCGCCAAACTAAACGTAATGAATATAATGCTTACTGGAGGAAAAAGCCTTCATGGATTGTGCGTGTTTGTGTGGAATTAATGGGAAATTTTCCAGCTTGACAAAGCATGAGTTATCCGGTATGCGTGTGGATTGAAGGACGCGGCGGCACAGAGTCGGTAGGTGTAATTTACATTAGTGCGAGTCACTGCCTCTGTGGCCCTTTTGCAACACGCAAGCCCGTCGCGCACCGAGCCCCAAGAGACGTACTGCATTAAACACAAACATTCATTTGGAAATAATGTTAAATACACACCGTTGTCACCTCTCTCCCTCTCTCCCTCTCTCTCGCCCTTGCCTCAGCTTTTTGTACCATAACTGAAAAGATATCACTTTCCATTTTTATTATTCATTGAAAAGACTTGAAAAATCCATTTCTCGCTTACCTGCTCATTTGCCTAAAATGCCGGATACTTCTCCTGAAAAACAAATGAATGCCTCCGTCAATTAGGGGGGATTGACTGGAAATGGGGTTGGCTCGGTGCCTTCCGTGTTCGAGTGTGTAAAATGTGTGTGTGAAAAGGTGCGCCGGGCTCCGGGCTGCCTGCGCTGTCACTCCGAACCCTCGTATGGTTCTTGGAAAGTTGGTGTGGAGAGAAAAAAGTGCAAACATGGTGGACAGGTAGTGTGCAGCAGCTGCGCACCCTCAAATTCACACACACACACACATGCATACACACCTTCCTTTCTATGGGACAGTGAAAGTAGTGTTAATGAAGCCCCTTCAGCGGAGTGGTCTTTGGAGAAGCTGCCAAACATGAGGCCTATAGCCCCCATCAGCACCCAACCCCCCCAGCACAAGAACTCATTACTGCCAATTAGCCCAGCACTCAGACTCCTAATGGACCCCGTCACGCATACACACACACACACACACTCACTCACACACGGTCAGATTCGCACACAGCTACTGTACGACTGGGGAAAATAGCAGCCTAATTTTAGCTTGGAGAGCTGCGAGGCCGTGTGACTCAAGCACAGGCGTTGTGCCATTGTGATGTAAATCCAGATTACAGTATAGATGCTCCCGGTAGTGGGTGAAGTAGCTGGCAAAAACTCGTAGACAAAGAGTCAAAGCAGAACTTGTCTGTGGTGCCTCTTTTAGCGTGCCATCAATAAAATCATCCATCCCTTAATCTTCTGTGCGATACATCACTAGAGTAAAGTGTTCGTATGTAGTGCAAACATTACTTTCACTGAAAAACGGAGCAAAATAAGGAAACAGCAGCCACTTCTGTGTATCCATTGATTTGTTTTATATCGTGAAACGCCCTTCTTCTTCTGCCTAGGTTGAGATATTCTGCACTGAAGTCAAAAAAACCTCCTCTCGCTGTGTGATGTGAGCATGTCTGATCAAGCCACTTCATACCGACTCGCAGAAAATCCCTATTGCATTAGGTATAGTTGAAGTTCAATGGAGACTGGCATTTTCTGCTCGTCACAAAAGCAAGATTTATTTCCAAAGATTTGCCTCGGCGGGGTTATCTGGGTGTCAGCTCCCTCTAATCGCGTTTGAGAGAAACTCGTCTCGGCTCACGGAAAAACAAGAGAAACTCATCTCGGAGAAGAAAGCGTCGAGCGTGAAGTGTACACAGAACAAACAGTGAGGATAATGTCGCCTGTACAAATCAATTCAGCGTTAGGGCCATCAAGCTGTAACCCAGAATCTTAGCGGGGAGCATTATACGGCGCCTGAGATTGGGGAATCTAGTGTGTTTGAAAAATGTGGCGATCACGTTATCTGTGAAACATGATCGTGCACACTTTTCTCTCTTCTGTAAAGGAAAACTTATATGAGAGATGGACACAAGAAGGGAGTTGAGGAGAACATGAGGTAGAGATGAAGGGAGAGAGAGAGAGGACACAATACTAAACCAGACGAGGTCAGTATGGTGGAGATCGAGGAAATGAGGTCAAATCAGACGAATAAAGGATAAAAAATATTGTCCCACACGGCAGAAGTAGTTTGTGAGGTAATGGAAATATGATCAGTGAGAAGGGATTGTTGTGGGTTTCACTTTGTGTGGTCCGTGCATTGTCTCCATATGATGATGACTCCTTTGTATGCAAGTAACAGTCGATAATAGCTGAATAAATGAAAGTGGAGTTGAAGGAGGTCAGTGTAAGATGACGTCTTAGCTGCTTAGAGCTGCAGCTACTGTAATGATTGTTGTTCTGAATGAATTCTTGATTAATTGATTAAGTGAGTTCCTTCAGGTGTCTTACAGTAAATGTGCTTGTTTTGTCGGACTTACGGTCAAAAACCCATTTTCATTAAAAAGGAAAAAGAGAAATTTTCCTCAAGGGGACAAGTGCAAAGTTAAAATTAGCAGATGTCGGCATTTTAAACAAGAGATCAATGATCAAATTATTGTCTGTTCATTTTCTGTCTATCAACAAATCGATTACTAATGTGTGTGCTGAAGCTGTTTTTCTCAGAGGAAACAAAGGAAGGGTTGGAGCCTCGTCTGTGGAGTGTGTGTGTCTGTGTGTGTGTGTGTCTACAGCATGTTCTGTGATGTGTGTGTGTGTGTGTGTGTGTGTGTGCATACTACCCAGTGGTACAGATGCAGAGGGGACACGAGCTGAGTGGGAGTGTGTTGCTGTTTCTGCAGGTGTTTTTGCCGGGGATTGATTTCTACCCAGCTCCTGCTTCTCCCCCTAAAGTCGCTTGTGTATCTGTGTGTTTGCGCTTGTGTGTGTTTGCGTGTGTGTGTGTGTGTGTGTGTGTGTGTGTGTGGGTGTTTGGCAGAGCAGGGAATCCCAGGTCCCTGCGGTGTTCTCCGCAGTTCAGTGGGATGCACCTGATGCCCTACTCTCAACCAATCAGATGTTTGTGATTCAGATCAGGTGCTTCGTCTCAGGTGGCATACCAGTAGAGCTGGACACACAAACAAACACGCACACACATGCACACAATGGCCCTCTTACACATTTACTCTCGTACTGAAAGCGATATTTGAAATGCAGTTTGATATTCATTATTTTTCTTTCTCTCTTTCGGCCAAAAGCCCAGTAGTTCCTAGTAGTAACCAACATTATCATAACTGATAAAATCAACAATGCTCAAATAATAGTCAATGTTTTTTATTTGTATATTACTTATTTGCATATTTTTAGAGCAAAGTTTCCAAGTGACAACAGACAATACTGACAAATAATTCAGACAACAATGGCACAATAGCTCAGATGTGGTTCCTTCTCTACAGTGTTTCTGTGCGTACACAGTATAGGTGTGGTACTGTATACAGTATACAGTAATCCTACACCATCTGGTACACGTGAGAAGGTCTGGTCAGGTCAGTGTGAACAGCATGTCTGATTGTATGGACTGGACAAGAGCCAGCCACTGACCTCTCCTTATGATAGTATACGCCACGGCACGCCACATGGCTCAGAGGCAGAGGGGGTGATCAGATGGTCGGAGCGAGGGAGGCCACGAGGTGATTGAAGGTGATTGGAGGAGAGAGGAAGCAAGGACAAGAAGAGAGAGGGGGAGACCGGGGGGAGGAGGAAAACGGACACAGGAAAGTGGGACGAGAGAGGCGACGACGCGTTCAGAGTCCGATCACGCGACAGTTTCAGTTCCTGTGAGTGAAAAGCTTCATTACAGTCTCATGGGTGGTTTCACCGCAGAGAGAAAGACAACAAGAGAGCGTAGAGAGGGGAGACAGAGAAGAGCCGTTTTCTATTCTTTCTATTCAAAGCTGACACGAGACTTTCACTGCCTCGCACACACACACGCACACACAGCTCTCTGACCTCCCTCCTTCACGTTATGTTTCTGGAGAATTGTGTTTTTCTCACAAACTAGGCATAAAATTGTTTGCTGCACTCTGATAAATGCCACCTGTTCATAATCAGATGCCCATTCGGTATAATAAATCGTTAGCATAATCAAAGCCTGCAAATTGCAATGTAAGGCAAACCATTCCGCTCTGTTCGTAGTGGAAGGGTTCATTCACAAAATTGTTTTTGCAAAGAAAAGAAAAGCATTTCTGACGGCAAAGCTTCGAGTCCTGCTGTCAGGAATAATCGAAAACAGAAGTTGAGCGCTCTCAGCGGTCGTATAAGGGCCCCCGAAACAATTAGAAAATATTACCGCAGCTGCCAGCCATGTGTCTTCAGAGCAGCGCTGCAATATGACAGAAGTAAAGAACAAAGATGAAATCAGATGCTTTAAAAACAGCTCGCTTAAAGAAAGCGCTCTGTATAGATTTTGAATTGTCTCACCATCATCAAAACAGCAAAAGTGGGAATATCTTTTGGAAAGGATGGTGTTCGTGCCTCCAGTACAGTTCATGTAGAGTTGTTTCTGAAGTTTAGTGGTGGTGCAACATCTTGCTAATTCCCTCTTCATACAACAAACACGTGTGTGACCCATTTCTGCTGGAATACGCAGTCAAACCTTGTGGGAACCATTCGTATGAGATAGCTGTAACAGGTTAATTACGAAGAATTACATTCATGCCAAGTAAAAGATGTCACATCTCTCCATAAACACACTCCCTCTTGCACATCCGTGATTTCTTTCTCCCGCCTGAATATAAACAAACATTTCCCATCACTGATAAAGACGCTCGATCACCGACATGTTCAGCCAACCAAGGAAGGAAGGAGGGGTTCTGATGGAGGGTCTGCTGGCGTGTGTTGACCCATTCTGATCCAAACCAGTTCACGGGTCTATGCTACGTACTTGTCCCTACACAAATAAACATTAAACGAATACATTTAAAACCCCAGTTGGATTTAATTAAGATTGCAGGGGGAGGAGGGGAACTATATATTCACTGCTCTCCTAATTTTCCATTAACCATGAGGAAATGAAAGGATATGGTCTGTAATGGACAAAAGCCAAAAGCCTCCCATGAGTGATTTTGATTAACCTGCTGCGTGAGGTGAATTAAAGTCAAAGATCATACTGCTCCTCGGAGTCCCAACTCAGTCAAGTCTGAACACACTGGCATGAAACACATTCGGATATCATTCAGGCGATTTAAACTGAAAGATGTTGTCAGGATATCATCCTCTCTGATGTCTATTGCATATAAACGTCCAGAAAACTGCTCATGAATCACAGAAAAGAAGATGCTGCAGAACTTGCCTGTGAATCATCAGATTTTTAAGGTTTCTTCAGTACCGAAGCAATTCAGTGATAGTTCTCTGTATATCCATGGATACACTGCAAACAGTAACTGCTAACGGCTAATTCGGCATACTTTCTCATGGTTGCTGATATGTCAACAAATATTGGCTGGGCTCAAAGGAGAATACCAGTACCTTCCCTTCAGCTAACATTACAACACAGTTGATGACTCGTTACTAGGACTTTCTGTTCACTTTAACGATTGTTTCCCAGACAGGCCTGTATTCTGGGTTTAGCATGTGTCCAGATTGGCAGACAACTTTGGGAAGGTAGGACAAGCAACTCTTTTGGTGGAAAAATCTCAGAAAACATGCAGAAAACACAAGGACGCCGCTCCTGATGAGATGGGAAAAGCAACAAACCCACACTGTTTATAAACGTCACTGTAAATCACTGCTGCCTATGGATTATATCCCATAATATCCCCACATCTGATCTGTACTGTATCATCAGATCCAAAGCGAGTGTTTGGTTGCGGAGCGCTGCTTGTTTCACACAGATGGATTAGAGTGTGACGTCTGAAGCCAGGGTCGGATTAATCTCTAAAGATACAAGACTCGTTTAGATTACACTCTGACACAAACACACACACACACACACACACACACACACACACTCACATGCAGTACATGACACTGTTAACATTCCAGCCACCGCTCCACTGTGTCCCTCTGTGTGTCTTTTCAGTACCATTTCTTTCACCCTCTTCTGTTTTTCTTTCGCTCCCGTTCTCCCTCTTTCTTCTTCTTTCTCCCTCCCGCTGTTCAATCACAGAACGCCTCTCTTCTTTTAATTAGTAGTGGTGTTGTTCTCCTCTTCTTCCCCTGGCTAGCACCACTAATATTGCAATTAGCTCCTGTAGGAAGCTTTCAACCGCCAGCCTTTGTTCTTCTCTCCGCGCTGTACAGCGGCCCACGTTCCTGCATTGCTCCACAGAATATTATATGTGTGTGATGCAGAGCTCCATTTTAATAGAGGAGAGAGGCATAATCAAAGCTGGCCTCATTTTACTCTGTCAGAATCATAACACACATCGTTCCTGTCGGCGGGGGGGTGAATGATTCTCTTTTCTCTCTGCTGGGAAGGTTTTTTATTTTCTGCCTCTCTTTTTCTCCTCTGCTTCATCCTTTCGGTAATCATCTTCCTTCCCCTCCTTCACTACACGTCCAACTCGTCCGCCTTCTGTTTCTCCTCTGATATCTCTCGCAGCCCCTCTCCAGCCTGCCCTTGGGGACAGATAGGAGCGGTCATAAAAAACCAATTGAATTTAACGGCGTGACACCGCACTGTTAACCTATGAGTGGACTGACGTTGTACCGCGGTCCGCAGCGCGACAGCTCGAGAGGCCGACAGTTGTTTGGGTTGTAAACCTCCTGACACAGTCGCTGTCGCTGCCCTGCAGTCCGGCTTTTAAAGCCAGAACTCCTCACGCGAAACAGGGTTTTATAGGAAAGGGAAGGGAACGCCAAAGCATTTAAGATTGTTGTTTAAAGTGGACATGGCCTCCACCTTAAAGGATTGTGCCAGCTTATTACACAAGTTGTGGTACCATTAAAATTAGCTAGAAACTCTGCATTCTGCACTCATTATAAACTCACACAGTGCCAGTGTATTGATGCTTCCTTGATTTGTTTAAGTTTTGATTGCATTTGATGCAATGGTCCGCTCATTTCTGTCTCCTTATATTGTCTTTTTTGGGTTTTTGTGGTTTCTTCAGTTTTCTCTGTTTACCTTGTGTGTTCCTGTGCTTCTCCCCAGCCTGCCTTCCCCTCCACACCTGCCCTGCCCTCCTTCCTGTTCTCCCGTTTCTTCACCTCGTTCCCCTCGTCTGTGCTTCTCTGCCTGCACCTCACCCCCTCTAAGTTTAGTTTGTATTTGCTGTTAGTTGTCATGTCGGTCTCTGACGGGTCGTGGTTCTGTTTACCTGTTCCCGAGGTTTATTTAGAATAAAATTTCTGCTGTCGATCCACCTGCTTTGCCGTCTCTTGCATTTGGGTCAGACTTCTACGCTCTTTGTGTGACACCATTATCATGTTTTTGTAACTGTGAATAACTTTATGACCCCCTAGTCTTGAAAGTGCTGCTCCTGCTCCTCGTCTTACTCTGCGGCTTGTTTTGCAGATATGTGAAAAAAAGTTTAACTGACTTACTTCTTAATGTCTTATCTGTAATTTTAAGAGAAGTATGCCAGAGAATGCACACAGTTGTTAACGAATAGTGGCCCAGATGGTTTTGTAACAAATGAAAATAGAAGGAGTGTCATGTTCAAACCGAGGCTGCTCTCAGCGTATGCACACAGCTTGTCAATCAGGGTGAAATGAGTATAAACGTCGGATGTTGGTTTCGGATCGCAGCCCCCCCGTAATCCGATGTGGGGATGTAGGGTGACCTTGGTCTTTGTCTTTTAACTTCATTGCATCAACGTTGCCGCATTCTCAGATCTCATTGATCACTTTGATGAGTAAAAATTATCTCAACTGACGGATAAAACCACAAAAATAACACACAAGTGGTAATTATTCTTTTAAAAACACTCAGGATTCATAGAGTGAGAAACAAGGATCCATGAAGGTGTTTTTAAGCATGTGATTCTCCACATATAGAAGGTTTCCGAGGATGATCCCTCTCAGAGTAAAAGCACACAGTGAAGTGAAGGGAAGAGTCATACTGGAGGCATGTTTATGATTTGCGCAAAGTCATTCTTGTCTGGAGGGGGGTGTATTCATTTCCACCTGTCTGTAATACTGTAAAGGATTTGGTTTGATTGTATGAGCGGATGGTAATATATTCTGGTCGTCTGTGTGTGTGTGTGTGTGGACTCACGCTCACACACATACAAAGGTTAGCGTGCTGACTAAACATCTGCCTTTCAGGTCCAACATCCGATTCCTTTTCCTCTCCTCTCTGCTGAGACTAACCCCAACAACTTTTCAAAAGAGATGCTTCTCTGCCGCTTAAAAACTTTCTCCCTGTGATCATGGGGACAGAGATGGAGGGATCGGGGGGGGAAGGTTGAGGGGGAAAGTGAAAGAGTGTCACACTGTGCCGAGCGAGGTGGGGGAAAAGAGCAAGGGGAAAAAAAAAATCTCTTACATGAAATAAAAAAAAAAAAAAAGAGGAAGACAGCAACATCTGTGCGGGAACTTCAAACAGCCTTTGAAAGGCAAAATGTGATTCCGTTCGGGATTCGCTGGCTCGGTAAACAGCCGGGTTTTATTTTGGAAGTCAGTTGGAGTGTGTGTGTGAGTGAGTGAGTGTGTGTGTGTGTGTGTGTGTGTGTGTGTGTGTTTAGAGGAGGGGTGCTTTGTAGGGGATGGGGGACTGTCAGAGCTGGAATCAGAGAGAGAGAGAGTGAATAACACATTGAGGAGGGATAAGGGCTTTAACTGCTGAGTGCAAAGTCCAGTGATTGGCAGGGATGTAGTACAGTGTAAATCCACCCTAAACCCGGTTTATTCACTTTTTAACGCTGACGTGTCTGCCTTCTTAATCACTTTGTTGTCATCTGTGATTTGTTGTTGGGGATCTGCTTGGTCATAAATGTGAGGATAACAAAATGTTCTGTTCTGCTTTTCTTATAGTTTGAGATCGCTAACCTTGTTTCTCTTTTCTCTCTTTCCTGCCTCTCCTCGCTGGATGGACTCGCACCACCTCATCCTCCTTTTCACACGTCTGTCAGGTAAGAAACAGACAGCTGCTGATGAGTCACCAGTTACTGAAAAGTTGCTCCTGAACAGATGTTGTACCAAATGTTGGGTGATGGAGTTAAAGGTGCACTATGCAACTTTTTGAAGGGCCTATAAACAAACAGAGACAGAGCTGTTGATACAGGGAAGAGCAGATTAGTAGAGCGAACATGAGTTTAAAATGTAATTTAAAGCCCGTATGTGGAAATCAGGGACAGGGGGGCCCACTTCCTGGGAAAAACAGTGAGTTGTCCCCTTCAATAGCCTATCATTGTAAACATATGATTTTAAATAATGTAACAATATGCATTGAAAGCTAATTTTGATGCAAAACAGTGTGGTTTTAAGTTTTTAGACTGGGTCCCCCCCTTCATACGCCTCACAGTGGTTTGCTCCACTCTACTAACCTGCACCTCCACACACATAAGAGCAGGTACTAACTGGTTGATGTTGGTGGCTGACCTGTAGTCATTAGCTACATTGCATAAAGTTAACTTAAAACAAAAGCTTTTCATTTACTTCTACCACTCAATAGAATAAAACACATATACAAATGTATATAACCAGACGGCATTTTTGTTTCGTCCATAACCTCGCAGTTGAATCCTGTGCATCAGTGCAGAAGCTTCGTCTTTTAACATGTTTGTTACAACCTTGAATTATTCAGTATAATAGTAGTCATCAGCATTTTTTTTATGTACATTAATACAGCAGTGTCCCCTTCAGCAACTGCTCTCGGGACTTTTTCCGTTGTTAAACCCATATGTTTACATTTTTATAGGCTGTTTGTAGGTCAAGTCCCACAGTTCAAAAATGCATATAACTACATATAACTATATATCGCCTTGAAGGTGACTTAGGCTTGTTTTTCTATCCAAGGACAGAGGGACATAGAAAGCATTAGCAGACATGCCAGAGAACCAACATGCGGCTTACAAAAGCAGAGTCTGACTTGAAATAATTGAGATGGAAAGGACACAATTATCAGACTTATTTATTTAAAGGAAATGATTTGCAAAGATGTCAAGGCTGACACTACAAGCTGAGCTCAGTTCATTTTGTTTCTGCTAAGTAGTTCCTTTTTAGATATATGGCTGGCTTTATATCACTCTTCTCTGTGGAGGACAGGCGCGTGACAGTGGCCACAGTTGTTTCAGGGATGAACGCTACAACCCCGAGGTCGGTGAATATGTGGTTGCTTCTGCAGCTTCTGCAGTCTGGTGGATATGATACGACGTGGTGGCAGCTATAGTGAGGGCGACGGTAGATCAGCTAGTGCTTACGTAGGGGGATGGCTCTTGGGTTTCTTCAGCCCCCTCGAGAGCTCTGGATCTGAACCCGCTACGCCCCAGGGGAAGCCTGTTTCCACACTCGTGCCAGTTTTCACACACACACCGGCAAAACCAAGACGTATCCGTAGCGTGTGACTTACCTAAACTGATGAACCGATCTTAAAGCGGTGTTTACCTGCTGTTAGACAGTCCACTCTAGCTCACAGGACTGAAATGAAATACTGACGCATTGCATTAGTAATGAACTCTGAAACATTCACTACGTCTTCCACTCTAATCAGGTAACACTTTGTTTTAAAGACCCTGCGAGGGGGAATTGAGCGCCATAAAATTTCTTGAACTGACTGTTCAGTTTTTCATGCATTGTCTTGGCTTCTATAATGATGAAGGTGCTGTTCATCAACCTGTCATTGGGCTTCCAATAGGACGTCTAGTGTGGTCGACACAGTACTTAGATGGTGTATTGATGGACAGAGCTGCGATGTGTGGGTAAATAACAATACAGCAAAGTGTGCTACTGTATGTGTCTTTTCTTTTCCCGCATCTCACTCAGCTGCTCCAATCAGATTTGTTTCCCTGCTCTCTTCTTCTGTGTCATTCTGCTCTCCCATCGTTCCTCTTCATTGGCTAAGGCTATAGCCGTCATTGTGTGTGTGTGTGTGTGTGTGTGTGTGTGTGTGTGATGGAGTGGAGCAGGGCTCTGCAGTGAGGTGATGGTATGTGAAATCACTGACATTACAGACGGTGGGGGACGGGGGGGTGGGGAGGTGGTGGCGTTTCCACTATGTCCTCTAATCGACAGGAGCACGTCATCCATGTGCCACATTTCCTCCTCCTCACCTCCATCCCCCCTTTTCTCTCTCCATCCAACTGTCTCTCCTTCAAGCCTTCGTCTTCTCACCCCCTTATTTTTCATCCTCGTCCTCCTCTTCTCCCCTCGTCTTCCCCCCCTCCTCCCGCCTCGCTCCTCTCCTAGCAACAATAGCGCCGTCTTCTCATGAGTGTCAGCATCCCCGTGACTCCACGGATCAGTCGCTCTCTGAAGCACATGTGTGTTGTTTATTTATTATTTTTCCAGCACATTGTTTATCTTTACATCCAGGGAAAGCATATCCCATATTCTCTCTTTCTCTTTCTTTCTGATTATCCCTTTTCCATCTTCCTGTCTTGTTTGGTTGGCTATTCCTCTTTTTCTCTGTGTCTCTGCAGTAAAATCACAGTGGCTGGACAGGATTGCAGTGACTGCAAAAAAAAAAAAAGGGACACCATCATAAAGAACGAAAGACAGAATGGGGGTGAGATTGAAAGCAATAGGAAAGAAGGGCAGAGAAAAAAACAGAATCACAAACACACAGAGAGAGAGAGAGTTGAAATGCATCAAATATAAACAAAGTTATGGGGCAGATGTAAAGGATTCTCCTGGCAGAGATGTGTGGAGAGTCAGCAGGGAGAGTGTGAATGAAAACAAGGCAGAGAATATAGACCGGATGGGGGATTGAGGCAAAAGTGCAGGTGAAAGGGAGCCCCCAACTGGCTGGAGCTGGTACTGGGACCCAACGCCCCGTCTCCTCCACACCACCGCTGTCTTCCTCTCCTGTACCTTCCCTTGTCTGTCTCTCTCAGACTAGGCGAGCCATCACGTTATAGGGTCACAGATGATGCTCATGCAGATTAGTGGTAATCTCACCCTTCCCCGATGGCCCGGGCCACCATGTGCGTCTAAGTATATGCTTGTAGGACAGTTTGCATCCCACTTAGAGACGCATCTACAACTCCTCGGACTGTAATCCCCCCCCGTCTCTCTCGTTCGTCTCTCCTCTCTCCATCCCCTTTTACTTCCTGTCCCTCTCTATCTGCACTTGAGCGCTGCACCGAGTCAGAGTTATCAGGCTATTTGCGTCATCAGCTCCGGGCAGAGTGGGCCTTGGGTTTGTGTGTGTGTGTGTGTGTGTGTGTGTGTGTGTGTGTGTGTGTGTGTGTGTGTGTGTGTGTGTTTGACCTGAACTCTGCACAGCGATTGAATGTTAAGCTCTGTGTGTATTTCTCATTATTGCAGCAGTGCAGAGGCCGCACATGGAGGATAAAACTGATGTGTCATCTTTGCATATATGCAAATTCACAAGAGCGTTCTTTAGCACACACACACGTGCGCACACACACACACACACAAGCGCTTCCCTCCCTTCACTTTAACCTCTGGTGTGGACCACCCATCAGTGTCCATCATAAACCACTTCTCCCCCTATCTTGTCTCCATAGCAACGCCATAGCAACCCCTTGCTTTGCAGAGCCCTTGACATGAACCCAACCCGCCCCTCTCCAACCTCTCCATCTGTCATCAGTGGCGGAGAGGGTTGTCCATCAGCCCTTCCTGACATCTTGATTGGCAGTTGCTGCTCAGACATTCACGAAGAGTGCGTCTCTTCAGAATGAGATGGGCCCGCGAAGGACGAGCACAGGAATGCAGAAATTGGTTTATTTGAGCTTCGGTGTTTCCCGATCGCCCAGCGGAAAACTTACAAAGGTCGACCCCTCGCCGTTGAAGGATAAGGGCAGAGGTGTTTTGAAAGGTGTTCGGTCAAATCCGCACTTCTGTCTTTGATCGTCGAGTGATGTAAGATGTCCAAACTGCCTCACGCGCCATCCATCACAGACGTGCAACATGCATCATGCCATCGTGACGGACTCACTCATTGCGGTTATGCCGGGACACACATCCCTGTTCAGTGATGTACAACATGCAATAAGCATGTCAGGGATACCTCCCATGTCTGCAAGGCTCCTCTGACAGCTTCATGAGCATTACCATGATATATAAAAGCCATCATCAGCCCTGCAAACATGACTAATGTTTCAGCTCTGTCTGCACTGACACTGGGCGTTGATACTGTCTGCGTGTGTGTGATTGGATCACTTAATGATACAAATCGACCGTGTGTTTGAGCGATACTTGCATCCTTGTTACCAGCTGTAAAGAGCTCTTGTATTATTGACAATACACACACGCATTATATATATAACAGGCAATCACACACACACACACACACATTCCTGCTCATCAGACGTCGGTATGTGTGTGTGTGTGTGTGTGTGTGTGTGCGACAGATGGGGGCGGTGCTGTGGCTGATCAATACGTCTTCAGACGCTCTGACTGTATCATTATCATTTTAATGACTGCAGTATTTTCCCCCGCTGATGGCCTTCGAGATAAACAAGACAACACCAGAGGTCCATTAAAGTTCAGCGCTGCTGTAGCCAGCTAAGAGGGCCGCAGTCAGGTGTCACGTCATGGAAGTTGTGCATTCTGCAAAGTTAACATAACTTTTTTATATATTAGACACTGGTCACGACATTAAAGGGGAAATAAACTTGACCATCAGCAATATTTCCAATAAGTACTGTGCAGTTTGCTAATGCTGTTGTGCTAGCTAGCTCACATAATCAGTCAAGAGTTGCATTTTTTTATGAGAGTTCAAGATTATTTAATTGATCGCCCGGTGATGAGCAACTTTAGGTCACTCATAGAGGGTCCAGATTACTACAATGATAGTATTAATTGATCAATGCTCATTATGATAATAATTATAATATTCTTGAGCTACTTCTGGGGAATATCTTTGTCCTCTGCCCACCCAGGGAATCGATGTTAAGTGTCCAGCAGTCTTTCATGTGTATTTCAAGTTCAGTTTTTCTTTCTCTGTTAAAAGGACTGATACTTAGAAAGTGAAGGTAGGAGTCAAAAATTCTTCGGATAGCTTACATACAAACGTGGATGTTGTGGGAGAACGAAATAATGGCGACTTCTCTTACTACCACCGGATTCGTGACTACACAACATGGGATTTCCACGCTGATTCAGTGAATGGGTTAATGTCAGGGGTGAGATGCCCCACACAGGTTTATATAATATGAGCCTTTATGTAATATGAGAGAGTGCTTAACACTGGGTTAAATCCCACGTGTGATCATGTCTAGCTGCTGGATTAACCTGGGATCAGAGAATCATTCCTGTTATTGATTCATTTGATGATTATTTCTGTGGTTTTGTAAAATGTCAGAAAAGGTAACGTCTTAGCTTCTTTATGCTTTTGGCTGAACAACGGTCCAAACCCAAAGATATTCTATTTATTGTGCCTTGAAACAGGGAGAAGCAAAATACTCTCACATTTGAGCCCGAAACCAGCAATTGTTTTGCATGAATGAACTAAACAATCAGTTATTGAATGTATTGTTGATTATTTTTCTCTGACGATAGAATACATTATAAATTCCCCCTTTTGCACCAACATGGAACCGGTTCTGTTCCTGTTTGCGTACATTATTTTGAACCGTGCTGAGCATTTTAAAAAAATAAAGTGGTTCCTCCAAGCTGGAACCAAGAACGTTTTCCTTGACCTAAAGTGCAAACTGAAGTGGGCATGTCATATTGTACAGGTCATGGGCGTTGATCCAGTGGCGATAGCATCTCTGAATACAATAGTTCCACTCAAAACATGAGAGAGATGGAGTGAAGGGAGGGAGGAGTGTGTGGTGTGTGCTATAGGGTGTGTGTGTGTGTGTGTGGCATGGCGTGTGTGCTCAGGCTCTCAGCATGTATCTACTCCTGCGGTCCTGTATGTGGTGACAGGCTGACATCAGAGTAAAAGCCCCCTGAAGTGGTGTTGAACAGATGTCTCTCTGCTCTCTCAGTTTCCCTGGTGGTGTAATAATACGTAAAGACCTGGACTTCTGACTCCGTCTCTCTCTCTCTCTCTCTTCTTTGTCTCTCTCTCCCTCTGTCTTTCAATTTACTCTTATTGAATTATTCAATTTTGCTGTTCATTCTTCAGTCAACATACTTCTTAGACTTTTTTTTCCCACTTCATCTCTTTTTGCTCTTTGCTATTCAGGCAGAGTTTTCCCTTGGCTTCTTTGTTAGACAGTCTTTGTTGCGTTAAAAAAGGCCAGGTGAAATGGACTCTGGGTGAAGTGCCCTTGGTGTTCTGCTTTGTGTGTGTGTGTGTGTGTGTGTGTGTGTGTGTGTGTGTGTGTCTAGTTTGTGTGCATCTGCACTTTTTTTGTACAAGGCAATGTTCCAGCCCCTGTGACGTGAGTCCCGTCTCTGAGATAGCAGGCAATCTGGGCCTTGGCTTTTCTCCAGAACCGCTTTCATTTCCATTCAGCAGTGGGATGTTACTCACTGGAGCACACATGTGCACACAGACACACACACACCCACACACACACATGCATGTAAACACACAGATCACTGATAATTACAGACAAACTGAGTGTTCAGACGTGGCCGGCATTTTTTTTGCCTTAGAAAGACTTTCCCTTTTTCTCCCTTGTCTTTTGGAGTTGGATGTGTTCTTACACTTTATATGGGCAGACACACACAAACAAACAAACTCACACACACACACACACACACACACACACAAGCCGTCGTTGTTATGGTAGGAGTGCATGATGCAACAGCGGCGCCATCCCTCCTCATGTCCCTCTGGGAGAAATGGGGGTGGGGGGCTTGCAGAATAGAGAGCAACGTATCGGGCAACAACAAAAACAAGGGGAGACTGAGTGGGAAGGAAGAGTGACTGATTGACTGAGGAGAAGGAATAGGGGACAAAGTGAAAATGATAGAGGGACTCGAGCTAGAGGGGGGAAGGAAGAGACGGAGAGAGGGAGAGACGGAGAGAGAGAGAGAGAGATCTGGCTTTCGGTGGCTAATAGAAATTCCCATGTTGCCTCATTGAGATGCAGCGGTGGTTTAGGTAATGAGCTAGCTGCCGCTGAAGCATTGATTTAGCCAGAAGAGTCGCTCAAATTATCCCACTCCTGGAGAGAGATGTCAGCAGCTCCACCAATGGCTGCAGGGGTAATTAACAACGCATCCTACCGACATGACACCTCCCTCAAATCGGCATGTATTGCACTCTGCTGCACAGGAGTCTTCCTCCGCCTCCATCACGTCTTCTTCCGTAGCCCCTCCCAATGTATTAGCTTGTTATGCCATGAACAAGCAAGGTTTGCTTTGGCAAGTGTAGATATAAACATCTGTCGTGCGACTTTGAAAATTAGAGATGTCTAAGTCAGTTTGGACTTATCAAAATGTAATTTCTACATGTGATAGTATATTTGTAAAATGTCTTAAATTAAAGGAGACATATTATGCTAATTTTCAAGTTCATACGTTTATTTTGGGGTTACTACTAGAATTGGTTTACATACTTTGTTCATCAAAAAACTCATCAGTTTTCTCATACTGGCCAGTGCTGCATCACTGTATTCCCCCTCTGAAGCGCCCTTTCTTAGCTCCTGTCTCTTTAAGACCCCTCCTGCCGAACACCCAGTCTCCTCTGATTGGTCAGCTCACACACGCCTGAACCAGCACAGCTAGCAACATCAGAGCAGCTGTGCAAAAAAAAATTATTATGTGCCAAAAAAGCAGCTGGGCATACATTATGCAAATGTGATGTCACGGTGGCGTAACGTGATGTCACAAAGTCACGGAATTTAAGCCGGGACTACTGACGAGGCGTTTCAGGAGCGGTATTTTCTGTGGGAGAGAGGAGCCTCTGTTGATGCAGACTTTGACCTTTTTTAACTTTCAAAATCTTTACATGCACATGAACTTATGTGAAACCACCAGTGAAAACTAAATTGCTGCTAGTCAGGCCGACGTTACGAAAGCTTGCCATAGTCACAATCCTTTTTTTAACATGTGGAAATTTAATTGTAGATAACTATAATTGAATTAAAGAAAGGAAGATCAGTTTTGACTAGTCAAATTGTAACTCCTAAATGTGAAAATATAATTTTACATGTCAAAATCTGTTTTACAGAAAGCTTAAATCAACATTTTTTACATGTTGAGATGACATTTACACCAGTGAAACCCAAATCCCCTCAAGTCTGCACTACTTATTAAATGTTAAAAGGGGCTTGCCAAAGGTTTGCTAGTGGAAGCATAGTGAGTTGCTCCAGCTGAGTGAAGCCATGCTTGACTAGAAGAGGCAACAGTAGATAGAGGAATTGCAGGTGAAATATCAAAACATCAAAAAAAATCCACTATTGCTTGCACAGCTGGCAGCATGAAAGCATAAAAGTATGATAAGCATGACAGTATCTGGGCGGGAAATCAGCTCTGAGCAAAAAAAAATAAGAGTCATGTCCCTTTAAGATAATATGCAAATGAGCGTGTATGACTATGTGTTATCGTGCTCTGCAAAATGTGCATTCAACATGGATTATGCATAGATGCTAAAAATAGAAAAAAAACAGGAAAATGTTCCAAAATCAGATGAGTCATGTTCACTCAGCTCAGCACTTGGACCGGTGGTGTCTCTGAAAATGGGTAAAAATAAACGTAATAAACACACGAGAGCTTTGGTGAGACTGTATATACTGTACATTAGATGTACTCGTGGCGTGATGACACAGTGACATTTCACCCACTGAGCATTAGTCAGTGTCTTGTCCCCGGTGATCGGATCTACTTGCCAAGTGTGCATATGATCTTAACCTCCGAAGCCCTGAAGAAATCAAAACGCCTCGATCTATTTGGTGTTTTCAATCATGTTAATTATAAAGTGAGAAACGACTGAATTAACTCAGGAGATTAAACACAATAACAATCAACAGCTGGGCAGGAGCAGCCCGTGATGTATTGTCTGCATGAGATATTAGACTTCACTCTTCTTGTGTGTAGTAATATGAGACCGTGAAAGCCTCCTGTGCTGTACTACACTCCGGTTCTCTCGCACACACACAGATGCACACATCTTGTCTCCATTGTTTCCGATTGAACCGTACACTAATGGTGAAGCTTTGACGCTTTGACCTTTCTTCTGCGCCGCGTTTGTTCTACGCTAGTCGAGAATAAAAGGCTGTCCAAAGACGTAGGTAGGAGGAAGAAAAGCTGGGAGAGGAAGCCAATTGCCAGTGTTTTTCAAAAGTGTGTGTGTGTGTGTATGTGTGTCTCAATGTCACGCACTGGGGGGTGGTTCCCTACCTCGAACACACACAGACTCTCCCCCTATAGATGCCCTAGATCCGCACACTGTATACGTAAAGGAACAACCTTGTGCATATTGACCATAATAGTGGGGTTTGTGCTCGACTTCCTGCTGTTATTTTCTTTTTTCTCTTATTTATGACACGACTGAATGTCAAAAAGTTGTGTAAAGCCACTTCTAGGTTGAAGTTGTTTTTTTTTCTTTTTTCAGAAACATAAGTCAGAAAAGAAAATACAGATGCCTCAGTTTGTTGTTTGTCCATTTTTGTGTGTGTGTTTTCCTTCAGCTGTGTGAAGTTTGAAACCTCAGAGTGGGCGCTCCTCGCCGTTCCCTGCTAAAACATCACAGCGAGCCTCATTTTCAGTCCATGCGCTCAAGCTGTCATCTCCCCTGCCGGCCCTAAAGTGGGAACGCAGCACCCTCATTGCCAATTAAACTCCAATCAACAAACGAAGATGGAGTGAGACATCGAATTACATCCAATATCCTCTCCCATACTCAAGCCTGTCTTTGCCAGCCACAAATTAGCTTACAAATTAAGGCTCTGAAGATGGGAGAAGTCGCGTTGCCAGATAACAACGAAGTAACATCCTGCTGCCGTCTTGATGTGTCGGTCCAACTTGGATCCAGCTTCCTGCCGACTCTTGATGTGCGGAGAGTTTTTTAGTTGAGCTTTTCCTGGTTGAGCTTCGACCATCCATTTCAATCTCCATTCAGAAAGCTAGTTATTAAGAAGGCTTGATGAGTACCCATCTCGTAGAAGTCTGTTCCGGCTTGATCCACGTTTGATAATGAAGATGTTGCATGGACAACCCAAACATAGTTAATTAATGAATTAGCTCGAGCTGAATTATAGATGAGGGAAGGTTTGATTAATTGCTTCTTAGAACCAGATTTCCTCTTCCAATCTCTTTTCCAGCCCACTCGATTGGCCTCTCTGCACGACTTGTACGCCAGATTTTGCGGGTTTTTCTGCGCCGGCGTGCACGTATTCGAGCGTGTGTGTGTGTGAGAAATCCAGCAAGAGCTCACCGCCGCTGCCAGCGTGTCTTTCTACGGTTACAGCGAGGTTTTGTAATATTATCCAGTCAGATGTTTAATAATTCATACTCTTATATTGGGGGTTATCTAACACATGACAGGCAGACAGTGTGCAGCTCTTTGAGTGGTGTCTAGGGGCTCCTCTCGCTGTGAAGCCTATCAGAGAGTCATCACCGAGGCACCAATCCTTAGCTCATCATTTCGCCCCTCTTTATTTGACTCCCGTCTCCCCGGAGAAGCGTGCGAGCACATGTTTAGCATGCGCACACATATGTTTTCGAAAGCGACACACATGTGCACGCCGGCGACATCATTTTGTGCGGACGTCCCATCCGTTTGTATGTACTGTGTAGTGCATGTGTGTGTGCGTACGAGTGCACGTGTTTGTCCCGTCTGCTGCAGTTGCTGCATCGGGGGCCTGGTGTGTCTAATTAAAAGAAGCCTGCTTGCATTATTCATGAGGCTGTAATTATACATTCCTTTTGCTGATCCCCAGTCAGAGGCATTAAAAATAGATCTGAGTCTCCGCGCCCCGCCCTCCTAGGCCCCACTTTCTCGCCGTATTTTGACTACGTCTCTCCCAGCATCTCTCTATTTATCTATCCTTCATCAGTTTTTCTTCCATCTCTCATTGTCGCAACTTTCTTTAAAAAAAAAATAAAAAAATAAAAAAATAGTTCTGTGCATCACTCCTCTCATCTCTCCCATATCTGCCCGCCGTGGCTTCATTCATGTTTGCTCTGATGTTCCCGTTTGGGATTGGGGCAGAACATTCCTCTGACAGTGTCACTCTCGCTCGGCTCTGCGGCCTGAACTCCAGTCACATCAGGCCAGAATTTCGAGTGGAATATTTTGAATCCGCCGTGACATCTCGGCAGAGACGCTCAGAAGAGCAGAGATATTGCCGCCTCTGATCAGCTTAATGGGGAGACTGTCTCCTCACAATAGACCAAAATCGCTGCCCGAAAACTTTTCCCTGACTTTTTTTATTTCTTAATTTTTTTATTTGCATGTTTAATCCACAAAATCTGCAGCATACTCAAATGGAAGATGGCTTCCGTAGTGTGGATAAATGGCAAACATGATAATATTTGGTATACCGTATGTGCCATATGTTCGGGCAAGTCATCCAGGAACTTTTCAATCAATCAAACATATGACAGCCTAAACTTTTGGAGATATTGTCTGCTGTGCAATCACACGTTAGTTACCTCTGGCAGTGAGATTTGTTTGCCTCTCTGGCAGCAGAGAGTGCATCTTCCACCGTGCAGGTGATGAGCTGCTGAGGTGTTTGTGCATAACTTTACATACCGATGAGGCTGATGCTGAAATGGGCGGGGATTCTCTAAGATCTGCCAATCACAGAGGTCGTAAGATGACTAAGTGTAGTCGCTGCCTTTGGGGCGATGCTCTCAGCCGTTCCCATTCTTGTTTCAGAAGGTGAGAAATGGAGCCACTCAGAAACTTTATCGCCCTACGCCACATTTCAGTCTGTTTGTGTTGGTGGGGCTGTATTATGTAAATGCAGTCATGTATTTTGAATTGGCTTCTCACACTTCTCACATACGTGTATCCCCTCCCCCTATAACCCAAATAACCAAAAACAAACTCACACAGGGAGCAGATGCTGTAAAGAATATGCTGTGTGTTGGTTCACAGTACAGCTAGTTGGATTTATGAGGATGTTGCATTATAATCAAAAGTAAATGGTGACAGACTCGATTCTAGTATATTAGATATTTTAGAAATAACAGGTTGAAATGCTGAGAAAGACCAGTGCAACCAGTCACACATCAGTGCTGCTGTAAGTAGATTGGCATTCAACTGTTTTATGCAAAGACTGAACACTCTGATGGGGGGAAATTGTTTCTAGCTGAACCAGAGCTAAAACTGTAAAGCTATGTTATTCAGAAATGATAATGTAGTGAACGCTCCATCACTTAACAGAAAACAGAGGTCGACCGATGGTGGATTTTTAAAGGCTGGTGTAAAAACGGGAGTTTGGAACGGGAAAAAGCCCACAGCTGGTTGATCAGCCAATATCCTACAACCCATTGTTTTACCTTCCACTTCCTGTTATTGTCTTTTTCCCCATCCTTTCTCTGTGTACAGCTGTGTTTCGTGAGTTAATCAGCTCCCGTGTTTTTCCTCACTCTTTGTTGGTTCCTCTGCGTCTCTTGTGCTTGTTATGTTCTGTGCCTAGTTGTGTTATGCTCCTTGTGTTCCTGCCTGTGTTCCCAGTAAGTTTTTGTTCTTCATTAGTTCCTGGATTTTCCCCTGCCTGCTTCGTCTGTTTTATTGTTTTCTGCACATTTTGTTCTTTGGATTATAGATTGCTTTATTAAAGCTCACTTTTTGTTTTTCTACCTGCCCGCCTTGGTGTTTTGCACTTGGGTCCTTTTTTGATACACATAACTTGTCTGCTTCCGCTGATAATGATTTCTAATATAAATGATTATTGATATAATTGGTCCCCCTATATTTGAATAAAAGAAGGAAATTAATGAAATGAGAAATTCAAATGCTTTTGACTAAGGTATCTTATCCTTACTATCTCCAGGGGGCCCTTGAAAGACGAAATAACTCTGATATCTGTTGTCAGCACAGCACCATTATTATTTGAGTAGGGAGTTAACTTATGAGGGAGCTTTTGAGCAAATGTCTTATTTCGGGCCAAATAAACAGTTTTCTGTATGCATGCGTCAGTGTTGCCTCCCTCCTCGCTCCAGCACTCCAGGGCTAAACTGCTCTTCCTGCTTTTGAAGCTGTTCTGTTGGTCTGGGCCTCTGTTGTTACTGATGTTGTTGCCGTTGCTTTGGCTGGAAGGGTTTAGAGGGTTGCAGGGGGAATTCAGGCTGGGTAGACTAACGTCACAGCTGACTGAAAATGCAAAAAGAAAAGAGCGAAAAGAGGAGGTGGAGGAACGGAGGAGATGCAGAGCTTTAGTGAATGAAGGAGGAGGAGAGAGACAGACAGAGCGCATTCACCGAGTAGCGAGTGAGCATTGTTTGATCTTCGACACGCCGTCTCCCTCCTGCGCTGTATGACTCAACAGCTTTCTGCTGGTGTATTCCCTCTCTTTCTTTCTTCTGGATAGTTGAGAGGATGAATAGATGCGAATGAGTCAGAAAGCGCTGATGGGTAGAGAAGGAATGAGGGCAGAAATTGGGCGCAAACATAGGAGGAAAAAAAAGAAGTACAGGGGGTAACTAGATGGGAAAACGGAAGGGAGAAAAAGCAGAAAAGTGTTTGGAAATAGAAATAGTGGACAAAAGCTGAGATATTTTGGCAAGGATCCACATATCAACATCCCAAATTTTGTACGACGGAACAGGAGAAGTTGTTGGCAGAAAGCAGAGATTGTGTGGGAGGGGTTCACTACAATGTCTTATCTATAATTGCTCACGTACTATATGAAGGTCGTAACTGTGTTTAGCACTTTGTCATCAGCACATAGAAACTGTAACTAAGAAAATGCTGTCTAGCTGCAGGGAAAACATGTATTTCTACACCCACATATATGTTTGACATTACAGAAAGTCTGTATTTACTGTGGTAACGATAGGTCTTCAACTCCTGCCCTTTGCCCTGGTGGAAGGGATTCCCACGCCCTGCTGCAGGGGCTTTCCGCATAGCCACAAGAAGCAGGAGCAATAAGCCCCACTATCACATTGTGTTTCCTTTCAAATACTGATCCCAGAGCAGAGCTGTAGCCCCCACGTACAGCGTTCAGGGTTAGAGAGCAGAAGTGGGAAGCAGCTCACAGATCTGTGCCTAAGGGCAACGAGCTTCTCAGAGCCAACGCCTCAGGGAGAGAAAGCTAAGCCAGCATAAGCTACTACCATCTGCCAGCATTGGCTTAGGGCTTCTGAAAGATCAAGTTTGAAAGTGAGAGAGGTGTGCAAGTGGAGACATCTCTTTTTCACCCTTCTCTCTCTTCTCCTAGTAGTTGCTTCCAGATGGAAATTAAGCTATCCAGTAATGATCCTTAACTGCATGGATGCCAGTGCTGTGAGGAGGATAAAGCAGAGGACTTGTGTATGTGTGTGGTGTTGTGGATGTGTTTGGTTAGATCATAAAGAGACTCTCCAAGGCTCAAGCGGAGTGTTCCTGTCCCCTCTCTGCAGCTCGCCTTCATTCCCTCTCTGTATCTCAGATCAATGGCAGGTGAAATCAAGCGCACATCCGGGGTCCTTGGCCCCTCTCATACCTGCTCCTCCCTGGATGTCCCAGCGCTGTCCGTTGATGCATCGACCACTGATCGGCATGCTTTGGACGCACGAACATGAAGAGCTCTCACAAGTTTACACAGTGGGAGACGAGGTTTCTCTCACTGGGAGTGGGGGGTTTTTCCTGGCAGCTTTAAGGGAAGGCAAACATGCCAACAAGGGCCCACTGGGAACTCCCATAACAAGTCAAAGGATTTGAAGAAAGTGCCACACACAGCTCTCACTTTATAGTGAGCTTTTCTGATTAACTTAACCCGCTGCAAAATCGTTTGGTACACCAGAGGGTGACTTACTTCTTTCAACTTGATTGTGGTATGTTTTTAGAAGCGTGGCTTCAGAGAGGCTTGGATGGGATAGAGTGTGGCTTTCACCAACAATTCCCATAGACTATAATGTGGTTGCATATTAATCCAAAATAATAAAAAATATTAATAAAAAGGTCCAGTGTGTAGGATTTAGTGGCATCTATGGGTGATGTTGCATGTTGCAACCAACTGAATGCCCCTCGTTTTCAGCCTTCTTTATGGTGGCTGCTTAAATGTGACATATGTGAAAAGCCCTCAGGTTGGGAAACTTGAATGCTGAGATAACATAATGCTGCTGTTTTCCAGGATGCAAGTCATATAAACGTAGTTAATCTGATAAATTGTTGTGATTTTACGGCTCCCCAACTGATCAGCAACTGAAAAGCTGAAAATTTGGAGGCAAGTTCTGCTATTTTTCAAGGTAAAACAACACATTTGATTACACGCTGTTTGTTTCACTTCTAGATGTGAATGTCTCCAAGATGTGTGTTAATATTAAACCATCCATTGTTTTTTATAGTTGCTTATCAATCCGGATGCAGTGAAATGTAAGTTGTATGTACAATTTGTCAGATTGCCTGCGTTGACATGACTTGCAGACTTAAAACACAGCAGTACGACATTTGAGCTTCCCACCCTGAGTGTGAATATGGTCTATTGCTTAGTTTGTCCGTTCTGGGCTTCGGTAGAAACATGACGGACTCGCTGGAAAATGATGCGCTCCTTTTGAAGATACAAAAGACTCATTCTAAAGCACATTTCTCTCGTCCAGGTCAATATACACTAATAAAAAACATAATTGTGAATATAATATTCAATTTCAGAAAAATAGATTCTCCTAAATCCTTCACACTGGACCTTTAATCCCAAGTCCTAAAAGTACTTGTCATTGAACTCTTCAGCAGGAAGTTGCTTTGTTCAAAAAGTTCAAATACTCCCCCATAATTAATATAACTTGACAACCCTCAGAGCTGTTTTCAGGACAGATGTCTGCAAGTGCAGCTGTGATATCATGAAGCAAAACCACTAATGAAGAGACAGTGAAGTGACACAAAAAGCTCGTTACCAAATCACTGCTGGCACATGGCTCAGTGATGCTGAGCAGGAGACGAGCAGCCAGAATATGCTTTGTTGATTAGTGACATTTTCACGACTTTGTGCCAGTGTTGTTTATTAATTGTTTTCATTAAGGAGGAGATACTACGCAGCCATGGTTCCTGTTGTTTTTTCCTTCTTTCCTCCTCCTTTTTTTTCTTTCATTCACTGCTTATTTCCGACCCTCAGTTTCTGAACCCTGCTTGTCCTAAATGGTTGGCTCGGCGGGCGCAATCAAGCTCAGGTCTCTATTCAGAAACTTTATTATTCAACCCTGATTTGTCAAAAGCCAGCGGGTAAATGATTGAGCCATGACTTCGAAGCAATGCAGCAGCTTCTGGCACAGTGCAGCAAAACACTACTCAGCTCTGCTGCTCGCTGAGCCACGGACCAAAGTTCTCACTCCGTGTCTTCCTCTGGCGGTCCCTCCACATTAGATCATTAATCACAGAGAGGCATGGAAAGTAAAGAGTCCAGAGCCGGGATGGGGGCCTGGGGTCAGTCGATGGTGGCCTCTCCAGCCCATAAGTCTCTGGCTGGTGTCATTATTCTGACATTGTTGTGAAGGCGAGAGCTTTTGATGCTATTGATTTGGCGAAGGAGAGGAGAGATCGATGCACTTGCTGATTCAGTGGCGTTACAAACTCAGTTCAGCTGCTTTTGTCTATATGTGTGTTAATGAAAGGTGTGTATAAGCATGTGTCCCCCTGGCCCAGTTAATAAATTACATATGTGTGACACTGAATCACAACACAGTGCTGTCCTTCTCCCCAGGGGGGGAATACAAACACTCCTACACAAAGATACCAGCTGTACACACAGGTATGGAGGTCCATAAACACACATGTTTGAAACAGTTGCTTTTAAAGTCTCAGAGTCTCAGATTTTCAGCCCAATGCAACTACAAGAGATCAAATTAAATGAAATATATCCATATTCTCACACATGAAATCAAGCACAGTCGCAGGCAACTGTAATGGTAATCTTCTTTGTATCCACCCCCCCGCGGGGCTCTGATCCTTTGTGGTCTCAGTCAAAGCCTCACGTTTGAAGCTCTGTTCAAAGACAGCCTACCTGCACAGCCCAGCCAGATCCAGACGAAACCCCGGTGTCTTCCACGATATCTCCCCAACAACTCCTCCCTTCACGCCTCGCCGCTCCAGGTTCAGCTCGGCGTGTTCACCCAGAGCAGAGAGGTTTCCCTCTTGGGCATCGTCACAGACAGGTGGAAGGTGGATGAGTATCAGGCGATCACCTTTATTACAGGAGTTTAGATAAGAGGGAAGAAGGGTTGATTTGGTGCCATGGATAGGCAGAGGTTAATTTGATATCACAATATAATTGAGATAAGTTAAAGGAGCAATTTGTAAGATACAGTATGGTGACAGTTTTAGTTTAAAGCATTCAAAGTGTGGCATGTGTTGATGTGAAGTTAAAGATGTCTTTGCACTGTGTTGCAGCGATAGCTACTGAAGTTAGCATGCTAACCAGCTAGCCCCCCCACTTTCACGTCAGGCAGCCAACTCCAGTTGAGCTGGGCCCCATTGCTCATGTTGACTCCCCCTGTGCCCCGAGGTCCTGGTCCAGGCAAACTCCAGGGCCACTGGCTGCACGACTGAGTCATGAGCTGATTAGCCAATGTCAGCTAGCAACGGTTCCTCCGGTGACATGCTGCCCCCAATGTTTTTTAATCTCCCCTCAAATCCCGGCCCGACAAATTACACCTATAAATCACAATACAATTATTGTGAGGAAAAAATCTCATGTCCTTAACTGCACGTGTCTCCTGATGTTTGGGCGAGAAAGAAGCAGGGAGGAATCATTGAGTATAAACCGTTAGGATATCAGTTGGAGAATATATAGCTGCTGGTGGTGGTTTGAAAATAATAAAAGGGCTTTGATGGTGTTAAGGCTGAAAGTTGCCTCTGTGAAGTCTTTGTGCAGTAATGCAGAGAGTGGTTTTCTGGGCAGCTGCAGCTGCTCGCCCAAGATCTCTACCATGTCTCTACCATCCTGTGCTACAAAGAAAATACTGTTTTGTTGAGCCAAACCAAAGCCAAAAGCCCACAGATTTGTTTTATTTATTCATTGTCCGATTTGTTTTATTTATTATTTTGGGTTTATTTTCTCTATTCTCAGTTGAAAGCAGTATCTGGGTTTCTTCTTAGGCTGAGAGAAAAGATTGTCTCTGATGCACACTTTGATATTATGTCCAAGCAAACAGAATGCACACAATGATGGCTCGCTCGAGCTTGTTTTAGGTCTTGTTGAAAATAAATAATTTCTATAAAATACCACCATCTTTAGCCGTGCTAGCAGCATAGCAGTGTCTGTCAGAAACTGAAACATCTCACCAACTTTTGAAATGTGCGTGGCCCACTTGTCGGATCATCATGAAGTTTGGTCCAGACATTATTGTTGGCTGCAGGATTAAATTAATATTGGTGCTCACTGTGAGCGAGTCCTTATCTCCTGCATACTACATTTACTTGCCATTGGTTCAACACCAGTGATTAAACAAAACCCCAAATTGATGACAATTTGCATTAATGTGCGTCAGTGAGGCACTTGTATCTGTTGCTGCTGACACATTTGGTGATTCACGCTTGTAAGTTGAATGTTTTGCCTCGAACATCAGTTCTGTTATTTGTGCCGAAGTCACGATCTGTATGTATTTTGTACGACAGAGCCGTGTGCCTTGTGTCACTTTGTATTATGTACTGAACTTCCTTTTTAAGGGTTCGTTTCGAGCCGTACACAAAGTGGCCGTAAAATCATAATGTGCTGTCTTCTCGTGCACATTTCCCGCCCGCTAATGTGCCCTCTGCTCACCAACACAGGCATTGGAGGAAGATGGATAGTGAGGCTAATAATCGGGTTAACTTTCCACATGTTTGCAGGCAGATATTTTCTCTTTAATGTGTTTATCATGACTTATGAGTTCCTCTATAGCAGCCATTAACATACGATTACCATCACAGGGCTAATGGGTTTGTCTGTTGTTCCCCCTCCTGCTTCATCTCCTTTTCTAAATCTTTCTTCATCTTTTATCTTCTCCCCTTTTTAGCATTTGCTTCCTCCATGTTTCTCTCTGTCTTTGCTCTCCGTCATTCTGTCTCTCTCTCACGCCTCCTCTCCTCTGTGTCTCCACTCTCGGCCCCCGCGGCCCCTCAACTCCCAAGCCAGAGCCTCACTCCCACACACTGCTCTCCATTATTGCTTAATTATCTGTGGTCTGTCTTTTGAATAATATGCTATCCCTGACTCTCAGTCCTTTTCCCTTCACTGCTCACATGCTCCGTTCTATTTACCTCTCTCCTCCCCTCCTCCATCCCTCTCTCTCGCCTCCTTGACATCCTTCTGTGGCGTCAGAGGACTTGTTTCTGTATGCCGAAGTTTTGCCGCCTCCTCAGAGCCCATTGACTCTCCCTCTTCTGCTGGTTTATATAGAAACTGAACCGTATGAGAGACAGTGGGAGAGCGAGCCAAAAGCCCACGTTAAGTCTGGTTTATGTCAGCTGGCCGGTTCGATGCAGGACGTTTCTTCTCTCAGTCGACGCGTTTCTTATATCGACCGCACCGTCTCTGTCTGAGGCACATTATAGTAACACTTATTAATTTAATCCCACTGTCTTCGTCCCTGCCAGCAAGAGAGAGTGGCAAGAAATCAAAGCCGGCGCAATTTTTTCCACTTCGATGTTTCTGTTTCCGTGCACCAGCCCATTAGAGAGCTCAAACGCTGTACTTTACAAAGTTAAAAAATCATCTTCTGTCGTCTCCGTACCCCCGCAGCTCCACGAGGTCATCGGGGAAATCAATAAAAGAGAGCCGACATTTGTTCGCGCACGAGCTGTTTTCTTGTTTGTAAGCAATCTGTCTGATGCAAACGTCTTTCTGATGCGCGTGCGGCTCTGCGGCGCCTGGCAGAAAAAATGGATTGGCGGTGTCGTCACGGCTCCGCTCGTATCAAATACACACAAACGCACCACTTTGTTCCACTGTAACTGGAGGGGTGTCCCTGCTTGTCGTCTACATTGTTTGTGGCTGATCATTTAACTAAGGATACCTGGGGACATTGACTGTGGCAAAGCAGGGGGAGATGCTTTTGCGGTTCTGCAGTGAATCACAGGATTTATAACGTGTCGGTTTTGATTTCGACACTGATGCCTTTGCAGAGGGTTTGTGTGTGAATCCCAACAGAACTGAGTGGTTTCAAACACTCAGATCTCCCTCCACGCCTCAGTGTGTTTGCTGCGAGGTAAAGGGTAACGTTTTCTGCTGGGTCGTTAAAATGCGACACGCTTATTTACTATCCTGCAGTTTGTTGTTGCTTCTTCCGTGTCGTTTTTAAGCCCCAGTCAATAACGAGTCCCGTTCAACAGCTGACCTTTGGCTTCGTAATGCTTCTGTTTACCTTTTACTGTCCGTTTGAGCTAACGCAACACGACCGCAGTACAGCAGTGTAGTACATTATAGGAATCAATAACACAAATGGACCACTCACTTACTGCCTTTATGACTCAAATAAACCCCCGAGGGCAGTTTATTTAAGGAACTGTTTACACTTCATGAAGTCATTACCAGCAATGCTGTACATGAGGTCACGAGCCATTTTACATCAGGCTGGTCAGTGCAGATTGGTCATAAAAGTATCTTTCTCTGTGTCATCAAAACACATGCTGAGTGAGTTTACATGCACACCAATACCCTGGCTATGAACATGGTTTTTGGAGTCTTCAGGTTATGTTTTGGACACTCACATTTGTGTTTGTAGAAACCCGGGATGTGGCATCTAAACATCTTTATCCAGGTTTTTTAACCGGGTTTTTCATGTTCAATATGAACACCATATCCCAGATATAATCAAAAACAGGATAAGGCTCAAAAACCAGGATATCGATCGCTCGTATTGCCTTGTTATTAAAGGTTACCAATATTACACATTAGTAAGGAAATTTGTCAGTTTACATGCAGCTTCCTCTGGAGCCTTTAAAGGTTGGATACTACTGTTAAATTGGTGGAGTTACCCTTAAATCCTAGTGTGTTTGACCTATCTGACCTAATAAAGTGTGTGTTTCCTGTTTGTTTTTGCAGGGTTGGTCAAGCTCGGAGTCCACTGTGTAACATGCCAGAAAGTCGCCATAAAGATCGTCAACCGTGAGAAACTCAGCGAGTCAGTACTAATGAAGGTACGTTTACAGCTTACAGTCCTTTTTTCCTTCTTACCTTTCCATGTATATGTATGTGAAGAAGTGGGCATTTATTGTGTACCTGAGTATCTATGCATTATTTATTTGTCTAGTTTTTATCAGCCACATTGGCTCTGTTCAAGTCTGGCTGAAGATCTTTGTTGAGCGTCACTCTGCTCCCACTCTCGCAAAAACCTTAATATGCAGCAGCAAGGTGGACTGAAGCATCACTAGGACTGTGACTGAAGAGTGATGTCCCAGAAAAAGTGCCACCTCTGTGAATACAAAGTCTGGGCTGACTGCCAGCTAGCATTTTAAAAAAAAATCTAAATTACAAGGAGTGGAGTGCTTGAGTGGATTTTAAATTTCTACATAAATCAATGGCTGATCTTGCAAAAATGTTTGAATGTGAGTGATTTATATCATAATGAGCCTCATGAAGAGTGGAATCACTGGCTGAGTTAGTGACAGCGCGGCTTTGAGGCTGCTGATTTTCATCCTTTTCAAACGTTGAACTGAAGGAGTCAGCTGTTTGGCTCCCCTGCCAGGAGTCTGAGCCTCCAAGAAACCTTGGGGTAACACAACAATAAAGCAGATTTTCTGCAACTATAATTACTATATACTCACTCCAAAACACTTCACAATCTTCGGGGTGAAACACGTCTATATGTAATTTTGCTGTTACCCACACAGCCTCTTTTTTTTGAAGGATTTTTTGTATTATTATGTCCCAGGGATCCTGCTGGGCAGCTCTATTCAGTGACCGCTCAAAATTGGCATGCTGCAAAATTGGCCCTCGTGTTGATGGAATAGTTGTAAAGGGACCGAAGAGAAACAGGAAGATAGAGGACATCAAGATGCTGCAACCTGAAAATTGTCTTTCACAGGACACACGCAGAGAAGGAGCACCCACAGTAATTGTTTGCTTATGAGCCGGAAAACAGGAAACGCTACCTCGCAGCACAGGTTATCTGCAAATGGAAAATCCCTCCGTTTTGCATCACTTCTGCAGCAGCTTCATTAGACTTTAGATGAAAAGCTCTCTGTGCTCGGATATTGCTGTTTGATAAACAGTCGGTATTAATCAGCCTCTCGCTGCGTCAGTGTCTCCCCGACTTTTTCTCTCATTCATTGCTCTGTTGCTCTGGAAGAAGTCGTTCTCTTTCCGTCTCTTATTGGGCTCAACGTGCAGTGTGATATTTTCATGAGGGGGAAGACAGGTCATTTCTGTTGCCTCAGCACTTGACAGAAGTATTATTAGTTATAGCAAAAGTAGTCGCTGGAACTATTGTAACAAGTTGACAGCAGAGGGGGAAGGTGGCAGGATAATGTCCCGACCCAGGTGTTTCACATCGGGCTGTCCTGCAGAGGTAAGTGATAGTAACAGATGCCAAACACTGACAGGTTTCCGACAGGACCGAGGCTTTTGCTGAAGCTGCAGTTCAGAGCCAATTACTGAACTCAGCCATTGTCACACTTCTCTCAACTGCCGGCCCCTGGTGAGTGTGTGTGTGGTTGTGTGCAAGCATGTGCCGTTAGGGATTGAATTATGTGGACGCCAAGGACGTCGAAGTTCCACTGAAAGAGACAGTTTTGTGTCTTGTACTTTTGGTAGTGGATGCCAAAAATCAGAACCAATGACCATTATTTTCCTCCGCTAAGGAGGTTATGTTTCCATCCATGTCCATTTGTTGGTCTGTTTGTTGGTTGGAGGATGTTGTTAGACATTTTTTGCTCATACTGCACGGCCTCTCAGGGTATCATGCAGGGATTTGACGGGTTGGGTTTCTTTTCATTCTGTGAATTTAGTGTTTTTTAGGCTGTGATGTGTAAATTGAATCGGCCACCTTGAATTCATACTCCTACAAACAGAGGCAGCATATCACCAGAGTAACTGCTAAGTGCTACTAACTGTGTTCTCATTAAACATCCATGACTGTAGTTACTGTGAGCTTGTTCACTCAGTTAGCCGTGCAGCTAGCCGGACTATCAGGGGAGTGTTGGTGTGTATACTACTAGCACAGGAGTTTTGGGGCTGCTGGGAGAGAGGGTTTTTCTGGCCTGGGGCTAGCTGTTTAGCGTGCTAACTTAGTGATTAAAATATCTCTCTTTAACAGAATACATAGACATCTTTGACATTACATCAAAACTGTTATTTTCCAACTTTATTGAGTAAACAATGCACATTTGTTTTGGTCTGAGATGCTGGTGATGCCAGCGAATGTCAACCTTAAAGTTAACCAGCACAAATTTCCGCATGTGTGCTTGTGTGTGTTTGTGTGCTTGTATGAAAGCCGTGTATGTGTGATCCTATGTGTGTGTTTGTGTTATTTGTCATGTAACACAGCTAAAATCCAGCATTTCACAGGGTTTGTAAATCTCACTGATGTACTGAAAACATGCAGCATTGTTTCTGTTTTGGCGTTTCTGTGTGCTTATGTGCCGATTTGTTCATTGGCATCTGATATAAAGCTGCTTGACACCTCAGTTATAATTCGGTGCCTCTGTGCCAATGTACTTTGCACCTATTTACAGTAAACTAAGAGTCATGACCCACTTGACCACACTATTGGTGAGGTCATGTGTGCAGTTCCCCTCCAGTTTTGGCTCTCCGACTGTGTGGACAGGTGTTTTCTGACTCAGATCCAGCCACTTTCCTCGTTTTCCCCTTGTGTTGCACTCCACGGTGTGATGTGTTCTCCGGCCTGCCTGTGTGGCTGTCAGACTGTCAGAGTGATCGGGCTGCACTCCACTGCAAGGCTCAGACTGTGAAATGTCACCTTTTAATATGCTAATGTCTCGGGTCCCCATGGTGCCATTAGGGAGGAATCTGACTCTCCTGGACAGGTGTGTGTGTGGGTGGGTGTGTGTGTGTGTGTGTGCAACACTGCCGACGACACACACAATACACTCATACAGGCCGTACACACGCACACAAGAGTTCATAGGAATGTGTCATACAGACACATATTCATATGTATGTGCACGGACACATCCTCCATGACGCACATCATCCCTCTACTTCTGTCCTTCCCCCCCGTCTGGCCTTGGAAGTCAAGGGGTCTGCGGCGATGAGATGACGGGTTGAATTAATTGTCTCAGAGTGTCTGGCAGAGAGGTCCTTCCTCCACTCACTGTGTGTTGAACTATGTATAACTAATGTTGAACTTCTCAGTCCACAGCCCCACAGGCTACGACGCCACGAAACCAGAAAGACATTGAATTGTCTCGGATAATGAATTCGTCTATGAACTTCTTGTCAGTTTGTTGTCAGGGAATGAGCCTTGACTACTTCAAAGAGCAAGTGCACCACAGTGTGTGTTTTTTTTTTTTTTTTTGGTTCAGAAAACCTAACAATGGAGTTAGTTGAATAGTAATAAGAGTCTCCGTCAGTGCGAAGTGTCTGCCTGCCATGTCAAACCATGAGAAACGGACAGAAAGAGCATACACAGTATGTGCACATATGACAGTATGTCAGCAGTCATTGGCGCTGAGGCCAAACAGAACTCAGCGTGGCGATCCGATACAAAGAGAAGCCCAGAACCAACACTGTATGTGTGAGCGTGTGCGTATCTCGAGGGAGTAGTTAATGTTTCTGAAACGCAGCCAGCCCTCTCTCTCTCTCGCTCGCTGCCGGCGGGTCGAGAGAGAGAGAGAGAGAGCGAGGCAGGGAGGGCAAAGAGAGCAAGGCTCAGGAGAGAGAGATGGACAAGCTGTGAGAAACCCTGCTGAGACGAGATAACACACACGCCTTAGTAGGTACACCACGTCTCTACTCACACATCCTGTCAGCAGTGAGTGTTTTGTTCTTGAACTATTAATGTGACATTCAAACATATGGTATGGTTAAATCGCTGCCATACATACTATCACAAAGACAAGTTAGATTTTAAATAATGATTAATGATGAGTGAGGAACATCATGTTTTTGCACACTTCCTCCAGAAGACGGTCAGGATGAGCAATAGAAGATCTGTTCCTAAAATGTTCCTGTTTATTGTAATTAAACGAGCCGTCAGGACTTTAAGACTTATAAGGTTGCGATGTCACAACAGAGCCCGTAGCCGTGGCTGCAAAAAAACACTGGCGGAGCTGTTGGTAGGTGGAGCTTACTCAGGCCTGTGAGTGCCGACCAATCAGTGCAGACTGCTTTTTGGGAGCGGGCCTTAAAGAGACAGACGCTAAGAGGGGGCTGAATAGAGGTGCTGCAGCAACGGACGTATTAGAAAATGTGTTTTTTGAACATGATCATAATGGACCTTTAAAAGATGTCGATACAATACCAGCATTTTGGTATTTACCAAAAATAATATTTTTACTTAACGTCAAGAAATATAAATGTGTTTTTCTACAAAACCAATTTTTTAATTGCACAAAAAACGCCAAATTCCTCGATGTTACTGTCCGACCACAAGGCACCATATACAACCTTTGCCTCAGTTAACAAGAACTAAGACTCAAAAATCTGTTATTTCAATTAGGAACCATTTAATTAATGAAATAAGTGATGCAGCTTAATAGTAAGTCCTACGGACAAAGTTAATTAACGTGTAGGGCTTATTTAAAAGCAACCTAACATGACCTTGGGGTATTTGCCTTATTTGCGTCCTCTTAGCTTGAACACACTGTAGTGTAAATCCCTTGTGCATTGGAGAACCACAAGCCTGTTACTGCAGCTCGTCTAAGTGCTTACTGTACAACTGATGGTCATGTTGATGATGATGACATGGTGGAAAAAATTGGCGCTCAGTTGAATCTTACCGCTGCAGTCAACTACGGTCTGACAAGCTTTCCCCGAGAGCAGAGGATTCACTGTACCGTATTTCATACCATATTACCTATCATTATGCTGAGCGGAGCAACTTCTCTAATCCACAGTTTAGTCCCGGGGTGAGTAATTTTGTTGCTAGCCGCTAGCAGTAACATCTAGCAGAGGGAGCGGGGTATCTTTAGCATGCAGCAGTTGGTAGTTTGCTGTTGATGCCGGCTCTGTTTCTCCCTCTGAGCCAGTGGGCTGGTGGCGGCTGCTGCTGTTGGGATAAGGACGACTAATTAGCCAGAGTGACTCTCTCTCCTCCTGAAGCAGCGCGACTTCAAAGTCACTCTACTGTCCCCGAGCCCAGAGAGAGAGAACGGACGAGAGGGAGAGGAGGGAAGAAGTGCGGGATGAAGGGAGATACTGTAGGAGGGGAGGGAGGAGTGTGTGTGTGTGTGTGTGTGTGTGTGGTTAGAAAAGGATGGTGAACATGAAGTTAGAAACACTTTGGACGTCTTGTGAAGCAGATATCTCTACACTACTTTGCTGTTTCTGATGGGTTTTTAAGCGTGGCGGGGTTACTTGTGGTTTGCCGACTCTGTCCTTGATGTCAAAGCATTTCAGATGAAGAAACTGTGAGAGAGAGAGAGAAAAAAAAAGAGTTTGGAGATGGAAAAGTATGCAATATAATTGCCCCCCTAAAGCAAACAATTGAAGGGGCCATGTTAAGGACACTGCGTGTAAGAGCCAACAGGGCAGCACATCAGCCAGAGGAGACAGCGGTGTTACCTAAGATGGCCTGAACTATTCTGTTTTACCTTTATTTGACCAGGAAGTCCATTGAGATCAAATATCTAATTTTACAAGAGAGACCCTGCAGGTAGCCGTCATTCAAACATATTAAATGCAACGTATATCATATACAATAAATCCACAGGTAAACAAAATAACAGTCATTCAAACACAGCGGCCTCTCAAGAAAAACAACCACATGCTTCCTTCATCACGTTCTTTATGTTGCGCTTAAATTCATCAACACATTTCTCATTTTAGATCTTTTGCACGTCATGCCGTCCCCAAAATGCGTACGTGAAAATGCAGTTTTCCCCAGGTCTGTCACAACCAGAAAAGCAACCACTTGGAGGAGTTTAGCTCGTAACTCCCAGAGTTGAGACGGAGAAGGGAAGTTCACTCTGTGCTGTTGTCTGCGAGCAGTCAGTGACTCACCGAATCATAAAGAATGTAATGGTGAGTAATAGACTCTGCATCTGTAATGAAGTGTAGAGTTTTCGTTATGCACTGAATTAGGATTGTAACGATTTCATTTCTAAATCAATTTTAAATCTGAAGCAATATTGGCCGGTCTCTCTGTACTTTTTTCTCCACTCGTGTCGAGTCCAGTGCACGTCTGAAGAAAAAGAAAACAACACTTGGCTGCAGGTCCAGAGACACAGAGACGTGTCTTGTGTGCAGGATGACGGTCAACTGAGTAGTTAACACCGACAGCATTACAGGATTATTAAAATTTGTCAAACCCTAAACTGCAATAAGTCACCAGGATGAAGTCGAGCTGTTTTTGTAAAAAGAAAAATACTTTTATCTTTTCAATGAAGTATTTGAAAATGTAAATGACACGGCATAAAACCTTTTCTTGATCTTTACCTTTCAATCCAAACTCGAATCGAATTGTAGACTCGGGGAATCGTGACGTCGCTACACTGAATCAAGGCTCCGTAATAAAAAAGATAAGTCACCGTCGTCAGTCGAGAAAGAAGCTCCCTCAAGTTTTCTCTTGGCATTAAAAGTAAAGCAAGATTTATTTCTACAATAAAGGACATATTCCCCTTTGAGCTTCCTAACAAGATTGGTAAATTGTACATTAAATAAAAAGTTGTCATCTAAACCCAAGTGCTTGTACTAGAGCACCGTCTCAAAGGATTTACCATCAGACATGAAAATGCTAAAATCATCAAGCAGTATTATGAGAAGACCATGAACCTCTGAGCATTTAGAGCCCATTTTAAACACAGTGGGGCAGTTTGTAATGACGGTCATGCAGTGTAAAACTTTAAAAGCACATGGGTAAATACTTTTAGACCAATGCGATCATATTATTTATGTAATCTCTAGTTGCATATTTGTGTCTCAAGTCCAAAAAACAAAACACGAGGGAAAGTTTCTTGTAGGTTGACTGTATGACACAATGCGTGTCCAGGCTCTACATGCACAGCATCAAAAATAAAACCGTAGGACTAAAAGGGCAGAGAGAATCAAGGAATAAAGGCAGAGTACACCAACCGACAGAGATTGTGGTGGGCGGGTGAGGAGCCGAACGCCACGGCCACAGATGAATCACACAAGGTCTAATCTTATTATCCCGACACCTCCCTGACAGCACTGTAGCTTTCTTTCTCCGCCACCTCTACTCTTCCCTCCTAATGATTATAGATTGGCCGTTCTCGCCCGTCTCTGTTGTGCCGCGAGTGGGCTGGATATAGAAATGCCTCCAACGCGCACACGTACCGCTTTAACTTTATGTGGTGTGCATACATGTTTGTGTGTGTGCGTCTGTGCCGCTGCAGACGCGGCACAGGCAGCCCCTCGAAATAAATGGGTTTCATATGTTGTGCCCCCTGCGCGTTGATCCATCAGCTTTATATGGCGCTGAGCCAGAAGCCAAGGCTTCGGCACACAGTTTGATCCCAACTGGCTGATTTCTCTCTGCGTCTTTCGCTCGTTTCTGCCTGCTGATGTTTACATCCAAATGTTGGGTTGCATTTTTTTCAAGAAATATAGTTGTGTTGCTTCGTTTGGGCTCGATCAAATGCATTTCCGCTGATAGTTTTTTCCTCTTATCATAAAGTATTGACCAATCTGTCGCTCTTTCTACTGTCACAATGTTTTTCCTCTCTGTCCCGTCTTCCTTCATCGCTTTCTGTAAGAAGCGTAATAATAATATAGATTTCCCTGAACCCATAAGGCCTTACAAAGCGTTTTGTCTGTTATCAGTCAATATGAAGGTCACTCAGCTTTCTGCATCCTAATTTGGTTTCCAATCACCACTCCTAAATCAATCTGTGTCCACTTTTTTTTCTCCGGTCTTTATTGAGTGTCGATGAAGCTCCGGCGAAACGGAAATGGGCGATAGATTTTACCTACAGGGGCACAAGATGTTTGGGGATCGGGGGAACGTCGGCTCGGAGCTCTACCTGTGTCACATTATGTTTCCCGCTAAACACCATCGACTGAAAACACCAAACATTGAGTTTTACACAGTTTCTGCCTGGTAGTTTTGGGATCTAACACATCCTGGAGAGACGTGTAAAACTGTTAGCTCTGCTTCTCACTTCGGTGACAAAGCTCATCAAACACACGCGGTGTTGTTTGACTGATTTTACCTCTCATATGTCTTATCGAGATAAAACAGAGATGGAGCGCAAGGCGGAGTAATGAAATGGAGGATAGCAGAACAGAAGATGCAGCGGGGATCCCCCATTGAGCGCGACAGGAGACAGACAGACGTCTAAACCGATGGCATTTGTTTCTCCTCTTCAAAGGCACAAGCCGCTGTGTTGTCAGTTAGATGAGAAAGCTCTGTTTGCTTTTTCATTTGTTGTTGCTTTGGTGTCGCTTTTGTTTCTTGGACTTTTTTTCTCCTCTTTTCCTTTGTTAGGGAGGGGCACATTTTATCCAATTCTTCTAACCTTAAGTGGAGCGATGCTTTCACAGGAGATCAGCAGAAGTTCCCCTTCAAAGTTCAGTTTTCATTTTTTCTGCCTTTTGTTTATCTCTCTGTTTTGCGCTGGGATTTCCTACCTCTTTATATCACCTGTGGACCCACTGAAGTGTATTTTGCGCATTTCCTCTCCGCCGCTGGGTATTGTGATCATCTTTTATCCGTCTTGTTTGAGTAGGGACTGATAATTGAATAGGTACATCATGTCCCCTCGAGAGACATAAAAACCTCATTTTTTTATACTTTCAAATCTGTCTTTGTCATCTCTTTTTACATCGTGCTGCTTCCATTTAAAGACACAAACGTCCTGTGGCCTCCATCTCCGCATGCTGCCTATCAGTAGTGTTTGTGAGTGATTTTATTCAGCCGTATATTGTAAAAAAAGAGGAAACGGTCCTATTCATTGTCAGTGTGTGTATGCAAGTGTGTGTATTTGTGGCGGAGCTTTGCAGTACTGTAAATGATGGACAATGAAGTGTGTCACAGTTTGTGACAACTGTCATCTCGCTGGCAACATCAATGCTGTGATTTGTCTATTCATATACCACTGCGTCACTGCAACTGCCACTACATACATACAGTACGTGTGTGTGTGTGTGTGTCAGCATGCATCTCTAACTATAAATGACGAGGTGAATGGCAGCTCCATGACCACTGTCTAGTTGCTCAGAGTCAACAAAGAGGACAAACACACACATCTCCACACAAAAACCACAACTCCCCCTTAAAAAGGTTCTGTCTGTCCTCTCGCTGCAGGATTTGGTCCGTAATATTCTCACATCAGACGGGCAGGGTTGTGGGGGTGAATCGCAGCTTGTGGACAAGCATGTCACAAAGAGCGCTGCCAACAATGCCGCTTACTTGCCCACTTACAAGTGCGCAGGCTGTGTGCACACCGAAAAGTGTTCTCAATCCCAAACTGGACGCGCTCAATACGAGCACACACCTGATAATGATGCCCAGAAAATAGCTGCAGTGTCTCCCCCACAGAACGGCTGTGAGCCTGTGGCAGCGGGCAACTCTTTTATAATCGCTTTAAAAGTTTGCCTCCATATTGTTTCGCTCTCTCTGCTCTGTTGACTTTCTTCGACAGCAGTAAAGTTACCAAAAAACACACTCCGCTATTTGGATTTTTCACTCCTGATTCTGTTTTCAAAAGATCAGGTGAGCCACACGCGAGGTTTTTAATCATGCAGCTTACCAAAACTATCAAAACCAACAGCCAGGTGCACGTACTGTACAAGCTTGTGCGAAACAACAGCATAAGTAGGTCTACATAAAACAGGAGGGATGTAAAACCAGAGAGCACCTCTTAAAGAACGTATCAGTGATGTGATACGGTTTGTTATTCTGTTGCTGTGAAGGAGACTGTTTATCACATAAGCTACCTTGAATTGAGAACTTACTAGTAGAGCGCCACTTTACTGCCACTAGAAGGGTGAATGATAATACAACTCCTTATATCCTGCTTGATATAGAGACAGTTCTGCGTTGTGCAGTAAATGGTTATGGCAGAGGTCTATGCATGTACTCACAGAACTGGAGTTACATCCATGTAACTCGGTTGCTTTATCTCTCTTTTGTGCTTTGAAACCAGCTTCCACGAGGCTCGAACATTATGCACACTCAGGCTACATTAATTTGTGAATCGGGCATAAATTTACCACTTTTAGTTCTGGCGCAAATAAACAGGGAAATCGGCCGAGACGTGGCAGCGTTAATGACGGATCCTGATGTATATTTCGGGCTTTCGCGGTCACTGTGTTGGAACATCTGAAGCTTTTAACTTCATCGGCTCCTTCATCTACATCCCTGTGGGGATTGTTTGCTAATGACTCTGTTGTGCTAACACGCTCTCAAGAACATGCTCGCTCTCACTCACACACTGTACATGCCCACAAAGCACAAACACATGTAAATACACATATGCATTATACATCTGGTTTGCCATTCAATTAGCATTTGTATACAGCACCGTGAGAGCCCATGAGTGTGTTTTTCATGTAACCCACGCTCAGTTTAAGAGCTAATTAACAGGTGCGGAAGCCAAAACAACTCCCTGATTACATGATTAGAGCTATTGTGAACTTATTTGCAAAGTTGCAAAGCTAATTCTGGTTGTTTCAGTTGACTGGGCTTACCTACTGACCCTGTTGTCAGTCCAGTATTGACTCCTCTGCCTGGCTAACTATTGACCAGGCCCATGTGTCAATGAATAGGCCATGTATTCATATGTGGAGATAATGAGTAAGTAAGTGAATCACTGTTTGTTAATCACCGCTGTCCGCCTGAATTAATGCACTGAACAGTCTTCATTACTCGTCCCTCACTTTCTTTGTTTAGGTTGTTTTCGCATTTACTTTTAGTGTTGTAGCTCACTTATACAAATACTTTAGTGTTGTATTTTACAGTCAGGTCACTGTTCTTGTCTGATTCAAGGATAAGTTCATTATTTATTCACCCTCACGCTGATGAAAGTCAGGTGAAGTGTCGTTTCTGGAGCTTCACATCCAAACAGTGTTGCAGCATTCTCCTAAACAACCGAACTCGATGGTCCTTTGCTCTAAAAAGTAAAAAAAACAACTGATGAAAAACATAAAATGTCTCCTCGTCGCTTGTCATACAAGTGCCTGGAAGCCCCGAGATCCCAAACTGATTTGAAGAGACGTTATTTACACCCTTTTTTAAGACTAAAACTTAACTTCGCCTTTGCTGAAGTGGGTGGACGAGCTCAACTGTGTGTCCAGGGGTCTAAATAACATCTTTTCAATTCAATTTGGCATCTCAGGGCTTCTGGAGACTTGGATTATGCTGGACGAGCTGCGTGGAGCCAATTCATGTTTTTCAATTTAAGTCCCCATCTGCTTCAGTGGACTAAGAAACCCTCACCGGACTTTCCTCTGGCACGAGGCTGAGTAGATAATGACTGAGTTTTACATTTTGGGTGAACTTATCCTTTAACATCTTTTGGTTTAGTGCTTTCTTAATATACTGCATATACTCTTGTAACAGGACTTTACTTTTGTGTCCACTTTAGATGCCAAGATTATGTTACGTCTCCATAAATTAATGCTCAACAAAGGTTTTTACGATGCATATCACACTTTCTTAAATGTCTTCTGCATTTTTGCTGATGCAGAAAGACTACGCAGTTTTCATTATCTCGAGATCATGAGTTAATTACTGCGTTATCTCAAGATAAAAAGTCTTGCTTTCTCGTGTTAATGGGTTAATTTACCTCAACATCTTGAGAAATGGCCAATTACGAGATAATTTATCACGAGAGAATGACTTCATAAGATTAATAAGAGTGAACCATGACGTACTGTACACAGACTGCTGTGTGTGGGTGTGTGTGTGTCTGATTGGGAGTTTCACAGCAAACCATATGAGCTTTTTATGAACCTTGTAATGTTTTACCTTGTAATTTGATATGAGTGTATCTACGTTATTGCTAATAAATGTAAGAGAAAGGTGTAAGAATAGTATTATTATGTGGGGCTTGTTTCCATGGAGGGTCACGTATAAGGAGCAGGAGGCTTCAGTGTTCATTTTACTGCAAATCTTCAACTGTGATGGATTTAATAAGTGTGTAAGCAGCTGAAAATGATTCAATCATCCATTCTGTATAGTGCAGAGTCAGGGCAGAATGACAAATAGGATTATATACAGTGATCAACTTAAAGCAGATGTGTTACAGGCCAGTAGGCTGCAGCCAAAAGATTGTTGTTGTTGTTGACATAGAGGGAAGAAACCCGCCAGTGTGTTTAAATGGTAATAAAGTTGCTTTGATCCGACATTTTCAGCTTAAATCAGTTGCTCATGTTGTCAAGACATCATCCGTGCATGCTGGCATGGCATCGCTGATAATGTGAAGAAACAACCTTTTGTTTTCTCCTGATAACAGGTTGATTATTTCATATTTTTTGCGATAACAAAGCTTGTCTCCTCAAGATAAGATATATTCCCTGTTATCTCGAGAAACATGAGCTTTGTTATCCCAGGATAACTAAATAATTAACGTGTGATGTCGAGATAACGGCATTAAAAAATAACCGCACCTTCAGCCGCTCTCGGTCTCACAGTAAGTGACACTCAAATAAACATTTTAATCACCCAAATTTCCATCATAGGTATTTTGATTTAAGGTTGGCAGCAAGGAAAAGACACTTTCTGCCAGATCAGGCAGCAGATGGCATTTAATACAGATTTCTCTATCATCCAAAGAGGACCTGGTTTTATCTTCCTGTGCTGCACTTCATACCTTACATGCAAATGGAGGCGACCGTCGGTTGTTAGACTTCCACTTTTATAACTGACCTTCAGATCTAATCACTACATTCTGCTCTGCACTTTCTCTCTAGTCAGTGAAAACCACTTCATCGTGGTTTAATCCACATTTCACATCTCTACAATCCAAGGTCACCTTAACAACCCCCTCGTATGAAACATCTCTGGTGTCGGGAGTGAGTGACGGAACGGACGAGTTGACAAAAAGACACTTCAGACGGCCGACGCAAAAAACACGGCTGCCGAAGGGATTCGCTCGCCTGCCTGTCAGTGATAAAACGCTCATCCAGCGCACGGACACGCACGACCATTCATATATATTACACCCAAATAACACGTTTACCCTCAACCTAGCCAGTCCCACTCCATCCCACCCATCAGCTCTTGCTGTAGGTTTGAAGAGGCTCATGATTACACCCTTTGACCTCGCGATGTGGAGGACCTCTGCCATTAGACTCTATTACGGCCAAGGTTATCCAGGGACATGTCTGTTAGTGTGAAATGATGTGGCCTGCCACTGGTTTAAGTGGCAGCTTGATGGATCCATCAGCAGCGCAGGCATACATCGCCGACATGATTAGAGGCGTCGAAATGAAAGAAAGCACAGAATAAATGAGGGACGGGGAGAGAAGGAGGAGGGTCAGAAATGCTCTTGGACGGTAAAGGGGTAACGAGTAAGATCTGAAAGGGTGGGAGATGGATAAAGGATAAAGACTAGCGAGCTAGCAGAGACTATGTCCACATCGATTTACATGTCTCTGGCATTGATCAAAGTCCCCCGTGTGGGGAGTTTACCTCCTTCTCACAAAGGATGACTGATACAGTGATTATCAGAAAAACCTGCCGCGCTGTGACGTGTGTTTGCGCACGTGCTCATGTGTGTTTGTGAGGTCCGCAGGTTGGGGAAAGAAAAGCGATAAACAGAGAAAGATGAAAATAAGAGGGAGATTACTTTTTTTTTTTCCTCAGTTCAACGCCTTTGACTGGAATGGAATCAAACAAATATGATTTTATTTTGTTTTGCTCTCTGAGGGAGCCGCTCAGTAGCGGGAGATAACGCAACTACCAAACAAACGCTCTCCCCGCAAATACTGTTAAATCCATCACCGCGGGCCTGTCGCCATCAATTTCTGAACCGAATTTCGGATAAGCAGGTTCTCCCAGGAACACATGTTAATATCAAGATGAAGGTAGTGGCCGTACTATGCAACACAAAGTAAAGGGAGAGCTCATGAAGACACCTTGGGACAAACTTTGTTCCTTCTGATCAATGTCACAGAGGGCCACTACCTGCCTGCAGATTCTGCGTTTATTTGCAGATATCTGTTAAAGCACACATATTATGCTCATAATTTTATCTTGGGTCACTACTGGAATATGTTTAAATGCCTTTATGCTCAAAAAACACACCAGTTTCCTCATACTGTCCATTGCCGCAGCACCGTATTCCCCCTCTTTCTGTTTTAGCTCCTGTCACTTCATGGCCTTCCTCCCAAATACCCAGCCTGCTCTGATTGGTCAGTTCACACACTCCTGAGCCAGCTCTGCTCACTGTGTCTCCAGTCGCCTCTGTCGTGTTTTCAGCTTCCAGATAGCTTCACTTCTCCAGCGATTATAGGCATAAATTATGCATGTGTGCGACATGGTGACATAGTGTGATGTCAAGAAGTCGCAGAATTAAAGGCGGGACTACTGACGAGGTGTTTAAATGCACGAGAACATCTTAAACCATGCTGAAGGCAAAACAAAGAAGCATAATAGGTCTCCTTTGATAGAAACCAGGGTGCATACAAGTGGAGAGAGAGAGGGGGAGAGAGTGAGTGTGTGTGTGTTTGCCCTTGAAACTGATGTCCTTCCATCCCGGTTACAAAGACTGACATTCAGTGTTATACAGCCACTAAACACCCTGCCATTTACAGACATGTCAGCACCTACACAAAGACACACACACACACATGCATGCATACACACCAGCTTGGCTACCCTCTGTTCCTGGCAGAAAACACTGTTTCTGCCCTACTGGCTCACTGACCGACATATGGATGGATGGAGGTGGCTCGTAGCTTGCCGAGATCAGTGATGTGTGTGTGTGTGTGTGTGTGTACAGTGTGTGTGTGTGTGTTTGCATCATGCTTTAATGTGTCCACATGTCACAAGTATGATTGGCTGACAAGCTGACTGGTTTTGTCTGTGAGCCAGTGGCCAAGCTGTGCTGTCTCCTCCCCCTTCTGCTCACCGACAGTTGGACCTATGTCCCCTCCTCTCCGGCCGTCCCCCCGTCCATACCTTACCTCCCCGTCACCCATATGTCATCTCATCTACTTATTTACTTCATCTTTCTCCCTGCAAATCTATATTGAGTTGGAGATATTTTTTTAAAAGTAATATGAAGAAAAGAAACCCAATAAAATCGTATTCACAATGTCAGAAAAACAGATCATGACCCTGTCAAAAGTGAAACTGATAATATTCTGTATCCTATATCTTAATGGATGTTGCGATCTCCTCGTCTGACATTGAGGTTTCCGTCAGTGAATTTATGAAGACATATCTGTAAGATTTCTGTCCCTGAAATGCATCTACATAAAAACAACATTTGGAAAACAGTAACATCATAATTTGCAAGAAGTTGGTGGTTTTTTTTTTCGAAATAAAGCTGATGGGGTGCGAGAATTTCATGGGTTTGCAGTTCTGACAAAAATGGTTTTAAAGGAAGAAAACATTATGAAAGGTTGTAGAAAATGCAGCGTTTTCTCTCGGTTTGTGGAAGCCTGAAGTTAGATATCTGGCAGGGGGTCCTCTTCAAAGAACATTTTACATTTTTTTTAACCAAAAAAACATGCAATTTAACTTCATTTTAAACCACTTTTACGACCATATCTGTGTAGAAAAAGTTGAAAAAACACCCAAAAAGCATAATGATAGTTGATTAATGGTTGTGCCCAAAGCTCCAAGAAAAAGCACTCACCCATGTACCTCTATGAGAAGTAAGGATTTGTTGAAGAATGTTAAAGTGTATGACGAGATCTCTCCACAGGATATCTCTCTTGTCAGATTGGCAACCTCTCAGCCTGGAAATATAATTTATTAACCATAAATACAGTGACTCATAAAACCATATTTCAAGAATTTACACACTATAAATGATATGATTCACTGTATCAAAAGCTTTTGAGCAATATGGTACAAATAAATCCAATCGTAGTCAACTGTCCGTCAGCTGAAGCCTCTCGCTGTCACATGCTTCCAGCTCCTCACTTTGCCGCCTCATCGCCTTATCTGTTATCGTTTCACTCTCCGTGGGCTGTTTGGTGCACGGCGCCGCTAAAAAGGTTATTCCTTCCCCGTGTTGTGTTAATTAGCAACAAAAGAGGCTGCAAGACTCAAGGGGGGTTAGCTGGCACTGCTACTCTCCTGTCTGCCTCTATGTTTCTCTTCTCTCCACTGCAGAGAATTACATGGCCCTCATCCTTCTCTCCTTGTTTTTTCTATCCATACAGCAGCCCCTCGGATGCACCGTAGCTCCCACGTTAGCATAGCCACCCCCGTTTTTTTTTGTTTTTTTTTATCTGACACACATGGCCGCCCTGTTGACTTTGATCCTCAGATCTCGGTATCAAGGGACCATTCACTCGCTCGCCTGGGGGAGGTGACAGAAATGTCTGTGTTTTCCTTCTGTGTGCATGAGAGAGAAAGGCGGGAGAACGAGGGCGAGATGCAATAAGTGGAGAGTGAGAGATGACAGGGCCTGTGATCTAATATTTTCCCCTCTGAGAGTTTTTTGGCTGGTTTCTGTGTTCGGTCGCTCGGTGACACACGTGTGACATGAATCTAAGCTCTTTGTTGTTGCCTGGTTTGCCTCTGATCCTCTGTCCTCTATTACTGGACTCTTAGCCACAGCGACGGCACTATTGATGTCACCATGTCATTTGTTTGCTCGTCCATTCAGCCATTCAGGTCCAGGGCTGTAATTTAAAGAATCAATAGTGAGCTGATGGAGCTATGCTAAACCAACTCTCATGACTATATGAGCACCTTTGACAGCTTTGGCTCATTTGTCTATGCAGCGCCAGTCTTTCCTGCGTAGGTTTCACTTTTTTCTATTACAAAGTAGCACCTGCACCTGAAAATGACAGCATAATTACAAGTAATAAATCACATTAGACGTACTTTCAGACACGACATCATCAAAATTGGATTCCAAGGTGAAGAAATTGATGCTCGAGCTTTTAATTTGAGGATAGAAAATGCAGTTTGCGTGCTAGTGAGATGTTTTATCATTCATCGCAGGGCCTCGTTTTTTAAAATTCTATTTCGAAGTTGGAGATAACACCTTAACAACTTATTTGATCCATTCAGAGTGGCAGGATATGACATTGACGGGGAAACCCTGAGGGTCAAAACACTGCCAATCAGCCCATTCACAAAGCGGCTCCTCTTCTGACATCTTCTGCTAATTATGTCCACTCCACAACGATAACCACCGAACTTTACAAGGCAAATTATCTCCCAGTCAAATAGCCAATTTGGATTAGTGTCAGACTTGCGCCCTCATTCTATCTCCGCTTCCTGATGAACAGTCTTTTTTTTTTCCCCCCTACCTTGTAACCCTGTTTGGTTTCCGGCTAAAGTGAGCAAATTGTCTGTATTTTGAACGGAAGGAAAACAAGAAAGACTAAAAGAGCAGGTGTGTGTTCATCTGACCGCCTGTCCATCTGTCCATGTATGTGTGTGTGGGTGAACGGTGTCCAAGCGCCTGCTAATAAAGGCTTAATGAAGTGCCACGGTGATGTGGAGGGAACTGTCCACACTCACAGATGTGAAACTTAATGAGAGAGTGTGGAGTCACGTACAGGAGCCAGGCCAAGAGAGAGGATGGCCACCTGGCATTTTTTTTTTTCTAGCGTGAAGTTATGGAGGGTGTTGCATGTGTGTGCTGGAGGCTGAGCCAACAGCTGGTCACTGTGAGTGTGTGAATGTAGTTGTTGCATTGATGCTGCTTTTTGCAATAATCCATTCACCAAACACAGCACGTGAGTCACGTGCAGATGGAAGCAAACGTACTCTGATTATTTCTCTTTTGACTGATTAAATGAAACTGTTGTACTGTATTATGCGAGAAAGAGCAAGGGTTGCACCGCAGATTTACATGAGTGTGTTAATCAACAGCTAATCTTGCGGTAAGCAGGCAGTTGTACAGTTAAGTCTCCACATTAAGCCTCATTTCTCTTATTTCAATTAACTAAAAGGAGGCGCTTAAAGGAAGCTTAGGAAGCCAGCTGCTGGCTCTGTAGCATTTTCGACAGCTCATCTCTCCCTGAGTCCTGGGTAGCATTAGTCTCTCTGCAGGGAGCCCCGCTGCCAGCTAGCTGCTAGCTAGCCTCCACGGGCTCATTCTTAACAACACACCTTAGCCTCAGGTGAGAGAGAGACTGGCACGGTGCAGCGCAGCTGATGGCGCTCATTAGTCTCTGGATTAGCCCTGATTAGCCTAGCCGTTACTCCCACTGATACGCCATGCTAATGCTAATTACGTATTTACCACTTTACCCTTTTTATACAAGCTGTGTGCCTTTGCTTTATTAGCTTTATATTCTCCCATGACTTTTTCTTGGCTGCGGCTCCAACACCAGTTGCGCTGCATTGCATTTTTCCCCCCTTCAGTGACTATATGTGAGCTAATTCAGCAGGTTTTTATCATCCACTTTTACGACATGTTGCACTTGATGGAGAGCAGAGATAGGGATGCTGCTGTTTGGGCGAAAAATAATCAGCAAAAGGGTGTCAAGATGGGGTACGATACCTGCCTGAGCTAACAGTTATCACTAATAGAAGCTGTTCAGAAATGGAAAAACAATGTGAGAGCATAATTAAGGGGGAGGGAACTGATTTTCTGCCCAGCCAGGCGGGCAGCTTTGTGGGAGTTTAACAAAAAACTTAGTTAGCCAGCAGATCAGAGTTTCGACTTTATTCCACTCTGGTGTTCATAAAACTAAGATGAGTGTGACATTAAAGCAGCGTGAAGGCTGTCACAGGCCTGTGACAAAGTGAAATTGACTTTGATGAGATTGAGATGAGTCAGAGGAGCCTTTAACTCACGCTGTCCTTTCATCCCCGTCATTGTCAGTCAAAGCCGGAGACACAGGGCGGAGGAGAGGAGGGACGAGGAAAGGTGCAGGAGAGGGCTGAGCAGATAACCGCAAGCGGTGCAGGAGAGGAGCACAGGGGGGGCTGGAGATTAGCGGTGGCTTCTGGAGAAGTGGACTCCATGCTGATTTTCAGTGGCAGCTGTACATGCTGACTACAACCTCCGGAGATGCTGACACAAATCCAAACTGATCTGCTCGATTTTGGTGAAAGTCAGCTCTCACCGGTCTCGCAGTACGCTGCATGGCATGTCTCTCAGCAGCTCTGTAAGCACAAAAAAAAAAAAAAGTTAGAAACTTCTGTGGACTCAGCTGTCTGCTCGTTCTGTCTCAGACTGACTGCAGGAAACAAAACAAAAAAAAGCCTCCGTGAGACGTGGATGCACCTGAGTGGACATTTTGACCCTGATTCCCCCCACAGGCTGTACTCTTAGTGGACAGAAATGTTCAAATGTAGGATGTCTGACTCTGACGGGTTACTTTACTTCATGTTTCTTATCCAACCAAGCTGATTTATGTTCACCTCAAGCAACAAGCAAACCACCGGATTACGAAATGTGATTGCAAAGTATGCGGCTGGTTTTCGTTTTGTGAGCGAGGAGAAGGACGCGGTTTTTTGCAAGATAAGACACACGCAACCTGTTTGCCTTCAGTTTTTGAAGCAAACCATATTTTCCACCTGAGATAGCAGTGCTTGCTGGCCTGGATGCCAACCAGAGTGTGGTCCAGGGCTTATCTCTTTCCCTTTTCTGCCAGTTGGAAAGTGGCAGTCAGCTCCTTTCATTGGTTTACTTATTCCTCTTAAGCCCTTGTGTTGGTTGTGTCAAGTGTTATTGCAGATTGCTGCCTCTCAGATTTGTCTCGCTAACAGTGACCTTCACAGGTAACCTCATCAAGAACTCATCACAGGCTGTTTTGGGGTCAGTTGGTTTGTCTGCCCGGTACTTGAGTTTTTGTGCTGCAGGCGGAGGGAACGATGCAGTTTAAGGGAGCAGATTAGGACAACTGCTCTAGGAGTGCTTTGAAGGAACTTAACTGTGTTGATGTTGCGCTAATCAAATCTCTCTTTTTTTCCTCTTCCTTCTTTCCCCGTCTATCCCCCTCTCTCACAGGTGGAGCGAGAAATAGCTATTCTGAAGCTCATAGAACACCCACACGTTTTAAAGCTACATGACGTCTACGAAAATAAAAAATACTTGTAAGTATCACCCCGTTTGATTTACAAAACATCCACTAAATCACGCTGCACACATTATTGACTCTGAGTTGGTGTCAAAACTTTGGGGGCTCGCAGACATCGTTACGATCAAGTGCTCTTTTGGATGCCAGAACAGCCTTTTTAAATCCCACAGATCGTTTTGTCGGCCCGCAGAGCAGTCTGGATTGGTGTATTATAATCGCAGGGCAACAATGATAGCCTTGGAGGGGCGGATGCTCCATTAGTATTGGCATGAAGCATTTAATTTGGTCGTGCACGCTAGGGGACTGCTAATAGGGAGAGGAAGTCTCCGTAATGTAAACACCATGACATGCTTATCAGAGGCAACACCGCTGCATTAAGAAACATTAGGCGTGGAGAGTGGCAGCCGCATTAGTCTGCAGCAGTGGGCCGACACATACGCATGCATCGCACGCACACATAAATCTATTAGCTAAGTTTTACAGCCTTGAGTGACAAGTCCATCAGTAGTTTACAGAAGCCTTCTTGATCCACGGAGGCCTGTTTGTCAACTAAATTCAATTAGTTCTCATCTTGAGCTTACAGGCCAAATGGGATTGGACATGCAGTACTGTACATGTCATCCGTTAAGATGATAGGAATAGCAGAATATTGTGATTCATCCTATAATTGGATTATTAAAATCACATTTTGTGCCCCGTTGCTTCATCACGTTTGACAGTTGGTCACTAGTAGAGTCACAGAAGACAAATTGCTTTGCATTTGCATCACCAGCGACTGGAGGACACTCAGCGCTTCACATCAGTGATGTAATTTCTGAATTCATATTGTTCAGATCCTTGCTCAGATATCTCCCTTTAAAAGGCGATAATTGATAGACGTACGGCACGTTTTGAGCTGGGCGGTCCAACAGCTTTTAAGATTTATGGTGCTGCTGGCACTGATCCCACCACGAGCGCTTTAAAGCGTCGTGGTGTGTGAGTGCAGAAGAGGTGAGGGGGAAGTGGAGGCATTTTGATACACAGACCACCAACAATATTTTATTTATGGATATATTATATTGCGAGAAATGAATGAATGATCACATCGTGATGTAAATTATGCTTCTGAGAATGAAAAATGGCTGCTGAAAAAATGTTGAAAAGGCAACAAAATGATTTACACTAACACTTAGAGGACAAAACTTTTCTAATCTGATGAGCTGCTACTTGGAAACAATGAAGCCAGTGCTGATCCCATTTATACTGCATCCGTGCATTGCTGCGAATAAATTGATGTTTATTATTACAGTAATAATATAATCTTACAAGCGATGCAAGAGCAGAGTTTACAGCTCTTCATTAAAGAAGTGCTCCAGGGACCCATTAAAGGGTAACTCCACCAATTTTACACATTAAAGTGCGTTTACAGGTCTGAGGGAATACTACTGCATATGTGAAAAAACTTTAGTATAAGGCCTTTTGCAGCTCCAGAGGAAGCTGCATGTAGTCTGATAGATTGCCTCCAGTGATGTCACTGAGTGGCTAAGTTGCATTGTGGGTAATGTAGGTGGCAGATTGTAAAAAGCAGTCTACTGGTCCGCAGTGCACTCCTGTAACAGTGTTAGACTCATTATGGGCAGTTCAAAAAAATGTCAAAACGAAAAGATATCAACTTTCTTATTCCACACAAATGTCATCCTTTTCAAAACCAGGTGCCTACATTACCCACAATTCAACTTAGCCACTGAGTGACATCACTGGAGGCAGTTTATCAGATTACATGCAGCTTCATCTGCAGCCTCAGAAGGCTTTATTTGACCTGTAAACACACTTTGATGCGTACAGTTGCTGGAGTTGCCCTTAAAGATGTTGTACTTATGAGGAAAAGAAAGGATTAGTCATTTGTTAATCTGTTAATTAAGGCTCTCCATTTGCAGTCTGTCTAAGTTAAGCTTTTGTTTTTGCAGCAAGTTACCCTCCAGATCCACAGAAAAGATTGTAACAGCTTTAATCAGAGGAACAGTACTACAGATGGAAAGTAAACTGTAAAAAAAAATGTAAAACCTTGCAGGATTTAGTGGAATAGCATTTAAATCGCGATAGTAAACTATGTACGTCCATGTTTTTATAAATTGTCAGTGTTTTCATTGACTTGTGTTTCATGTAATTTGTTACACAGTCCAAGGCTATTATAGTTCTGCCAGCTGTTCTGGCATCAGGAGTTAAGGATTGTGTAGCGAGCCCGTGCTTTGTGGCCGGGTACAGTTTTCAACGCCACAGTGTTATCAATAAAAGTGAAGAGTTGCATGTGGACGCTCACATCCGCAGCACGGAGAGAGAGAGAGAGAAGAAACAGAGTATTTCACCGCCTGTCTGAGTTTCAATTTGTCCTAGTGAAGATGGAGGGAGTTTCAGCACAGGATATATGAGCGGGCCGGTCCGGTGCAGGGGCAGGGCACCGCTGGCTCTCAGCCCACAGATTCAGCTTTAGGTCTGGGTCAGCGGAGATTCATCTTCTCCCTGTCGCGAAGGCCACCTGAACAGTGGCTGTAAGACAAGTGATGGCAGGGAAGGTTATGTGTGTGTGTGTGTGTGTGTGTGCGCATGTTTGGAGAAGGTAAAAGAAGAAAATACAACAGTACTGTATATTTATAGCAATGAACTTCAGTCACAGAAGCTTCTGTACCTTAGCAGAATCCACAAGCTCCGAAATCACTACTGTCTGAGCTTTTACGCAGCTTTTCCATCATTCTCCAGTGTAACGCGACTATATCATCCCTCCGACGCCTCCCATCGCAGGTCAGAGCGCATCATATATCAGAAACCTTCACATGTATTATAATACACCGTTGGCATGTTTCACACTCTGACTGTGGGGACAGCTTACAGACGACAAAATGAAAAATAAACAGTCGACATGATACGACTTTGGGGAGATCAGATCAATGATGCTGGTTGTTTGTCTGCGTATAGTGCCAGTAAGGGAACTATCCGCCCCACAAAGCTCCAGTTCTGACAGAGCTCTGAGGTCAGGAGCGTCATCTGTGTCTTCAGGGTCTTTTCTGATGGCACACAGGTTCTTGTTCCTGTCTCTAAATGTGACATCTTGCTTTTCTCGTGTGTCTGCAGGAGCTGCTGTTCTTCTCCTTGTTTTATCTGTATTTCCTTCACTGATGTCCCCTCTCTTTCTCTCTCTCCCTCCCTCAGGTACCTTGTGCTAGAACATGTGTCTGGTGGTGAGCTGTTCGACTACTTGGTGAAGAAAGGCAGGTTAACGCCTAAAGAGGCCAGGAAATTCTTCAGACAGATCATGTCTGCTCTGGATTTTTGCCACAGTCATTCCATATGGTAAGTGAAATGATGTATATTCAGACAGATGTGTTGTAGGTGTTGGTAATGTCATGATGTGAATGGTTGGACGCTGGAGATAGCGCTGGAGAAAGGCCTGGCTTGCTTCCATCTCTTTAAACCAATCACAATAGTATTGGGGCGACGCTTAACCAAGAATGGAGAGATGGTGCCCCCGCAAAATAGTGTCAGATCCCTGCAAAAGGAAAAGTTAACGACTACTTGTTTAGCATTGTACCGCTGGCGACCAGGTTAGTGTTAGGGTAACTTTCCATTTTCAGCGCCAAGGTTGCAAGCTCGGAGGTTGTTGTTGTTTCACGTCGAGACAGGGATGACAGGGATTTAGAAATAGGCGCCCATTAACAGGTTAATACCAACAGTCCACATCCGGTGACTTAGACTAAGAATGAAGCCGTCTCATGTATCGTTCACTGATGCTATTCATAGAATCCATTCCTTGCTTAATAAAATATGGAAAATTAATATGATTTGACATAAATTAAGGGACTATAATTTATTTATTATATAGGGAAATATGTAGCATAAACTGCCACACAGTACAGCATTTGTAGCCAAAGCTAATTTGCAATGCCCGTCCCTAGATCGCCCTTTAATGAGATCGGAAGACAGAACATTACTACAGTGATATTATGGTTTTACTACTTTCATAAAAGTACATTAATCTATGTGAAATACAAAATAAAATACATGCATTTCATTAAATTTGATACATAAAAGTATGTGAGATCCATCTATATGCATATAAACATAAACCAATAATATGTGAAACATAGAGCCAAACTAAATTAAACAAACAAACAAACAAATAAGAGTTTGCGGATGCTGTCGGACTCACTTGAGAAAAGCCAGCTAAAGCCATAGAAGCCACATTCACTGTCTGCATATAACCATCAGATACATTTAAAAAGATCAAACTACGAATAAAAAGCCAGACCCAGGAAGTGTAACAAAAACTATTAAGTTGTCATGCAACATTGAACAAATAATGAGTTGCCAAAAAAGAAAACCGGATTCTTCCTGAAGTGAATCCGCAATCTAAATTTCGATCAGTTTATTCATATCCTTCCGAGTGCCGTTTACTTTTCAAACCAGTGATTCAATATGGAGATTACAGAACTGAGAAAACTTGATATTGCTCGTTATGAAAGTGTTTATGTTTCCTCTTTTCTAAAGTCTCTCTTGGCTTTAGGGTGGTTGACACATGACTAATAGAGTTGAATACACAGACACATACTGCTCTCTAAGAATATAAGTGGCTCTACACACAGTATGAGACATATTTCTCATAACGAGCTGACAGGAAACATTCGAGACGACTAGAAAATGCTTTATTATAAAGATGCTTTGGGGCAGATTGAAATAATAGATTGTTCACTTCTTCTCCACATAAAGTGCTCAGGTATTATTTTTAGAGCTGAGCAGAAGTGACGTTTTTGTTAGCACACAGTGCTTTTCTATGCTCAGCGATGAGTCCATGCATTTATAGAAATTTGCTTCCAGGTAGTTATTAATGTGACACATCGTGTTTGGCTTCAGGGGGTAATTTAACTGTTTACCAGCTCAGAGACTCGAGGCAATCATGTATACTTCACAAGTCAAACATGTCAGCGGGGACTGATTTGCAGCGTTCATTAATGTGTGCGTTTCTCGTTTGTATGAGCATGTACTGTAGTGTAACTTGTGTTGTGTACGTATCCAATTTGTGATCCTAAAGCAGAGAGTGAGGGTTTTATTTACCTCTCCAGAGAGAGTTTGCCTTTGCTCTGCAGTTCGTTCACATGCACTTGCAGAGCAGAGCAGAGCACAAGGACCATAGAGCAGAATGAGTTCAAGTGTATTTATTTTTACAACTGGTCACAAGTGAATCTCCAGAGACTGTGTAGAAACAGGGCTATAAAAAAAAAACCAGGAGAGGAGAGTGGAACAAAAAATAGAACTGCATTCAACTAATCAGTCACGGGAAAATATAATACGATGTACAAGGACGTTCAGGACCCTCAGGAACAGTTAAAACTGGAATACAAAGAGGACGTGGAAATAAGAAGGCACGAGAAATGAGGCAAGAAGTAACTCAGATGAAATAGTTGGTGCCAAAATATTCAAAAGTAATGGAGTGAGAACGTTTTTTTAAAAAGCTGCTTCACATTTCAGGAAACAATAGTGTGTTTCTGTGTTATCAGTGGTTCATCCGATGATTCTAGTTCTTGTATTTCTTTAATGGTACTTGTGTCTTTTACAGCTACACTGGTTACATTTACATTATACTGTATATTGTCATTATGTCATACATACATTTATCAAGGGACTATTTCTCTCAAGTCGTTTTGAGAGTTTCTCTGGCAGAAAAAGGAAAGAGTCGGGTACAAAGACAGACCTTTTTGGAGGAATAAACACCCTGAGTCACATTGGGTCGTCACAGACAGGATGAGAGCTCAGAAATCACTTTTTAACTTGTAGGATTAAAAAAGTGGATTTATCTACACGCCCATTAATCAACCTGACTGTAGCAGCAATCTACGGAGGTGACCTCCAATGTCGGGTGTTTATGTACTGTAATTCTGACAGCCGACTGGAGCTGGAGGGGAAATGTAGCCTACTTTACCTCACGAACGTAACATTACAGAGAGGGTAGAGGAGGAAGACGAACCAGGGTCTCCAGTGAGTCCTGAGTTTAGTGAGAGGTGCCCTAAATTCCACAACTCAACAAAAATATGACAAAGTTGCAGTCATTTTCAGACCATTTCAATGCTAAATGAGATAAAACTTTGTGCAAAAAGTGCAGTATAGTGCAGTATGGTAATGTATATAAAGATATATGTACATAATCAAGGTTATATATGCAGTAAATACGCTAAAGTTAGGTATGAACAGTAGTAACAGTATTCATTATGCAGCACATTATTAGCTTGTTTCTCTGCTGCTCACGTCACTCTTATATTCACAGGCAGAGGCCCGGACATTAAGACATCAACATAAAACCCTCGCTCGACCATGACTGTGACATTATGACTGCTCACCAGCCAGTCGCTTCATGATGATAATTTATGTGATTGCATCATAACTTTTGCGCCAAGGCTATTGTGTCTTAAAGCACCAGAGACACAGAGAGAGAGAGCGAGTGAGAGGCACAATGGAGACGTATACTTGAAAGTTTCCTGCTGATGATGAAGTGGGTGAAAAATAGTTCTGGTGTGATATTCGCTTGAATCTTGTGTCGAGTACTAAATGCCTGGGAGATAGATTTGCATAATGCACGGGCAATTAAAAAGAAAGAATTAAACTGATTTGTTATGGAATGATTAGGTACGGTTTAATCTATGTGATTTGATATGCTTTGTGTTTTTGCACGGTATAGTTCATAAAAAAGGCAATTACATTACGGCTGCAGCTATTTAATAATGAGGCCGCCGTACACAATATGAGCTACAACGTCCTCGTGTCAGAATTACTTTCCATTTTACTGATTATCTCGGGATCATTAGTTGATTTTATTGTTTGAAACCATCAAACAGGTGGTCGATGGTTTTTCCGTCTTGAATTCTCGGAGAGCGTTTAAAAAAAACAGACGATAACTCTCGCACCACTGGAAATAGAACAAAACCGTCCTACCTAAGGGAGCGAAAGTTAGAAGTCTTTTATCAGTCGGTGTAAATAACTGACTGTGAGGAGAACAGATTAGGCCAATTAGGAGAAAAGCATCTGGGACTGACATTAAGTGCATGCACATACATAGATTATCACAGCTCTTTTGTAGTAAGATTCACGAGCAAATGTATCTGTCTTCCTGTTTTACTTTCAGGGCTGTCTCTCTGTCTTAGCCCCTCAAATCCCTTCGCTAACGCTCTTAGAAAATGATGCCGTGTAAATTTATCATGAGGAGGATTATTTGGGAGCGCCGCTGCTCCCGCTCGCCCTCTTCCCAACCTCAATTAGGGGCAAGCAGACAGACAGACGCAGCCCTTTCTCACCTCCCTTCCATTCCTGCTAATGAGATCCCAGCATCTCCTCAATAAAAAAGCGTTTCTGCAATCATTTCTTCCATTTCTGTGTCTCGCCTGCGCCGGGGAGACCTACACAGGCCATTAGAAGTGCTCCTCTTTTCTCTCTGTGATTCACCGTGCAGAGGGGGGTAAACACGCGCTCCTGAGCCCTCCTTTTTTTCTGCACACCTCCCGTTTTCCGCTTCTTCTCATCGCCTCACGCTTCCGCCCTCCACCCACGTCCTTTCCCCAAATATCTCTCTTGAGCCAGATGGATGTAAGTCTGGATGTGAATGAAAGAACGTGGAGGGCTGTTTATGACTCAGTGTTTCCTCTGCCTGATTCGGATCACGCTCTGATTTCGGCAGAGTTTTACATGGAAGAGTAAAAAAAGGGACAAAGTGAGGCACGCTGGGATCGCTGACAAGGGAGATGAGGTGTGGGGTGAAAACAGACACGGGGAAGGGAATCATCAGTCAGAGATATTTATAATGATGCTGAGGCAGTGAGAGGAAATCTTCATTGTATGTTAATGCGGATGTCAAACTTATTCCCCTCGCTAAGACATTTCTTGTGTTTGGATATTACTTGTTATAAGTCTGCCAGTGTGAGATCTGCAAACGTATGACTCAGACAGTCTGACTGACAGACTGGTTAGAACAGAGACGAGACCACGATCCGCATATAATGAATGACTTTTTTATTGATCCTTGTGAAAAGTTCTCTTTCAAGTCCTTCTGTGGGGAGGTCAAAGGTCAGGGTCAGCCCTCCTCCAGCTCCAGACTTGAGATACCAGACTCGATGCTTCAGAGATGTAGTGTATCATTCCAGATAATTCACTTTCACATATACCTGAGAGGGAATCCCTACAACAGTCTTTGGCTTCGTCTTCTCAGTTTTGACATTCAACAAAATACACATCTTCCACACAGTATGTACACTCTCCGTAGGAGTCGGCGTGGCAGTCTGCCATAACTGCAAACACCCAACAGAGACGCAGATTGATTGAGAGAAGAAAAGTGTATTTTTCTTGAACACTCAACAGGCTGCTTGTGTGCCTTTACCCGGCGTTTAAACCACATTAACAGATGCTGAGAGGTTGAGTTTAAGAAAGAAACATTAAGTATAATTTAACAACCGTTTGTCATTATCTACACTTTTGACTTGGCTCGATCTTTCCAGAAAGCGCTTCACACTCTGACTCCCGGTGATAAATCTAATGTGCAGTGTTTCTTTTCTCATGTGAGCAATAAAGATTTATTGTATTGATTTTTTTATTCAGCGTTTCTGAAGCCGCAGTGAGACTTTACCCAGAGTAGGAGGTCAAGTGAGCAGGGGTGGACAGTAAACACACCCCTGTATCACTCTGCAGCCTTTTTCTATCCACTCACTCACATCACACCACTTTGTCGTAAGCTGCACATGGAGATATTTCCGTCACCTACGTCTGCATGAGCATCCATCTGCAGTAGGGCTGCATGAAAGGTTGTCAATGTCATATTTCGATTATTTTGACAGATATTACTATTACGATATGATTCACTATTGGTGGGGATTATTATTTCGGCATCAAAACTTTCATTTTAACCGAATATACTATTTAAATCTTGATGATGTGACATTTGTTGGGGTCTGTACCAAACAAACATGTTTTCTTACATCTGGAGAACAAGATTTGTATGCAGGGGCATCTCTCGAGCACGACAGTACTTCATTATAATGCTGTTTTGTCACATTTTACCTGTATCATAGGCAACTGGACTTCTTGAAGACGTTTCACCTCTCATCCAGGAGGCTTCTTCAGTTCTAACTAACTGGAGGAGAGTTTGCAGGCTTTTAAACTCTGTGTGGGAGCGTCCTTACAGAGTCGTTAAGGATACGTGTGAGCTCTGAGTTTCAGAGTCGTTAGGGCCACTTGTGGGTCGTTGACCCAACCGGCCTTGATGTGGGTTGCTAAGGCGAGGTGAGCCCAGGTGTGAATGGTTGTTAAGCTGTCTGGAGAGGGAACTCAGTACTGCATTGTAGGTGGGTGATAATTAATGTCTTAGGCCACCTCCTCTGTTCAAAGACGGCCGTTCCAGTTTGACATACATGGATTCCTTTACTCCTCTTTCAAAGCGTCTGTCTCCTCTGGCCAAGATATTTGCATTGTTGTCCTCAAAGGAATGATTTTTCTCCTTCAGATGTAAGTGAGGATGTAAGTGCCATAAACACAGGAGGGCCAACTCCTCAGGTCTCCTCTTGGACGAGTGAAATGACTTCAAGAAACTGAAACTAGTCCAGTTGCCTACAATACAGCACTTAGAACATAAGTTGTTCTGCTGTACACTCTGTCCACCTCCTCACCCCTGCTCTGTTTCCCCTTGTAACCCAGTTAACAACCTTATATCTGCGTGATTGTCCACGAGAAGTGACTGTGTGGGTTAGAGATAAAAATTATCCGTCACATAAAGTGACTCTAAGGATCCCACCAAGTAATACAGAGACTGCTTGAGCACCTTGGACCAGAGCCCGGTCCCTAAAGCTCATAGCTTCATCATACGAGCTCACACACACACACAGTCACAGTCACACATCCTCTGACATGGTTACGCGCATTATTAACGCAACCTACATGTGCAGAACAAACACCTGGTCCAGAAGTGACATTAAACCCACGCAGTGGCGTAATCATGCACATCATCCATATCCACCTCACCCTCTCTCTCTCTCTCTTTCTCTCTCTCCCACGCTCCCTCTGTCATTAGCTGCTTTATTCCTTTCTTCCAGGGGGTTCGAGAGCCTCATGCATCTGTCTGTGTCATCTCTTGCTTATTGCTCCACAGAGGGGAATAAAGGCAGCCACAGGTCTTTTTATTTGAGTAACATTTATCTCTCTTTTACAGTGGGATAACTTGGCACATATAGTTATAGATTAGAACAGCGTTAAACATTGTGATTGAGTGTATTTGTCTCTGTACATTAAATAACCAGATGGGAACGCCTGTTTTTTGATTAAACTCGCAGATTCAATAATTGACGTATCAAAGTGTTTTTGTCACATCTTGTTGCATCCTGTTCTTCTGCAGACTGAAAAATTAGCAAAACCAGCTGTTAACCTTTCCATACCCAACTAATAAAAGTATGGGTTGAAGAAGGAAACACACTTTATTTAATTATTTATTTATCTATCGCTAATTTTCTGTAGTTCAGGTTAAAATGTTCTATATTTGAAAGAACGCCTGACTTTATGTCCAACTTCTGTGTCTCGTCACATCCATCCATCGACCAACAGCACGCCCTTGTAGCCGTTCTGGGCTTTGGCTGTTGACGCTCTTAGGACAGTTTCACCAGATGACAGTCTCTGCTGCCTCCCCTGCAGAAAGCCTGTACTTATAGCCTATCATCATTACGGCTGATGGTCGCTAACAACACAGAATGGAAATCTTTTTTTCTTTCCCTCTCCCTCGTTGTCTTTTAAAATTTTTCCTGATATTTTCACCTCCTGCGGAGCCAGTTAAAGCATCGAGGTGTAGCCGGGTTGAGAGGAGGGACGTTGATGTTGAGAGGAGATGGAATTTAGAAAATGGAAATGGGAAGGGGTAAAATGGGCATGGAAAATGGAGCGGGAGGAGAGAGGACAGAAATAGCAGGTTGGTTTATGGTGCTTGATTTCAGGGGAATGGGCTGGTGGGTGTCGGGGGGGAAGCGTGGTGAGAAAAGGTGGGAAAGGCTGGTTCACTGTGGGAAGTTAAAGATTGGGTAAAATGGCAGTAAAGAGAACAAAAATGGCAGATATGAGTAACAATAAAGAGTATTTACCTCTCTAATTTTCAGCTGGCACAGCGGACTACTTTTAGAGGAATAATACGCCACCATGGCTGTTTCAGATGCCTGAAGATGAATGCCACTCCCTCACTCCGATGCTTTTCTGACAGCGTGTCTGTTTATTCTGCCTTGTAGGTCTGCTGCTCATCCTATCTCCCCCAGTCAAAACTCCTCTGGATTAAGAGCAAACGCTGGGTTGCACACACAGATTTGGCACAACAAAGCAAATAGTTTGTTTATTACAGATCTAGCCATCATTGTAATCCCATTTTGTCGTCACTGCATTACATGCAACAATGCATTACTTTTCCCGGCGTCGCTCGAAAACCCAAGAGGAATAAGATAGAGATGCCCCAGATGGCATAAGAAATACTCTTATAACCAGTCACTGGAGAGGCTGTGCTCCTTCCTCTCAATTCTAATCCACTTTAAATGCAAATTATATGAGAGGAGACTACTGAAATGTGTAGGGAACCATGTGTAAAGAGGCAATGAGTACTGTACTGGAGCTGTCCCAGGGAAGCATGTGGGATCAAATGCGACCAAAGTTGATATAATGTGTGAAGCGTTGGCTTTTACAATGCACGAGTAAAGGACCAGTGTGCAGGATTTAGTAGCATTGAGCAGTGAGGTTGCAGAGTGAATGAACAGAATAGCCTTTAAATATTACAACCTAATTGTCTTGTTAAATAAAGACTAAATAGATGAAGTAAATAAATATATCGTAAATGTGATCATGACAGGACTTCTTTTTCCTCCATGCCCTGATGTTGGTTGACATGGCCAGAAGAAAACTATAAAATTGAGAACTGCCAACTCTGTCCTGAATAAATGTGTGTGTGTGTGCTACCAAGCAGATGTATTAAATAGTCAGTGACATTGGATGTAGTATATGAGTAATTTCTTCATGGTTTTATTATGCTGATAAGGTCAGGACAGTGTAGAGAAGGACATGTTACGGCTATTGACGACAGCATCTGCTCTTACCTGTAATTCTGAGTATTCTCTCTAAAAAGGATGAATATAAACCTTTGATTTATCTGCAGCTGTGACCACACTTGTGTACCATGCACCTACTTGTGCCCAGCTAACCTTGCTTTTTAATCTATGCTGTGATCAAACTTTTAACTTGGCTAGAAAAAGCCATAAACTACAGAAAATCCAAAAACACATTCACCAAATCGCTCGCTTTAAGCAAAACATGCAAAAACAGACCAAATCCATTAGACAGCAAAAAAAAGCGGACAAAAAAGACAACTCTATCTTTCTCGCCCCTCATCGCTCTTAATACACAATTAACCCCATTGGCTAATGAACGGTTGTGCCGAGCACATCTAAGTCAGCAGTCAGAGCGTCCTCTTTTTGCTAATGCGATAGAAAATTCGCCCAAAGCATTTTCTAGTGAATGTGCTTGGTCTTCTCTCTAATTGGGTCAACAGAAGCCTGGAAAAAGTTTGAGAGAAAAAAGGAAAGATTGAAAGAGGAGGATGGTACAGAGGTGCGCCACGGGCTAAACGGGTGCATTACAACTCACAGCAGTGGCTAAAAAACCTCACTCCAGCTAACAATAATGGTACCGGGATAGCTTAATTTAAAATGCAAAAACAGGCATGTTAATGTGCCAGAAAAGATGCATGTGAGCCATTAGCGTTACTTTCAAGTGTTCTGGTTTTGCTAATTAGTGTCACATATCTTGTGCTTAACGAGAGGCAATATTAAAACATGGTGTATGTCAAATGTGTCACGATGGGAGAAGTATATTTTCCTCGGCTGGAGGATTTAGTTACGAAAGCTGCTCATCACCATAAACATGTCGGGGATATTACGGGGGATGTGAGCCCCAAGAGGACAGAGCCATTACGACCTTGTGTAAAAACACAACATATCAGCGTGGTACGTGCAAATGATCACAGGCAATTAAGAGCTCGGTGTTAGATTGCAAGAATCATGTCTAACAGTCCCACTGGGGTGTAAACCTTGCTCAGACAGCATGAAGGTGCACATGTGCCCTGTAAATTACACTTAACGGCATTGTAAGAGCTGAACTGTGAGGCCTGAACCACAGATCAAGGTCTTCATTGACTGATTTCTTTATCCCTAAACAAACTAAATAAACAAACTCTCTTAGATTTCATGAATGAATAAACAAAGTGCCACAAAACAACACAATTTCGTACTGTTTTACTCTGTTTATATGTGGCGGACCCTGCCACAAACAGTGTTCTGGGGACCTTATTTTCCTCTGAGAACAGCTTATTTACTCAGTTATGGAAAAAATAAATATCTCTGAGTTTGTATTATTACCTCATTAATATCGTAAATATTAAAATTCTGAGTTTTCTTCTCCAAAACTACATAGTGCCCCTTTAATATCGGCCGTCATTGTTTTGTTTTTTAAATTTAACACTGACTTTTGGTTATTGTTTCATTTCCTGCACAAATATAACACGCACTCATACCATGTAGATGCAAAAGGGCATTCGTCCAAGACTTCGCCTGCACAGCTTCCACATTTCCGCAAAGAAAAAACTACAGTTACATTCAAGCTCATTGCAGCTGTCGAATTCATTTGCCAGCATCTCCTCCTGTATGACATATAGAGTGCAACACGGAAGATATCCCTGCTGGGAGGCCTTCTGTGTGAGCGAGATTACAGTAGCAAAGTGCGGCCTAATGTGTCAGAGAGGCAGTTTAATGTCCTATTATGGATCCCACGGTCCTGACAACCAATAAAGCATCCGGATGCAATTTGTCCCCTTGATGCTGTCGCTGGATAAATATGCTGTTGCCTTCTTTTCTTTTCGTGGATCGCTCTCTTTAAGCCTGGCTCTTTGTGTTTTACATGTGATAGCCCTGTGATCACACAGGGTTTATGCCGTGTTTATGGGTCATTTAGGTAATGATTTAGTGTGCTTTCTTGCATCCGAGGCTGACAGTCAAAGAGTACTTAGATATTTATGACTGTGTTGAGGCTGCAGATCCACGATTGGGGTCTGTTAGGTTACGTCCCCCGTGATGTCAATAGTGAGCAATGTTTGAACGCCGTCTTAAACACGAGCGCGACTGATGTCATCGCTGCTGCTGATGTCGCAGCAAATTATTTAACGTCCTTCGGGCCCTGTCTTCTGCTCCCTGTAGCTACAAAGTTACATTTTGACCTCCTGTCATGTTTAAACTCCAGTCACAAGTGATTTGTAACTTTCAGCTGTCTAAAACATTTTTCTAGCCGGGAGAAACATTTATTTTTGAAGCGTTATCTAATCAGGCATGCTGATGAGGAGGAACTCTCCGTACAGTATTGGCCTGGTGGAATAAAGGGAGGGTGGGGGGGACACACGCATTCCTGGGAGATGCAACCACAGGCACACACTGGTGGCCCCCGAGCAAGTTGGGTAAATGTTTGTTCCCGTCCTCGTGTGCTTTGACAGTATTAGTTAAAAGACTAACTCTCGGGCTACTGACATCACTGCCAAATGATGCTTGTGTGAATTGACAAAGGTTTTAGCCTGGGGAGCGCTGTTTTAGATGCTATCTGCATTTTATTTCAATTATAGCAGGGATCACAGAGACTGCCAGTGTGATAACAAACCAGCTGACAGCTAATCCCTCAGGACAGGAAACGAGTTGTACAGCAGCTGATGTCATCTAAGGTTAAACGTCCATTGTGATGAGGCACTGTTCAAAGGCTGACGCATCCAGCTATTGTTCCTCTCCCCTTTCTATCACTCGTTTAAAGAGGAGATGAAAGTCTAGTTCATGACATACTGACAGCCGTGTGGCTCCATAGCTCATCCCTCGACTATAAAAAGCATAGAGGGAGGTAAGTATACACATATGTAAAGAGAAAGATGGATGGAGATGATATCAGGGTATTCCCACACGTGTGTGATGTCTGTGGTGTTATCCCCAGCCTCGGTAGATATCACCAGAACATCGCAGTATGATGTAATACAACCCTTGACCCCGAGATGTTAAAGAGATGTTAAATGCATAATAAAACGCTAACGCTACTCTGCTTTTGAACAGTCACTCATCAGAATTGAGATTCTTAACCTCCGACACAGCGAGAGCAGACGTGATATGAGACAGATCTTCATCTCGGCGGCCCCTTTTAGGGAGAGAGACGATGTCCGCTGGATATTATCCCCCTCGCTGTGTTTAGCGGTTAATGAATGGCAGCTAATGAACACCTCCTCAGCGCTTGGCTCCCCTCAATGCCCTTTGCTCAGCCGGTTTCGCTGGTGGCTGTCTGGGAGATGAGAGGAAGGGGGTGAGGGGCGAAGGAGGAAGGGAAACAAGAAGGAGAAAAAGGACACAGCAGGGGGCTGTCACACCTTGTACCAGCTCGGCGCTGAGGTGCTGAGCTCCTATCGTTTCAGCACGGGCCGATCAAAGAGAGGGTGTTGCAGGGAGGAGGAGGAGGGCGGTGGAGGAGTAACAGGTTGTGGTGTTGTGTTGTTCTCAGCGCTCGGATGTGCATCGAAGCTTAATCCACAGGTGTTTGATGGACTGTGCAGTGTATATGACTTATGATGCGTTCGTTCATGTTTCATTAACTGCTTTATGTTTTCATCTGACTATTTTTCAGCCACAGGGATCTGAAGCCCGAGAACCTGTTGTTAGATGAAAAGAACAACATCAGGATAGCAGACTTCGGCATGGCCTCCCTTCAGGTTGGAGACAGTCTGCTGGAAACCAGCTGTGGGTAAGTTGTATAGAAAACATCATGATGCAGCTTTTCCAATTCAATGTCTGGGGAAATGTCTGGGAATAAAGTGAAAACAGGTCACAGACGGAGGGCACGTGGAGCTGCCGGGATGCCACAGAGAGGAGAGTGGAGAAGCGGTAGAGAATGATGAGTGGAGCTATCAAGTCCTCTGCAAGGTGCCGTGTTCTCAAAGCCTCCCTTATCGCAGCGTGTTGATCTCTTGAAGAGAGACGGTTGGTGTCTCTCACAGAGTCTGCTATCTGGCTGTGAGCGGGGCCAGGGCCACGGCCACACATTACCGCTCTCCGTCTCCTCATATCTGACGCTGGGTTTTATGACCGGGCAGTCACGACCACGCCGGGCCCATCAATCCCGCAACGACCGTAATGAATTTGTCTGCGGGGAAAGTCACTTTCAAAGTCTTCCGAGGATGGTCATCCATATCCTGGGAGTGTTTTTATTTAACCCTGGAGTGTGGTGAACAGTGCGCAGGGTCACATTTGTCAATAAAAAGATGCAGCACAGTTGATGATGGTTTACTTTTAAGTACGGGGTCCATAAACTCAGTGACAGCGGAGGTTAACAGGGAAATTTGACTGATGCACACAAAGTTGTTCTCCTTTCATTTCACTCTCACCTGAAGTTAACTCTGGAAATGAGATGTTAACATGTGATAGTTTGTGGTAGCTTGCTGGCAGTTCAAATACATTCAGATTTGCAAAGTGGTGCGATATTTTTTGCCGTTTTTTTGTATAGTTAACTACAAACAATGTTGGGCCGTAAAAGGAAAAGAAAACTTGATTGTATTAGGTATCAATGAGCCAGAAGTATGTAACTGCTTGGTGCCATAACTCCACCCGGACTACTGGACAAGCTGACACTCCTCTGTTGGATGGTTTTTGGTATTATATTTTGTTAAAGGAGCTCTGAGTCACTTGTGTATTGTGCTGGAAGCTGGTCAACCTGTGGTCTCCTGTGTCGTTAGCAGAGCGGAGTAAGAGCCGAGGCACTTGAGAACATGCTTACAGTCACATCCTTTGGACTGCCTCGGAAAATTCGACCCGAGTCCTTCACAAAGAAATCCACAGTCCAGCAGCATCAAACAACAAAACCAATCGTCCACAGGCTTGTACAGGCAGCCGAGAGAGACGGGGAAGGTCTCGTTTTTCACTTAAATTTCTCTCTATTGTAGCTTTACTAAAGCTTTTTTTGTTGTTGTTTTATTTCCTCACCAAATGCTAATAAGCATCAGTTTTTTTAGGTGTAGTTAACAAGTTGACGAGCAGATTTTGTGATTAATTCGGCTTCCTACGGCGATAATGCCAGGCATACGTGGGAAATAAAGTTGATTTGGAGCATATTATAACGGAGGGGGGTCACATAATGATGCGTGTCTCAAAATGTGTGTGGATTAATACATCTGCAGATTCAGAAAAATATCCCCCAGTGAAGAGGACACATGACAGGAGTCTAAATCACTCCAGAAATGCTTAAAAAAAGTCCGGTGCCCTTTGGATGTAACTCAAGGGGTCGAAGGGAGAATCTCTGCTCTGTGGTTACACTCGACACTGCGTGCAGCAGCTGATCGAAACAGAGAAGGCCCTGTGACATCTGTCCCCGGCTCAGACCTGATTCAGTCCAGATTATACCTCCAAATCAGCCGAAGCTGAAATTACACACACTCCCATACACGCAATTCTGCAAACACGCATGCGCACACAGCGCTGGCAAGGCTTAGTTCATCCCTGACCTCTTGGACCCTTTGTCCTTTGCTTGTCTAGTTGTCTCTCCGTCTGTCTGTCTATCTCTTCCTCCCTCTCCATAATACACATGCACGCACATTAAAGCATGTGCGTGCGCACAAACAAGCACGCAGCTGATACTGTTGCATAATTCTTCCAGCAGTAGCACAGTGCCTAAGCTCTCATGAGTCATCGGTTGAGATCAGGCCGACTGAGTGCAGCGTGCGGCGCTATCTGCAAGTAAAATGTGCTCGATTGACTCATGCTGCAGCCGCGATGACCACGCTGAAGTGTTTCCTTTTCCTAGAGAGGCCACAGAGATGTGACAGCTCTCACATTATTCTTTAGACCAACCGTATCCATACTCGAATGTGTTCTGCTCCACTCCGTGCTGTCCCATCCAGGTGCTGTGCATCTGCTCAGTCCCCCACGTACACTTACGAAGTGCTAAAGGTACTTGTTGCAGGTGGGAACACAGAGCTGTCTTGCAGAGACGCAGGCACACGTACCGCAAAACTCCCACACTCCCTCACACAGCTGAGTGGAGTAGTTCTGTTTTCACTCCACTCTCAGCTCCATCACTGCATCCTGATCTGGTTGTGTGTGTGTGTGTGTGTGTGTCTCACTGGAGCAGCATTTGTGTTTGTGTGTGTCTGCAGCGTGGCCTAATGCGTGTGCAATCCACTGTACGTGCGGTTATTGATTATTCATGCTCTTCTGACTGTCCCATCTCTAAGTGTAGATATGACAGTTTTTAATTAAACGCATTTATCTGGCCCCCCTCTCCCCGTGCAGCAGTCTGACACAAATGTATTCCATTTGCCACGGGTAATGGAGCTGAGTGAGGACGAGGCCCACCCCAGGTAGCGTAGGGGGGGAGCCTCGGTCGGAGCAACGTACATGAATACACGGTGACATGCAGACGTATAGATGAGCCGAGGCATTGACGAGCATGTACAAATATGGATCCAGGAATGTGCGTGCACACACTCTCTCTCTCTCTCACGCTCCGTCTGCATCAGCCCAGCTGCAAGTTCATTAGTGCTCGCTGTTTGTTTAGTTCTATTGCTTTGATTGATGAAAGGAAATTATCTGTGTGCAGCGAGGAGACGCACAAATTTGGTTTGGAAAAGATGAATTTTCATAAAGATGAGCTGCGTCTCTCGGTGTCTCCGATATATTCGCCGGCCCACACTGCTGATTCATTCAAGGCTCCGTAGGAACTCATATCTCCAAAGCTCATGATACTCTCATTGCAAACTGTGCGCAATGTACCGTTTTGCTGTAAGGGACATGGTAATCTTGTGGTAAACTTAGAAAATACTCTTTCTGAACTTGCGGTCCAGACATCTCTGTGTAAACAGTCTGACACCGATAAGGCCTTCAGTTTACAGCTTTTATTGGATGTTTTTCATTTTTCTTTCGGCACTGTAGCAGTCTGGTTGATGTAATATATAATCTTTGGTCGATAGATGTACCGAAAGGAGTTTTAACTGATTATGGAACAGTAGGGATTAGTAGGGGTGCCTCTATATGATCTACATAAGCAAACAAGGCATTTGCGAGAAGATCGACTATTTCTAAATAGTTGTTATAGTTATTCTGCATGTCGCTCTTGCAGAAGAAGGCGGGTCGTCACACGATACAAACTATATTGGTGAAACTGGATCATATTTACTGGAGATACTGTTTTCTGGTTTTCCCTCTGATGTCCTCCGGCCTCCGAACGTTCAGGATTGAGTTTCCTGATGGACAGATTCCTTTACTTGTTGCTAAAATAACCGCTAACTGCTGCTAACTGAAGCTGCCTTTGGTAACACACCTTTGGTAACACACCTGACATTACATCTGAGAATATTGCTACTAAAAGCATTAAAAATATGCTGGGTCTGTCTTTCACTCGCTTTCAAAACGAATGCACGTGCTAGCTAGATCATACTGATTATCATGATTACTGCTTTTGGGCACAGGGGGCGCCACAATCAACACAGAATTAAAGTTCCTCGTAGCTGCTTTAACCAAATGTGTTTTCTGTCTTTATGCTTCTATTTGTTGTCCTCAGAGCGAAGCCAATTTTTTTTTTTGGCTCTGTCTGTAAATTTTATTTATGGGATGTTAGTTGTGTTAGGATGATAGAGTAGCAAATAGCAGGAAAAGACTAATGTCATGTCAACCCGGCGCAACTGTTCTACAAAAGACTGTATTTTTCATTCTGGTCGGAGGGAAGTGGCTCTTACAGCGTTTTCTATTTATCTTGAGTGTCTTAGGATATAATGTGAATTTCTGTTGTGAGCAGCGAGGGGTTTATTTTTTTTATCATCATATAAATTTCATGACGTACAGTATGTTGCCAGAATTTTTATGTGGTTACCTGGCATGCATTTAAATAAACTTTATTTACACCTTTTAATAAAATTAGGTCATTAAATCCAGGTGAAACACACCAGGAAAGACTGGTCATGAATATCTACAGGTCCTCGCCGCATGACTCACTCCCACAATGGAGAGATTAAACAATTATGGAGAGTTTCAAGGTTTTACGTCTGTAATATGTGGACATATAGGAAGAATAAGCGATACGATGACTGTGCCGAGGTAGCAGACCGATTAGATATTAGACGCATATACTGTAGATGATATGGCCGACTGATTGCCTGTTTTATTTTTTATCGTCACATTAGTATTCAGCTCAGGAAGAAGAAGCTGAGGTGCTTGTGTTCCAGCCTTTACCCTCATCCTGTGTTTGCCACCTAAAGCCCTGCAAATAATTAGTTTATGTTCACGCTGGTTCCAGCTGTGGCTCGCGTGTCGTGGCACTCGAGAGGCATAACTAGTGCAAATCTCCTGCTTGTTTTTTTTTTTTTTGTTTTTTATTCCTCGCTCATCTGCATAATGCACTCTGACACATGCAATCAGGAAGGCCCCATTTGCATAGGCTCGCGTTTGAACTTCCCCGTTGACACGGTGGCAGCGTTTGTTATCGGCCAGTTTTTTGACAGCCGGAGGAAGCCGCTCCCGTCAGGGCTGATATTCATGAGTACATAAGACAACAAGCGAGCTAATGGGCGCCATGTTTACAGACTTCAGATAGTCTCTCATTAGAGCCAAATGCCCTGGTGTTAGATAAGACTGAGTGGAGGAAGGAGGCAGAGAGGTTTTTTGGGGAGACAGGTGCCTGATTTGCTTTTCTGTGTGCAGTGACATGTAGACATGAGCCGGCCAAAATCAGAGAAACAAAGAGACGTCATGTAATTAAAAAGTTTTCTGATTTAAGATTGATGTTAAGCACTTTTCATTACCACATTTTGTTTGTATTCTGAGGTGCTGAATTCACCAATCTGGCAATGTCAAAGTGCTGCAGAAGTGCAGCTGCGTATGGCTAGAATAACAAGTCGCTCTCCTCATCCATAGCCGCTGGCGTATGGAGCGGCCACCGCGAGCTAGCTCCATAAATCTTCATACGATATTGGTGTGTCAATCTCGTCATTGGGTTTACTGTCAGCCCATCCAGGTGCTGTAAAGATTAGTGGGTCTGTTCACTGTCTGCTGTGAGAGGATGCCCTTGAGTGAGCAAGCAGGAGGACATCCAAACACCCTCAGGATGTCTAAACTCCCGAAAGCACATCTTGATCTACGCTCGCTGGAGACATTTATTGTCTGCCTAAGTAGCGTTTTTCACATTTTCGTCTGGTTGTTTATGTCTTTTTGAATGTTTGGAGTGTCATGATTGTATAACTCTGACTCTGAAAGTCCTTAAAAAACCTTTCTTTTCTCTTTCCTTACGTTTCTTTCTCAATTCATTCACTCTTTTTTTCTTCCCTGACAGATCTCCACACTACGCCTGTCCAGAAGTCATCAGGGTAAGTCATTTTTCCAATGATTCATCGCCAGCTTCTTTTTTTACAAAGTCCTGCTTCTTATTTTAACCGACCCTAACACTCCGCCCACTAACAAACACTCTCTGGTCCTCAGGGAGAGAAGTATGACGGGAGGAAAGCAGACGTCTGGAGCTGTGGGGTCATTCTTTTTGCCCTCTTGGTGGTGAGTGTCAGCTTGTTCTTTCCTAATAATGGTGACTGGACTGACGGACATTTTGTTTTCTCCATTGAAGCCCGCTGTTATGCAATGTAACCATAAATGGCTACCTTTTCCCCTTTGTGGCAGCTGTAAAGGCTCAAAAGTAGAAAGCGAGAGCACCTTCTGACAGGACATTCACAACTTTGCACTCAAGGTTGACCTCGGTAGGACGAGATGATCTTGAAGCCGCCTCAGGGACTCCAAACATAAAAAATCAGGGTTGAGGCAGTTAAATAGAAAATCCTAATATCGAGAAGGTCTTTGCTCTAAAAACGTTGCCGAAAACCACCTCAAGCATGATATTCTTGCGTAATAGAAAGATCAGAGAATCGAAGCATCTTTTTATTCATTATCCTGTATCCACACACAATGCTGTATCCATAATCAGGTCTATTCTCCAGCTACATTATGTCTGTGGTTCCCCAGCCGTGCAGCCCCGAAGCTTTGTTTCATCAACAGCTGTACTGTAGTTCCTACACACTCCTGCTCCATGAATAATTCATCCAGCCAAACTGAAAGAAGAGAGCCCAAAATAAATACCAACGCTGACAGGGCGGCTTTTGGCCACAGGCTCTGTTTATTTGTCTTTGTTTTTGCCTCTTTCACCCTCTCTCCGTGTCTTTTCTGTCTCATATCTGTGTGTACTTGTGTTAAGGACAGTCTCCCGTGTACTCTTGTGTTGCGTAAAACCTGATGTTTTTTGTTTTTTTACCACCGTCTCCTCCGTGACCGCGTTTTCTCTCCCTCTCTTCAAAAACAAAAAGTTTTTCCTCCGTCACTGCTCGACTGCAGATGAATACTGTCTTTCTCCCGTTTTTCGTCCTGCTGTCTGGCTGCGAGATAACCATTTGTCTGATTGTGGGAGACGCGCATACTCCCCAGCAGTTAGGCTGCACTCAGATCATCTGTTACACAAGCCTTCACCCCCGCCTCCCCTCCTCCTCCCCTTCCTCCCTCCTTTTCTTCCCCCTCTACTTCTCTTAATTTCTCAGCCTTTCCCTCTACCCCTCCATCTTGTCTCCTGCTAGAGGTTGTCATTCATCAAACAGCCACATCTGTGAGGTGTCAGCTCGCTCTGATAAATGACTCTGATGAGAGAATGTTAAATGAACGAGGTAAATGAGAAAGCTGGGTAATTATTAGAAAAGCCCTGTTTTCAGCTTCACTGCTGTTTATTATTTATTTTGCATTGTGGCTCAGGGCAGAACGCTCTAATTGGAGAGTTGAACAAGTTGAGAAAAGCGAGCCTGTTCTTTAAGTGGTGCAGGATTAAGACTCAAAATGTGGTTTTGTTTCTTCTGGCGAGCCTCGTTAGTCATTCAAATTCTTTATTTCTTTTCCTTTCAGCCCTCGGTCGAGCGAAGGCTTATTTTTCTGTGTTCAAACTTAGTTTCTCATTTCGATAACTTCGCCACTTTTCCCCTCTTCTGCTCATTATCTGCTTCTTTCTTTCGCCCTCTCCAGGGTGCGCTGCCGTTCGATGACGACAACCTGAGGAATCTGCTGGAGAAGGTGAAGTTGGGAGTGTTTCACATGCCACACTTCATCCCTCCGGACTGTCAGAACCTTCTCCGTGGCATGATCGAAGTGGATGCCACCAAAAGACTAACGGTCAGTTTGATTATACTTTTGTCAACTTTTGATGTTGGTCTTGTGCTCAGTGCCTTTGTTCTTATTGAGTGAATTCTTCATGATATCACATTTCCACTACAAGATAATCATGGCCAGAAGAATCCACAATGACGATATTATCGAATGGAAAGAAACAGGAATGATTATAAGAGGTGCTCGATCGCATATATGACATTATCATGAGGGTTATTATAATCGCAATATCAATATGTATTCAAAGCTGGCCCGCCATACGGTTTCATTTGGCTCACCAGGAATATTGAATAACTGAATATGAACTGCTGTTTATGCCCTTTTAATATATATGATCACCAATTACTAATTATATTTCATATTCTGAGCACAATGGGCAGATTGACACTTTGTTCATGAAGTCAATCCATTAAGCACCACAGAAGCTCTGTGAGGCGAGGAAAGAAAACATTTAAGGAACTTAGGAGGATTATCCTGTCATGACATTTTTTGAATTACCAGAATTATTTTCTCCCTCTCTCATTAATGTTCAGTTTTGGCCCCTCAAGGGAGAAAGTCTGTTTTTTGACAATTTCAGCTTTCAACTTTGGGACAACAGTTATCATATAATAGTAATAATATTTGACCTGGCCATAACCCTGCAGCCAGGGTTTACACTTTATAATAACCATCATTAATAAATGTTCAACACAAGTATAGTTCATTAAACATTAATTATTATTATTTATTTGACTGTTAACAAACAATTAAATGCTTTATGAATCTTTTATTAAGGTTTATAAACATCAGTTCCAACTTTACACTAAACAAGTGTTTAATAAATGTGTTTCATTGTTTATCAGTGCAATAACTATTAACTCAGGTTTAATTAACTATAAATTAACCATGTTTATTATAATATCTTATCTTATTTATTAATGTCCATGTCTTCTTTATGAGACTGACTACCACGTGGCTGTGTGTGTAATTATACATTTATCTCTGAGGGTATGTATTTACTGCCCTCACATCCGTGTTAGCACACAAATATTAATATTACACAAGCCTTATGAACCTCTACAGTACATGTTGCCATTCTTCAGCATTATGCATGCCGTGTCTCTGCGCTACATGAAGGTACAAAGTACCCTTTGCACCTCGTTATGCACAATTCATTCGATCTCAATCAATAAGACATGAGTTATAGTCGCGCTTAATATTTTATATTCACAGTCCACAACTTGTAGTGTTTACTAATGGTGTTGTAGAAGCAAGCAAAACACATTAATAGATGTTGTTTGAGATACCATTCACGGGGGGGAAAAACCCATACACCTCAGTTCTTTGTTAAGAGAGGGAAATCATTATTTTGCAGACTCACAGAAAACTTTTAATGCTCCGAGGAGAGAGCAAGATGGCAGACATACGCGTTCAAACTGAAGTGGCTAATATCAGCTCGATGCTGCCGAGCCAACCGTCGTCTTATTCTTTGTTTATTCTCTTCTCCCTTGTGTTCCCGATGCGTTTGTCTCGCCTCATCCCCGATTCCCTTTGAGTTCCTCCTCAAGTACAGGATGTGAATTCAGGAGAGGACCGCTGTTTGTGAGCTCTCCCTCTGCACTGTTTAGTGCACTCATCGCGATGCCAGTCCCCTTCTGCACAGCATCTGATCACCTTGGCAAGGTGGCTGGAGGAGGGCGCGAGAACAGAGAGATGTGAAGGGCAGGGAGTCAGGATGAGAGGGACGGGGCGCGATGGACAAAGGGAAATGTAAATAATGGAAGTGGCCAGAGATCTCAGAAAAAGAAACACAGTTCACAGAGAGACGGCGCTGCCCTTTGTTCTCGTCTTGCGATTCGCATTTGGACGACACGCAGAGACGCAGACATGCTCAGAAGTTACTGTGTCTGTGCACACACACATAAAACCCCACATTTTCACACACGTACTGTAGGCACAAACCTTCTCCAGGTTCTCAGCGTGGTAAACAAAATTGTTTTCATGCGCTTGCCTGTAAGCAAATGTAATGACACCACCCTGAAGCGGATATGCGGATGCTCCATTTCCTCATGCCTTCTGTCAGAATAACTTAAACTCACAGAAAAACAAAAAACACCACCAGTAAAAAGAAAAAAAAAGATCAGAAAGCTACAAAGAAAAAGATGCTCATTTGCAGGAGGGTTGACAACCTGAATGCACGGCCCCTTTTAAGATAAGCAGCAGTGTTGATTCGTGAACGTCACCTCTTTGGTATGCTGTATGTATACTGGTTTTCTGTTCTCCTCTGCCTGAGGAGGACGGGTCACCCTGAGATCCCCTAGATATGTCCAGCAGCCTGCAGCGCTGTCCTCGACAAACCGTAACACACAGGCCGAGCTGCTGGGAGAGAATATGCTACCTCTCCGCTCTCGCCCCCCTCCCGTGCATTTGAACTCCAAACAGAGCTCTTGGGATGTGTTGTAACCTCCCAGAATGTCAAACAGCCCTTTTAGATTGAGCGTTCTTGGAGTTAAGCGGTGTGCCGCTCGGTCAGGGATGAGCGGGTGCACCGAGGGTGGGGATGACATCATAAGGGAACGCGCTCTTCTTTTGCGAGGGATTATTTTTCCCTAATAATGTTGACAGTAGTTTGTTCAATCAAATCGATTGGCGTTATCAGACCACAACTCCTGGCCGTGTTCTGGTATGTCTACTTACACCTTCTGTTAATTATGTTTTGCTTGTACATGAACACAAGTACACACAGAGCGAGTCAGAGTGGGAGGGCACGTACCTGGGCTTAAGGGGCTTAGCCCGATAAAAAAAACCCTTTCTCTTCATTTCCTGTCCGTGTAGTCCGGGTCCCTGGAGGTGACGGGGGCGAGCCACCTGAACACGGCCATCTCATCTTCACTATTCAAATGAAACACATGACGTCCTGCCTCCTTATGATCCGGGGCTAATGAGAAGGATTGGCTAGCTTGTTATATTAAAGAGCAGATAATCACAGACACATTATGCATTCATGGGGGCAGCGCAAAGTATCAAGGTTGCTGGAATGAAAATAAAGGAAGTGCGTCTGATTCTGTCTCCACAAATGAGAAATTAAACTGACCTCATTGAGAAATTAAACTGTAGTTAATCATGTAAACTTCACCGGTGTCAGATGCTGCAGAGAGGCCACTTACCTTTATCTGGCGTTACTACTCTCTGCATGATAAGATACAAGTAGCTACTACCAGGCAGAGATGTATTAATTTTTAAGAGTGGCGCTGACCCAATAACAGGAACCCTCTGGGGGTGTATTTTCAGCAGCACAGATGCTACTGAACCATCACAGACATATTAAAGGAATATTATGGAGGCAGGAGTGTGTCTCTGAGATCCGCTCTCACTTGTGCGTCGACACGTTGGTCCTTGTCACTTTGATCATGGAGTTGACATTACTCTACAGAGTATATAGGCTCTGATATAGTATAGAGGATAGTTTTTATAGCGTATGGCTAGAAAATATTTGAGAAGGATTGGGAGAAACAAGGCACACTTACAAATCCGTCTGCTACTTCAGCACCATGGAGAGCGCCGTGTTTTTATCGATACGCAGCACTGTGAGACGGCTGATATTTCAGAGTCATGGTCGCAGATTCAAACTTGTACAGACCTCAGTCAGGTGGAGGATCAATGATGCGGACAGACCAGACTCTGCTCCTGCACTTTCTCTGTTACCAGGGGATGGAGATGGTGGAGAGTAGGTTAACAATGGGAATATATTTTGGCCATTTTGCTAAAAATGAGTACGGCATCCCCCCATCACATTTCCTACTGACTACTATCTCATTTGGTGGGTCACATAATCAATTTTGAAGATGTTGGAGTTAGCATTAAGTAGCTGGACTGCAGTCGCTGCAGTTTGTTTTCCAGTTGTTTGCTGTTTTTCTCCAAATTACAAATTTCTATGGCATGGTCATTTTTTATGTGGTAAAACAGTCGTGTGAAAATATTTAGTTACTCTGTTTTGGCTTTGTAATGGGACTTATATAAAATATAAATACTATATCATTTTTGTAACACGATGACCCTCCTGCTCTAATAAACAGTCATATGACTGAGACATGCAAACACACGCAAGCCCTGCAAACATTTGTATGAATACAAGTTGCACAAAAATTACTTCATGCAGCACCAGATAAAAAAATATAGTGTACGTGAGCACATACTCGTGCACACACCTAAGCAAGCCAGCATTACAGCAGCTTTCCCCCTCTGCCTGAGTGAAAGCAGCTGGAATTGGTACTGTCACATTTAAAGACTGATTGATGTGATACTGCATTTCAAACCACATCACTTTCAAGCCTGCGTGTGATATCAGTCTCTTGCCTGCAGGCCTTCAATAAAAGTGGGAGAGAGTAGGTCACCCACTGGCCTCTATCTGACAGGCAGGGTGTCTCTGTCGATACCATGACCTCTGTGGAAGCAGATGCAACTCACCTATCGTCGGTGACCGCAGTCTGGCGAGCTCTGTGATTGAACTAGTTACACGTGAAGGCATTGGAGCACCGAGGAAAGTCCTCTGGGAAACGTGGGAACATTGAGACAGCGATGTAGGCACTCACCCAAGAACTATACCTCTGAATAAGTGATAATAATTAGAGCTGCTGTGTGTATCTCCTGTGGTCGCGCAACAACAGCAGGAGCAAATTAAAAAGTCCCAACAGTGACATTGATCCTGTTTTCCTCTGTGGGCAGTTGAAACACTGTGAAGTCATTCAAACAGACATCTTCCTTTGTTGCCCTTTTTCGCTCACAGTTCCTGCCTCGTTCTGTTTGGCAGAGGACCCACGCTGACAGTGTTGCTGACAAAGTGGCCACATTAAAAGTGTGATGACAAGAGTAGTATTGAGAGGGCGAGTGTGTGCGAGTGAGAGAGATGGGGAAGAGAATGAGAATGGGAGATTCCCTTTGGACCAGAGGGCTTGGCAGGGTCAGCTGTGTGTGTGAGGGAGATAATATGCTCTGCTTATAGCTCGGCTGTATCACCACTCTCTCATACTCCTGCTGCACCTCTCTCTGTTTTTCTCAATAAGTTTTTTCCCATTGGCAGTATTAATATTTGAAGGCCTCATTATTTACTTCAACCCTCTCAATCTGCTCGTATTGTCCTATTGTGTCTCCGGTAACTCGGCTCATACCGCGCCAAACGTTTCTATACACAGGCAGAAGATCGCATTCAACTTGTTCCTTCAGTGATTAATTCCTTTGCGCCAAAAGGATGATAAAATGAATCATTGTTGTTCAATTCATTGTGTACTGACCTGCCGTTTCTTCTCTCACGTCTTTTTACAGTTAGAACAGATCCAGAAGCACACATGGTACATGTAAGTACTTCTCAGTCTTTTCAACTTTATTTTTCTTTGTTTCATTTGATCAATTTTATGTTGTGAAAGCTACGGAAGAGGACTTTAAACATCAGTATTAAAGTAAGAATTGTACCAAAACGTACCTTATTCTGTCAACACCAACACCGCTGGAAAATGTCCTGGCATCTCGTTAAAAATTGATACACAGAGTTGTTTTCAAATTTCAAATTTTCAAATCCTGCCTCACCACCATCATCATTTCCTCCTGCTGACCAGAAAGTCAGCTTATGTATGTGTCCTTTCCTTTCCTTTCCCTTCCTTTCCCTTCCTCTCCTCTCCTCTCCTCTCCTCTCCTCTCCTCTCCTCTCCTCCCCCCCTCTCATAGCCTATTCTGCAGAGGGGGTTGCAGGCCTGAGGGGCGAGTGACTGCATGATAAATGGCTTTGAGTTTCAGCCCTGTACACGAGACTACATTTGAGCAGGGCATGACTCCACTCTCGGGGATGTGGGGGTAAATTGGTAGTGCATGAAAGGGGATGTGCAGCATATGGTCAACTGAACGGAGAGCAGGGGAGAGCGAACAAGCAGGGATGTGGTGAAGGATGAACCCACCTAACCTCAGCGTGCCTGTCGTTTAACTTTCATAACAGTGTGTGGCCACCTTTTTAATTTGACATAAATCTCTTGAGAAGATTTGTGGTGCAGGTCATCGTAAATTATGTCAGAGTTCATTTATGTGAATGGATTTTTTAATGGGGAACAAAAGCATGTATATATAATAGACACTAATTGATGTCTTTAAAGGCTGATATTTCCATTATCGCCATTTAAAAGTTCAGAAAGTAATTTAAGGATGTCTTTTAATGATTTTATGGTTCTTGCACTGCAAGAGCAAAGATGAATCATGGCAGGAAGTTGTGAGTCGTGGGACGGGGGTTGAGTTATGGTTTCTGTCGTGTACTGAAAGATCATGCAAACAGACAGGGAGACTGAAAAAAGAAACAAGAGGAGACGAGAGAGAGGACTAATGCAATGTGAGGTCTGTCAGAGAGGAAGTTGCCAGGCTGTCCGTGTCTGCCTGCAGGCCGGCTGGCCAAGTGTCTGGCCGAATGAATGAATGTATGAATGAATGAACGGGAATTGAGAAGCTGCGAGTTGGTGGTGGGTGTTCCTAATAATGTTTCATAACCATCTGAGCTGAGCTGTGGCACTTAAAGGAGACCTATCATGCTTTCAGTGTGTCATACAGGTTCTTGTGCATGTTGAAAGTTAGAAAGGTCAGAGTCCGCACCAACAGAAGCTCCTCTCTCCCATAGAAAACACTGCTCCTTAAATGCCTCGTCAGTAGTCCCTCCTTTAATTCGGTGACTTTGTGACATCACACTACGTCAGCATGTCAAACATTTGCATAATTGATGCCTCACGGATAGTTTGGAGCGTAACAATTGATTAAGCATAGATGCTCTGTCTTTTTTAGCGGTGCTGGCTCAGGCGTGTGCGAGTTGACCAATGGGAGGAGACCGGGTTTTTGAGAGGGAAGGGGGCCTTAAAGAGACAGGAGCTAAAACGGAGTGTTTCAGACAGAATATGAGAAAACTGATGTGTTTTTTGATGTAAGTGTAAAATTATGAACCTGAAAATGAGTGTAATATGTCTCCTTTAAAGAAGCGCCAGGCCAAACTGTCTCCGCCAGGATGGGCAGAAAATAAACATACTCTCAGGTTCCGGTAGATTAACTACACCTAGCTCAGGGTCCCATTTCCTTTTCATTTTTTCCTCACATCCACCATCAAATTGTAGAGTGAACAATCACAGCCGACTCAGTTCACAAGTTCACAGCGTATAGGAAAGTGGAGGTGATTTTAATAGCTGCCTGTGGGGGTTAGCGCTCCATCGGCTTCACCAGAAGAAGGAGAAAATAGATTAGTGGGGAAAAGTCAAGGAGGATCGCGTATCAGAGTGTGTTTACTTTCACATTCGTAGCAACTGAAGAGGAATCTCTTCTTTTAACAAACATCTGGAATCGTCCCGTAATCCTCCTGACAATGATGTCAGGGTAAAGTCGCCTTTCATTTTCAATCAGAAAGAGGAAAAAAAGTCCTGCTTGACTACTCTCAAGATACAGCCAGACAAAAGAGAGACAGAGCAAAATGACGTAACTAGAGTGTCTGGAAAGAAAGTGAAGGGAATAATGAAGAAACTAAGTTTGGGAAACAAGCCATGACGAGAGAGAGGGGGAGAGCAAAACTTAACAGCATGACTCAGCTGTCTGTCTGCATCTTGGCGAGCTTGTTGACCCCCGTTCACCCTCTGAAGCTTACATGCAAAATGAGTAAACCTGGAGAAAATGCATGACTTGAAAGTTTTTGAGATGTGAACCAGGGTTATAATGAGGTACACAAACACTAAATTACCTCACATACTGCATATTCTGTTTAGAGTACTCTAAATCTGCAGTGACGCCTCTATGAGCTACAGTATATGAACATTTTAATGTCGATGGCTGACAGTGTCCTCATTTGTCGTGTAATTTTCTTTCCATTCCCAGAGGGGGGAAGAACGAACCAGAGCCGGAGCAGCCTGTGCCGAGGAAGGTGACCATCCGCAGCTTGCCCTCTGCCGACGATATCGACCCAGATGTACTGGACAGCATGCACTCCCTCGGCTGCTTCAGAGACAAAAACAAACTACTGAAAGACCTGCTCTCAGATGAGTGAGTTAATGGGAGGGAGGGCGGGATTGGAAAGAGAAAGTGGTGGGATGAAGAAGAAGAAGAAAGAAAGAATGGAGGTGTTGTTCAGTGAATGTTAAGGTGCGAGTGAGGACAGAAAAATAGAGGATCGATGGGAAAGACAGCGTGCTGAGAAATGAAAAAAATGAAAGCGGCTGAGGAGGACAGGGCTGTGTGGTGTCTGTGCGCACAGACAGCCTTGGTTTTTCCCCCCTCGCTCTTATGAAACCCTGCGAGGCTGTCACTTTAGATGTCAGAAGCTATAGATCACTTAACTGTTATCACACAGCGCTCACACCGCTTGCCGCTGGATTCATTCCCCCCAAACTGATCCTGGCTTGAACCACGAACAAGCTCCCGGGGTCACATTGTTTATGTTCTGCCGCTAATGTCTGAGTTACACATGTGTTTGTGTTTATGCTGAGGATACTCACCCTGCAGTCTCCCGAACACTTATTTTTTATTAATGTGGGCACACAGATGTTTTTCTGGTTTAATTTTGCTTCGCTTTTTCTGTCTCCTTTCCCTCTACTTTACATTTTACCAGCCTCCATAATTTAATACTAAACGAGCATTACTCTATCACTTCGCCCCCCCTTCTCCCCATCTCTTCCGTTCGCTTCCTTCCTCCTGGGAGCATCCCGTAATAGTGCTGGACTGGAGGAAAAAATCTGTGGTCTCTATCTCCCTCTCCCTGGTTCATTTTAGCTGAAGTTGCAGGTCCTTGTCTCTTTGCCTCCTACTGCTTTCCAATCTGTCTTTATTATGGAGGGCCAATCCCTGGGCCTCTTGCATAGAGAGTATTGGCCTAGAGGCTAAAGAAATTACGGCTTCCTGATTCTCAGAGAAAGAAAAGAGATGAACTCGTAATGTTTTGATACTTTCATAAACTCACCAGCAGACGCCGGATACGGAGGGGAAATATATGCAGAATATTATATGACGGCTTAATGACCTGTAAAACTAAACTTTTGTTTTAATGATGGGAGCTATTTAGTCGCTGTTTCACAATGAAACCAAAAAGATTAAAGGACATTAATCATACGGAGGGTTTTTGCAGTTTAATGTCTTTGGTTTTGAGCTCTTGCAGCCTGTGTCTATGAATGCTTCACTGATAAATACACATGTATGTTTTTGTGTTTAAAACTACTGTATTTCTCTCCAGAAGTCTTAGTGGTTGCTTGTCTCCACTCTGCAGTGACAACCAAGAAAAGATGATCTACTTCCTGTTACTGGACCGCAAGGAAAGGTACCCCAGTCAGGAGGACCAGAACCTTCCGCCTCGCAATGAGATTGGTGAGAATCGGGCCAAAAACAGACAAATGCAGATGAAGACTATGATATAAAACACAATGTAAAGATAAAAGCATGGCACGAGAAAATAGAAACATACATAGAGGAGAAGGATTACAGAAAGCGTGAAGTCTATGTCCTTATTGAGTCCAGATGCTTCAATACATCCACTCCATGAATCCTATGTAACCTTTTTCTTCAGCTTCAGGTGCATTAGTGCCCTCTGCTCTGGTGCATGGTCGCTCTATGGGTGGTTTACAGTAATTGTGTCAAGCATTTATTAACATTTGAAATCATTATAGTTATCTTTTATCACCCAGCCCTATCTCCATGCCAAACTGCAGCCTCCAAGGGCAAAAACAGTGGACTGACAGAGCGACCTATTGAGCTATATATAGTATGGTACACAGGATATGTGGACTATAGTGCTCTGTGGCTGTTGTGTAGACAGCTCTTCAGGCAAAACAAGCCAATTTAGGCAGGAATAAGTACTGCGAGAAGGTAACTCATGAATGCTCCGAACGTCTGCAGTGTTTCCTTCTCTCTCGGAAGAAATTGGATCAGCTCCAGTAGACGTAGATTGGCTCTCCAGCTGAGAAATCGTATTGTTTGTTGAATATAGACAATCCTCTCAATGAAATATAGTACCAGAAATAGAAGGAGTCAATAGGCCAGAGATCTTCTTGGGTTTTTTTTTGTAAAACTGTCAGCCCCGACTGCTTCGGATCACATATTAACACATCACAAAAAGGTATTCTCCCGCTCGCACAGCACAACCCAGCACACATTTTCCACCCACAGAAATCTGAGCCGAAACAGAGATGCTCTACTTAGACTTCTGCCAGCATTATTTTCCGACAAGAGCACCGCAACAGGATGGGGTATTTATGCGCAAATGTGTGTGTGTGTGTGTGTGTGTGTGTGTGTGTGTGTGTGTGTGTGTGTGTGTGTGTGTGTGTGTGTGTGTGTGTGTGTGTGTGTGTGTGTGTGTGTGTGTGTGTGTGTGTGTGTGCTGCGAGATACCGACATTTTGATGAATAGACTCCCTCTTCAGTGAATGTGATACAGTCAATACAGTGGCCATTAGTTCAAGGTCTGGGAGGAAACCATTACTTATTCACTATTAGTTAAAATGTCAATGCGATCAGCGCTGAACATCACTCAAACACTCACACATGCAGACACGCACGCAAAGCCAAAAACCTCTCAGTGCGTAGGAATACACGCATTAACACGCAGGAGTCATCAGGTGCGTGCTGAATCGATCCGTCCCGCTTGTTTTTTGGCGCAGATCCTCCGAGGAAGCGGGTCGACTCTCCCATGTTGAACCGTCACGGCAAGAGGAGACCAGAGAGGAAGTCCATGGAGGTCCTCAGTGTCACAGACGGAGGCTCACCTGTACCGGCCAGGAGGGCTATCGACATGACACAGCACGGACAGAGGTACGCGTGGAGGTGAAATGAAAAAGTTTTTAAAAAAAATCAATATTTCAGTAGAGATGGACATAGCTTTGTGTTGGTGGTGTGTGGAGGAGCTCGCAGCCCAGCAGTGTTTCAGCAGGTCTGACAGCGAGTCTGGCTCTGGGTGTCAGCAGGCTGCATAAACAGAGACTGACGCTCTTGCCTCGCTTTGTCTCCTGTCTCACTGTAGTAAATCAGTGTACAGTAAAAGCTTGGATATTCCTGACGCCAGTACAAAATGCAGCAAAGAAGAAAGGTACTCACTTGACCTTTTCACCTCCTCTTGCTCCATGTTTCACCCACCCCGTGCGATGGGGACGTCCATGGCGGGAGAAAGATGCAGCGGTGCTTTCTACACTTTTTGTTTAAACGGTGATCAAATATGCAGCATGTAGCGGCTTAACAAGTCTATTTTAAAATGCTCATAACTCATCCGATAAATGGAAGAAGCTGGGTCCAACAGAGTCAACAGTTTTTTTAGGATGGTACTTCCTGAAGTTTGACTCTTAATTAACTTTAATTTTCTTGCAATTCAGAAGCCTTAATATCTACAAGCCCCCCTGTTCCGGCGTTAGCTCAATTATCTCTTCTTTCATAATCTGAACGCAGTGATAATCAGTTCTCTCCTACTGTGCCCCACTTTCACCAGATGCAGAACATTATTTCTCTATTTTAGAGAAATGTTCGAGCCGAGCCAGAAACCCGCACACCCACAAGGCATGGCGGACTGATTTAAAATCTATTTCCTCATCTTATTTCAACAAGCAATATATCATCACACCACATATTTCGGCTCAGAGGCGGTGACATTTGTGACAGCGGGGAAGATTGAATCTGAGGCGGGGGGGGGGGCTGGGTGATAACCTGATCTTCCTAATGATAGGCAGATTGTCAGAGAGTTGGGAGAAGCTATCAGAGGTATGGGACATAAATGCACAAGCAGTTAGTGCATATGTTATAAAGGGCTGGATCAAAGATGCAGTTTAAACCTGAATATTCATCCAAACATCCTCGACGTAGCGCTTTGCCAACAACAACATATCAAAAAATGTATTTCCCAACTTTGGGAGGCAGCATCAGAAGTTTAAAATCAGTTTCAAGAGCTTCCACCTCTAAACACTTGTGCTTAATTCTTTCTGTCCTCTGGTGCCTCCAAATTTCACTTGTAAGTTTGATCTTCTCGCGTTTCATCGCCTCTGCTCCGCTCCTTCATCCCCCTCAGGCGAACCCAGTCTTATCTCTTCTTTATTTAAAGGTTGCGTTCGTTTAGAGGTTGTCTTCTCCTGCCCTTCGCTCCGACTCATCTGTTACAGTCGAGTCTAGAATCCTGAAACAGGTCAGTTTATCTTTAACAAAACTTACCCTAAACATCGTCAACGCCAGTTCGTGAATCATAATAAAAGGGCGCTGAGATGAAGCAGGACCTTTAGGTTTATTCATATGAATCTCAGTAAGATGGGAGCATGTGTCTGGATCCTAGATATATCAGCAGCTACAGTCATTAAAAAAAAAAAAGCTCTGCTGCATCTTTCTTCTGTGCTACTTTAAATCAGTGTTTGTTCTTCCTCTCCCTCCACCACCCAAATCTCTTTCAGGGGCTCCTCCCTACCCTCTCATATCTTCTCTCTCTTTCTACTGTGGTCCCTTGTGTGCAGCTGACCTTCAGTCCCAAACGCCCCCCTCCCTCTGTTTGTATGGAATTGCTATGCTAATGTGGAAACTGCTGCTAGTCTTTTTTTTCTCTGTCTGGCTTCCTATCAGCTGGGTTGGAGGTGGAGGGAGGGGTGGTGGGTGGTGTCCAATAGCACATCCCCTCCGCCTCCAAATCAAATCAGATCTCTCTATCGCTATATGTCTCTTTTTCCCCCCACTGCAATTCATAACTCTCCCGTCAGTGGGGGGAAAAGATATTAGTAACAAAGTCTGTGTGAATCTAGATTTATTTTTATGTGTGTGTGTTTTTGAACTTTTCTGCCTTTTATCACGTCCTTGTGTGCGCTTTGTTTGATCATGTGCGTGCTCGTGTGTGTGTGTGTGTGTGTGTGTATATAGACGATGCACATAACGTGGCAGAATAACGTCCAAAGATTTGACTGACTTTCTCTGAACCTAACCTTATCTTTCCCCGACAGCAAACTTTTGTCGACAGCACAGAAGATTCGTAGAACTTCAGATCAGAGGGTGTCAGTAGCGAGGACTGACTTTGAAACATGTGTTTTGACAGGATACATTTCCACCGGCATAAATGGAGGAAGAGAGAGAGGGGAGGAATGGTTTTATCTACGATTACACAACGGAAAAATGGCTACAATCTTTACGCCTCAGATATCTCGCGCGGGCGGTTTCAGTCCGATCAACTGCCCGGGCGGCATTTCCATACGTGTGATTGTTGATTTGACTGTTTAATTGTTCAGCGTGATCGAATAGATTTGGGATAAACGGCTGCAGTAGCCATGTTGCAGAGAAATCCACACGGAGAACGAACGCCGGTTTCATTCTTTATATCCCCAGACGTATCTTAAAAAGACGTTTAAAGCCGAACTCAAAGCTCGAGAAATCCCACTGATTTAATTTGAAATCCTAACAACATGCCAGGAGAAATGAAGGGAGGTTAATGATATGTAAATGAAATATGGAAAAAGTGCTGCAGTGTGAAGAAGAGAATATCAATTGAGGCTCTTTTCTCTTTACGGATCTGCTCCAGTTGCTTCATGCAGTTTGAGTGTGTTGGGTTAGTCGGAGCAATCTCGATAAGTCAAGCTCTCAATGCTAATTATTGACTCTAATTTATTTAAGAGGCTCAAATGAGCACAAATAAAGCACCTTTAACACTGATCTCCACAGCAGAAACTGTAGGGGTCTTAGTACATTTAGAGATTTGAGGAGCCGAGCAGTGAATATTAATGCGCTGAGGAGTCCTCTGGGAGTTGTCAGGGTTCAGGAAAGGAAATGAATTTAAACAGCGTGTTGATTTATGTGAATATCTACTCCACGTAGAAGAACTTCATTGGCAGGACAAAGTCAATATAGACGAGGAGGAGAGGGAGAGAAATTGAACTTTCTGCACTTAAATCACGCTCGCAGAGCAGCTGCATTGTGTTTTTTGGCTGTGGCAGTTTTATTCGTTCGCCGTTTGACTCCTGGCGCCATCCATTTCACTTTGCTTCACTTTTCGTTTTATTTCAGTCCATGCCCTCAGCACAGAGCCTCTTGTACTTGTTCCATCCCCCACAGCCTAACATTAGACCCCCCACAGGTGCCTTGGATGGGTCTCTGACGCAGCCGGTGGTCACACACTGAGGACACGGGCCCTCCTCCAAAACAGGCTTATGGGAAGTGTTAACTTCAGGGCTAATGGATTATAGAAAGACAAGAATGGGTAGCCGTGGGCGTGCACATATAGCGCACACATGCATCATTGCACACATGTATGGGTTACTTCACCCAGAAAAGTGTATTTTCTCATCTACCTCAAGTGCAGATAGTTTTGGTTTCATTGGTCCAGGTGATATAACCCTTTATGAGATGAGAATGAAGAAGAAAGCAGTTTTGTTTGTGGTGCTCACTAATTAGGGCAAATTATTCAAATACTTTGACCTCTTATCCTTTTCAGTTTATTCCTTTTCTTCAGTGTGTTATAAAGTTTCTTGTGCATGTAAAAGAGCTAAGGTTAAAGTCCGCACCCACAGAAGCTCCTCTTTCCCCACAGAAAACACAGATCCTGAAACGCCTCACCAGTAGCCCCGACTTTAATTCAGTGACTTTGTGTCATTACACTACATCACAGTCACACGTTCACATAATTTATGTCGAGCAGCTAGTTTGGCATGTAGGAATTGATTTAGCACAGCTGCTCTGTTGTTGTTAGCAGCGCTGGGTCAGGCTTGTGTGAGCCGACCAATCAGAGCAGACTGGGTATTTAGGAGGAGGGGCCTTAAAGATGCAGGAGCTAAATCAGAGTGTTTCAGACAGGATAGTTTGAGAAAACTCATGTGTGTTATGAGCATTCGAGAGTGTAAACCTATTCTAGTATGAACCAAAACAATTATGAACCAGAAAATGAGCAATGTAAAAGTACTCTATTACAAGTAAAAGACTCCAGCGACAATATCCTGGTTGCTCACACTTATTAAGGATAATGTATTCCCTAACTGTTGACTGTTTTCTGTTGGTTGTCCAGAGTAACTAGCTAAGATTGCTTGAAACTGCAGTTGCTTTTGAGTTTCTAGGTACAATTTTTTTTTTAAATGTGAGAACCATAACTGTCATTCCACTCACTCCAGCTGTTTTGTGGTGGAGGCAGACATGGATTTCTCAAAACTTCAACAAATAAAACCAAAACTTTCTAAATCCTACCAGAGAACATGTTTTGTGTAATTGGGCTGAACTGACCCTTTAAAGTTAGTAAGCTGGCATCTCCTCTCCTTCTGCTTCAGTAACACCGCTTCAATGTTAATATATGTTATAGATGATAAATGGTTTCTTACTTGTGGTTGGTGTTCACTATAAATAAAACAGTCGTCAACAATAATTCATCGTCTCTCTGAAGCGAGGTTGAGCCTCTGACAGCCCATTACTGTACAGCATAGCCATCTGTAACAGTAGCTTTATAGACCTGCTGGTCCAACACTAACAGATGCAGAGTGCCTCGAACAATATGCTCGTAATGGCCCGAGGACGCAGTGTTTTGGCCGTGTTTAGATAAAGTGCAATTGGCTATGCGCGCTCAGGCGCTGCGGCGAGCGACCGCGGGCACGTCTCAGTGGGCCGCGCGACTTAAATGTAAATGATAGCAACTGTCTGGTCAGCTGCTCTCTGAAACCAGAACTCCTAGCCAACGTGGTCTCACCGTCGCCCACTCATGTGTGCATGAGCGTGTGCGGTAAATGCACTCGCAGAAGGGGCAGTGAGAGAATTACAAAAATAACTCGAGTGTGGGAGTTTCTATATTTTCCTCTCTCTCACGGTAGCTGTTAGAGATGATTTTCCACTGTGCTGGTGCGTCTCATGAGAAAGATTCCTGTTGTAGTATCAGTTCTTTCTTTAGGTGGCTGTAGATTTAAAAAGGGGTGGGTGGCTGCGACCAAATAAGCGCTTCTACCTTCAGAAGATTGATACGTACAGATCTTAATCAAGGATTGTTATTGTGGCGGTATTGTTTTCACGGCTACTAGCTGTAACCGTGTACACACTTTTGTGTCCATGTATGGCTGCCTCTGTGGTCCCGTGGGACTGCTCCAGCATCAGGATTGAACATCAGTCTCAATTACTCCATCCCTGCCTCCCATCCTTCATTCTTCCATCCCTCCCTCATTCCTGCATCGCTCCTCAACTCCCTCATTCTCCTGTCACATTCGTCCATGAGGCTTTCCTCTAAAACCGAGCGAGCTGAAAAGCACTAGTTGTAGCGTTCAGACAAAAAGATCTGTAGGCCACATTTTCCCCAAAATGCATCAATGGAGGGAGAAAGAGGAAGAGAGAAGAAGAAGAAGAAGAAGAAGGAGAAGGAGAAGAAGAAGAAGAAGGGGGGGTATTAATAGATTGAATGACAAAAAGGAGCAGTGTTGTGACAGTGAGCAGCTGGTGTTTCCGAGTGTTGACAGGCTCTGATTGTCGTGTGTGAGTGTGTGTGCACGTGTGCGTGCGCGCTTGATGGAGACAGATTGTCCTGTGATTGTTCATTTCTGAGCAGGGCTCCGCTCATTGGGGTTATTGACGGCATCTGCAGGCGGAAAAAAGGAAAAAAAATAACAGAAAAAAAATAACATGACAAATGACGCTCAACCAAATGTCCCACTTCATTTCCCCCCTCGAGATGTTTTCCACTGATCCGGTGAAAAAGGCCTAAAAGTCAACATGTCTGGTTTATTAGCAAACTATAGACGGGGCGGAAAAGCTAATTTGAATGCTAATGTGAGATGAAAGTCGCCTATAGATTTTGCGGGAGAAGCTGCAGTGAAATCAACATACAGAATTTGGAAGTTTGAGCTTAACTGGGTTGAGACTAATCGCTGGGCGTCGTGTCTGTTTCCATGTCAGTGTTGTGACGCTTTCACCCTCTCTGTGCGAGTAGCCGTGTCTGCAAAGGCCTTGATAGCAACCACCGTGCTTAGTATGACGGTAACATAACGCTGTAGTGCTTTCTGACTGTGTGCAACATCTAACCTCCGAGCTCTCACCTCCACCTGTGTTTACTGAAACATGTAACAGGCACACACGCTGATCCCTCTATTACCTCTGCCCCCTGTGTGTGTTCTTGCCACAGGTCGCGGTCTATTAGCGGAGCCTCCTCTGGCCTCTCCACCAGCCCCCTCAGCAGCCCACGGGTAAGTCATGACCCTCTGCGCACTTCCACACACATGCAACACACACCTCTTGACCCCGTTCTCAGTTATCTAGTTGCTCACCTGCTGCTGCTGCTGCTGCTGATCCCGTCTTATTGCCGTCGTCTTATTGCTGTTTATGTTCGCCAGAGTAAGTAAAGACAGTCACTACGGCTACATCGTGTGGGGCCTCTGACCTTTAACAGAGCACGGCCCACTCTGAAAGCAATATCACAGTATCTCTCTGCTGTTTTATTATAAGTCTGCAATATACTCCGTTGTTCCACTCCTTAAGTTCGGATCTACCTTTCGAGGGAGCAGGGATCCAGTATGACAAGCCCTTCATATCCGACTCTGCATGAGTCATCACTGCGCCCACATAGTTTGATTTTTCTGTTAACTCCAAGTAAAACACGCTGATGAACTTGCACAGGGCGGATGTGACAGCACAGCAAACTTTCTCCTCCCCTAAAGCCTCTTCTCTCTCTTCCATCCTTTCTGCTTATTATCCCTCTCTCTGTTTTCTGTGGCCTGAGCCCTGTGAAAATCCAGCTCAGGGAATGCTTGAGAAAATCCCACTTTTCTTGCTCAGAGCCGGGGGAGCTTGTAGTAAACTTTTCCAGCTGACTAACCTGAGAAGGCTCGAGATTAGCCGGGATCCTAAGACGAGCTCCTCGCCGCCACACAGGTTTCTTTCAGGGCTGATCTGAAAGGGAAATTGATTTCTCAGACCTACCCCGAGTCCGGATTGTGCTCTCAGCAAGAAGGCTCTGCGAGGGGTTGTTTTCTCAGATTTGTGTCTGGAAAAGAAGGAGGAGGCGTCCATGGGAAATGGTTTATCAGTGCGCCATTGTGGCTGCAATTGCACCATTACAAATGCAACAGATCGATACACCTATGTGGAAACTGGAGATTTTACAGCAGAGATGCCGTAATGGTGTTTCCTCCTGTTATTGAGACGGGCCAAATTGTCCTCACAGCTGGCCTCATGCCTCTCACACCTGTCTGTGTCTGCTCGCCCGTCTCTGCTAGCAGAGCCCTGCATGTTTTACTCAAACAAACTCCGTCTTTTTATATGTTTGGTTTGGCCTTTTTTAAAACTGTGTGCATTGCTTGCTGTTTCTGTTGTTTTCCATTTCATCTTGTTTTCTTTTGACATGAGTCACTGAATGGTCTAACTGCATGTTTCTTTTCTGTTTTTCTGTTTTTTTTGCAATGCCTCCATCTCTCCCGTGTATGTACACACCTCACCTGCCTCTATATTCTTTGGCTTCCCTCTGCTTCTGGCTGTGTGGTTGTTTGATCTGCCACACTGTTTTTCTGCGTGTTTGTGCCCCCATGTGTTTTCCTTTGTTTTTCCTCTCCTCCTCCACCTGCTCTTGGCTGTGTTGTGTGCTGCACGTCCTCCCTTTGTCCTCCCAGCCTGTCCGAAAGTTCTGTGTGCCGCCTCAGTCTCCAGACCTGCCGCAGTCCCCTAATGCGAGCCCGTGCCCGTCCCCTGATCCCGTCCCCAGTCGCACTGGCCCCCGGATCTCCACCCCCAACTCGCTCACTCCTAACAGCGAGCCGCTGCCGGAAGCGCTCAGCAAGACGCAAACGCTCCCCGCCAAGCCCAAAGTCGCCCTCAAGCCCCTCCACGCCACACGATCCAACCCACTCCCAGAATTCTCCCCAGATGCAGCATCTGCAGTCAAATCAGAGTCCTCCACTCCCCTTCCGTCACAGCCACCCTCCGCCTCCGTACCGCCCACCCCGACTTCTCCGTGCTCCCCGTCCTCCCCCTTTTTCCCAACCCCCATCCCCGGTGCTTCCATCCCAAACAGCCCCCTGGTACGGCGCACCCACTTCGCTGCCAACCCCCAGCTCTCTGTGCCCTTCAGCCCGGTGGTGCCCCTGTCGCCCATCCGGCTGCACCACTTTCACCCCGTGGCGCCGGTGCCTTCTTCTCTCACTGACCACCCGCCCAAATCTATCCCCCTCATACAGGTTACCCCTCACCCCTCCCCTCGAGGCAGTCCCCTCCCCACCCCAAAGGGCACCCCTGTGCACACTCCCAAGGACAGCCCGGCCGGGACCCCGACCCCAACGCCGCCACCCAGCCCGTCCATCGGAGGCATGCCTTGGAGGACGCGCCTCAACTCTATCAAGAACAGCTTCCTCGGCTCGCCACGCTTCCACCGCAGGAAACTTCAAGGTACCGTTGGCAACTGTCAAACAACTTTGATAATTGATTATTCTTTATTTATTATTAAATGTGAATATTTTCAGTTTTCTTTGCTCATCTATGACAGTAAACTGATTGCATTCTGGACAAAACGAGAATTTGAGGACGACGTTTTTTACCATTTTGTAGACCAGAAACGAATCAATAAGTCAAGAAAACAATGGACAAATTCATCGAAAATTGAAAATTCATCTTACTGTACCCACTAGTACCATCTACTTGTTAACTTTCTCTGAGCTCTACACCTCTGTCTGACCTTTGACCCTGCTTCCACAGTTCCCACACAAGAGGAGATGTCCAGCCTCACACCAGAGTCTTCCCCAGAGTGAGTAGATGCTGCACTTTTTGAAGTCACCACTTACTATCATAACTATGCATAACCTGTCAGCCCCTCAGCTATTGGCTCAAACGGGCTCGCTCTCGATAGCATGATGTTTTGGAAAAGTATTACATCCATGAATGTTTGATTTTCACCTGCTGAGTTCCCTGTAATGACCTCGGGTCTGGTCTGGGATGGAGAAGCAGCAGCGCCGTGGCAGGAGGTAGCGGGGTTGGTTATACGGGGAGGGAAGGTAGCCCGTGTGATGTTGCTGAGCTCCCAGGGGCCTGATAACTCAAGGTTGGCCTAGATATGCCTGTTTGGTTGGCCGACTGTCTGGCTCGGCCATCTCCATCTGGCTGGGAAGAACATCCGGGCTGGAAGGAGCTGCTGGAGAGTTGGCTGGAAAAGGTCTTCTCTTAGCTGGGCTGGTCTCCATCACAGGCATACACAGTCGCACCGGATTCATACGTCTCAACAATGTGTCCGACTAGTCTGCAGTTCATTTTTAAACATTACATTTTTTATATTTAAAGAGGACGTAGGGAGGGTTTCTCTTTCTGTGGAAGTTTGCAAATCCGTCAACATTTTCAGGAATCTAATGAAATATTAATACGCCAGAAAACAGGAGTCCATATGGCTTATTAGTGGGTGCAGGTACACCTGGGCCGAGGGCCAGTAGTGAATTCATCTACCTCTGCCCCTTCTGGACCTGCAGTTCTGTTCACAGAGAGGCTCAATTATCTCTCTCTCTCTTTCTCTCTCTAACACACACACACACAAATTCATTTACAAATACAAAGTTGCAGAGAGGGTAAAAGTCAGAAAACATTCCTCCCCGGCAGTTTTAGCCCTCGAGGTATCCTCTGTTCGCTCTTTTCCATTTCCCCTGAGCTGCAGAAAGAGATGGATAGATACATAAACAGACGGATGGAGGAAGGAAGAAGGCAAAAATGGGTGGAATGAAGACAAACACTGTCCATGTACAGGATAAAGCAACATAAACTTAAAAATGAAAAACATTTGTCCTTTCTTTTTTCTCCACAGACTTGCCAAAAAATCCTGGTTTGGTAACTTCATCAACCTGGAAAAAGAGGAGCAGATCTTCATCGTCATCAGAGATAAGCCTCTCAGCTCCATCAAGGCAGACATCGTTCAAGCCTTTCTCTCGGTACTTCATTCCCCTAAACCCTTCTCCCACCTGCTCCCTGCGCTCCGGCTTCTCTCTCTATGTGTTCATGCGGCAGTATTACTTATGTATCGAGGTGTCTGTTGCAGGATGTTGCCTTTACTAACGGCGGCGGTGATTGGCTATGCTACGAGGCAGCCCTCTCTCTGAGCGTTCGCTAACATGCTTCAGATTTATGTAGCAATTCGGTAAACTGTTTGTGTTCAGCGCTTCTATTTTCTCACTGACTGCGGACTCACTTTAGGTCAATGGAAAATCAACAGAGAGCATTGATCATTAGCATATAGATGCTTTGCCCTCATTGCCGCGCATTGAGCTTGTGCGCGTGTGTGTGTTTAGACGTGTAGCGCGAGGAAATTGAGAAATACTGTAGATCGTATCTGTGTGTGTGTGTGTGGTGTGTTTACGATGCTATGGGTGTACAATTACATGCAGGAATGTGGAAAACATGGGGGTTTCTCAGCACACGCGGCAGAATCTCTATCAAACATTCAGCAGTGGTAGTTGATATTCAGCGTACATAATTGAACATCGCCTATTCCCACCCCAGTTAGATTTAACAAAGTCTGAGTAAATGCAAACTCTGCCAGTGCAGGTCAATGTCAAATCTGTTTCCTCATCCCTGTAGGTAGCTGTTTTCTCCTCTGGGTTATGCTTGCTGGTATTCCAGACAGGAGATTGGCACCTGAATCAGTGGAATTATACCTCTCAGCACACTCACATTAATGGGATGTCAAACCCTCTCCAGCACTACGGCGCGCGACGTGACTATTTCCGAGCTCACCTGTTCATCGGGCATACAAATTCATTTTAGGCGGGAGAGTGCAATGTTGTTGGATGACTCGAGATTACATTAGCTTAAGTCTCCCCGGCATGCATGGCTACTCCCCGAGGCATTAATCTCCTCAGAGTTTCAACTGGGGCTCGCTAGTATGTGGAGGGTATTTTAATGAGGCTTTATTCACCTTGTCGTTTGCAAGGTGTGGAGGAAAAATTAAACATCAATGCTCCCTGTGTAAAGTCCCATTACTTGCCTCATTTTACTACCTAGTTTTTCTACCTCTTTGTCCATGTTTCCTTCACTGACCCCTCTTCTTCTTCTTTTTTTTTAAAAATTTTCTCCAAGATCCCCAGCCTGAGCCACAGTGTGATCTCTCAGACCAGTTTCCGAGCAGAATACAAGTCCACAGCGGGCCCCACAGTCTTCCAGAAACCGGTTAAATTCCAGGTGGATATCACCTACACGGAGAGCACAGCCGCCACCAAGGAGAACGGCATCTACTCTGTCACCTTCACCCTGCTCTCAGGTCAGGACGCACAAACCGTCTACTCTTTCTTTGCCTGCTTATCCTGCATGCATTGGGCAAGAGGGATGATGGACACGAAACAGTCTAACACAGGTGGTCCAACTTGCTGTGTGGGGACCCCAGGTCTGTGAGCCAATGGGGAGATAGTAAGGTCCTGAGACAGGAAGTGTGTCACTTTCTTTTCTGCACTGAAAGTATAAATGTCAATAGGTCTTCTTTAACTTAACTCAACTTTAACTTTTCGCTCAGAATGAGATTGAGACTATCGTCCGTGTAAAAAATGTGTTATAAGTAAATAAAGATCCAACTCAGTCACACAACTAATGAAATGTCAACAAGAATTACTGAGCAGATCCAATAGCATTTTAATCCTTTGATGTTCTCTGGAATTTTTTTTTCAGTCGGTTCGTCAAATGAATTACAAAAACATTTCTCATGATTTTTCTTTTTCACTTGGTTGAAAAAAAAATTCCCATGAAAATTTGAGAAAAAATGTTTTTCTCAAAAAAGTTTTTTTTTCCTCGGTTCACACAGAAAAAAAAATCTTGTGAAAATATTTTTTTCTCTCGGCTCGACCCATGAAGAAAAAAAACTTTTTTTCATGAAATTTTTTTTTCCCTTTCAGGTCGCCACAAGCTCTCATGAAAAAACCCAGTTCAAAAAAATTCTTGTGAAAAGATTTTTTCTTTTTTCACTCGGCTCGACACATGAAAAAAAAAAAATTCTCATGAAATTTTTTTCCCCACTCGCCTTGAAAGATGAATTTAAAAGAAAAATTTCTTCTCAGTTCACCACAAGAAAAAAATTGTTTCACACATGAAAAAAAAAATTCACTGTTTTCTCATGAAAATTTGACAAAAAAATGTCTCATGAAAATGTGAGAAAAAAAATCTTGTGAAAATTTGAGGAAACATTTTTTTTCTCAAAAATGTTTTTTCCTCTCGGTTGGCCTCAATAAACATTTTTTCCACTGTTTCACACATGAAAAACTTTTCACCGTTTTTTCTGCTGCTCCATTGTTTAAGTGTTCATTTACTGGTTATACTGGGTTTCACACACAGAAAAAAAAATTCTCATGAAAATATTTTTTTTTCATGAAAAAAACATTTTCTCATGAACATTTTTTTCCTCTCGGTTTGCCACGAGAAAAAAAAACAGTTTTCACATATGAAAAAAAAATTTCACTAGTTTTTCAGGGGCTCCATTTCTAAGTGTTTGTTTACTGGGTATACTGGGTTTCACACACAGAAAAAAAAAATCTCATGAAAAAACCCAGTTCAAAAAAAGTTTTTCTTCTCAGTTCGCCACCAGAAAAAAAGATTTTTTCAGTTTCACACATGAAAACACAATTTTTTTCACAGTTTTTTCTGGTGATCCATTTCTTAGACTGTGTTTACTGAGTGTGCTGGTTTCACGCACAGAAAAAAAAAATTCGTGAAAAAACCCAGTTAAAAAAAATTTGCGTCAAAATTTTTTTTTGAAAATCATGAAAACAGATTTTCCCACTTGTTTGACATATGAATTAAAAAAAATCTTGTGAAATTGAAATCATTCGTTTACTGGGTATACTGGGTTTCACACACAGAAAAAAAAATCTCATGAAAAAAAAATGTTTTCACTCAATCTCGTACAAAAAAATTTTCCGCTCGCCTTGACACATGAATAATAAAAAATATTCTTGTGAATTTTTTTTTCACTCAGCAAAATGACAAAAAAAATCACTCTGTTTTGAACATGACAAAAAACATCTTCACTCTGTTCAGTCTTATTAGCACACTACAATTCAAAACAACAATATTTAGCTTTTGTCACACAAACATTACTCAGAGCAGAGAAAGGTGACCATTTTCAAATTTGGTAAAAATTTGCTAGAAATTAAAAAGTGTTAATGAACATGATGCAGGTCACATCTGGGGGACCGTACAGGAAGTGACACACTTCATCCCTGGGGAACCTGCTCTCTTCCCGTTGGTTCACTCGTTGTTGACTCTTGATGCACCATGGCAACGTGTTTTATTTTTATACTTCAATCAAGCAGGGTGCCTTGAATTAAGGAAGGATTTGATTCAGTCCACACAGAGTTCAAACCCAGGACTGTCATGGTGTGAGACAAACCACACAGGACAAAGTTACACACAGTATTATGCAATCTTGAATAGCGAGCTGCTCTTGCACCTAATCAGGCTCACACAGGTTTTGGGAAATCCAAGCTCACGAGGCACTTAGAAAAGTGTGGAAAGGCATCCGTTACATGTCGAGTGGGATGCCGTCACACTCCGAACTAATGAAATTAAACTACATTTTTATATTGAGCCAACAAATAAACCAGAAATGCTGTTTCCAGAGGTGGGTGTTTTCAGACTCCCTGCCAAAAAGAACGGCTGCCTACGGATTTTCAAAGTTTTCGCAATCCTGAATGCTTGATAAGATTTTCCTCCCAAACCTCCCTGTGCGGAAGAAGATGAGGTCTGCCTCTGCGAGATTACATACTATGCAGTCATGCGTGCATGCTTAGTCTTGCAGAAACACATGCATGCTCTCATTCGCTCTCTGTTTGTCTCACACACATACTGACGGTCACACACACTCAAGTGAGGGGGGGCACATTTGATCTGAATGGGTTGTAATCGTGGCTGTTTGGAGCCTGCTGGTTCTTCCATGTCACTGACCATGTACTGTACACAGCAGGTAGACAACAGGAGCTTACAGTAGCACTCCTCTCTGGCCTTTATCATCTCAGACACACACCATATACAGTTAGCTTGTGTGTGTGTGCTTGTCCTCTCCTCATCTTTCTCTCTTAATTATTCCATCTACATATATTTTCTTCTCACTCATGCCAAGTCTCTTCCTCTGTGGGTTTTTTTCTGCGCCTGTGTTCAGGACCAAGCCGGCGCTTTAAGCGAGTAGTGGAGACGATTCAGAGCCAGTTGTTAAGCACACATGACCAGCCTGGGGTCCAGCAGCTGTCTGGTGAGTAACAACTCCTCCTTTCCAAATAAATATTTCAAAATCTTTCTTTTTTTTTTTTTACAAAAAACCTCTCCACCCTTACTTCCCACCGCCTCATCCGCCCATCCCACCCCCCTCCCCCCTGACAAACCGCCCTCACCGCTGAAGCTAAGCTAAACCCTTCCCCTCCTCTTCCCCCCCCCGTGCTTGAAATCCCCGAGCCACTTCTCCGCTTCTGGAAAACGGCTTCCATGCATGCCCGCGCCTCACTGCCTCGAAAAGAAAGGATGGGGAGTTGCTCCCGAGTCACCGACTGCGGGTCAAATGTTGCCTAGTTGCCCTGGCGGTGAAGATTAGAGTAGAGGTAGGGGTAAAGCTGATTTGCATTCTGTTACTTCTCAAGACTGATTGTCGGAGCTTGTCACCATGGCAACACCACTGCACCTCAACGCGCTCCCACAATGCACTGCACTGCACGGCCACACCACACCTGACAAGCGCTCTCTCTCTCTCTCTCTTGCTGGGTGCTTGTACAATAGGACCCCCTCCCCCTGTTTTCTCCAGTCCACCAGTCCTCTGTTGCCTCTGACCGGCAGCCTTCATCACCACCAGGCTCGTTCACCTGTGAACTTTGTGACGTTATTCCTCTTCTCATCAGTCGTAGGGTCGATGCCGAGTTCCCGGACATGCTTAACCCAGTGCGCCTCCCTCCTCTGTGCTCAAACATACATTCTGGATGATGGAAATGAACATAAGAGGGAAACAGGGACCCGACTCCTCCCCTCAGCATGTCCTTCCTTGTGAATCACTCTTCTGTGTTTGTGCGTCTCAGTCGCCATCCTCTTGACAACAGCTCCACCTGCTGGTCAGATAGGGAAACCGCACCAGCCTCGAAATGCACCATTTTTCATGAGGAGGAAGTGTGCTGTTTTCTCTGGATGTCAGTTTCATTTCCATCCACCTTGGTGTCTGTATGTTTGTGTCTTTCTTTTTCCTTTTAACTCATTTCCAACTCGGTTACTGAGACTCAGCCATCATATAGCTTGGCACTTCACTCTGTTACTCTGCCGTGCGTTACGAGTTTGGGCTGCATCTTTGCTCTGTGGCGCCAAGAAATCACAGCTGTTGGGATATTTAACAGTCTAGTGCTTCAGTAAGTCAACAAGGTGCTTCTGATCTTTCATATTATTGTCGAGTTGATGAACAGGCTGAGGTGTAAGGAGGGTGAAATTAGAATAAATTGCAGTGTATTAGATTTAAAAGACTGCTGTGTGTTGTTCTATAGAGTAGTGTATGAAACCTGAGAAATACTTAAAGGTGCAATATGTAAGAATTGACCACCTGTGAAATTCATACTCAAAACAAGTAGTAGGAATCATGTCAGCAGAGTACCTGCTTACTGTGGCTGCAGTTAGCGTTCGGACTCGGAGCTCAGGCACCGGGGGACTATTATTGTTTACACTGCCTGACAGGAGCTTTGGACCAGGATGGGTCAGGGATAGCGTGATAGCATGCTAACTAGCAGATAGTTCTGCAACATAAATACAAATGTGATGTCAAAAGTGCTTTTTATTCACATTCTTTGAGTTTATTTTTGAATGTTTTCAACAAGAAATTCTTACATATTCTGTATTCAAGCGTCTCCACCTGAGAATGAGAATAATATGGGACCTTCAAAGCGAGAGAAGATATTACGAAACATAAGTAATGAGGTCCGGTATTCTCCTCTGTACCCACTATCAGAGCGGATACATTTAGTATCATTACCAGGTGTTTTTGACCGAGGTTGGTCTAAATGAATTTCCTGTCTTCAAACTATCAGGGCATCTCCCACTTTGATAAGAGTAGGTCAGTGTGTGCATTGTTAAATTCAATTTCCTCCGCCTCCCTCTTTCCTTTGACCTCCTAACACACCTGGCCACAGGGCCTTTGAAAAGAAAAGCCCGTGGCTGTAATTAAGAATAGAAAACGGCTTTGCATACCAATGTGTGTCAAACAAAAGGTTTCATCAAGTCCTGGTCATTGTGTCCCCTAATCACTATTAACAGCAAGCATACCTGGGAGCCAGGCTGAAGGAGAAGACAATAGTGGGGCGGAACAAAAGAAGGAGTGTAGAGAGCATACTTCAGGACTGACGAGGAGAGCCATTCACTGTCTCTGGTTTATTTAACAGGCGATTGCAGATGCCATTTTTGAAATTGTTCAGATGTTGGAGCTCTTCACACATGAGGAAGGTATAAGGAAGTTGTGCTGCACTTATTTCCTAGCTGGATAATGGAGCAGGTGACACACAGTCACACTTTGTCCACACATGAACAAACACAACAACAAAACACATTCACTCTTTCATGATTAGATGGATTTTCCCCCTCATCTCTACTACAGGCGGTCTCCACACACTTGGCAGCATGTGCATATTGCCGGGCTGAGTTTTGGAATCGAAGCACAAGCCAGTCATAACAGAAATAACGCTTTCAGACAGCGTTGTATAAAGAGCAGACACACTCCGGTCCACTGTGTGCATGTGTCTGTTTTGTCAGCGCCCCTGCCTGTTTTTACTGATGTTGTCACTGCTCATTTGTCGGCCCGCAGGAGTCTTATTCTGCAAATGGCTCTTCTGCCAAGCGTTCACAAAACAGTCCCGTTTGTGACTGATAGTTCCCCGAGATGTGCTGTACAAGAAGAACACAGACTCTTTATTTGCTCCACGGCTCAGGGTTTGTGTTCTTACCACTCCACCTACCTGCTGTGGGACCATCGAGGCCCCACTGAAAGACCCAGAGTGTTTAGCTGAAGATCGTTTGCACGCACACTGTCAGGTTGCACAAGTGTGGTAAGACAGTATTTATGTGCAGCTCATCAGTCTTGATTCTGTTGTAGTGTAAACACATGAGTGGGACTTTTTTCCTGCTTCAGATAGTTTGGCTCAGCGATGCTGCAGCCTCCCTGCGTGTTTGAAGTCTCTGGCCAGGTTTGATAGTTAGCTGAAACTCTGAACTCAAGTGTAGAAATGTGTTGATCAAAGCTCGTCTGTTCCAAGCAGACTCGAGTCTGAACGTTGCTGTGTAAGATCGCCTCACTCGGTACAATACCCACCCGACAGACGGCCTTCATCATCTGCGCTTTGCAGCGGTTCAAGATGCCCAGTTTGCTTTAATTTCCGGCCTTAAGATTGAATGGCTACTTGTGTGTTTCCTTTGGTTGTGCTGTGACATGTGCATGGTTTACGGGAGCTCACACACCATGCAGTCCCGACACACGGCTGCCTCGGCAGTCCTCATCCTCGCTGTGTCTTTGTCAGTCCTCCCTCGTCCTCGCCTCTGCTTGCTGTCTTACCTGTAGTCGCGTCTCTATCCTGTGAACCCCATTGTTCATTAGTTTGTTTGTTCTCTTTCTTCTCTCTTTCCCCCTTTTTTCTTTTTGTCCTCTTTTCTTCCCGTCTGTGTACCTAGGCAGCCCATTGAGTAACTTCTTTGACGTAATAAAACAACTTTTTTCAGACGAGAAGAACGGACAGGTGCCATACCCCTCTGGCACGCCCACCAAGCACTGCCCCTCGCCCATGCACGTCCGGAGGCACGAGGCAGAAAACAATGACACCAAATGCCCCGCCGCGGGCCGAGACAGACCCAAGTTGTCGCTGGCGTCTGTGGGGACGCAGGAGGAGTCTTAGACTGAGACGCCGTGTAGTCGAGCCCCCTGCTAAAGCCCATCCCAGTATCACTATAAACCAGTGACACAGAGAGGATACCCTCTCTGTACATAGCTAGATGTACATAATCATTTATGGACATTTTTTTGTATAAAATGACTTTATACAGATAGAAATATATTAAGAGAATCAAAGTGATATTTTACAAAGACACACACACACACACACACACACACACACTCCTGTCCCTTCACTCCCTCTTTCATCCACCATCATCATCCTCTGCCCCGACCATCTAATCACCTGTGGCTCTGTTTTTTTGCTCCCTTGCTGCTAACCTGTGTGATGACCTGACTTGTTTCTGATACCAGGAATTATCCAGAAAACCTATTAAGTCCCTCCTCCTGCTCCCCGCTCCGCTCCGCCATGCTCGCCCTCCCTCCGACCGACCCCCTCCACCCCCCCTCCAGAGCGTGCCGAGAGAGACGGACATTTGTTGACGGAGGACTGCTTTTTAGAGGTGCGCTGAGAGGGTGGGGGGTTACCATGGAAACAGACCCTTCATGCAGACTTCTACTTTCATCTCCCTCTGAGCCCCTTTCTCCACCTTTGGCAGCCATCAGTAGAAATAGGTGAAAATACCTTTAGTATTCCCCTATCTGAAAAACAAACACACACACACACACACACACGTGCACAACTAATCCACACACGTCTGGATGAAACAAGAAGACGCACTCCACCCGTTCACCGACCACAACCCCCTTTTCCTCTGTTTCGAGCTCAAGGAGCGCTCATTAATTGGAAAACATTTGAACAAAAAGACGATGCACACACACACACAGAACACACACATGCATACACGCACAGGTCCAGTATGCACAGAAAACTCTGGGATGTATCAACATGAACAAACAACAATAAAAAAAAAACAAGATGACGTGACTGATTCAGAGGAGGAGAGAAGGAGGAGGAGTTTTTGTGGGAAGCCCAAACAGCCGACGCGGATGCTTGCTGGATTGTATTTCTTTGCTTTTTAATGTACTTTCTTTGTGAAGAACTGGGTTTAAAATACTAACTGACTTTATTAGAATTAACTCTATTGCTGCAAAACGGACTGGAATTGTGATTTCAGAGAGGGAGTGGGGGAGAGAGCAGAACAGGGCGAGGGGGGAGATGATATGATAGTACAGGGTTGGGGGGAGGGACGCGGGAGGGTACGTGGGTATTTAAAAATGAATGATCTATTCTGTTGTACAGACTGATATCATTTCTTATGTAAAAAAAAAAAAAAAATGAAATGTCTAGTTGTGACACTATGTTTAGATACCATAGGGTCAGGTTGGTAAACCTGCGCCCGCCCACATGCCGTCATTCTAAATCTGTCCGTGTATTTTTGTTACTCGATCATTTCCGACTTTGTTTGATTGACCTAATAATGATCCAAATGTTCCTGTTTGTGTTTTCTGCAGCAAATTTGTCTTTGGTTTGATTTTTTTCCTCCGTGTATACCTCTCTCTTAGTCTCACATACCAGCAGTAGGAGTAGAGGAACAACAACAACAACAACAAAAAATATCATGACGTGATAAATGCAATTGTGGATATTTTTGTATATCTGTCCTTATTTATTCATGTTTGTTCATCTCACTGTTTGAGTTCCTAATTTATTATAACTTGGCTATTTATATGAACAAAGCTGTTAGGTCCGTTGAATGTTATTTATTACCCTCTTGTGTGTTCGTAAAAATGGGGCAAACATTTGAAGAAAAAAATGAACTTTTTTTCTTTTTGTTTTGGTCTGAATTTAACAGAATTATGTGAAACATCAACAAGTCGCAAAGTCTCTTTTCCTTGACGAGGGGAGAGAGAACTTGTGGGAGCTCTTGGAAAAAAAATGATTTACCAGTAATTTAAGAATGTAGACTTAGCCTCTTTTTGGAGAGGGAATATGCTCTTCTATTGATATTTGTCAGTTTCATATTATTGTGCTTGTAGGCCAGGCCTGAGGAGAAGGACACCACAGATCCCAGTCTACTTCTTCTCTTTGTAAATAGACAGACAAACCGTGGGGGTTGATTGTCTTTCTCAACCATGCTGGGGATTCCTGCTCTATGCTTTTAGCTTGTATTGCTGTGTGCATGTCAAACATGAGCTTTTCTTTGCATGGCTTTAGTGTTCATGTTCCATGCCAAACTCACTCCTTCTCTCAGCCTTCATCGATTTCCTTCTCTACAAAACTACCTTTTAATTGTTTTTATTCCCCCCCCGCCCTCTGGCCCCTCACTCTTAACCCTCTCTGCTTTTATTTCTGGCCTTCTATATATTTTTTATTCTTCTTCCCTCGCTCCTGCTTTATCTTTTCCTTCCTTCCTCCTCTAGTCTTGTGCACAAAAGCTTTTTGAACAATGCTTCCTTTACTCTGTACCTCTCTCTGGAAGGCTCGGAGGTCTGGGCCCTCTCTACCTGTTGGTTGAAGAGGCGCAGTGAGGGGATATCGGTACACAAACACAAAGCAATACCCTATTGTTCACCCCCCTCTCCCCCCTTTCTGTTTTCTACAATGGGAAGCTAGCAGCACCAAGGACATCCAGTGATTCTGAGGCCCCGAGCGGTCTTTTGACAGAGCAGGAACAAAAACTGACTGATGTAATCCCCATATAAAATAACTGTGAGCATCTTCAGTGCTGAAACAAATAAACTCATTAAGTTATGGTGTCTTCGTTTCCCTTCTTTGTGCCTCTACATGTAATGGGTAAGTTTGGACCTACAGTAAATATGATTTATGATTTAAAACTGCCTTATGGTCTGAGTTTTATTCATAATAGAATATATTAAGTGATGCAAATTAAGATTATGTGTAATTATCTTGCATTCAAGTTTAATTGTTTTAATTTAAAGGTGCAATATGTAAGAACTGGCTAATGCCAAACAAAGTGCTAAATGATGCTAACTGTACAGTAGCTGCTGTTAGCTAGTTAGCCGTGCAGCTAGCAATCCATACTGGGAGCTTGGAGTGGTATTACAAGATAGACCAGGCAGGGGCTAGCTGGTTAGCATGCTAACACAATAAATAGACGTCTTTGACATAATGTCAAACCTATTTCTTCCCTTTCAATTGATAATTTCAGTTAAGTTTTGGATGTTTTCTTACATACTGCACCTTTAACTTCACCATCTCAGCATTAACTTTTACCTTTTTTAATTTTTTATTGCACATGTAATGACTTTCATGTTCCAGCTTTGTGCATTTGCGAGTGAGTGTTCCTGGATCTCAGGTGAGTCTGTACAAGTTGTGAAATGAACAAGTAAAAAACGACGAGGCTCATTTACCAGGTTTATTACAATACTCAGCATTAAAACAGACTGTATGTATTTCAAAATCCCGTGTTGGATTCTGCTGCTGTACCTGCCTAAGAAGCATTTTTAAACCTCAGTATACATAAGCTTAATTAACTGTTAAAGAGTGTACCTGGAAAAAAAACAAAAAAACAACAGCTACACAAAAGCAACTTTTCAACAATAATATTAATTTGCTTGGATTAAAAAAACAAACACGATAAAAAGGGAACACCCCGATAAATACTCTCACATCTTTTTTTTTCTCATTAAATAGAAAATGTCCATCCCACTCTGAAGTAAGTGTTTTGTTTCTGCGGTCATACTTTTCTTTTTAAAAAATAGAAAATAAAAACATACATAAAAAGTACATTTGTTAAATCCGAAGCTTACATCAATGCTGGAGGCACCGAGTCTCCTTCCTTCCTCCCAATCTGCATTATTAGTTTGACAAAGCCAAAAGTCCAGCATGGCCACCTCACTTGACTCTTTAATAGATGATTCAGTCTTTTCGTCGCTTTACGTAGCTTCAGTCAGGAACAGGAGGGCGTCATTGATCCCAATCCTCCAAGGCAATTATTAATTCTGCCAGTTTTGTCCATTAGAGGGCAGCAGTGTTTCATTATTCAGACCTCCCACCTGTTGCATCCATCTGTTGCTTCTCCATTAAAGCTTCCCGAGCCTTGTAGGAGAAAAAAAAAGCATCACGTAGTCCAGTTTTCTTCTTCATAAACATGCTGTACACTGCAATAATGTCAAGATGGAGTGCTTGGCACCAAATATGAAACACTGAATTTTCCAAAGAGCCAAAAAAACTCTCTGATCTCTGCCCCAGTGTCAAAGTACTGTGGAAGTCGCTTGTTACCAGAGATAGGATCAGATGCTAATTAGAAAACATCTCAAACTATTTAGACAGCTTCTCAAGATCGGATCCTGTATCAGCGATAAGATGAAACTTCCTCTCCAACTTCCACATTCTTCCACTTATTTCCATCTTCTCTCCTCTGCAGCGATCCTGCTGTCCTCAGACTCGGGAGGTGACGTGGAGAGAGCGCAGTCGTTGAGCCAGGGTGGCCTCCAGCTCCTCCACAGGCGAGTCTCCCCGGCTGTGGACCAGCGTAGAAGTGGAGGTGTTCCCTTGTCGGGCCCCGGGGGGTCCCAGCAACAGGCTCCTGAAGCCCTCTCTCTCCAGTAAAGCAGGCATCTGCTGCAGGAAGTAACCTTCACAGAAAGAGCTCAGCTCCACCGAACCATGCGCCTGAGAAGAAGAGAGGACAAATGATTGGTTTTATGTTTTTGCCACCTTGAAAGTAAAGATGGAAAGTGCCAAGGAAACTGCTTCAGTGTAAAATGTAGGCCATTAATCATGTAACAGGTCTTCTGTGCAGGTGGATACTGAATAAATATGGTTTCTATTTATACAAGATCTGTCTTCATTTCACATAAAACCTTTTCTCTCTCCTTGAGTGACCTGACTGACATAAAGAGCTCTGCTATATAATAAACCTAGTCAGTCTTATTTCCTGACTTCACAGGGCAGTACAGTATGATCTAAGCTTCTCAGTGTGTGCGTTACCTTGGCTGTCTTGTAGATGCTGACTGCATTATCCAGGTTGATGTGGCGAGAGCAGATGAGTTCACAGTGTCTTTGTAGCGCCCCCAGCTGGAACAGACTAGCAGCTGACAACAACTGCAGGAGAAAAAACACAAGCAGACATTGACACAAAAGAAATAATCTCATCATATTTCATTCAGTGACGGAAAGGGAGCCAAAGTTTGGATACAGCAGTCAAGGACGGTTTTGTGAAAACATGGAGACTGATAGCTGATAGAGAAGTCTGCAGTGTAGACAAAACCACATATTTGGAAATTAAATAATCTGGTAGAGAGAGTAGTAGCTGACGAGATGTGATAACTTGTCTGTATCTGTTGTGATTCTCACCTCCAGCAAGTCAGAAACGTTTGTTTTCAGCGACTCTGTTCCTCCACAGTACAGGTATGACATCATTATCTGCAGAGAGGTCAAAGGTCTCATTTAGCTTCATTTTTTTTTTCTATCAATCTTGAATCTACGGAAGAGTATTCAGGTCAGGGGTGAGAAAAAAAAAGTTTATTTTCATTATGCACTTCAAGAAAAAAGTCGAAATGTCGAGAATAAAGTTGACATTTCAAGATTAAAGTTGATCTTTTGAGACGACATCAAACAAAGACATGATTTCTCTTTTAGCTCATAAACACAGTGCAGTTGTCAGTATTAGGACTTTGCAGAGATTGTGCCGAAGACTTCGTCCGTTCAGAAGAAAAAAAAACACGAGCATGGAAGAGGTGGCCGCATTCATGTAAGATGAAATTGAAAGAATGTAGTAATGGCAGAGACCGGATGCTTGGGCAGCTCACATAGCTGTCAGTCGCTCCCCAAACTGGATTTGAGGGACCAGAAGAGTGCATAATGAAAAAAAAAACTTCCGTCTCTCATTTTTCCCCCTCATCTCTACCCTAATAGTCTTCCATATGATTCAGTGTCACACTGAAATACAAAAATCAGGGTAAAGAAGATTTGTTACCTGGAAAATGTTGTACTTGAGGTCACTGATCTCAATCTCCTTGTTGGGGCTTCCATCTGGTCCGTGGGACGCCAGCAGAGACTTGAATCTAAAAGAAACAGAAATTTTTAGTCACAGGTAAGGTGACGGAGGAAAAGACTTTTTCACGGGTGAAAAACACATTTTTTCAATTGGAAGAGTGAAGAAAGTGCATATTTCTGGCAAGAAATGACAGAAACGAGTTGTATGTGTCTGAGATGAAGGTTGGAAAACATTCTTTAATTCTGCAATTCAAGTTGTCCTTTAGCAGCTGGACACATGAAAAAAAAAAAAAAAATCACTCTGCTCGACACAAAAAAAACAACATTTTTTCATTGGGAAGAGTGAAGAAAGTGCATATTTCTGTTTAAATGACCACTGTGTCTCTAAGTGGTTATGAATGTGTCTTGCTGTCCGGTGTAAACTTGGCTGCACTCACCTGTCAGAAGCTGTGATCAGCAAAACTCTGTGGCCGTAAAACGGTTTTCCCTCCACCACAAATGTCACATCTGACATCTCCTTGTTGTTCAGGAAATGAGGGTCTGTAGGAAAACACATCAGCAGATCACAACTCCATTCACAGGACGGCCTTTTTGTCACAAGGAAGCCAGAAGTCCGAACACTGATCCACCATTATAACATCACGTATTCAGGAAGCTGGAGCTGTGTTCAGGCGGCTCGTACGCAGGTGTATCGTGTTTGTGTCGGGATCCTCACACCTGACACCAGAATGCATCTCGAAAGTGTCTCAAGCTAGAAAATGCTTTTAGTTCCACTAAATAGAAAAATTCCTATTTGCACGTAGTCATACAGCCAGAGAAGAGGACCGCCTCGGCTGTTTGACATCTCGCCTCAGAAACTGACTTCAAATTTTGTCCTTGTTTGACATTTGGTAACAGATTAATCATTTAATTCAATTTTTAAGAACAAAAAGCCAAATATTCCCCAGTTCAAGTTCTCAGCTGTGAGGAAAACTGACACGCTACCTAGCAATTTAACAACATCGACTTAGGCTTTACTATTTTCTGATATTTTACAGATAAAAAAATAATCGATGAATTCAGAAAATAACCACCAGATGAGTCAATAAAGCCATGCTAGTTATCCACACTGATTTACTGCATGTGCGTTCATATGCATGTCAGAGTCTGTTTCCTTACCCAGCTGAGCTGAAAGAGTTGCCTTCATCTCAGGGACGGCTGGAAGAGGTGCTGGGCCAAAACAGTGACTAAAAATACCTGCCAACTGCTGTACGATGGCATCATTCTGGAGGAAAGTGAGAAAACAGGGAGGAGGAGCATTATATCACACATCTCAACTCAAGCTGATTACACGAAGAGGAAGATAGACGGACACACTGAGCGTTGCGTTCTGATGCTACCTTGGTTGTCCGTAAGATATTGAACATCAGGGGCAGGCCGACGGTGACCAGCTCCTCACAGTAGTCCTCCTCTCTGATGGTGGTGAACTCTCTGAGGAGCGAGAGGGTGACGCCGGCCCTCGACTGCTGCTGAGCACAACGCAGAGATTCCAGCCACACGTGCAGTTTCCAGGGTACACCTAGGTCAGAAGAAGAAAAATGTTGTTTAGTTTTCAAAGTAAGTACAATTTGAAAGTAGCAAAAATCCTCTCCTTGATGTCTGATAGGTACCCATAGCTCGCAGCTCCATGGTGACATCCAGGTAGCCGTGCTCGGCGCTGTAGTAGCTCGCCTCCTGCAGAGCTTTCATCCTGGCCTTGCAGAGTCTTGCTATGCCCCCCTCCGGCAGGGCCCCGGGGCCAGAAGAAGGGGTGGGGAGGGGGGACAGAGGGAGGAAAGGGCAGATCCCGGCCTCCTCACCCTCCACCCCCTCGGCTAATATCTCCTCCAGAGACAGGACGTCCTCTTTGACTTGCTGGGGCTGAGTCAGTAGCTTTCTCAGCACGTTCCTGACAAGATAAATGGGAGGAAGAAGGGGAGAACAAGGAAGTGGGAAAAGAAAAGAAAGCACGGCAACGTTAATACGTGTCCAGGCACATCCATTTGTGTGACCCTGTACCCTCCTCTCTGATTACATAATCTGTCACCCTCACTGTGGAATGTGAAGTGTTGAGTCTACATTGTGTTCACACGTACACGCAGCGAACAGGTGGAGGGGTTTACACTAACGGCTGGCGCTCAGAGACAGATGGATGCTGAATAGATTCTGAATTTCCTTTTTATACTTTCAAGGTTTTTCCGTTTCACCACATCATAAAAAGAGACGAATCTCTCCTCAAACGCAGGTCGAGTGTGATCGAGTGCCGACACAGTTATTTCCGATGCTTTCTTCTCTGCCGTTAACAGGCCAAAAGCAGGCAGTTTGTCAGCAACTGTTGACAACGTGCTGTTTTAAGGTCAGACTGATGGACACATACCTGTGTCCGTGCGCTGCAGCGTGACTGAAGCAGTTCATGTCTTCGTACAGGGATGACGTCAGGGCGTTTCCATCGTGGGTCTTTGATAAAGGGTCTGCACCTCGAGCCAGGAGTAAACTCACCATCTCATAGTTGCCTGGGAAGAACATAAAGAGTCAATTACACGCAGATAGAGACTTTAGTAATCTATTCTCTTTGTGTTTTTTCCCCACTGGTGTAGTATTTGTGTATTGTTAACACATCACCCCACAACCGTTAACATTTTTTATGGTTTCATTTTGATTGTTTGTAGAGTTTTTATTGCTTCTTTTATAATTCATTACTGCACTTATACTGTAGATGTCTTCTTTCTTGCTTTAATACACTTTATTTATGACGCAATTAAACTTTTCCAAAGGGATAAATGAAGTTTTATCACACTTTCAAACAAAGCAAACGCATTCATATCAGGCTCTATTTACACACTGTCATTGCTGCTATGTAGAGCATGCGTCTCTTTTACTACAGCTATGTGCGGCTTTCAGATGATCCCACGGAGGAATGCTGCCCAGAGGCTTCTAAACAACCACAGGCAGAGCTCGGCTGCTTTCACTATGCCTTCATTTACCCTCTCATTTCCTCATTCCTCCGGCCGATGTGTCATTCATAACTCAATCCTCTGCTTTTGTGAAACCTGCGTACTTCTTGTGCTGGTGACCGACTGAATTGCGAGAGCTGTTTTTAGATGATTTGTTACAGCGGCTTTAATTCATTCATCTCTTCCTTTAGTTGACCCTTTTACAGACTTTCTGCCTGTATAATTTAGTAGTAAGTAGTAATTTAACTTCCATAAATCAGATCCAAACACAGACCTACTGTACTGACAGCACTTGAGCATCAGCTGTGCTTTATGTTGTACTGTGTGTGTGTGTGTGTGCACGTGTGTTTGCCCACCTGCTGCTGAGGCCAGCTGCAGCGGAGTGTCTGCCGTGCTCTCCTGTCCGTTGCGGACCGCGGCCCCCTCCACGTTGGCCCCTGCATCCAACAGGAGCTGGAGAGACACACCACATCTGTTATACTCAGCAATGTTTGACATCCTGTAACTTATTTATAGGCTGACCTCCGACCTCACATTTGTCACTCAATGTTTCAAAGTATGACATCACATCTACAGTTAGCTCAGGACATGCTGAAACTATTGTGCCTTAGCAGGACATTTACCCTCGAGTAAACCGTACACCAGCCATGCAGCATGTCATGTTAAAAGGAGTAATATGTAAGACTTGGCCACCTGTCAAATTAATACTCAAAAAGGGGGCAGCATATCACCAGATTGACCGCTAACTGCTGCTAACTGTAGCTACTACTCATGTGTATAAGCGTTTCCTACCTGCACTACGGAGATGTGTCCGTGCAGAACAGCGAAGGTGAGGGCTGCCCAGTGGCGACTGTCAGGATGCACAGAGGGGTGTTTTGGGGAGCATGGTGGCACCTGGCAGCACAGGACAAAGCACAGTGTTACACACAGAGATCAAGGCTGTACCCTCCAGAAAACACCTCAATAAAGACATTCACTACAGCCTCTGCTACATATGTTGAAAGTGTTTAAGTATATTTACCGCCACGTCAAGGTTGGCCCCGGCATCGATCAACATCTGGACTAAGGCCTCGTCTCCAGCTGCGCAGGCGTACATCAGAGGTGTCATCCCCTATGTGACAAACAGAGTGCAATGGACACATGAAGGAGGAGAAACAAATACATGAAGCGACTCTCACTAACTATCTATGGTTAGAAGTATTCCTCTCAACACACGTCATACATAAAGAAACAGACGTTCAGTACCTGGTCGTCCATGCTGTTGACCCCATCTGGCCCCAGCAGATCGATGGCCTGGCCAATGAGATCAGTGCGTCCACAGTTGAGCATCCGAAAACCCAAATCTAGATGGAACTTGTCTGTGGCAGCTTTGGAGTCGAGACGCTTGAAGGAGCTGAAGCAACATTCAGGCCTGATGGAGACAGACATATAAAGAAAAACACTTTAGACACAGAGAGCTACGACAGGTTTGTTTCATGCTCGCCGTACATTTGCATTCTTTAATTGTACACCTCATGATGAGGTTAATGAGCCACATTACAGTCAAAGCACGGTCATTAATCTACCGTATTCAGTGTGTAATTATTTGTTGGTGAGAACTGATTAAATTGCAAGCCTAAAGAAACAGACGTGCCTATAGTGCACGGGGGAAAAGAGAAACATCTGGAAGAAAAACCATCTTAGCAACTATGTTTTGTTTCCTTTCTTCGAATTAGAATGACCTCATGAACACATATAGCTGACATGACACTGGATGAAGGAAACTACAATCAGATGTCGCCTGGAGGCATCGCCTGTTTCCTCTTGTTACAGATGTTAAGAAACAATGTCGCCGCTCTTTTTGCACGTGTGCTCTCATTTACTTCAGCTGTCTCGGTTCACAGTCCAGTCCTGGGAGGAGGAGCCTGGCGGTCTGTCTGACATCATCGCTGTCCACCAATAGACTCTTGCGATGCTCAGCATGAACTATGGCCACTCTCATCCACTCCATCAGAGGTGGCAGCAACAGGAATGGCCTGTAAAAAAGAAGACAAGATAATTAATTACACTTCTGTTCATCTATATGGCAAGGTTTGTATTTTTATTTTACTGTAACGTGGGTGCAGCACACAGCTGCTTTTCTGGTAAACCAGGGGTTTCTCAGACAATCAGCGGAGTGGCAAATTTCTTCACTCATGATTCAGTCATGTTGAGGAGGAACTCATAAACTGTCGTCATCCAGATGACTTGTGGTTGTCTGGCTGTACTTCCCCTCACCCTGACCAGTGCACCGTGAGTCACATTTTAACACACACAGAGCACCTCACCTCTGCTAATCACACATATCTGCCAGCCTTTACGCACCACATACAGCTGTGTTCCTCCCTCCGTCATACATGCAAAGCTCACACGCTCAAATAACAGATGTATACATATGTGACTAATCAGTTTGGTTTTACAGTTGAACATCATCTCTCCTCGTCTGTAAGATGTGATTAGAGATGAGAGCAGAACTGTGACTTCATCCCTGCTGTGGTTTGATAAACAAAATACTGCAGTGGCTTCTGAATAATCAGCCTATTTTTAAACCAGCTGGAGCAGAATAAACTACCTAAGGGGGGCTGAATAAAGGTGCAGCACCGTGGCATTGTTATGGAAGGTTTCTATGATGTTATCCAAAAAAAAAAAAAACAACACGAGGAGAAGAGAACTGAGTGAAACTTAAAAAGGCGAGAAAAAGGTTTAAAATAGAAACGGCAGACAAGACTGACCCGAGCCTGATGGAACGGGGGAAAATGACATTAATCGTGGAGAAGCAGCGGAGTAAACATCAGTAGAGGAATTACAGAGAGCAGAACTTGAGGTCTGCAGAGATTTTTGCGAACGTGGCGTTCTGAAAGTCATCTGGATTAGTTGATTGCTCTCTTTCTATTCTTCAAAGACTCTTTTAGAAAGCACTGGTGATATGGCTATCTGCAACGCCGCGTCTGGCTCGTTCTCTGGCATTAATCCTTTCTAATCTGCGCCTTTCTCTCACCATATGTGCATCCAATGTGCCCGTGAACAATGACACATTATTGTGAGTGTTATTGTTGTTTGCTTTTGATCCTACGGCGCCTCAGTCACAGGGCGTTAATGATTGTTTGAGCGCTGCCGCCGTGTTATCTGGAGCTGCCTTTCTCCTGCTGTGATGTTATTCTTAGCAGTGGCTTCACCTTTGTTTTGAAGAGATGCAAACACTCAATTGCATATCATGAATACAGATTGGGCCAGAAGCATGAACAGTATACAAAGCATATTGCTCTGCAGCGCGCATGCTATGGGGATTGTAGTTACTGTTAATGAGCACCGGGACTCAAGCAGTGCCATTTATTCTCGCTCAGTGTGTTTACGCAGGTACCTGTGGTTTCCTATAGAACAGCTTGTGTACAGCAGCGCTCTTCTCCCTCGTTCATCAGTGCTTGTTAATAATGCATATTGTAAAGTGGAAAATCTCCATTTTATCTGAAGCTTTCAGAGGGGGAATGTTTCGAACGTAGCTAATGAAAGCAGCTGCACAGCATAAAAGATTTCAAGGAAAACAGTTGTTGAATCCAACTGTGGTTAGTAAAGTAGAACAGTTGAGCAATAAAACCACTTTCTCATACTTTATTCCTAACACTCTTCTGCCTTAGTTGAGCTGTGTGGCAGACATTGTTTTTATAATTACTCAAGGACGAGAAAATTGCGCACGACAGCCTGGGATGTAAACATTATCAACATTACTGTTGTCCTCTGAAGCTGAGCTGTAACGTTAGCTAGCAATCATCCTCGAGTAGATGCACAGCGATGCGGTTGTTGGGTGTAGTTTGGTAGAAAGAGAATAGCTCCTACATGAAACTGCTCACAACAAGCCAAAGTCTGTTGATTATCCTGTGTAACCACGAAAGAGACAAATATATTTTTTTAAGCATAACAAACACGGAGAGCCATTTAGCTCCATTGTATCCGAGAGAAGGCAGACAACTCTGTGGCAGATATCACCAAAACCTGGCAACTCATGAAAAATATGTATTTTTGATTTTGAGGTTAAGTGTCCCTTCAAGGCTAGCAAAAAAAAAAAATGATTATGTAAATCTCTGACAACTTCAGACTTAAGATACCCTGCAGATACCCTGAAGTCCCCTTATCCTCAAGCTATTCTGTCAGATGTTGCTTCAGTGCATTATCAGTCAGTGATCAGTCAGGAGGAGGGACCCTGCTGTCACCCAGGCGTGACAGTTAACAAGCAGACAGGAGGCCCATGGGATGTTGGAGGAGTAGGAGGGGAATGTTAAATGGGTCTGATCCGTGCATGTAAGGAGGGTTTGAGTGTTTGGGTAGCGGCTGGGAGGCAGGTGGGGTATGTCGCACTGAAGACGGGGGCTGGGTGGCAGATTGGAGACGGTGGGTGCAGAGTGACAGGAAAGTTGTGTCTCTGAGGCGAGGAGGGGCAGTGGGACTGAAGGTAAATGTTTTACTCCTTTTAATTGGCTTCACTTAACACAATTTGGGCTGCGTGGGAGTGTTTGCTCATGTGTGCATTCATGCATGTGTCTGCGTCTGTCTCCCTGAATCCCACAAGGCATCCACCCTGCTACTTTACTGCATGCTTGCCTCCAGGCGTGCTCACGACGCTGGCACTAATCCAGAACTGAAGCGGCTCCAAACAGCCGTATCAAGCTTTTAAGACTTAACGCTTATTGATCCATCAGAGAGATTTTTTTTTTCTCTCCTTTACTTCATCCATAAGCATTTTACAGCCTGTGATTTAGTGACTAAAAAAAAAAAATCATAAAAATAGTAAAGGTGGGGTTTTCCTTTCAGTGGAAGAAATACGTTCAGCTGTATTTAACCTTTAATGTGGAACAAGTTTGTGTGTTTTTGTGGAGGATATGCACAAAAATACCCATCAACACAAATCAACCGAGGCCACATGTGTGTACGCACCTTTGGCAGTGGCCCAAGACTGCAGACAGATGGAGCATGTCTATACCATCACCCACACAGCTCAGGCGCCTATCCCACAATTCATCGCTCTCCCTCTATCTGAGCGCTACCATCTGACCCCTGTGTCTGGGTTATGCCCCCGCAGCCTGAAACACAAACTCCAGCTTCGCCAAAGAGTCCGTGCAACATCAAAGCCAAACCGCCTGTTAATGCTGAAACTAGATAGCTCTTCTGGCTAGCCTGTTGACCCGACGTGCTAAGGCTGCACTCTGAAAACAGCGGGATCTAGACACACACATACATACGCAAACTCTCCCACACATGCACATATAACCGTTGGCTCTGATTCATGGCGCCTCTCTCACCGCCACCTGGCCGGTCATAAAGAGACAGTCGGCTCAAATGATGATCAGGTGTGCTCGAACTCTAACCTGTCCAACATTAAAAGGCTTTTTCTCCCCAGGAGGCGACATCACACACGCTACACTTTGCCCATACGTCCAGTATGACCTACATCCCGAAGCCACTGTGATTGAGTTCATGTTGTAAGGAACTTCAAATCGGGTCTTAAAGCAGACCCCTTAATGTGCTGCAACGGGTCAAGGTTAACCACTGATCTAGAGTCAGATTACTCTCATAAAGGCTCCATGAGGGGGGATGAAACCATATCTGAGCTATCTGTGGTTAGACGTGAGCCCCACTGCCTACTTCTTATCGCAGAAACACATCTATCCATTAGTGCTCCTTTCCATCCGCTCGAGTAAGCAGAAGGGTTGGGGTGGTCTGTTGAGCAGAGTGTTTGAAAGTGTTTGTTTAGGTAGTGATTGTTCCATTAAATAGATTGGTTAATAACTTTCAGCACTAATAAAAGCAGTGAAAATAGCAAAAATTAGGTGGCGTCAGTCTAATACTCCAATACAAGATTATCAGTAACAACTACCACCGAGCAGCAGGTTTAGAGGGTCGTAACAAAATCTCTCGTATGCTCTGGGATTCTGCAGTAAGGCTCTCACCAGGCTCCCTATAATGTCTGATGATGTGGGCCCACACAGATTTGGTGGTTTTGGGTTTCCACCAAAGATTTTTTTTTTATAAAGCTTTCAATAGAGGGTGTGCCAGAGAGATTGAGAGGCCCATTGAAGGAGAGAAGTCTGTATCGTTACCAGGCGCTCACATTGTAATCACTACCAGGTTTTTTCGCGCGGCTCTACTCCACCTACCACCTGAGTCTGTCAGGCATGCTAACACTTACAGGCGCTACACAGAGAGGCATGTACGCGAACCGGTAGATGTCTAGAAAGAAACACAGAATGTCACAGATGGTCCAAAGTGTACAGTATAACAGGATGCTAAATCATTTCATCCTGCACACGGCTGATATACACCCGACATTAAAAACATCTGAGGGCTTCGGAGAAACAGCCAGGACAGGGGAGAGACTGGTGTATATCTGCTCTCTTTGATGCTAATGAGGAGCCCACCTTTCGCTCACTTACACTGTGTCTGTTCGTTGTTAAGTGTATAAGAGCCATCTGGGTCCGTTTGCATACACACGTGTGTGTGTAGATATAAGTGTGTTCAGGACGGACGCTGATTTCATCACAAAAACTTTCACCTGACTACAATCTTCTCCCAGACGTCATGCCCTCATCATAACCGAACAATGGAAAACACATGGGTTTTTTAAGAGGTTGAAATACTAGTCGAGGAAAACAAACACAAACATTCAACCCACCTACACACAGCGTACTGAAGAACACACACACTTTAGCGAGAGCTGCATCCCATTTGTATGCGTCAGTGCTACCTTTAGATAGGCCTCCATACGTCTGTTAAAAAGTGTAATTAACCTTTACACACACAAGAGCACTTTTCACTGACAGATTTAACATATAGCTACCCTGGAAAACACACACACACACACACACACACACACACACACACACACACACACACACACACACACACACACACACACACACACACACACACACACACACACACACACACACACACACACACACACACACACACACACACACGTGTCTGAGTGTTTTCTTTGAGGCCAGCACACAGGCTGCAAACAACTTTTCTTTCTCTCACACACCACACACAAAAAAGTAACTAACAATCTCACCATAACTGACGGCACGTACTCTCTCACATTTATTCAACTGCTTCATATCAAGAAATTCTGAGTGGGAAGCCGACATTTTTATCAGTTTGGATGAGAAGAGACATGACTTCAGGGTTACTCCTTGCTTTCTGCGGAAACCCGAACCGTAATTTCCCTAAGTCTTACTTAAACCCAAGAAAAATGGTGGAAATTATCAGCTATAATACTGCTTAAACCAAAACATTACAATAAAATATAAATGTGCTGTTAAATACGTTCAACAACTTGTCTTGGGACTGAAAAAAGACAAGCATGAGTGTAATTGTTTTACAAAGGCAACCCAGGGAAGATCAGAGGAGACCCTGACAGAATTACAGACCATTAGCACCTCTTCAAACCCCTTAAACCACCAGTCTCCAACCTAATTTACACTGTGAGGGGCCGCTACACCCTTCTATCAGACTAACATTAACACCTGGAGTCTCACGCTCACCTGTAATTCACTGACAGAAAAGTCACACTTCAATGACCAGAGGGCAATGGGATTAGGGACGGCTGTGGTCTGTGAAAATAGCTGTTCTCTTGATTAGAAGCTATTTGTTAATTTTCTGAGGGTGGCTGTTTGCGTATTTGAGTACGTGTAGAGTTGCTGGCGTTAATCTCATCTCTGTCAACCTCATTAACCAAATCCAATCCTCTCTAATTACAGATATAATCAAGAAAGCAAAACAAAGCATTTAACGTGTGAAAGGAAAAGTGAGAATAGTATGAAACTAAAATTTCTCAGGGTGGATCCGAAACTTAGACGAAACAAAGATTAGATCTGTTATTTCGCTTCGCTCTGATACACTTTGGAGAGCTTCTGAAACGCTCTTGTCCGGTCATGCTTGACTCCCACCTCTCTTTGCTAAGTGCCATGCGTGGGGGATCTAAGTTGGGATTCTCCATGGACTCCATTTGTGGGCAGCGCAGGAAGTAGTAAAGGGTGTGGAGGGCGTCCGGCGACCAGGACACGGGCTGCTGGGGACGGGCGTGGCGGGCCGGGCTCAGTCCCGGGCGCACCGAGCTCAGGCGCTGCATGTGGTGCATTGCACGGGACACCAAGTCACCTGGAAGAAAGGAAATGGGAAAAAAAAGTTCAGATTTAGATGGCACAGCAGATAAATGTTCTAATAAGCGTGTGAAGCTTGTTCATTTCATCTGCTGAGTTCTTTAATAAAGTGTCAGAGATTATTGCAGAGTTATGTGGGTGATGAAGAAATGCCAAGTGGTACATTAAAGAACTAAACCTATAACAATAGTTCTCAGTGCTCCGTATAAACCCTTTGGGCTCCTAATCCAACTGGATTTCCCCTTTTCCTAAACCACTTACACTGTACCTTCCTTTACTCATTACTCCCCCCCCCCCATGCCTCGAGTGGTATACGCCATTAGCAGCGTCATTATCAGTGAGCAAAGCCAGACGGCTAGTCTAAATAGCCATCCATCTTTAATCACCAGAGGAGTTAATGGGCTAACAGACAGTTGATCACAGCCTCTAATGAACCGTTCAGCTGTTTCTGTATTGGCGTGTTTCAGTCACTGGGTTGAAGGGTGTCAGTCACATGACAAAAGCAAGGTGGAGGATCTGTGCTTACGTGAAAGCAAAACAATGTCTGAACATGTCGACCGCTTGTGTGAGAACACGGCTGTTCTGAGATAAAGACACAAGAACTATGCAACTTATCAGACGATTCATTCACCCACACTGTGAGCTAAGTGGAGAACTATGCGCAGCTGGATAAGAGGCCGATTTAGATTACTGTACATACAGTATAGTATGAAACTTTATTATTAATGTAAACAGACATGGATTGATAGAACAGTACATAAGATAGAGGGTGTAGCTCTGTAAGGAGTCCAGCTTGTAGATAACATCCTGGTGCGTGACCGTGGGTTTTTCAAGGCCGGAGTAAAGTGGGAAGACAAAATATCAGTTGTCACAGGGAAAGGATGTGGAGGAGGGCCAGAGGAGGGAATCCAGGTTGAACTTGGAGATCGTGTAACGCTCATTTAACCATAATTACCCCTGGGTTAATTTCTAACCAGATTAGGCTGCGATGGGGGGGCCAAGGCTGGGCAGTTGAGCAGAGTGAGTGTGTATGTGTGTGTCTATAATAAGGGGTACTTCGAGGGGGGTTAGATTGAAGTGGCCCTCCTAAAAACAGACCCCACTTCAAGCTGAAGGGCCTCCTTTGTGTTAACCACCACCAGCAATCCCTCCAGGAGGTCTCCCAGGAATTCCTGCCCAAGATGGAGAGCCTCTCCCTGGCTTTCCAGCCTATATTGTGCCCCGAGGCAGAGTTCCAGGGGTCAGAGGGATATGAAATGCTTCAGTCTTAGATTACATCTTATATTGGGCGTCCTTGTGAAAGCCTGGAAGCTAATAAACTGTGACATTAATGCTTTTTAAATACATATTGACAAAATGTTCCCCCTTAGGTCAAAGTTGTAAGATAATGAAATATTTCAGAGAATAAGATAAGTGGATGATGTTGATTATACTGTCAGCCAATTCAACACAAACACGTTTTTAGCTGGACTCTGTGTGACCCCGGATTGTTAATTGGCTTTACAGGCTTAAGCAAAAAGCTCATTTTATTTGGGTTAGTCCGATCCTGATCCTTAATATTTCCCCTTCGTTAACTGGAGGGTCACATACGCATAGTTTCCCATGGCTGGTGAAGACCACCACAGAGCTGAAAGTGCAACATTCAAACGTGTCTGAAGACAACTTTCAGAGCGAGCCAGTGTCTGTTGCTTACACTATATTTCCAGCAAATTTTGGATATTTAGCTGAAATGTCCAGTACCCTGCCATCCGCTATCCATCATGTTTATGTATGCTGTGTGTTCGTGTGTCTGGCCAAGTCCAGTCTAGAGATCCAGCAGGACCGGGCAGCTCAGTACAGATGCTCCTGTGTCTGCCTGGTCTCTTGGGTTCAGATCAGAGTGCCAAGCCCTCTGTGTTTTTGTTGTGTGTATGCGTATCGGTGAGTGTGTCTGTCTGTGTGTGTGTGTTTGTGCTGGTAAATGAGTCTGAGGGATGCCAGCCCTGCCCAGAACAGCCCAGCTCAACTCCGACCAGAGAGATGTGGCACAAAGAGTCCAGTGAGCGAGTGAGAGAAAGAGTGTGTCTGTGTCGGAGAGTGTGTGTACACTTTCTTAATGCCTCACTAACGGCGGCGGTGTATGAACGTGGCCTTGTGCTGGTGGAACAAATGGCAGAGTGTTAGCTCATTTGGAGAAGGAAACGTATCCCCTGCTCTCACCAACACTAATCTCCATCCCTCCTCCTCCTCTCTGCCTGCCCTGACAAGCTCACTCTTCAATTCTCCACCTTTCCATCATTCCCCCCGCCCGCCTTCAACACATCTCAACTCTTGCTTTTGCCACGATATGAACTCCATCCTTAAACTTAATCCCCTACCTCCATTCCTCCGCTCCCCATCTACTCCTGTGTTTTTCTCACTTTTTTTAATGAACTGATTCCAGCTCTCCATCATCTGCCAACTCCATCACAGCCTCCAGTTTAAACAAACCATATGTACAGTAGAGTACAGTACGACTGTGTGCGTGTGTGTGTGCGTGTGTGTGCGTGCATGCCTCTCTTCTTACCACCATGTGTGTGAAACATAGACATGTAAATCTGTCAAATCACTCAAACTCTGACGGTTTGAAGATAAAGTCACAGGGAGGTCATCACTTTTTGACACTTTCCCTGATTAGATCCTTCTATAAAGTCTCAGAATGGTAGAGAGACATTTTGATATAACACCGACCACCTGACCCAATTTATATACAGGACTGAAACTTTGGATGTGATGCTTCTGTAAAATACCCAATAAAGACACTGCTGTGTCCACAAACCAAATAAAATACATCTACAGCACAAATGTCTGACCACAGGTCTCACAGAAACATCACTCTTTCTTAGTAACTTTGTTGTTATCCAGGGGAGATGAGCTTTCCAGGCTGCATTCATACATCTGTTCAATGAACAGAATAAAGTTTCCCCACGTTGACTCACTTCACTAAGAAATAAAAGACTCATACAGACAGCTTGGCAAAACAGTCCAGAGACAGACGATATATAATCAGAGGCATTATCACTTTACTCTCCAGAGCCCCATGTGAAGATAATCTATTCCACTGCTTATTTTTAGAAGGGTTCGCATTAGCTGACGTGCATAACAAGGCACAAGATGCGACTCATCATAAGATATAAAAAAAATATGTAATTCTAGTATCGCTGTTTGGCACTTTGCTGTCTGAAATAACAGTCCCCCCCCGGCAGAAGAAATGTTTTCAGAGCCGGGGAACAATGTGCGAATAACAGGGTGTGTTTAAAAAGTGTTCAGAATAAGTTCAAGTATTTAAAACAATTAAAATATGACAATTAGTTTATCATTTCTGGGAATGTTTCCTTGTCTGTAATGACAAGAATATTTTGTGACGTCACTGTTAAAAGAGCTCAGAGGGATTTGACTGATTAATCACGTAATGTGAAAGAAATCTGCACATTATGAAGAAGATCCAGGACCACAAACACAATATTCTGGGCCACTCACTGAGTTCGGAGATGCTGCCCACACAGGTAGCTAGCAGTGACTGCTCCAGCGTCCTCAGCTCCAGCTGGGCATAGGCATCCTCCCTGCTGTCGACAGACGACTGCTGGTTCTCTGTGTAAGGACTGAAATGGGCCGGAAGAGACAAAACACCTACGGAGAAAACAAAAAGAGAGAGAATTTCTTGATTAGACTAATATATTCATGAGTCCATAAATAACTTCTGCTACAATCGTTATCCACAGTGCTTCTACAGAAGTCCCACAACAATCGCTGGTGGTATTTACACAGTGTTTATAATCCTGGTAACGTGTAACACACACCGCTGAGGGCAAACAAACACACAAGGGAACGTGAGCCTTGCTCTCAACACATTCAGGAAAATAAACAGAGCGCACCGCGACATCAGGCTAATACAAACAAAACAAAAAGGCATGCAGCATCAGACGGGGGCCGAGGCCAAGAAGTTACACCAAGACACATCAAGATCAAGTTACCAATTCAGTGTTACTGCAGCTATTGCATCCCTCTTTAAATCACTGACATTACACAATACATATGTCTACTCAGTAAGATATATGGTTAGGGATGGTGATGATATTTAGGATGTCATCAATCAACATAGTGCTGAAAGGGGTCAAAGACCACCAGGATCACTGGACTCTAACAACCTCTGCTCTGACCTTTTTTACTCAGAGAATGAAGAATCAAGGAGGGTTTGCAGCTGTAAAAACTGACACATACAGTAAAAAGGTTGTAAGAATGAGTTTTAAGCTGTAATCTACTCCATCTACTATCATGGCCTGTGTTCATCTCGGACACGTGTGGTATTTCCTCTTTAAATGGACCCTCTGGAGACCCAGTCAGCCCAACCCAGCCATCACTGATTAACTGGATGTGTAACGTTAAGGAAAAAACACTGTTATTTTTAATACAATGAAATAAAAAATGTGCAATCTGCCAAAGAAGTGTCATTTGTCTCCCTTCGTAGGATCAGATAACAGATAAATTATGATATGTATCACCCGCTTGCTCTTTTATTGTTCATGACAGCCGGTTGTCAGGCTAATTGCCGGTGAGCAGATAACATCATTCTTGCATAACTCAGAGATGTCATCTTGTTCTTTAGCTGCTTGTGATTGTTGTTTTCCAGCGGATACGGGTAAAAGTTGTAACAAGTAAAGGCAAGAATAAAGAATTCAGTCTGAAGCAATATGCGGTTGTATAAGAACCACAGTGTGCTGTTAGCTACTGTGCCGCTAGTTGATTTGGGTGAACCCGGTTCGCTGCCCAAAGGTTAACCTTTACTTTGGCTTCTGAATCAGAGGTGTGCTCTGTGCCAGGCCAGAGGAAATGAGTGGGGGATGGCTGGGGACAGAAAGGAGAAATGGAAAGAGGAAAGACGATCGGTGCTGGTTTGTGATTTATTTACAAAGCCTGAGGATAAAAAGCCTCCTCGTCTCAAACTCTCCCAAAAGGGAAAAGATGGGCTACCATCCCTAAAATGACATTCCCATGTGCTTCCGGCTAGCGCTGTCCTCGCACTGGAATCCGAGAGGGATGTTACAAAGAAAAAACACTGTTGTGAGTTACAAGAAGTCTGAAGTTTCATCTTCTCAGCACTGCGTGACACAAGAAGAGATTGAATTTGAGCAGACTGAGTACATGGAAGTACAAAATATTTTCAAACTAGCGGCTAACCAATAAGCCTTTTCATAATATTTACTTGTCCTGACGGCAAACATCTTTCCACACTTTAAATTGTGCAAGATATGGTTTAATGTGTTTACAGTAAACGTTAGAACCGGACCGGTACTGGATTTTTGGGTCCAGAGCACAAGCACAGAGTACAAATACTGTGATATTGATATATCAGCTGATATTCTTAAATACACAGAGTATGTACATAAACAGTTTTTTGTTATGATCCCTCAAATGTCATTATCAAAGAAAGATACGTAGGTAATTAAGACGCAATATTTTATAGTTTAACTTTTTCTGTCCTAAATGACATCTGAGCACTGAAGCAGTAAACTTTGTAATTATAACCTGCCAATTATCATTTTTACCATTTATTCAAAAAAAATATAACGGAAAACACACAACACTGACAGAGATGTAAAATGGTTTCTACCCTGTTAATCTCTATTTTATATCAAGCTGCGTCTGAACTGTTTAATGCCTTTAGATCTTTGCCCACTGCCTCACATGGAAACATTTTATTATTACGTGAACAGCACACAGCTCATATTTGTTGTCAAGATTTAGCTCTGATATAAGCCGCAGCTGTGATATCAGCACCGTTAGCAAACAAGCAAAGCAAGTATACCTTATCGCAAAGTGTGTGCTGGATATTTTATTGCAGTGAGTAGTTTGTTATGAGCGAGAACTGAAACTGGCTCGCAGGATTTGTTCATTTTATCCTGCAGGGGTTACGTCCCGGAGTAACGGCTCTATATATCACATAGCTGCACAAACATGCTGCTCTGTAATGCACAAAACAGCAGCTATCAAATTTGCGACATGGTGTGACAACTGTGTGTGTGGACGCGAGCGCACGTAGCATTTCGCAATAAAAGAGAGGTAATCCGAGACAGGTATTAAATCACGTGCGCTAGATAGAGACATCATCCAGTGCAGACAGGCTATACATCAGCTGCTCTGTAAAAGACAGTGAGAATAAAAGCAAACAGAGGAGGAGAAAGTCACTTCAGTCTGGAGTAATGCGATTTAAATGAAAAACACATTGATAGAATTAAAGATATGTTCACTCCAACAGAGCTGTGCTGCCAAACGGGAATCTAGTCTCATGCAAAAAAAGTGTAACTCCAGCTCTCCAGCTCTCTGGTACTTTCTGTGCACCCTCTGACTTGTATAATATGTGCTGACTCTCCGTTCCCACACAATGGAAACGGCTGCCTCTAGCAGAGCACCGCTGCTACAAAGAACCCGCACGGCAGTCGACCAAAAACTGTACACAAGCTTCAACACATCCCTGTTCGCTCACACACACACACACACACACACACACAAACACACTCATGTCTGTGCATATAAAGTACGTATGCGCTTTCTTTGATGCATCACTTACTCAGGTATTTTGGTAATTATGATGATGAGGGTTTTGCTTTTGAGGCTAAATGACTTTGAGGACACATAAACACGGGCAGAGCATCTGGAGATGTAACATTTTTGCAGGGTCATTATTGAATCTCTTTGTTCCCCATTGTTCTAAATGGGCCGTGGTCTTGGTGTTTTCGCAGTAAAGTAGAGGAACTTCTCTCACGTTATTGTCTAAACTTTCTTTCTGAACCGCCTCGCTGTGTATATGCCACCGTGTTTTATGGCCGCCATAACTACGGCGGCCTCCGTGACGGAGCAGTAGGCATTTCTGTCTGACATGTAATGTGAATACCTCTCTTAGAAATGGCTCGACTCCAGCTTCTTGTCAGAGAGACTCATACCTCCTGAGGTGTGTGAGCCTTTCAGAGAGATTCTGTCTCATTAATGTGGGTGAGGATGCGTGAAAAAAAAAAATGAATGTGTCGGCAGGTGTGTGTGTGTGTGTGTGTGTGCAAGACTGTTTCCACGGGAGGTGAGCAATGGTGTTCAAATTAGCTTAGTTATCCCCACTCCCTGTAGTGTGATTCACCAAGAGCGTCACATTGACGTTTATCCCAGTCTCAGTCTCCTCCCATCTGCATAAAACATATTAACCAGTTTAAAATAAACACCTCATAATACCTGGAAGACTAATTAAACCAGTGTAATGAGCCGGGCATTCAGCATGCAGCTCTCTCCTCTCCTGCTTCTCCTTTTAAAATAAGAAACTATTTTTGGAGAACATTAGAAGGCGGATTTCCAGCTCACATAAACACAGGCACCCATTTGATTTATTCTGAAGTTTTCTTGCTGTTACTTTCACAGAATAATCTTCAGCCTATATTTAGCTCGCTTAAAATAGACAAGTCTTGAACAGAAGTGAAATCTTCGGGAAATGTTAACGTACTGTACTTTCTATTGATTCTGCTGGATTTTTTCAAAGCTGTGGCAAATATTCGCACACCACCACACTCTCTGCAGTTCCCACAGTCCCACCCCGTTGCTTGCCTCACCGCTGAACCCAAGCCTGCGTCATTTGGGCCCGATGTAGGTCCTCAAGCCAACCAGGGCCTGTCCCCACCACCACCACTAATATCTCGAGCACCAGCAGCTCAAGTAACTGCATGCATCGTTTGTCTCTGGCGCTGGGAGAGGGCTGAGGATAAGACAAAGAAGGAGGGGATGAGAGTAAAGGCTGAGGAGAGGAGAGAGAGCTTTGGTGGAAGACGAATGAGTCATACAGAGGAGGGACAGGAGTAAAGACTGAGGGGGGAGACACGGGAATATCTGAGACTGTGAAAAGGGTGAGGCAGGGGAAGACAAGTGGCACAAGGCATTCATTCTTTTGCGGCCTTTATGGTTCCATTTCTGAGGTTGACCCTGCAAATGTCATGTGGGAATCCCAGCTACAAATCACAGCTGAAACTTTACCACAAAGCCTGCGGAGGCCCCCAGCCCATCCAAACTATCTCTAAAAAACCATTACAGCTCCTCCCAGGCCAGCCAAGCCATCACTCATAATGATGCTGGACATATTGCAGCAACAAGGTCAGAAAAATCCAAGAAATACTTTTTGCTACGCTGATGTTTTTTTGAAACTTTGCCCAGCCGGGCCGTCGCTCTCAATTAGGTGCTTTTTATGAGTCATATCACGTTAATTATATTCCTGTCAAAGCACATTTCCAACATTCAAATGTCAATGTATTGTCAGGAAATCATGTGAATTTTTAACTGCGACCTGAGCCAGGAAAAATAGTCTGAACAGAGCTGATAGAAGTGAACACATCAGCTTTTCCCACATGCCTCGACTCTCAATCTCTGTTGCTCTTGTGATACCTCATGTTATCTCCCGATGCCACAATTTGTTCTACTCGACTCCAAGTTTGTGTTTTTTTGCACACATGTTTTGTAGCAGTATTAGGATAGAAAATATTCGGGCTTTGGAGGACATTACCGCTTCACATGTCTACTTCTTCGGTGTATATTTGGGAGGTATTTGGGTTTCACCTTCAGTGACGGGCCAGATAAAACAGCTCTGAATTCTCAGACAGCGGCAAAACTGCACGCTGTGAATAGACTTTGGATTGAGTTTGATTAGAAAACACTTCCTTTCGCCAAGCTCTTCTGAGAATTGTAAGCATTTTAATAATTCACATTTTACTGCTCATTTCTCTTCGAAAATGTCACTCAGAAGGTCACTTCAGTCATTGTTATTCTTGACAGTAGAAAATGACAGTTATGCAAGGTTACATAACAACTAGCATGTGGCAAATAATCAGTTTTCTATCAAGGAGATCCAGAAACCTTGAAATTTTCTTTGCGCGTCTCTCACAGCTTTCAGCTCTGATTAAGACACATTCTTGGACAATAATTGTGTCTGTGTGTGCCGATTTGTTTCGTCTACCGTAGAAAGAGAGTGTGAAAGACAAAAGGACATGATCAGCTTCGCTCCTGCTGCGTATGCTCTCAGTGAGCTGATAGAAAAACTCAAGACGGCACGCACACACTCACCCTCGCACACAAGTGAACACCTGCCTCGCCTCCTTTAACAGCCTCGTCATTCATTACCAGCTGAATTGGATCAGAGAGTCGAGGGGAAAAAGGGGGCTTCAAAGACACTTCCACCCTGCCCAGAAAGGAGCTCTGACTCTGGGCCAGGAGGCTACACGCTAGTCCCTGTGTGGAGGCTGGAGGGTGGTCGGTCACACAAAAGTACAGTGTTTGACAGAGCTGTTATAGGGTGTGTGTATCGCCCCCACGGTAGCCCGGTCTCCCGTGTCTTTCACACAACAAAAGACGCACACATGCTCGCGGTCTTCATTTCATGTCCGTGGAATCCATAGGCCAGATGTGATCCTTCACTCGCAGGCCCGGCCTCTTGTTTTCCACACTTAAAGGCTTCAAAACACCTGTTTTTCACACGTCCAACTTCACCCACGCACTCCACATTCCTCTCGCTGCTTTTAGAGATTGTGTGTCCCACACAGGTCTTTCATTAGAGGCACGATTTATGAGAGAATTACAGCGAGATTGATGAAAGATCTTTATTGTGTGTTTCATTGGAACCAGAGGGCGAAGCTTTGTTCGGGCCAACTGCAGAGTTTGAGCACACAGGGTTAAAAATACCCGTGTGTTTGCTTGCTCTGGCGGACCCTCATCATGTTCCTTATCTAAACAGAATTCAAGAGGGACAGAGGGCCATTTAGAAAACTTAAAGTGGTCTATTAGTATTTGGGCTAAAAATAATCGTTCATTTGACAAGTTAGCATATAAGCGTGTCTTTCAAAACACAAACTACCTATGTGGATTTATGGGCAGACAGAGAAGCATTCATAAGTTGAGGCTGCTTACAGTACACTTGACTTTTCACTGGAGTATTCGTGTGAGCGACTCGAGATGCTTCTGATTTTTAAAAAGGCATCCAAGTCACTGATCACACCCACGCACTCCTGTCAGAGCCTGATAAATCACAGACCGTCGTAGACAAGTGAAGTGGGGTCTGGTCGATGTCCCCCTGACACCTCTGGTGACCCCCGGCTGCGAGGGGTCACGGGTCAGAGGTGGCGCTCAGCTGGGGCTAAAAGAGGAAGTGACCTTATCAGCTGTGTAAAAAGGGGGCTTCCCTGAGCCACTGAGTCAGAACACCCACACGCATCATTAATCACTGCAAGACACAAGCTAAGATAGAAAGAGAGGAAAGTTCCTATATTTGGTGGATGTGAAGGAATCTCACGACGTGCCCGATCTGCCTGCTGTTTACAGACTGCTGCTGTTATCCAGCATTAAGCCTTTTGGCTTGTAAAGATGTTTTCTAGGAAGTAAAACCACGAGGAAGGTTTAATCTAAGATTTGAAAGTTTAAAATAAAGTTTTTAAAGTGTGAACTTCCCGCCCACAGGCCGAGAGTTAGATTTGTGGATCTGTCCACTGTCAGAAGTTTCCCCCGAAATCCCAGCGTGCAAAGCCACAAATATCAGATCTAAATCTCTGCGCGGTATGCTGTATCTTTGAAAGGAGTGTGCTGTCTTGTGTTCAGAAACATTGCAAACCTCAAGGATGGAAAGCTTGTTACTACAGCCATGAGCTGCTGGTCTGCTCGATGGAAAACCAGAAAAATCAGATAACCATTTAATATCTTAAAATGGTCTCGAGTTAATCTGAGGTGCTCAAATTCAAATGTAAGTAGAGTTATCTTTTCTGTAGTCAAAAATAATGTCAATGCAAACTAATTAGCAGTGCATTTTTCCCATGTGAACCTTGCTCGTTCATTAAACAAGCTAAGGTGAAGGACAAGAGGTGTGTTAAGGGTTCTGAGTTTAGGAAGGAGACGTTAGCAGAAAAACTAAGGTGGTTGTTGTTCAAAGTTTGTCGCTCTTGTGTTGCCGCTGCCTGGCTCAGTGATCATCTTTAGTTGGATTTTAAGTGTTTGAGTACGACAATGCTCCTCTCGAGCTGTAAATGTGGTCTACAATAACATATCTTCCACCACCACCCCCCACAAACACATGCACATACACACAGAGGCGAATTAGGAGTGGTAGGACTCAAGATGGCTTTGGTTTCCCACAGCACTGAAAAGTATCGCCATAAGCTCCTCTACACGACTAACCCTAATCCTAAACATGACTTCAGCCTTCTCCCCCCTTATCCTCTCCCCTCCTTTCCTCTCCCGCTTTCTCTCTCTAATCATGTTTTATATTTTACATTCCAGCCCAAGTGTGGTGCCTGTGGCTATCTCGTCTCATTCAACATTCCCTGTTTCCATATGTGACACCACTTCACAGTGTACAGCAAAGGGACGGTATAGCTCCCACTATTAGATGTTGAGTTTTTATAGGTTTTGATGGCTCATTGTACAGTACTGGAAATATACTACACTGTACACATGGAGGCTGGTTTTGTTTTTCTCGACGACATGGGACAGCGGATATGACACACACTGTAATAAAACAGCCGTATAAACATCTAACCCCAAACCCACCCCCTCATAATCAAAACCCACTTTTGCTTTTTGTGATGATGTCACCAGCCAAAGTACTGCCAGGAGGTGAAGTGTCTGACAAATATAAACTCAGGAGGGCAAAATGTGACAGTGGCGGGTAATAACAAGCAGCATTATCAGCTCACTGTGACCGGAGTAAAAGATTGGATCTTATTGGCTGGAACGGATCAAGGGCTGGCTGTTTAATTTAAACAGTTAACCTCCCTTTTTAAAAAAACAAGCTGCCCTCTATTCACTCCTCTGACAAATAACTGCATGGGCAGCAGGCTGGGCAAAGAGGCACAAAGTGTGTATCTGAGTGTGTGTTTGCACTAATTGCTCCCATTCTGTCTGTGTGATCAGCTCATTTTCTCTCAGCTGGACCCACTAGAGAGCGAAGAACAGAGGGCCAGTCAGTTTGGATGGCAGACAACACGCTCATTGAGGAAAAAGGCACACAGTAATGAAGAGTGAGGTGGAGGTTCATATTCTCTTCAAGGGGAGGAAACTCCAGTAAAAGTTTCGACCGGCCAGTTGGCTGTTTGGACCGCTCACTCCTCTGAGGGAGCCAGATGCCTAAAAAACACTTGTGACTTTTTCCGAGTGTGTGCTGTGATGGATGTTTAAAGCCACTTACCACCAAATAAACATGAACTCTGGTTATTTGGTGGTAGCCAGATGTTAAATCTTTCCTTTATGGAATTGAATCGTTTCAGCCTTGAGCTTATAAACAGTGAGAATTTCGAGGCTTTTAAAATACTCAACTGGGGGAAGTGAATTAATGACAAACACAGAGCGAGAGTTCGACCTGTTTGAAGGGTTGGAGGTGTGCAGGAAGTGGGGTGTGCTTTAAATGCATTAAAAGTCATACTATGCATTATTTGTCAGCTGTTGTTTGTAAACAAGTTACAGACGCTTCCGACGCCTCGGGTTGGCTAGCCACCAACCCAAACAGTCTGTATTTGATGAGCTGTGAGGGAGACTCAACAATCACCTCATCCTCTGCAAGAACTGCTTACACCCAGGAACTCTGCAAACAGCAAAATACTGAGAAAATCAGAAAATACAGGGTCTCTGCAGATACGAACACCATCGCACACCTCTAAGGGGTCATAAGTGACGACTGTGAGAGACTGTAGTGTCTATAAACTGGATGCTCATTAGTTTTGTCATTGACTAACTTTCACACTATCACAGATGTTAAGTTCAGGACTGAAATAGCCTCATCGTTAAGACATTTCTGCATCTGTGTCGCACGAACACGCACGTGGCACCGTTTCATTATCACTTTAACCTCCGCCTGAATAACATCCACAAAAAGCACATTTTGTGACTCCTCAGTTACATAATAGATTGATCTCAGATCTCTATTTCCAGCCCCTAATTCTTCTTTGGCACACTAAATTAAGCATTCACACATTAGTCCTGACATTAATTAACACACTTTGAGAGTGCCATGCTGCGCATTTCCCACAGACAGTCGCAGGTACCTCACTTTGAAAAGCTCCAGGAAACAAACTACCGACACCAATTCCTCCCCATGTTGCGATATAACTCTTCCTGCTGCAGCGCGGTTCTCACAGTCCCAAAAGCGGTTTTTGATAGAGAGACTTAGGAGTTTGACGTTTCAAAGGAATGGATCCAAAATCCCTCGTTGTAAATCTAAAGCAGCTTTCTGCTGATTAACATTCCGTGTTGGGCTGGGCAGAGAGCGAAATCATGACGCAGAACGGAGTGAGTCAAACGGGGGGAAAAAACACTGGGGTTGTGGGGGGATGGTGGCGGATGGATGGATGGATTACGATTAGAACTGGAGGTTCACTCACTCTTTCAATCACTCTTTCCCTTCTTTCTCCCGCTCTCTCCAACTAAATCTTTCGACTGAGTTTTCACGGCAGAGTGGAAAAGATGCTCAGGGAAGGAAAAAGTTTGTTGCACAGTACAGCATGTTTGTGTTTGTCTGCAAAGTGATGCCTATACTTGCATCATACCTGGAAAAATATATTTCAGTAAATGTACATAAAATTATAGGAGTCCTGCGAGTCATGAGGAGCTGTTGCTCGAACCTGAAAAAAGGGCAACCCCACCCTGATCTTAGGTATAATCCATCAGCATGTACCGAATACGGAGGACGGAAGCTGCCAAGATCAAAAATAGAAAGAAATAATGAAATAAGTGGCTCACAAATCATCAATCATTTATCATTTCCAAGACTCAGCAGAGGCATCACCCAACAGCAACAATACCAAGTTTGGATTGCCCCATCTTTGTGTCCTGTGGATGCATGCCTATAGGCTTTATGCAGCCATAATAAGAATGGCTTGGGCAACTTCAGCCCAGCCTTGTACGCGTCGATGCACTCAAGTAAAGAACAAGTACCTCCAAACTGAGCTTACTTGAGTAAATAAATGAACTTACCTTCCATTACTGGCTACAGACATCTTAGTGTAAGTGATTAAAACCTGCACAGTCAGCTCGATAAACAAAGGAGGCTACATTTACTTCTATAGACATATTTGTAGAGCACTGTTGCATTAACGTCCGTGCTACTATCAGACTTCAGTTAAGCCTGCATTAAGAAAGAACAACCACCCACCCACACACACACACATCACAAGTCCTTCCATCCCATTATAACCTGTCATGGCTAAGATAAACGGAGAGGATGAGTATGCAATTTCCATGGGCGTCGCAACTCGGCAGCATTTTACAGCAGTGGGCAGAGCTTTTGTTAAAGAGGCCAATAGTTCTTTAGTCTGCAGTAACGAGGAGGGCTGGTCCATCCACATCTGCCTGTGTCTGCTGTTGTGCGTGCCATTGTTAACAACTGTCCTCGCTGTGAAAGACAGGAGGGGAGGTGGATGATGGGAGGGGGATGCATATCGTAACATCGGATGGTTAGAGTGGGCAGAGCACCTCATGCAATCAATCAAGAAATCAATGCCACTCTGGGAACATGTGTAAGAGCGACATGCTGGCAGTAAATCAACGGACCACCCAACATCAGACACGCACGATGACACTCGTGACACACACACACATATATTAGCCCAGAATTAAACAATGGAATGCATCAGGCATTGAGGTGTCATTAAAATCACAAATCACGTGGCCGCGACGTGACAGCCGAACACAGACAGCAGCTCTAAATATTCTGCATGTGAGTGTTTTTGCGACCTGGGTGTGTCAGAGACCTGCAGGGCGTGTCACAATGTCCACCTCTCATACAGGAGGCAGTAAACTACCTTTAACCAGACCAGTCACCTCATTCAACCCGCTGCGTGACCCATCTGACGCCCGAAGGGGGTTTACAGCTCACCCCTGACCCTCACACACACCCTGTGCACACCCCTCACACACACACTGAACAGAGAGGGAGTGTCCGTGCCTCAAAAGGACCATCCTCTTATGCAGTTATGTCGCCTTTTGACCCCCGAATCTTCACACCCACAAAGCAACCCTCACACTCATGTCATCCTCCTCCGTGTCCGTGAGCGAACAAGTGCCCACACTTACAGCTCAACAAAGCCTCACTGTGTCCATGTCATCATGTGTCACACTTACCTGGGGGTCGGGACCTCGTGGGGCTGCAACTAACGATTATTTATTTCACTGTTGATTTATCTGATCCATTTTCTCCATGAATCGATTGGTTGTCTGGTCTATACATTGTCAGAAAACGGTGGAAAATGTTGATCAGTGTGTCCCGAGGCCCAAGATGACTCCCTCAAATGTCTTGCTTTGTCCACAACCCAAAGATATTCAGTTCACCGTCATAAGAAGCTGAAATCAGTCACAAGATGAATATAAAATGGAGCTGCAAGATAATGATTTTAGGACAGAAATCTCTTGTCTTTTTTCCTTGTCTCATAAACGCTTTCCATTAAACAATCTGAGAATAATAAATCTCTCTTTGAACCTTTGATGAGAGGTTGGCTCTTTTTAACCACTGTGGTACAAAACACAAACCCATCCGCAACACAAACACACACTCCCGGTTAAGGATGTTCAACTGAGGCTTAAGTAACCATCTGTGTCGTCGCTCTGTGCCCAGACAGATAAAATAATCACTCTTCCTCTTCCTTTGGAAAAGATGACTGTGCTTATGTGATCGCTTCTGACCTTGATTGCACACTTTGGTGCTAGACGGGGAGATAACTGACGAGAAAAAGAATGAATGAAACAAGAAAATGAGCAAAGGAAATTAGAAACCAAAGGAGGAATTAACACTTGAAACAAAAGACCAGAAACAGAAATGCCAACCCGTGAATATGTGTCAGACTATGAGTGTGCTTTCTTGGCACATTGGTTTATTTTTGGCCTGTTCGGGATATTAAAATGACTAATGAAGCTCCATTTATTCCTGTCCCGGTGCAAACATTGATCGAGTGTGTATCCTCTTCCTCACTGTGCTCTAACTTACGTAGGCTGTTCACATCATATGTAAATCCATTAAAGTTCTACTCTTCAGCTTCAGCTCAAAAAAAGAAAAATCAAGAGGTGAGTCATCGCTACATTATCGCCCATCATCCTGAGTCATCTCTACTGTAGTCTTGTCCTTTAAAACACAAAGCCAGCAGTGTTGCGACCCCAACACAAACGACTCACACACCCTGTGTGATGGTTGTTTGCTGCTTCTTCTCTACAGGGGGCACCTGCTCACACATTCCTCGGCCCGAGCGTGGCGGCAACACAAATAAAGTTGTGGGTGGTGAGCGTATGTGTGTGTGCACGGGTACGAGGGCTGGTGTTTGTTGCCGTTTGTGTTCCCAGCTGTTGCCTCCGCAGGTGCTGCAGGAGAGCTCGACTCACTGTGTGTGTCACTGAAATACTTTATAAGGTCATCTCTGCAGCTTCAGACAGGTTTTAATCTGCATGGTGTGTTTTAATGCGTCTGCCCACGTGTGTTTGTGCCTATGTATGAGTGTGCGTGTCTGCGAGTTATGCAGGTCTGAAGAAGCTGCTGTTCCAGGGGTCTCGGTGGACCACCCACTGCAGCCATCTCCTCTGAGCAGCAGATGGAAAAAGAAAGACAAGGATCGCAGACGAGGGGAGATATCACCTCAAAAGAGACTGCTGTGTTTCTCAAACTCCTCCATGTTTCTTCCAACTATAAAACCAGAGCACTTTAACAAACGGAGCACTTTAAGAAGTACAAGCAATGTCAAAGCCAAAGGCCATTTGCCTTTTAACTGCTTAAGAAGCTGGGAAATTCTCATGAGCGTGCGTGTGTGTGTGTGTGTGCGCTAATGCATTTCTTCCTGAGTAACGCAGAAGACCCGGTCAGTTCACTTCAACTGATGTTCCCACAACGCTTCCCAAGCCACAATGGCTAAATAATAGCAGACAGACTCTAAGTCTTTCCTGAAAAAACAGCACACAAACTCACACCCTGGCACACTCACACACATAAATTTTGGACTGGCCTCATTGTATATTACCAACTACGCCCTTTGGAGAAATTAATAAAACCTAACTTGGCAGGAAACAATCGATAAATCAGGAACGACACACACTTTAGCGAGTGAGACTGTGTTACAATGTGAACGAAAATCGGGGGAAACGGGAGACTCGGGGGAAAAAGTTTCCACATTATTGTTCGTCCGACCCACTCAGACTTAGTAATACTGCTGAGTGTCGGTCTCTAACCGCCATGGGTATTGTTAGTAAATCATGACTAGTGAGAGGTGCTAGCCACATCCTGACCACACACACTAAAACACACAAACCCCTCTACCCTTCCCAGAGAGACCAGACTGCCCAGCAGAGACCCTTTAAAGGAGTGGGTGTGTGAGTGTTTTACAGGAATGTTTGTGTGCAACAGATCGGGGTAGAGGGTACTATTCTTGCACATGCTCACACAGCTCCTGTGCAAACAGAGTGCTGAGTGACAAATCTGTTTTCATTCTCCTTTTTCCCACCGTAGGGTCGTCTGGGTGTGATGACGACGGCCGAGCATGTGTGCAGGGCCCGTCGATCTCCATCGACAAGCCCCCGTCTCCTGCGATTGCAACTTGTCTGATGTTTTGAGTCTACAAAATCTCTCGTTTTTGCACAATTCTTGCTTAACTTGTAGTTCCTTTGCTTCCTGTGCCATTCCAACATAAACAGCAGCCCCTGCTTTGCCCGCTCGGGAAACCCCACAACCGCAAATGGCTAGACAGACAGACAGAAGGAGAGGCTCGTGGGATATTTCATTCAACTCCTTGCCAAATGTTCAGGGTTGGGGTTTAGACTACCCAAAGCCTTAAAGCTAGGAACACACACACACACACACATGGACAGACATACACACATTGTTTCCCTACCCTGAGACAACTCCCATTCTCCAGTTTCAGCCTGTGAAGTCTCAGAAGGGCTTGCAAAAACTGCCGGGTGATAATTAGCCACATTTTACCTTTTGCCTCTTGAGAGAAACACGGGAAGAAAATAACACACACCGTGATGGAGATGGGAAGGGTCTGGGGAGAGCTTGTGTAAAGAAGCAATTCTGCAACAGGACAGTCATGGTATTTCAAGAAGTAAATGGACCTCTGAAGTCCCCTGCTGAAAGCCTGAGAGAGCCCTGCAGCCATCCTCCCAACAATTTGATACCCAGAGATTACCCTGCATATTTAAAACTGAGCTTGAGCCTTCTGGTGAATGAGCGCGGATATTATGATGCTTCCCCCAGCCGTCGTCTCTGTACTGCAGGTTACCTGGAGCCTGGCTGACCCTCGGCCGGAGGAGAAACTGGCAGGACGCACAGAGAAATGAAAGAAGGAAAGAGAAGGTTTGGAAGATACGAGACTTCACTGATTCAATTTTCAGACTGCGGTGACACACAAACCAAGCCTGCAGACATGCTCACACACTCCTACGAGACAAAGATAGCCCCGAACAGAGAGCCGGAGAGTGTAAGATGGACAGTTGCATGCGGAAATACACAAGCCAGGGCATGAATAGCACTTGACCTCATTGTGTTAGCCAGCGAAATGCTGACCTCACCACTCTCTAGCTACCAACATGAGTCGGTCAGAGTGTAATTACGGCCTTCGGTGCAGGAGTGCACTACAGCCAAGAACCAGCAGGCAGGTTCATCTCTCGCTCTGACTTTCCTCTCTCTGTGTGCTTGTCAGTGTCATGTCTGCCTCTCTTTTTTCCACTTTGCTTTCCCTCCTGTCTGTGTCTCTCAGCACCGAGCCAGGTAGATACATCAGACCTACTTTTGGTACCTTAATCCCTTCATGTTCAACCGTTTTAAAAACACATTAATAGCACTTCTCCCCTCTCGTCTGCTGGCCAAGTCGTTAACTCAACAGCACAGCGAGAGTCCTTAATGTTTCAAGTGAAACTGCTGTTACCTGGGCCTCTGTGTCTTCTCTTTTCATCTGCAGTTACAAATTCATATGCAAATGCATCCGCTGAGGAAAACAAACATCTGTTTTTCACTCAAGCATGCAGACCCATACAAAATACTATGTTATTGCTTTCCTCGTGATCCCCTCTGCAGGAGACGATGATGGTATTTCAAGACTCGTGCGCTGAAAGCAGGAAGCAACTAAAGAGACGGTGTGTGTCTCTGTGAGAAAGTGGAAGGAAGATCGAAGTGAAGAATGGAGGAGGAGGAGGAGGAGGAGATGGAGCTCTTGGGAGGTTTCCACGGGGTCATGACAAGAAGAGGGGCCTCAGCTAAAGTTTGCCTGTCCCAGCATGGGGCTGGAGATGATAGCCATCCACCCAGACACGATGAATGTTGAGGATCTGTTTTCCTTTCTTGTCTCTCTCCCACACACAGCAGATATCACACAGACATCCTAATGAGGCTAAGAAGCAGTGGTCGTCACACCTGCATCTACCGCATGCTGATAATGTAAATTCCTGTCTGTCTGTTTGCTACTTATCAGTCTGTGTCTCCATCTCAAGTGGTTCTTGATTTTCTTAGTGTGTGCATACAAGTGCTGCTCTGTGTGTGTTATCATTGTCTATATAGACACCGAGATAGAGCCACAATGTTATCAGAGTCACAGAGACGCATCAGCACATCTCCTGCCTGAGCTTTCACATGTGGGCTTGTCTCTCTGCTAACTTCGATTGTTGTCTGTGCTTTGGATCCCGTCTGCGGACCTCATGTCCAAACAAATCCCTTTGGCTGAAAAGCATAACAAACGAACACAAGTTTGTCAAAATATTTTCAAGAAACCACTTCGATGAGTAAAAGCTGCTAACGCTCCACAGTTTGGCCGGGGTTCAGCCTGCCAGCTGGTTGGGTTTTGCAGTATTTATGACTTGCTGACCCTCAGGCCGACTTCCTCCCCCTCACCCGCCTTCAACTCCCGACACATCTGCCCCCTCCAACCTCATCATGCAGACACACACCCCTTCTTAGCACCTGACTGGACTGCTGAAAGGCTCCTTCCTTCACCGGTTGAGGAGCTCCCTGCCAAAAGCAGACTATTAACAAAAAGACAAAGCATTGAATTGTTGGTAGGTTCTCTTAATGGCAGAAAGGTGTGTTGACCTCTGCAGCTCCACCGCTTCCTCCTGCTTGACCTCTGTCAGAGCAAATGCTTGGCTGGCTCTTACATTATATATTTAACTACTGCCAGGGTGCCTTTGAGCGAGCCTTTACAAGCCCTTTTTAACAGAAGCACCACAAGGCCAGGGCACTGACATGCAGACAAACTTACATACAGTATGTGCACTGTATGGACTGTTACCTAATGTGAAACATGTGTATAATAATGAGAATGCTTGTTCAATAGAGCCCAAATTAGTCACACTTGTGTCTACAGGCCACGCGGGTGGAACAAATGTCTAATCCTAACATGTGTAATAATCCCAATGGGCTTACATAGTTAGTTAAACAGAATCAGATTTGATGAGCTGATGAACATGTTGGCATCGGGACCGTTTTCTAAAGGCTGTTATTGCTCTTTGAGGTGGAGAAAAGGGGGGAAAGCGTGGAGGGGTGCTCTGCGCCTGGTTTAAGCCACGGTCTGTTTAACTGCTGTCTGAAAGACTTCCTCTGCAGCCTCTGCACATACAGAGACACAATAGCATGATACATCATCTCACAGAGTGCACTGACAGACACGAGGCACACTGCCTAATAAGTTTAAGATAAGGGGAGCCGTCTTTTGAAGAGAAGCATCAAGTCGAACCAAAGGAAGCTCCATGTCTCCAAACTCTCTCAAACAAGGCGTCCTTTCATCAGTGTGAAATTCCACCACGTACCACCATATTCCCCTTTTCTTTCCTCTCCCCTCCACCCATAATGCTCAATAGGCAGATTATCAATGTAGGAGAGGAAACTTGGCGACCATTACTGGAGTGTATTATGTCCAGAACTGTCTGTGACCCTGCGGGGACACACAGATGGCCGACACATCACAGATAGACAGAGACGGGGAGAGGCCAACACAGACACACACATCAGATGTAGCTGAATAGACAGAGCCCATAGAAAACACAGAGTTCAACACGTGGCCATGAGCCCACACATGCACACAGTTAAATGTGACCCAAATTAGTGGGAACAAACCCAGAGAGACGTATCCTGTACAGACACGGTAACGCAAACAGATTGCAGGTCAGAGTTTTCTTATCGCAGCAGGCCTGAGTTTTTTTTCCTCGCCACACAAACACAACATAGACTCCAAACCCAAACACTCCTGAGCGTATTTAAAGGAAACACACAGACATGGTGATTATGTGTAAATAAGGAGCCTCTTAAGTCTGCAGCAGAAACACAGGCCCACCTGATGATGACTGCTCCCACTATGATTGCATCTCCCTACACATTATCTAAACCTTTATATGTACATCTAGGCACCGAAGTCGTAAATCACAGTCTGTGTTGGGGAGTCACACCTCCGTTTCACATAAGTTTGTGTTACCAACTTTTCCCCAAGTAACACACATATTCTTTTGGTTACCTCCGGGATCAGAAATGTTTATTTTGGATCCAGGAAGAAGTCCACATGTGGTGGACGTGCTGTGCAGATCTTATCGACAGCAAGAGACTAAAGGCTGCCGTCAAGGGTGTCCTGTCTTGACAGAGTCTGCTTTCCTGTGCCCGCATGTGTTCTCCATATGGCCCGGCGCTAAGTGTGCCCCTTCCCTCCACAAACCACGAGGGAATTCCAGGAAGCCATACTGTAACATGGTTTTGGTCTAAATATGCTGTGTGAGCCGCTGTGGTTTCTTTTAATCACCACGTGTCTATTTGGCGTGACCCTGACCCAACAGGTGATGTGTTTAGAAGATGGAAAAGCAAATGTTTTGGAAAATAAAAATGTAAATGTAGTTCTGCTGCATAGAGCAAGCGGGAAGTAGAGGAAGAAGGACATGTGTATGGTGCAAGAACACATGAGAGATGAATGGAAAAAGTTTCACAGTTGAGGGCCAGAGACTGAAATCAATGGAGGTTGATAGAACAACAATGGCAAAAAAGTGGAGAGTCAAGGGGAAGTTGGAGCCTGGTGTTGTGTTATGGAGGTTGGGTTGATGACCAGGTTTGATAGAGCATAACAAAAGAAACACTCTCATATCAGAGCGACTTCAAATGATTTCAACCGACTGCGGTTTGGCTGTCAGCACAACTCAGGGGAGGGGCGACAACATATCCCACGATGAGGGTGAAAAGGGATTCAAACAAGCCGCTTAAGCCTTGATGTTTATGTATGTGTTGTTGCTGACGAGGCGGCGGGCTCGACGACGCACAAACAAAACACATTCCAGCGTCTGACGGGAGAGAGACGAGACAGTCGAGACGGAGGGGGGCGAAGGAAGAGGAAGAGAATGAGTATCAACCCCTATTCATAGTAGTAGTGGTGAACGCATACTGAAACAAACCATATCAACTCCTGTCACTGGAAGACTTGGAAAAAAAAGTAGCAAGAGCAAAAGTCTCTCTTCCTTCTTCTTTGTGCTTTCACTCCCAAAGATAGCTGCATCTCCTCGGGCTCAGTCAAACAGGACTGGACACCCCCTGTCTCCAGTCATCACTCTGAGATTGGACGTCTGTGCTAAAAGTCACTCACTCAGGCCTCAATCAACTCCACTGACAAATCCAGGCCAATACACACACACACACACACACACACACACACACACACACACACACACACACACACACACACACACACACACACACACACACACACACACACACACACACACACACACACACACACACCCTCTCAAAGCACAGATAGCATCACTGTCAGAGGAGAGAGACAGAGATGGGAGAGACAGCAATAAGGCATCAAAGGCAAAAACATGCAGAAGAAAAGTCAAAAGCTGTGGTGGCCTACTTATGACTGCAGGGCAACATACCCCACACACACACACACACACACACACACACACACACACACACACACACACACACACACACACACACACACACACACACACACACACACACACACACACACACACACACACACACACACACACACACACACACACACAGTTAACCTGTCATGACGGGCACCTTGCCTACTGAGCCTGGCATGCTCACCAACAAGTTTGTCATAAAAGCTGATGTTACTTTTCCATTCTCCTTCTTGTTCTCACTCGCTTTCTTTCCTTCTTTCGTTCTCTCACTCTCTCCAAATTCTCCTTCTGGAAAGTTGGCCGGCTGTTCGGGCTGTTGGAGAAACTTCCAAACAATCGTGCGAGCTGTAAACTATTGCTCAACCTGCAGAGGACGGTCTGCGAGGTCGGTGCTGATTTTACGGTGTGAGCCGCAGGTATAAGAAGCACTGCGGTTACTGATGTATCTGTATTTATGGTCTTTTGGCTCTAAAGTCAAACTGGAAAGCACTGAACAGTTAAGAGGCAGGAACAGGATCGTCTCTGTCCACTGATACAACGTTTGCTTACTCCACCCTCTGAACACAAACCTTCGTAGTCATGCAATAAAAAGAAAAGCATCTTCTCTGCCTGGCGCTGGTCTGAATGTGTGTGTTTGTGTATATGTGCAGGGGGCATTTTCCTACCTGTAGACTTTCAATATGTGTAACAGTGATGGGAAGACAGTAACATATACTCAAAATGACTGCTCTTACTTCTGGATTATGACAGATTGATTTATTAATGTGTAAATGTGCAAGTCTACTTGACTGTACACCAGTGTATTGCACATGTCAAAGAACATCTACGAGCACAGAAGTGTGAAAAAGAGAGAGGTGGCCAAGAAAAAGTCGGCGGAGAGAGACGTGTGTACAACCGTGGCTCTACAGACGACTGTTTGCTTTTCCAGTGCAATATATCTGAACCGGTTCAGGCTCCACACACTGCCGCCCTGACTCCGCTGGACAAAGAGGTCACTGACGGCGTCACAAAAAGCTCCCTCTTTCAGTCCAGTTTACAAAAACAACACTTTATACTTGAAAGAAAAAAACTTCACAAAAACAGCCAAAAGAGGCCGTGGCCTTTTTTTTTTTTCCTCCCTTGATCGCAGCCCTTCCTTTGGCACACATGCATGCGTACACAGGAGCAATTCTGCACACACATAAACTCTTCCTCAGCGACAGAGATTTGGCTCCGACCAACCAGACTATATAGATCCCAATCAGAGAGGATATGTGGGATTGCAGCTTCATCTCTCCCTGGCTCCATTCAGCCAAGCCAGTATGACTCCAACAGATTTCACCAGAGAACACAGCGAGGGGTTATTATATCCAATCCCTGGTCAGACAAATCTGTTTCCACTTAAACTACACACTGCCCGATCCCCCCTTCCTCCGCACTCCCTCTCCTCACTCCACACTCCCCTGTTTGCCCATCTGATCTGTTTGTGTGTAATCAAGTATTACAACCAAATCACCCACAGAACGGTCCTGTATTGACTACAGTAAGTGGCTTCAGTTTTGCTGGAGCGCACATGCAGGGAAACTGATGCGTGCCAGCTAATGCCTATTAGCAATTAGAACTGTGATGGTTGGCATTGATTTTTCGGGGGAAAGGAGGAGGAAAGCTGATGGTTTTAGTGAGGGTTTGCGGTTTGACAGACTCAAAGAGTTTACTTCTTTGTGAGATCCCGTACAAATGTTTAAAAGCAAGGCGGAACGGATCAGCACCGCCACAGAAACGACCAACAAAAGACTGAATGAAGTACTGTATCTTTTTTTTTTTTTTCGCAAACCATATGCTGTGATACTTAATCAAACCATCTCTGTGTTAAATAACCGAGTGAGAGGGTGGTGTAGCTGCAATGAAAGACTTCTTACAGTGTCTGACTGTACTTGGTTTATGTCTGGGGTGTGTACGATAAGAGACAATTACCCTTTTTAATGCAACAGTAGCTCATTATGCACATGGTCTTTTCTGCACTGTAAGTCACAATTACAGTAAAGTCTGCATTCAGCATCATGAAGGAAAATATCTAAAAATGTCTGTTTTTCTTTACGTAAGTCACAGGTGCATTAACTCAACCATTTTCTTGTACTCAGGACATTTAAGCAAACAAGACCTAAAATTTGCACGATCCATTTTGGTACCATTTCCACTCCAGCTTCATGTGAAGGTCCAGACAATAAAGAAGTCAGATGAAGTTTTCTCTTGCACCTCAGTCTCGGTCTCACACATTAAACCTGATGTTGAATCATTACCAGTTATGTTGCCATCCCTCCACTTTTATTTCTTTTTGGCTTGTGTTGCTATAGCTACTGATTAGGTAGGCAAGACGGACACAAAGACTCTGGTAACTTGCGGCAACCAAGGTCAATATGATACAGGGAAGCTTATGGACACTCTGCAGTGTTTTCTGTCAATCATTTAAAAACAAAGTTGGCTCCTCAGCCAGCTTTGCCCTTCACAGTAACAGCAAAGTCATTTATCCATGAACACCAACAAGCCTAACACCCTGTCCAGACCAGCAGTCTTTGCATATTTTAGTCAATTTTCTCAGCTGTATCATATTTGTATCCTTTTCATGCACGTGTTTCTATTAAGAAACACTAGGTCGCACTACTATACCTTTAACTTCTGACCCTCGACAGGTTTAATTTTTATAATGATGGCCAAGCCAGACTCTAACACAGGTGCATGTGGCAGTGAAGTGGTTCCTTTTCAACAAAACCAGCATGCTAGCATCCAGGCGATGCACTAAGCCGCCTGGTCCAAGATTCCAGCCATCTAGCAGCCCAGTCTTCCTGCTTCCCTCATTAGCTGCTCGGGCTGCAACCCCAACCCCAACGTGCAGGACAGACTCCCTCGAGAAGAAAAACCACAGCCAGAGCTCTGTGGTAATGCATGTGACACACTGGCTGCACAATTTCCAATTTAAACAGGCCAAAGTAGCTCAATTCCAATCTGAACGCTCCTGTTCTCTCTGGATAGGATAAAGCCTCGACCCCCTGCTCTCCAAGAACTAGAAAAGAATAAATCGAGATGCAAAAGCACGGATGCTTTCAAGTTTGCCGTCATCATTTCCATTTGTGTCCATTCCCCTTTTTTCCCTTGAGTATCTTATTCCCCATCATTCTTCGCTTCCTCTTTATCAGTATTTTACTGTAAACAGTGTTGAGAAGCATGACTCATGCTACTGTAATGTAATAGGAGGAGTGTGGCTTGAAATCAAAATAACGACTGCAAAGAGAGACAAGTGAGTAAAGATGTTCGACACACGGGGGGGAGTAAACAATCTGTGGAGAAAGGTTGTCTGACGTTGATGGTTATTAATGTCACAAACTAAATGATCTGCGTCAAAGGATACGATATCGACAGGAGGCTCCTGAATCAACGTCCCTGCTTTTGTAATCGTCCGACAACTCATTTGCAGCGTGAATATCTGTGAAAGCATTAGTCACGGCTTTCCAAGAATAGTCTTTATACCCACACAAGTACATTTGAGCACCCACAGATGAGCACATTGAAACACATGTGCACACCAGCACTCTAATGGGTCAGTGTTTTTACAGCTGGGACCAGACAAGAAGCCAGTGCAAACAGTGACATGGACCATCAGTGTGTGTGCGTGTGTGCATGTGTGTAGCCTGAGGTGGTACATGCACCCGCACATAACACGCTCACACACACAAATAGAAACTGTAGTGTTTTGTGAAGGATTAACCTTTATTATCCACTAAAGCTATATGACTTATGGTCTTAACTGCACACACACACTGACCTGCTGACAGTGTTCACAACCTAACATTCATCTGTGCAGTTATTCAGGCCAAATACAGGCTTGCTGCTAATGCCGGGGCAAAATGTGCGGCATGCCGAACAGGCACACATACATCACACGAGGATGAGCTTAAATCAATTTCGCCATAATATTAATATCCCGATATGTTTTCCAAAAACTGTATTTGATCCTGCTCCAGATTTGTGGAGCAGGGAGTGTATTTTCAGAGTGCTGGTTTCCCCATCTGTGTGACCACAGTGCTGGGCTGCTCTCCCTGCATCGTTTTCTGCCCACTGTTCCCACGCCTCTTTCTGGGCTAAATACATATTTAGGGAAATACTGAGCAGCAAATCATATGCCCTGCTCTCTGAGTGCACCCAAAACCCATTACTCACAGCCTTTTTTTTACTACCTTTATAGAGCTGGGGCAGGGTAACTGAACTTTTTTTGTTAGTGCTGGACTGAATCAAAGTTTATTTATCCAGGTAAATCATGCTCTCATGCATGAATGTTCTCTTTCAGATAGGCCCCGCTTTAGATTGATACAAGCCATAGAGCCGCCATTTACAACTACAATCTCCCACTGAAAAGCGTGAATGGGAGTTGCTGAGAGTTAATAGTCAAGTCACTCGTTTGCATATATATAACTATCGACCACGCTTCAACAGCTAACTTTGGAAAACAAACAGACACTAAAAAAGTCTGGGGACATTCCCAAATAAGCTCAAATGGGACAGCACATGGAAAACCATTCCACCAGCCGGACCAGAGTTTACCAGACATCTGTGTGCCAGTTATAAAGATCAATGATTTCATAGCCACTTCCACTGTCCATTAGTAAAGCTACTGCTCTGCACTTTAAAATGCCCCACAGTACTGTCTACACAAATTATACCAGGAAGAGCTCGCTCCCGCTATTTCCTTGTGTGGAGAAATGAATGACAAATGGATTCCTCTGTGTAGCGGCACTGTGTAGTGAGCTCAAACCAGTGCCGTGGAGCCATTTGAACACATGCAAAGCAGCAGACTAAATAGGTTTCAGGGTATGCGTTTGTGCGTCTGTGCACGCTCGAACTTGCATGTGCATGAGTAATGAATAAGATCCTGGCACATCACAACCGGGTTCCTCTAATGCACTCCCTGTAGACCAGAAGAAATAAACAGATAAAGATGAAGTGGACGTGAAGGCAAAGAAGAAAAAAAAAAAAAAAGAGAGAGCCAAGAGCGAGAAAAGTGAGCAAGAGAGGGCAGGAGGAGAGGAAGGAGGGAGGGAGGGAGTTTTCAGAATTGTTATTGGAGCCGTAGAAGTCATTTCTGACTTAAAGAGTTCCAGATGTGGGCCAGCCCCTGAGAAAGGGAGCGAGGCAGAGAGACGGAGAGGAATCAAGAGGGAGGGAGGAGTATTAATCAGACTTTGCCCTTCCGTATGATCAGTAGTCTTCACTCCCTTTTCTGAGATTATCTTGGTTGAGACAAAGTGGATCTTTGCAATTTCATGTACGCTGACGGAGGGAACTTCTGCAGCAGAGTGGGGGGTGGGTGGGTGCTGAAAGCAAGAGTCTAGGGTGTGGGGTGTCAGGTGGTAAGGTGGTCGAGGGGTGTGTGGCTTGCACAGCCCCGGTCTTGGGCCTATAAAAAGCTAGGGTGGTCAGAATAATGGTCTGTTGTTATTACACACATGCACACACACACACGCACACACTGGTCTTTCTCAAAACCAATGACTGAACTCACCAAAATAGGCCCAACCAAAAGACATCTGGTTAAATACTGGGACAAAAGCTGCTCTTTAACTTATTTTGCAATGAAATAGGTCCAACGCAAGCATATGGCAATTCCCATGCAATGCACTCTATTGTTTTTAACCCCTGCAGGGCTTAAATGTGGTGCACCGAATACGAAATGTAAGGTGTCAGGGAATTAGTGTGTACATGCAGGTGTGTGTTATGTGCTGACTGATCTCAGACCTTTACGAGGTCGGCATTAACATCTTCTCCACATGCATACGGAGGTGCTCCTCAGTCTTGACTTGGATAATCAGTGAGCATGCAGCCCTGTAATAAAGGCCATCTCCAGTTATTCTCTGTCTCTCTGTTGTGTATGTACTTAGATGCGTATGCCCAGTTTCCCCAGCATTTGATTTCTCTCCCTCTGCGTTGGGCTAAGCTGCACAATCACACAACAAAAGGCCATTGTCCTGCAGTAAAAAAGCTCTGCTCCAGGGAGCTGGTAGTGGGCCACAAACAAAGGCTGGTTACATTGTCCCAACACAAGCTCATGAATCAACTCAACGCCGGGCTGCCAGAACAGCGATGGAAAGAGCCCTACGAGTCGACAAGGGTTTGACGAAGAGGAGAGAGAAAGAGAGTTGATTGAGGAGGGATGCGAGGGTGGAGAAAACAAATGGACAGGGAGCAAGACACAGCTGGAGCTGGACGAGAGAGGAGGCAGAGTGATGTAATATGTGTGGGGATGGTGGTGGGTGAAAAGGGATTTGTCCAACAGGAGGAGAGGAGGAGGAGAGCAGGATGAGGAAATGGAAGAAGGGGAGGATTTGAGGGGAGTGCAGCCAACACAGCGGGAGGATGAGAGGTGAGGTGAAGTCAGCGTAAACACAGAGCTGTGTCAACAGACAAGCCTCCTGCCTGTGCTCCGGAGGCTCTCCGCACCCCAAATCACCACAGCGGATTGAGGAGTGACGTGTGAGGGCTCAAGTTGCCCCAGACTGATGAGAGCGAAGTGGCTTTAAAATCTAATTTGGCCGCTCCACACAGAATCCAGCACTCACTTCTCCTCGTACGACCCTGCCAGAGAGAAAATGCTGTCTTTGTTCGTATCAGATGCCTCTGAACTGTTACTTTCCTATTCTGTCAGGTCCAATTAGCGGCGCAGCCATCAAATGCTCACGCACAAAGAGCGGCTATTGTATCCAGCAGGCACACAGTTCACCTTTTCCACCCTGTGAGGGAGTGGAAAGTGGTGACCATGCAGCACTTTGGGAGGAGAGTGTGTGACAGAATAAAGGAAAGTTTGGGGCTGAATGTTGACATCCACGGCCACACAGCACATCACACTCTGAAAGATGCCATTCGCGTCAATTCACCCACAGAACAAGCTGACAGTTTGGTTATTATAAAGCCCTGAAAAGACAGTAGAGAGATGTTCTTACCATTGGCGTTCTTCCCGCAGATCAGGTGCTCATAGTGCTGCAGGACTCCCCACAGCTCCGCATCATTGTTCACCACCCCCTCCAGGGCCTCTGCGCTCACTGGGGCGCACGCTGACCCTGCATCAGGCCCCGGATGACCCCTCTCGGCCATCAGCACCCGGGCTCCTATCTCCTCCACCAGAGCCTCCATGCATGCGGTCAGGCATATGGCTGCATACTCGTGGATGCGCACGGAGATGCGCGTATCCACCATCCAGCGGAAGAAGCGTCCCACGGAGAAGGAGAGGCCGCAGCGGGCGGACTTGCCCTTCCTCAGCAGCTCCCCGGCGCTCATGCTGTACATGGAGATGGCCTTGACCGTGGCGGAGACGCAGTGGTCGGCCAGAGCCCAGCTGAGCACGAGCCTCATGGCGCTCTGCACCTCGAAGCGCGTGCAGCGGCAGTGCATGACGCTGAGCCGCTGCGCCTCTCTGGAGATGCGGATGAGAGCCCTGCGGAGGAGGGCGGACAGCCGCCGCACGGCCTCCGGGGAGAACACAGGTGCGGGTCCCGCCTTCATGCTCCCACTCTCGGCCACTTTGCGCAGTATCTTGGCCACCTCCTCTTCGGTCCAGGGGAACTCTTCCAGCTCAGGTAAGCGCGGGCACTTGGAGAAGATGTCCTCCGGGTCCTCAGGCAGGACGGTGTTGACCGTGTCCCAACTGTTGTTCCTGCTGTTCATGGAGCCGGAGTAGTACCACCAGTTGCCCCGGTGAGGGGCCGTCATGAAGGCCTGGGAGTTGGACTTGGAGGAGGACAGGCTGAGGGACTTGCAGGAGTCCCCCGCCCCGTACCCGGAGTCCAGCGTCAGGTCCTCCAGGGTCTTCATGTGGACATTTATCAGACCAGCCATTGTTGTGAAACGGCTACTTCACGAGGGATTATGGGAAACCAGCGGTTTACCTGGAAGTCAATCAGCAGTCGAAACTCCGTCGAGCTGGATGAACTGGTTACACCGCGGGGCACTTGTCAAACATAATGCGTAAAGAGTTCAGAGTCAACACAACTGCACCAGCAGACACACGATGTCACACAAACGACCTTATATTGATGTTTTCAAACGGGGACAGCCAGGAAAAAGTTTGAAGCAGCACCCGGCTCACCTTTCCCCTCCGGGCAGCGCAGGGGTTTAAACTTCCCTCCAGTAAAAATCCTCAGTCTTCTTAAAAACACGACGAAATGTGTCCCCGCTGTCTGAAACACGAGCTCATTTATCAGAAACGTCCCGTGCAGCCGCTCGACGGACACAAACTTGCTTCGTTTTCGTTGGGAAAAAGAAAAAAAGTCGGAGTCTACCTCATCTCCCTCCCGTCCCGGTGCTCGGTCAGAGGCAGGCTGCCGGAGAAACTCAGGCACAGCTGTGTGAGAGGAGGGACCCGCCGCTGAGCGACAACACGGAAGCGGCTCCAGCGACCAATCGGGAGAGGGGCCGACTTTTGCGGCAGCCAATCAGAGCCCGCTGCGAATCTTTCATGAGTTTTGGGAGAAAGAAAAGAAAAAGTAAAGTTTGTTTTGCCTCAAATGAAGCGTCAGACTCACCCCCCCCGCACACGTGTGTCATACATATGGCTGCTTTTAAAGGCTTGATATTACTCCAGCTGTTCCACATGTGTCCACAGGCCTTTTATTGTTTTCTTATCACCACAATGCGATTAAATATGATAATGTATAATCCAATTAACGACTGTCACCTCTCACTAACTAATCCATGAGAATAAATCCCATTAGTTTTTCCTATATCCGTGTGGATGGAAATCCTTCTGGGTGACTTACCTGCACACCAGGCAGACTCGAGCTGTCTCCTCACGTTGACTCTGGGGGGGAAACTTGGCTCGCAGCCTTGCACATTAGCTAATCTCTCACCTGCAGCCTGTAACAGGAGTTGAATCTGTGAAAGCCTCTGGTGATGGTGTAAGAGGTGGAGCAGTGTTTGCTGTGATTGAATGAAGCTTAAAGGGTTTTCACTGAAAGTGCTTTTTAAGAGCTTATATAGGATTGCAATGAAGACCGAAGTGTTGTAACAGCTTAAATGAGTATATGCAATTCTTCTTTTTTTTAAAAATTAAATTAAGAAAGAGTGTGCAGGCCTGTAATGTTTGCACCCAGCCCACTGCTTCTTGCTCATTCAGTACCAGTTCAGCAGAGGTTGGTGCCAATTAAGTGGCAGCTCCTGCTTTCAAAACAACGTCTGAGCAAATCCTCTTACGTAACTTGAGTTGTGGGTCACCGTGTGGCCCCCTTGTTTGTCGCTTCTGGTTGAGATGCTGTAACATGCTTGAGGTGAAACGAAACAAACACGTCGGAGAGGCCTGTGACTACCTGCTTCTCGTCACTCATCACTCACACGCAGACAGGTAGGGCGTGTCTCTCCACTGGGACAGAGTCCAACACTACGTCATACTGGGTTTAGGTCAGAGCATGTGAGACTGCAACACATTGTGAAAGTGGCTGTAATGAGTGTATTCATGCATGTACACAGATGTGGAGGTTAGAGGACTTACTAAACCATGTATGTACAAAACACAACAAAGGTATACTCATATACTTGCAAACTAGGATTGGTGTTGTCAGGGTAAGCTTATCTACAATGGGCCCGAGACGTAGGGAACGAGTCATGGGATGCATCATGAACACAACAGTGACTGTGATGATAGTGTGAGGGGGAGGAGAAAATACATAAATAAGATAGAAAATGCTGTAAAGTATGGTAAACAAATACACAGACACGTCATACACAGAAACACAACAGAGGGGACCAGACAGTGAAGAACACCAAGCTGAGTGACCGTACACCATGTTTTTCTAGGGATTCAGGCATTTTGAAAGTGTTTTCATTAGCCCCATTAATTCCAGCTGTTGATAGCTCCATATATATGACATCCAAGAAGGACAAGGGTCCAAGATCTGATAGTAACACAATGGGGTGATTTCCAGCGAGCCGCTAACATTTTCTTGGCTGCCGTCAGGCCAAGAAAAATGACACGTTTTTCTAAGTTTGGAAAGTTTGAGAACTGACCGATCATTAAGAATCAAACACAGATAACCATGTATGTACTTAACGTGGAATAACTCTCTCTTACATCATGATGTATGAATCACTCAGCGAGGGAGAGCTGCGTAGGGAGTCGACCTTTTCAGTCCAGTCCACCTCCCCAGTCTCACACTTGTTAGTCAAAGCTGCTCTAAATGAAATCAGAGGACACACAGGGCGTAGAGGGAGATCACAGGAGGTCAGCTCTTGCCTCATCCAGACCTCATGTAGCTGTGGTGGGGGACAGTTTACCTCATGTTTCTCTGTGTGCGTACTAGACATCGAGTTAGTCCACCACCCAGAGCGCATGCAGTGACCCACGCAGGGGATCAACAGCTCGAAACAAAAAACCCCTGCGAGTGATTTCATCCAGTCACGAGAGCCTGTCAGCTCTGTTGGAGTTTTTGAAATGTTGGTTTCATAATGTTTGCTTTTCTCTCTGCGTTGGTCATAAAACAATGAATGTGATATTAGATTAATTTATCTCAGAGTGGGTAACTGGAGCCTCGCAGAGTAAAAACAGAGTGAGGCTTACAGAGGGGCCTTAACGTGATATCACATTTACAGAAGAATATTCTATGTATTTAATCTTTTAAGAAGGAAACAGCCCAAGAAATGTGTTTGACAGGTGGTTTTGAGTTATCATTCACTTCTGTTAGGCTGTAAAGGGAAGTGTGTGGATTCTTTAACAACCCATTAAGCTTGATGACTCATTTCCAGGACAAAGAGGCTTTATCTTGTCACCCGACGTTGTCAAAACTGTCATCTGAGGTCAAGAGCGGTAAATTGTTTGCATAAAGGAAGTGATCACTGACACGAGCGTTCGTGTGAGTGTAGGAGGGGGATTTTGTCCTGTTCTTAAGCAATCTCACCACTCGTACTGTTTCATATCTCATACTCTGAATCAACCTGTTTGAGGAACCCCCTGATTCAAAATACGTATGTGCTGGTTTCATTATGACGTGTGTGAAGCCGTCTGACCACTGCACCTCTGCAGGTGTGTGCTATGTATGGATGGAGCACCACCATGTGGACAAACAGGGAATAAAGTGTTTGTTTTTTGTTTATTTTAACTTCTATACACTCCTTTTAAATGCAGCTGATACGAGACAACAATAAAGAAACACACACACACAGGCCTGAAAAATTATCTGGACGTAATCATAAAATTTTATTTGCAAAAAACCAACAAATCAAAATAAAAGTACAATACATTCTTAAAACCTTTTCTCTACAAAACAATTTCACAGAAATTACCTTGGAATGTATATTCCTATTTTTCAATTTTATGTTTCTTATATATATAGTCTTATATTTAATGTGTTTCTTTTGTTTTTCTTTAAATAGTCCCATGTCAGCGTTTTAAATGACGTACAGTATAGACCTTTTGTCCTGTAGAGGCAAAGAAAGGGGTCTTGGAGGGCATTTTGACAATCATATAGTCAATAACAGATCATTAACTCTCCGCCACACACATGGATGTCCAGCCTCGAGCCCTCCAGCCACTCCCCATCAGTGTAAGTACCATGTTGCATAAACAGAGGCATTAGGAGCCCGACCTCCAGACAAACTAATGAGTGGAGGTTTGGTCCTGCTGGACTGCAGCTGCCAGTGAGTCTCCATCACACCTCCTGATGCCACTCAGTAGTCATTAGTACCACCGCCTCTGTTTGTCTCAACGATGGGGCGACTGGCTCGCAAAGACCGCTCCTTCCTGCTTCTAAGGTAATACAACAAACACACTGACACGTCTGTAATCCGTTTGAAGAGAACCGTATTTCCTTCTTTACAGTGTATCTGAATTTACAGTGACATTACAGCCTGCTGATAAATAACGGTGTATTTCTGTCTGTCCCTGCCCTCTTCTGTCATTAGTTTAAAAACTGCCTGCAGCCAAACCCTGATAAAAGGCACACATTTGTGAAACAGCCCATGCCTTGCCACATTGTGTCCAACACATGAACTGCTCTCCCCTTCTGCTGGAGCTTTGTACAAGCTTAAAAAAGAAGAGCGTCGATGTTTTCAGTAGCTAAGCATTTCCCTGTCTCGGTGGTGTTTCAACACGAGAGATAGAGCTTTAATCCCTCAAATCCAATATTTTGAAACGAAGCTGAGAAAATGCTTTAAAAAAAAACAAAAACAACAACCTGTGTGACAACATGAAATGAAACGCAGAAAAAAGCTGCTGTTGTCCTCTGCTGCTTCCCTCCTTGTTAAGAGTTTTATGTTCCAGTTGACAATGAGGTTAGAGATCCGGAGGGAGCGGAGGATACCATCAGTCGAGTTAAAAAGGTGTAAACCGTTGACAAATTCAGTGTTTTACAGAAACAGAAACATAGCACCCCGAATATGATAAGAGCATCCACGCTCAGTCAGGACGAATGAAAAAAAGCCACTTTAAATAACTGACAGCACAAGTGCTTCAGTTCAACCCCCGGTTAATGAGATAAAATTTATCAAGTCAGAACCGATACATAGCATTAATATGGGCAGAGGATGTAAAACTGATATTACAAAACAGCAGTAGTGTTATATATATAATGTTTCAATGGATACAAGTTAGCAGGAGATCGATGAGATGACGGAGAAAAGAGAAAAAGATGGAGAGAGAGAGGGACAGAAAGATGATGCATCTGTTTGAAAAATGGTTGATTTCTGATTGAAAAACCTTTTTTTTTTGTTTTGTTTCACAACATCAGGAGAACGTCAGCACCTCGGCCGTACTGGTTAATGATATCCAACAGGTAGTAGTTGATGTATTTAGTAAATCTCTCTCCACTCGAGCTAACGCCACCCCGTCTGGATCCATCTGACCGACATGTTGACACACATTCTATTAGAGGCTCCCGCGTGGGGAGAGTGTTAGCAAAAAAGATCTTAGGTTGTCTTCACGTCTCCTTGTTAGAAAAAAAGGTGCTTCCTGTCACCACAAGTGCACACGAGCGGGCAACACACCCGCGTACACTTATATATACACACACCCACGCACTCAGACACACACACACGCACTCACGCACACACACATCACAAAATCAGCTGCTTTCCAGTCCGTCTGAAAACATTGCACCAAAAAAAAAAAAAAAAAAGGGACAGAGAGAAGGAGAACAAAAATAACTCTCTTCTCTCTGTACAGTAGTTCAGTCAGTGAGGCAAAGTGCTGACTCAGGTCTATTCGCCACCGAAACGCCTCGCTTGCAAAAGTTCAGACTCCGTTTCCTCATACAAACAAGCATACAAGAGGGGGCCGATGGCGAAACAGAGGCTTCCCTGAACGGAGCCAGTTTAAGAAAAAAAAAAAAAGAAAAAGAAAAGGCAGAGTTCAGGCAGTGAGCGAGCTCCTACAGGTCTCTCTCACACACAGTGGATCTGCAGGCAGGTTCAGAGTCCTCCGACCAGCAGGAGGGGGCGCTATCCCTTTGGAGTTTTCTTGTTCTGAGCGTTCCACATGCCTCGTTTGGAGTGGTAGTAGTGAAAGAAGTTCCTCAAACGTAGTCTTTCCACCTCCAAACCATTCTGCAGTACCCTGGGACGAGCGAGAGGGAGAAACCCTGGGTTAAAACGGGGTCTTTTCATGATAGTAAGTAACAAGGACAGCATCGTCAACATCAACATCTTCATTCAGAATGGCAAAGACAAGTTTCTGTGGCTGTCTTCCATAGTTTGATCAAACTTTCTTCTTTTTATTAAAAGTTAAGCCAACTTATATCTCGGTGGTAGACATGCACATATTTTTGATTTCTGAGATTTCTGCCTCCACTCCAATACAGTTCGAGAGCATTGAGAGGCATTAAAAATATATCAAATAGTACATTAAATAGTCATTTCACAATAGTCACAGTCGGCGAGTACCAGAAATTTGATTTTATCCACCCTTATTATTTTGGGGGGTGAAGTTAGAAATCTGAGAGGTGGTAAAAAGCTCAGAAGGTAATTAAAAAAAGTTTATTTTTTGTAAACTAAGCCTTTAACTCACTGCTACAATACTCAAATTCACCTCATAATTAAAACAAGTTTTGAGAGCAGCAGCTGTTATTAAAAGAGGAGAAGAGAACCGGATATCGGTCTGGGTCGAGAGTGTAGCGCCACTCGTTTAAGTAGCAGAGCGCACATAGGGAAAAAAAATGACTTCATAACTTTGGACTAGCATGCACTGCAGGGGTTGGCTTGTTGCTGGGTTACCTGTCCAGCAGCTCCCAGTCCTCTCCACCCCACCGGTCTTTGAATTCCTCCGTGTTCATGCCTCCGATCTTATCAAAATCAGACTTATAGATTCCAAACAGGCCGAAGCCGTTTACCTCCCAGTAACCTGCGGAAAGAAACAAAAAAAGGGAGCGTTTGAAGGAGCTTTTGCACTACATTGCATCAACGGTGGGTATAAAAAGGAAAATGTGATGCTTATACAGCACGAGCATGTGCTCCTGATGCAAGTGTGTTTATTATGCATGTAAACTGAAAACCTGTATTAGCAACTCAAAGTAGCCGTGTGTAACTGGGGAATGAATGTGACTGGAGAAACTGCGAACTATGTTAATATGAGTGTGATTATGCCTGCACGAGCACAGATGTGTGTCTGCGTGAGTGTGCGTGTGTGTTACCATCAGGCTCGTGTGGCGAACTGCCGCAGCCGAGTCTCATGACGATGGGAGCGAAAGCGAGGCGTCCCTCCACGCAGTGCTTCCTGATGCTCTCCAGGATGTTGAGCGGGAAGTGGATGTGCAGATCACACAGGAACACGATGCTGTGACTGTCCTGCAGGAGGAAACACACGCGTGTACACTTTCATTATGTGTTTAAAAAAAAAAAATATCTCTTAATCTTTCCTGCGTCTGAGTGAAGAGTGTGTGAATGTCCTGTTTTAGGATTCTGCGCACGAGCTGGAGCAAATTTTGTGCGTACGCCAGCCGATGTTCACACTCGCCTAATGTGGGCTTTTAAGGATTAAAGAGAGGGGAGAAGACTGGGCTCAGCATCAGAGGCTCGTCTTCACTCCCGGAGCCTGCAGGTCATTCAGACATGAATGACAGCCCTGTCATCCCACCATGACAGCGCTGACAGTCAACTGACGGATCAACGTCTGTCCAAAATTTCCAGCCGCTCCACGCCCCCTGTGGGTGGTGTTCGTGTGTGTGTGTGTGTGATAAAGAGAGAGTGGCATAAGGGCGCACACACACACACACAGACACACAAATAACCTGTGAGAGGGAACGGATGTGACAGCTACGGCGTACACATGACAGAAGAAATGCGGCTAACTGTCTAAGCGATTCCCCTTCGCCCACAGCTGGGCTCTGCGGGAGAGGACGACGGGCAGCAGGAGGAGGCGTGGTGATAAGGGCGAGATCCACAGGCCGTGACAGACCGGCCAAGCAGTGATGTATTCATTATGCATGAGTGTTCTTTCTGTCTGTCCATCAGCCAGTAAAAGGTCGCCTGGCCAGTGTGAGCGGCTGACCTTCAATGAGCTGGCTCTTTCCCTGCCAGCTCACATATTGTTGTCGTGTCTCTCTGTGTGTTTGTTGCTCTGACCTCAATAGTGTCCACTCCGATCTGCAGTCCTGCTGAGCGCTCAAAGTTCCCCTCTCTCCTGAGATACTCGTATCTGTTGGCAAAAATATACATATATATATAAATATAGTATAAATAGCATAAATGAAGTCATTTTGCATTCATGACTGTGTCTCACACACACACACACACCTTGGCACGCTGCTCTCTCTAAGCGCCTGCTCCACGTCCATGTCTTCACTCTCGAAGTCGACAATGATGATGCTGAAGTTGTCGTCCTTTGTCTGCCGATGAAGATTCTCCATGTCAGAGATGAACTGCTGCACCCAGCGAGCCTGGTTCTTCACTGATGGACGGTTAGGAACAAAGGGAAGAGTAGACAGCAAGTTAGGAGAACAAAAAAAAAAAAAAAAAATCAAAGAGATTCTTCTTCTGAATTTTTTCTTTTCATGTCACATGGACTAGCATTGCATCATCAAGCGCCAGTCTCTGATGCTTTCACGTACAGTTTGTGAACGTGTGAAGCTGCTGTGAAACTAGAAACAACCGTATTAATCACCAAGGCTTCCACACTGGAGATTTAAGGCACTTATGATACATCAATTTTCAATGTCAGTATGGTAAATACCTTAATGATGTTGAGGACAGCTACTACTGATGGAACGCTAGCTTGATTGTCATACAGCAGAGCAACATCGGTAAACACGAGCGCTGTCTCTAACTAAATCTCAGCCGACAACAATTAGCCTAATGTCAAATGTTGCTCTGTTGATTCGATCCAGATAAGCGCAGTCTGGCAGCTGTATTGGATCATTGATCCACTTGGACAGCGGAAAACTGAAAGGGTATGACTGCTGACCGATCAGCCGTAAAGCTGCTGTCAGCATTATTTTCATATTAAAATAAGTGTTTAATAGCTCTATAGTCCAACAGCAATCACTGTGCATCATAGAGTTTTTGGTCAGTAACCCACGTCTCACCTCCTGCCGCTCATGCAGTAAAAGAGAAAGGACATTTATACGATCAGGACAGAGAACTCCATAAAGAGGCGGTCCTGTCTGCTGGTGAGCAGGCAGAGAGCAGGACGATCCAGTTTACAGGCAATGGCCTACGAGGCAAAGCTACCAACGCAGCACTCCGGCTGACGGCTTATGCTACCAGACATGCCAAGCAAAAAGAAAAAACGCTTGAAGAAAAGAAAGAGGCAAAGAGAGCTGTCTCGAAAGAGTAAAAAGGTTTGTTTTGCAAAGTACCTGTATGCAAGTTCTGTCTATGTGCTGAGTTTTCTCTGGATGAGTAGAAAATAAAAGCTGAATAATCTGAGTTTAAAGCAACACTATGTAGTAATTGGTATTTTGTGTGATTCGGCGCCCCCCACAGTTTCTGAGTGCAACATCACTGTCGTAAATTCCTTTTGAAACGTTAAGAAAATTCCCCTTTTTCACTGACCTGGCACCACAAAGTGCACCATGACGTCTTTCCTCCACTGCAGCATGACCGGCTGGCAGAGCAGAGGCTTAGCGTACGCGGTGCTCCAGGGGGTCGCTCCAGGTCGGACGGGCGACCTGGTGGGGGGAGGGTGCGGAGGCGTGGCGAGGCTGGACGTGGCAGCGGACGGGGCCGAAGCCGGCGCCGAGGCCGGCGCAGAGTCAGTGTTCTCCAGACTCTCATCTCCTTGCCTGCCGCGGTGGAGCAGCAGGTAAATGTACTCGGACAGACGCACCACGCTGCGGCCTCTCTCCATCAGCTCCAGCTCCACCAGGTAACGGTTCCCTCTCGCCGAGTCGCGTCGCTTCTCAACGTTGATGATTCGCAGCAGGGTGTAGATCCTGGGGCACAGCAGCGGAAAAAAACAGCTTAAGAAAACTCAGACAGGTTTGTCCATGACATACAATGTGACAGAAAAGGGACAGGATCTAAATACAAAACTAAATTGTTCTGTCATTCTCACAACTGGATTCATTATCCGTTAGTTTGTTGGCAGACCACTTCAAAAATGTGGCTACTCATTACTTTTGGCGCGGTGAAGTCTGCATGCTGTGATGTGAGAGGAAAATGAAAACAGAGGAAAGTTAATGGCCATGCTGCTTTACACAAATAACATCATGGTTTGTGAGCGCTGCTGCAGAAAAATGGTAATCAGCATATAGAGGACTGCTAACATGGAGTCAAAGCACCGGGGCATGACCAATATGTTCCCACTGAAATTACTTCTTGTTTTACATAACGGTTAGTGTGAGAAAACCACATTTGAACTTACAAGGTTGCAAGCAAACATAAGCTCTCTCTGAGCCTCACATTAGTCTCACTCCCTTCCTTCCTCTCTATCCTTACCCTCCGTTGCGTTCGTTGAGTTTCTCCATGTACTGCGCCAGCACGTCCACCACCTCGCTCTCTGCCAGCTGGAGGTTGCCGGACACGTTGCAGCGCAGGTCGTTCCAGTCGGAGCGCAGCAGCTCGAAGTCCATCGGATTGACTGAGAAGGTCCTCTGCCAGTTGATGCTCTCCTCCGCCCAGCCCGGCCTGGCCTCCACCTCTTCGTAACTGTAGTCCGACAACTCGCCCTCCTCTGGTTCTGGCTCTGGGTCAGGGTCGGGGTCGGGATTAGAGCGGTTCGTATCCTGGTCGAGGTCTGGCGGGTTGGGGTCTGGGTCTGGCTGCTGTTGGGACTCTGTGATCTCTGAAGTCCTGAGGTAAGAGGTGACCCGTGTTTGACCCTGGAGCGTGTGTTCTGTGGAGTTGGACCTCGGTGGGGTAACTGGAGGCAGAGGGGGGTCTTGACGACGGGACCGTGGGGTTAACGTGTCTCCTTTGCTGAGCAGGTCAGCGGGAGTAGTCTTTAAATCCTGGTGCTCTCCTTTCCTTTTGCTTTTCTCTGGTGGTCTTACTGCCCTGTTGGCAGACTTGTGCACACTTTCATTCTGTATGTTGACGCTCCCGTTGTGAGGATACGTCTTACCTTCTTTTGTAGGCGGGTTGGGCCAGAGTTGAGGGGCACTGACAAGACTTTTACCTCCTCTCATGCCTCCCCCAGCATGTCCTTTAGCACCCAGGTTGACCAGCCTCGTGGTCTTCCCTGTTTGGTACAGAAAGACCCCGGGGAACACCTCTCTAGGGTGCCGAGACGCCCTCTCCTCCCTCCTCTCCCGTCGCTGCTCCCTCTCCCTCTCCCTGTCCCTCTCCCGCTCCTTGGCAGGTCGAGGCCTGGTGATGTAGATCTTGTTCTCCTCCCTCTTCTCCTTCTTGTTGCCAGCAGGCTTGTTGTTGAGGTTGTTGCTATGGGCGGAGTTGCTGAGGATCTGCTTGGCTCGGCTGGCAAGGGCAGAGAGAGAGGACTTTTGCGGGAAGAGGAGTGAAGACTTGCTCAGTTTAGGCGGAGTCTCTGCTCCCTTCTCTCCTCCTCCTCCTTCTGCACCACCACCACCACCACCTGTTCCCACTGCTTTCCTGCCAGGGCCCAACTCTGGAGGGCCGGTGTGGATCCAAGACAAGGAGCGACCCCGGACCACGCTGTCCATGTCAGGCTGAAGCACCCTGGGTTGTTGCTCTTCAAGTCTCTCCCCGGTGTCCTGCCTTATGTTTCCTCTGGTGTGATCTCTCCCCCATTCTCTGCCCACATCCCTGACAATCTGTCCATCTCTGGGAGGAAAGTGTCTCCTTTCTCTGCGCCGTATGATGCTGTCAACTGCTCCCTCCTCCTCCTCTTCATCTGGGTCCTCCTCCTCCTCTTCCCCTTCCCTGCCAGCTGGTGTGGGCCCAGGCTTTGAGTGCTGGTGGGAGGGGTTGGAGGTGTGGCTGGTCTGGCTGGGATGGGAGGGCTTCTTGGGCGGCTGCGTGCCGACGATCTCTGCCTCGTCCTCCGTATCCACCACCTCCTCTTCCTCCAGGAAATCTGGAGACACGAAGGAGACACAAGGTTGGAAGAACAAGCTCACATGTGTGTAATATGTGTGTGTGTTTGTTCGTTAATAGTTACCATCTGGGTTGGGGAAGAAGAACGGTCTGTCATCTTCCTCCTCATCCATCTTCATATATTTGTAGAAACCGAACCTGGCAGGCACACACACACAAACACACACACACACACACACACACACACACACACACACGACCGCATGCATTAGCAGAAGGCTGAAGTTTCAATGTGCCTCGCAGAATAATAAACTTAATCTCTTGGTGAGAGGTCGCATGAATCACTGCCATTAAATTCAGACTTGAAAAGTTATTCTGCATAATCAGTGTACTCGTTCATAACACACAAGACAGAGACAAATGTCCCCTGAGCTCCCCAAAGAGATAAAAGCAATATTGCCCCTTACTTCTCCAAGTAGATCGGGGACTCTCTGTAGAAACACTTGTTCTCCCGCTCCATGTGGGTGAGCCGTGTGAAGTCGTTGGGGTAAACGAAGGAGAGGTACACCTGAAGACAAGTTACAGGTCAATCAAAGATGCAACAGACGAAGAGGTTCATCTTCATTCTGCAGGATTCTGTCAAAAGACCCACTTCAACAACACGATGCTGGTTTTCTGCTGTGGTACAACAGTCACAGTGTGCATATTGTTTTCATAATATTTTTCTTTTTCAAATGCCGTCTTCAATTTTCTATTTATGCTTCTTGACCTGCAGTTCCTCCTTTCATCTTTCTTTCTATTTTCTTGTACTATTATTGTTATGCACCAATATACCGAGGCAAAGTCCGTGAATGTAAAAACAACCAACTTGAGGGAACGAAGCTCGATAATGATTCTCACTTCCAGCTTATCGCTTGTGTATGCAGCTGCAGTAACACATGCCGTCCTAAAGGGGGGAGCAGCGCTCAACACTCACTGCTTCATGCTTCCTTTGTGTATTTTAAGGGAGGGATGAGGTGCTAATGTTCAAATCAGCATTGACTCAGCTTCTCTGTTATTATGTTTTCGGTCTGGTTGACTTGAATATCAAGCTGACTCTGTACAGGGCTCTGTTTTAGCAGTTTTAACACTTTCTATTCGGTCATGTGTACAATGTGTTTAAATACGTTGAAATGCATTCATAAGGCTTTATACAACTCTATAAATCTTGATAATCACCACAAACTAAAGAAAATGACAGCTTGAGTTTACCCCAAACTAGCAGTTAGGTTGTGTAGATATCAGAGACACCAACAGAGCAACACAGTGCATGAAATAAGCACAGCAGATACGTCAGACAGATCGGACCAACACGTTTAACTAGATGTCTTTACATGAAGGACAACAGAAGAACAAGTCTGATGATTTCACATACTGTATCTCAACAATTCAAATCAATCGTCAGTTTCCTACTTCCTCCATGCCCACGTGACAACAGTGTTTAAAAGAAGAGGTTATACACCACATTATAACTACTACAACTTTAGCCAGTTATCAGGACACATAGAGAACTGCTCAAATATATTAAAGCAGACTATAAACTTGGAAAACTCCAGTGCACTATCTTTTAAACTATTCAAATCCCTTATTTGTCATGCCATGGTTCTGTTAGCCCTTTAAAGTAAAACTCAAATTAAATGCTTGATCGTTTTAAAGAGTTTTCTTGTGATTTTTAAGTCTATTTGTATCCTTATCTAATGAGCCCCTCTAATAAGCTGAATTTGCTGCTTTTTTGATTTATAAATCTAACATTTCTGGAAAAATATCACATAACTTTTGTGAGCTTTAAGTAAAGTGACAGCACTGTATAAGGCTATTAGCAGCTGTATGATACCATAACACAATAACAATGAGGACTATGATCAGTAACTGTAAGACGAAAATAAATCACAATGATTATCAAAGCCCTGACGATTCCTTTATTCTTCAAAACACACAACCGAACAGTTTAATCAAATCAGACAAAGCATTATAAGCCTGTAAAGTGCAGTATACTGTCTGATCAGTGTGCTTATAATGCATTATAGATATGACCTTCATAGAAAGTGTTACTAAACTCACTCTCACACACTCTGAGTGGAAGGTTTTTTGTGATCCAGAGGGAAAGGTGATGTTAAAGGTGACTTACAAACTGCAGGCCCTGGTATCTGGCGATGGGAAAATCTTTGACTACGTAGGTTGGAGAGTAGAGGCACGCCGGAAGAACGTTTTCCAGTCGGGAGGGGTCGATCATAGGAGCTGAGGGAGCGAGGAGACAGAGAAAATGAAGGTAAATATATGAGGTCAGCTAAAAAAAAACAAATACGGATTTCAGCTTTAAATAAACATGGGGAGTCTGAAAGCTGGGAGATGATCGGGCCAAAGGGAAACCCAGGAAAATATGGAACCCAGACAGCCAGAAGAAACAGCACGTCTGCATGCAGCTAAAGTGACAACCTGAGTCAGACAGTCAATCAGTCAGTCAGAGAAAATGACGGGCCAGGATAGCAGAGATGAGGACAGAAAAAGGGGACAGCATGAAATGATGAGTGGCAGATTTACTGCTGTAGAAGGTGTCCCTGGGGTCCGGCTTCAGCATATCCGCTCCGTGCTGCACGTTGCCGCCTCCCTCCAGACCCTGGGGCGGAGACTCCTCTGGGAGACGGATGTGACTGGCCAAGGTCTGGGGTATGTGATCCACGCCGTTCATCTTCAGATTGGACTCGTCTGGGAAAAGAAATACAGGCATGGTAAGAGAGTAAGGCAGAGAAGATGAAATAGATGGATCATTATTAGATTCCCTGGTTTGATTATCTTAATAACAGCTGTTGGAACATTATGCACAATATTTGTGTCGCGGTCCTCATACATCTTTATGAAAAGGTGAAGAATGAGGAGGAGAAAAAGACAAAAAGAGAGGCAGAGGGGAAGGAAACAAAGGAGGAGGAGGAAGAGGAGGAGAGCAGAGGTAAAAGCTGAAGGTAAGAGGATGAGAAGGAAAGTCGGAGGAAAACAAAAACAGAGCAGAGCCGAGTCATAATTATACCAATCGATAGCAGGGAGGGAGGAGAGAGCATGTGTGATTAATGGCATGTCAGGAGCCAAGGCCTGATGGGAGAAATGCTTTATAATTAACAGGGTGGTCAGCATCATTTTTATACCCCAGAGGGGTGGAGCGCTCAGATTTGGTGTGTGTGTGTGTGTGTGTGTGTGTGTGTGTGTGTTTATTTGTGTGTTTGTTTGTGTGCAAAGACTACGCAGAGAGAGACTCCCTTACTTTTGAAGAACAAGACAACTGTTGATCACAAACATGCTTTCCACGACACACAAGACTAACTGCTAGAGGTGATATTAAACCGAAAATCGATCAAAATTTCGAAAATCAAACGCAGGATCGAAACAGAGTCCGGCAAGAAATTTAAATAGATAATCAAATAGTTTTGTGATATTAAAATCAAAAGTCAGTTTGAATTGTAGATTTGGGGAATGGTGACACAACAACCAAGAAACAATTCAACTCTCCTCCTCTTTCTTTTCATTAATTTCTAGCATGTTGCAGCGATGTCGTTAGATTATAATAAAAATATTGCGTTGTTTCTGTATGCAACAGATACTGACACCTCACCCATGTGGTTGATTGAATTTGCTGCTCTCTGTAGTAAATGTCAGAGCGCGTGTGTGATGGTGTAAAATTCATTAACAGCTGCCATCTGGGCTGCCCTCTGATGTGGATTTTCACTGATTGTGATCACACCAATGAAGAGCTGAACTTGGCTTGAAACCATGAGAAAACACATTGGAGTCGTAGTGAACGCCCAGCAAATTAAAACGCTTTGCAATGCATTATGGGGAATTATCACATCATACATTATCATCTTATTAAAGAAACACATATATTTCTGCTTTTTAGTCGACAGGATTTTTTGACCTTGAAGATCAACATCCCACAGAAACAAATTCACTCTTCCAGTTTGGCAGTTATTCCTGGTTTTCCAGGGACTGAACGTGAGCTGGAGAAGTTACTTCTCTCGTCTTAAAATATGCAAACATGTCCCAGTATTTGAACCCTCTGACCCTGGATCCTGCTGTGACACCCATCTCCACGCCTCTGGCTACAAATCTGAGAGAGCATGACATGCAGGGAGGAGTAGGGCATGCATGGGTGGAGGAAGACAGATGAGGAGATGCTAACGCTTCAATCCAGAACGTGACCTCATATACGGCACAAGGGCCTCCTTCTTCCTTGACGTAGCCGTTCGTAAACAAGAAAGGCATGCGTCGCACAGAAAAACCTGCAGCAGCTCTGCCCCAAAATGACAGCACATCACTTTCTGTGCAGCTGGCAGTTTCCCTTGTTAACGATACCGTGACACGCTGCTATTCTTGGAGCTAACAGAGGTTAGACATCTACTCAGGAGCTAGTGCTCTTATCTCTGCTACAAATGGCTCCTATAGAGAAAAAATAGAGCAACTATTAGATGTTGTATCGTCTCTTGTCCTCACATAGATATAGACATGCCGTGCTCTCAAAGCCACAATCTGCAGCTGCTAAAAGAAAACAATAAAATAAGGGGAAATGTCGATTGGGTGTTTGTTTGCGGGACAAGCGAGAAGCACATCCTGGTTCAAATAAGGCTGATTCTGTGACATTAAACTACTGATCGATACAAGACCAGACTAATGAAGGTGGTTTTTATAGCATCGTTCCCTTCCTCTCTATTTGGCAAGCTCCTAGGTGAGCAGAAAGACTAGAAACTTAAATCTTAAATGTCATCCTGAAATGTATTATGTTTTCAATACAAGATGACAGAAAAAGCTTTGTATTATCACACTGGAGCAGCTCTTACCTGTGTACAGGGAGATGTAGGCCGAGTCTATCACCTCGTACTTCAGACCAGGGAGGAACGGACGCCACTGTGAATGAAAAGAGAGGGTGTGAGAGCGAGAGGAGAAGACTAAATGCCAACATGTGGGAAGTATGAGGTGAGCAGAAATCGTCCATCACTGTTTGCGGATTCAACTGTGACACTCTCTGCGTTATCGATCCGAGCAGCATCACGGGATCGATCGGATGCTGGGGTTTTTGTATAAACACACTTAACCAGGGGAAGAGACAAGGAAACAGGGGAGAATGTGTGGCGTATGGACAGACGGCAAGACATGTGAGGAAGGAAGAGGGGAAATCAGCACATGAGAGGGAAAAAAAATAGACTGAGAGCAGAGCAAGAAAAGAGCTGTGGGATCTGTAACGGGGAGGTGTAAACAGGAAGATCTACTAATGACCTGAAAACAGACACAAGGATGGAGAGGGATAGAAAGAGAGCGAGAGAGAGAGAAGCTACAATTATTTTAAATAGATTTCACAATTACCACGTCACTTCTGGTTACCACAGATATAATCACAGGAGACAGGTCATTTTCCAACCCTCAGGGTGGAGAATACAAATATAAACACCCTCCTCGGGCTCATGCAAATGTGCATGCACAACACACACGCTCACATTTTACTGTTTTAGATTCTGTTTGCAATCTGCATTTTGTCATCCGCTGATCGTGACACCGATTGCTGATACGCAAAAATCCCACTCCTGCAATTGTTTTATTTCGTATCTGTATCGTGTGCTACGCCTTCACACCCACGCCGACGCGTTAACACAGCAGCACACACACACCCAAACAAGTGCACGTACAAAAAGAACAACAAACAAGGACACGGCGCGACATCATGCTGAGCGGCAGCGGGGGAGCAGCCCAGCAGGCCGCACGAGGCTTCAGCGCTGTGTCATTACTGCGCAGTGATTGTCCTCAAGGTCAAGTCAGCGGGCTGTCACAGCCCGACCAAAGGACGGACATAAAAGTGGAGGCCACATATGAGCTGTAACTTCACAAGTTTAGTCCGTCTCCTGTTCATCGTCTGGCCTCATAGATCCTCTGACTAATTCCTCCAAAGGAGAGAATGAATAAGTGTGTATTGAAATAGGTGTCACCTTATATGTACACACAGTATTTGTTGTGTGTGTGTGTGAATGCGGGTGTGTGCCCTGTGTTTATGGGTGCGTCCGCTGTGAAATAGTGTTGACAGGAAGCAGCAGGGAGAAGCAGAGGCCTGCTCGCTGGCCCCACAAGTTCAACAGAGAGGAAAGAAAATCAATATCCGAGGGGGAAATAATAAAAAGTACCAATCGCAGAGCAAAATGGCAACGGGCAGCCAGCAGTGTTGTTTCATCACGTTTCATCATGCCCGGACCACCCGGTGACATATGAGGTTTTCACGTTGTTTTCATTCAGCTGGCCAAAAAGTGGGTGTTGCTCCCGAGTCACAGCGTTCGCTTTGATGCCAGCTGGAGCGACACACATGCAGTATTTCCACTCTGCACACGCAGGTAGTCTGCCTCTGGTTCCATCATGCACAGGTTATTTTTTCCTATCCCTCAATGATTAGGGCTTTATTGCTTCCGAGAGAGCTCACTGCTAGCTGCTGTTGCTGTGTTTGTTCCCCTTCAATTCAATTGGCTGCTCCAAAAGCCTCAGGCACTATGGATATGAAGCTGTTTTGCTCGTGTGACACATATGAGGTGGAGACGTAATGAAACCAACTGACCTTTTCCCAGTTTACGTTAAAAATCAATTCAGATTTGAGCTCCAATAAGATTAACAGTAAGTAAACACTTCCATTTAGTGCTGCCACAGTCCTGAGTTTTCTGGGGAATACATAATTGTCTGTCAGCATCCTATAATCTTTTCTTATTGGACTATGTGGCTCTGTTTCACCACTCAAGGCTTTCCAATACATGATCTCCTAATAAATGATGAATGGATCCCGCAAGGGACAGAGAGGAGGAAAGATACTTCCTTGAATCCGGCAGCTTCAGCTGGACAAAGGCTGTCCAGCTGTTGTCCATTTCCACTTGTTGAGAAAGGTTTACTGAGTGCTTTCTATCTGTTTCCTCTCTCTTTCACTGTGTGTTCCTCACACGCACCTGGCTTTGAGCCACAATTGGTAGAGTGGTAAACAGAGAGAAGTCAGTGGCAGAGTGGAGAGCAGAACAAGACAGATGTTAACAAGCCTGACAACAGGTGTCTGAGGGATAAAGGCAGGAAGAGGTTGGGATTACACTGTTGTTTTTCTTTTTGTTTTTTTTATTTCACTTTTATTCATACAGGCTTGGCTGGATGAGCTTGTACAGCCGTCTAGAACAGCAGCCTCTTTACAGTCACAGTGATTTATTTTAGGACGAGGCCAGCTGGATAATGTCTGATAGCAATCAAGGTCACTTTGGGATGAATCAAGATTGAAAGCCATGACAGGTGATTCAATATAGTTTTTTATTGCAGAGTGATTCAGTGAAAAGACCAAAATAGACAGTACATTCACCAGACTTTGGCTATTCAGCCTCCATTGTGGTCCAAAAACACGAGCCACACTGTTGCACCTTCATACCATGAGGAAGGCCACTGCAGTTTATTTTAAGTCATGCTGATGTTTATTAATCCGCAACTGAAAATAGTCCTCAACAAATATATCATTAATTTTTAAATTACCTAAAAACTTTGTGACCAAACTTGAAAACTTCATCTCCAGCTGCACTGAATGAGGTTGAGAAACAAAGACAGGCCAGATTGGAATTGTACACTAAATGTATGATTGATTGATTTATTGATTGATTGATGATCCAAGTTGTCCATGTTGAGCCGTGACATAAAGGATCTTAAGTATTGGGCTGAGGTTAGTCTAGGGATAGCAGAGTGTTCAATATAATCTCAGGAAGGCTTATTTGTTTGGTATTTTTGTGTCCTTTGTTAACTATTCAGAGTGATGATTTATTTACCGGGAGCTGATGGAGAAAACGAAAAAAAAAAAAGACAAGGACACACGAGAGAAGAGAGCGAGAGAAAACTCTTCCAAATCCCCCAAAACGCTTCGGGGCTTCGAGTTGAGAGTCTTGCAGAGTTTGCCAGAGTTCTCCCACCTTTGTATCGTCGCCACCTTGGTTAGAAAAATCAAACAAAAATGTTTCTTTAAACTGCAGCTGCTTCGATGCACTTTCATCAAGCGTATGCAGGTTATGCACTGCACTGATGTTATTATTGGGGCAAACAGATGTGTGTTTGTAATTAAAGCTAGTTTAGCTTAAGAGATAAATAGGTGCACGGACTCCAGCCACTTTTGTGTCAGAACCTGCAGTATATATATTGTTGCAACACACTTGTGATATATATCCGTGAGTGCAGCAGTGCAGAGTTCACATTGAGTCCACTTATTATCGAGACAACTACTTCACAGCCAAGGTACAAAACAATCACAGGATACAAATAGAGTTGGAAGTTGTTACCGAGGTGAGGAAAATGGACACAGTTCTCACTATTGCCAGGACAATTAATAATAAACTTTCCTTCGCCCACCATTCGCTCTGTGATCGCTCATTTTGGGTTTGAATGGAAGGTAGAACAAGTGCTGCTGTTGACTGGTTGCCAGACAACTGTTGGGCCATAGAAACCGTGACTTCACCGATAATGACGTGTTGTTACAAGCCAAGAATTATGTCTTGTAGTTGAAGTGCAAAAAATGCAAAGTGACAGCTAACAAGCTAATGAGAGCTCACATTTATAACCTTTAACTGTCGGTGTCTTTGTCTCATGCTGTAGGTGGCAACAATCGCTGTGAGCAGCAACCACTGCGGCTAATGGTTACACTCATTGTACCTCAGAACGGTTTAAAAAAGGAATCCATCTACCTTAATTAATCAATGATTTAATGCACCATGTAGCAAGCACTCTAAGTGACCCAAATCCAATTGGCTGAACGCTTACATACTCGTGGATCCTGCAGCAGGAGCCTCTTCCTTCAGAGAGCCAATCTGCCGGTCCACAGTGTTACAGGTGGGACTGCAGAGCCTATTTCAGCACTAACTGATGGTTATGGTGGGCCGGAGAGGCTGAGAGGACTGGTTAAGAAGACAGTGTGTCCTGGCTTTGTTTTAATTTGTGTTTTTGTGGCTGCAGCTGCTGCAGAGTTTACATCTTCAAGCTGTCTGCCCTGGCGATGTTTCATTCTGCTAATAACTATATTGGAAGAGACGGGTTATTAACTTTTCTGTAGCTTGAAATGGCTTTTTGCATCTGTCATGATGTATACACTTATTTCATTATTGTAATATTATTATGTATTATAGTAAGGCTACGCTGAGGAATGCGATTATATACTTTATAACTGTTAATTAGTCATATGCACAAGCTGCAAAATGACGTCTGAAGGGACAAATTGTTTGTTGGGACATAAGAGCCTGAAGTTTTTCTTTAACTTTTTAAGTGTTAAAATTTTGTCTTCATCATCTGCATTTTATCTGACCCACTTTTTACTTTTATGAAAGCACATTTTAACTTAAGTACTTTTACTTTAACTTGAGTAATATTTCTTTAAAGCAGCAGTACACTATTCTAGCACTCTTTCCATCCCTGGCTATAAAAACGAATGCAGTTCTTTTGTTGCTTTTTAAAGAACAATCAACACAAACAATGTTGTAAAGTAATAACATTTTACTAGAAATGTCTTTGTTAGATGTAGAAGTTTATTCGACTCTGATTTTAAATAAAGATGCATGTGTTTCCTGAAGAAAGGGATAAAATATGGGAGCTGACAGGCGGTGACAGGAAAATGGAATGCAAGAGAAGTTATGACAGCTTTGGTGGGAAGAGAAACAAAATTTTCACGTTGGCAGGAATGGAAAGTGTGTAGCGTGGAGCCGTGGTGCTGCCCACTGACAGGCGGCTGGCAGCAGAGCATCAAGGAGAGACTTCTGACAGGCTCCGACGAGACTCCTCCCCAAACAGAGCACCGAAGACACAAAAGACTGTCGGTGTTTTGATGCCTCGCTGATACTGTTGTAGAGACTTCATACAATGAAAGTTGACAAGGAGGCAGACAGCGAAGACGAGCCCAAAAAAAGCACCTGACCGACAATAAAAAAAAAACAAAACTAACCAAATACAATAGCGAGGAAACAAGGACATAAAGCTGCTGACTGATTATGCTCTTATTTAAATTGACAACCAAACAGAACTAAACTGTTACATGCTAGAGGATAAATGCCAGTCTCCATTCGCTGTCACAGTGACATGAAAACAGTGGCTTGTTTTTCATGTCAGATCATGTCTCGCCTGGGGACCAAGGAACAATATTCAGAGGAAGATGAGGAGGTGGATACGGAGACGGGGTGTTTGATTTTCTGTGTTGAATTATACATTAGCCAAAGCTTCCCAGTCCAGACATTTCAGAAAGACAAATGAGCCCAATATCCATAGCAATTACTGGCGCGTTGTAGCCAGAGCGTCTACAGCGCTGCCCTGTGTGCTCCGAGGCGCAACCGGTTAGTCACACTAACACTCTCACTAGATCCAAATCAAGTCAAACTCGTGACAGAGCGTCTGCGCACACCTCTCAAAAATCCTTTGCGCTTTCATTCTGCGGCCACACGAATAAAAACTTGCGACGAGGACATGCAGGTACTTCGGTCGACGTGATGCTTACTGGAAAGGAGGAGAACACGGAGGATAACAAGCCTGACCTGAATACAAACACAGATAAAACAGAGACAACAAACTTGGTGATTTTGGAGCGAGCATGAGGGAGCAGAGCCGACTGAACATCTGAAAATTGATTTAATACGAACGAGCTGAGGCTGAAAATGGTAGATTAAAACGATTTCGATGATGAAATGGATTCGCAGAATACTTTCAACATGACCTGAATATGCTAACACCAGTGTGCCTGCATGTTTTCACCCTGTAAACTCAGACTGCTTTAAAACTTATTGAATTGAACTATGAATCCAAAAGTTCAATGGGCTTGAAAACCACTCTGGAGATCCCCCATATGGAAAAACTCTGGTTGTAGCCACAAGCTCAAGGCTATTAAAACTCAACCGACTACCGACTTTCAAACATTTCTCATAGATAACAAGCAGCTTTCTCTGCGAGACCCAGCGGTCGAGAGCGGCACCCGGAAAGACGGGATAAAAGATACACGAATGTAAGCATATGACAGTTAACATGACAAGGACACAATGGGATGTGGGTGCGGGGACACTACATAGCTTCCCTTTTTGTAATGTTAAACTGGTATGTCATGTGTGGGCCGGTGCTCTTTGGGAAGTGTCTGATCAAATCTGCATGATGACAAGAAAAAGCGGCGGCATGAAAGGCAGACAGAGAGATACGAACATCGGCTCAGCTAACGGCTTTAAGTCCCCGCGGGCTCCAAATGTGTTCAGCCAGTGGTTTTAGCAACGCGAGTAACATGAATGAGAATAATATTCAGTTATATGATGAGATCTTCGCGATTATGATGAGAGGCGATTTCCCATTGAGGATTCGTGCCCGAGTCTTGCACTGTTAATTATCCTCATCCAGCCGGGAGAGCCGGGGTGATGATACGACCGGCGCTGATGTTGCCCTCTAGAGGTCGAGAAAGAACCAACACATGACATTAAGACACAGTTAGCCTGTTAAAGCATTAACCGTAACCTTTCAAGCAGATTAATGACAGGTTGCCAGACTTTCTGAAACAGTCCCTCCTTGTTTGACATAGTGAATCTAATTTTCTCTAGATGTAGTGCTTTCCCTAAATCCTTCAGCCACATGTCGAATGTCGGGGGCTTTATCAGATCAGGTAGTAGTATTTTTCCAGCTAGCAGTGTGGATAGAGAGGTGACCTGGACTTCGTGCCTGCTCATCGACCCACCTGGTTCAACCAACCCAAACAGTGCAGTTAGAGGGGCAGGGGAGAACTCCTTGTTGGCAAGAAAATCAAATAATTGTAATCTAGTGGGCAATCTGTGGATCACTTTGAATTGTATCAAAGCATGCCTAGCATTTACATAACTACTGTGAATATTTCTAATACAGGTTTCCCACAGCTCGTCTGAGATTCCTATACACAACTCATCCTGCCAGGCCTCCCTGAAAGAAACTGACGATGGGTGTGATAACAATTTTATGTAGACAAATCGTTTGTGAAAAATAATACACCTACAGAGGTTTTAGAAAGGAGCAGAATAAAAGTTTTCCTTAAAAACATTATTGTGACTGTGAATTACTCATTTTTAAATGTTTGTTGAATCCAAAATGATTGCTTTGTTTGTTTGCTAGTTAACGTTAGCAACATTAGCTATTGCTCGAAGTGGCAACTACTTGCAGAGTTGTAATAGAAGGGGGGAGGCCACGTTTAGTGACTGAACGTTCACCTTAATGTGGCAATAAATCTGTGAAAATATGGGGTTGATTGTTCTGTGGGTGATATGCTGCTGCAGCCCTGACTTCTAGTGTCTATAACAGAAAAAAAAATTGCAAGAAAACAGCACCAAACACAAAACTGAGTGTAATTTGGGATCTTAAAACATCATAAAAGTAACTTATAGTGGGAGAAAAGCAAACGTTTGTATAGTAACGATAAAGAAATGACACAAAAATGAGCAGAAGAAGTTCAAAGTGGAAAGAAAAAAGTATCACGGAGGACAGTGAAAAACCCTGAAGTGAAAAAAATAATAAAAACGACTCCATATGTCTGAGAGCTGCTGAACTACATCCAACCCTAAAAGGTGTTGAAGTGGTAAAAAAAAAAAAAACTGAGAGAAATCTGAATTATTTCCAGTAATACGACACACACAATATACTTTAACAGCTGGCTCGAGGTCGAGTAGGACCACTACTGATTTATATCGCGGAGGGACGGCGTGAGGCAGATGTCGAGAGGCCTGTGTGTGTTTGCCTGTGTGTGTCTGGAGTCTGCAGGGTTGGGTGGATGGACGGGGTGTGAGTCAGAGTGTGTATTAATTGGTGGGCAGTTTGAAGCTTGGCCTGGCAGGAGTGATAAAACAGGGTCATTAAAACCCTGCATTTAAATCCCACACCCCTGGCTCTCCATAAACTTGCCATTGCTAATTAAGGCGTGACTTTCTTCTCCTCTTCCCCCTCACTCCCTTCTCCTCTCAATCACGCTGTTTAATAGCCAACTCTTGCCTTTTCGCTCCGTCACGTGGGCCGGCAGGAGACGTTTTCCATTAGGAAAAGGCCGGTGGAAAAGGTCCTGTGTTTCACTGACCAACATCCAGATGACATTTGAGAAAGTTAATGAAACGGCCGCTTACTGAGCCTTCTTTCATCCCGTGCAATCCATTTAAAAGAAAGCAGTCATCACTCTAAAGACAGTTTATTTGGAGTTAATTGAAGAAAAAACACTGAGGTAGAGCGTGGCAATGGAAAGGTTCAGTCAGAGTGCGGGTTTAGTAACTCGCCTACTCATCCCAACGACTCGACAATCTCCTCATTCACCGGCCCGCAGGTTGTTTCCATCCCCTCGGGGAAGGAACGGCGTATTCCTCACCTGTCTCTTCCTGTTTCCAACGCTGTTTATGTTCTGCCCCTCCAGCAGCCGTTCTCTCCGACTCCTTCAGACGATGATAAAGGAGGGGGGCCAACACGGAAAAAAAAACCAAAAGGTTCCCTTTCTTATTTTCTTGCCAAAAGGTAACTTTCCGACCGCGCTTGTGTGCTATCTGATATTTACTTTAAGAACTAAGCGCCGGTAAACAAATGTATTCCCAGAAGAACAGCGCACCTTTGACCATGCAATCACAGCCTGGCACTGAACACAAGAAGAAGGAGCTGTGGATCCAAGCTATCTGCTCTTTAACAAATGAGTGCCTGGGTTTCTGCAGATTTATGTGAGCCCAGGGCTTATGCTGTTGTGGGCTGGTCACGGTAAATCTGCTATTTTTGTCAAGGTGTGAAATGTATTCCGCTGTTAAATCACACACAGGGGCCTTTCCTAAGACAGCGTGGTGCACACACACATTCCCGCACACAACCTTGATTTGCTGCGTGACTTTTATACGCTTCATTAAATTGTTTCTACTAGTACGAACCTATTTTGATGGCCTCGTGAGTAGTTGGTGGAAGGGAGAAGGAGGGGGGAGGAAAAAGAAGACGGAGAGAGGAGATGGATTTCCACATGACCTTGATTCCCTGGCAGACTTAATCACATGAAGAGTTTTTCTCTGGATGACTCGGAAAGTCTGCGAGGAAGTCGATGATTTGAATGAGAAGCACCAGGAGGTAGAGAGAACAGATACACTTCGTATTAAAGCCTGCACAGCTTTCAGATATCCTCCTCTGCACTCCTGCCTCGTTTTGTTCTTTATTTTGTCTCCTTCTCTTTGGCAGCTGCGTCCTCAGATCTGATTAAGAGACCGAGATCAATAGTTTGAAGGAAGTAAATCTGAATTTCAGTGTCAGTGTTTTTTAATAGTTTCCCCCATTTTCTTCCAATTTAGAGTTACCGATTCTCCACGTTATGGTCAACACTACCTCCCGTTGTCTGGAGAGTCATCCACAGACACACAGTATCCTTTAGCGTCTCTATTAGACCACCACATTTTTAAAATCCATTGTAAACTCATCCACTGGAATATGAGATGATCAGACTTCATCTCTCTCTGTGCATCTTCATCCGATGCAGAGAGCGACAAGGAGGAGTGGAGGTCAGGTTTGAGTGGTGGGACACACAAGGGACGTTCATCCAGGAGACTGAGAATAAGGTCCTGCTATTTCTAGTGAGAACGCTGGTGACAACATGGTGGAGCATTTAGCATTTAGCATTTAGCAGCTACAGAGGCTGGAGAGTTCCCTCGGGAGTTGGTGGGAACCAAAATAAAGCTAAAAGGAAAGATTAATATTGGAGTTGCCATGAGGGATGCGGATGCTGCTTCCTGTCTGCTCGCTGTGTAATTAGGATGTTTGCTAACACTTTTGCCATATGTCCTTTATATGGTCACAACGCGTCCATGCTGTGTTTAAAGGGTGTGGTGTTTCCCTCAACTAATGTTTTTTTTAAGGCGTACTCAACGGCAAAAGAAACATTTGTTCAGGAACATTTTATCCTCAGAGTTGATGAGCCTAAGATCAACATTAGAAAGACACGGCGCCATAATGAGCTCTTCAGTTTTATAAGACCTCTGCAACACAGTCGTCTCATTGAAATGAGTAAAGTGTGTCGCCTCTGGCCTGAAAAAAAAAAAACAGACTAACACCTGCGATGGTTTACACCGTCTCGCTCCAGGACCCCGCCCTCCACACTGGCACCAGATTAACGGTGCATCGTCTCCGCTTTTACTGCATCGTATCTCACCAACTCAGTCTGTTTGTCCTGTCCGGAGGCTCTCCAAATAAAGGCGAAGGTATTCTGTTTGCCACTGGGATGTGGATGTCACAGGCTGTAATTTATTAGTCACGCTTGCACATCAGCAGCAGAATATTCATAACACACCCACATCAACAGCCCGCAACATCCCACAGCAACAGCACGGCACTTGGGAGACCTCTAAAAGGACATTTCATACAGCCAGTGCCACAGATAGCAGCAGATTGAGCCAATTTACAATGATCAGACTGGAGGCCCGAGTGTCAGTATGGCGTGGTCGTAAAGTAGATCCAAGCCATCTTCTCTCTCCCTAACACACACACACACACACACACACACACACACACACACACACACACAGTCCGCCGCCTACATCTGATCGGGCTCATGTGTGATCCTCCCGACACCACAGAGCCAGCACAGTTCAGCGTGGTGCTCTTCAAATCACTCTGTCAGCTCTTCACTTTAAAAAAAAAAACTGTGCTCGGAGCAGACAGTCTGAACCAAACAGCACTAAACAGACTGCAGGCTGGAGAGGCCTGAGAGTGCAGCAGGGCTGGGAAACTGTGGCCAAAGCTCAAGGAGTTAAGTCTATTAAGGCCCGGGAAGAAACGAACGAGGACGACAGGTAAGGAAACGTAGCCAGAGGCATTCAGAAAGAGTTTGTAAAAAAATCATTAACCTTGAGGGTGAAAAATAAGACACTGAAGTTTCGTGAAATAAGAGAGCAACTGCTGCTATACTGCTGCTGCTGCTCTGCTGATGATGATGGTCACCATGATGGCGATAACCCGGGGCTTCTTAAGAGATTCATCCCATACACACACACACACACACGCGCACACACACCAGTGATCTCTTTTTTATCATCTGCCCTCCCACTCAAAGTACAGGCTCACACGAGGCGTGTGGGCTCTCGTTTGAAACTTCATATCGAAATTAAGCCCCACTCATCTCTGAGCTTTGCCTGAGGTGCAGCACACCACTACAGAGAGCGGAGTGGTGCAGAGCAGAGTCGAAGAGGAGAGCGGAGAGGGAAAACAGAAAGTTAGAGATGAAGAAGTACAGAACAAAGATACAGAGAGGTGCTGTGGGAGATTAAGATTGAGGAGGAGAGTGATGATAGAGAGAGTGGAGAGAGGATAGATGTACAATAGTTGAGAGACTTTAAATGAGCTGCTCTGAACCGCCAGAGCCAGCATGACACCGAGAAGGGCATTTATTGCATACAGATGTGATGGAGGAAAATGCAATATAATGTTCAGCCACCACTCTCGCACAGTTAATCAATGCTGTTAACCCCTCATGACGTCACACATTGGGTTGTTAAGCCTTATTTCCATCTGCCATCTTGTTTTTGAAGCCAAGTGTGACCATATGTGAACAGCAGGGTGGGGCTAATGAGGACATCCTGATTGGATTGACTGCCTGAGAACCAGAGGACACACTGTGGTAGTGATTTGCCAATCACAAGGTAGCCACGCCCTAAAGCGCAGCCTGCTCTACTGTCTATTTTAATCTAAACTGAACCATAATTTACAAAATGAACATCATGCTGTGTTGAAGAAGACTTGAAACTAGCCAATGAGACCATAATCTCATTAGGAAACTGTTTACTGAGGTAATAAATCAACTGAGAAGTAGGGTCACTTTCTCATAGGCTTCTATACAATCTGACTTTGACTTTAATCTGTTTCTAAGGAAGGACAAACAAACGTAAGTGCACCCAAGTTGGCTGAATGGCTAGTTTCTATTGATTGTCCCTTCACCTGATGTTAATGAGCATCCTTTCTTTTGCAACCAGTGGGGTCGCCCCCTGCTGGCCGTTTTAGGCACTTCTGCGTCGGCTTCACTTTCCAGACCTGGAAGACCTCTGTCGACTATTTAAAAGCCCTCTCGAGACAGGTGAAATCATTTTTATATGGTGAGAAGATGAAGATAAGTGAAAATGACCGGGGAGGGGAAAATAGATGGAGAGGCAGAATAGAGGAAGTGCGCTCTCATGATTTCGATGGGTCCACTTACCCCGACCTCCACGTGATCCGAGCCCTTGTCATCCTGCTTGTGGAGGATCTCAAAGTAGTACTGTCTGGACGAGATTAGGCTGAGGGGGGAAATAGAGAGGGCTATTGTTAGATATTTGACACTGGTGAAAAAGAAATGATTGTTTCTATAATAAGCCACTTCAGCTCTTTCCACCATAGGATCTCTGTCAGCGACCCAAACTGCAAACGTACTGACTGTTACGTTGCGGCAGGATTCAATAAGACTGCAGTGAAGGAAGGCAAACAGACTCTAAAAGCACATAATAGTCATAAATGTCAAATGTTAATGCAAGCTGAGCATAAACAGGTTAATCAGCCTGGAATATAACTTGGGGCTGCAGGCAGAGATGGCAGAAGAGACAGCAGCGAGCCACATTATCAGACTTTGGTCCTGAATAAAACACTCCTTCAGAGACCGTGAGGAGGAAAATCAATGCTCCCCATAAATCAACATTTTACACTTATACAGGCTCCAGTATTTCTCCCAGACTCCTGGGTTAGAGCGAGAGAGAAAGGTCTGCATGTTATCCCCCTGCACTGACGAAACGCACACTCCACGCTGCAACGCTTTATTCTTATCAAAAACACATCTGAGATAATAGGCCAGCATCTGCTGCTGAATGAGAGGCACTGCTCCACACATCATTAGCTCTCAAAACACACACACACGCACACACACACACACACACACACACACTGTTAGGCAGTGAATAAAACCATGTATTTGCATGTTGTATGGATAGCGCACGTCTACAGCGGGTTAGTTGATGGTTTGTTTAAGCGCGTGTCTTAAATCAAAGAGAAATGAAAGCTTTACTTATGAGGATGAAACAGTAAAGAATGTTTGGAAGCCTAATTCCTGTAAACAAGAAGATGCTGATGCTGTTTGCCGCAGCCTGGTAATTTGGGAAACATTTGCTACTCTGGACTATTTAGCTCCTCCATATTCATGTGCTCTGATTCACCAAGATATGTAACGGCTTGCTCGTTCTCTCTCTTCATTTTCTTGCCTTTGTTTTTTCCGATTTTCTGCGCCTCTTTCTTTCCTCTCTCACTGTGACGGCTCCCTTTCTCTCTCCTGTCTCCTGTTTGTTTCCTGAAACAAACACAAGCTCATCGTCTTTGATGAAGGCAGTGTTCTGTATTGAAAATAGCCTCGCAAAAACAGGAGATAACATGAAAAACACAGACAAGAGAGCAAACAGAACCAAGGTTGTTTTTTTTCTTTTGCAGGATGTTATCCTTGTTCTAGAGAGGATGTGCATGTGTACGAGTTTTAAAATCGATTCATCTTTTAGTCTAAACAATGAAAAATAAGAGATGCAAATTAAACAATTTTCCAGAGCCCGAGGTCCAAAACCTGAAGAGAAAACACAAAAATATCATCTCCTTTGTGAGGAAACCTGAATGGTTATTTAAATTCAGGGTTCCTTCACCTTTTTCATAGACAAATTGAAGCTTTTTCGGACATGCGATGGTATTTTGGTGTTAAAATCTGCATGTTTATCATAAATTCATTGGTGGTATTTAAAGGGTGGCCCCCTAAAACTCAGTGATTTGAATCATCAGTCAAGAAGACCCCGAGTCAACTCGCATTTTATCAGTAGAGTCATCGCACTTTTTTAATTAGCTGTGTCAATGCACACAGAGCAAAAAATGTGAAATTTGCAAGTTACAGGTTGTAATGATGGTTTGTTGTATCCTAGATGAACCCGTCCTTTTCCCTGCGGATTGCCAAAACAGTAGTCTTAGTTTCTGAGCTCAATACATATATTGTTTCACAATTTCAAACTTGTCTGACTAATTTATAACTCTCACAACTCAGCCAAACTTGAAAAAAATCAACTTTTCCATTTGTATAGGCTTCTTCTCCGAGGCTTTTTCCAACAGAGCAGGGCTCCATGATCTCACTACAAAATCAAACTGCTTAAAAATGAATTATGACTCCACTCTTTAAATACTTACTTACTTAATTACTACCTGTTTTAAGTGGGATTAGCCCAGACTTGCTCAATGATTTTTTCTGATGTTGTTTGTTGACGATGCCAGAAATTAGTTCGGAAAAGTTGAAATTGTGAAATAATATGTTGAGCTGAGGAGCTAAGATTAATATTTTGTCTGAAAACAGGAGAGCAAGATGACATCAATAGTATTCAACCAACCAATAAATTACAAGATGAAACTTTCCTGAGCTCAAAGACAAACAGGCTCAAAGGCTTTAAAACAGAGAGAAAACCTTGAAGTGTTCACAACACAAATATCTACTTCTGATATAAAACCACTGGATGAATCACAGTGAATAAAAAGTATGAGAAATTAGCTAATATAACATCTTTCATTTCATTTTCTTTATATGTCTGGCATAAATATTAACACTTTCACATAATTGAATTAATAATTTTCAAGGAAATTAAAAATATCTGTCTCGGGAAAAAATATCCAGTAAAAGTTTCTTAACAAGTTTGTTTTTCAGCTCCAAAGCTGCATTTAGCGTGAACCTGTAGCAACCAAACAACTTCTAGATGTGATGACACTTATTAAAACTCCACAGAATCTAAATATGGTTGCAACAAAGTGAAAACTAGTTTTTGAAAATGAAAGAGTCTTCTTTCATCACACAGAAAGGCCCCAACCCAGCAGGGTTTTTCAAACACAGGATCTTCTTGCTTTAAGGCGGCGGTGTTAACCACCGCACCGCACCGCACCGCACATACAAAGAATAACAAAGTTGATGAAATTTAGCTCTGAGGGCCAAACTTCAAAAAATCCTACTTTGTACTACAAAAGTTTTGAAGAACAACTTTAGGATTTTCTCATGAATTAAAATTTCAAGCAGTTTCATTGTAAATTCAAGCATTTTCAAGGATTTCCAGCACTTTTTCCAGTAATTTTTCATCAATTCACTCAATACTTAATGGACTAACTCTCTCAACACTACCAGACATAACAGCCTATGTATAGATTACCGATTTTAAGTTGTACTGTCACAGTATTTTGCAGTGTGTGTGTGTGTGTGTGTGTGTGTGTTTGTTTCTGCCGCGTTTGACCCGAGTTGAGAGTGAAGGACAAAGGCTGAAGGTGGGACGATCACGTGTTGCCCTGTGCACGAGCGCGGCCGCATCATCCGGCTGCCCAGCGTTCTGTAACCAATAAATCATTGCAGGTGCGGGAGAGCGGTGACAGTGCGCTAAGGTCGCTCTCTCATGAATAGGGAACACCTCTCTGTGCAGCTGCTGAAACGGCACTCAGCGAACTAAAGTGCCACTTTCAGTTCTTGGCAGCCTGCTCGCCCCTTCTGTATGATTCAAACACAGCAAAGGAAGTAATAATATCTTTTTTGGAATTCGTCTTAGACAAAACAGATTTATAAAGAGTCATTACATCAGATTAAATTGGATGAGATTTTAATTAATGTGATGAATACGTGGGGAAATCGGGTAATCAGAATCAGAATTATCTCTGACGAGGGGATAACTGACACTTTGTCTTGTAATATAAAGTGTGAATGACATAAAAATATCAGGCAAAACACGAGTGGTCTGCAAAAACAGGCATTTATTAGACTGTATCGCATCTTTCTTTGACCATCATGAACTCAAAGTGATATGTTTTTTATTGGTCTTTGTGGTTCACTGACTTCGCTTCCCCTGAGCGGACGACTGGAGATGGGTTTTAGGATATATTAGTACATTTCCTGACCCTTTATTAGATTGTCTATTTCAGCCCATAATCCAGCTCCATCTGTGGAATAATCTAATGTCAGAGCTGACAGGATGCAGTCTGCCGCCACAGCGTTTCAGAGTGAGGCTGAAACACAAAGCACAGACGAGGAGGAAGGACTACAATATAACATAGCACAACCACCCCCAAGCCTCCAAAGATCTGGGGAGCCTTTATTGAACATATTAAGAGGCAGAAGTGTCAAACTGGGAACTAATGGTACCAGACTGTTGCACTGTGCCTCGATCTGCCAGAATTTCAGTTTTTCTTTTTCTTCCTTGTCTTGCACCTTCCTTGACCTCAGGTAATCATCTCTGTGCTACACTCTATTGCATCTACTTCACAAAATTCACGTGTAAGAATAAAACAAATCAGAACGAATACACACAGAAAACTCTCAACTTACTCATCGTCTGTCTAAATTTGAGAATCATTCTCTCTAGCCACTCTCAGAAATTCAAAAACCCAACACGCTCAAGAGCTTGAACTTCAGCAGCAGCAGCTCAGCCAATACAAAGATTGGCTACAAAGCCACAGATAACAGGCCAATCAACTAGTACTGAGCAGGATCCAGACAAACAAAAGGATCATACCACACTGAGAAATAGAGACGGATAAATAGATGGAGAAAGCGGGGACATGAAGTCCTATTCACATTATTATTCTCTTTGTGATTCGAAGTGATTTTGTGTGCCGATTCAGTAGCTTTTTCATTTCGGCTTGATGTAAATTCAGTCCCACTGCGTAGGTGAGACATGTATCGAGTCCTGCGAGAGTCAGCGCCTGCAGCCTGCAGTTATCTGCTGAAAGTTATTTCCTCTTTTAAGCTTTGAATCATTTTCTGTCGTGTCTCGTTTTTGTTTTCAATTTGGGTGCGAAGACAGACACTCAGAAAATGAATCAGGATGGCTCCAAATAAAGAAATGATGAGAAACAAATGAGAAAGATGATAAACTTTTTTCAAGCTCTCCGCTTTGTTAAAAAAAAGAAAAGTATTATATTAAACTGAGAGTCTGCAGAAATAAGAGAGGGAGACAAACAAAGGTGCACAAAGTAGGAGGGATGGAGGTGTTTTGCTTTACTTGGATGAGTCTGTCAGTGTGTGTGTGTGTGTGTGTGTGCACACTCTGGTCACACCAGTCCTCGTGATGGATGATGAGGCCGGGCTCCGGTTGAAAGAGATGAAGAGACAGAGGGACAGGCGGAAAGAAAGATGAAGGAGGAGCGATAAATAGCAAATGAACAGCAGAAACAGAGAGGGAATTATAAATGCTTTTCTGTGTCTTGAAAGGAAAAATACATTACAGTGAATATCAGTGGGACGTGATTTCATACAGAACGCCATGCCAGACGAGAAGAGAAGAAAAAAAAAAACATAAAAGAACAAGTGAAGGGCAAATGAGAGATGGGAAGAGGAAAGAATAGCTATTAGCGTGCGACTCAGAGGATGAGCAGAGGACACAAAACAAGAGTCTAATTGCCTGACTAATTGGAGTCTTTGTTTCCAGTTTCCCTTCATTGGGCCGAAAGGATAGAGACAGACAAAAGGAGCTCGACTGGGGCTGGATAACACAAGATGGGACTGTTGGACCAAAATATTCAGAGTATCATCCCAGCCGGATCCCGAGTATGAAATATTCATTCGGTGTGAACATATAGAGCGTTTGCTTTATTCCTGCTGAGAGACAAACTCCTTTCAGAAGCGCCTCAAAGAAAACTGTTTGTCCGAAGAAATATACAAGAGCCCGAAGACCGACAGACAGCCTGACACACACACACACACACACACACACACACACACACACACACACACACACACACACACACACACCCTCTGTCTCACTAACCTGGTTTGCAGTGAGCAGAGCTGAGGTGAAATGAAGACACTACCCCTGATTGCTCTCACTCATCCCTCATCTCACCTAACTTTCCCGCCAGCTACAGAAACCTCCTCATTTTCCAGCATCTCCTCTCTTTTTTCCAACTACTCATTAATGCTATCTGACTCTCTCTCTCTCTCACTCTCGCTCTGAGTCCCCCCTCTCCAACACCCACAGGTGGCCCTTAAATAAAATAAAAAAATAAAACAAGAGACCGTGCTCGGCGAATGCTCCCCTCTCAACTACATTAATGATACCAGTGTTTAGAGCTGCCCCAAGGAGACGCGCAAACTTCACTCCTCTCCCCTCGCGCTCTCTCTCCGCACTCCACTCCGTTTCTCATGCGTTCCTCTAATCCATCAGAGAGCTATCACGCTGCTCTTCCCTGCAGCCTCAATAAATCCTCTTTCTTCCATCCCCTCTCTTCGCCTCGACCCCCTCCGCTCTCCCTTCATCCCCTCCGTCTCCTCTTCCCTCTCTCCTCCTGTATCTTGTCCTTCGCTTCCCTCACGACGTCTCTCCTCTCCTCTATCTGCCGCGTCCAATTCCCCCGTATGTATTTATCTAATATGGCGTTATGGCATTACTATCTTCAACGCTTTTAGTCTTCTCTTCGCCTCCACTTCGCCCCATTCTCGCTTTGATTTCGTATTAACACTCCTTCTCATTCTCCTACCGGCCTGAATGCGTGGACATGGGAAGAAAGAATTTATAGTATCTCACAATGCCTTTTCTCCCGGGTTGTGCTACGCTGAAGGGCAGAGAAACATATGCTGCTTTCATCACAGAAAAGTATAATTGTTACATAACGTCAAGTACAAGCTGAGAATTTATCTCCAGGAGGAATGTAGGAGTTGCACAACTGTACATGAGAATTACGGGACAAGGCTAGCGACATTTTCCTTTCAACGAATCCAATGATCCAACTGACAAGTATTGTCTGTGTATCCTTGAGCGCAGATACTCAACGTCAAGCCCATTTATCACTATGTTGACATAATTCATTAGCATGTTGAAGGACAAGCGTGGTTAAAGCCGTTTCAAAGCAGCACACATGAAGGCGGGGCGCAAAAGGCGCGATAATCGTTTAAATACGGGGATAACAGCCCACAGTCTCTCCTGGAAGGCATTTATAGTGTTGCACACTGAAAGTGACAGGAACAGCGGTACGTTATAAGAAGAGAGCTCGAGACAGAAGTTGAATCCCTGCTTACTTTCTCACCCACGCACACCTGGCCAGCCAAAAAGACGGGGTGAATGTCGGGTTGTCGGTTTCAGGAAGTTAGACAAAATCTGGAGTGTTGCACGGCGGTGTGGGTGTGTTTATCTAAAATACTATACTCTATTGTATTAAAACACATTTCAGGTATAGAAAAAAGCACAAGTATACTTTTTGTGCTTAATGTATATGTACTTTAAAATCATTAAGTTCAAGTTCAATGTACTAAAAATAAATGTATATAATTCAAAAATACTTCAAGTGATATGTGAAGTATATTAGTGTTAACTAATCATACAAAGTCAATACAAAGTATACTTGAAGTTGCTCCACTTGAGCACATAAAAATTGTGCTTTTCTACAATTTAATTACAACTAAAATATACTTAATAGAAAATTAGTTGTTCCAAAAGAGCAAACGTAAGTTAGCTAATCATTAGCATTCTTGAAGTGCACTGACGATAAGTCTGGCGACAAGTATACACAAGTATGTTCAGATTGCATGTACTGTTTTTCAAGGGTTTCCTTTGACTCGACCGTTCAGCTGGAGAGCAACAGCGACCGACAAACCCTGCAAAATGTGCCTTTAAAGCGATGTGTTGAAAATAAGAAAGGATCATCTTTTGACTCCGATCAATTGCTTTCTGTGTGCATGCTGACGTGCCGATGACTCGTCCGCACCAAACTACTGATCTCTTCTCCCGACATCTCGATGCGTCCTGAATATTCACCGAGTCACTCTCCAAACAGCTTACACACCCGTTCCCCAGCTCCTCTGAATTTGATTTCTGTGTTTCCTCAGACTGAGCTGACCAATCCGTCTTCGTTACTGTCTCTAATCGCGTTTGGCCAGAGGCAGCTCGGTGCTACCGTTTGGTCGTAGTCATGCGTTACTGCCAATAAGATGTCCTCCACCGTGGTCTTTTCACAGCTCAAGAGATGCGCATCAGCACCCCACGAGACACTCTGATTAAACTTAAGCCACTACACACACTGAAACATGGATTTGTGTCTCAGCGGGCGGCCATCACTCATAGGAACAGATGGTGGAGTGAAGGCCTGCGGGAGGAAAGTGGGACAGAGAAGTCATTGCAGCTCGCTGGCAAACAGCTTCATTTTAATTCAGCCGCTACAGTCTATCAGCCAATTACCATGAGCGGGGAGAGAGGTTTGCATTAAGCTTGGTATTCACAGTCAAACACAATCAGGTAATGTGTGCACACAAACATGGACACAGACATTCATTCACATATAAGTGAATGCATACATATAATGACACAGGTGCTCGCTGCAGAGCAGGTGCAACACTTAGCTCGTCTCCAGCGCTCAATCAGTATTCCTACGATGCCATGAGCCCAAGTACTACACTTTCCTCTCTCTCAATGCTTGAGTCTCCCGCATCAGCTAATAGCCAGCAGTGCTTAAATGATTCAATTATAGATACTGAGAGATCCCATAGTGAAATAACTGGTCATTCTCCACTAGGTTCCCCCTCATTGTTGCCTGGGAAAGGCACAGTTAACTCTTTCCTTCCAACTATTATCGGTCTTTGGGGCTTTTTTCTGGTAAGTCATGTGTATAGAAAACAAATGGGAGTGTGATAAAAAGCAACGGGAATGAGAAGGAAGAAGAGGAGAAGTTATGAGAAGAGTGAAAGGCCTGAACACTCACAGAGAAAAAGGATGAACACACATCAACGCCCACGTGTCTGTGGAGGATTGGGGCGTAAATGTCACTTCCAGCAGTTTTGTGATGTGAAAGCTGCTCCTTCAAAATGCCAGCTGTGGCTCCCCAGATAACCTTGGGATCCTCTTCTCGCCTTTCTTGCCTCACCACGCCACTGCCAAAGGTCAGCAGCAGCCATTTTTAATTTCAGTCATTACATCCGAAGAGGGGGAAAACATCCAGACAGACCAGACGTATGGAAACCCATCCACACAAACACAGATATCATTTGATTGACTTTCGCTTCTCGCCTCAGATTCAGCCGGCGCTCATTAGTTTGCAGAAATCTTTCAAACAATATTCCCTCTAATCTTCCAACTCGCTGTCAATCACGTCCCCGGTCTGAGCTGCTCAAAGGCTTCAGAAATAGTTGACGTCAGGCACGGCGTCAGACCAGCTCAGTATGCTACTCAGCACAGTTTAGTTTAGAGAATTTTAGCGAATGTCAATCTCCCCGGTGTTGTCTCTACAGCCCGAGGCTCTGGTAGCTGTGTCAGAGAGCAGAGGCGGCGTTGACGAGGTTATCTGGGTTTCTCATCTGACTACTCCACTGTCACTCATCAAGCTGCTGTGACAGCACCTAGCAGGCACAGCCAGACTATCACTTCACAGGTAAGCGCCCGGCTGGAGACAAAGAGTCAGACAGTCCAAAAAAAAAAGAGGGGACGTTTTCCGAGCTGAGGATCCAGCGGCATCAAAAAGAAGCAGCTTTTTTTAGTACGTTTTACTTTGATTCACTGCAGTGTGAGTGTGAAAAGGCATGATGCCGGTCAGAAGTTTGTGCAACTTGTTGTACCCTGTTAAGTAGGGCAGCAACTGAACAATATTTACTGACATGTCTGCTATTATTTCCTTAAATTGATCATGTATGCCATCCATTCCCAAACTTAACCCAAAGTTATGGTAATTTTAAACTTAATTACAACATTGAAAATACCTCTCACGGCCCACCTGCAGTTCCTTCACAGTAGGATGACCCCCAGCTTGATCTGTCCCCGGAAATGTCCCTTTTTTAACTGTCCGCAACGTGAAACAATATTTCAATAGCAGGAAAGAGCAGACGTCAGAGCCTGTGATTGATGTCTCAAAGACAACAGAGGGCTGCTCGCTGTAGCAGCTTCACATCACTATCTTTCCTCTTCTACTGCTTGCTCACGCTAGTTTTAGAGAAAACCTGTCCCAGACGCTAGCGAGTGTTAAGTGATTCTGCATCACCACAACATCTTTTCAAGCCAGGTAGAGTGGAGAGGAAGGAGAGGAGGAAAAACTGATTCAAGAGAAAAGCAGGCTTAATGAAAAGAGGAGGAAAGGTGCACATGTGATTGCAGAGCCCGCTAATTTATCTTTCCAAACATTTTTTGTTTGTGGATAAAAATCTAAAATTGAGGCGAGCAATCTGTCAGAGCAAGTATTTAATTTAATGGCTGAGAAGAGAGTGAAAAGGCAGAAAAAACAGCTGGTTAGTCAAGTACTTTATACTCAATTATACGAGGCAGCTTCAGTTTATTTAGTGGTCAAAATAAACAGAAGCGGAGTTATCCCCTTTTTTATTCCATGATGAACAACATTGGATATTCTACTTATATATTGATCACTGGACTGGAAGTACTGTATCCCTGATTTTCATTTCAGATATCTGGTCACCTAACGTTACGGCCCACGGGTGGCCTGCCGCCCACACTATGGGAGTCACTGGTGTCGGCAATAAAATTATACAGACTATAGAACTTGTGAATAATCGCAGCCAATTATTTTGTTACTGTTTCAAGTCATGCCACTTTTTAGAGCTTGGTTGATTTTTAACTATATCTTTCCTTGAGGGATTTTAGTCATCAGGCTGCACCCTCCTCCCCTCCACTGAAGGAATCCTAACCTAGAAATAAAAACGCCAGTGGTGGTTGTTTGACAATGAAGACAACAATTCCCACGACCTCATGTTTCACAGAGTCATCTAACTCTGTCTTCTGACTCGTGTTTTGATTGAGAGACCCCACCAGCTACAGAGAAATCAGTGTTTTAGACGACTTTAGCACACATTGTTGAGCAGCAGCAGCAACAGACACCCCCCCCACACACACACACACCCCCACCGGGTCCCCAGCTGGCCACTATTTTTCAACCAGCTGGACATTGTATGCACTAGTGGAAAACACTGCAATGGCCCATTACAACTTCCCGGAGTCCCAGATCGCTTTTTCGAATCGCAGTTCTTGTGATATAAACAGAAAAACAGACATTGATAAAAAAGTTGAATTCGTTCAACTAACAATTGTCACTAATCCCTCATTGTTTTTACCCTTTTCTTTAATACAAAATACACATAAAAATGGGCCAAACACAAACAAGTCAAGGAGCATAAAACTGTTGTTTGGATGGATCTTACTACGCATCATTAAATGATATGCTTCATACATAAATCCAAACTTGGATCCATTTCAGTGCCGCAGAGAAAGGAAGAAGGTTTTTTTTGTGAGAGCAGTAAAAAGGAAGCTAACAGAAGCGTGACAGACTGAGTCAACAAGAGGGACGAGTACTCTCCATCCTCAAGTTTTATTCAGCAAACTTCAGATGTAGAACTCGGCCAAAACTATTTCACACACACACACACACACACTGTGAGTCATTACCTCCAGGTGGCCGCGGCCAGGTGGTGTGGATGGCCAACCGATCTCCCAAACAGGTGTGCTGATCCAACTTTCCTGTCCATCCCATCTATTTATATTGCCACCCAGGACAGGCTTTCACACACCGCACAGCAACAGGAAGGCCCCACCCAACCGGTGGCGATTTCCATCAGCGTTTTGCTTCACGCTGTTTGCACCTCTTCCTCTTTTTACAGCTTCAAATTCACTCCCCACATGTAATTGTCATTATAGGCAATAGACAGAGTGAGATGGAGAGAGAAGACCATAAAAAGAGAGTGAGAGTCGGGGAGAGAGAGAGTGAGGGGCTGATGGGAAAAATGGTGCTTTAGATGAGGGTGGGACACCTGAAAGCTCCGGTTGCAGTCATCCATGATGCAGAGTAACCACAGAGGGACTGCCAACCGGAGGGTACGTCGATTATATATATATGTGTGTAGCTATGAGTGTGTGTGGGTGTGTGTGTGTCTCTGTGCACGTGTGTTTGCGGCTTTCAGTAGCCTCTGATTGCATCGCGCGGAAACCTCCAAACAGGCGAGCGAAGTGTTTCGTGAACCCCTCAACAACAATATGTTTCGTTCCCTGACAACATGATTCAAGCCTGCAGCAGCCATTAGTCACTGTTCACTTCAGCTCCACTACAGCCGGCCCGTGCGGCTCCAATGAACCGAGACGTATAAATAACGGCGGTCCGAAAGCGCAAAAAGAACAACCTTGCTAAAAGTGGGAGTGTCTGCTTTGCTTCATTCTGCTCTGCCCTGTTCAATTCAAGTCGGGTTGCCCCTCTGTTTTGATTGTGTTCTGCTCCGCGCCATTCAACTCCGTCCTTTTATGCTCCACTTCTACATCGGCTCTGTCCCGTTTGGTTCTGTCCTGGGCCCCCGATATGATAATAAGCGGGGAACGGTTGCACATAAACAGTGAGAGCTGTTTTAAATTGCAGCTCTGTGGCAGAATGGAGTCTGTAAATTGGCCCAAATGAACCTGAACTTATTCTTCAAAAACAAATTGCACGAGAGGATCACGCTGCCGAGGGCTCGCCTGATGTGCGACGGCTAATTTTCACAGTTGGTTTCCATCTATAAAAATTGAGTATAATATTCTCGAAACCTAATTCACTGTGTGTAATTATTTCTTTATTTGCCAGGTGATAAAATCTATGTAATGACTGATTATTATTGCCGTCCGGCTTATTTGCTTATTTCAGTTTCATCCCATCAAATTTGAAGAATACATTTTTATGAATACGGGGTTATTAATCCTGCCACGCGCGCAATTTACCACGCTCGGGAGCACATCAGCTGTGCCGTAAACAGGTCGAGTGTAATGGTGCGTGAGGGATTCATGTCGCGCGGTGCGGCACGAGGGCACATGTGGATGATGACAGATAAACAGTCTCTGCTGCGGGGATGTTCTCAATAAAGTCATCGGATTGTAGAAATTTGAAACGGTGCGGTATTTAATGAACACACGCACGTTCGTATAAATGTGAATGTGCTCGCCCATGCACGGGAACATCAAACTAGATTTTGGGTTTATTATCTCAAGCGAGACTTTCACGCCGTCTTTGACACACTTCCCCTAAAGCTTCTGATGGAGTCAAATAAAAACAGATTTGACTTTGGTCATTAGCCCCTTCCACCCGCCAAACTCTACCTTTTTATCTCTGGTAGGTGACATTTCATCATCCGACAGTGGGATCATGAATCACTTCACACATCAGGGTATCAAAACATTAAAAGATTTTCAGAGGAAGTTGCCGAGCAGCAACTTGTGGGTGAGTATGTGTGTGTGAAGTGATGGATATCACTGTTGTATCGGAGCTCAGCTGGTTGGAGGGCACACGGAGAAGAACAAAGCTGTCCTCGAGTGGAATATTTTATTTCATGACAGCCCGCTGACATTCCTACATACGTGAAGCCATGCACACACACCAAAACACACGGTAACAGGTCACAGAACATGCGACGTCACGCCCTAAATGTCTTTGTTGAACACGCTTTTTAATGTACCTGCCGTATTCTACCTGCACGCCTCGGTACTCTGTTGTTGTCTTGTTATTGTCAGAGAACGCTAGACGCTTGTCAGACAGGAAGAGAAAAGAGACAAACTTTTCAGCTGCCTCCTCCTCCTCCTCCTCCTCCTCCTCTCTTTTCTTCTTTGACGTTATCTTGTCACCCCTCTGCGCTCTCTTGTAGTCTGGAGTGCCTGCTGTGCTAACCAGGCCCGGTTAATCCTACGCACAGACGAACACAAACACTCGCCAACAGGTCCTGGCCTGCGTTCAGCCCCGCATGGCATTAATGAATGTTCATTCATTATATAAAATGTTTGTGGTGTGTGTGTGTGTGTGTGTGTGTGTGTGTGGGTGTCATAGTGTGCCTTTACAAAGGAAGGCAGAATGTAAAGCAGATGCATGGTTTTAATGAGCATTAAAGATTTTCTCGTGGTTTTACGCATCTTAATAACCCTTCTCAGAATGATTCATTAAGAGTTATGATGAGGCCTCGGAGTGATGCAGTGAGTCAGAGTAAATGAACGGCAAATTCAAATTAATCGTGTAATAAAAACTGAATGCAGTGCGTCATGAGACACGCATCTGCTGAACGTGCTCCACCTTTGTTTTTCAAAGTTTGGTCCCTCTACATGATACTGACACTGATGTAACACGACTACATGCACGATTGTCTCGCACGTGACAAGGCTGAGTATCAGTAGTCTGGATTTTTAATGTCCCAGGAGTGCACTTTTCTAATCTTTCTAAAAAAAAAACAGCTCTGAGTTAAACTCCAAAAGCTTTAATGCCTCATTTGATGCAATTACTTCTATTTTGCATGATACTGTGGAGTTGTGAGGATAAGTGTATTAAAAAAAAAAAAAAAACAACCTGCAGGACACATTACACAAATGGTCTGTGGGACGCGAAACGATCAGTGCCTGTGATCTGTGTGTGTGTGTGTGTGTGTGTGCTGTTTAACAGTAAAATGTACTAAAACTGATATCAGACAGTATTTTAGTTGATAGATGAGAAATGAAATCACTCTGATCTTCCACAGATTTAGCTTTAATCGTAAGCTGAGTCGGGATCACGAAGTCATTAGTGCCACTGAGACTTTATCTGATCATCAGCTGATTTCTCGTGCGCACACCTACACTCACTGCCACCAAACAAAGAGGTTTGTTTTTTCTTTTGCTCCACTCAGCTATTAATACTGCTGCTGCTGTCAACACTGCACTGCGACCTGATTCATGAAGAATTCAACTAGTAAACATTATTACTATTTCTTTGATACATCAGCATATGTGCCGTCCTTGAGACCTCAGAAATAGGGTTTCGATTTCGAACCAGAGTGGTGGTCTGGGGGGGAAATAATAAATAATAATAATTACTAAACTGCAACAGCATTTTTACATGAAATGATTGTAATTGTACTTTTAATTCTCGTAAAACATGCAGGATAATTCGCCCCCCTGGCGTGAACTTATATAAATCTCTGGCATAAAGTAACATTAATTGCTTTTAGTTTATCTTTGGCTCCTGCTCCTTCAGAGAGTCTGTGCACAGCATCCTCCATTTTTGCCAGCATCTTGATACTGATATCAGTGATGGACAGAAAAATTGACGTGTCAGATAATACAAAATGCATGACCCTTTCCTTCAAAACTTTATCTCAGAAAAGGGAATTTTACAGTCCAGCATGTCTGAATTTTGCTCTGATTTGAGTTTTGCTTCCTCCTTCAATTTCTCTTTGCTTTTCCCCCTCGTCGAGAGAGACGAGCAACACAACAGTTCTCTCTGTATCTTGTATGGTGACTCCAGTCACACATGGGGGTCTTGCTTCTGCCCTGCTGATATGAGACGGCTTTCTGATTGATACATATTGATATTATATTCTGATACTTATCACTTAGAATGAAAGATATGTTCCTACTTCTTGCTTCAGGACCCATCATTGTAACTTATGCAGCAATGTGGGCTGGTCATCCCTCAAACTGTGTGGGCTACAACACTGGTACATCTTAATGTATAACAGTATCTTATCTAAGGCAGATTTCCTTATTTACTTAAGCCAGAAGTTTTTTTTTATTTTTGCAAAGCAGTCACGATCTTAGGTCGCACAGATGGCCTCAGTTTAAAGAGCCGGATCAGAGGTCGGCAAAACAAGCCTGTTCTACTTTGGCCCTTGGTCCTCGGATGACCTGCAGGCCGAGCTCAAACTTTCAGACTTTTGTCTCTTTAAAATAACTTTAAGTCAGAATAATGGACGTGGGGACGGCTAGCTGCGGCTGCTTCACACGTGCCACAGTAATGTTGCCTTGTTGTCGCTTTAACATGAAATGCATTTTGTAGTATTTATCATTGCTGCTGTGATTTGATGTGTTATGTGTAGTTGCTGTATCTGACCTTGTTTTTAATATTAGCATGTTAATATAACCGAGCCCTAGAAGGCTGCTTCGACCGGTTTTCTTCTTAGTAAATCATGATATGACTCATATTACCACCGTATCCATGATGCTCAGCTGTCAGGCACAAGTGTAAATAACTAAACACAGTTTCTCATTTTCCTCTATTGTTTGCATTCATCAACCATTTTGTACCAGAAATTGCTAAAATATTCTGAACCGTTGCAACAAACACCACTGGCAGCGTGTGTGTGTGTGTGTGAATAATTTAAGGAAGCACTCCACAGCTTCACCCAATCAGGCCAAACAAATGAGGGAAGCCCAGAGGAATAAAAGCATCGTTTCTCAGGATCTCCTCTCTCGCTGTATAATCATATCAACTTAACAATGACTTTAGAGGCAAACTGCAGATCAGTGCGCACACTAAAGGGTGCTTTTATGCGAGCGGCTCCCAGCAATTAGGGAGAGAGATGTGTTGAATCTGAGAGGAGCTGATTAGGTTAATACATTCTCATCTTACATTGAGAGAAAGAGGCCTTTCAACTACAAAGATCCTCCACACTCTGACACCCGATGAGAGCACTCACAAACGTATGTGAAAGCACAGATGAGACACATCACCTGCTGTCCGGCGTCCAAGTGAACAAATATTCTGCCGTAATTATTTTATAAAAGAGGCACGAATGATCTCTGCGCAGAGCATTATGGGTACAGACAGCTACTTAACGGGCAGAGAGATCCTTAAGCGATAACAGCCACAAGACGGGTCCACAGAGAAGCTCCAGTGGTGGTTGTGTATTTGTCGAGCTCGCTTCAAGATGTGAGCAGGGCTTCCTCCTGCTCTCTGCAAGCGGCTCGAGAGTGGAATAACTGTGCCGGTTAAAGAAACGTGTGTGGTTGTCACAGGTACTTACTGCACAGACTTGGAGGACTGGGACCTGAACTTGCTGAACTCGCCTGGAGCGGTCCACTCTGTACCCAGCTGCAACACACAAGACAGGAGGCACAGATCAGAGGGAGCCAGTGGGAGAGGAAGAGAGGGGGAGAGGGAGCAGCGAGAGACATGTTCAAGCACAACTGAAGAAAAAAATCCCTTTTTAGAAATCAACTTTGTGAGAAAAAGCATCGATTTTATGATTTTTAGACACTGAATATGACTAAACTGGACGGGCCCTGCCTGTAAACAAGAAGGATTGCAAAGAAATTCAGAGAGCAGATTGATTGTTTGAAAAGGAGGCGAGATCATGAGATCGTCTTTGGTTATGATAGCACAGCAAATGAAGAATAATTGGAAAAACACAATAATGTGCCCCGAAGCAACGGGGACAGTCAATCAGGAGGGCGAGCTCTGACAGGCAAATTGAGCAAACAGATGAGAGCTAATGCCTATAAATAGAAAGAAAATCGGAAACAGCCATTCCCTGCCAATACCAGCTCTAAGAAGCCGGCTCATCAGGACCCCTGGGGCCCCCATTTCAGCCGAATCAGTGCCCATTCATTTCCTCAGCAAGCCAACGCGACTAATTAGGGCCCCCGCTGCCGCTGATCCATAATGAAAGAATAAGGCTAAGATCACAGTGGGCTTGCTTTTAATTGTTTGTGCTGGCCACACTTCAGGGTTTGAAAACTGGTCAGAAAACATTGTGGGGTGTGATGCTAATGGATCACAAGAGCCTTTCAGCTTGTAAATAGCTGCTGGGTACCGCAGTGTTTCAGAGAGAGAGAGAGCGGCACAGACGGCAACGCACACCTACAAAATAATCACACGCACACACTCGTACGAAGGCAATTATATAACGGCATCTCTGAATGTATTTGCTGGCATGAGAAGAGAGCCACTACGGGAGAAGAAAAACCTCAAAAAAACAGGCAGTAATGTCCGTCCAAAATCAACCAGGCCCCTGGCAGTCTTGAAAGCCTCTGAGAGTCTCTGTGAAGCAGTTGGCTGGAGTGGACGAGGACACAATGTGTGCTACTGTGCCTTCACTGTGAAGCCCCGACAGCACGCTGCTGCCGTAGTACATTTCCACACCAACAGTTTCCTCGCGTACTCCTCCTCCGGCAACAGAAGAAGGCAGGAGACTGGTAGGAGTTAAAATCGCCGGGAGAGAATATTTAAATGAAAAAGTGAGGACGGTGGTGAGATTAAGCTCAGTCAGCTTAAACTTGATTCACATTAAAGATGAAAACTTTTCTTCGAGCCAATATACATTTCAATGTGTATTGACATTCAATTGCAGGAAAACTGCTTTGTGTTGATTTTCAATTACAGTTATTTGAAGTTGATAGAAGTTGAGTGGAGAGCGTGCTCACTTATAAATGCTGTGATGCTAATTCGGTCTGGGGTCGGCTTTCGAGATGAAATCTAACTTTTAATCAGACAGTGTTAAAGGAATACTCCACTGATTTAGCATCGCAAGTCTATAACGCTGTTTTTATTCGATATAGGATGGCCGGGTGTGCTGCACCAGCAGTGTAGCCTCTATCTGCTAGCCTCAAACAGGGATGGTGAGCAGGCTACACTGCTGGTAAGCTCACTTCTGGCATCATTTTTCTATTTTCAAGTTCGTCTTCAGTCCAAACCAACGCTGAGCCGAGAGACATCACTCGAGGCAAATGTCATACAGCTCCCTCTGGAGCCACAGAAAGCTCTGTGCACCTTTTTTATTCCCCCCTCACCTGTAAACAGACTGATTTTTTTCCGCTGAAAACTCCACTTACTGACTGTCAACTTTCAAACCACACAAGTGCAGCTGACCTATTGGTACACTAGCACGCTACCTTACATTTGGTAACCTAGCTACCCATTTTACTCGTCCGTTCCCTCAGTAGCTTCAAGTTTCAAAAAAGGTTTGGTGAAACATAAATAAAGCAAAATGTGATAATCTGCTAATCCTTTTTGGCGTATGCTTAGACAAAACAGTACACAGCCAATATATTTAATGTTCTACCTCATCAACTTCATTGATTTTTGTACATATAAATATTTATTCTGAATATTAAAGGGGCGACAAAAGACTGGAACGCTCAAAAATCACCTGTTTATAACATTTCACAGGTAAACAGGTTCATTGGTAACAGCTGATCATGTCAGTTGGGTATGAAAGGGCCACCGTCCACATGACACATGATTGTATAACCAATATTACATGGGCTCAGGAACATATCGTAAAACTGCTGCTAACAGTTCATCTGTAAATGATTGCATCCTGTTTTTATTCCACACAGCGTCAGGACGTTTTTGGTATCCGGGGTTTATAATAGTAAAACAATAACGGCTTGTTTTTCGATGCTGCTGTGCTAAAAACTGCCTTGTGATTACTGCAAAATGTTGCTTTCAGAGACCAGTCAGCTCATTAACACACCAATACTGCAAACCTGTAAATGCTGCACTCGTTAATTATCCACATCAGGCCCAACACCCCCACTGCCTCCTCTTTGTATTGTCTACGCCTCTTATTGTTATGATTGTTTGGAAAACAGTACTTGTGTTTCACTATTCTTGTGCAGTATGGAGCGTGTACTGCAACGCTTTTGTTTTTTTTCTCATAAATAAATGAAAACCGTTAACTCGTTTAACTCCTAGACTGCTTTAAGTTTTCATTATGTTTTGTTCGGCTCACCCTGATTTCTGACAGTAACAACTGCATAAAGCGGTGCAGTGGGATCTCATTTAAGCTGTCTCCCACACAAGAATTATTATTAAAATAAAATGTGTGTCGCTGCAAAGCGCTGTTGGTTTATTAAGAGCCTTCAGTGAAAGTTAAATGACTTTGACGAATCGTGGCCGAACGGAGGAGGCATCTCAGCACAACTTTAAAAATCTTCTAAAGCAGAGCGAAAAAAATCTGTGACTTAAAACTTTGCACTGAATATAAATGGGAGACTTGCAAGACAATACTGTTGCAAATGTCTCCGGTTCCTGAACTTACATGTTTGTATTCTCACTGCGAGTAAACAGTTTTCTCAGAAGGAGCTCAGATAAAAAAAAAAAAAAAAAGAGAGTGATCACACAGCAGAGGCAGCCCTGCAAAAATATTCATCTCAGCAAGCCCTGTTATCTACTGCTGACTCTCAATACAGCACAAATGTTTTATTTTAAAATAAGTGAAAAGAAATCTTTGTACAGGCAAAAAACCCACAAAAGTTTAGCTTGTTTTCAAAGCATGTGAAAATTTAGAGGAGGAATGAAAGCACGGTGAAAGCAAAAAGAGGCGATGTCATCTCACTTTAGAGTGAAAGAGCAGATAAATATCGTGTCGAGATGGATTTTAATCAAAGAAAATTCGACCTCTCGCCAGTTAAATTGAAGAGGCTACATCTATAACGACTTTTGTATGCATGCATGTGATGTTTTATACGGTTCTGAACTCATTCAGTCGTTCATGACCTTTTCTTCCATGTCAATCCATTTCCCCTCGCCTGAATCTCTCAGTATCTCAGCCTCCTTCAGTGTTTTGAATGATCAGGTTCACTGAAGTTTTTATAACATGTAGTTTCACACAAAGGAGGAAAAACATAAATGCCAAGAAGCGAACCCTTTTCCAAAATTAAAAGATTTTATTTTTTTCGTTTCTCTTCTCGTCAGATGGTTACTCGGCTGTACAGGAACAGAGGCGGGATCAAAGGCGCTGTTACAAGGACAAACAACAGTGTTGTACCTCAGTTTCCCTACAAAAGTGGCAGCTGTTCTCCAAAGGTGCGCGTGTGCGCGTGGTATAGACACGAGGATACGCACACACACACACACACACACGCACCTCACACACACGCGCACATATGCACAAAGACATGTTTCCCACTAAATGGTGAGTCATTGCTTATCGAGGGCAGCAAAGCAGGCGGGAGGTAAATTGTAGGGCAAGCAGCCAGGGAGTCATGATGGGCAACACACACACACACACACACACACACACACACACACACACACACACACATCACAAACATATCACATCCTAAAACAAACTCTCTAACTGACACATTGTCTTATTTTGCTTCTACCTGGGCTCCTCGGAGAAATATGGCAGGGGACCCGGAGACCAAATTTCTTAGACCTAAAGCAGACGAACAGCCCAGACATACACCAGCCTTGCTCTAACATAACCTCTTTCTTTTTTCTTCTCTCTCACACACACACACACACACACACACACACTGTGTCTTTGTGTGCACCTCACCCACATATGTAGGTACCTTGAGAAAACTCATTTCAGGTGGCCACTGGCCCTGAAACACTGAAAAGCGAAACTCAAAACAGGGTCACGAAATATAAGAAATAATGTAATAGAGCTATGGAGACTTTACTCCTCTCTCTATCAACCTGTTCTTCCATAAACTCTGTTTTTGTCTCCGTATGAGAAGAAAGACATAATAGCGAAACAGCTGACCTGTCATGTAACTTCAGGGTGCTGTTTTCTTTCTCTTATTTCGTCTCGCCTCGTGCACGAGGACATGAGGACACACAGGCCATGAGGTAAGATGTATAAATTTGGGAGGGGTCGGGACTGCAAACTGTTCGCAGGTGCAAAACCAGGACAAGAAACCTGACATTCAGAGAGAAGTTCAGGGGAGTAAACGCCAAACTCCACCTAGCTGCATCAGTGCCACGACCCTGACGTTGCTCATGGTTGCCCATTATTAATGCTTTAAAGGTACACTTGTGTTTTTCTTGCCATCGCTTGTAAACAAAGCCTGATTGTAACTTGGAAAGCCTTTAACTTGCTTAATCAATCAAGGTTTACTGACACACCAAAATGGAACGAAGTCATCATTATCGTTGGGGCGAGAGAGATTGTTGAGTCTCATTCCAAGGTCTTCGATATTTATTTTGTTTTTTTCAGCCAGGTGTTAAAAACTAAAATATTCTTCTATTATTTGGCAGCTGTGACTCATCCACAAAGCAGGTTATCTACTCATCAGGAGGTTGGTGGTTCGACCCCCGGATCCCCCGGCTGCATGTCGAAGTCTCCTTGAACTCGATTTGTCGAGGCGCTGTATCGCCCCCGATGAGCAGGTGCATGGCAGCCTCCGCCATCAGAGTGTGAATGTGAGTGTATAGATTCTTCTTTAACCAACTTGGAGGCTCCAGAAAGAAAAAGAAACAGCCTTTGACCTCAGTATAGACAACAGGGTCTGTTGTCACTGGTCTAATTGCAATCAACTTGATGTGAAACAGCTGCACTTAGAGCCATAGTCGACAACAGTTGCGACCTCTGGGCACACTTGTCTCATTAAGCAGTAAATCTCTGCTCCCTCAGGTGGGACCACACTCACAGTTCATGAGACGAGTCTATTTGAATGAATCGTATGGTTTCAAATGATGTTTTTCCCTCCTTCAAAGCTTGTTCCTCCACTGCAGATACTTCAAACTGGCTGGAGGTTTGTAATCTATCACAATTATCCTCATGTCTGTTTTAATTGTTGTCAAAGTTACATTATCAGTGGGTGGTTGGACAGCTGTTGGAGTAGCTTGAATCAAACATTGTGCACACACTAATGTAACTGCAGGAATAAAAGCAAACACAGATATGCTGCCTGCCGTGATGGATTGCCTATCTCAAGCAGGTTTAATATTTTAATCTTGGGGGCATCCATTTTCCTCCCTGTTTGTTTTCTTATTTTTTTTTTAATTTATGTCTTTCCAAATGGATTACTGGGCGCATGGAGGTTGCAAATTTCAGCTTGGAACTTCAACAAAGAGTGAAAGTGATTATACGCTTGTCATGGTTTTCAATCCAAAATGCTATTTTACTATTTTTGCACAGAGGCTGCTGCCTGGCAGTCAAGTACGTGAAAAACACCAGAATAGGCCTCACAGCAAACATTTTGACTTGTCGTAGTGGGTGAAGCACAGGTGTTACTAAGCTCATTAACTAAGGTTGTCCCAGTAAGACGTGGCAGTGTGACAGTGAGCCAGCGCGCACAATACGAGGATACTAGGAAGTGAAGCAGCTCAAGCATCATTTTTATACCTTTTACTCTTCCTTCTGTTGGTTAGCAGTGAATGTTTAAGATGTGAAGTAATCCATTACTTCGGACCAAGTCTAACCAGACTGAGCATGAGCAGCTACTGTTGCTATCAAGTCTCGTATTGATTCCGCCTCCCTTGGCCTAGTTTCCTGTGTGTCACTGTCTATTTGTCTTTTTTGTCTGAGCAACGCAACATAAGCATCACAGCCCGCGTGACGTACATCAGTCACGGTGAGCGCTGCATCGGTGCATGAATGCACACACACAAACCTGCACACACACACGTATTATGCTACTCCTACGGCACTCTCAATATCAGACAGGCCCCGGTCTGGTTCAGTGGGAAGCTCTGCGGGAGCTGTCTGGACATTCTGATTGAGGGGAAAATCTCATTACAGATTAGCTGTGGGCAAAAAATATGATTAATGCCACAACGGGACAATGGATGATCGTCGCTCGCATTAGGTACATTCGTATGCGCACAGATTATGTCCCAGCAGGACTGAGGAGGAGAGAGGTCTTATTAGAAACCCCCCTCCCTTCCTTGGACACACTGACCAGACTAACGTGAGAGGAACAGAGGAACTGACCATGACTCAAGGTCAATTTTGTAAGTAGGATTAAACTTTTCTATCTCTACATGTACCGTATGTGTGTTTTTGTATACATGTGTGCTGGAGAGACAGAAGTGGCATTGCTAGATGATGTAATCTTTTCATTAAGATGTCCTGCAGGGGGAATCAGGACGTATCAGTCACATCCGGTACATCATTCGAAAAAAAGCTCGCCAGGAAAATGCTGACAGGGGTCTCCACAGAAACATTGCGGTAACGCTTCAGCTCCCTGCATCTCGTCCTATCACAGCCAAATGTCTCGTGGCAGCACATTCCATATATAGCCAGTTCACCGTCGAGGATGACACCGCTGCGACCACTGACATAAAGTCGCAATCCTTTAGCATACCGAGTGTATTTTTAGAGCAGTGAGTCAGGTTATGAATTGAGCAGGAAATTACAGCCAGGCCCTTAGTGTGAGCAAAGATAAGAGACTGCCCAAATCATTAGACAGCTGCACAGGCATACAGTCCAATGGTTTAAAAGTTTCCACATTATCTCTGCAGAAGTTTCTCCACACGAGGTTCTCCACACAAACCCAATGTGAGGGGATCGAATATGACTAATGAAACTTGGATACCTGCTCCTGTAAGGTTCCCCAGGTCCGATGTTTCCAGGGTGCTATCTTCTGCAGTTTTTAATATGTGCACTCACAGGGTGCTATGTTTCTGGGGTCCTATTTTCCCCAGTACTAATTATGTTCACTCTCAGGGTCCTACATTTCCAAGGTCCTATATTTACAAATGTCCTACATTCCCTAGTTTTTAATATGTGCTCTGTAAGGGTCCTATATTCCCAGTGTCCTATTTTCTCCAGAATTTCTCTTTATTTTCTTGTTAGACTTTTTCCTTCTGAACTTCATGCAGACAGATGGGTCAGATAATGAGGGACGGGAGCCGAGAGTCAGATTTTTATCTGTGAACCACAACGTGTCTCTGAAGACAGGGGAGGCAGCGAGGCCTGTCCATCAGCCGGCGGCAGAATGAATGATCCCTGGCCACAGCTCTGCTCCCCTGCTATCACCTAGATGATATTTCTCCGCTGCTAAATGTCACATCAATATTCGCTGCCGGCTAATTAATCTCAGCTCCCATGGAACCTGATGGCATCTCACATCCTGTTGGAATACAGATGGCTCCATAGCCGAACCTTTGCTCTTAACACACATTTGTCCAGAGCACTCACACTGCACGGCGCGGCTTTAACACTGTGCAACCTCATGCATCTTTTTCCTTCTTTAAAATTTAAGAAGGTTTCACCGAGAACACTTTATTAGTGAAGGCAGGAGCGGCACAGCTTGACTTTTATTCAATAGCGGGCGTAGGGTAGTTCAAGGATAGATGGAGAAAGGAAACTATTTTTTTTTTTACAGGGTGTGCTACAGGAGATTTCAGTCTCTTGTATTCTGAGCTGTGTTGGAGGTGAGTGATAGCCTGAGCGTTGGGATGGTGACATGAGGTGAGCGGGTGATTACTAAAGACGAACGCTGTAAAACCGCTTAGTGTCCCCGCTGGATCTCTGAGGCGGAGCATACAAGGCTTGTATTGTTGACTGGTCAGCATCATGACTGTCAGATCTTAGCAGAATTAGTCTCTGCGCCTTACAATGTCATTAATAAATACATTTCTAGCGAACATATTTCAGTCATTGAGTGCGTCGTTATCGATGAAAGGAAGAGAATCCATTAGTTGCCATTCAGAGCTGTGAGTCACCCGTAGCCTGAATATCATATCAGATAAGTCACTGTGAAGTCTAATGATAAGGGTCTGGCTTCCCTGCACATATTTCACTGTGAAAGTGCTTCTTTCCCAGAGGTATATATTATACAAAGTGTTTTTTTGCTATTTAAGTCATGACATTGAGGAGTTCGAAACTATTTTGGCCCCAGGTGATTCACTATCTTCCTGCTGCAAAAGCTTGTTTCCAAGCAACATTAGGTAAAACCAGCGAATGTGTTCAGAGTCTTGGAAACGTGTGCTTAATGAATTTGCTGAGGGTTTAAGCGACTCTCTCTGAGGTTCAGACGTTATAAAAGAGTGCTTACCTGTCCTACATAGACCAGCAGTCTGGCGTTGAGAGGGCTCTCGTCAGGACTCAGCCAGAACTCGGAGTTATCATCAGACGATACCGAGAACTGGAAATCGCCTGAAGGGGAAAAACATGATCAAAGTGTGCGTTAGTGGAAGTAGACAGGTACGATCCCAGTTAAATATAATCAGAGTATAATCAGACAGGACATGACCTCATAAAAAGATTCTTAGGTGTAAAAATGAACCTAAGAATCCGATGCCCGGACCGCTTCTGGCAGTGGTAAGAGATGACACATTTAGCCGAGGATGATATCAAAAAGTGTTACTGCAACTTAATCTCCAATTCATACGCAATAACTGAGTGAGTGAGAAATGAACACAGAGATCCAAACCGCAAGGAGTTTGAAGAATAACTGAGCAGCCAGTGAGAGTTTGTAATTAATAATATTTTCAAGTATTAAAGGTGAAAGGACCAGGAGCTGCTTGAAGCTACTTGACCCTTTAACTGATTCATGTCTCAAGCTGTTGCCTGAGACTCTTTATGTTGTGAAAAGTAAGAAATAGTGTAAAGACTAAGATGATAAATTAAGTAATTTTAATTTTTAAAGGCTTAATCTAAAATAAAAAGGTGCTCTATGTTTAGTACAGTCGTTCTGCTGTTCATGAGATCGATAGATCACGAGATAAATGAGAAGTTAATATTTTTTATACAGGTTATTAGGTCAGGTTTTTAATTCATGAGGAGGAGTAGGATTTAATAAGCGTGAGTTTTTTCTGTTGTACAGGTTTTCTGTTCATTCCATCGTCATTTTGTTGCTCTTAACTTATATTTTTCTGTTTGTTTTCTTTTGTTTTAACATGTCCGAGCAGACAGTATTGAACAGTATTAGTAAAAGTAATTGTAAATAAGTATATATTCTATTACAGTGTAACTACAAATAGATAGTGAAATCAAAAATTCACATATAATATGCACTTGAAGGGTAATGATGATGTGATTTAACACTCAATCGATCTAACGCTGTGCGCGGCAGTGTGAGGTGACGGGCGGGTGTTATGCTGCTTGTCAGAATCCTATAGATAGCGTGACCTTTGAGCCATCAGCTGGAGCGAGCCGTACCACCAGCGAAAAAGCTACACGAGAATGAAACAAATGGAAATCTAATTAATAAGTTCATATTCTGCAATTTATGTAAGGGCCCCTCGGGTGTGAAGGCTTTTTTCAGTTCCCATAGCAACAGGACTCAAGGTTAGGGCTGAGAGGGCACCGCAGTGAGATTTAGCCGTGAGATCTCTGGCATTCGGCCTTAATAAAAATGTGAATATCCACTATATTAGCGGCTCTCAAGTGGTTGGATTAAGAGGGCTGTGGAAATTGTCTACTCTTGTGAAGGACACATGCTCTAAGGACCTTGGCCACAGAGGAGGGTTTCGCTAATGAGATGAGTGAGTTACCGTCTCTGTAAGGGTGAAGGAAGCCAAATATTCTCAGGCCGTAGTTTTTCCACTTCGGCGCCACTGCCAGCTTCTTCACTGTGGTTCTGGTCTGCAGAGAGAAAACAGAAATAAGTGTGAGTAGGAGGAAGATCGTAAGAGTAACACTGAGCGTCTTCTTTAAGCCTTTCTGAAACCAAAAATGCAAGAGCAGACGCGTAAGATGATGATTTAATGTAGTGTTTGCTGTCTGCTCTAATGTAAGGTGCAAATATTAGCACGTCTGGCTAATTAGCTCATCACCAAAAGCATTGACGCAGCACTACATCCAATTTCAAACAACATTTGCAGTAACAGTTTATGAAACATGAGACAGCACATCCACTACGTAGCTTTCTAGCCCTGGATGCTACCACTACATTAGGATGCATGCTAATGTTAGCAGCTCTGTCTGGCTCCTGATTAGATATGCTGTAGTTTACACATCAGGAACCCCAGCCAGACTTGTTATTAATGTTTTATGGTGAAACATACAAACTAGCCACTGTCTGGCTTTTCAAGGATGTACGCTAAGCAGCCAATCAGCATGAATATGAGTCTGATCTGACACTTTACCTTATCATACTTGCAACACTAAGACTAACTAGCTCTGCAATGCCATACAACAGCAATGCTGTTACTTTTATTCCGGTGTCCTCTAAATTAATCATGGTGTGGATGCTGGGATGCTTTTACGTGGGCGAGACGGCAACAGCTTCAGTCTTTTAGCACGATATGCATGTAGCCAGTTAAGTGCATTTTCTAAGACCCTTTTCCAAGGTTCCTGCTTTTAGTCTGAAAGACTTCAAGTCAGACAGAGATCACGTCTCCAATTAAACCCCAGCAGCCTCAAAGGTCGTGAAGCTAACGTTGGCTTGATTAGGCAATTAGCAACAGTTGACAGGTGACAGTCGCCAGCGAGAAACGAGACCTCAGACAGAAGCTCAGGACCCAGTGTTTCAAAAATCAAGCCAAAAATGTTGTTGTGAACAGTCAATTTTAAAGCATGCTTGGGGTTAATATATTTAGCCCATGTAGCAGACAGAGGGTCACTTAGTCTGCTCTGTGATACTTACATGAGGGTAGAGAGGGAAGTGCAGGTTCTTTCTGAGTTGGGCGACAGAGGAGCCGCACCAGTCCTCGAACACATGCAGGTTGGCCTGGCCCTTAAACTGGCAACATACACAGAGAGAGGAAACAGGTCAGTAGATGCAGTAACAGCGGCATCACATTTCCTATCTGGTAGATGCTTCAGTGCTTCAGCCCGACTGCAATGTTGACATTTGCACTGGTTTCAGCAGATATATTTATTTGCTGGAATGTATGTTGCAAGCGGGAGAAATGAATTCTCTCTGAGACATGTGAGTGCAGCGTGAAGTATCAAATGTTCTCACTGTCCTGAATGAAAAAAAAGAAAAGGTGACAGAGCGCTCGTCAGGGGCATCGGGAGGGGAATGTGAGCTGAGAACGTCTGGAGCAGTTTGTCAGAGCTCATCCCCAGCTCATGGTCTGACATTTGTCTGAATTACACAGGGAAATCACAGGACACAGCAAGGACAGATGGTGAAACCAGTCTGCCTTGGGGTATCGTTTCCTCCCACACATACACACACACACACACAAACACACACACACACCCCATGTGTGTGCATGCTCATATACGATGAGCGATGACTCTCCGATGACTTGCATGTCAAACTTGCATTGCTCTGGCAGTGAAGTGTTACATACAGTCATATAAAAAGAGAAAAAACCTCCACAGAGTAAGACACAGGCAGCAGGCAGCAGAGGTTACAGATGCAGCTCCACGTGCAGATGCATGGATACACAGCTGTACACAAATTCACACATGAACAGCAGCTCAGTGTCAAGCCGTAGGAGGTTGTCTCAGCGATTTAATGATCTGGGATCTCTTCCTTTTCATACTGGATGATCGAACAACTGTACAGACACACACACACACACACACATATGCCATCTTTTTAATGCGTGACTAGGAGTCCCAGCAGGCTGCCGCTGTAATGCTGCCACAGATATTTAGACATCACACAAAACTTGAGCAGAAAGCCGACTCTCGCCAGATGACTATGAAGCGATTCAGGGTGGTTCCCCGGTTGGATCAAAGCAAAAAGCTGGCTCCACTACTTTGGCCCAATTTCATTTGATTGAGGGAGCATTTCTGTGCCGTGCAGTGTAGCTGCGAGATGCACAGTCAACAAGTGCGAGCGGTCGACTCAATCAATCAGGAGATTGAGAGTGACCGCATGACGGAAAAAACACACGGCTGCAAATCTCCGTCCTTTCATCAGCGTGATTAAAGGGGTGAGACGGGGTGAAGTGCCGCTCCGCATCCACGTCTACGTTTAAAAAGAAGGAGCAGGATGGAGGGTGTCGAGCGTCTTCAGCATCACACAGGCATATCCTAACAGATGGCCCGACCCCAAGTGATCCTTTTCATTTCTCTTCCCGACACTGCACGGTCAACTACGTGACCCGCACGCTGACAGCAACGTGGGCAATTACAGCTCATGCATTAACCATGAGGTATTTTGTTGTGCAAACATGTCAGTCCAAAGCAGCGCGACTCTTGATTTTTAGATCTCAGATATGTGCATATATTTGATTTTTGATATTTTTTCTCAGAAAGAGAAAGAGACGGGGATTTGCGAGGTCGACAGAATCAAATCAGAGAAAAGCGCGGAGTCGAAAAGCTGAACAAGAGTGTCTGATGTTTAAAAAAAAAGGAGTGGCATAGCGAGGTTAGAGGGATTTAGCAGAAGGGACGGGTCCCTGTGTAAATATGCCTTGTGTAAAGCTTTTAATAGATTTCCTGTGGGTTTTAAAAGCAACCCTTTTTCGGTCTCCCCCCCTCCTCCTCTTGTCAAGTAGCAATAAGAGGGAAGCTTTAAAAGTCGCTAATTATTCACACACATATCCCTGTGTAGCCCTGAGAGGGCCGCAGGCAGTGAAGTCAGCTCTCTTGCTGAGGGGTGTTTGTGCATAATTGGCTGTGTTTTGTGGGTGACAGCACTGTGAGAGGTCCGTCTGGCCTTAGCAGGACGTGGAACAAGGCAAGAAGGAAGTCCTCTTTTTCCAATTCCTCTGACTTTAACTCGCCCTGTTATCCTTTCACTTCCCCGACCGCTAAACCGCCTTTGCCTCGCTGCTGTTATGTCATTCAGCTTTTTCACCGGCTTCTGTCTCGATGCCTTCAGTGCCACTATCCCTAATGTTGTCTACTCTTCCCTCTGACCTCTCTCTTTCTGCCTCTTCATCCCTCAGTCTCTGTCTGGCCCGGTCACTTCTCTACACTCCAGTCTTCAGTTTCCCTGAGCTCAGCTGTCGGCTGTCAGTTCCCTTTGCTGTCTCTCTCCATCTTGTTTTTTTTTTTTTGTCTCCCCCTCCCTGATTCCTTGTTTCAGAGCATGGGATGAAATGATGCTCACATTAACAGTTTGTATAGAGATGGCTTGCTTGTGGTTTTGCTGGGTTGTAAAGTGGCAGCTCGTCACCTTTCATACACCAGCTTTTTCTACATCCTCGTCAGTAATCGGCTAAAGAAGGGACAGAATGACTTCTGCTGACTTCCTTGGTTTCTTCCTTCAGTCTAATTCTTTCTTAATCCAAAGCCAGAGGCAGACCTCTGCATCTTCCTGCCACCGGGGGACACGTAGTCTTAACCCAAGACAGGAGGGTTCAGAAAGCAATGCTTCCTGTAACTTCACCCACTATAAAATATCAAACTAGCTCTGTCTGTTCTGTGTGTTTAATGGGGGGTAACTTGTTTCACTAAGTTCTTGCAAAGTTCTGTGGTGGTTCTGAGTCAGCAGTTACAGGCGCACAGTGGACATTTGTCTGGCTAATAGCAGGGACTGCCAGGAAAAAGACAGGGACATCTGATTTTGCTGATAACATTTCCATGGTCATTTTAGCTGATCGATACAAACATCTCTATTCTGCAGTACGACCAGTGGATGAAATACTAAACTGCTTTCAGGAGTGTGCAGTCACTCAGACAGACGGGCCGCAGAGGGCAGTCACAGAGAGTACGTACGATGTATGAAAGCACGTACGTCAATATGTTATAGACAGGATTGTTTTTGTAAATATCAAAAATGGATCCAGCTGATTGTGAACGTCGGTTAATGTCAGCGAAGAGAAGCACTGAGACGAGCCACTTTTTTAGCTTAGAAAAGAAGATTGCACGTTCCTTTTTTAAAAAAAATAAATCTCACTTACTTTGAGGACAACATTTCCTAAGTTTGTACACTCTACCATGCCAATTGATTTACCTTTTAGGCTGCACGGGTGTGCAATGGTTAGCACTGTTGCCTCACAGCGAGAACCTCCCCAGAGCACCAGTTTCACTATGTCGTATGATATGTGATCAGATACAGACTCTTCTTCAACAGTCAGTCAGTCTTTCTCAAGTCAGAATCCCTTTGTCTTCCCCGTCATCTTTATCGGAGGAAGTCCTATCAACTGTCCTATATACTGTATATTCTTAAGCTGCAACCGTTTCAAAGCAGCCGAGCAACTATTACTGCAGCTCTGCCTGCCATTAAAAACGGGAATGGAAGGAGGCAATTAATGCTACCTGTCAAATACGAGGAGTGAGGCACGCAAACAGAGAAAAGAAATACAGGAAAAGGGAAATGACAGGTGCACAGGAAGGAAGCTGAGTGAGGAAACAACTGATTGATAACATCTGAAATGTAAGAGTGTGCTGCTCAGCTCCAAACAGCACTCTTACAGTCTGGCCTTTCTTCCTAAGACCGCGAGTTTCCTCCATGTACTCACATCTCTGTGAGCTTGTCTTAGCATATCTCCGTCTCCACTGCTCTCCTCTCCCATATCTCCTCTCTCTCACCCATCTGGTCGCACTATCAACTGGAGAGCAAATCAAGACTTTCCCCCCGTCTCTCTGTCTCTCTCTCCTGCAGGACGCTGTCTCCCTTCCCCAAAAATCTGGTGCAGCCTTCTGCGCTTCCCGCTGGCAGCCAGGCGCTGACAAATGGCCGCTCGGCGCACCCACTGACGAGCAATCGCACCAACTGACACTGTAAATCCCCTTTGGATACGAAAAGTGAGACATGATGTTCCTGGCAAAGGCTCACTGGGGTATATACAACACTTCTCGGCTCGCTCCCCCGAGGCGTAGACTGCAGGAGAGACGGCATTAAGGCTCACTCTTGATACATCATATCGCATACTGTACTGCGGTTTTCTATGAGCTGCCACGTTCAAATGTAAGTGTTGAATGGATGATCAAATGATACATACATGCCAGTTATTCCCTCTGCGGCAAAGACAGGAAATGTTACCGCTCCAAGACATTTAATGAAATCTCTCCGAGTGAATTTCTAGGAGGCATTTAGAGTCGTTGCTTCCAGCATATCTCATCTTTCTCTGGCCATTAGGAAACGAGGGGGGAAAAAAAAGGAAGTGGGATAAGTAGGTAGGGACAGCAAGGCAGGTTTTTCAAAGGTACAGAGGTTTGAAAGAGGGGATTATACGGGAACGGATAATGAGAGAAGTCATTTCACGCAGAGAAGAGTAGCAAAAAATGGAAGACAAGGTTCATATGATCTAGATTCCAGCCTCATCAACTGCTGTAATGAAGGTTTGTATAATCTGCCATCTGTCCTACAATAACGTGTCTTCAGTCATGCCAGGGATATAACATGAGGGGGATGGATGTGGCTGAACGTGGGGCAGAGAACGGAGGATTGTTTTTTTTTCCTCCTGCAGCAAAGCTGTCGATCATTCACCCGGCTGTAATGAGAGGCCTGTAACACAAATCGATTTTGTGCCTCCCGTTTGACTGTTTAGCATTTTGGAAAAGAAAGGCAGACTGAAGGAACAGCGAGAAGAGACAAATATCACGCTTTCTTCTCATCGCTTCCTCCCCCATCTCACTTGTGATTGTGCGATGACGGCGGAGCTGGAGACGAGACGAAGATCTAATTCCTCCTCGGGCCTCATCCGTCCCTGCATGTGTTTTTGTGTGAAGAGCCAGCTGTGACGGCCGCTCCCACCTGAGTCATGTGTCTGTGTTGTGCCACACTATCTTCCTCGCTTCCCTCCTGAATGGTAAATAATAGGCTGTCCAAATCTGCAACACCACATCCCCGGCTTCTCCAGCTTTCACAGCACACGAGCCAGAAAACCAAACACAGAGTCAGTCAGGTAACTGGGAGACTGTTTCATCCGTCATCTATCCTCCACTGTATTTGGTTTAACACCTTGTGACGATCAGATTAACATCACCGCACATTATGTGTAATACATCTGGGATGGTGATTTGATTCACACTTACACTACTTACACTACTTACACTGAACAATGATTTAAAAGGGGTAATACCAGTATTTTTAAACCAAGGCTCTTTATTTCTAGCTTAGTGTGTAAATGATTCATACCAACTAAACGTTTTGGAAACGGTCCAGTCGATCACCTCAGCTGGCAGCCGTGGTACAGCTGCAATGGCTGCAGTGTAATCCTTTAGGGCAACCGCGTCTGTCAATGTCACATCCAATAAAAGTGCATGTTTTTGCAACTCACTGTGGCCGTCCGACACCATTACGTAAATCTTCCTACAGAATTACTTAACGTTAAAGATCCTTAACTTTTGTTCAAGGAGAAGTCTTGCTCTGAAGTCTCGTGAGAGGTGAGTTGTATCAGTTGTTGCCTCGTCTTAGATTTGTCAAAATTAGTTAGTAGTCAGCCGTGATTTTGGGAAATGAATCTGCCAGCAGTTCCTCTGGGATAAATACCTTAATTCCCATTTAAGTATCTTAAATCTCTCTAACCACCACTTCCTTTCAACTCCTGACTAAATATAAATGGTTCATTATGCTAAAATTCTCTCCGGATCATGTCGGCTTTGACTGTTTATGACTGTTCATCTGTCCATGCCTGGCTACTGTGTGACTGTGTTAAAAAGCGGGCCAGATCTCTCTCTCTGATCTCTATCCACAGTTATAGTCCTTGACATGCTGGTGTCCTTGACAGACGGAGGATGTCCACTCTACAGCTGCATGTCGATGCTAATCCAGTCGCCCCTGGATGAGTTCACCAGCTGGGAAACCCTCAGTCAGTCCCCGCTAGTGACTGAAATCAAGGCAATTTAGTCAAAAAATTATTGAGAGTTGTGTTTTCCCCTATGTTTCTATCTCTGTCCCTGCAGGGGAGCAGGAATAAGCAGAAATAAAGTCAGCAATTCTTTCATTTGGCTTGTGCGTGACGGCTTCTGGATGCCCGCATGACCTCTGCCAGTTTGTGACAGCTGGCATATGGCACCGCTCTACCTCCACCAGCCTGAGTCTACGCCTCAGACCTCTGCCATCTTGGCTGTGCACCAGGGAAGCAAGTTAGCGGCGGTAATTAGGACAGATAGCTGGTGAGGAAAGCAAAGGATGAGCTGCCTCACTCCATGATTTCTGACAGACTTGGCTAAGGCTTGACATAGCAGGACTGTGAGATAAGAGAGGAAGAGATTTTAGAGGATAAAAGTTCTTAGGGATATATGAAATATTTGATGGAGTTATGCTGGATTTACATAATATTCACAGAAACTTGATGGCATGTTGCTTTACGAGTGGGCTGGAAATGAGCATGATGACTGCTACGAGTGAGCTTTGATGCTAGTCACGCCTAATGTACTGTAAAATGTAGCTGGTGTGGTTGTTGCAAAATTTATTTCCCCTTTGAGCCTGGTTTGCTTTTTTCCAATCCAAAGCATAAATAAGAAATTTTGTTTGGTCAATGGAGTCATGTACGTGTCTTTTAAGTGCAGAAGTGCCCTTTGATTTTCACAGTTCTCAGAATGGTTAAACAGAGAGCAAGGAAAGATAAAAAAGCAGGATGTTCATAATAAAAAGCGTTTGTGGAATAAGCCCACATGGTCCGACCTCAGATACGTATCTTGTTTGGCTGCAGTTCTGGCTCGGCTGTCTAATATCTACGTCAAATCTCATTTTCTAAGTAGCACAGTTTTAAATTATGCCAACAGCGTCGTCCACACTTGGATGCAGGCCCGTAAATATTCAGGCAACAGATGTTTCTCAGCCAGATGACATTCGAAAACAAAAGTGCTAAAGGCAAAATAGGAAAATAATACAATGTGGTAATTTATTTTTGTGCTACATTTCAACCCGGGCCGCCTCACTTACATAAACATCAAATGTAAGGACTTTTTAAAGACTTTCAAGGCCCAATTTCCTCAAATTCAAGGACCCAATAGGGCATAGTTTGACTCATAGATCAAGGATCAGGCTAAAAGGTTTGCTTAATATTAGCTTTCTGACTTGCACACACAAGATTGTTGCACTTTCTTGAGGAAGGTGTAATGTGGAACAATGATGCAACTGCAGGAGACCCACTTGGACACAGTGGACTGTACTGTACAACTTTCCTTGTCCTAGCTTTTCCCTGTGGTATTACAGTTGGCGCCGCTGTTGCTAACACAGCTTTACAACATGGTTACTGCTAGCAGCCTGGCTGCTGCCCAAAGCAAAACACAACCATAGGAATCCCAGTTTGGCCTAGAAACCCCCGATCTCAGAGCAACGCAAAGGCAGAGTAAAACACCCAGTTGTATTAATACGCAGCAGGTTTTGATCTGATCTAGTAGAAAGAACGCCGGTTTTGAACAGTACCCAAGTCCCGCTGGCAAGGGGGAACACATATCAGCGAGGGAACACACTCTGACACAACACTGGCGCTCTCCATTGAGTGAATGCCCGTCCATTCACTCCTGCTTTATCTATCACTCGTTTTTATCACTCTCCCTCTTCCCGTCTTTGCCTCCTCCATCAGCAGGTTCTTTCTCCTTTTTCAGTTTAGAGTTAGTCCCATAGTTATTCAAGCTGTTGCACAGTTACCCGGGGATAGCGACCGGAGAAATCAATGCCTCTTCTTGCAATGGCACCACTTTTGTGTTGTAATTTTTCCAGGAAAAATCGAGTCCGGTTGCAGACGGGATAGCATAGTGAAAGCAAGGTTTATAGGACCAATCTGTTCTTGGATGATTTCACTTTTCTACAATCATCACACTGTACAATCAGTATTTACTTCAGAATGAGAAGTAGAAGCAAAAAGTTGTTTTTTTTGCCAGTTTGAGCACAAATCAAAAGACCATCTATTCACGTCAATTTTCAAGGCCTTGATTTTTTTTTTACTCCCTCAACTGAGACAAGATTCAAAGGCATACCGAAATCCGGCTCACCCAGGAGAGTCTGCAGGAATAAAACAACAGCCACTGTAACATTATGGGACTCATACTGTTTCCCCGCAGCCCTGTAATGCCGCCTTGTGCAGAAGATTACATGCATTACGCTTTGAGCGGCCAGCTGAGCACAAGGCAGTAAAGTATTGCTGGTATTGCAAAGTACTGTATCGCTGCAGTCAGTTGATCTACTTGAAAAACTTTATTCATTGACCACATGCTGTTTCAGTCTCTGCAGATTACCCACAACTACACACTGATGTTCAGCAGAGATAGTTAAACTTTTCTCCAGGTAGAGGACGACTAATAAATCATATTTGCATATTAGGCTTGCAGACACACACACACACACACACACACACACACACACACACACTCCTTTAATTAAACTCTGCTGAACAGGTTACAGATCTAGAGCCGCTTCCCTTATCGCAAATCCGCTGCTTAATTGCCCTGTCGGCTGCTCTCTTTGTTACAGCGGCTGCGTAGAGCACATCAGTAAGTGAGCTGAAAAATTAGGATGAATCAAATCAACTTGTAATCTTCAAGTCACAGGTGCCTTTAAATATAACCCGCTAATGGTTCGGGATGAAAGATGATCATCCCCGCACAGTAATCTGTCATCATAAGGCGCATTTCGCTCATAATAGTGCCAGAGAACGACTGGATTTTCTGTCTGACCTTAAATATCAGCTTCGCTTTAAAAAGGACAACTGAAAGGAGATGGGAGACAGACATCTGCTGCTAAATTATATTGTACAAAAAGCAAACACTCAATTACCGAACGACTGATGAAGCGGCATTAATAAAACCATTTTCACGAAGGTCGATTGCTGATAAAAGTGGTGTTTGTAACAGTGTGTGTGTGTGTGTGGGGCCTCGCCGACTTTACAAGATGAAAAGACAAATTGCAAAGAACTGAAGGACCTTAAATTATAATCTTCATCTGCCGGAAAGATGGAAGAAAGTGGATATATTAAGAGGATGAGGCCGGAGTAAAGTGGAAACAAAAATACAGGGATTTAGAGAAAATAACTTATATCACCTCTGGTTTCCATGGCAATTTCTTGTGGTGCTGGCTGAGGAACTTCCGTATGTGTGTGTGGTCTCTGCCATCAGAACCTCCTGTGATCGGCTCGTCATCCTTGAGAAAAAAAACCCCAGAGAAGAAACAATGAATCAGTAACAGCAAGAAAGAGACAGCGATGAAAGGAAATGACAAATGAGTGGTGTTTTAAAGTCATCCGTTCATCCATCCATCACTGAGGTAACGTGACTCTCCTCCAGAAGCTACATAATTGATATATGAGATAAAGAGGCATCATTAGCGGAAAAAAAACCTCAGCCATTTCTAATTCATGGAGGCGTTTAGCAGTGTATATACATTGCATCACACACAGCTGGGAATACCACACACATCATGAAAGAGCGGGGCCGCGCAAACACAAGGTTATTTCCCCCAGAAGGCTACTTTTAAGACCCTGTGGAATCTCCTCTTCACCATTCACCCCTAATCCAGTGTTTGACTCACTAAAGCCTTAATCTCCAACATACTCTAACCATCCACCCTGCCGGCCAAGATTTCCTCTCCAGGGAGCTTGAACTCTCCCCCTGATCTGGGATTTAGCCCGGCGCTCCGGCCAGAGCACCGCAGGGCTCTTTTCTCCGAGAGTCATGTTAATGTTAATGCTGCGGTGTGACGGGCGGGACGGAGCAAATGAGGAGCTCGCGTGTACTCGGGCCTATCTATGAGGAGATAAAAGGGGGGGCCAGGCTCTCAGGGGAGGAAACTGAGTCACAGAGCTGATGAGTGACAAAGCATCCTCCGTTTAGCACGAATGTCAAAGAGAGGCACACCTCCACCGAGACGCTGGAGAGGCTTTAAGCACCCCTGAAATGAGGGGCTTTTCGTCGAGAAGTCACCAGTGTTTTGGAAGGAATCAGGGGAGGGAAAAGAAATTTTTAGAGCGGAGCACAGAAAGAAGACAGAGCTGTCGGATGCCAAGCCTTTGATTACTTTTTTAACTTCCAAGGGAGCAAGATGAAGGAGGGCAGGGAAGGTAATGATGAAGAAATGTGACAACAAGCTCCCCTCCCGTCTGACACCGGAGGAGCGTAAAGTGCCTGATGTTTGTGCGTGCCCACAGACTCACAAACACGCCTGACATACAAAAACAAAAAACACTCACAGATCCGCTCAGTGAAGGACACAACATCCATATTGCATCAGCTGGAGCCTCGCACAAAACAAAGACAGCAGAGGAATATAGTACGAGACGTGACTCAGTGGTCAGTAAAATACCAAGCGGTGACAAATCCTAAATTGTTTGAAAATGCTTGGGTCACTTGAGTCTAAAACCTGCAGGAAGATGAATGTTTTTGATGCGTAAAAAAACAACATAGTGTTTTAGTAAGATCCAGGGTGAACCTACGTTGCCAGATCAGCGCAAGCGTGCCTTGGCATCGATTCAACAAATCTCTGAAGCTCTTCTGGAGGGATGGAAACACCAGTCTTCCACTAAATATTCCCTCTTATGCGGTTTTGATGTTGGTGGCGGAGAACAACTGGGTCCAAAATCTCCCACAGGTGTTCATCTGGATTGAAATCTGGTGACTGCGAAGGTCATAGCATATGAGTCATCAATTTTTATACTCATCAAGCCGTTCGGTGACCCCCTCGTGCTCCGGGGGCGTTGTCATGCTGGAAGAGACCACTCCCATCCGGATGGAAGTGGTTTTTAATCACAGGGTAAAGTTGGTATTGATTTACAGTGACCTTTCCATCTGAGGGGACAAGTGAACCCGCTGTTTCTCAACTCATTTATTCAGGTTTTTCCTCTGTTGTGTCACTGGTGCCTGTGCAGCACGGTGAAAAATCACCATATTATAAGGAATGAAGCAGAAATGAAAATTCTGATTCTAATTATCAGCCTAGTTTATAGACACGACCTACAAAGTATTTCCACATTATTTAAAGGAGACACATATGCTCATTTTCAGCTCTTCCCATTCGGCTCTGATTGGTCAGCTCATACACGCCTGACCCAGCACCGATGACAACAACAGAGCAGCTGTGCTAGATCAATTGTCTCGGGCCATGAGGCACAAATTATGCAAATGTGTGACATGGTGATGTAGTGTGATGTCACAAAGTCACAGAATTAAAGGGGAGGCTACTGACGAGGCGTTTCAGGAGCAGTGTTTTCTGTGGGAGAGAGGAGCTTCTGTAAAAATAAAATACTGAAGGAAAGGAAAAAAACAATCTAGAATACCGAATGCTTATAAACATGAATCTACATACAGTCGATAAACATCTTTATAAGAGTTATAATGAAATTGAACCGTAAGTTAGAGTTCTGAGGCCAATCCATCTTTTGGGATTGAAATCATCACAGCTCTGTTTTCTCATTAGCACTTTGCACTTTTTCTTTAAGGTAAAGCTGCTGTTTTTCCTGTTTTTCAACGCTGCAAAGCTCGGTACCTCTTTCATTTCAAATCAAAATTAGACCTCAAACTGTCAGAGTGAGCAAACCGAGAGCCTTTTTTTTTCCGTTCCTGCCTGTCTGTGTTGTCAGTTAATCAGCTTTCACCGTTCATTAGAACAGGTGCGGTGACTGTTTGTGTGATGATGAAAGATTATCCGTGCAGGTAAAGCGCTTTGTGATCTGCGGTTACTGATTGCGATTAAAAAGAGACAACGTTTGAGAGATTACATGCTGTCAACCCCCGAAAAGACCGAACTCTAAATCACTGCTGGCTTTGGACTTTAATTCACACAGACACCACTTTCTGAAAGTGATGCCTCAGCTCGATCCGACTGGAAAGTCTGCTTATCGATACATTACTAAAAGGCGCAGTTAAACTCATTGACCTGAAGCTACACTACATCCTTCAGCAGCCGCGTCTCTTTTTCCTCCATTGTGTATATCGACTTTACACCTTCGGCGAGGTGTTGTCATCACTTATAGCTCGCTACAAATACGTGTAACATTTTTGCGTGACTCATTACTTCAGAGTTACAAACCCCGACTTATTAAGCAGATCTCCATTTTTTTCCCTGGCACTTGGCCCAGGACTTTGTTATCATGTTTCACTGATAATTAAAGTTGATGCTAAGGGGCCTGTCAGACGGCCTTATGTATTAAACATTTCATCAAGGCAAAACAGGGAATATCAATCACACTGATGAGACTGCCTATTTATCATATGTTTGCATTGCTATTTACCTTGTTGACTTTCACTCAAATAGGATGACAAATCATCTATAACAATGTGTGCATTCGTCAGCTATGGCAGCGAGAGTGAGTGAGAGTAGCGTTTAATTACGGCCAAACTAAGCTGTTTTATGTACGAACACGCGCGGCAGAGGTTGTTCATCTCGTAAGTGTTGACTGATAGATTAGCTGTCCAATCGGTGAGCGTCTGTCGCTGATATCCATCAATCCCACCGGTAAAAAAAAAAAAAAAATGACTCTAGTGGGTGCTAGTTTCCCGCAATCAAATGGACGACCTTGCTGATCCTAGCCCGGGGAAACAGCTGGGAGCCGGTGTCCTAGAATACCAACGAGCTTAATTAATCTCCCTTATTAAACACAAACGAGCACCAGTCTGCAGGGATGGGAGGGGGTATAGCAGATAGAGCAGAGCAGAGATCTGGGACTCGTTTCACAAATCTCTTCCAAAGCCCCCCCACCCACCCACCCACCGCGATAACCCGAGTGAATGAGCTCAGACGGCTCCCGAAAGTCCACAAATCACGGTTGCGTTTCCAGCGACTTGCGGCGTGAACATTGACAATCAGTGCGGAATAATTACATTATTCTTCATTTTTCATTCATGTTAACCTCCACAGAGATATAGAGTATGTTAATTAGTCCGACACCGTAATAATAATATAGACGCTCCACATTTTTCAGCCTATAGTCTCACTGAATCAACAGTGGCTCTGCTCACTGTACATATTAAAAGGCGTAGCTGAAAGCAAAGATACCTGGATGGCATTTACTGTCGCAGTGACTAATCACAATGATTCATCAGCAAACAGAAAAGCTGTGATGGTGACGTCGTATGATATTGATACAACACTCAGATACATCTTTTTTTTTTTTGCATCAGACTATCTCGGACAGCGTGTCACTGCGGACCAGACATTTCCAATCGATGTGAAGCTGAGAGATTTCTACAGAGGAAAACAGCGAGATAAAAGACATGAATGAAACGAGAAGAAGAGGCAGAAAGAGGAATAGAGAGCGAAGACACAGACAGAGACTAGAGACAGAGACTAAGCAACACGGCACAAGACAGATGAACAGAGACAAATACAAAGAGAGAGGAAGGTGAACAATGGCGCAATACAGAGGAGAAAAAAGCACGACTGGGAGAAGACCTTTGATAGGTAGTTCACAGCGCTTTGTGCCAGTCTAGTCTTCAGAAATCCCTCTGGCACAGAGAATGTCTGAGGCGGCCCGCGGACTGCCAGACTCCCTTTCCCACGTCTCTTAACTGAGCAGACCAAACAGACCAGTGCCTGCTTGGTTTCAGAGCAGAACCACAAAGCTCTGTGAAGTATTACACACTCACCGGCACCGTGGCTCCGCATGTGATGTAACTACTGCTGAAAAGATTCTCAGGATACCATAGATATAAGGTTTTTTTCTATACGTAGACACTATATCCAACCCCCCCGGGGAGAATTCAGTCCAGTCCGGTAGTTCACACAATCTCTAGCAGCATACAAATGTGTAGAAAAGACTCAATGGGGGAAAGTAACAATGCAGCATCCACACGATTTAAAACAAAACCAATACTCAAAAGCAGAAATAAATATTAAAAAAGTACCACAAAGTCCTTGAAGGAATACTGCACGCTGTCCATTGTGATGAGGGTGGTGGGTTTGGAGAGAGAGAGAGAGACAACAAGATAACCCACAGAGGGTTAGGGTTGGGGGTGAGATAATAATAACTTGTTTCGTAACGTCCCTTTTCATCGTGTCCTTCTTGAAAGCGCTGGTTTATTGAAAGAAATAATGCTCCTCCAGTGCTCGGTTCATTCAAATCTAAACCAAATCTGGGACAAAGGCGAGTTCTCATGGCCAGAGCGAGGCTTTTCTACTGCCACTCTCAACTACTCCACATTATAACAAAGACCACAATAGTGCCAAAACATCCCTCACCTCATCGGAGCGTTATGGCATTGTAAAGAAAAAGATGCCGTGTTCGAGGAGTATTGCTGCGTTTCACCGGCGATTCTTGAGAATGATAGTTGACTGCCGAGTCTCATTCCGAGGTCGTCAAATACCGACGTTTTGGGTAGAGTTTCGGGTCCAATACCGACCCATAATGTCGGTACTTTTCTACAACAACAAAACAAGATGATTGAGCAAAGGGTGTTGGGTAAAGGCAGTGAAGATGTGGCCCACTTCTGTTTTCCTAGTTTGTACCTTAGAGGACCAATTATGCCTCCTCAACACAGGGGAGGCACACATGTCCTGAATTACCCTCACCAAGACTCTGGTGGGGATTCAAAAGCGTGTTTATGCAAGTCCTTGGGCACTCTCATGGGAAAATGAGTGCTTCAGTACTCAAGGTGATTATTAGAAAAGGTCTTCAGTGTGACCAATATGCACCTGGTCCTTCATACACTCACCATGGCAACTAAAGGCTTGCCACTGCAGACCTGTATGAGCCTGTGAATCAGTTACAGTGTTCCTACATGGTAGCCTGGAAACCAGATGAATCTGCCACGCTCATTCGCTCTGGCAGATGCGCCTGGTCCCCCCCCTCTACCAATTCAGAAGACAGGTTTCCATCAGATCTGAGTCTGTATCGGGCAAATTACAGCCGGTTTTTTTTCTAATATGGGTTGGGTTTGACACGATGACTGACAGAAGAGGATTATCAGTCCAGATTTGAGAAGTCACACAATTTCTGCTCTGATTACTTGTCGGTCTATCAAACAGCGTCCGGTCTGCAGGTCCGGCGCAAAAAACTCTGATCAAACTGTCAAAGTCGGCAGCGGTGATGAATTATGTATCAAGATTCTGTTACTGCACAGACTGTTTCCTGCCTCGAATGCCACATTTTCAGTGTAATGTTTCACCGTAACACCAGATTGTTTGTGAGACCTCGCTTGAAACTGGACCATGGACCACATGCGTCACTCAGCGCTACGTCACAAGTTGGGTTTGGGTTACGTACTCTGATTGGATGAAGGTCTTTTCAATTGCGTCCAGAAGCCCCTCGGAAAATCAAATGGGAATTAAGAACGACCGGCCAAATAGTCTATTTGTCTCATGCTGTGATGTCAATTTCATCCCTCTGGCATCATGCTGTGTTTCAAATTATATTGCTCTTTTCAGCAGCTGAAGTGAGAGGGAAAAGATGTAAAGAATGAGTCAGTCACCTCCGATCCACTCAACAAATGTGCATCTCTTTTAAGTAGTGAAGTTATTGTTCTTCACAGACGAAAGTTCAGCACAGCGCTCACACAGCACAACTTGCCAAGATGTAAACACAACCATAAACGTGGTTACCTCGAAAAACGGCCTCTATTGTTCTGGAGCGCAGCGTTGACTGATGAAAGCTGGCCACTCGGATATTCCTAACACTGGCACATCAGCTAACACTGCTGGAAACTGAAATTAAATTTTTGCCTGCAGACGGCCATATGTTGATGCTGCTGCTCTGGGTGTCGGCTAATGAATAGGATTGTCCCGGGAACCATCTCGGTGATCCTGGATCAGCACCCGCAAGCGCTGAGAGGGTTGAATAAATCTGCACCCTGATCTCACTATCAGCCCGTTCTAGTCTATTTCAGTGAGAATGCAGCTTTGGGAGCCCCAATACCTTTACATCCAAAATCCCTACTCCTTTTTAACAAAGTGGCTGGCACCGCTGAATAGAAAATCAGCCCGAGCGCATTCGGTTAAACTATTGCAGAACAAATCCCGGCCAAGAGAAAGAAGGAGTGCAACTATTTTTGTCACGCTGCTTGCATTATTCATGTAAGAAATTACATGCCGGTCAATGGAACAGTAGAAAAGGCTGAGTGAGGAAGAGAGGGAGAAAAATGGAACATAAATAAGGGACGGCTGCAGTCGACAATGGGAGTGATAGAGTCACTGGCTCCAATTCATTGGTTGGAAGATTAATGGTGCAGAGATGAGTACGGCAGGGAGACAATAAGACACGAAGGAGAAGAAGGAGGGCAGAGGAGGAGGGAGGGAGATGGACCGATGGCGAGGAGAAAAACTGCAGACAGTTGAGGGAAGAAAAAGGGGAGATGATGAGCAATTATTATCCTGCATGGGTACTTACAGAGCACTGATTTTAATGCGATGATGATGATGAGTATGTGTGCACCCAGTGGGTTTGTATGAGCTCCTACCAACATGTGCATGCAGGACACGTTGGAGCTTTATTTGAACACTCTGTAATTTATTGATTCGGGTCTGGGACAAGGTGGTAAGACTTCTGTCATGCTCGAGTCCACGTCGATACAGCAGGCATGTAAGGACGACGGCAGTGGAGGAGCAGCGCAATCTCTCTCGGGATCAATAGAGGTCTGAAGAGCTTTGTGTTGTCACTTTGGGCCATGTCACGTCTCAGGTGCTCTCATTTGAAATCCAAATTCATTGTCTCAGGCTCTCTTGTTAAAAGCCAAAGTTTACGTATATGTTACCTTAAGACATTTCAGATAGTTCTTCTTCATTGTTGGTTCAGAACGGTAAATATTTGGCTGACTGATTGAGGGCAGGATTCTGCATTAGGTGAAGTGGTGGAAAGCGAGCAGGCGAAGCTTAAGCTCTATATTTGACGGCATGTAATCTTTGCATGTAATTAAAACTGTCTGAGAGGTGCTTCAGTGCAGCCTAAGGAGAAATACTCTGCGGAGAGAGACAGCTAAAGGTGCCTTTAATCATTATAAATTCAATGTAAGTAGGGCTTGAACAAGATACAGGTCAGATCAGAGGAGAGGGATCAGGAAGAAGGAAATAGTCGGACGGGGACAAGTAGCAGGCTGCAGAGAGTATGACAAGAATCTGATCTGGAATCCGGCTCTCCTTTTGTTGGAAGGGCACCGCATTTTTTTTACTGTCTGAGCAAAAAAAATACATTCTGCCTTTATACCTTTTGTATCACAGTGAGGTGTGAAAGAAAAATAAGGGAATAAGGAGCAAAAGGTCTGTCATCTATATTAGGCCTGGGGTTTCTGTCTGATGACTGCTGATAGGGTGTGACATGGGGCAGCTGGCAAACAGAAAAAGGCAAACACTCAACTGCCAATCACGCCTGACCTCCTTGGTGCTCAATCTGACCTAATCAGCAGCAAGACCGCTGCAGAGAAACCGAGGCGGTCTCAGACAGAGACGGACACACAAAAACCCTACAAACAAGGCCGGCCATGCTCTAACAAGACGGGAATGTTTCACAGTTATGATGCATTAACCTGCTTGTGGCATTCCCACCACGCAACTGTGTTTCTCAGCCATAACCAGAGAGGATCGATAGATGGATGGATGTTTTGTTCCTTTTCCCAAACTGCTGTGAACTTTTTCTTTAAACGCACAATCCTATCAGTGCCGGCCACAGTGTGCTCAGAGAACAGCCACGCATTAATAAAAAAGGTTTGAAAAGGCTTACATTTTTCCACAATGTGACGTCAGCTGCTTTTTTATCAGGATTTACCTGAACAAAAGGTTTCTGGGGGCACTGGCGGTTTCCATAATAATAATAAAAAAGGATGCGGAGAAGCGACAAAGCCCCCAGACAGAGATTGGCACCTTATACTTCTTGCTCACCTGTGTTCCCAGTGTCCCAGTGTCCCTCCTGTGTTCCCTGTGCTCCTCCCCAGTCTGATTTTCCCCACACACCTGTGTCACACCTGTTCCCAGTGTCTCTCCACCTGCGCTTCAACCCCTCATTTGTATTTAAGCTTGTGTTGTTCCCTTAGTGTTTGTTGGTTCTTCTGTTTCCATCCACGCCTTTCCTGTGCTCCTGTGCCTGTTCCCCGGGACACTGTGCGTTCCCTGTGTTCCTTATTGGTTCCCTGTGTTTTTTCGCTTTGTCCTAAGTTTCGTTTAGTTTTTATCTTGGACTTTCCTTTGCCTGGTCTTTTGTAACTTGCTTTCTGGACTTCAGATTTTGGATTTCAGATTGGACATCAGCTCATTTAAAGGTTGTTTTTGTTTTCAACCTGCCTCTGCGTGTCTGCATTAGGTCCTATTTTGAGCTGTGACAGAACAGATCTCGATGCCTCATCAACGCGTCTTTGGCGCATTAACGCCTGCACTTGGAGCTGTCCACTTCTGATTGGATCACTCGAGACACATATTAATGCTAGGTGTTAACAAGGCCAACGCCCTGAGGTTCTTAGCATCTACAAATGTGACCACTGAACTCACACTTGAGGCACTTTTCTGTCTTTATAGCTTTGTCTGTGTCGAGCTACTGTATGTCTGTGTGTGTTTATCGCACGCGGCTCTAGAAACCTCAGCACATTTGGTATTAAGACATCAAAGCATAAATGTAAGATACTAAAGCACTCCCTCCTCCGCCCACTCTACAGCAAAGAAATCCCTTGACCTAAAACCAGGGATCTAATATGAGGTAACTCAAAGTCCACGCCACACACACACACACATACACACACACACTCACACACACGGGGGCGTATCTAGTTGAAGTGAATTATGAATGAAAGTAGGGCCCATATGAAGTTTAATAACAGGAGACACTGTTCTGGAGCCTTTAATCTCAAACTGACCGCTCATATCCTCAACCACAGTCAGAAATGAATATGACTTTATATGTGCACCAACCTATAGCAGATACACACATGATGTACTCCTTCATACATATATCTATAACAAATTCATACTTACACACACACATTTCCTTCCTATCAACACACGATAGCAACACGGATGAGAAATTGGCTGTGGAATTAAAACCGACACACTTCCAAGTTAATGTCTGCTGAGTCCGCGTCGTTATGCCACAGTTACACACTTCATTATAATAAAAAGTGGCTTCGGGGGAACTTGCTGGGATCAATAAGCTAACAGCAAGACCCTGAGGAGGTGGTCGCGTCTTCATTATCTGTGATCGCAAGTAAAGACAACACCGAGAGGAGGACCCCAACTGCTATTATGGAGACTGTGTGGAGATTAGCTGTGCCTACAATCAATACTTACATCTTCTTATCTTACCCCTACTGAATAAAATATAGCGATAGGAACGCTCTCATGCAGGAGGTCTGCGGGTCTTTTTCCTGCTCTGAATATGTAAGAAAAAGCAATCAGTTGTTATGGCACAATGAGCCCGAACAGAGCGGCTCGGTAGTTTATTACTATGATAATATGGACCGAGCTTGTTAAAGATACAGACATTAGCAGAACGAATGAATGTTTATCTTATATTTATTATAAAACTAAGTCATTTAGCTTGTAATGCAGGAAAAATGTTGTATTTACTGTTAACAATGCATAACAAGGCTAACAATGTATTATTTAGATATCCCACTAAATCAGGCCAGTGAGCCAGCATGCAGAGCCACCAGTGCCCTCAGCTGGCACAGCGGCATCTAAAATCGAGCAATTAGTTACACCTGTGTTTGACAAGTCACTATGTCTGCTGTGAGGAAGGTCTATAGGCTAGCTATGTGTCAGCCGGGCCAGCAGTGTGCTGTCTGGGGCACAGGGGGTGGAAAAGAGGCTGGCACTGTGCAGTCGTTTCAGCCGTCGTCAGATGAGAATTACTGCTCATCCCCTGTTGTGAGCAACAAGCCAACGAGAAAACATCCACAGAGTAAAAAGTCCCGGTCTCTGTTCACTCTGTTAGTAAATTAACCACCGTACCCGAGTCTTGACTGTGAGTTTTGTCGAATTAACCTGTCACACCGACTGCAAGCGAGTAAAAAGACACAAAAGAAGAAAATCATTGCCTCTCTCACCCCTCATTTCCTGTCAGTTTCGACTGCAGAGTGTTTCTTTCATAAAACCTCGATTAATAAGAAGCAGGTATGAGATATAAAATACTAAAAAAAAAAAAAGCTGCGTAATCATAAATGCACCCACATATTGAGGCGCATGACACAACACATGCAGTTACATCCAGAGCTTACAGCAGACAAGACGTATCGGCTGTGTAATGTGTGTTGCAGCACATTTCACATGCGGTATCCGTGATATGTAGGTTGCCCGCTGCCTGCCCAATTTACGCGACTGACGTTTCTGCTGACCAGCACTCCCGAGCTCTCAGTCCTGCTTTAGTATTTTCTTCCCTCCAACCTTCCTCCTTGGGCAATTTTCCAGCTCTCTTCCTCCCTTCCTTTTCTACTCAGAAAAACTGTTTAATTTAATGCGATTTCACTTTTTCCTCCAAGTCCAAAGAGAGTTAAATGAAAGCTTAATACAAAAGCAAGCCCCTTTCCCGACTCCACGTATGAAGGGCCACTTATTATGTAAGCTCTTTAAGTGCTCTGTTTGTCAAGCACTCCATTTAAAAGTCTCCCTTAAAGACCCGGTACGGCCCAAAACTAACCGGGATTAATGGTAGCAGGGTAAGTAACTATCAATCAGAATAAATCCTATATCCTTAGATTCACATTCTGGCTAAAGGCGAGACGATAAAAATTATTCTGGGGTGAAAAGGAAAACAGAGAGCTTGACTCCTTAAGCACACAAGAAAAAGTTCCTTTTAGAAAGCTAGCATAAACACAGGAGCTGTCGTTAGAATAAACAAAGGGCAGAAAAAGGCCTCCGTTTATTTGAGAAAGCTTTGTTTTTATTACTTTTTAATTTGAAGGCTGGCCAGTGGGAGACGTGTGGCGGTGAGAGGAACCTGTGGCCACACCAGGCTCCATTTTTGCCTCGCTTACACAAACACAGGAATGTGTCAGAAAAGCCTGTGGCACCAGGGAATGACTTTTTTATTTTCGCTTTTTTTTTACCTTTTCATCCTTCTCCCACCCTTTCTGTTTGCTTCCTTTTTAAAAATCTGCAGTCACCCTGGGGCCCCGAGACATTTCAGGCTCCATCTTTCATCTCAAAGAAAAGCTACACCTCTGTAGCTCAGCATCCATGCATGTACATACGTGCGTGTTTCAGATGACCTTTGTGACATTTTTTAAAAAACACCTGCTTTGCTCCTGGAGCCGGTCTTTTTCTAACTTCTTGGAGCCTCTTCTTCCTCTGCAGTCAATGCAACTCAAACAGACAGGACAGACATGAGCAGCTTTGAGGAGGAAGGCCTCCGGGTAATAAACCGTGTCAAAATGAATGTCTCTCCAGCTCCTTCCCTCCGCAGCACACTTCATCAACTGCACACCTGTTTGGAGGACCCACATCCACCTGTCTGGACCACGCTGTCTCCATCCTCACCAGAGCTTTCTCCTCACTCAAGCCTCTATTTCATGTCGTGCCGTCATCTGCAAACATCCTTCACTCCCTTTGTCACCAAGACAACAGGACAGACAGAGCGTAATTAAAACTGCTCCTGCTGCTTTGTGTTTAATGCCCCTGTCAGCCCACCGCAGCCTTGGAGTCGCTTCACAGCAACGGGCTGGCTCCGTTTGACCCGACAGCTTTTTTCACAACACCAAGTCGCTCTGCAAGCTGCTGAACCGAGGTCACACTTTATGCAATTTTATTCAAAAAATTATACAGCTAACCTGACGGGGGTAAGCTTTTTATTTTTCCGCAGCAAATTCTCCTTTTTCTCATTTTTTGTCTTCTCTGGTGGATGACTGGTGGAAAAAACCTGGGTCTAAGACAATTTTTCTGCCATGACACGAATGAAATGTCAGAATACTTCCTGGTGAGCCCCTGACGGAAAAGTCATTCAGCAGCTTTTCTAATGGTGTATATAGTATTTCTAATAATGACAGTCTGGGTGGTCCAGACAGTGGATGGTTACTGTCTTTTATCTCCTGTCAGCCTCGGCTGTCTGGAGCTCGTTGTGTGTGAACCATGCATATCTATCCACATACCTAAAGAAAAAACAGAAAATGACAGCATTTTTTTGTAAGTTTGCTGATACGAACGGCACCCTTTATCACCCGTGCACTTTTTTTTTGACACTTCCTCTGCCTCGCTTTAACATTTCATCATTCTGCCTCTAACCTCTCTGACACCAGCTGCATTTTAGCACCCACACTGCAAACTCCAAAAAAAAAAAACCCAGCTTTGGTGGCATGGGTATTCAATGGTGTCGGCGCATGTTAGTGGAGATAGATGACGGCGAGAAAAGAACAATGAATCTTCATCATAGTCCGTCACTGTTTCTCTCTCGCCCATGCACACCCACAGTCCCAAGCTGCTCCTTTGTCTTCGGGCTCTGTTTGTGTATCTCCGTCCCTTCAAGTCGTCCTCACTTGTGTTTTTCTATCCATTCATCCATCCATCCACCTGTCCGTCCTTCCCCGATCTCCAGACACCTGGACGGAGGCGGAAAGGTAATTTATAGCTCATCGCAGGACACCGCGTCCACCTCTATTTACAGCACGCCCACATTGTTCTGGAGCCTCCATCGATATGAAACGGGTGCGTGGGTCGTAATTTCATCTACCTGCAGGTGTCTCGTCAGATCAGAGATGACACGAACTGTACCAACATATACCACCACCTGTAATGCTGTATAAAGACACTGTATGACACCACTCACACCTACAGTATTCGACGCAAAGATACCAATGTATTCTTACATTTTTAGAAACATACTCTGTTATTATATATAATAATAGCCATACAAATTGGCCTTCAAGTATAACCTGTCTTATGTCTTCAATATACTGACACAAATTCATAGAAAACAGCGATAAAATGAGCACATCTTGAACTTTTATTGCGTTATTACGGAGTTTCGAGAGCAATGATTGGCTGTGACACGGTGGCTGCTCAGGGTCAAGTCTTTCAATCTCACTCCGTCTGTCTGATGACCTCCATATTTCTCACTGTGTCCATCACATCTACGTCCAAGTTCATGTTCACTAGTCTGTGTGATTCTCTCTCTGAGCCAACATATAGCCATATGATTCTGGGAATCGTATAACGGGTCATTGAACATATTCTTTTTTTTATAATTTGAAGTCCCTCTTTTATGCCAGTAAGTGCAATACACATTTGACCAAATGTTTCTCCACATGAACGAGCAAAGAACGATGAGATGATCCGATGAAAGAAGACATCAACGAACTACGTCTTTCTTCATGTGCCAGGCGAAGCAGCTACCTGGTGAAGAGATCAGGAAAACTGAGGATTTTTCAAATGTAAATAAGTTGCTGATTTAGTGCTTTTTGTGTGACGAGTGCTCTTTTATCCGTCACTGCTGTAGCTTTTAATCATCGTAGATGTTTGGCTTGCACGTGCCAGTCTCATCATCTGTTTGCCAACTTCCATCTGCAAGTAACACATAAACCTCTTCTGTGAATCGAGCACTTGTGGTCGCATTAATTACAGAGACGTAAAATCCTTTGATGAATCCTCTTGACCCTGTGAGAGACTTGCTGCATACAGAGTGAGCTGAGATGATGATCAATATTGCAACATCGCTATAGGGCATACTTCATCAATACACTGGCGCATGTATATTGCTGTATGTTCTGTGGAGCGTTGCTTTTCATTGCTGGCCAAGCAGCTGACTGCTCATTTAAGTGTAGCCAGCTACTTTATTCGGTTTGATTATAATAAAATAGTTTTGATTAACAAGTCATGGTTCGCTGTGTGTACATTTTACAACCACCGGACTGTCTGTATCCGCCCTGCCCCCGCATGCTCTGTATGAATGTTTGTGTGTGAGAGGTTGTGTCCTGCCACGTAGAGAGTCGTTTTCAGTGTTTAACAAATATTAGCAAAATATGTACTGACAAAACACATATAATTGCATTAATTGCACAGATGGGACATCCTCATTAGACACCAGAAAATACCCGTGGCAGCAACTTGATGACTGCGCAGTAATTAAAAAAAGTTCCGCTTAAAGTGCTGCATGTTTCATATAAGTCACACAAATGTTTATGGGCTTAATGAATGAACAAAAAAATAATTATCTTAATTAAATTAGCCATTTTTGCCATTAACCAATTATGCAATCTCATGACATATGCCCCAAATCATGTTTTTCAAAACTACAATTTAACTTTCTGCTTTTAAATGTATGATCAAGTGAAAAATTGTCATATATGTTATCAACAATTTTAATCTTTCTGTCCAGTGAATGTTCAAAAAATGCATTAATAGCCTACTTCTCCTTCACAATAATCCACTACATGTTTACAATTACATAGGCTAACTCATGAAATATATAAAACCAGTGTATATTATGGAAAAGGGCCAATATGATGTGCCAGAAGCCAACAAATGTGGGCTATGACTATGACTGGCTTCTCCATACCCATGTGAAAAAGCCCTGGTAGAGACACTTCTTCCACCACTAAAGCCAGAAGAGGTGCCGGGGCCCCATGTACAGTACAAAGCTATGTCCTCACCGCAGTGGCCCACAGTTCATTCCAGCCTGTGGCATGTCGCCTCCTCGCTCTCTCATCCCATTTCCTGTCTATCTTCAGCAGTACTATTAAAATGAAGCCATGAAAATGGCCAAAAGAAATATGTTTTTTTTAAATGTACTAGGTGTTCTGAGCAGACACGATTTCAAAACAAAATTGCACTCTTCAAGGCAACTGCACAGCTTTCTGTTGGTCTACCGATCGCAGATGAAGGAAGGAAAATAAAGGCGAAAAAAGCAGATGTAAGATGATGGAGACATGTCAAGCCCTGCAGGATGCGGCTGTGTTGTGGATGGCTGTAATTACTTCAGGGGGAACTTTTAACAGTTGCCAATTTTCAACCATCTGGCGAAGATTTCGAGATTCTCTTCTGTATTGATTTTACCAGCTGGAGAAGTTTTATCTGAATCTGCTCTTTGTCATCTGTCTCTCTCACATCAACTGTCATAAAGAGACGGGAAGAAGAAGAAGAAGAAGAGATTGCATTTATATTACAATGCTGGCATCAGACTGTTGCTTATCAATGTAATGTTTTATTCTAATTAAAATGCAGATAGTGGTACTAAGTACTCGGCCAGTACTAGTTGCCCAACTCACCCCTAACAATCACTTTTAAGTTGACCTGGATGGAATGGAAACTGTCCGTCAGTGCCACTCCCTGTTAATGTATTTCAGCAAATCTTTACTTTGTGTACAGCGGCAGCAGAAGTCATCTTCCTTCTGGTTTTTCAATTATAAACAAGCACACAACAGAGACGAAGAGACGCTCACTCAAACCACGCGATTGATTCACTGGTTGCAATTAACGTGGTGTTGCTTCTGTCCGGTCAGGCGCAAATTGAAAAAGCCAATAAAAATTGGTTTTCTCCCGCCAGCTGCCATCTCAGAAGAGTCTGAAAACGGGCCGCGCCGGATCCACCCGTGCCTCCCGGCCTGCGGCATCGACTCGCGCGTCGATATATACCTGCAAACTTCGACTGGCTGAAGTGAGAAAAATCAAGGCGGTGGGTTGTTTAATGACGGAATAAATCCAGGAGGACGCTTAAAGAAATTGATATCCTGACAATAACAACAGAGCCAAACAAAGCGCTACTGTAGCCGAGATTAATAGACTGCTTGGTTGGCTTGTTTAAGGACATTACCCCGGGATGAGATACATGAAGAGTAATCACCTCCTTTCCTTTATCTCAGCTGTTTCATTGTCGAGGTCAATGTTTAATCTTAAATCCATTAATTTTTTTCCCCTCCCTTCAAAGTACATCTTATGACATGCAAGTTGTCATAGCAGCACATGACGTGTGACATGCTTAGAAAAGCTGGTAAATGAAGCCTGTCTCATTTACCACCTCCTCACAAAGACTTTTAAAGGTCAAAGCTGAACTGTGGTTTCTATGGTAATCACAGCAGCGTGATGTGTAACAGTCAAGTGCGGCAGGTTGTATTGACTAAAATATTATGGCATAATAATTATATCATTATACCGGTGCTATAATGGAGCGATGTAAAAATGTCATCTTAATGCAATCGCAGAGCACAGCGCCTCTCTCATGCCTATGATACGAGGTGAGATGAGGAGGAAGAGGAGGTCGAGGAGGAAGAGGAGTGGAAGCAGAGACACTGATGGAGCTGATGAGAGGATGAGGAGGAGGAGAAAGCACGGGTGGGCTCTTTTACATTATTCATGCTCACGTCTGCAGGCGGTATAATACATCACAATGAATAGGAGGCATTTATCTGTAGTTTAGACTATTTTCTGTTCAACTTTTTATTTTCCACTCAGACCTTCCACTGGATGTGTGAGACTGAACAGCAGGTGTATCACAATAGTGATGTCGCATGTTCAAATCTTTTCCCCCGTGCTGACAGCTTTTGTGATTATCTTGTACATTGTTTACTATCCACAGAGAGAAGAAGGCAGATTTGTCTGTTAATTCTCCTGCAAAAGTTTTAAAGTCATCTTTTTTAATAAGGGAAACTTTGATCAAACGGCGCCACAATCAAGCCACAGTAGCCCAGATACAGTGAAGTTTAAGCACTTAAAGAAAGACGCAGTTGGTTGATGAATTCTTTGATCGGATCATTTCATCATTTTTGCTCTTTCGTGTGGAGAAACTGGGATTTTGCCTCACAAGAGTTCGGTCAAATGTGTATTGCACTTAATGTGAAATGTCATATATCACATATAATTCAAAATGACAGTGAGAACGGTGACATTTCTTTTGAATACCCTCGTTTAGCATTTATAAAGCATATACAAACAATTAGCAAATGTTTTTACCACTCTAAATGTACTTATATCTGCTTAACTAAGTACATTATAAAGTGCTTTTTAATGCATTTGTCAACACTATAACTCCCTGTGAAACATACCCACCTCTTGTATTTAGAGTTAATGAATGATAGTTGTAATTATATAAATAATTAATGTCATATTTTATAGGAATATTAACCATAGCTTTTATGGTATAGTAGTAATAGTTAACATATGCATGTAAATACATTTGTTACAGTTGATTAGAATTACTAATCTAATGTATCATATCAAAAAAGTATGTGTATTTAATACACTGGTAGTTATTCCTTCATAAATTCTTCCTCTTTGTTCTTCCAGATGTGGCTGAAAGCTCCAGAATAAAACCCAGCAAGTGACCATTGAGTTAATAACTCTTTCATCTGATTATTATTTTCAAGGTCAAGAATAAAACTTCAAGATTAACATGACTTAACAAGTTTTGATAATGGTTTCATAACACAGTGCAAGGATTTTATCATGTGCGTCGTCATAGTTTTTACTATGTTATCAATCACAACTTGTGTATTGTTTTTATAACAGTTGTTATTATTGACATTTACATTTTAGAGGGTTGTAAACAGTTTATTACGAGTTGCTGTACCGGCTGTAAATGCTGAACAGGCCAGTTAATGTAAAGCGTCGCTATGTAAAACAGAAATGAGCCCAGATTATTCTCCTTTGAGAAGGGGAGCAAATAAAGTCGAGCAGAAGATGAGGAGACGGAGGTGACAAGGAAGTGATGACGAGGCAAATAAAAGAGTTTGAAGAGAAGAACAAGTTGGTGGGCGACCATGGGTGGCGAGGCGGGCAAAGATACCCAAAGAGATCAATCAAGAGGCTCCAAGAGTCTGCCGTGTACAGGGGCTGTGTGGGGACAGCAGAGATCAATGAGGAGAAAGGCCCACAGGCCGGTTCACCACAGGAGACTATACGTTACAGACTGGAAACTCACTCACACGAGAGTAAGACACGAATAAAAGCAGAGTGACGACAGAAACAGGGAAACGTTGACCTCAGAAGTCATACGTACTCAACTGTTTCCGTTTGAGAACAATCTGAATAGATTACTGCAGTGGGAGTGAAGGTCCAGACAAATCAAAACACTGTTGTACCAGCGAGTTTTTACACCTACGCAAATGTTAACCTGCAAAACTGTCATCTGTGGGTTTTTCCTATCGAGCGGCGCTGATTCTGTACGGAACATCAGTCACATCTAACGCATCTCTCCGTATAGCGGTTAATGTTTTGAGGCCACTCGCAGATGAAAGAGTGCGGGCTGAAAGAAAATGAAAAATGAGACACTTGAAAGCTGGCACCTATAGAGAACTCCCTAGAGAAAAAGCTGCAAACTGAAGCAAAACACGAAAATCCCCCCTCCAACTCTTCAGAGATATGGCACTCGCTCTCACTCTGGCAAACGGGGGAACACTGATGAAAGCAGGAAATGTTCTCATGGGAATGCAAATGAACGTGCTCCTCCTCTCCCTCAGGCCCACGGAGACACAGCATGCCCACACCACCATTTTTTTGTTTCTTCAATTCAATTAATCACATCGCTCCATCCACCCATCCGTCCATCTATCTATGGTGCTACCGTGCCAAGTATTTCCTTATCTGCCACTCGTCAAGTAAAATGCCTGAGCGGTGGGAGATTTGGCAAGAAAGATGACGACAGCCTGAGAACGCTCTGCCTCCATTGTTCAGTCCTGGTTCTTATCCCTGCCTTGTTTCTATTGTTAACTGAGATGCTTTATGGAGCAGAAGAAAAATGGAGGTGTGCACATTTTTTTTTTTAATTCCCTTTATCACGTAGCAACAGGAGCAGCACCTGCTTGTTTAATCTGGCACACACACACACACACACACACACACAGGCATCTTCCACACACACACACACTAGTCCACTAATGACATCCCCTGCCAGGCCATTTGCTATGATCGAGCCGTCTGAAAGCACTTAAAACATTAAGCACTTAAACAAGTTTGTGTTGGAGGCGGTTAATGCAGTTTCCCATCAAAGTCCTTTGACCATCAGCCCCTCCGTGTTCTCAAGGATCCTGACACTGGAGATCATGAGTGAGTGTGTCTGCGTGCACATAATTTAAGCACATTTCCAAGTATCTGATATTTGTTGTCAAATGAATAAACATTAAGTGATAACCCAGTGTCCTGAAAAGGATTCTGAGTAGGAATAGAGGGAATAATTCATTTCCTGAGCAACGATCAGACTGAAAATAAGGTGCGCAAGTTGTGCAAGTAGTCTCTGGAGCCGTCTCTTGTCACAGTGGAGAACTTTTATCAGCTGGAAACGGCTGTTTAGTTGCTTAATGAAGGCAATGAAAGAACTTTGTGACCCCTAAACGTGCCCGTTAATCTCTTGCTGCAGACGTTGATACTGTTTTTGCACTAAACTAAACCAAACCAATAAAGTGTTGTTAATACTTATCACTGCAGGATATCCAGAAACAGGACGATCATCTGGAGCCACACCAGTCCCATAAACTTCAAGAGGTTCCTATACAATGAATAACTCTCGCAATATAGACATTTTGTACAAAAAACATAAATATTAATTCAATAAATTACCCAGCCGTATCGCCAACCTTGACCAAAGTTATATTCGCCAATTAAAAGTGTTTTACAGCCGCTTAATCACTTCAACACAATAAATCTTTCCCTAAAATATCCTCAATGCATTATTTCACTGTAGCAGACGGGAGGTGCTGCCCTGAACTCATTGACTTTATCAGCGCTCCACTTAGACCACACTCAGCGAGCATCCATCATATCGGTGTTACAGATAGAGCCCCGCAGAGAGAGAGGTGGGGCAGTGAGAAAGAGAAACAGACATATAGTGTAGTGTCATGTCTACTGACCCTATGACCTTAACCCAGCACGGCCCCCAGCGTGAAACTGATCGGCAACAGCAAACAGCCAGTCGCTAACAGCTTAGACCTGACCACTGCTGGAACAGAGCCAGCTGGTAGGAACCGGAGCGGGTAGAGAAAAGACGAGGAAGCTTCAATAGAGCGCCTAAACGGATTGAGGGTGATCCCTCTGCATAATTCTTTTCTTTCCCTATCTGGGATATAGAGGATGGAAATAAAGCTAAATGCTCTTATTTCCAGAAATAGATAGGGGATGAATTGTTTCAGCTGGTATGTGGATGTGCAGTGTACTGAATGTGCACACGGAGCTGCTGGTCTTGAGAAACAGCCGTCCCCCCTCTGCTGGCATGCGGCCGCCTGTAGCCGAGTATGAGGACCGTGCAGACCTCAGTGCTGGAGCCCTGCCTGGAAGTTTATTGCAGGCCCCGCAGCCCGGATCTTCATCCTCTGCGAGCCAAACACCGGGCTGACAAATGCCTGAGAGGTGATAGTGAGACTGAGTGAAGGCACTGAAGCATCCGGAGGGAAAACAATTCTGGACTGAACCCTCAAATAGCCTCATATAACTGAGCTGTCAACACCCCGAGGTTTGAAAAATAGCAGAGAAGAATTCGCTGTTTGCAGGGTTACAGCTAGTTATCGGAGGCTTGTGGTTTAAACAAGCCGTTTGAAGTGAAATTATGTACATCCAAGGGAATACATTAATTAGTAAGGGGGAAATGCACTGCTGCATTCCTAAGGAGTGCTTTAAAAGGATTGAATGTTAAAACGTAAACACCAGATCAATCCTGAATACTCTTTCTAGTCCTTTGATTTTTGTTTGATCCAGGATTACAGAAAAAGAATGACTAAATAGAGGACATTAAATTATAAAAGCATATATTGCAACTTAAGTCTCGTTTTCACATCTGTGGCCATCGTTTCCATCACCTACGATGAAACTGCGCTTAACTAAGATCTAGCAACAAGAGGAAACAGTGAAGCCATGCGACCTAAAACTACAACTATGGCAGGTGAATCCTAAGTTAAACCACAGAAAAAGCTACATATAAGGTCGTCTGTACTGTACAAGCAGCTTAATATGACCTGTATTTACGTTTATTGTTAGGCAGTGACGTAGTCTAAGAGCGTCAAAATCCACAGATGGAGGAGAAAAGGGTGGATGGATGGGTCAAACAAACCCCAGAGAGACTGCGTTAACCCAACCATGTGAACCCAAAAGTCAACGGTGTGTTATTCTAACCTAAGTAAGTAAGTATGTGCGTATTTTAACCCAAACCATAATCTTTTCCTAAACCTCACCAAGTAGTTTTGGCGCCCAAACCTAACCAAACTGCCGCCATTTCACAGCGATAATGATGTGATGACGAAGGTCCGGTACACATGTTGCTGGTACTCTTCGTCATCGGCACTCGACCGATTCAGTGGTTTCGGTCTGAGGACATGTTGAGGAAATCAGCCTGTACCGTTCCATCGTCTTCACTTCCAAAAAAAGTCTGGCTAATCAAGGTTTGCTCAAAGTGTGTACAAGCGATGAAGCTGTGTGAGACTCGTAAGATCTCAGCGAGCACAATATTTCAATTACTACTCGCAGAAATGTAGCAGAATCTTCTTCTTCTTGTGCGACAAAGGTTTCTTAGCATATTTCTGAGGGTCGATTCACATGCATAACGGCAAGTTCATTGAGTTTAAGAGAAAGAAAAACAGACCTTCAGAATCTCTAGCAGCTTCATAAAAGACTGAAATGGAACTAAATCAGAAATCATCACTGTGGTTAGCTTCCTGTTGAAATTCACAACATCACTGAGGCATTTGATTCATCTCACGTATAATAACAGCACACTGTGTCCAGACTCCTATTTCCAACCATCCTTTGTGCTTGAATTGTCTGAGTTTCAGCAGGCTTCTTGAGCGAGACTATTGTGTCTGATAAAATCAGACCTTGTGTGTCCTTGTGTGTAAGAACTGCTACTTTATTGTTCATTCTGTCGGGGCTATAGTTGTCTGTTATTCCTGTATTGCAAACCTCACTGTCTTTCTGTCTATTAACCTTCCTCTGCAACAACAGCTCAAGTTGTCATTGGCGCCTCAGGACGAACTTACCCGCCATCATTTAAGAGCTCTGAGTTCATATTTTACAGCTCGCTGTCTTGCTAACTTAGCAACAGACGGGAGTCCTCCAATAATAGCTCTATTATCCCTCCATCTCCCATTCAGACTGTCAATCTGTGGCAGTTATTCACTTCACTCGACAGACTTCGAGGGCCAGCGGAGTCCTTGATTAAGGCCAAAAATGTAATTAAACTCTTTCGGTGTCACAGGTGACAACACACTTGCGAAGAGTGGCAGAAAACAAAAGCAGTGTGAGCTCAGACATCCCGGGGAGGGGCGCTCAGGCTGATGCACCAAATGCCTCACGGGAGGTCCATTTCCACTTGGCTGGCTGCGGATCCAATCAGCCGGCAGGAGAGAAACTCGTCAAGCAAATGTCAGCGCTGTGTCCACTGAGTCACCACCTGGGTTCATCACCCCGGATTGCTCATCGTCTATCCTTCCCAATCCGTGACAACGATTGAAAAAGCTAAATAAATGTAATGGGTACCTGGAAAAATTGAGTCATGCGTCACTGATCTCCACGGTCAAATCTAAATGTCAAAATGAGCAATTACGCTGCAGCACTAATCCCCACGTTTGGGTCCATTTACAGATTACATGAAGTCTGATACCCGGCTGGTACACGCAGCATTGTATCATCACGGCCAAGTCTATTGTAGGGCATCTGAGCGTACTGAGCCTCGCCGATCAGCCATGTGTTTATTTACTAGTCAGCCCATGCTCTCTGCTCCCCATCACTCTCAGGCAGGTCTCCCAGTGCCGGCACCAGCTCAGTCCCATCTCCCATAAACTATTGGCAAGGCCAGAGCGATGTAAGGCGGCCATATTTACAGCCCTGGAAGCAATTGGAGGTTAACAATGAGGCCTGGCTGCTGCGGTTTATGAGCCGCTGTAAAATTGCCACTATGATTAAAATCTCCGTCAGGTGAAAGACAATGGTGCAGCCCTTTCTCTCAGGCCTGCTGTGAATTATCTCCTCACACTAGTCCTCCCTCTGCTCTCCTCTGCTCTCATCAGCATGACCTCGTTCGCAGGCCTTTACCTTGGCTAACTGGCCTTTTACAGCCCACTGTCTTATTAATGCCGGGGGAAAGTGCACTGAGAGTTGCTGACCTGCTCTTTGTGTATGATGCTGTATAATAAAGGGCTTCTTATATATCACTGCATTGTAGAAATACTGACCTGAAGGACACTTTTCATCTGTTGCGATAATGAACAACAACTTCCTTACCGTGGCCTCTGTGGTCTTTACGCTGGACTTTTTTTTAACCTTTTTTAACCTTAACCTTACACTAACTCTGATTGGAGTCACTGATGCATTCAAAAGACCTAGAGAGCCGTACAACATGAGTCCAACTGGTGTGTTTGTATATATGTGGTGATTATCAAACTAACCGACTTCATTAATCATTGTCACGTGAGCTTAATTAGAAAGGTCCTAATGTTTACTAGAAGAGGGTCCACTTGGACTTTGTGTGTTTTGAGGCAGCACCTCGGCTCTTAGCGGTTATTGTTACCAAAATCCAAACTGACGAAGTCAATCCCTTCAATCCGTGAAACTCTCTGAAAGCAGACCCAAAGCTGCTTATGCTCTCAGCCATGTGTGTTGAAGTCAATACATCAAAACCTTGCAATATCATTAATATCATGGTATCATCGCAAACAGTTTGATATGGCACACCCATAGTGTGCGAGCGTTGATCACATTTGTCCAAGCAAAATAGTATTGTGACGTTTTGATGCATTTACAGCGTGACAGTGTACAACACGCGTGGTAGAACGTGAATCTAACGTTACTGATGAGGACTCAACTTCAACAAGAAGAAAAAGGAGAAAAAGCGAAGGATGGCAAACATTATGGGTGGGCGATCTGGCAAAAAAAGAGCCTTTGAATTTCTCCTTTTGCCCATTTGCATTTAAGAGTTATTTTATGGCACAAGCTACACATCAGCCGTGCTGCATTATTTACAACAGGTCAACCCGAGGAAAAGCCTTGTGAGGTAATTCATTCAATTGGCAGAGCCATCTGGTTGGCTACAACGCTCTGTTGGAAGTATGGAAACAGAAATAAGAGGACATTAAATATTGCAATCTCTATTATTTGCTTGAACATCAGACAGTGGATGCCTTCGAGATTGATCACCATCTGAAATCATCGGATCAGTCACGGTCAGGTGACGATGCTGGAGGAACAAACAGGCAGAGGAGAGCAGGCGGCCGCCAGTGAAACAGCTGCTGGGTACACATTTTATCCAACACAGTTAAAATGAGTTTGAAGTTTGGTATTGATCGGCTGGTCTGTTTACAGAGTTATTAGATCTGACTCTGAATGTTGGTTGTATAAATCTGACTTGAAATCAAGTTATTAAAATGACTCATTCTGGCCTTAAATACATTGCAATATATTACTTTCAGGCTATTGGTCCACCCCTACATGACATGCATGTGCATCCTCAATATTCTCAGTATTATTCTCTCTGACAGACTATAATATCTATCAAACATCAGTGACTGACGGGCAAATCACTTTCTGACACGTTTGTTTCTTCACTTATCTTTCAATCAATGTTAATTATTCCCTCCTTCATCAAACTCTGCTCCTCTCTTCCATTTCTTTTTGTCCTCCGGCCCTTTTTTGTATACTGTGAAGGCCCAACCCGCCCTCCTCTGCCTTCATCAGTCTTCCCCCTCTTATCAGGTGCGTGAGATGAAGGGGCGGCCCCGCGAAAGCAATCTGCCACTGTAAGGAGAAGCAGGGCGCAGAGCACAGTATCCACATCTCATCCATATTAACAACCCGCACACACACACACATACACACACCTATACAAGCCCACATATATGGTAATATGTATGCACCAAATGGCACAAGGGCAAAAACAAACTTTGCTTTATATAACCGCGGTGTTAGACTGTCAGACAAAGTGGTTACCACCTGGAGCACACAGCTACACAGCTACACAGCTACACGCTCACACTCTGACAGCGTAAATCTATTGCAGGTTTCATGTTAAAAAGCAGGTGGCCAGAGCGATATTCCATGTCTTTCAGCAAAAAAATAAAAAAATAAAACAGCCAAAGTCGGTCGGCTCCTGTAATTGCCAACCCTGACACACTCTGTCAACTATTTAAGCTGCAATTTTAGTGATTTGCAGGCGAAGAAAGAAAAGGTGCAGAGGCAAACATTTGCTTTTCAGTCGCAGCCTTTCACAGCGGGCGGAGAGGAACGTAATTACTTCCGCCGCAGAAGATCCCGCTCCTCAACTTCTCACCTCTCTTTACTTCTGATTTTCTCTTGTTTCCTGCTGTCAACCCGTGTCCTTCCTTTTGTCTGTCCTCTCCTTTGCCTTTTCTGCTTCCCTCTCATGAGCTCAGATTAACAACTCCTTACTTTCTCCATCCATCTGACAACAAACAAGAAAGGCTCAAGATGCACTTACTGGGGTTCCTTATCAGTAAGCAGCATCTTTTTTTAGCCTGTACTCCTCCCAAGAATGCAACTTTGCTCTTTCTATCACTTGCACTTTTAAAGAAGAGGCAGAGAAACAGAGAGATGTCGTTTAGAGACTTAATATGATTTTTACGGCTCATAAAAGTCTCATCAATTTAAGCAAAAATATCCTCCCCTATCTGTGTGTGTGTGTGTGTGTGTGTGTGTGTGTGTGTGTGTGTGTGTGTGTGTGTGTGTGTGTGTGTGTGTGTGTGTGTGTGAGACTGTCCTTGTATCTCCCTGCTGGAAGACCCCGACTGAGTGTTTTGTGCTGCTCAATTGCAATAAGGTCATTCCATTTTCTTTCAGGCTGTCTATTAATTTTGAGTGCACACAGCCTTGGGGGCTTTCTCTGTTTGTTTTCATCCATGCCATTTTAGTTTCATTGTCTGAAATTTCTGAAATGGCAGCTTTAGTGAGCTATTAGTGCAGCACAAAACTCTAGAGCGGCTTAACAGAGGAGGCAAACATGGGAGAAGGGACCTCTGTCCCCCTGACCCATATTACAGCACATTAAGCACACTAAGTCATCCTTGTGTGTGCGTCTGTCTGTCTCTCTGTTCGACACACTCATGCACGTCTGGCGTTGAACTCGTCTTTGGCTATCTGGCCTGAAAACACGGACTACAGCTCTGACCTTTGGCACTGACATTTTCGAAAGTGAGGGAGCAGACCGGCGTCACATCGACCGAGGCCGTCAATTATGTTGCTTTGGGTTTTTTTTCTTTCTTCCCGCCGAACGAGCGCCAAAGTGTTGAGAGATGTGAAACGCAGCATGCCGAGCGCACACGCTCATAGCATCGCACACACTTAGAGGTCAAGCATCGCTAGAACAAGAAGCTGGTAAATGGGCATAAATTATAGATGTAGAGGAACGCTGTTATAGAGCTGAGTAGAAAAAAGTCTTCAGGGTGAGCTGTGCTGACATGCACCCACACACACAAATAAAGCAGTGTTATACAGTAGATAACCAGAAACGGAGCTCAGTCTTATATTCGACTGATCGTAAATCCAACTAAGCACCTCCCGCAGCAGGCCGATCCCATCTCCTATAGTGTAACTGTGATGATTTAGAGCGTGTTTACCGTCTAAGTATGAACACGCTTCATCTAAGTGATCATTATTCCACGCAAAGCAAATCCATCACCCGTCGTTTAGGGAACAAATGACAAAGAGACGCTATTAAAATTCATAAAGACCGTGCCGTAAACTTACTGACACGTTTTAGCGACTTCAGCAGAAAGCTTACAGCGCAGCAGAATATTTGAGCTCCGGTGCACGAGACCGACCGACTCACCCCGAGAGCCGCTTTTTTTTTTTTTTTCCATTTGACTGTTACAGAAGAGGAGCTCTAACGCTATCAGGCAGGTTTAGAGTTTAGAGGAGGGCCGTTCAGAAAGAAAAAACCCTGCCGGCTTCCCTTCATGACTCTTATCTCTTCAAGCACATTTCCCAAAGCCTTCACTTGAATCGATTTTGAAGACGACTGCATTTTATGGAATAAGATATATCGTCTTCTACTTCTTCTTCTTCTTCTTCTGCTGGGATGGTACCCTCGGCTAGTCAACAGCCACACAGCGTTATCGTAACAATTTGGGTTTTAAACTTTGACTGCGTTTGGGTCTTAAACTGCTGCAGCTTGTGTGTGTGGCAAACGGAAACTGTATGTTGTACGTGTTTGTATTTAGGAAAGTGATGCTATGCTGCCTGTCAACCCTGTCAAAGATAAATACATCAGACACATTTACATACGTCTGACATATCACCTGCAGTTACATGTTTAACATTGCTTCTTAATTAGGTGTTATATCTCACCGGGAGCAGAAAACTGACCAGAATGTAAGCAGTTAATTTTTGAGAATAAGCTGTGCTGTCTCCAAATCCATTTGAATTCCTTCCACATACAGCAGCTTCTCTGGGACTTCCTTCACAGCTCGGTGTAATGATCCTCTCTAGCAGGCAGAGAGGTAAAAGCTTTTTATTATCAAAAATACCAATAACTAAATCTGATACATCTCATTAATCGGTATGTGTCTACATCCCTGGCTCGGTTAATGAATCTGACATCAAACAGTCGACACAGCCACATACGCAGCGAACGTTTAATTACAGCAGATCGTCCGCCTTTCTCGACCTGATTCCTCTGTTACTCAGCTAGTTTTACGGATACCTGAGCCTCCGGCAAGATATCATTTCAAGGTAGACGGCCTGTCAACGTGAGTGGCAAGTGCTGGCGTGGAAACCTGTTCGACTGAGGTTGAAGAAGGGGCCGACTAATAATAAATTACCTGCTTCAAGGCCAAAAGATGAGTGTTGAATATTGACAGAACTAAAAGAGTCTTTCTACTTTACCACAGTCGACAGAAAGCAGCCAGATACGATTTGTGTAAAGAAAAGAGAGGTGAAAGTCTGACACATCCCAGAGAGACACAGAGATTTTATTTTAGTGGTTTTTCAATCTCATTTTGGGATCGAAGTCTGTCGACCCCACAGAAAAAAAAATGGTGCTACATGACCAGAGAAACCAGAGAAAAAAAGGGCTGTGGTATTCCTTTTTGCTCATAAGGTAGAAAGCCTACAACAACCAGAATGCACTGCACCAAGCCAATAAACACCCCCACGGATGGGTGGGCGGTGCTTGGTTCAGGCTCACTCGTATTGAAACAGGAAACAACATGGTGGCTAGTAACAAATGATCTCATATTACAGCCAAACAGTGCACGAGAGCTTGTTTCTGAGGATATTTTAGGGGAGAAAAAGGCTAAGCATGAATAAAGTCTTGGCTCGTTTCAGTTTTTTCAGCCTCATTTGTACACGATAGAAAAAAATATGGCTGCCACTTCCTGTTCACTGTTACTTGTAGCAAAAATAATGAATATCCAATGCAAGATGCTCAGGAGGCAGGCAGGGTAAAGAACAAATGGTGAGCTTTAAGCAAAGCTGAAGTCTATAAGACGTCACAAAGTACAAAATGCAAATACAAAAGGAAGACGACAAAAACTGTCAGTAACAGGAAGCAGGCAGGGATGAATCCAGGAATTAAGAAGTACAAAAAATACATAAAACAGAAAAGGTGCGAAATAAAAGAAACACTGAGAACACAGGCAGGAACACGAGAAACACAAGATACACAGGAGACGCAGGACTGATGCGGGGAAACACAACACATGAACTGGCAACGAGGAAGAGAGAAAAGCACTGGCTGAACTAGTCAGAGACTCGTTAACAAATGAAACACGGGTGAACGGGGAAAAAAAAGACACATTACAAAGAATTACAAACTAAAACAGGGAATAATTCAACCAAAAACTCAAACCATGACATTCAGAAAGTTACTGCATGTCTCTGAACACTCAGCACTGCCTCATTTTACAGTTTACAACAAAATGCTGAAGCATCTGCAGCTAGTTTATCAGCCCCTCAAACCACGAGTGCTGATGAACAAATCATGAGCAAATGAGCGAGGGAGCTCTGGGTGCAGGACACCTGGAGGTAGGTACACCTCATTTGCCTTAACTACCCATATTGTAATGACTGAAAACCAGCAATTTCCCTTTAACCCTGTAATCCATTTCAGCAGACATTCATATCAGACCGCAAACATGTGGAACATTCAGAACCGGGTCGTCAAAGTAATGATAGTGTTTAAGGCCATTCATGTTTTAGATTCTGTTCTTTTTTTTTTGAGGAATGTTTGATAATAGTCCTCATTTGGACAGCTCGTTAAAACCAACAGGAGTTTTGTCGTTTCAACACACAGCCGGGGCTAATGTGCGCCGCAGGTCCTGCAGTAATTGGAAATTACCTGCAGGTCCAAAATTGCTGCAGTTAACCCCAAAATCCTAAAAAACACAAAAAGTGTCAGGGGAAATAAGAGTCACAGTGTCAGACTGTCTCAGTGGTTTACTGCTTCACCAACCAGGTGCTAATGATCTCTGGCAGTGGTCCAATCTGTCTCTGTTTACTGCTGTTGGATGTCTGATTTCACATCTCTCAGCATGCAAACTATCACAAGAACAAATGCTTGAGGAGGAGGAGGTAAGACTGCATGATGTAATCACAGTATACTCTGAGTTGTGGCCTCTCGGAGAGCTAGGAACATTATCAAGATTCAGTGCGATGGGTGGGGTCACGAAGGCCGAGCTGTGCTGAATGAGTGAAGGGGAAAAGTTTGTTTAACAGTAAAATCTGATCACAGATTCTTAAATCACCAGTTTCATACACACCTTAACCTGCGTCATCCATTATATCTTTTGTATTACAGAGAGAGATGGAGCTGTCTTCTGGGGCACTCGCTGGCAGAATGGAGCGCTAATGAGATGACGAGCTCCTCCACACACACACACACACACAAGCAATAAACCTCATTGTTGCTTAGTCACAAGGATGTGGGTGTGTGCGTTTAGGTTGTGACGGCTCATTAATATTTGGTCCAGACAGACAAAAAAAAAAAAAAACACAAACACAAGAAAGACTCACTGCAGCGTCGTCCTCCCTGCTGTCGCTGGTGTCCTCGCTCTTGTGGTGGCCGGCTGAGGAGCGAGTGTCCCTCTTACGGCTGGCGTCCGTCCCCTCCGTCTGTCTCTCTCCATCTGGGCCAAGGTGAAAAACATGGACAGAAAAAGCCAGTGAGCAACATTTTATCACCGTGTATTGTCGCTGTCATCATCATCCTCATCCTCCATTTTTAATCATCGTCATTAATGGCATCATTGTCATTCCGATCCCTATCATTATCATCACCATCATTGATAGAGTAATTGCAATTATGAATATCTTCATTACCATCATCGTCGTGGTCAACAATAATTTCAAGCTATCACTCATTCTCTCCTCCTGCTGAGCCTCGCTGCTGTAATCAAACCCCGGATAAAAGTTTCCGGGAAAAAGAAGGAGATTAAGTGGGGGAGGAAAAATGTAATTGGAAAAGCAAAGAGAGACAAGAGAGAAGAATAAAAACCGGAGGGGAAATGTAGAAAAAAAAAAAAAAGAGAAGAGATCGAGAATTGGAGGGACATAAAGAATAGCTTCTCTTTGCTGCGAAGTGGAGCTGATAGGATGCTGTCATGCCACAGATGGATTATGGGAGTTTTGCTGCGCGATGATGACAGTAGCCTTGGCCGGGAGAGAACAACCGGAATTTAAATCCACTCATTACTAGTTTGTACGTGTGTGTGTGTGTGTGCGCGCCAGTGTGTGTTTTTGTGTGTCCGTCAGAGAGCATATGGTCAAAATTGCTGCCTCTCTGCACTGCCAGCAAAACACACGTACATACAGACACACACACACACACACACACACACACTGTCACAGACGATCAAACCGGAGTACAATTCAATACGGAGCAGTAACAGGATATTCAGCGCTTTATGAGAGTCTGGTTATTTGGAGTTACAAGTAGCAAATGGATACTCATAAGGTTTCCTATAAGGGCTGCGAGGAGTTCATATAAAAAGGGAATCCATACTCTTTTCATCTCTTTTTATTTGTATTGCGCTGGATTCGATCCCATTCGGCTGACATGGCTCACGAATGCACAACACTGCTGGAGCTGGGATGGGCCGCCATAAAAGGTGGCGCCCGTGCCATTGACTCCCCCATAAAAAGCAGGAGGAGGGGAGAGAGGCGGGGGGGGGGAGGGATTGCGGTGTCCCAGATGCATTACGGCGAAAGTGGTTCATTACTGTCTGCTGAGCAGGGGTGGCTGGAGTGCACGCACATTGCATGCAGCCACACAGAGAAGGGCGTGCACACACCACCACACAGACGTACACAAGGGGGATGGATTGTGATTAAAAGACAGAATGGGGAGAACGGGCGGCTATAAAGCATAATGAGAGCTAATGGTTTTCCAATATGTCCCCTTAACAATGAGTCTGAGTGGGCTGAATTGGAAAGGGACGAGGGTTTGGGGAGGTTGCATGGAGGAGAGGAGGAAAGGACAGACTGATAGGTGTAGTCCATTCATGTATGAGACAGAAATAAGAAAGTAGAAGAAAAACAACTAAAAAAACAATCAAAGTTGGAAACACACGAAATGAGAAATAAAACATTGCGTAAGTGAAAGTTTTCTGCAACTTGTTCTGCATCATGAAAGTCTCCAGCAGACATTATGATTTGTTTTCCTCATCTGTTTGGATATCATCTCGCCTGTCTCCCTCCGGTCCCTTTGCAATTTTACTGATTTCAGGCAAGTGTAATAAGAATCTGTTTTGATCTGAAAAATCATCTCCTCTCGCTGAATGGATGAAATCGAGGAGAAAATTGGCCATGTTCACCGAGCGCTGCCTTCAAAAACTGCATCCCATCTTTCTGTCTGGTTGTGTCGTATGTTTTCTGACTCCTGGTGCACTCTGTAAAGGTCACCCCCCCCCCCACCCCCCCAAAAAAAGCGACATAATACAAGCTGATGAAAGTCGAGGAAGCGTTTTTTTTTTCCCATGTCCGGCGAGGCCACGTGAGCAACAGGAACCGAGCTGTGAAAACTGTCCGTCGGCGGTCCGACTCGACATGGACGGTCTAAGTACATCCTCAGGGGTCTTTCAAAGCTCCGTCAGATCAAAGAGCAAACACCAAAGAGTAGCCGTGCTCGACTTCGTCTCACTTCAAGCCTCACTTTCCTGCCATTGTTGAGCCAAAAATAGGACACTTCAACTTCCAAGTTTTCATCTTAACTATGTAACTAACACCTCTTTTGTGAAACTTCTAAATGCAGATTTTAGTAGCGGCACGTGTTGTTTTAGTCGAGCGTTCAGGATGCCTCAATATTTATATTTCATTAATAGCACATGCAGCTAAATGTCATAATACCCAGACGATGATAAACAACAATACTGTAATTATAATAAAAGAAACCGCCTTAAATCACCTCTAGTTCAAAAATACACAGCAAATTCATTTTTTTGAATGTGTTGCTTCTTTTGGCAGTTTATTTCTGTTCTTCCTCTCAGTAATAAACACTGCATGAGTCACTGCATGAGTCAACTGGCAGCACATCTCCCCTTAACTGTTTATCTGAAGCCATTATGAGCAGGCAATGCACCGGGGGAGCGAGGTGAGACTCCCCCTTTTGCCTCGCCTCATTTACGTAAGTGATCACCTTAAATATGAATGATCGCGCGGAGCACAGAAACCGCACATCAGTCGTACTCGCAAATCAAGGACACGACAAGTTCGGCACTGCAAACCAAACTCAACCATCAGCTAGAAATAATGCACTCCGCAAAAAATAACAAGGTTAAAAATACCTCATGCTTTTGAATAACGAGGGCAAAACTGCATAATGTGCTCTTAATGACCTTATTGATACGCAAACGCACAATAAGACGACAGGAACGCTTTGTGTTTTGTACGCAACAGAAACATTCAAGCAACGTAGATGGTCAAATCCACCCGAGCTTGCTTTAGTACCTTCAATAAACAGAGCAAAGATTAACAGCATTAGTGTTTGGCAAAGAGAGAATTACCTATCAGCCTGAACTTCAGGAGTCAAACTTCAACAAAGAATTCACTTTCAAAACATCCCTTCTTCAAGTCCCTCAAGCATTGTCTTTTGAAGTCTGAAGAGAATAATTTTTGACTGAACTTCTTTGCAGAGACGTTCTTAAAGCGCTTAAAGTACCGAATGCGTCTCTGCACCCTACGCAGAGCTGTGCAAACATTTTCCTTATCAAGTCAGGTGTGACGTGGAAATAACTTTGCGCCGCTATTTATATAACATTTAAATCATTAGTGGCTCATTCGCAGAGTCTCTTCTTACTGATAAATATGCGAAAAAACTGTGAAAAGAACATTTACGGCCAATATATTCCTCTAATAAATGCTTCGACAATCCCAAAAGGAGAAGATAATGAGAACGGCAAAGCACTTTTAGTTTTGTGCGCGTGTGTTCGAACATTTGTGGACAAATGTTCAAACACTCTTTGCCAATGTATCCCTCAGCACTCTTAAAAGATAAGTTTGTCTGTGACTAAATATGCATGTGTGAGTGAACAAATTGCTTACGTGCAGCTCGTCAGATAGAAAGTTGTGGCGCTGCAGTGACAATGTGTCATAAATATTGTATCCTGCTGGCAGGAAGTAGATGTTTAATGAAGAAATCAGATGGCACAGTGGTGGAGAATCAGCCATACAAACCAACGCTGCGGTCCTCTTACCCAGCATCCGCTATCACTGACTCACGGACACCGACTTGAAAGTTAAAAAGGCCCGAAAGTACAGGAGGCAGTGACAGAGAGGCATTGTGCTGCACTGTGCTGTCTTCTCGGTATGTGGTTATTTATTACAAGAAGGAAACAAGGTTTGTTTGAGAAAAGGCTGCAGGCGGCAAGACAAAAGACTGCTGAAAAAAGCAGGAGTTTGGGAAATCCTGCATCAGAGCACAGACGATCAGACGACTCTGGATGTTCAGATTAACAACAGCGGCCCGCCGGGTTTTAATCCCACCCTTTAGTATCTGATCAGGTACCTCAGCAGAAGGGCAACAAAAAAACAACACGGCATGGAGCGGTTCTTTTGGTACCATCCACAATGTTTGATAATGAAAACGCAAAAATACCCTTTGTAATGTCTAACAAACTGAGCTGAACTGAAGCGGACTGCTTGGTGGAAATGCAGCTTTTACGGACAAGACACGAGGGCGAGGCGGCGGCGAGTCAGAAGTCAGTCCCTGGACTGTGACGGCACTTCCTCGAGCCTCTACGAGAGCTCTAATGAAGTAATGAAGAGCAGACTGGCAGGTTAATGGAAGCCAATCGACTATAGGAGCTCCCGCCACCAGCAGGACACCAGGCAGAATACTAATCACTGAGGAGCTTCCCTTTCTTATGTTTCTGCCTAATCTGTTTACGTCCCCCAGTCCTAACACTGCAGCCTGCACAGATAAGATGGAGGAAGAGGGAACCTCTGTGACCTCCAGGAGACGGAGTCAGTGACTGGTTTTTTTGGGGGAGTTTTGTAGATTAAGTCTGTGACACATTATATTAAAAACCACAACAAACAGGATTCTTATCCAAGGTTGATGTGGGTATAAGGTGTAGATAGAGACGAGGATTGGGGGAAACTTTCCTCAGTCTCCTCCACTTTTGAGTAATAAGTTCACCTTGCCTGGCTGCCCTTTTTAAAACTAATGATATTCTAAACTCCTTAGCTTTCGGCGAACTGCAGCTGTCAGAGCTCTCATCTCGGCTGTACGTGTGCCAATTTATATGCACGCGTGTGTCCCAGTGTGTTTGCGCGCATGTGCATGCTATATGCGCATATGTGCGCGCGCTGTTGTATCTCTGTGTCTCGTTTTATCTTTGAACAAGACTGACAACAACCGCTGGGTTTCACTGCAAGGCGGTGATGCGCTGTATGTTAAGTGATAGACAGCATGGTGATACAGCAGAATGCTAATCACAGAATCAAAGAAGTGAATGCAGCAGAAGCTACAACGAACGGCAAACGAAGGGCACCGAGACTAGAGAAGAGGAGAAAATCGAACGTTATAGCGGAGATGAATGAACCTGACTTCATGCAGGAGCTTAGTTTGAACATGTATGTGACAAAAGCTTTTCGGGAGCCCTCGGGATCTGGTCCATGTCACAGGCTCTACGGTAAACAGGAGGAAATAAGCACACAGTCAAACACATCAGTTCAAAGTGGTAACAGAATAACGCCAACGGTGATTATCACAATTCATTTGCCGGTGTTATCTCAAGAGCCGCTCCTACGTGGTCTCCTTTGAAAAGGAGCAGTCGAGCGCACTCGAAGCTCGACGTTAATGGAGGATGAAAAAAAGAAGCGCAAGAAGGCAAAAATGCATCGAGTATTTACTTCATGAGTCAGATACACATTCAGACCTATTTGTTCTTGAGGTTTAAATTCAAGGTTCACATCTCTAAGGCTGCAACTTATTATTAAAGTAATCAACGGATTCCTTCCTACCACTCTCTGTCTCAACCTCCGTTAAAGAAAACAAAAGGCCTTATCTACAGCCAGCGTTTGGTTTGTCCATTCTTGGCTACTGTAGAAACGTGGCGGTGCAACACAGCGGACCCCATGGAAGAGGCCCCGCTCCCTCTCTAGATATAAAAGACTCGTTCTGAGGTAACAAACACACAATGATTCTTTGTGTCAGGTGTTAAACTCTAACTAAAACATATTATATTCAGTTTCTGCCAGGAGATGCCCCTAAATCCTACAGACAGAGCCCAAAACGATGCTTGTTTTATCTAACCAAGCCTAAACTACATTATATTGAATTATATAAAATGATATAAAAGAGGAGGAGATCCTCACAAAGGCATAAAATGTCTGAAAAATGTTGCGTAATACATGAGTTTTGATCAACTGACGATGACACAGGACTTAAATATATTTCTGAGGTGCTGGAAAGCATCTTGCACTGCCAACGGTACAAGGTTGCAATGGGTTCACACTCACCTTCTAGTCAATCACATCCCGAAGATGCTTTATTGGATTGAGTCCCAGACTGTCCTTGCTAGTCATCATTTCTGTAAATATTTCTGCGATTATATAAAGAGCCTGCTTGTGACACTCTCCTTGCTGGAAGTAGCCATGAGACAAAGCGTTACTGGTCAGCAGCATTGCCTTTTCAGACTTCAAATGAATCCAAGCGGTGCTTATCATCAACATGTGGTATCACGGGGCCTCATTTAGGCGAGAAAACACTCCCACACACAAACCACTAGCCTGTTCCTTTGACACAAGGCGGGACTGATGTCTGACGAGGTGCAGTAAATCACTGAAGATTAATGATTACGTGACCTCCCTTTTTTTTCCCCCTCTCCTAAAAGTGTGACCCGGCCTGTTCTTCCGCCTCTCTCGCTGCCTCCAGGTTTGATGAACTGAATTCAAACATGCCCTGTTGTACCGAGCTGCTGCGTACGTGCGGCCTTCCTGTTTGCCATCTGCCCCTGACCTTCCTCACCGCCAAGGTGTTTCTGCCTGCTTAAGTGCAGCCGACGGCACGTTTTTTCGTTCTCTTTATAGCGCTAAATTCCCAGGAGGCCAGCTGTTTCTGAGATGCTGGGACAACAACCTCTGGCACTGCAACAACCAATCAAAGTTGCTTAGCTTATCCGTCATGCCTGTTGCAAAGAGTGCGAATGAACCTCTTGACCTTGTCGGCACAGCGTCACACTGATTTGCTGTTCGGTGGAGCTGGAGCTGTTTTGCTTCAGTGAGCAAGCTTAGCTAATCAAGTAGCCACTGACTGAATGTGTGCAGATGGAGATGAAACAAAAGAATTAAGGTTCGGAAGGGTGAGCAGACAAAAGAGTTACAGAAACGGTCGACGAGCACACGGCAACAACGTAATGTGTGTGAATTATTGATCTCCACTCTGCGAGTACACTGCGACTCCATCCCCCGGTGACGTAGGCCGTGCTCCCCTTGAGCGTTGGCGGGAGAACGTTAAATGCACCTCTCACCTCTTCTGCCTCTGTTGGGGAACGAGATTAAAATTGCATAGGACGACGAAACAAGAGGCTGCAGCTTTTAAGAACACGAGAGTGGGCGAAAGACAGGGAGATTAAGCGAGAGGAGGGACGGGGTGCACGGGTGGAGAATGCAAGAGGGGGGAATGGAGGAGGAGATTAAAGTGGAAGTCAGGGGGGAGACGTGAACGCTGACCGAGACCGTAAGAAGAAGCTGAGTGGGGATGTGAGAAGGGGGTGAAACCACAAGAGTCTACTATTTCCTGGCTCACTGTTCACTCATTCGATCACTCATTATTCAGTCAGCCAGTCATTGATTGACTTAGTCATTCATTCCCTCGCTGTCCCTATCCCCCCGCTCCGTGCAATGCATTTTCAATAAACTCTACTTACTCGCGGAGCTTATAAAGTTTTACAAGCCTCATGGCTTTTTGCTCTGCAATCAAGCATGATGTAACAAAACGTGGCTGATGCAAGGCAATGGAGGATGTAAAACTGATGAGCCAGTATAGTTTCTTAATGACACTTCTTGGCCCAACAGCCAAGTATTGCACACGCACGCACGTACGTACATATATATATATATATGTATATATATTTACAGAGGGTGGCATGGAGGGGGCGGCGTAAGCGTGGCAGGCCTCACTGGGGCTGCGCTGGCCAGTGGAGCAACCTAATTATAGCAAATAAACTGCACTGATCTGTGCCATTAGCCAGTCCGTAATGAAGCGGAGTGGAGGGATGCTGTGAAACTGATGAATAGGCCCAGGCTCTGAGTGCTGCACTCCCTGGCCTTTAGTTCAGCTCTAACAACGCAAGCCTTCTGAGGAGAGCAGGAGTGCATTAAGACAAGAGGCATAACAAGGCTTTAGAGATGAGATAAATAGAGACAAAGGGACTGTGACAGAGAAGAGCGAGGGGAGAAAGAGAGAGAGGTAGAGAGATCTTGATGGGAGCAAAAGACAGGAAGCAGAGCGAATGAGCCGGCTGCCAGGGAGAAAGTGTGCTTGTAGGCCTGTGGGTGTGTAGGCCACAGAGAGAAGGGAGATTGCGGAGATGCTTAATGTGCTGTAATATGGGTCAGGGGCAAAGAGGTCCGGCTCTCTCTCTCCCTCTCTCTTCCACCCTCTACTCTAAGCTCCTGTAATGTTTTGCACTCCTCTAATAGCTCACTTAAGCCGCCACTTAGGAAAATTCAAACAACAAAAAAACAAAGTGCCTCGGATGGAGACAAACATAAAATCAGAGCCCCGGGGCCCAGCACACTCACAGATTAATAGACAGCCTGAAAGAAAACCAAATGACCTTACTGCATTGTCAGGCTGCGAGCACACTCGTACACACACTGATACTTGGGAGGCTGTTGTTCTGAAGTACATCTAAAGAATAGAATCAATTACACGCGTTTCATTTGAGAGTAGACGTGTTTTCGAGTTGACAAAAACAAGGATCAGGGTGAGGTCTGCTGCGATCCTTCTCCGGTGTTTATGCATATTTATTGCTACTTACCATAGTGTGGGAATGTGAAGGGTGCCATTAACTAGTCAGTAAATTACATCCGCAATCAAAAAGGCTGTGACAGTCAGGAGGTGTCTGCTGCTTATCTCTAGACCATCTCGGCTTTAATAAGGTTTATATCTGACTTGGGCGTTGAAGGTGATGGCTTAAACCTGTCTAAAATAGTCTACGACATGCAATGTGCATGATATTATCCAAAACAAATGTATTGTTTAACTCCATCACTGGTAAATCTTTCTTTTATTAACTGAGCATGTGATGGATGTTTTCAGGGGCCAGCTAGCAAGAAACTCAGGGTCATACGGGACAAACAGAGGAAAAAACAGAGCTGATATATTTCTGTCTATCTCCCATCTTGTTGGTATTTGGCCATAGGCTGCAGAGCCAAACAGTGTGATCCCTCCGCGACCTGCCAGCACACTCGCCCTGCTCACCTCTAAATGGCTGTCTGCCTCTGCCCATCTCCTCCTGCTGCTTAGTGCCCAAGGCCTCCTGTGAACCGCACTGGCTGCCTGCAGGCCTTTACGGTCTGCTTCGGCCCCTACTCGGGGTTGCCATGGAGACGAGAGTGCAGAAGAGGAAACATTTCCATCACGTCAAACGACACGATATGTCATTATAAAGAGGCGGCAGGATGAAGCCGGGGAGCCGGAGACTGAGATGGTGGAATAGGAAGTTATAGCAGCCACTCTCAGAGAGATGAACGACACGGACCAAAGTGGATGGACACACACACACACACTCACACACACACACACAACTACTTTACATGGTTTAGAAGTAACATATACTTGTTCAATAAGCCCTTAATGTGTCTGTGCATTGTATGTGCATCAGCGGGCTCTGTCACATAAAGGCTAAAGGTGTCCAGCGTTCTCAGCAGGGTGTTAATTACGCCGCTGTGAGCAAGTATACAGAGATACATAATGTATGTACACACACACACACACACCAATAGGCAATCCCAACAGTTGCCAGTGACACCCAGAGGCAGCTGCTCCAATCAGAGCAGAGGAGATAAGGAGGCGACTCTGAGCCGCTGCAGAATCACAACTGTCACAGCTGATGTGTCGCTGGGGAAGGAATTAGAGTGAGCGTGCAGGGGTTGCATGCTTTCTGCGCCCTTGCGCTCATTAGCATACATTTGTAAACAAAGAAACGGAGTCGGAAAGGGCCTTGGTGCTCGGCTAGCGCGCTGTCACAATGTTAGCAAGGAGTCAGAGCCGAACAGAGCATCTAAATGAGGTGAGAACGCTGGAGGAGACCTCTCTGTGATAATTCATCCATCTTCTGCGATCCTGACAGCTGAGCTGCTGCGCTGGGAGACAATGAGAGAGGAGCCTGCGCCAGGCCCGCATCCAAGGAAAAGTACAGCAGATAAACTTGAGAGTGGAGTCCCAGGCTTCGAGTCTCGTGGCGCCAAGTTATGTGAGACTGAATTACTTTTTTTTTTCCAACGACAGAGCAAAGTGTCTTTTTCTTTGTGGGAGCGGAAACAGAGGTGTCAGAAAAGGGAAGCGAGAGGGGGAGAAAAACGGAGAGTTTAGCCGTGCCTCCTCAAAAGGCAGAGAAGAATAGCATTTCAGAAACCTCAGAACACTTGAGACAGGACTGACCCCTGAATAACCTTACTCTGTTTACCATCCCGCGCTCCCTTTTTGTCTCCCTCACAAACAACCTTCTCCATTTTCCTCTCTCCTCTCACCACCTCATTCTCCAGTTGCTCTAGCTACACACCAGCTCTCTCCCTCTCAGTTACCCTCTGCAGCCACGTGATGCATCGGCAGCGATTAATACCCAAATATTGCTTCCTTGTAGAACCCCGGCGTGGTCATTATCCTCTACCGAGTATCTGATTATCATTGTCCCAAGGAGTCATTACTTCCCTGATAACATCGCCTTTGTGCTGCGAGAAAGAAGAGAGATACGGGGAGGAAAAAGGTGGTGGAGCAGAGGGGGGGAAATGCAACGAAGATGGTGGTGATGGGCTACAACATGAGAATAATAGACAAAAGAAGACGGGAGGAGGGAAAGGAGGACAGAGGAAGGGGGAACAAGAGAGCGGTGGAAAACTCAGACGGAAAGGAAGAGGTTATGTGTTACATGCAACGAGGAGAAGGAGGAGGACAGCAACAATAATAGCCTTGTCTTATCACTGTACAGTGATAAATTCCCTTCTCGTCGGGGAGCCGGTGCCCCGGCTGGGGCCAGACCTGATGACAAACCGCCTCCACCCAGCACTGCGGCCCTGGCTATTTATGATCATGGGAACTTATACGAGGGAGCCAGCTGGGTCTCTTCTTGGGTCGGCATCGTCACTCCTGGGACCCGGTGACAAGCTCAAATGGGGCCACTCTGTCACGTCCCACCCTCCCCCTCCTCTGCCCTCCACCCTGACAGCACATCATCGTCTGGTTACTGCTGATAGCACGGCATTATCAACATTTTGTCACCTCTGCACACCGTCAACGAGCCACCTGTGACATCGGCCAACACAATCCAGTGGATTAATTCAATTACAGGTCCTTCTACCGCAGTGCTGGAATAAAATAATAATGCACAGAAAACCTCATTACACAGGAATCTACTTACTCACACTGGAAAGGGGGAACTGCCAAGTCAGCTTTTCTTTAATGAACAGTCCAATTACAGCAATACTTTGCAATTACAGGCTTTCTGAGGTGCAAGATGCAAATTCAATTGTTCAACAATATGTGCTACTATTCAGTCAAGTAAACAGGATTACATAAAACCTGTGCAAACAAATGCATGAAATTGTAATGCAGTTCTACTCCCACCTCCGCCATCCCTTCACTCACTTATCCTGCTACAAACATCCCCAGAGTCTGCTGACCCTGAATCAGTCACGAAGGACAAGAGAGCTCCAGCAGAGAGAGCACAGGACTCGGCCGAGCAATTAATTCAATGCGAGCTGCTGCAATTGCTTGCATTTTGTTTCCTTGTGTCTGTTTACCCGTTTACATATTCCTGCTCGGTGTAAATTATTCATGGATGTTCCTTTTTGTATCCTCCCGTGACAGCAGGGGCTGGTCACACTGCAAATATGAAGGCAACAACGGAGCCCATTGATCGACGTATCTGATGAATGTTTGGAAATGAAGGCGGACGTTCGTGCTCAGCTTTGACAGAAAGGCTCAGGAGTGAGTGCGACAGACTGAGGCCAAACTCAATGCACGCATGCATGTTTTTCTAATGTCAGCCTAAACATGTGGTGAGTGTGTCAATGTGTCATCTGCGGACAGAAACTGTCTGTGCAGCAATGGACTGTTTACAATATACACTGACGGGGTTAAAGGAAAATCTCAACTCAAAGTCGGACGTGGAACATTAAAAAACACTTTTTTAATCAGACTGGTGTATTTTGGATCCCGCGTCTTCTTGTTGACACTCGGTTGCAAAGCTGTTTCTCATATCAGCTACGAGTAAGAATTAAAATTAAAGCTAATTTACATTAAAAGTCAACCGACCGCCCTGTGGGGTTACACAACCTCCATTAAGACGCTCCTTGGAAGCGATGAATATGTAAATGCGTGTGTGCGCCATCACTATTTGGGATTCTGTTTGTGGCTTACAGTAAGTTGCTTACTTGCTTTGTCAACTCTTTTTCACCGCAGACCTAATGACACATCTCGCTTACGCATCAGTTTTTATAATGTAAAACAACAAAAACACTAACCCAAAAAACTAAAGTGTATTTATAAACATCAAGTACATCAAACGCGATGAGACAGTCGAGTCTGGAAGGACATAAATAAAACTAATGCGGCATGTTGGCGTGTGAGCAATTGGTAAAGCTATCTGACAGCTCCGCTTCCATTTTTAAGAGATCGTCGAGGGAGATGGCACAACTAGGGTGAGTGGAGGGTGCAAACAAAATCATTTTAATGTGCTTAATTGAACAGATGTCCGGCCCGCTCAGTGTTTGAGCGCAGGCATGGCCTCAGTCAATGCATGTTTCCACTGATTTGCAGAGACAGATTACAACGTGTCTGAGTGCGGTGTCAGAATATCTCAAACCACCGTGTCTCCATGCTTAGCAACATTACTAAACAAGCAGACGCGCCAAAGAATGAACTGGCAAGATGTTGTCTAACAGCTGTAAAATCAGAAACTGTTTCGATTGGGCTGCTGTGCATTCGTCATCTTTGACGTTGACGTTGTGCTCACACACCAGCGCACACTGTCGGTATAAACGCTCAAAATGGCGCAGGCTACTCGTGTACAACTTTAACTCAGCCCTTATTTTTTAGGCTTATTTTTGTATACATGGGTGAAAAACCTGAATCATCTTTGGGTTTATTTATCAAACTGGGAAAAAGGGGAATCAAAGGGATTTTGTGAAGAGCTCCAGAGGTTTTTTAAGAGTAATCTTTATACACAGATGCAGAATCTAGAGGCAAAGAACAAGATTTTGGTACAAGAAGAGTTCTGGTGTCTGTTAATAACTATTCGTCCCTAAACTCCAACTCTACTCTCATGTCTAAAGCTGCTAACTGGACTGTAAACATTGACTAACGAAAGAAAGAGGAATATCTGCTGGCTACACCAGAAACCCCAAATCATTGGCCATTGCCCCAGAAGCAAAGCCGCCATCAGATGATAGTCTGAGAGTTGTTTTGGATATACGATTTGGAATAAATGTACAACAAATAATTGGTCATGGTGAACAATGAATTCACAATCAGAATCTTTATAATAATAACAGATCCGTGAAGCGTTTTGTCCGTGCACACACGAGGCCAACATAACCTTATGAAGTCTGACTTGGGTTCCCTGCTTCCCCCATGTATGACCTCATAATATTATATTACCTCTTTACCTGAAATGCCTCCTTTATATTATCTTATTTCACTAGAGGTGAGGAGAGGAGCTGCCACAGTTTTATTCAGCTGTGACTGATATGCAGAGTGTTCTGACCCGTATCTGAACTCTCGTCACTACCCAGCCATTCCCGACCCACTGAGCCATGCCACGCATATTTGATAGGAGCACAGAAATTTGCAAAACACTGTGCAAACACTCAACCTAAAGCTGAAGTGAAGGAGGGACAGCTAACAACCAAGAGATACGAACCAGCCTCCACGCTCCTGATGGTAAACCAGAGTCTGCGGACTATCATCATCTATCATCTACCCTGCAGGAGGGTTTACTGTAACGTGTGAACCATCGCCATGGGCAGCCACGTTGACCCGAGAATCTGTTAACCTTAGCAACACTCATGAAACCATCCTGTTGTCTGCATACACACCTACTACTGTAGAGCTAATACAAGACGTCCCCTGAGTCGTGAGCTTCTATTAACCTGAGAGAATCTCTACATTCTCTCTTTCCATCGCTGTAGTGTTTCTCTATGTACTGTTCTCCATCTCTGATTCAGAGTTTTTTTTTCTCCGTATTATTAGTTTTACAACTCCCACTTCCTTAGAGCTACTCAATACCCTGTATCAACACAATCATATCGGGCTGTGAGCACAAATATTTGCATATATGCTGCAATCCTAAGATGTGATATCTTATCTGAGCTCAGGAGACAGTTTTACCTGAAGACCTCTGATCATGACCAGACGATTGTTTACTGTAAGTTGCAACTGATGATTGCAATACTGTGCAATATCAGTGGTACATTGTTTATTTCATTAACATCAACCATATCTACTTAAAACAAATTATAAAAGTACAGATTTGGATTCAAGACAACTTTGCCACATATCCAATCACAGTCTTCCACTGCCAAGCGGCGTAGAAGTCACAGGGTAGCAGTAAGACTCCCTATCGTTCACTAATTGGCATTACGCTGTCTTTAGAGCTAAACGCTATCCAATTAAGCAATCTGTCTTTATCAATCGGGCTCGTGAAGAGTCATCGGTGCGTGCCAAAAGGGGAGTTATGCGAAAGAGCTCCATTCAGTCGCAGAGTGCCGCAGAAAAGAAAGAGGAAGAGCATCACTGCCGAAGACAAAAGCCCATTCTGCTCAGTGTGGGCTCGGTGAAAGTGCACTCTCTGAAACAAGATCTGCGAAGACAGAAGACGTTCAATTGTCACACCAGACAACACGGCAGTGTGGGAAGCCGGAGGCTGCGCACAGACGGAGCTTGTGTCGGTCCTCTGTTGTCGCTAAACGCAATCTAGTTTGCATCAGGAACAGTGGAGCAAAGAGGGACACGGACCACGGTGGAGGGTGGTGGCGTGTAGGTGGAGAAGAATGACAGGGACTGGAAGACAGACGTGCTACACACACACACACACACACACACACACACACACAGGCACAGTATACACTTGAGAGTACAATCTTTATTCAGAATAATGTGTGCAGAGTTAAACTTGGGAAATACAAACGATGGAGAAAAGGAACAATGGGAGAAACTGTGGCGGTGGGCTGGACGACAGTGAGAGAGGCTGAGAGACAGACAGTGGGAAGCATGAACAGAGATAAATGGTGAGAGACAGAAGAAGTCGGAGGAGGCTGAGGGAGGATGAGAGAAGAGAGCACAGTCACCCAAGTAATGAGATGAGAAACACGGTGACCTTAATCAGCAACTCGCCACAATGTACACACACACGCACACACACACACAGCAAAAAAATACCTACAAACCTGGCGGGTGTGTGTTTGCACAGCACTACTCTCTGTTTCATTACAGGCCCATTTCCCCCACCTAATACCCAGACAGGAGCTGGCGATAAGGAATGTACACACTCTCCTCTGTACACAACATCTCATTTGAGCAGAGGAAATTGGAAAGAGGAGGAGAAAGGAGGAGAGCGCCGAGAGGTGAGAAGGACAGCAGATGATGGGTAAAAGGACCGGACGGAGGAGAGGAGGACAGCGGCTGGCGAATGAGTGTTTGCCAGAGCAGAGATAAACCCCGGTCCACCTCGCCCGCCAAGGCTGAAGGTGTGGGTTTTTGAGATTGGGGGATGAGTGGAGGGGATGAAGAGTGGTGGAGCTGAGGAGAAAGGGAAAGGTAGGGAGAGGGAGAGCGGAGGTAACAGAGGTAAAAGGACATGCTGAGCGACGCAAGAGGGCAGCGGAGCTAATTTCCCTCTGCTTCTTATTGATATTTCTCGGCGGAAGAATAAAAATGTGGGAGGGATTATAGTAAAAAAAGAGGGTTTACAGAAACAGAAGAGATTAAGATGGAAGGGGATGCAACACCAACTACAGCAAAACTACTTAAGGGTGAACTGAGGGTCAAAACAAGCAGCAGTGAGGCATACAGAGTGGCAGAAAATACACATGATGCTCACTGATCGGGACATAGGCCAGCAGCGCTCGCACTTGGGCCTGTATGGCGGGGTCAGAAGACAAGAGTGGAGAGGGGGGTGACAGTATTACTCATAACCCAAAACCGAATTTACTCCGGGCTGCGTCGGGGGGACATGAGTAACACCAAAAAGCCAGCCAGAAGCGCAGCAATGTCTGCTTTAAGAGATTGGAGAAAACTGGGAGAGACGGAGGGGCTAAAAAATCGTTCTCGTTACAGCATCTCTAGCCATAAGGAACTCGGCCCAATTTGTATTCATCCGTGCAAACGGGGGCAAACAACCGAGGAGGATCGCAAACACACATGCAGACACTGCAGGGTCCTCGCTCTGGGCATGTAAACACACAATCCATGATACTCTCGGACGCAGTTAAACAAGCATGCAAACATGGGCAAGACGCAGACAAAGGAGAGCGTTAAGTATCACATTTGGATGTTGGACAAAATGTATAAATGTAAATTAAAAATGTACTGATATGGTGCTTTCAATTCATACTATGCTTTTCCTTGTGGTTTGCTCGTACAGTCTGCACGCCTGGAATATGAGCTTAATCTTCTGTTGCATTCACTGCAAATAACTGTAATAAATGAAATGTGAAACACATTTTGTTACAAAAACCGCTCACTTTGGATGAATGGATTCCTGCTGTAAATCTCAAATGAATGCCTACAAACAAATCCCATTTCCCGTCCTCGGCAGCCTCCGCGCATCTGTTCCCGCGCCGTGGAGCATCCATCACGGGGCCTAATGGTGGACCGATACTGTCAAACTGCTTACTACTCTGGATGAATGGAGCACCTACTCGCCACCCCTGACCGTGGCAGCACTTGACACCAGAAACCAGGTCAACTTCTCAGAAGATGGAGAGGGCTGCTGCTGATCAGACACAAACACTCCGTCACGGAGACACGTGCAAACCAAGTGACTCACGCGAAAACAGTACACCTGTGTGACTATTCATTACCCACACGGCGCGTCAAGAGACGAACGGCGGGCAGGGGGTAATTTCTAAATCTGAAATCAAACGCAAAGGGAAAGAGATATCTCCTGCTAATTTTCTGTTCATGCACGACTGACCCTGCAGTGAGGCTTCCACCCTCCTACGTTTCCTTCACTGTACAAAAAAACGAGAGGGGCTGAAAAAAAAGATAACATCTTTACAGAAATGCCCTCAGACAATCAGGAAGAGGAGATTCACTATTATTATCAGGCGGATCTACGGCGTGATTACTGGCTGAGCCTGCCAATTACATTGAAGTCATGATTGCCAGGATTTGCTGATTCCCTCTGTGTTTTTCTCAGCCAGCTGAAAATACAAATAACTGGCCGGATGCTCTCTGCCAATTGAAACGGATGATCAGAGAGGCGATGCAAAGAGGAGGAAGGAGGAAAATCCTTGATCAAATCATTTGTCTATTTCACCAAACATGCAAATGGGCAGACACACTGGTCTGTTTATAATTTTAGGGACAACCGGGAGACATCAGCTCACCGTTCATGTTGCATTTAGGTACAATTAGACAGCAAGAGAACGAGAGAGCAAAGCAAGCTCATTAGGCCGACCTCGAAATAATCATCTTGTAACTGAAACCGGACAGAGAGTCCAGAAGAAAAGGATCCCTGATATACACTCACAAACACACACATTAATGCTTATTCTTAAGTGAAGCAAAGACGCGGACAGCATGTAGGACACGGCTGGCTGGCAGGCAGACGGACAGACAATCTCAGGGAACCATGTTTCTATTCACAAACATACACAAAAGGGGCTTTGGAGAGAGCCCTCGGAGGTTAGGTCTAATCCCGCTCCAACTCTCACGATGCCACTCAAACCTATTGTTCAGCCATGAAAAGCACAGGCAATCTACATAAACTGATGTGGAAGTGTACACAAGTCAGCATGTTTGCATCCGAGTGGGCATTACCGTAATAGGAGACGCTGCTGGTAATGTGGGGCCATCCTCAAACTGTAGTTTATTTACTAATTGCGTCAGACATGTTTGTATTTGAGACAAAAATAAATGATGTATTTGAAATAATACTTGTGCATACAGTGGTGATACTAAAACACATACTGTACATGCAGCTTGGCTGAGGACAAACAGACACAAAGTAAGCATCTAGTAAGTAGAGCATTTAGCAACTTAATAGGCAGAAGCTAAACGGGGTGTGAATAATGGACTTTTGCCAGGAGGCCAATAACAGGACTCCAAAATAATGTTCGCTGCATCATCTTTAAGAAGAAGACAACATGTCCGTAGTATCCTCCTCCTTCTCATTTATATATGTTCTACTTTTATCTTATGAGGAAATTCACAAACTTTGTACCCATGATATATGTATTTTTTTATATCTCATTATCACGAGGACACAGAAATATAATATTTTCTTTTGTTTGTATTTCGGGAACGTGAACCTGTTGGATTCTCCGCTAATCAGCAGCAGATTATTTAAAGGCACACCTGATGGCAATCAAGCACAATGTGAATGTGATGAAGCGGCATGTGAAAGTAGCTCGCTCCTGATTGTTCGAAATATATAATTTGTTTAAAAAAATCGTGTCAATCCCAGTATTCTTGACTAATACGTCAGTGTTTTCCTCGTCTCAGACGCCCTAAATGGCTGCTTTGATTAAATTAGGACAGTGTGATGCTTTCCTGCTATTCAAATCAAAGAAACCATTTAGCCTAAAACACTTCCCAAACTCATTTGTGACTGTCTTTGACTTGCTTTGTCAAATAACTCTGACAAATGCAAATTGAAACATTCAAGGCTGTAACAATCTCTGCACCAAAAGGATGTGCTACAGCCAAAAGCATTGTCAAATCTACTGAAGAGACGGTAAGAAGGATAGTTTCTCCTTAGCTGTGGTTTAGTCGGTGAAAATCAGAAAGACACAAATGAACAAGAGACACAAATGTAGCCCAACAACCAGGCTTTACTCTGAAGTCAACGCAGAGGTCGCTATTGGACCTTGGAGGAAGGTCCAAAACTGAGGAAACTTTTTCTCATTGTTTTGCACTTATGACCTTATAGAAAGCAATCTGAAATATATGGTGTGGACAGAAGACTTCTAACACCTCTTCAAGTTTATCCACATTAGGCCGGACATGGCCTCAGAGAGCTTGGTTTTGTAGAAGGCGAGTCAGAATAGGTTGCTCTGGGGCATCTCTCTCCTCTCGGTAAAGAGCAACGGGCTGCTATCGGCCCTCATGACAATAGGATTGTGTAGCAGTATATGTGATAAAGGTTGAAAGAAAGGAGAATAAGCGAGACAAAATCAAGCCCCCGTGGCCTCAAGTCTAGACTTAAAACCCAGAGCCCAGGTAATCATTTTATCAGTGTTTCACTGTGTGTGTGTGTGTGTGTGTGTGTGTGTGTGTGTGTGTGTGTGTGTGTGTGTGTGTGTGTGTGTGTGTGTGTTGGTCGCAGCAGATTTAAAAGAAGTCCCTGCTTTTGTAGCTACCTCCCTGCAGCTCCAGCTTGGAGTCCACATTGTCTCCGGTTTCTACATTAGAGCTGGACCACTGCTTCCCCGCTCTCCTTTCAAGATTACAGACGGCCACTAAGTCCAGAGCCTGTCTGATCGCCTGCCACCCTGGGTCAGGGTTAAGTAATTGGCTTGGCACGGACTGCCCTCCTATAGAGAGCTATAAGGAGACACTAAATGGGAAACAGTGCAATGTCGCGGTGACACTTCACATCTCAGCATATTTTTAGCACATGCATTTATGGGGTAATTGGTGGGTACGGGGTAGGGAAATGTATCTGGGAGATCTAACACTTAAAGATCACGCGTTTTTCTCCACCAGGCGACTTGGCCGAGTGCGTCTCTAGTGGGCAGGATTTCATTAAACGCCTGGCTCCCGTCTGAATTGCCGCTCGTCTGAGTTCAAAGCCGTCGATTTGCACACCACCTCCGCAGGAAACGGAGAAAGAAAAAAAAGTGCCACATGCAGAAACAAGTACCCATTGATTCCCCGATGGCATGAAAAAAACCTTGGCATGTGAATGTGACACAAGGACAGTTCGCTCCTTCCTCTCATGATGGGGGTTACTAATCAACTTGACAAGGGAGCAAAAGCAGGCGCAGAAATCACCCGACGCAGTCTTCTCATCATGCGCGTACAAAAAAGAAAAAGCTCGGCTGAAGCTGCGCCGCTGCTCGAATTTTACAGACTTTACCTCATCCTGCGTCGACCCCGCGTGAGCAGATTATGATTTCATTCCTGAGAGTGGTCCAGGGAACGAGAGGCCGGACTTCCACATTTGTGTTCATAAATAAGAACTATAAAAAGAAAAGAGCGGTGATGTGCAGGAGAGCCAGAGCTGGTTTTCTATCTGTGATCCAGGTATGGTGACCACTGACTGGAGCGCTGCCTTGCTGAGGTGCCCTTGAGCAAAGCACAGGATCCCATCAACTCCAAAAAAAGAGACGAGGATTAAAAGGTCCCACGTCACGCACATTTTCAGGTTCGTACTTTTATTCAGTTTATCTCCTGATAAATGTTGGCATGCTTTAATTTTCAAAGAGCACGTCAAGAGCAGATTATTTTTGTCATATTGTGCTTTGCTGCAGCACCTCTATTCACCCTCTGTGTGAACCCGCCGTCTAAGTGCCTGTCTCTTTAAGGCCCGCCTCCTCAAACAGCCTACTCCATTCATAACAATATCATGGATGTCTTGCCTTTCGCAGTATTTACATAGTAAAGACGTGGCAATCTCACTTTCTATAGTAATGTGGACTTCAATATAGAGAAACACACTCTGCTTGTGCTGTCATAGCCTCTGTTCCCGCTGAATCATTAACCTACATCGGGCTCCACATTAAACATCAGCTGGTCGATTTGTCACCCTGGACCCCCCGCTGTGTCCGAGTCAATAAGGCGGCATGCTAATAAATGCATACTGGGACAGTCCTCATGGCAGAAAAATCGACTGGTCAGTGTTTGTCTACAATGCAGCATGATTATCCAGAGAGAGAGAAGCAGCTAGTAACTCACATCTGAATGGACAATTTTCATTTTATGCAGCAGAACAACGGAGATCAGCTTTTCTTTTTCAGGTTTTACAGCTTCTCCTCCGCTGACCTTTTAATCTATGCATGTTATGACTTTTATCAAATCACATTTGGGCTCAAAATGTCACATCTTCAGCAAGAAAAGAAAAGAAAAGAAAAGAAAAGCATGGGCGAGGAAAAAGCCATAAAAATGATGTGGTTATCTCATCATGCTGCCTGTTGTCCTCTCTCATTACATCATCTGAGTTTTCCTTTTCCTCTGGCCATGATGCTTTTCTGTGCCACCCAATGTGAGAGGGGGTGGGCTGGGGTGGCGGCGAGGGGGCCACAGAGGGCAAACCCAGCGGGGAAATCAGAGCTCTCTCTCTTTGTGTGATTCAATATCACGCTTGTGTACCCATGAATGGATGCCAAGACATTGAGTTCAGAGCCAAAGAACGAGCCGTGGAACGCATAAGTCTTTAGCGAGGACCAACCCGTTTGGGCAAAGCCGCGCACACACAGTTTATGCACTCATGGAGGGAAATAAAAAAAGGGAATTATGAGGTAAAGTCGCTGACAAACAATTATGTTGTGGGACAGAATTCCAGTAAGAACCAGCCTGACTTTTAGAAATAATTAAATGGCAGTCGGAGTGTAAACAAAACCCTCATGTGAAGCGTCGTGGCAGGTGCATTAAGAATTAAGAGCCCTGCCTGTGCCGGTGACACCGTTTTTTGAAAAAAAGCTTTTCCATTCACAAAGTTGAAGACCTTGAAGTCACTTTAAAAAACTCTAAGAAGCGCAGATAAGGGACCTGCAATTGCCAGAACATCACCTGAAGAAAAAAAACAGTTTTTAAACCTGCAGTTTATTCTGCATTCAGAGCAGCCTGCGGTACTAAACCTCTAACCCTTCTGCTCACACTCACTGACAGTCCACACGTCAGTGCACATATCCCTCTGAGCTGCTGCTGCTGCTCTCGGCTTGGCAAGCCGGTAGGAACGGAGAATTGTGAATTATGAAATTGGATTATGAGTTCGGGAATTCATTGAGCCCCATATTGTCTGTCAGATGCTCCAGAGAATATCGGAAGGGAAGAATATATTATTTGGGAAAAATGAAATAGGACAGCGAGTGAATTGACGTACTCGTATAATATACACAAGTGGGCGCTTTATAGGCTCGTAAGAAAGGAAGAGAGCCTGTGCACAAACAAAAGGATATGCCCTAAGAAACAGTTGCCTAGCAGAGCTCAGAAAGGAACATTTAAGTGAATGAACAGCAGGTGTATTTATATTTGTCTTGATGGAGGAGTGTGGGGTTGTTCTGTGTCACGCTGCGCTGCCACCGTTTCCTCTTTTCTTTCTCTATGAAGGAATCCAGCAGACTCTCGGGAACTCATTGAATATGACCGCATGCATTTAAAAAAAAAAAGGAAATTTGCTTGTGAGTGTATTGTGTGAACAGCAGTGGCAAAGCATAATGAGCATTCCCCTTTTTGCACGTCGTCGTCACTGATGTTCTTTGGGCCTTTGATGCTACCCGAGGAAGAAGGCGAAAAAAAAACAGAGTGGTGTGTAGACAGGCACGGGGAAAAAATAAAAAATCATAGTTGTTAAAAACACTCCTTTTAACCTGAGACACAACAACACATATCCACACGGCAGTCTAATTAATTGAATTTTTGAGTGGGCTACAAACAAGTCCTGACGTCTTTACTCCCCAGATGGCTGTAAGAGAAACGTTATTTACCGCATCATTGCGTTCGTGTGCGTCCATACTGCATCTGCACAGCACTGGGGGGGGGTGCATGTGTTTATCTGGCCCCCCTAAGCCCTCTGACACCCCAATCAGCCGAACCCTCATTTAGTGGAATCGGAGACATTTAAAGAGGAAACGCCGAAGGGAGCGCTCGGAGAGGGAACAAGCGGAGACGAGACGTTTTTAAAGGGAAGCGCCAGAAGGCCTCGGAGAAAGACAGGGGAGCGAGGCATGTTCAAGAAAAACTGGCTGATGGCAAGTCTTTCCATTTTTAAGGACTTTTTTTTATGTGTTGACTAACATACAATATGCTGCATATCAAGATTTTACTGCCCTGCTGCAGCGCAAATAATAAAACGCTGCTGTTTGGTGGGGTTTAATCTACTGGGCTTGAAAGAAAAGCAAGGTTTTAGACTCTGAATACACTTGTCAAGCTGCCAAAATAACAGCCGCTGGGGATGTACCTCAACACCTGCAGGCCTATTTCGTCGTTTGAACGTGTACTTAACTTTCAGAGACAACTGGTCAAACTCTACAGCGTGACAGGAAAATCACACAGAGGAAATCCATCACTGAGGAGGAGACGATGTCGCCGATGTCACTATACAGGCAGATGTCTTTGTAGTCTATAACGCGACGTAACCGGAGCTTTTCTATTGTGCATCTTTTCTCTTCCCGCTGTCACTTTTATCATCTGGAAATAACATACTGCCGCAGTTTGGTTGCAACAGGATATTAAAGGTTTTATAAAAGTCTCGGCGGGGAGGGGAAAGTAGAAAAGGATAAAGGACGGTGAGATTTTTTTTCTGGTGTCTGGGACAGATTGTCAAACGACTCAGGTTTAAATCCAGATTACTGCTTCACATTCTCCGGAGGTGAAATATTACATCGAGGCTGAGCGCTCGCTGTCACTCTGAAGCCTTTGTTGTCAGCTGCGGGGCAACAGTGGAGGACGGGCAGAGACCACTCCGGCTTCCCAGAGCTGTTCAGGATTCAGGGAGAGTGGCAGGTTAAAAAGGTTCTAGCTCTGATTGTTAATCGTTCACAGGTGGGTCCTGGTCCGAGCCCCTTAATCGGCAATGAAACACTGAGCGGAAAAGACACTCCCTGAGACACTTTCGCTAATGCTGACCTGCTCTATTTCCTTTCTCCTTCTCATTCACCTGGTGCTGACGGTGTATCCGCTCTCCATCAGCTCCCCGAATGATACACTACACTGTTGCCGTCCAGCACAGAAAAGCTCTTTCTCTACGGGGTCGCTGAACGTCATTTCCTTCAACGTGGGTGACCACTGCCTGAGGTGTCGATAGAAACGTCAGTTCCCCGTAAAAAGACGCCCAGTGTTCCTTCTAACTAGTGAGGTTTGCAAATTTACAAGTTGGATTAAAGGGACGTTCATACTGATGATGGACTCTGAATCCTAGTTTGGCCTTTAGGCTCTCGGGCTGCAAGACGTATTTCCTCGAACAGAAAGCAACAGGGTAACTGCCTTCCGTTACTTTCTCTGGACCTGAGCTTTACAAAGAAAAACATAGGCATGGTGCTTGGCCATGATTTACAGTGTCCAAAGCGACATTGTGCAAACATTTTACCTTAAAATAACAGCTCCAAAATAACTTCCATGGTATACTGACTTTAGGAAAACAGTGCTTTTTCATTGAGGTGAGCAGGTAAGATCTCACACAACTATGTCACACACCACCAGTTATGGGTCTGCAGCTAGCTGTAAGAAGAAGCTAGCTCAGTATCGACATCGCTGCAGAGGTGAAGAGACTGCTAGCTTTCCATCGTAAGCCAAGTCAGCCCATTTCGACAGCGACACGTTGGCAGCACGTTTCCTTTGGTTCCTGTTTGGCTTCTGACGTCATCTCCGCCGGCTCCAAATCCGTCAGCTTGTCGACATATACGGCTTTCCGGTGATGTAAAAGTGAACTGAACTCCAACTGTAGATGCTTCAAGTTGTAAAAATATAACAATTCTTGCATAATAGGGCTCAAAAATAGATGATCTGAGAGCTTTAGTCATACAGATCTTTATGTTGTTCTTCAGCGCCTTATAAATAGATTTTACAGCGACTCCTTTGGGAAGGCTTTGTGATTTATTTTTGGCGATGGAGCTTCCCCATGTTTTAGCATTTAGGCTTATGGGCGGGACATTTAAATCTCATTGGGGAGAGGTTGCGCTCTGCTTTGACCTGAATAAACACTGAACTTGCTGAGGGCCGCAGGCTCGTCTGAGCTAACAGGATGAGGTTGCGAGGCCAGACTGAGTTAGATGCTCAGTCAAGTAAAAACAAACACATAGTGTTTGTGGGATGGTGGACAGAGCGGAGCGATGAAAGCCATTTTTAGCTTGACTTTTAAACTAATGTCTATTTTATTCATCTTCTGCGGAGAGGGGGGGTGTGTGAGTACAGTCTTGTGTGTGTGTGTGTAGGGGAAACTCTGTGTGTGTGTGTCCATAGGGATGTGGTGTCAAACTCAGCTGACTCACATGTAGCTGTGTGAGTCAACCTGCTGACAGGAAAATGCAGCGGTGGAAAGCTGATATAGGCTTCAGGTAGTTTCACTGTCATTTATATAACGGCTTGGGCACACACACACACACACACATACACACACACACTGCACCTATACAGATGCACACATATCTTGTGTATATGTTTCGCTCTCACCGTAGCCAACACATTTTTTCTCGTGTGTTCAGCAGGTTTCAGGTTTTTTTCCGCTCTGTCGCCACGCATCCACTACCTGTGTCTGACAACATTAACAGCGATTTTAACAGCCTGCATTCTCTGTGAAAAGCAATAAAACTGTGTGAAATGGCTTAACAGGTCTGTAGGTTTTTTGAAAAATATGCACAGTCCACATTAATCCCTTTTAAACAAATCTCTTGTGGCAAATGGAATCCAATGATATCCTTTATCCTCTATTTTTTTTGCGTCTCCCGCGCAGCTCATGCACCTATTTTCCTCGCAGCTGGAACTCAGGGGGTACATCTGAATGCTCCCAGAGTCGAGTTCCCTGCAGCTTAAAGAGGAGGCATGTGAGCAAATTCAGCCCACAAAATGTGTGTGCGGGAAAAAAAAAATGCGTGCGCATGTACCCCACAGGTGCGGACTCCCACAACCCCGGAAGGAATAAGAAACTAGGCTGCAAAATAGGAAATCCCTCATAGCATATGAATGAGCACAGAATGCTTGAATTGGGGGGAACGGATGAAACTGAGGGTGTGTGTGTGTGTGTGTGTGTGTGTGAGTGGGTGTGTTGGGTACGAGCAGGGATGGCATCCAACCCAGGGGGCCAGCAGCCTGCAGCAGGGCACAGGTGCTACATTCTACAGGCACATCACACACAGGCAGTATCCTCGCTGCAGCACGGACAGTTAGAGGTGGTGACGGTGGTGGAGGTGGTGGTGCTGAGAGGGGTAAGAGTGACGGAGGGAGAGAGAGAGAGAGAGAGAGCTGCCTGTCTTTGCACACTGAACTGATGGAAGGACACCACCTGCAGAAAGGCCAAACAGCTCTCCGACTCGAAACAGCCGCGTGCGAAACTCACCGTGAAACAAAAAACAGCTCTTGTCCCATTGTGATAATATCAACGCTATAAACATTCATTTTTTTACTGCGCAGCGCTGTCAAATGACCTTAGCTACTGTCGACTGTGTTACTGTAGAGAAATAATTAGAGAAAAAGCATGCATACTGCCACACAGTGTACACACATTTTTCAGTCTTGCTGAGAGGAAAGAGACTCGTACTGAGAGAGTTCTGGTGCCAGAGAAGTCTCCGGAAATCCGAACACAAATTCTCGCGTGTGGCTGCACAGACGAATTGACTTTCATCAATACTTTCTTCTTTTTGTTGCTCATTTATGATACAAGTTGTGACAAAAATGCCAAAAGATATGGACAATATGCTTTTGGTTGAAAAGAAATCGGCAAAACTGGTGAAACCTGCATGTCTGTGAGAGTGTTGATTGTTATTTGCCCCTCAAACTCATCATACACCACATATCCTTCTGTTCAGGATCCCTTTCAGAGTCATTTATTCCCTTAATCTAAATTGTATGTCTGTCCTTTCATATACTATATCTATAATTAAGTAAACTAACCTTTGTGAAGTGCTTTAATTCACTGAATTAATTTTATCTAATTTCCCACTTTCAGGATCACACTAGTCCCAAGCGATTACTTTAAGTATTGCATGCAGGGAGTGTTAGTAAATGCAGCAGGAAGCTGGTGCAGACACGGGGAGGACTTCATCAGCGAGATGGCAGTGAACAACAGATGTCACTGACAACTATTCTTGTAAGAAGACATTCATCTCTTGCTATGCAAATGGTCGGAAGCCAGAATCTCAGAACAAACAAATACGTCTTAGCTTGTATCTTGCGTGCCATTCTTCACTTATCATCCATAATTTAGGACAGAGAGAAGAAGAAAATCATCAGGGAGCAACAGCCACCTGTTTTTCCTGATTCAAACATTCTGCATTCATCAGGTTTGTCCATAACAATGATCCTATCAACAAGACAAACAGAGACATTACGAGAGACGAGACAAATCGCTTTAAGCATTTTGAATAGAAAAGTCTGTTACGGCGGTTGTATGACACATAACTCGCCCCTCCCCCCTAATAACCAATCACAGCTGAATCAGGAAACAGTATCAGCCAATCGTGTTGTGGCAATAACATCAGCGCACAGTTGAGATTTACAGCAGTTTCAACCGATTTGGTGACGCCGGAGGAAGGGGAGGATATCGCGCTAATGCACAGGATTACCGTGAAAGGTGAGTTATTAAAACATTAGACGTTGAACTCGCATTTGTAAAAGTGCTCTGTTGGGATGAGCTGGAGAAGTCAATGTTGTGGCCTTCTAAGCAGTTTTTATCCAGTCATTCACTCATTCTTCCATTCAGATAGCGGCCTGGTCTTTGTTAGCCCGAAATAACGGCCCGAAGGCGTTGCCAAGATGGCTGCCGAGTGGCAAGGCTTGCCTCAAAGGACTTTGGCTGGACGTCAGAATCACGTCATGTCTAATTTTGTCAGCGATTTTAATTATGCAATACGACACTGCCTGTACAGAACAGCAGCAGGGTCGTGAAGGTATCACATACGCCACCCGTCATTTTTAGGGCACAGGGAATCACACAAAATAAAAAGCACCTCGCTTAACACACACATCAGAGAGCCATCTGTACAGTCAACCCTAACACAAAGAACCAAGACACTGCATACTGCGGTATTCAAGCAGGTAAACAAAGCGCTGGTAAAGGTGAGGACTTCACCGTACACGCTGAAAGAGCAGGTCTTTGAATCCACCGCAGCTGGTAACGGCTCCATTTGTACAGGCAGAGCTGAGGTTTAACGGCGAGGACCTTTTGTTGATTGGATGATTATGTTTTTATATTCAGCGCACCGGCAAGTGTTGAGGGCACTCAAAGAAAAACAAATTACTCCTCTATGCATCCACGTCCTGTACGTGTGCATGTGTTTGAGTGTGTGTGAGAGAGAGAGAGAGAGAGAGGGAGTGTGTGCATTGCGTCCCTACGAATGTGTGGGCTGAAAGCAGATTAGTATGAGGAGGCAATATAATCAGCGTTCCTACGACTCTAAACAGAAACGAGAGTGTGAGATAGGGAGGAGAAGACGGGATCTACTATGCGTTATCACACTGCGCTGACCCTGTTTGCAGAGGAGACGAACCGCACTATCACGTCCTCCATCACTAACTTCGGCTTTTTAAGTGGGAAACACTGTTGTGAACAAAAAGTCATCTTTTTTTCCTCCATCATTCACCCTCAGGCACACACACACACACACGCAAAGACAGAATAAAGTATATTCAGGCCTATGGAGCTGCACAAAAACAGCACAATTTAAACCGCGATAGGAATCTCTTCTCAGAGGGGGAATCAATTTTAAAGAGACGCTTTTGCTGCAGCTGTCACCGACACTGAATGTGCGAGAGGTGTTGACGCTACGAACCCACGGCACGCAGTCAGCGGTGCCTTTAACAAAGAAAAGACTCTGATCAGGGGCATTGTGCATTCCTGACAAGCTGCTATAACAAAGAGCATTAACTTGGCAAGCAGAGTTAACAGTTGATGTAATGGCTAATTAATTTGGCACTTTAATTCATGAAAAATAAGTGAGTTACACGGGCACGGTTGGTCGTCTCACTGATTAGGCCTGATTCTATCTAATTGAAAACAACGGAGCGGGTTTTCGAGATAGCAGCAGTTTAGACCTGTTATCGCAGAACGTAGCGGCGGAGTGGATTATTTCGAAAGACGAGTGACAAGCTGACGCGTAGCGCTGCAGTGCGCAGCGTGGTCCGAGGCAGGAAAAAATTGTTAAGTCACTCGCAAGCGCACAAAGATCTTAGTGAGCAACTTGAACACTGAAAAAGAGAAGCACACAATCACAGTTTGCTGATTTAACATGTTTGGACATGTTGGCTGCTGTGAACATGACAACTGTGGCCTTTTACATGTGTTATGGTCTCTTTATGTATCTAAATATAACATACGAACAGTAAGTAAACAACAAATATCTTTCCTCTTTACAAGTAAAGTAAACATATATGTGTAAATGCAAGCAGATCTATTTATTCACTTGCCAAAACCCACTTAAAATGCAGCACATTGCAAATCTTGCAGTACCCTCCAGCGCTCAACAAGTCCTTGGCTGTTTTCTCTCCATCCTCTGTACTCTGAAACACGATCACATGGCCAGAAAAAGTGCTAGAAAGATGTATTATGCGGACTGGCTCATTGCCAGTCATTCTATCCTCCCCAGCAATGTAAAAACACCTCATTTCCAGCAGCAGGGCGGGTAGCAGCAGCGTGTTTGACAGAGAGATAATAGAGTTGAATTGTCTTGCTTTGCTGAGGCAGGTGAATCTCCATGTCAAATGCAGCCGGATGAAAAGCTCGCATTTGTCCCACGTCTCATTTGTCGATTCCAAAAATGGATGTAAGAAAAGCAGAGGGTGGGAGAGATGTGTCATTATGTGGAAGGGGAAGAGGAGGCCGAGAGAGAAAGCAAAGAACAAAACAAAGAGGAGCGACCGAGCAGGAGGAGGGAAATGGAAGATAAGAGGTTGGAGGAGGAGGTGGAAGAAAGCGTGGTGACATTAGACGTACAATGTCCCCTCTGTCAGCCGAGCTTTTAAGAATGTCTTCTCTGTGCCATCATGTAAACGAAGCCGTGTAGCGATGTGCACTCAAGACGTCAACAACAGCTACAGGTAGCGCACATGCTATTTTTTTTTTTTGTCCTTCTGCTTTGCAGCTAATGTCAGGTAATTAGCTTTTAGTGTCATTGTCAATTTTTGTGCCGCTGATGTTGATCTTGTGTGATGGAGCGCACAAACGTCTTCTCTTTATTCCCCATCTCATCTTCACCCAACTTTTGCTTACTCCCTGCTTACAGGAGGCAGGAGTATCCTTTTATTTAAGTTGACACGGGACTGTTGCCACTGTTTCCGGCTCTTTATGTGCGTTGTTAGCGTTGCTGTTGTTGCAGCACACCAAGAGCTGCAGACTGAACAATACAGCAAGTCAACCAGACAGCCAGTTGGCCAACCAGACACTCTGAAAAACCAACAGCCTTGCCAAATACCAGTTTTCCCTTCCACTTAGAGATTCCAGTGGCTGAACCTGCATGTCAACCGACCCAACACTCACCCTTTATGTATGTGACTGCTATCTTTGTTGCGTGGCCTGGCTCAGGTTACACTCTTTGTGAAACGTGAACACATGTATTCAAAGAAAGAATGTCTATTATCTAGCTTGACAGTCAGTATTAAGTGAAAAAGTAAAAAAAGAAATACATCTAGGAACAAGCGAGAGACCGTCAGCATATTGACATTTCGGCCACTTGACTTCTCAGCAGTAAATGCTACATTATTGCATAAATACTCAGTACTCGGCTTTCATTTTGAACAAATGTGTGCCAAGGGCGTAAAGTTTGAGAGGGCCACCACCTAACTTCAGCCCCCTTTGCTTGCCCAGCCTTTGTTTTGATCCCAACTACACATCCGCACAGGTTTTTGACTGCATCATAGATTGTCGAAGAATAACATTTCGGGACAACGGCCATTTTATTCAAGTAAAACTACTTTAAAGTTGCACTTTCAACCCTGCGTATTTCCCCCGTCACCCAACAAATAGGCAAATGACAGATCTAAGATTACCGACGTCAATTAACTTTTGACACGAGAACTCTGTTAAGTTGCACACAGCTGTAAGGAAATAGTAGGGTCTGCTTTTGGGGCTAATAAATAACGTGCTATCATCACATATTCAGCAGTATCATAGGCATTTCCAATACTGTTATCAGAAGAACCCTATGGAAAAGTGTGCAGAGGCAATGTTTACTTTTTTCGCCCAGGTGGGAGGAATCTGTAGCACCGACCCTGCCGGCAGCCATCGTCGTGTTAGATGGGGAATTCTGCCTCATACTCTGTACAACAGACAAGCCAACAGAGGCAGAGATAGCGGGCAGAGAATTAAGAGTGGTGAGCCGATGGGAGAGATATGAAGCGAGCCCAAACCCAGCCAGGTAATTGGTAGGGACTGAGCCTGAAGGTGAGAGAAATGTTCTCTCCAGGACATCCTGGAGGAAACTGAAGAGTGGGCAGTTAAAGATTCGCTCCCTGCTTGTGTTGTAGTTCCCAAAAAGCATATTTCATTCAACACTTTCAATTCAAAAGTCTTCAATTTGAAACATGGGAGGAAACTTTGTGATTTGGAGACATTATAAAATGTTCAGGGAGGATATGTTTAGTGAGGACAACCCTCTGATCCCGGTGCTTAAAATGCGTTTGGCATTTCTAAAAGCGTGACTGTTAATGGTTTTTCCAAACACATCTTCATAATTTAAATGTCTTTTTTTTTCTTGCATTTTAAGAAACCATTGGTCTCTACTCATTACAACAAATCAGCTTGCAGAGACACATAATCCATTACAGGGAGCAACACGACTTTATTATAATCAAAGGCTAAACACAATTAACATGGAGATGCAGCTATAAGCAGTGCACCACGATAATGTAACCTTTACCACAAAATAAAAGCAGATATGATGCTCGCTGCCATGAATATGAATTTCATCAAAGCTCACAACTACTTGTTGGATTTACTTATTCTTTTTCATGTCGTAGAGATTTTAGCAAAACCAGACACGCAGAAAATAACATTTAAAAATCTTGCCGTGTGCTGAAGAAAATGAACGGGTGAGAGTATGAAAAACATTTACTCCAGTCCTCTCGCCATCCGCCACTTGTTTTGTTTACTTAGATCAGCCTGTGACTGAACTTTCTGTGACAGCTTGCTTTATAACCTTCTTTTCTTGCCTGCAACTTTCTCCCCACAAATAAAAACTAAGCTTTAAAAGATGAAAAGTTGACAGTAAGAGAAGCAGGAAAAAAAAAAAAACAAGCTTATCTGGCAACATAAAACTCAATAACCACTCTTACTGATCAAAAACAACCGGCGCGATTTTCTATCAGCTACATTCGTGTGATTGAGACCAGGACAAGAGGGATAAACAAGAACTTAAGTATGGAACATTGAACGCTAAAAGAGGGTATTTAATTACAGAGAATTATAGAGGCGTAAAATTAATGAAGAGATGTTGAAATTCAGTGCACGTTGGCGGGGCTCCTCTCAAAGCAAAGTATGCACAGTTGTACAAACACAAACACAGCTCCAGAGTACACTGGAACCTTTCCTCTTCTATTGAATATCTTTCCTCATGACTGGCCACGATGGAAAAAAAGGGAACAGTGTTTGACAGGCCGCGGAGAGCGACGCCGCGCTCCTTCACAAAGCGGCTCACATGGTAATCAAGCCGGCGAGCAGGCCTTTGAGACGCAAAAACAAAAAGGATGACAAAGTGCAGCCCTTGTCCTCTGTCTTTCTCCTGCTCTCTGCGCCCGCCTCCTCCGAATACTCCTACGCTTCGTGCAGAGAAAAAAAGAAAAATAAGATGGAGAAGGAGACAGATATAAAAGATATCTTGGATGATAGGTGAGGTTGAATAACAAAAAAAAAAAAATGTGATGATTCAAGAGAAAAGAAAACAAGTCGACATGCGAGACATTCAGCTCAACTAAACAAAATGCAAAAATGTTGCGCATTGGGTTGCTGTCAGCGGGGGGGAGCTTCAGACCTGCTGTGGAGCAGTGGGGAACCTTATCACCACCACAATCACATTTCTATCCTCTCAGATATGTAGCCAGATGTAACGCACAGGATTTAGTTTCCTCTAAACGGCAGCCGCTCATGTTAGCGAAAGCCCTTAAATGTCAAAAAAACAAGATTTCTCTCCCTTGTTGCTCAACTTCACCCGCCCGAACCTTTCATAAATGGAGACGAAATTCCTTCCCCACCTTCAGATCTGGTTCCACAAACGTGTAAATATTCATAAGCGAGCAGCGAAGGGTGAAAGGGAATACGAGGGGAAAACTACGGCACACAGGGACAGACACGCTACGGTCAATTTATTCTTTTATATCGAGTGTATCCATTTTTATGACTTTTCAACGGAGCTGTTCAAAAAGATCCGACAAAAGCCGATTACAGTGCAACCAACACGCCCGCCTCCGAAAGAAGGCACCCTCTTCCGTCTCTGAGGTTCATCCGTCCCCCTCCTCTGATCCTTCTTCTGTCTTTGTTGCGAGCCACGAAAGAGAGGTGACCTTTTCCATTAACCACAGCTACAGAAAGCTCATTCTGAGCAGCGGCGGTAGGCAGGGAGGGGGGGGAGAGCGCACAGACACACAACTCTTTGATGATTGATCGAAATCCTGCAAGGTCTGGATCACTTACAGTAAGGCAACACCAGAGCTGATACAGCCCGGCGCTGCATAGAAACCCCTATGAAAGAAAATCCTTCTGCAGAGGTGGGGTGGTGGTGGTGGGGGTGGAGATGTGGGGGGTTAAGAGCGGAACCGAGCCACAGCGCAGGGAAACTGACAAATCCCATCATGACAAGGATCATGATCGTCTGCAGTCGATACTCCCACCTGACATCTGTCTCTCTGGCGCTCCCTCCTTCTCTCGCTCGCTCTCTGGCTTTTTTCTCATTTTCGTAGAAAAACTCAACACCGACTCACTCTCTGCTCTCTTATTCACACCCTCCCCATCTCCCAGCAGTGTCCTAGTAAATTGTCCAAATTGTGTGGGTTTTTATGAGTCGCCACTGAGGAAACTTGGTCCTTAATTAAATCTTGATGGCATTGTTCAACAGCGTGATTGCTGCATTATTAGACACCCCTGCCATATAAGACTCGCTACACCTGAATGGCTTTTTCACGGTGAACCTCATCTGATGTTTAATCCACTACAACTCGGTGCTGCGGCTCCGTGTACAAACAGATTACACTGTGGAGGGTATTAGAAGTCACAGCCACATCCTCCCCTGATGCATCCTGCTGCATGTCCCACCTGTTGCGTGAGAAGGGTGTCCTTCTTCTGCCCCGTCCCCCTCCTCCCCGAATGCTCGTCCCCCCCATTTGCGTTGAGCGTGCCAGCGGGCAGACAGTGCCATCATTCAGCTGCTTCCTCTTCTGCTCAGCTAAACACTGGGGCTAAAGTGCAGACGGCAGCGGGAATCGGGGAGGAGCGCACTCACAGACACATGCAATGACACACTTTTGGGGAAAAACAAACCACATCACACGTACACATTTGCCTCTCTTTTACACTAAATCTCTCTGTTTCACACGCTGACGCGCTCTCTCTCGCTCACACATACACAAATCTCCTGCGGCAAAGCCGTGGCAGTGTGCCAGAGCTCTCATCTGCATGGGGCAGAGCTGGTACCTTGATGGTGGCTTGTTAGGCAGGCCAACACAAATTTCATTAACCCCGAGGTTAACACACTCTGGACTGGTGTTTTTCCTACGCGTCGCTCACCTTCCAATCGAGCCACCTTTCATCCGTCAATCCTGCGTCCACGTCTGTTAATCTTACATGCAACGCTTAAAGCGACGCGAAATGCACGGAGGGTATGTGAATTTAACACATCCTGCTGAGTGGGAAATATTTTAGGGGCTGTTATGAATTCTGTTGCATTTGCTTTAGCTTTGGCAAGAAAACAGAGAATGCTAAATTACCAAAGGGAGGACAAGAGTGCAGCTGAAGCATGAACAGGCTTTCACAAATGCACACGGACGTGAGAGTGAACAAATCCACTCATATGACAACACGTGTGCAAATTTCTGGATTCTAAGATGCATCGCAATGTCGACGTGGAAGACTCCGAATCAGAGCTTTGAGAGAAGATGATCGTGAGTCTGCAGCCAACACAAATTTGTAGCCTGCTAATGTTGAATGTAGATTTTCTGGCGTCGGCTGGACATTAGGCTAACGTTACTTTTGAGTGTTTGGACGATCGGTCTGAAAGAGGCAAAGATCAACAAGCAACAGACGAGAAACTGGGTCAGTTTTGAAAAGCACATGTTGCCACGTTTTGGATTCTTGTGTTGAATCTGCCTCACAACAATCACAAACCCCGTTAGCCGCTTTCACCCTGAGCTAACGTCTGCAGCCATAAAGAATATGGCGAGCCCCGATTATAAGCCAGGAGGCACTGTTAGCGTCCGACTCTGAGGGAGGCGTATGCAGCCGAGTCATGTTTACGATGTTTGCCACATTCATGAAGTAATTTGTAATGCACTGCAGATGGGCTTGTGTATATAAAGTACTTATATAACAGAAAAGATGCAGCTTTTTTATATTGTAGCCGTGTACAGTTGTGCGGATAATCGAAGGTGTGATACATCGAGCCGCAGCAAGATGCATCACGTATCTTTGTGCATTCAAATTGTCGACAGGTGAATCGTAATTGAATCAAATCATGAGGCCAGTAGAGATCTACACCTCCACAACATGTGCAATGATAATATAAGCAAGTGCATGTGCACATAAGAGGAGCCTGAGGTATTATTTCTCCCCTCTTAATCCCTGTGTTGTCTCCACCTCCACCAGGCGGAGGAGGCAGTGTGAGTTGTTATGGGGCCATCGTTCATCCTCACTGTGGGTATTACCCCGAGAGAGATTTACTGGGTTGGTCAGATAAGCTGAGGGGCAGATTCATGGTTCAGCTTCAGACAGTCCCCATCCCAGCTCCCCAGACACCAGCTGACAATGGACTGACTGCCGTGTGTTTTTATGACAGGGCCCTTTGAATGAAATACCCCGACGATACGGCCGCTTCAGCTGAAATAACTGCTTTAATATGTTATGCAATTTCCCTATATTGGTTAATTTATAGCAAATAATCTCTCGAGGAAAGTGAAACAGATTTAAAGATTCCAATTTCGATGTTATGATCAAAGCACTAAGAAAAAAAAACAGCTTCACCTGGAAATCGAATTACGTGCTTGTACGGCATCAGAACTATTTCTGCTAAACCAGCCAAACAGTGTGACTCTAAAGAATATAAATCACCACATTAGCACAGCGACAATTTCCTAATTCACTCCTTTCAGAATTTCTCCAGATGAAAGGCCCTTTTTTTATCCTATTTTTATCTGACTAACGGAGCTCCTCCACAGCGACGCGAAGGCCCCAAACTTTCCTAAATGGAGGCAATCTATTGAAAGCCACACCGCCCAGCTGGGTTCACACGTGTCCCCGCTTTTAACATGCCCAAACCACTTTGTTGATGCAGACCTGCAGACTGCACCCACGCTGGGCTCGGCGTTCCTATAAAAGCTGCTCTGTCGGAAACATACCTAAGATATACAACATGACTGCCTCGGAAATTGCTTTTTACTAAGCGCGCAGGTTGTTTATGTCTTTTTTGTTCCGACCTTCCCTCTTCCATTAACAACTGTTCCGTTTCATCAAAGGTGCAAGTGTGCGCCGTGCAGCTGCATTATTCAAAAATCTGAAAAGGTAATTGACAATATTCATTGCGGCATGAATAAATAATGACATGAAAAGGGTGCTGTGTGTGATTTTAAGCACTTACGCACACACAGAGGTGGCGTCTGTTACCGTTTTGCCGGCAGAGTGGTTCTGGCCGAGGTAAAGCTGACCGACCGTGAGAACCACCAGAGCTAAAATTAGGGGAAGTGACATCGGAGGGCATGGTTACCATGACAGCGAGCCAGCCTGAGGGTGTTGCTGCTGAGATGCAACAACAAGCCGAATCCAACTTCATACTGAACTGCAACTACATCCAAGTGTTTGAATGTGAATGTCTTAGAGTCCATTTCTCTCCAGAGATATGAGCACAGCACCACGACACTGCATCCACAAGTTGTGTCTATTTAATCTAGTGGTGGAATGTAACTAAGTACAGTTACTCAAGTACTGTATTTAAGTATAAATTGGAGGTACTTGTACTGTAATACTTCTATTCCACTGCATTATGGAGGCAAATATTGTACATTTTACTACACTAGATTTATCATTTGTCACTAGTTGCTCTGAAGATTCATTTTATTAATGGTGCTGTGTTAGAATAAGCCACCTGTTCAATTTACACAAACAGGGGCAACATACTGTATCACCAGAGTAACCGCTAACTGCTGCTAACCGTAGCTGCCGTTAGCTAGGGAGCTCTGTTAACTGTGCAGCTACGCAGTCGTATGAGCTGACTCCGCCCAGAGAGGGAGCTCAGACACAACAAGGGGGATTGTTGGTGTTGTTTACTGTGGATTATCACCTTTAAGGTAGAGCATGGCCAGGGGCTAGCTAGTTGGCATGCTTACTTCAATAGATACCCTGGAGCATGACACATAGACGTGAGAAATAATGTTAAAACTGTTATTTCTTCACATTCTGTTGATTTTGGAATGATTCAAACTAAATTTCTAACATGCTGCACCTTTAATACACAATATAAATCAACTGATAAAACATGCATTATAATAGATTAAGCTACTAAATTACTCTTGACCAGCTGCAGCATTAGTAACGCTTCCACATTAATGCATCACTAATTATACTCCAGTAACATCTGCACTGTATATCTTCCTGAACTGGGCCATTCTGCATGAGTACTTTTGGTACTTTAGATATATTTCAATGCTAATATCTATCTGCAGCTTTTTAATTTCTAGCCCGATATTATTGGCCTATATTGGGCTATCAAAGGTATACCGACATGCTTGGGGTAAATTATATTTATTAAAATCACTGTGAAATCTAGTGTTTGATAACCAAATTTGAGGGATCACTGCAAAACAATGTGTCTATCGGCTGATATATCGACATCAGACATTTTAATTCCACACTGTGGTATTCCTGTTTCTACCTAATTAAAATATCTGAATACTTCCTCCACACCTGCTTTCGTTTCTAGTCTTTCAGTGGATATTCATTGCACTACACGCACTGAAGCTTCCTCAAAACCGACGGTCTCGATAAAATAAGCTGGGCATCATCCCACCAGCATGTTCCTCTCCCATATGTTGTCTCCATGGGCAACCAAGCAGCCAATCTGTCGATGCCCCTGAGACTTCCCCTCTTCGACTTCCTCCTTATCCCTCAAGAGCGGCGATGATATGGAAGTATGTGTGTGTGTGTGTGTGTTTAATATGTGCTATTCTACAACATATTTGTGTGGGGGCGGCTGAGTGTATGCATATGTGCGTGCCTCCACATGTGTAATCATAGCTAATCAATAGAGGCCTGTATGCAGCAGCCAGCCTCCTCCTCCTCCTCCTCCTCCTCCTCCTCAGTGGACCTGTTGATGCTGGAAAACAGGGGGGCTGTTGTACAACTGGGTGGCCGCATAGATGTGGCACTCATCTAATATGCACCGCGGCACTGCCTGCCAACACACTTTCTCATTGAAATTCTGATTAAATAAGGCCAGTCTGGCCAGTGTGCAATCTGAAAACTATTTAATTATACCTTTTTGGCCTTCCCCATCATCACATTTACAACAGCCACCGAAAGGCTTTTAAGAAAATACGGATGAATGCGGGAAGAAACACCCACACATTCACAAAAGTTAGTTGCTACTGCTCACTGTGCTGTAATTATATTCCTTCTGACTGGCCTTTTGTTAAGCGAGCATGCAGATATGTAAATGATACATTCATAAACAAAGCAAATCAAGACTGTTCTGTGCTTTGTACGTTTCCCTGAGGGGACTTGTGTGACGTCTCCTCAGGCAGAGATGTTTCACAGGGTAGGAAGTAACTTCAACGTTCACACAGTCAAGTTCACTTCTCACTTCTCGAGCGACTGTTCACGAGTGTCATCGTCTGCCTGATATTGGATCCTTCCCTCCTGTCTCCCTCTCAAAAAAGGTGAGCGTGCTGCCCGTCACCGTCCTATCACCAGTCCATCACGCAGCGCTCTCCTGCGCTGAATAATTTAGTGGCAGAAAATCCATTTCCAACACAGCTGTGGCTGACTTAGTGCTCTGAATAATGACAATTCTGCATCAACACGACCTGATGACACTTATGTTTAATTGATCACTTTACCCACCGACCGCAGATTGATATTACCGGCCACATGTGACTTCTGAGTAGCGTCCGTAAAACTATTCAACTAATTATGTAAACTGACGTAGATCACGAAGTTTCCATTATATTGGCCAGCTGAGAGGATGTTCAGGCTCAGTCAGACCCGGCAGAACCCTTAAATGTCACTAGTCAGGTAGAAAACACAAGCGTTGCTATTTGAAGCTCCGGCAGGGCCATCGACACCTGCGGAGAATGCTTTCCTTTCATTGCCGCGCCCAGATTCTTGTCGGCCAGATTACAGAGTTCAAACAGACTTTCCATGACTGAATTCCCATATGTTTGTGTCTGCGCACAAGGAAGGCACATACGCGTTACTGCCAACTGCAAAAGGGCAATAACAGCTGGCGGATTTAACGCATCAAAAGGTAGCTATGCCCCAGTAAGAAGAGGAGGAGACGACGGCCGCCAAACGTACGTACAAAGTAAAGTCTCAAAGAAATCCAGGAAGACGTTGCAAATGTTTTATAAAGTAGAAAATGTATTCGACGTGTTTCTGGTGAATGTAAACATTGAAAGCATACAAAACAGTGCAGCAGCTTACACTGCCGAGCTTCAGGCCTCTGCCGCTCCCTCATTATGTTGACCCAGTCAACCAACACGCGAGCACACTGAGGTGAGTAAACTGAAGTTTGAAAACACTTGACAGACTGTGTATTAAAAATCATCGGCTGTAAACCGTCTCCGACACGCTTCTCAAATCATTATTCACAATTAGATCGACGCAGCCTCAGCGGGGCAATTTATGCCAAGACGTTTACACTTCTCATAAGTCTGCTGGTCACATGCCAACGGGCCGGCCGGCAAGGCTTCATCCAGAGGGTGAAGAACGTGATGCCTGCTCGAGGAGAGGATTGAGGCTGAGATGGATCTCATTTCCTCCCAAATAGGGACGGGGCGGAAAGGAAATTTGACAAATTGTCATTTCATATTCAAATAAGGGAGGACTGAGGGCCAGAAATGAAATCACATCATTTCTATCTGCCCCACCTCGCTGCTGAGAATCAATGAAGATCCTCGTGTGGAGAGGATACGACCAGCCTGATATGAATATTTACACACTTCGTGGAGCCCCAATTTTCAGTAATGGCTACATCTCACTTAGAAACCCTTGGTGCGAGAGGGGACATGTTATTCATAAGAGGTTAAGTGAGTTGACCTGCTCAGATGCCTGCTAAATGGAAGACAGTCAATTAGGCACACAGACCAGCGCGCCACAGCATAACAGCCTGCTTCCTCATCAGGCGAGTCACAAAGGCAGACTTAAAAATGAGGAACACAGAGATATCGAAAATAGCAGCGTGCGTCGGGGCTCTGTGATTTCATGGGAATGAAAAAAAAAAAGGGGATTGTCGTGCTCTCAGGCGGGGATAAATAAATAATGCACAATGCAGTGATATTGAGTCAATCCGCTGGTATTGGAGGACCGAGAGTGACCGTTAATTAACTTTAGTGTCTGTGTGCGTGACAGCAGGGTATGCAAAATGTAATGCAATGCCACAAATTTGACTTAATTAAGGCTGATAATGAACATTTCCTTGTTTACTTCTCTCGAGCGGTCTGCCACATACATCCAGTGTTGAATAATACACATTTAATTAATGTTAGATTCATTGAAGCAACACCGTGTTGTGGAGATACAGTCAACACTTCCTCCCATACCACAGCAAATACACAAAGAAAACAAAGTAGGATCATTTTTTAAATTTTCTTTTTAACAACCTACACACAGCGCTGCTACAGAGAAAGTCACTGAACACACACCAACACATTTGTAATAACGCTAATACCTGATTATAGATCCTTTGGTTTACAGCTTTGATAGAAGGCTGCACAATATGGTCAACAAAGACATCTTGCGGTTACAGGTACGACGATTCACACAACAAAATACATTAAAATCCAGATGATGTGACACAAACATCTGGGGAACAAGACTGCAGCGCTACAGTACGTCATCACGATGCTGTGTGGCCACATTTTGTCAAAATTAATGCTGACACCGTATCATTTTAAACACACGGTATCGAAAAATGCACCCAAGCGTCGATTTTTTCCACCGCTTTGCTGTATTTGTCTGCAGTTTGAACCAAACTCAACTCACTTGGCTGCAGCCAACAGACGCAACAAACCAGAGTGGCAGCCCTCAGCCATCAGGATGAGCAAAGACTCGTCATCGGCGAAGCTAAATTCAGTCTGTCGCTGGGAAAACCCCCCACGACTGAGATCAGAGACAATGAAATGATCCCTGGCAGTGTGGCAGTGCATCGTACGCGCGTGTGTGTGTGTGTGTGTGTGTGTGTGTGTGTGTGTGCACTCTTCAAGGACATGATAATCATTGGGTATCACTTTACACACAGACAGCTGCAGGAGACAGAGTACACCACCATCCCATGTTATGTCTAGTAGCTGCTGATGGCACATTACACCTTTATGAGTATTCCCTCCATTAATAGTCGCTGCTCTTGCGTAACACTCAGCATCATCTGCGATCGAGCTCTGGTAATGAGAAGCATCGCAGCAGCAGGTGGACGTCCTACCTCCCCCCCTCCCCCGCACTGCCCCCAAACACAACCCCTGGTATTTTTCTTCCAAGTGTGACTGGCAGGCCCGTGACCTCTGAGGTCACCTTCATGAACAGCCCTTTGATTATTAATGTTGAAGGCGGAGGTCTGGCATCCGACCCGGCCCGACACCGCGGTGCTCTTTACTTAGCCTGTAGAAGGAAACTATTGTTAATTTATGAAGACACGCTGCCTCTCGGTGCAACTTGTTCTATCTGATCCTGCCCATCACGCTGACCTCGGCAGGAACAATCAGCGGGGGGCAGTGGGGCAGTTGATTCGGGGACACATTCGTCATAAATCCATGCGACTGATGTTTATAAAGGGACTTTATGAGCCTGTTGTGTTTATCCTGATCTCCTATCTGACTGCTGTGATCTACTTTCCTTATATCTGTGAGTTTATAGTAGCCTTATGATGCTTTATAGTATTATTATCTCCTCTGATGTCACCTCAGTATTTCTATAATACCCCTGCAGGAGCTAGCTGCACTCAGTATACCGACTTTATAGTGATGTTACACTAGTTTATGGTATCATCTCCTCGGGTATCGCTACAGTATTCATAAAGGGCTCTGTTAAATGTCATTTTAAATGTCTTTAGGGACTGTTAGTGCGTATCCATCAGGGTAAAAGACAAAAACTTCAGAGGGCTGAAGAGACTGTAGGCTTCCTACCTTTCCCGTAGTTGAAGTGGAGTTTGATGGTCTTGCCCTGGTTGATGTGCAGGTAGGTGAACCACACGGCGGAGGTGAGGAGGACCAGCAGCAGCAGGAGCTTGAACTGCTTCCGGATCTTCTTCACGGGGAAGCGCAGCATCCTGGCTTCAACATCCTCCGGTAGCCGCCCGGTAGATAGTCAGAACGGGTCCGGAAAAAGTGGTCGCTGCTTTGCTTCAGTTTTTTTTTGTTTTTTTTTGTTTTACTGACTGGTGCTGCTATACCTTCTCCTGGTCACAGCACCGGCATGTGACCCGGCCAGCAAACAGGGGGAGCGTAAACTACAGACGGCTTAACGCGCGTCTCATTCCCCCGGATCCACCGCGGGGTGACGGCAGCGCCGAACTGGTCGTATCCTCAGATCTGGGTCCAAACACCTCTGTGGCGGTCATTGCTTATGAATGCAACCCGGCTTTCCCCCCTTTCCCCTATGAATAGCGTGGCTTGTAAACAAGCTTCCCCTGCTGGAGTTTCCAGGCGGCGGCGGCGGCTGGACAGAGGAGGAGGGAGGAGGAGGAGGAGGAGGGCGCAGCAGGGAAAAAGGCAGCAGATCAAAAAGCCGCTAAGTTCAGCTGAGAGTGTGACCAGAGGAACAAAATAGCAGTCCGGCGATAATCTACACAAATCCCCTGTAGCTTGAGCCTTTGCTGACACCGCGACGCTGATTATTTTATCGGCTACTCAAGGATCATCCCCCCCCCCGGACCACGGGGCTGTGGCGCACAAAGTGCCAAAGAGCAAAGAAGAAGAAGAAGAGATCTAGTTTCCCATGTCGGAAAAAAACAAAAACAGGTGAGCGGACAGAGCACCTGTGTTCCTCCTGCTACATCTGACGAGTGCAAATGAAATTAAAAGGGCCTCCGGTGAGATGTGATACAGGCTGGTGAAGAAGTGTGTGAAGAAGGTAACCTGATCGAGGAGGGGACACGAGAGAGAGAGAGAGAGAGAAAAGGTTCAGGTGGCGAGCGACCAAAATGTCACAGCCCTGCGCGCCCCATCTATTGTTAAACACAGCTGAAACTGAGACTCTCTGGCTTCCAGATTCAGATGGAGCGCGTTTTTTATTTAAGTCCTGCCGGGAGAGGAGGGGCGATCAGCTGTCATCCTCTCACTCGGGTTGGCTTGAAGCCCCGCGACGAGTAAATATCACACCGATGTTGTAGATGAGAAACTGTGAATGCTCCATGGCGGCGTTAAAGCAGGAGAGGAGGTTTGGTAAGAAAACTGTCCGGATGGGTTTTTTTTTTTTTTTTTTTTTTAGGTGTCCATGTGCGTCCGGATGGTCCGCGATGATCTCAACGGGCAGGTGCAAAGATTCTCCCCGCGAAAGTAGCCCTACCTGTCCGCGAGAAAACCACCTCAGCCCGGATTGAACTAATCAGCGGCGATGTGTGGCGGATGCTCTGCCGTGTGTTGTTATTCTATCAGGAGCTTTTTTCCCTTTAAAACGCCGCAATAGCATCGTCCGACCCGCTTGTCGCCGCGCGCAGGGAGCAAACCCAGCTGAGCTCCGGGGAGCAGGAACCCGCGACCAGCGCCGACACGAGCAGGAAGAAACATGGTTTTGTTTTCTTTCTTTTCGCTACAATGAAACAACGCACGGGTCTCCTTCCTTTCCACTGCACAGCTCCGTACGCCCATCAATTGAGCATCTTAACGGTGCAGAGCAACCTAACCTGGGCGGGCGGGGACTGACGAGTCTCGCGTCCAATGGCAACCCCGCAGAGGGTTCCGAGGAGGCGGGACGACGAGGTTTGCTCTCACCGTTGCTTGGTACCCGTGTAATCCATCATCCAATAGCTGAACGCACATCCTGAAACTTGTTAAGGTTTTCCTATTCTTCCCCTTGAATTCAAGGCTCAGTGGTTATTTGATAAAAAAAAAAAAATGGAGATATTAAAGTAATGTGCTGTAAAAATGGATAATTGGAATATCATCTCTGCAGGGCCGGAGCCAGGATGTTAGAGATACTGAGGTCATGCCCCCCCGGACCCCACCCCCACCAGCACCCATACATCAAGACAATTTCTTTGCATTTTGACAGGAACATTAATAGATTCGGAAATAGCCTAATATCAGTGCCAGCAAACAGATGAAAACTGGACTCAAATTCAGACAGAAGAAGATAAATAACAATTACGATTTTAGTTTTTTTTAATATGGCAAGTTTGTCCTCACTTGAGTCGAGAGTCTGAGGACAGAGGATGTCGTTCACTCTACAGATTGTGGTTGTGATCTTAGGCTGTATAAATAAAACTGATTTGATTTGAAGTATGGCCAATGTTGACTCACATTTATTAAACATATTTTTATGCTAAAAAGAACCGATTAACATGGGTAACACTTTATAATGATCATCATTAATAAATGGTAAATTTAAAGTTAAGATTTTAATGTAAATAAACATCTGTTAAATCACTATCAATCACCAAATGAGGTAACACAATAATGATTGAGCCTTTGCATTTGCTGTAATACCAACAATATCACAAGCGTTGCACAGTTAGTGACGCGTTCACCCAGCGGTGGTCGGTCGGCCAGAGAGAGTAGGTGGTTCGCACGTGACATAACAGTTTTTCTTTGTCCTGGTCTCTGCTAGTGTTGGGAGTAAACGGTTAACGTTACTGTTAACGGTCACGGCCGAACAAATAATGGACGATGAAACTTAAAAACAAAGTACAAATCTGGCAAAGCTGCCGACTGACAACTGACTGACATCACACAGGCGACACTGGATCTCTGGGAATCACTGAGGCCCCGAAAATACGCCTGCAATTGCCGCTTCTGGAAATCTTCGAGATTCACACTTGAAGTAATTTTACTGTTAAAGGTTGTAAAGGTTAAAAATATCAGTTGCAACTCTCTCATGACCATGAAAATAATGTTTATACAGGAACTACGCAGTATTATTAACCATCAACTGCAACTTTCCAATAAACTATTGCTAGTAAATAGTTTATAAAGCATTTCATTGCTTGTTAACAGGTAAATAACTGCCAAATAAAGCTTAATTAACCATAAATGGGCAGTTATTAATCATATATCATTGTTTATTTTAGTGATATGATAGATATTATGAAGTCTTGCCAAATATATATATATATACACGTATAAAGAGTTCAAAGAGCCAGAGAAAATGACCCCAGTGTCCTCAGTGGTAGCTGCAGCCCTGTATCTATGGACAGTAATGACTGTTTTGTGTCAATGCATCCCCTCTGAATTCAGCAGGTGGTCATGTATTTGATATTCCTATGTCTCTTATATAAAATAAAATGGATGCCTTTTACAAAACTGATCTCTCTCAAAATGAATTATAAGCAGGCGAAAGCTGATGTACACACCTTCATTATTACATTTGAAGAGTTATTGCACATTTAAATGATTTTTAATTTGACTGAAATAACATTCCCCTTAATTGGCTTTGCACTTCCTTACAAGGCTCGTTACAAAGTAATTACACATAATGTGGCCTCCAGTTTGCCGTGTGTGTGGTGACACCCTGCAGAGACGTGCGCTTGACTGCCGCCCTCTGGTCGAAGATAAAAGAGCAATGACTTCATTAAACGAAGGCAGCAGAGTCTTTGGTGTTTCACTAAGCTGATCTTTGAAGCGAGGCTGGCTGCGTTTTATGAGATAAAATACATTCAACATACATTTTCATACCCTATGGACTATTTGCAGAGTGCATGTTCATGTCTGCAGCAGACGATGTCCTTTCACATCAAACAGTTCGACTTGTCAGAGCAGAAAAAGAAAAGCGCAGGTGGAATTAATATCTTTAATGATGGTTCTGTACCATTTTCCCAGTAAGATGAGGGCTTAGGTTTAGGCCGGTGAGCTGGTACAGTACCTGGACCAGCTCATTTTCTGGTTCATTCATTTTTTGGGGAGGTCCTAGTAGAATAGGTTTACATACTTTAATTTTCAGAGAACACATTATTTTTCTCATATGGTGCATTGCTGCAGCGTCCTTTTACACACTGTGTCTTAGACGCTCCGTTCAAGCTACAGAGTGAAACATCTCGCCTCTGTTTCATCTTTGGTGAGAGTTGCACATGCGCATTACTTAACGCCTGTTACATAGTGATGCACATAAGTTACAGAAGCAAAGGCTCGACTCCAAACCAGGACTCTGGGCTTTATCACTTTGCAGACCGTATACATGCACAAAAAATGCGACATAACACAATAAAGGAAAAGTACAAAAAGTGTAATATGACCTCTTTAACTTATTCTGGCTCATAAGACCTCACGCTGACGTTGGGCGGAGCTATTCTGGGAATAATGATCTCATCAAACTTGATATAACAGGATGAAAGTTAACAAATTCATACTATAACTAAGATACAAAAAGCAGCAGGTATGCATAAAAATAAAAACATTAAATACACAAAAGAACTGACAGAGGTGCTATCCACAACTACTTGTGGATGGTGGTGACACAATTACATTTAGGAAAGATAAAAACCTTCAGCTGTCTCCTTGTTGAGGCTCTGAAGTGGCTACTAGATTCATGTCTAATGCTGCATCATTTTCTTTTACTGATTTCTAGTTTACTACTTGAAAAAACATGATACTGTAAAGATTAATATGTAGTAAACAGTGTTCAACGTCCTGATACTGACAACTACACTGTGTTCATGAGCTGAAAGAGACATTTTCTTTGATTCTTTCAAACGGTCGACTTTAATCTCGAAATGGCAACTTTATTCTCCGCACTTCGACTTTATTCAGGAAATTGTATTTCAACTTTTTTCGCAACATTTTGACTTTTCTTGACGTACATAATGACAAAAGAAAACGTCCTCCTCTCATATTTTTTGGCCCTAACACTCCTCCATACTTCTGCAAACTTGGGCCTCCTGCACAGTTTTGTTTTCTCTGTCTGTATTTCAGGGTTTTCATTGGCCCGTTTGTGATCGGAGAGCCTTACTGGCTACAGACATGCAGATGAAAGGTTTAGATATTAATTCAAATTGTACTCAGTACTCAATTATGGTTTGAAAATTAACTAAGTAGTATACATGATGTAATGTACAGTTAATTAGGAGTAAAATGACAGATTTGAAAACATACTTCATTACAGTCATTTGAGTTGATGTTATTAGCTACATTCAGCCCATAATATGGAAAAAGACTGCTGCACACTGTCCACTTCACTTGCAATTAAGTTTAATGACAACAATGTTTCAGTACTTAGTAGTTGTTGTCATTAAACTTAATTGCAAGTGAAGTGGACAGTGTGCAGGAGTCTTTCCTGATTTTGTCGGTCTTCTCCTACTCACCTGACGACCTTAAGGTGTGCAAAAGCTATACTGTAATAATGTAACACTATGAAAGTACTCATTATACATAATGAATAGTTTTATTTTGCGATACTTTAATTATATTTGGCCAGTAATACTTCTGTACTTCTACTTTCAGGACTTTCATTCCTATTGAAGTTTCAGATGATGGTATTTCCACTTTTAGTGAGAGAGGAAAGAAATTCAAACTTTTTGCAATATTAAAGAGATAATAATACAAACTCAAATATTTATTTTTTCCATAAAAATGAATGAATAAACGGCTGCTCTCAGAGGAAAATAAGTCCCAAGGTCAGTTTGTTCATTCAGTTTATTCAGTCATGAAAACAAAGACAGTTTGTTTATTTAGTTTGTTTAGGCAGAAAAATTGAAGCTCTTTCTCTTCCGATTAAAATTTCTTCTCCAATACTACATAGTGCACCTTTAAGTAAAGGATCTGAGTACTTCCTCCAGCACTAATAGCACATACTGTATACATTTAGCATGAGGAATTGGGCCACTGAGAATAGTCTAGGTTTAAATTGCGGCACCCTGACAGGTGACATCAAGTTAAAAACAGAGACAGAGGGAGATGTCAGTCTGCAGACACCCACACACAGTCCTGAGCGAGAACATGTCTCATCAGGCAGATTAGGTGTAAACACCTGAGGGGGTGAGTCACGGTGGGTGTGAAGGGTTTTAAAATAAAAAGCATGGAAAGAGGGAAAAAAAGATGAACCTGTATCATTCTCTTTATATGCACCAAACATGTGGTTTATCCCCGGTTTACTACATGTCCAATCATCCAGCTGTAGCTATGATCGGCCATTGATGCCATTATGAATCGAGATAAAGGATCAAATGGCTTGAAAGAATATGACCTCAATTTAGTTTCCCCCCCCCTCCTCCCAGCTGCTGCCTTCTGAATCAGTCGGACCACAAACAGTAATCCTCTCTCTCCGTGGATTAATAATGTAATCTTCAGAGCAAACACCGAGCGTAAATGAAATGCTTAGGTATTCATCCGAGCTGCATTGAAACGAGTACTTAGAGAGTGACCTCAGCCAAACATCATTTAACGCTGAAACAAAAAACTTCGAGGCATTCACCTTGCTGGGGCTGTTGCAGGGAAAACTGAAGGTATTTCATCACTCACACTGGGATTCAAAGTCATCCAAAGAGTGTAATCAAATAGTTACATGCACCGTGTTTCTTTCCCCCCTCCTTCTCTCCCTCGGCTGCAGGACATTACCACGGGCCCCTTTGAGGCCCAGATTTCTGTTCCTCTTAACGTTTGATCATCTGACTTGTGTTTGTGAGACCGAAGACGAAAACAAGTCTATTTTCTCCTCAGTTGCTGTACCTGATATTCTGTCTGTCTGCGCCTCTGTTATTTTCTTTTTCATCCAAGGGCAGGCAAGCATCCAAGTCACAGCGAGGGACCTGCACACTTTTTAACTCGCATTAAAAAGGTAGACAGAAAAGTTTCACACACTGCATATGGCACCGTTTATTGGCGAGGTTTGCAAGGAGGAGGTGTAAAATGGCGAAGAGAGTTTTTTTTTTTTTTTAATATCTGAAAAACTTTAACATTCAGGGAACACAAGTCTTTCTCATTTCCTTCTCTCTGCCTTCCCTTTCTTTTGTGCCTGCAGGAGCATCTGACACCCAGGTCCCACCCCCCTCCAGGGATCTACATGCTTGGATGAGTCCAGGAAGAGGCGGTGTGCAGTGGGATGATATGGACAGAGGGGGGGGGTGTTCAAGGTGGGCAGTGATAAAGGTAGAGGAGCTGCTGTCTCCTGGGGTGTCACAGAGACCGAGCCCACAGGGAGTAGTGAATGCCCAGCTGGCTGTGACAGGTGTCAAAGTGTGGCAGTGAAGTTATGATACCACTGAGCGCAGCCGAAGGGAAGGCAAAAACCAGAAAACTCAGTATGCAGAGAGCATCACACCCTGATGCTGTGTGCATTTTGAACAGACAAGCGAGTAAGGAGAAAACTGGCCTCTTTAAAGAAGCTGCTACAGCTTTTAATCAGCAACTCATCTGATCTAAGACTTACAGTTTTTCAACATTTCTGTCGTCTTAATAATCCAACATCTGCTTGCTTGTCTGTCTTTGTCTATCTCTGCCTCCTCCAACCTTCCTTTAACCAGCAGCTCACAGGCTTTGACGAGAGGTCTGAGCTGAAATGTCGCAGGGATTAAGGGGTTTTGCCTCCTGCACCCTGCCGGATCAGCTCCGCCCGCCCTCTGCGCCGGAGCCTCCTCCTCCCCAAACAGGTGCCGAGTGGCATTTCTTCCAGCTTTGCCGTGCCCTATTGAATTTCCCTTCTGGGGAGATAGCATTCCTCCATGTTTACAGATGAGTGTAGAGGGAAATGGGAGATGGTTGGGGGGGAGGAATGAGGAGAAAAGAGGAGTGGAGATGAAAGGAGAGATGCATTGAGGGGAAACGGAAGATATTGGCAAATTTAGTTTTCTATATTTTGGTTAAATGGGCCTATTCCTCTGTGATAGCTTGGTGTAGTGCATGCAAACACACATTTACAGCACAAAAAACACTGTGAATATGTTTGAAAAGTTATATTTTCATGAATAAAAAGTTTGAGACCTTGACTTTTATAATTTCTACATTCAGTCCCCTCCCTGCATCCCAATCACGCACACTAAAGACAGACACATGCACTCATCTGCAGCTGTTTCCTCCAAATACGCCGAGGCAGATTTGAAAATGAGACATCTCGGGAGATGTGGAGTTCAGACGGCCCGTTAAACATCACGTAGCTACAGCTGCTGCCGTATTGAGGAGTTTTTTATGTCTGGGTATAAGTTAGAGTAACAACCTCTCATGCATTCACTAGTCCTGCTGTAGCTTTGCCTCGCAGACCTGCAGCTACTGGTCATTCCTCAAAGGCAGTGTCGCAGCTGTGCACTGCCACAGAAAGCTACACAACAAGCTGAAGTGTCTAACGCAGCAACAGTAAAAAAAAAAAACTATCTCTGCTGCCAGTGTTACATTAGCTGTAACCATGTTCTTAGTGATAAAGTGTTCAAAAGACATCAGAAATGTGATTTGTGTTGACAATCTTCTGGCCTCATTCTCAAAAATCCAGATTGTGTTCATCACCGAGCCGCTGCAGACGCTCAACTAACTGAGACTAAAGTGACTATTGTAGCGTTCCAGTCTGTCTTTCATCAGGACCGAATATCCATGCTTGGCCTCTTTCTCAGATTCATCGTCAGAGGAAAAAAAAAACAGGAGTCGCACAAAGTAAAAATTCAAGGGACTCATTCATTACGTTTTGTGCTGCGAGTATGAATGTGCTAAGAGAGAAATCTAGGTCATTTCTCCATCATTAGTATGCCAGCCAGGTGTAGCGCAAAGAGGATTAGAGGGAAGTAATGCCAATGGGGCTCTCTGTGTCTATCTCTCCTTCCTTCTCTATATCTCTCTCTCTTTCTCCTGCACTCTCAAACCAAACAATCACACTTAAGTGCTCCCTTCTGTCACCTCACAGAGCATATCCATGACAAGTAGTCCAGGCTCGTAATAAAACATTCATGTATTAACCCCGGCTCCGATGATGAGCTTGCTTCGAGCCCATTACACCGGGAAATGTTTCCTAAATTTCTATTCTGACATTATGTGAGATCGTAAAAAGTCAAGGTCGGCACACTTAGTCAACAGGTACAAAACACGGTGTAAAGTCCCACGTGACGTGGTTTTTATGGTTGTAGTGCTGAATGAGTGTGATCTGCGAATACGAGCGGCAGTCGTCGCCTCTTTGTGGAAACGCTGGAATAGCTCCCGATGAAATTCATGAGCGCAAAGAGGAATTCAGTGGAAGAGGAATGAACTACAGCGAGGAAAGTAACTTTGAAGTAAGGCATGATCTGACAGAGAATTTGTGTTTCATCACGATACGATATTTTATCAGCTCTTTGGACAACGATACGATATAAACCGATATCACAAAGTCTGCCACGATACGATTTCTATTCGATATGATACAGGGGCCTGCGATCGATATGAGATGATATCATCTGCCCGTTTAACACAACCAGTTACATTTATATCAACGTTATTACTGAACTCTTCAGTGGAAATATGATTTTATCAATGGCTCCAGACATTTAAATGGAAAACAATCTGTTCTTTTTAATAAAAAGAAAGCACTGTTTAGAAAAGAGCTGCACATGGAAGGAAACGGTGACACAGACATGCCGTGGGAATTTCAAAATAAAGGCGTATCTTAACGATGGTGGCGATATGAATCGATGTTTTCACTTTGCATCGATGCTGTTGGATCGTTGATCATTGAATCGATACTCAGGAGCTATTTAACTTTGGGAATATGATTTTTTGGTAATACATGAACAATTAGTAGTGATAATAACAATGCATTCCTTGTAACAGTTCAGCAATATGCAACACTGGACAATGTACATAATTGTAGTGTAAAGTCACGAACGAATGACATCTACTGGCTTAAAAATATTAAATAAAGTTACTCAAATACCAATCAAGTGACGCTGTACTAAGGATGTTCATGTTTCTGTTAACAAGGACTCGCTGTGAGGTGGAAGTGGACAACATTCAATGTTGTCTGATTCATAGAAGTTATGAACGTATTATTTGAAGGTTTTAAATCATGTGAAAGAAAAATGTAATCTGTGTTTTAATAAAGCATATTTTGCCACTCGAGTTTCGGTCTGAATAGATTAATTCAGCAGCGTTTTTAAAACCGTCCAGTCAAAGTGTGGAGGAGGTGAAAAACAAAATCTGTGAAACCTCATTAAAAGTACTTTCCTGAATCAGGTAGGTGTCGGCTTGAATATAAGATGACTCTAGTTAATTAAATGTGATGTCAAACTTGACTACAAATGTAAATCAATTAAGATAAAAGCACCGAGAAAAATAAAAAGATTTTCAGCATTTTTGACATTTTCCCATCTCAGAAGGATCAGCGTCAGGTTGATCAGTGAATTGATGTCTTTTAAATCCAGAGGAATTCATTTTTATCTGATGAGAAGCAGAAAACCCTCCTATGTTGAGCTGAAGCTCATTAACGTTAGCCTATAAGTTACAAGTCGCTGCTGCTAAATGTCGAATTCAATGCCACTGTGCCTTGAACTGCTGATTTACTTATCTTACTCTGCCATGTTCCCGTCCCAACACTTGACAGCTGTCCGTGATATCGTATATAATATCGTATCGTGATGAAACTTGCGATTTACACCCCTGCTGACCGGGTAGCTGTAGCTGAGTTAGCACTAGCATTGATTTCAGCATCTCCTCCACTGAGAAGCTGAGCTAACAACCTAGATCAGGCGTGTGAATGATAGTAATAGTGATAATGTGGGTGACATCACTCCAGATCTATTTCTTACGGCCTACCTGACAGTAAATTAGCTTTTCCTGTCTTTCACCTTTACTATCAGCTGTTTTTGATAAGTGCAGTGAGGTTAGCAAGGCAGATGTTAACACTGAAGTCTGATAGTCCTCATTCACCCAGCAAGTCCTCTCTACAGCTACAAGTCTGCCCTACAGAACGCATACATCAAAGATCCCTTTGATGAATATTATATGTATTTATGTAACAGTTTAATATGTGAGAGCAAGTAAGAAACTCTTCTTCCACCACCACATGCTGTGGAGGGCATCATCTTTCTCATTTCATTAACCTTTTAATTCGTAAGAGTCATGTTGCTCGTGGTGCAGACTGAATTATATATTTTGTGTCTTTGATAAGAAGATGCAGAATGAAAAATGATGCATTATTACCCATAATTATGAGAATAAATGCAGACAAGACATTTCATTTAATCATGAGATTGGGGACTAGTTATGTTACTTTACTTCTGATTGACTTGGTGGGCCATTAATCACATAACTGGCTCTGCCTCATTTGTTTTAATTCGCGAAGACTTTGCGATGAAAAGTGGCTTATCGAAATGATAAATGGGAAATTGTGAAATAAAACATAAACTGTTAAACCTAGAATTAAAAATGACATTACACAATGAGCGGATGAATGAATTAAGAAAATAAATGTTGATCTATGTCACAACATTGTGATTATATCAGGCCTACATATTCTGATATTATAGCGATATCTCGATTTGAGACTATGTGTCGTCTTAGATTTGGGATATCGTTATTTAATAAAGTGATATAACTTCCTGAACTTATCACACAGTTTTACGTGTCTCTGTGTGTTAATATTGATGTTTGAAGTAATGCTTTTGAGGAGATATATATTGTGTATCGCGAGATCGCCACAAAAAAGTAATATTATCTGATGGCAATTTGCTCTGCTCTGTTTTACACTGTATTCTTTATTCATTTAATACTGAACACTGCGGCTCTTCATACTTCAAAGGCACTTGACTTCCTTGTATAGTGTGCATACGTGACTACTAATAGGTTTGCGCTGCCACTTCTTCATGTGTTACAGGGGTTGTCTTGTCGATGCTTTATCTTCATAAACACAAACCGGTTTAGTGCTTGACACGCTCTCAACAGATGGCATAAGCCTCCAACATCCTGAAGGTACTGAAGAGGCAAGGCACACGCAAGGTCACAGACGAACAGAGAATGATATTACTGTGTGCTATTTCTGTATAATGCTCTAACTGTTGCATTTTCAATGAGACACTCAGACCTCTGACACTGACGCAGAAGATGTGCATCAGAGGCAGAACCTGCTGGAAACTCTCCGTCACCACATGCTCTTTGGAGAACGTTAGCATTATAAAAATACTGGCCTGAGACAGCCCCAAAGTGGAGGCTCCAACTAACTGACCTGTGGGAAATATTACCATGATGCATTGGTCCAGTCCAGCCCAGGACAGCTTGGCCCGGTGAATCCGGGACAGATCAGAGCCTTATTTGTCCAAAGACGAGACACAGCAGGTGTTAAAGCTGAGTGCTCCAGCCTGGGCTCATCCACACACAAAAAAAAAGAGGAACCGAGCGAGCAGTGGAGGACGGCCGAGAGGTTAGCAGCGTGGGGATTAAGAACATCACAAGAGAAGACATTCGGTCTGGAAGCATTTGAACCAGAAACCTGGGGCGCACACTAACTCTGTGAGAAAGTAAAGGCTTTTGCGGTAACAAGTAAGTTTGGTTGGCTGTGTGTCTGTTTTTTTTTTTTTTTTTTTAAATAATAGAGCCGGGGGGAGGGAGGTAAAAAAATCCTTTTGCAATTTGCCATGCTGGATGCTGTGAGAAAGAGAGAGAGAGAGATCAAGGACACTGAACAAAGAGGCAGAGAGGTAGGGGAGGAAAAGATGTTCTTGTGCTCCACTTGCAGTGAGACAGCAACCTGTTCAGCACTTTGTAGCTTCCAGTCACTTGCGAAGTTGCTACTCCTTCAGACTGTAGAGTTAAACCTTCAAAGAGTTTTGCTGGGGCAGCTTAAAAAAAACGACTTCCTTTTGGTTGGTATCAAAGCTTACAGAACTAATTACTTCCCTAACCTCAACATGTGGGGAATTTGCTGCAGGAAGCAATTTCGACATTTTTCTTTCAGAGAGTAATCTTGAGGCTAATTGTTCCGTTGGGTTTACAACCCTGCAGCCTTAAAAAAAACCAGGCTGTTGTTGATACAACAAAAATTCTGTAGTTTAAGGCCGGCATACAAATATATACACGATCAACGAGAACTGCATCGATTGTTTAGTCTATAAAATGTTGTGGAGAATGCTCGTCACATTTTCTCAGAGCACAAAGTGACGTCTTCAAATTGCTTCTTTTGTCCAACCGACGGTCCAAAAACCAAATACTTTTCTTTACCGGCAAGAATGATGAAGAAAAGGAGCAAATACTTACATTTAAGAATCTAAAACCAGCCAGTGTTAATAAGCAATTAATTTATTATCGAAACATTAGGCAACCAATCAATTAATCGAGTATGCATTGCATGTCAAGGCATGTCCACCAATGCACAGGCTTACTACTGAATGTAGCATATTATGCTCATTTCCATGTTTACACCTTTGTTTTGTGTCTACCAGATAATGTTTACATGCTTTATGTTTTAAAAGCACATTATTCTTCCCATACTGCCAACTGCTGCAGCACCTCTATTCACCCTCTGTCTGTAATTGGTCCGCTCTCACAAGCCTGAGCAGGAACGGCCCACAATGTTTCCGCATCAGCTCTGTTGGTGTTTTTGCAACCTCAGCCGTGTCCGGGCGAGGTGATCGTATAGTTGTGACATCACAACCGTACGCAGTCCTGACAGCTCGTTCAAAGGCAGTTTCTGCATCTGGGCTGTGTGCGTTTTTCCGTGGACTAAGAGTTTTGATGCTCTCACAGTATTTAAGAAGCAGGTCTGGGTGACAGGACAGGAAATCTCAGTGTCCACAATACTGGTGCGAGTCTATTTCAACGAATCGAACCATTGACTAATAATTGCATCTCTAGTCGTAACACACGTAATCTTAGTCCCGCTGCTAAGGTTCCCCCCGTTGCACAGCTTCCTGGCGTGCTGAAAGAAAGAAAGAAACGAAGACTGGGCATGAGAGACGAATCCAGATTCAAAGTAAGAGAGAGGCAGAGCACGGTTCATCAGTGGTAGAAACACGATGCTTTATCTCACACAGCAGGTGTGTGGATTACCTTTTTAATTGGATCTTTGTATGAGCCTGGCAGAGGCAAAGGACTATTGTAGTCACTGTTGAAAGAAGCATGATAGAACAGGGAAAGGGCAGGGGACGAGCCGAGGAAGGGAGGTGAGTTTCAATCATCTTATGTGCGTGCTTCTGGAAACACGAACCCAATTACCAGCGAAACGGAGCGAGCACACATTGCACGTAGACAAACACCAGTGTATGAACATGCTCTTTTGCAGTCTGAGTACACTATAGGATATTAGCTGTATCAGTGTGTGAATTAAGAAGGGATGGTTAGGATTGTCCCCTGTCCCTCTGGTCCCTCTTATCTACAGGAGGCAATATATCAGGACTAAAAGCCGCCATACGCAACAAGACCCAGACGGATTAGGAGTCAATTGAGTCGGCCAGTTGTAAAACTCTATCATTCACATCTCTATTTGTGTCTATTTGTGTAGATCGGCACCACCTTAACATCGTTATCATGGCAGCAGAGCTCCTCCAGGCCACTGGAGGCAGAGTGGAGCAGATGGAAGAGCAGATGATGCAGATGTCAGAGATGCAAATGTCCTCCTCCACCTTCTCCTCCTCCACGAGCTCCACCAAGCTGCGGAAAGTCTCGCAGGGCTTGTCAAGGACCGTGGAAGGTAGGAGTTATCCAGCAAGGTCATCTTCTCCCCGTCTGCCATGCTCCCTGATGTAATCTGTTTTCATTATGAGACATGAGCAGAAGAATCCTCCAACAGAGTATCATAATAATGAGCAAAAAGTAAAGTTGATAATGAGATAAGATGGTGAAAACTGTAACTTTTAGTGTCTTTTTCTGCTTCAGCTTCAGGGCACACTGGGAACTAAATGATGTTGGGCTGCCATTTTAAGCTCCCGGCCAAATCCAGACCAACAATAACGCTAATTAACTACATTATGCAGCACTTCAGTGCAGCAAATAAACATTCAAAGTCATAAAGATAACATCACATTTGCATGTGAGGCTGCTTTAGCAAAGTTTGCACATTACGATGTGGACGTCCTTTCTGTTTTCCCCTCAGAGCACTCCGGGCTTCAGCGCAAGACCTCAGCTGTGGTGGAGTTCTTCAGCCAGGTACAGAAATCCTTGCAGATCCCCGAGGGAGAGTCCGTCCCAGATTTTGAGGAGAAGCTGCGGCCCATCACTGCCCAAGAGGGTGAGGTCATCTCACAGCACCTTGAAATTTCAGGAAACGCCCTTTGCGTCCCCTTAATATCTCTCTTCACATTGCATTATAAACTACTATGAGCCCTCGAGAGTGTAAGCTAATTTTAGATCCTCACCCATAGTTTGCCTGGAAACTCCAGACGACACCAGGGAAGTGAAAGTTTGCTGCTATGTGTAAACTTTAGAGACCCACATTCCTCTCTGGGTGAACCGTAACTGGTACTGTAAAGCCGATCTGATCAAAGTCCTGACAGAGACCTCACAGAGCTCAGAGACACTGTGATAAAAGTTTGTGTGAGGCTAACGACCTCCACCTAAAGGAAAAAAGAAAAAGAAAACCTTGCTGCTTCTGCTGAATACTAGTGCCTGTTCTGCATAAACGTTAGGTGTTTGAGCCTTGTTCACCCGGGCTCAACCTGTGAATTATAGATTTAGAGGCTTGTGGAAGATTATGTGTCACAACACTGCAGAGAAGCCGCTGTAGTAAAAGCATTAATGGGTTGACCTTAAACGTATTGGTCTCAAAAGGAAAACAGGAAAAGGGAAGAGCGGGAGGAAATTGATCTGATGTTCATTACACATTCATTCTCTCTGCTTCAATATGATTTAAAAGAGACAAATGATGCTCATTTTGAGTTTCATAGTTTTATTTTGGGTTACTACTAGAAGAGTTTTACATGCTTTAGTGCTCAAAACACACTTATATTTTCTCATACTGTCCAGTCCTGCAGCTCTGTATTCCCTCTGTCTATTTAGCTCCTGTCTCTTTAAGGCCCCTCCTCCCCAATACCCAGTCTGCTCTGATTGGCCAGCTCACACACGCCCGACCCAGCGCTGCTAACGACAACAGAGCAGCTGTGCTAAATCGATCCAAGGCTAGACATAAATTATGCAAACGTGTGACGTGGTGACGCAGTGTGATGTCACAAAGTCACAGAATTAAAGGCGAGGCTACTGACGAGGTGTTTGCGGAGCAGTGTTTCCTGTGGGAGAGAGGAGCTTCTGTTTGACCTTTGACCTTTTTACTATCAAGATCTTTTACATGCACAGGAAGAAAACAGAAAAGCAGAATATGTCTCCTTTAAAGTTATGATTGTTATGAATAATTAATGCAGAAAAGAGAAGAGCAACATTAACCTCATCTGTCATTCCCAGGTGAAAGTGCGTCGTTCAGGGCCAAGGTGACAGGGAGTCCCAGGCCCAGTGTTAACTGGGAGCGAGCCAGTGGGAGCCAACTGTCCGGTGCCACTAAATCCTTCTTTGACAACATCAACAAACAGCACATACTCAAGGTTTGTCACGACAACGTCGCGGCTCATGTTGTACCTGATTAGAGATTAAAGGATGTCGCTGACAGCTTTTTGCTTTTGAAAACCAACCAGAGGCTGCAATTAAAGACAACAACGGTGCTGATATGTGTTGGTTCTGATCCATGTTAAGTCTCTTTAATGTTCTGCGTTCATTAGATGATTGTACCATTTTGTTCGCTATCATTGTGCTGTTTGATTAAACTGAACAATATCAAAGAAGCGTTTGAAGAAACAGCTCTGTGTTTGTCAGTCATGTAACACTATAAATAGTATGTCGCTTTGCATCAGTACACACCGTCTCTTCTTATTGCTTCCTTGATGACTGATAAATGTTTCCGAAACGAGTGTGTGATTGGAGCACTCGTATCTGCAGGTGTTTTACATGTATTAAAATCTGATTGCATTTAGCAAGACACAGTGCAAAGTCAAAACACATCCTTTTCTAAAAGATGAACGTGACCGTAACAGACTGCTGTAGAGGGCAGCGGCTCTGTCCAGCCTATCATTAAATCCTGGAGGGAGGGGGCGCTGCCATCTTGGTGCTGTCATCTCAGACAGCACACCATGCATCATGAGGAAAAGTAGCTAGAAAGAAAAAAACTCTCTCTGATCCTTTTATCTATAACCACTCTGGAGTGGATTTAGCGCTTTCTCTGTACCAGCCGGGGAGCTTAAGTGAAGCTTAAATAGCTATTATAAAGCAATTAACTTGTGGGTGCTGACATATGCATCTCCCCTTGCCATCTGTTTCTCTGGTGAGGGATGACTGTTAAGTTATGGCGCTAAATGTTTACTGGGTATTTCCAGCGTGGCACTGCCTCCTTCTGCTCCGAAATACGAACTGCAGTGGCATTTCAAGTGACCAGATGATGTAATGACAGTTTTAAATAGTCCTTTAGTGATACGTTCAATGACTTTCAGATCAAAAACCTGACCATGGAGGACGCCGATGTCTACAAGTGCATCGCCTCCAACAAGCACGGAGAAGCCACCTTCTCTATATCGCTCACCGTTGCAGAAAGTGAGTCTATCCATACCATACCATACACTGTGTGAACTTTTCTCAACCCTGATTTTATTTAGTTTGTGTCTTTTTTTCACACAGTGCCTCAGGTAAAGTCTGAGTCTGTCTTTGTTTTCTAGATCCAGCGCTGGACTTCAAAAAGATGCTGAAGAAACGGTAGGGGCCTGTTGTCTAATACTAGCCCTGACACTCCCAAAAGCTGTCAGGATGTGATGGAGCTTTCTCTGATCCACCCTCAGATCCTTTTTTAAAGTATGCATCCAGAAATATCTACAAGACGAGATCTAAAGAGCCACACTGCGTGTGTACCAATGCTGCCGCAGCTGCAGGGAGGAAGATGCTTTCCTGCTGTCATGTCGTGCACTCAAACACACACATGCTCCAATTGTTTTCTCCTCGTGCAGGAATGTGGAGAAAAGAGAGGAGAAGAGGCCACCGACAGAGGAGGAGATGCTAAAGATCCTGGCTGGAGCTGACAAGAAGGACTACGAGAGGATCTGTGCCGAGCACGGCTTCACCGACTTCAGAGGCATCCTCAAGAAGCTGAAAGAGATGAAGAAGAAAGTGGAGGTGGAGGTGGGCCTGTCACACGCAGAGATTGTTCACGTAGCACAGGATCACATGAGGAAGAAAAAGGTTTGGGATGTGATATAAAAAAAGAGCTTAAAATAGAGCAGAATGGAAAAGGGGGGGAAAAAAAACAAAAGCTTAATGTCAAACAGCACAGCCATGGCAACAAAGGTACGTATGTCGCATAGCAACTCTCAAGTCAACTCGTGTGAATACGGGGAAATAGTTTGCAGTGTCATGTTGTCACTTCTCATGTGTTGGCATGCGTGTTTGATCAATTGATGTTTTCCCAGATGGTGCGCGTGCTGAAGCCTCTGGAGGACGTCACTGCCAAAGCTGACACCAACGTCGTCTTCGACACCATCCTGGAGCTGAAGGATCCGAACATCAGGATGCACTGGTTCCAGGTGAAAACTGACGCGCCTGTGCATATATACAAAGTTTCTCCACGACACAAAAAACACAAAATTCATCATCCAGGTGTGCTGTTTCACGATTCAGGGCACGGAGCTGCTGCGGATCCAGTACTCTCATGGGAAATATGAAGCGAAACAGATGGGGACCAAACACATGCTGTGCATTTCTAGCGTGAGCCTCAGCGACATGGGCACCTACACTCTGCAGGTAGCAGACAAGAGACTGTCAGCGAGGCTTTACGTCATAGGCAAGTGCACAAAGTCCTTCCAAGTGCTCATAACTCACAGACACAGTGCCGTGAGTGACTGCATTACCCTGTGTGTCTCATACACACAGATAGGGACACGTGTTTGTGAGCATGGTGACCTGCGAATGTGCCTTTTTTGGGTTTGTTTTTACACTCTTAAAACTTCCTTTTATTGTCAGTTCCTTGTCCCATCTCATCTTTCATTCCGTCTAGAGGACATAAATAGACCAAATGAATCATTTTTAAGTTTTTTTGACCAGTCACGAGTGGTTGGCTGTCTTTAGAGTGCCTTTCTCTTCATTTCTCTTACCACCCACATGTCAAAGTGCTGGTTGCCAGATATGTTAGTAGCTTATAAATGCTGTTTTTTCCAGGAATGCACAACAATATCGGCACGTCATTGATAACAGCCAATAAAGGATTTAAAATGAAATATTGGTACTATATTGGTATTGGTATAAGGAGGTATAATAATACGTAATTTTCCAATACTGGAGAGACTTAATGTTCTCTGCAATTAGATGCAAAAAATATGTTCATATAGGTATCAGCCGAAATTGGCAGGAAAAGTGTTAGCATAGCAGCAAAAATCCAATATCCTGCACCTGTAGTTATTTGGCATGGACTCAGCGAGGTGTTTACATGATTTGTTTAATTAAAAAAATGTTTCTCTCTCATCTCTGTTTCAGACGAACCTCTGAAATTTCTGTCTGACTTCAAGCCCAAGAAAGTGACAGAGCGCCAGACCGCCGAGTTTGAGATCCGTCTCTCCAAGAAGACAGATGCACCGCTCGTCTGGAAGGTTTGCATGTGACTCAAGAAAAGACACACTGAGGGACTTCAATGCAATTTTACACAGGCACTTAATTTTCCATCTTGGATGAGCTTTAAGAATTTGCTCTCTTAGACCATTTTCTAGGAGTTTTCTGCATCTGAGTAACTAAAAAAAAACACACACACACTTTCTCAGCAAACATGAACATCGGGGAAATGCAGGAATATGAAAATAGTTTTCCCAGACGTGTTTGTGTTCTGGCAGGTAAAAGGAAAGGAAGTGAAAAGAGATGAAAAGTTCGACGTGTCCCTGTCTGAGGATGGTCTGACCTACACCTTGAAGATTAAAGATGTGAAAGTCAGCGACACTGGAGACTACACCATCAGCATCGGAGACCTCACTGCCACCGTGCCACTGTTCATTGAACGTACGGAGTATTTTATGCGCTTCACCCTCGTAAAAAAACTTTTTTTTATGTGTGCTTGTTTGTTGTTAGGCTTTGTTGTGTTTTGTTTTTCCCAAAAGGGCTGTGTGGTCCTGTTTTTAGTGGAGCTAGCATTTCTAAGGAAACAAACTTCCCCCCTCAGACTCAGTGGAGACGAGCAGTCACTGCCTTTTTTAAAAAAAAAATTCAGTCCCCTGAGATTAGAGGCTCTCGTTCCTTCGCAGCTATGCTAAACAACATCATCTTCCCTCCATCGTCCAATGTAGACGTATGGGTAGCATAATAAATCCTCCCTCCTAGTGCTAAGTTGAAAGTAATCCAACCAAATCCCTCCTCACAACAAGCTCATTTATTACAGCTCTAGTCTAACAAGATGCTTACTTGCCCAAGGTGCAGGCTGGGGCATGTAAATATCTTCACAAGGACATGTGGCTGTCCTCTGGGGTTGCAGGAACAGAGGCATAGTAATTGAGGTTGTGTTAATTACAGTTATTCATGAGTAGACTCTATCTGTTTGGTTCTTTCACTATAATTCTGCCACCAAGGTCTGCTGTATGTGTTGGATTAATGGGTATCACCACTCTTTAATCCTGTTTTTTTGCATTTCAGATGTGTTTAAAGTGAGTTTGCATGTGTTGATAGTCCAGAAAAGACCAAAAACATTCACATGAAGCACACTGGGAAAGGCCAAATAAAACCCTAGAGTGAATTTCTGTCTGCTTCACTTGTATCCAGGGATTCCCATCAAGTTCAGCAGCCACTTGAAGAATGCCAGTGTGCAGGAGAGAGGCACGGCCCGTCTGGAGTGCGAGATGAGCTCCAGGGACGTGCACATTCGCTGGCTGAAAGATGGGCGCGATATCACAGCGAGCCGCCGCTATATCTTCATGCACGAGGGGAAGAGGGCAGAGGTTATCATCGAGGACTGTGAGCTGACAGACGGGGGAGAGTACTCTGTCATCTGCACCCAGGACAACGACACGCACCAATATGTCACCTCGGCCAATCTGATCGTGGATGGTAATGATTTCTGTCTGTCTGGAGGGTTTTTTTTCCCAGTGTCAGCCAACTTGTTTAAGGACCAACATTACTGCTACCAGATATAAGGGAGAACAATTCCCTATTAAGTTCAATCAATCTTACAAATGATAATCTAATAATCATTCATAAAAAATCACATAATCAATTAATAAATCTATTATAAACGATAACATATTTTTTACTGTTAGCGTCTATGAACTGTTAACAAGCTTCTTGTAAGTGCTTATAAATTAACAACTATCTTTGTTTATTAAGCTGCTAAACAGTCTTACTGATGTTAACAGGCATCTTATTATCTTACTACATGTCAACAATGATCTATAATTAGGTCAATCATTTTTTAAAAGTCTATACAAGCTGTTTTTCTTTGTGTCTGCAGAGCGTTTTGCCTCGGTGAAGAGCAGCATGTCAGACGCTCAGTGTCCCACAGGCTCCCCTGCAGAGCTGTGTGTCGTGCTCGATGATGAGAAGGTGGACGGGGTGTGGCTGAAGGATGGAGTGGAGGTAAGTGCACCCTGCTTATGTCAATGAATGAGGGAAGTTTTTTGTCCTTTCACTCTCAAAGTCCTGTCTTTGAGTCTTGATTGCCATGAAATTTTGTCCCGACATTCATGGTTCCCTCCTAATAACTTTGGTGACCCCCTTACTTTTCCTCTAGCGCCACCAACAGGTCGAAGTTTCTACTCATCCTATGAAATACCTCAGCATCTACTGGATTGATTGACACAGTTTTGTTTACAGATCTTTGGGGATAAATGTTCATGACTCTGATGATCAACTCAAGGCTGCTATTTGTTTGTTTGAGTTAAATTTGGAGTTTTTCCATGAAATTTGGTAAAGCTGGACCAGCTGATGACCTATTACTTGCAAAACTAGTGACATTCTCAGCAGCCTTGGCTGTACTTTGTGTTTAGTGCTAGTAAGGATATGTCAGCATGAGAACTAGACTAAGATGGTAAGCGTGCAAACATCAGTACAAGCTAAAGCACAGCCTCACAGAGCCGCAAGCATGACAATCAATTTCAATCAATCACCCACACTCGCTTCTCTTTTGAATGTGTCAGTGTTGTGTTTTGTCCTTTGTGTTGACGTTTGACAGATTTCAGAGCTGAGTGGGGTTCAGGTGGTCAAACAGGGAGCCGTCCACAAGCTGATCTTCTCTGCTGTGACTGACGCCCACGAGGGCAGGTACACCTTCAGAGCTAAGGGGGCTGAGAGCGAGGCCGTACTCACTGTCGCAGGTGTGTGTGTGTGTTTGACACGGAAACAAAACCTGAGGTCATATTTAAAATCTTGACAGTGTTTTTTTTTTTTTATACTACCACCAGGAGTCGCCCAAGTCAGATATTTTCAAATACTGCACACAAAAACTTCCAAACCAAATAAAGACCAATAAAAAAAACGTCCCAGTCTGTGTTAACTCTGCTCCCCAGACCCTCCAGAAGTCGATCCGTCTGTGCTGGACCTGCTGGGGGGCCGACCTGTGACTGTGAAGGCGGGTCAGACAGCTGCCGTTAAGATCCCCTTCAGAGGCAAGCCTCCTCCCAAGGTCACCTGGTACAAGGACGGAGCGGAGGTCATTGAGGATGAGAGGACCAAGGTGGAGCGGACAGCTGACAGCACCTCGCTGGTGCTCAGCAGGTGACCATCCATCCATCCACTCACATATTATATGATCTTCTCAAAGGTCACACAAAGTAAATCACACATACATACTTTGTAAATATCTGCCCAGATGTGTGCGAGAAGACAGTGGAGTAATTATGCTGCGTCTGAAGAGCGACTGTGGCACCGCTGTCGCCAACCTGCACCTGAATGTGATCGGTGGGTGACGACACACATTTCACAGCAAAGTTTTCTTTAACGCCGATTTGAAAAACTTAACACAATGTTTAACCACCTTCCACCAGATCGTCCTAAGCCTCCTCAGGGGAAAGTGGAGTTCCTCGAGCTCTCAGGAAACTGCATCAAGATGAAGTGGAAGGCCCCCCGCGACAACGGGGGTAAGCAGGTGAGCAGCTTTGTGATTGAACGGCGTGCGGCAGGTAAGAAGTCCTGGACCAGGGTTGGTGACGTAGACAGTAGCACCACCGGCTTCAGCGATGACAAAGTGGAGGAGGGCCAGGCGTACCAGTACCGCATCAGGGCCGTGAACGTGGAGGGGATGAGCGAGCCTCTGGAGACAGAGGAGGTGCGCGCTGGAGAGCCAGTAGGTGAGGGTCATCATCAAAATCACCTCTTACAACATCTGTGTAAAAGAAACTTAGAGAGAAGAAAGACATTTTTTTAGGGGGACTTAAACTGAACAATCATCTTCACCAGGTAAATTCCCTTTTCTGCATATCTTGCGTTTGAGAACACTTCTCCTGTTTAAACCCACCCGCCCAGAGCCTCCAGGCACAGCGTCCCAGCCCCAGGTGTCCAACATAACCAAGGACAGCATGACAGTGAGCTGGACACCTCCAGCCCACGACGGGGGAGCTCCAGTTCTGGGTTACACCCTGGAGAGGAGGAAGAAGGGGAGTAACATGTGGATACAGGTCAATAAGGAGCTGCTCACAGGTCAGACTCTATTATACACATTTTTGAGTGAGGATGCAATGATGTTGTTGTTGTTTTGTTGCATTGAATCACAGATACAGTTGGATAAACGCCCATTTTCCTGCTGCAACAGAGCTCCATTCCTGCTGTATCACCTAGTATTTTGACATATAAATGAATTCACTGTGACAGAAATCATGGGTGAGACAAAAAATATGACAAATAACATTTAATTACATTTAAAAAAAATGCAATAAACCATAAAAATTATTAAATTATATGGAATAATGTTGCAAAAAACATACAGAAAATGAAATACTGTAGAAGTTACATAAATAAAAGTTACAAAAACTAGCTTAACTATAAATTATACAGGGTCTATATATTTGACATTGTTTTTTTATTGCTGTATTAACACAACACATATCCTCTGTTTTTGTAATGTACTATTGTTTTCAGATACAAAATTCACAGTGGAAGGGCTGCTGGGTGATGTGGAGTACGAGTTCAGAGTCACCGGTGTAAACAGGTCCGGAGCAGGCAGTCCCAGCACCATTTCTAACCCTGTCCTGGCCAAAGACCCAATAAGTGAGTCCATCGTTGTCCTATTCGTTTTCCTCCCTTCCTCTCCTCTCTGTATCTGTATTATCGACACTATCTGACACATAAAACGTCTCGTAGGAGCTCCTGGCCTGGTGAGAAACCTGCATGTGTCTGATTCCACAAACTCCTCCGTCTCTCTGAGGTGGACTCCCCCGGAGCTGGGAGACGAGCCCTCGGGTTACATCTTAGAGGTTCGCCCTGAAGATGCCAAAGAGTGGATGAAGGCCACCAAGATCCCCATCGCTGGCACCGCGTTCAACGTGGGAGGACTTCAAGAGCGGATGAAGTACCACTTTCGTGTCCGGGCTGTGAATGAGGGAGGGGTGGGGGAGCCCATTGAGCTGCTGGAGGGTGTCCTGGCCATGCCTCCACCTGGTAGTACATTCTCTTGTAGTCTCCTTTTTTCTCCCTCTCTCTTTTTCTGTTCATTATTTTGTTTCCTCCACAGTGACACCCAGGTTCGAGCTCCAGGGGAAGCTGAAGAAGCAGATGGTGGTCCGAGCAGGAACGGCGCTGTGCCTTCACCTCAGCTTCACAGTAAGACCCAAACTATCAATCAGTCCGATCGAATGTATTCTATCACCTCACTCCTTCCCTTCTTCACGCTGACAGGCCTCACCTCCACCGGTGGTTACCTGGTTCAAGGATGGCGTCATCGCTGCAGGACGAGAGGTCATCACCAGCAGCAAGAATCACTCCCAGCTGCTCATTTCCACCTCTCAGAGATCCGACTGCGGCGTCTACCGTGTACACCTGAAGAACGACTACGGAGAGGCTCACTATGACGTCAGTGTGAGGGTTACGGGTAAGTGACGAAGGCTTGACTGTAGATGCAGTATCTTCTGCTCTGTACTCACCTCCATCCCTCTTTAGACTTCCCTCGACCCCCGAAGAACCTCCGCCTGGAAGAGGAAGTCCCGGGCACGGTGACCCTGCAGTGGGATCACACCTCAGACTCGGCTGACGACGATGAGGGAGCACATTACGTCATCCTCAAACGTGACACCAGCACTGCCTCCTGGTTCACCGTGGCCGAGCGTGTCTTCAGCTGCAGGTACACCGTCACCGGACTGCTTCCCGGGAGGAAGTACTTCTTCCGAGTGATCGCGCAGAACTCTATCGGAGACAGCGATCCCTTGGACTCGAAGGAACCTGTCATCATCGCCAAGGAGAAAGGTGAGAGAGAGGACGTTCGATTTCAGAATGATGATATTGATCAGTCTGTTGAATCGGCACTCATTTTCTGTGTGTGCGTGTCTGTGTTTGTGCATAAGAGTGCATCAGCAGCCTTCAGCCGAAGGAGTACGTTCCACCATCACGTCAGGTGAAGCCTACGTTCCTGCTGCCGCTGAAGGACCACGCTGTACGCAGAGGCCACGACTGCAGCATGAGCTGCGCCTATCAGGGCATGCCAACACCGCAGGTTTGAAGGACACGGCTACTGATATCAGTGTTGTGCATCTACCTGAAACAAGCCCCCTAAAGTAATGATACTTCCCCTGCGTAGGCCTCCTGGTATAAGGGGGAATCGAAGATCTCCGACTCCACTCGGTTTTGGCAGAGCACCGCCAACGGCGTGTGCACCCTCGTCATCCCCACCTGTGGGGCCAAAGATGGCGGAAAATACACACTGGTGCTGGAGAACCTGCTGGGGACGGCCAGGTGCTCCTGCAACCTGGTGATATTTGGTAGGTTTTAAAGGAGAGAGAGAGGAAGAAGGATGGAGGAGGATGATGATGATGTCACACAAAAACGCAATAACAAATACAGTTGTATAAACACAATATATTCCCTCCTACATAAATTCTTGAAGCCCTCCCATTTAATATGAAAAACATGCATTATATATTTTCTCCACTAACTCTGTATCTGTCTGTATGTGATGTGTCTTCCAGATAAGGATGACAAGGGTCTGTTGGATAGCCTGACACACCAGGCCAACAAAGAGAAGCTCATTTTCTAACCAGTCTGCTTGACCTGTTGCCATGACAGTTGCACCTTTGCCGTGAGAGTTTTAGGACATTAGAAATCCTTGTACTCACCTTCCCTACCTCTGGTAATGCATCAAACGTCCACTAGAGGTCAGACTTGCTCCCATCCTTGTGTAGACTGCTCCAGGAGCAGATTACTGCTTGGTGTGTTGGAGGGATTTTTAGTCATTAGTCAGCTTCCCTCAGCCTGAGAGATTGACCTTCCTCTCTAAGTCACAAATGTTTTTTTTCCCCTCTCTCTCTCTGTCTCTATAAAGATTTTTGACTTGCGTCTATTCTCAGGGGGTTTCCAGTTTTTTTCTTTTCTTCCCCAAATATGCTTGTTTCACAGTGTTTGCTGTACCAGGCCGAATGCCATGTCGACCGAGCGGAAGGGACCGAGTTGTGTGTGTGTCTGCACGTAAAAATAACTCAATAGAACAACACACAGTGAATGCAGCATATCCACAAAGCCACTGAACCAGAGTTCAAGAGTCTGAGGCTAGTTGGAAGCAAAAGTGGCATACACACTGCCAATTATGCAACTAGTCAAAATCCTACTTGCCTTTAAGGTGGTTGTTATGCCCCGGGTATAAATCCAGTATACCGGTTTCATCAGAGCCCATCCTCCTCTAACTTTTCCTAATGTTGTCTGGGGAATTCTGCACGGAGGTTTGGAAAATACACAAAAATAGAAATGATTTCACCGGTGCCACTGGAAGATATCGGGGCTATGACACATTTTTTTATATATTGTCTCTGTCTAGCACATTATTGGTTTATTGGATTTGAAATGAAACAATGAGGGTAAGATGCTGACGTCCAGCTTTGCAGGTATTATCATCCACATTGGATGACCTGTGGAGCAGCTGTAGTCCTTTTCCCTAAATAAACGTAGTCTTCCTATTTTAGATCGCTGTCCTGCTGCATCGTTTTAAGATTACGGGGGCTATATGTATTTTAAAAAAGGGCATTAAGGCTGACACCGTTCACCCACTACAGCCGTATGTGCACTTCTGACCCAGAAAGGACGCTTTAACCTTCACTGTGAATGTTAATTTTAAATCCAATGTGTGAATGCAAAACAAAAAGTGTCCTAATCTTTCTAACCCCAGTGTGTGGAGCCTTCCCTGACAGCCCCATCGCCTCTGGTCTGCTGCTGCTTGAGAGAGAGCGAGTGTGGTCTGGTAAGGAGCTGCCAAAAAGACAGAGAGGGGTCACAACCCCTCTCCATCCTGACGTCACTGTGCTGGCTCACACAAAGTCCATTTCTATAGAGCCACCGGGGTACTAGCAGTGTCGGGTTGCCAGGTTCAAATCAATTAAAGCACTAAAACAGACGTCACTGGTACCTTCCGCCTCCTTACTGCTCGGCTAAGGCATAATAAGGTGGAAGCAGTGAAAGCCTGAATACTCAGTCTAGGTATTTGACAGAAACCCTGAAGGGAACGACGCGTTCCTGCATTTCAGATCAGCTTCCCTGACGTTTTAACACATTCATATGACGGGTTGAAAACCTATTTAACGGTATTTCCGACACAACCTGAATGGAGCAAACAGATAATCGTTTGGAGACTCGGCGTCGGTTCATCGGGTTTGATTATTTCAGCGGAAGCGTATCGCCAAACCTGTTCTTTCTCTAAAAGCCACTACAGATATGCTTCATTTTCGGAGAAGACTGGAGCTCTTTGATGGTGAGACCTTGGCTGCGAATGAATGAGACGCATTAGGAAAAGAACTGGCACGGTGCAGACAGGAATAAACTTGTGATGCGTGTGTATGTGTGTGCATGTTTTAAAAAAAAAATAAAAAAATGTGGGAGATAAAAAGCAGACAGAACGAGTGAAGGAATGAGGAAGCATTGGTAGCAGAGTGGATGTGTTTCCACGGGGTTAAAGCCCGTTGAAAGCACATTTTCCACCTCTGTCAGACTATAGAGTGCAGCAGTTACTAGAAACAGAGCTCTCTGTTGTGCTCCAGTCCTTTCTGCCTTAATGGCACTTTAGCTGCTGAGGGCCAACAGCTTCTGTGGAAACACAAAACACTCGACTGTTATAAATATCAGCTGACATTTTAAATGTGAAACCTTTTGATTTGAGGAAACGACAAAACAAACAAAAGAAGAAAAGCCACAGAAGCGTGTGATGTTGAAGTTGCATTGTACTTGCATTTATTTCTCCAATAGATATTCACATTCATAGCAGTTTCACTACAGCAAAAAGAAACTAGTTCATCTCTACAGTCATGAAAGAAATGAATCACTAAGTTAAAATCAAGGACAACAAGGTAAAGTATGTCAGAGAATAAAAATAAGAGCAAAAAAAAAAAACATTTGTTCATAAAATTCAAACGCTGCATTGTAATGGGCCAAAAAATATTTGTGGAAAACAAAACCAGCTTTTTCCACACTGACAGGCAATAATTACATTTGGGGCTGCTTTAAAACACTTGTTTAAAAAATAAAAAAAGGATTTATACATAAAGGTTTGTAACACTTCAAGAGCAATAAATGCTTTTTAAAAGAAAAATGCAGATTCTCTCACACGTCAATCTTTCAGAACAGTAACTTCTGTTTGCTCCCTCAAAGAAAGAAATGCGACGAGTAAAGGAAAAGGGAGCATATACTTTCAAGAATACAGTACACGACAATCCTTTTGTTTTTAAACGCTATAGCTTCTGGTTCGATAGAGAGATTGACTGGCCTTACTCTGGGTACAGAAAACTGCAGCACACAGAAGATTCAGATTCATATTACAAAGGGAAGAAGATTTATATTATTTTTTACATAATTGTCCTGTAGTGTGCATTTTTCCATCACTAGATGAGTCCTGACACGGAGGATTCATCTACTTGTCATGCACGGGAAAAAGATACACAAACTTTAAGGTGCAATATGCAAAAAAAATTGTGAAAACTTTATTATAATTATCAACAGAATGTGAAGAAATGACAGTTTTGAAGTCAGCATGCTAACGTGCTAGCCACAGCGCTCCTGCTGCCGGTGTAAACACACACACACTCCCCTGTGCTCCGTGTTCACAATCTGCACCGCTAGCTGCACAGCTAACTGAGTACCTAGCTAATGGCAGCTACAGTCGGCGGCAGTTAGCAGTTACTCTGCCCCCCTATTTGTTTTGAGTACGACCAATTCTTACATACTGCACCTTTACCAGCAGTATGCTTTGAATGTCTCTGCATGATAACGGGCACAGCACATTATCCTCCTTCCTTCAGGTTCAAATTAAAGCAAAAAACAGCAAAAAGACAGAAACTTTAAAGAGAAAAAAGTGCCAACTTTCCTCTTCACTACAACAGCTACTGGTTCCAGCTCAGTACTCATAGCTCAGGCCGAACCATGCTGCCCTCCCACAGCTCTCTCAGGTCCCTTTTGTCCGCATTGTACAAAGCTCAGAACAACAGGGCTGTTGACAGGCCGAGGTAAAGTGATGCGCCTGCTGGCCTGCCATCTGTAAGGGGAGGGCGGCAGCTTAGGGGCCGGATGTAAAGGGAGTCTTCCCCCGTGTGTCATATGTCACCTCTTCACCTAATTCCAGCTACAGTATCGCTCAACAATAACCTCCGTCCGGAGCGGAAGGCCAGATGCACTCCAACACTAACGACGGGGGGACCTCTGTCTCCTCCAGAACAAAAGGTTGTTTGATACGCGAGGGTGCTGTAATTGTAACCACTCAATGAAATGACTCCAGTTTTATATTATGCTCATCTGTGCCCAAGTCAGATAAAAACTGAAGCGACGGATGAGAACCAGAGCGAGTGTTTAAAAACTAAACGCTCCAGATCGGCATAATACCTGACAACTTACTCACTAAATACGGTATTTGAGCTCATTTCTTGATACCAAAATCATGGAGATTTTCCAAAGCGTGGGCTGGCCAACAGGAATAATCTGAGAAATACTTCAAAGTAAAGCCTGTCTTCTGGCAGGAAGCCATCAGCACTGTAGGAACAAAAGTCAGCAGGCTTTATGTGGCACAAGACAAAGAAAGTAGTGCTTACATAAAGTGCCCACACAGCGAGGATGAGTAAGTCGGCTCGACTCCATCTCGTCATTCCCTCGTGACTTTACTTCAGACTGCATACTAGAGTCGATCACGTTAACCAGCATCTCTCCTCAGACTCTAAACTACTAAACCCTCGTTAAAGACAGCATGAGCGGAGGAACGCATGCTAGCGAGCCTCCGTGGAAGTCTTTCAAAGTCATGCAGCAATGCTCGGAGGACAAATTAAAACAGGGAACAGAGGACCAGTGGTCACACACACAGACGGGCTGATGAAACACTTCTGACTGACAAAGCAGAAATATGCTGCTGACAAGCGTGCTGACGGGCCAAAAGGAGACTGAGGAACTATCTGGAGCTGGGCCTGAGTGCCTTTCCTGGTCAAACTTAAGACTGCATGTGTTGCTGCTGTTGATGTTTCAGAAAACCTTGAGTGAGTGTCAACATCACGGTCTGCCCGCAGATCTATCGTGGTGGTAATGCGTCAACACAATTTGATGAGTGTGTGGGTTTTTTTGTGCGTATGTGGGTGTGTTGAGGACCAGGGGTCATTGACCTGGCAGAAGGAACCCAAAACATGGGTCAGTTTCTCTTCCATGTTTGATATACAGCATAATATATATATATATATAGAGAGAGAGACTATATCATATCAAGGTGCACTTGGACTTGAGCATTACACACCAAACATGTCATTTTGCTGTTGCTTTAGTGATTAATACTCGGGCTGTGACCAACCCTAATTGTCATTATAGATTAAACTGCTTCCACGATTAATCATTAAGTCTATAAAATGTCAAACAATTGAGAAAAATGCTCATCAAGTGACCCCAAGTGGTGTATCGTACATGTTTGAGTTTCTTGAAACATCAGGTGATGTCTTCAAAGTGCTTCTTTTGTCCAACCGACATTTCAAAACCCCAAAACTCTTCACTTAACGTCACAAATAAAAAACAGCAAATCCTTATATTTCAGAAGCTGGAAACAGCAGATTAATTTTCTTTCTATTGACTAATTTATTATTAAGTAATTGTTGCAGTGCTAATTAATACTTTAACTTGCTCAGGTACATTTTTAAGATTGATTTAGTGGTATTAACCATAGAGGTATAGTCAAGAGAAGGCATGTCCACCACTGTTAAGGTCAGATTAAACTTAAAGAACAGACATGACCCAGTTTGAAGATACTGTACCCGATCAAATACTACCAGAAAGTCATCCTTAACTGACAACACATTCAAGGGGATGCTATAAAAACAGAGGTTACAGATCTCAAAAAGCTGAAGGGTATGAAGACAGTTTAAGAGCCTTGTGAGAATACATTAAAGATACCCGGTAGTGTATCTACTCCACTATGATGATTCACAGCATTTCTGGCCTTGAGTTGGTTCTGACTTGTCACACATACACGCACCCAACAAGACAACACACACACACATTCTCACACACACACGCTCAAAACGTGCACATATAAGAGAGACTTCAGTAAGACGCTTCATCCCGAAACATTTGAAACAAACGAAAGGTGAGCTCGAGGGGAAATGTGCGATAGATGAAAGACAAAATATCAGCCAACCTGTCGGGGATTAGCCGCGGTGGATTTTGCGGGATTAGAGCTGATGAAGTGTGCTGTGAGAAGGAATTATTGGGAATAATGGGATTACTGTTCCCTCACATGACAAGCCAGTTCTCTCGTTTCCTTTTTTTTTCCCTCTCTCTTCAGTCAGGTTGCCCCGGGGCGATGTGTGTGTGTCGTTATGAGTGACTGGATGCCTTCTGAGTTGATAAACAATAAAAAAATTTTAAAAAAAAAAAGGTTCCAGCCGGTAACATAGCCCTTTCTTTTCTTCATTACATGGTCCCAGGCCAGGGACAGCATGAGTCAGCTGATCCAGTCCAGCAATAAGTACCCCGTGGACTTTTCCTAATAACTAACCCAGCAGGGGGGTTGTAGGTGTCGGGTGTGTGAGCGTGTCGACTTTTGCAAACCTACATTTCATCAGTACTGTTAAACGCCTGGAAGACTTAACTCTAAAAGGGAGAAGCAGGTGCACCGTGCAGCATGTCATAGTACGTGCAGCAGTCTGGCGTGACTACAATGTTTACTGGGCTCTCTTTGCGACAGCAGGACTGTGTCAATAAAATCTCAGCAGGAAGGATCGAGCTCCCACAAAACAACCTCCCCCTCCTCCTAAAGTGCTCAATCACTAAAACTACAATACACTGCGGTTGTCGCAGTCACGCAACGTTCCCTCCTCGCCTCTCCATCTCATTGCCTTATTGTTTTTTTTTTTTGGTCGTTCTTTCTGCGCACATCAAGGACAACCTAATTGACTCATTCGTTGAGAGTGGGTGTGGATTTGTTGAGGGTGTAAAATAGCGGAGGGGAACAAAGGCAGTGCGGTTAAATGAAATGGAAGGGACTGGCGGTAATAAAGCAGGTGTGGATATGAGCCTGACTTTAAGAATAGCACCCTTAATTCAGGGGAACACGGAGCAAACGGAGGATGGAAAGCCAAACACACGCAAAAACAAAAATCCCTTTTTAACAAGGTCTCAGGCAACAAAACAAAAAAAAATAAGATGTGAAATTGTAATTATTATTGGACCACGTAGATGTGTGTGGTGGGAGTCAGTGTGGTGACTGTGTGGAGGTAAGAGTGTAGAAATCAAACACACACATAAATGCGCGCAGACACAATCGCTCTCCCACACACACACTCCTTGAAGGTCCCCAGTGACATGCTCCCCTTAAATTAAAACAGTTAAAAGTTAAAGTAATACTCTCTATCTATAGCAGGTTAATATTACTACGCTCGTCTCCACGGTAACTAGGGTTGAGAGACGGCCGTTCTAGGATTGGAGGAGGCAGGTAGGACCGAGGATAATACTACCGTGTCTTCGCGGTAAGAAGACTGGCGTGAGACTACCATACTAGTGGAGACTGTAGTGGACCAGTCGTCATTGTAACAACGGTGTGGGAGCGCCACACTGAGATGAGGGTTGAGGGTTTCGGGGGATCTGGCAGTGAGATGTGTCCATGATCACTCAGGGCCGGAGTACCTCATGACCTCTTCCTGGCGACCTCCGCGTCCTGGCACTCGACGGCCGACAGCGCAATTAGCATCTGGGCCGCGTAGTAGGTGGCCATGATGATGGCGCGCGAGTGGGGGACGGGGAAGCAGAACTTGTTGACGGCGATGGTGAGGTCTGAGACCATGAAGAGCACGGCGCCCAGGCAGGCCGACAGCTTGGTCCAGGTCCACAGGTCGTTGGCCAGTTGCAGGCCGGCCACGGCCCTCCAGCCCATGAAGCCGATCAGACCGATGTAGACGGCCACCAGGTAGGTGAAGGGGCCCGACAGGTAGGGGTACAGCAGCAGGTAACTCACGGAGGACACAGCAGCGATCATCAGGCCAGCAGACACGTTAATAGGTTTCATCCCAAAGGCTGACGAGTAGAGGATGTGGGTGATGGCGAACATCAGAAGGCCTGTAAGACATTATACGAATGATATAAATGTAAACACAGTCACACAAAGTCTCTTAAAGCGTGAAGCATAACACCTGATGCAGTGATCAGCAGCTCAGACACATGAACAACTTATATTTAGCAGTTATATTTGTAGTTTTGGCAAGTGTTTCTATTGGTTATGACAACTATGTACTCAACAAAGGCCTTTCAGGGAACTGGGAACCCTGTCACACTGCAACAAGTCACAACAAGTCATTTAGATGTGTTCAGTCAGACGATCAAACAACTAATAAAGCGAACCAACAGTTTTGTCAGATTAGTGAACACTCCATTTGGATGCGAAAACGAAAGTGAGTTCTTCCAAAAAACTCAGCTGGAAAACTTGTGTTGACTGCAGCGAGTCATGTTTAACCAGGTCGGATGTTAACAGCAGATCTGTCTGCTCTCGTTTCTCTGCCAAGTAAATGAGACTAACCTGGGTTTATGATTACCCGACATTTGCCTTGTTATACTTTTTTTGTGCAATGTCACCACCGTCCAAGACACAATCAGGCAATTAACAATAGTTGAAATCAATTTTAAATGTGTACAGTCCAAAATGAAGTTAGGCCCTGTGGATGAGATGAGGTTTTCTCCTCACCGTGGACAAAGTAGCCCTGCTCCTGCCAGATGAGAAAGGCATCGCCCAGGGCAGAAAAGATGAGGCCAGCCAAGATCTTGCGGGCACTGGAGTGAGCACCTAGGAAGCTGAAGCCGTGCGCCAGTAAAAACACCCACAGGCAGAAGATGGGCAGACATTTGATCAGCGCGCTGAACCAGGACGGGCTGGAGGTGGGCAGCCACAGGACGAAGTACACACAGGTCGCCTTGAAGAATGGCACCAGCTTGGGGCCTTCACTCTTGACCTGAAAGCAGATGAAATATTAAAATCATTACGTGAGTCACAGCTGGTCGCGCTCACGTGAGGCGTTTCTATTGAGCGGGGCTGAACAATGCCACACTATTGTTCCTCCTTCTTAAACTTGATTTATTAAAAGGGCTTTTATCTGGAGGCAGAGGGATGAACTATATCACAGGGAGCAAAAAAACAGTCGGCACTTTGTGTGTCTGAATACACTATCTCACATCTTTAATTAAAAGAGGGAACACAGGCAGCAAACTTTAAGCACTTCTCTTTATTGAGGCTGGAGCAGTCTTCAGGCCGGCTTTGTGCGGTCATCAGTTTACATCACCGAGTCAGACAAGCACGTGTTTCCAGCTGAAGCGAAACTCTGCAGAAACAGCAGCTAGAAGGGGAAATGCATAAAGCTCCCGCACTGTCTCTTTGACTCCCTGTAACCTTTTCTTCTCCCCATGTTGTTTTTCTTTCTCCTCACCTTCATCTCTGTATCTCACTCATATATTCAGGTCTCGAATTCTTCTCTCCAGCTGTGTTACCACTCATATCTCTTCCTGTCCAAACAGATGAGGCCCAACAGGGTCACACGAAAAAAGGTTTCGCAACGCCTCTGGATTGACCACCCCCACCTATGTTTCTGAGAGTGAGGCTGAAGAAGATTGAAGATTTCGATGGGAGGGAGAGGAATTGAGTGAAGGTTCACCAGAGCTGAGATCACTGGAGGAGAGATGAGGAGGATATGGGTGAGACAGGATGGGGAGGACCAAGACGGGGACATAGTGCAACGGTGAAAGGGTTGAAATGACCGGGCTGCTACTTAATGTCTCAACGAGCATTTTCCAGCGCCAAGCCTTCTCCACACCACTCTGATGAAGTAAAAACAATGCAAACGAAAGCGCCGCTCCAATTGCAATATTCACGAAAGATCAAATAAGTAGAGCAGAAGAAAGGAAGTGTGGGGAAGTGAGACTTTAGGGGAGGGAGACGGGGTTACTGGCATTCAGATGACAGCTGGATTTAAGAGTGGACAAGAGAGTAGGGTGTGGAGAGAGGAGAGGTGAGAGAAAACCAGGGTTCATTCAAGTTCATATGGTTTATGCTCGTGGTGGATGGAAGAAAGAGGAGCTCCCTGATTGCGCAACGGCTCGATAAAACAGAGTGACCTCCAGTCCGCTCCGGTGTGGCTAACACAGCAGGAAAACAACAGGGATCCAACACGCACTTTCACACAGCATCCAACTAAAATTACACAAGCTGAGGTGTAATCTGCTGTGATTTGAGCCTTAAAATCACACATCAGAGTGGCAGGAAATTTGCCACGTTCTTGATCCTGCAGGATGCTGAGAAGTTCATTTATGTGTTCCTCTCAAGCATACTACACTAAGAAGATGATGATCTACTAAAGGCCATGAAGAAGCCATAATATATCCCAAACCCTGCTTCTAAAGTGAAAGAATATCACTCCAGTATTTAGCTGGATGATTCAACACTGGCGCTCTGCGTCGTTAAGATCTGATTGTAGAGTATCCGAAGCTCGGAAATGACTAAAGACGGGCCAAGAATGCAGCCAGCCTGTAGTTTAATGTGCCTCCACGCTCACTCACATCTTCCACTGTGGCTTCAGTAAATGCTGAGAAGCAGAAATTAGACATTTTATATTTAACTCGGCTCCCAAACTGGATTTTAGTGATGACAGTTTTTAACTAACTTGCTATGTTTGTCCAGCATCTGTCCGTTCCTGGAGTATTTTTATTACCACTATTGCTATTCTTGTTCATTTTCCGTCTACTTATGTCGATTCACTACACTAGATTCTTTAAATAAACAGTGCTGTGAAACAGAAAATGAATCATTATATGGCCTCACTGTTTACTCACTGTAAGCACGGCATCTTCCTGATTGTGTGTTTCAACTTCACTTTCTCATTGATTTAACACAACTTTCACTCTTTTCCTCTAAAGTCTGAGCTGCCAACTAAGGTGACAAAAAACAGTCAAGAAACTGATCTGACAAAGATTAAAATAAGCCGGTATAGCAACACTTTGCTGTGACGTCTACAGACAGAGACACCTTTTGTTTTCTGTGCACATTTAAGATAAAACCAGCCTCTCAAGTAGCATGACAGGAATGTTTCAGAGGAAGCAAAACTAGAGCTGTGTGTGTAATGTAAACCAATGCTTTTCCTCTTATCTCCATTATGTGCCTTCATAAAACAAGTGGAGACATAAAGTCAGTCCTGTGACAAAAAATGTGTGTGTAGTGAGTCTATTTTTTCCCCACTACAGAAGAAGAAGATACCAGGCAGGGAGGACAACCCTGGCAGCACTCCCAGACTAGCCAATATCATAACTGCTTGTCAGGCCACTGGTGGATACTTAAGCACAGGACACAAGAAAAACATTTGTACTGTACTGTCGGGATTCAAGGATGATCATTACACAGATAGAGCCTATGTATTATTCAATGAAGTGCATTGAAAGAATACTTCAGGGCCAAGTTATATTTAGGCTCAGATCGCAGTGTGATTGTTATCACACGGGGGAAAAAACAAATGTATGGATATCACCAGCGTCTCGTGAGGGATTTCTGTGAATACGGATTCCAGGGAGGAAGGTGGGAGGAAGCGACAGATTCCCATAACCTTTGGTCCCATTCATGCTGCGTTCGAGCCATACTTTGCAGTTTCCCTTTCCATTGTTGCTCATGTAAACTTACTGTACACAATGAGAGAAAGGGCTGCGAGGCAGAGGGAGAGAGACTGAAGAGCACAGAGTGCATGGGAAACAAAATCGAGTCAACAAAGCATAAAGCTGCCCTTTCAAATGTTCCAAGAAATCTCATTGTGTCATTAACTGGCCTGAAATCAACAACGCTGATAAAATTAGAAAATGAACCACGTGCCTCAATTTTAGTTTAACATTCAATAAAAAATGTCTACATTACTGTGTCAAATTGTCATAAACTGGTCTTCAGTGGATGTGATGCTTTTATTTCTCACAGCCTTCTTCTCCCGGCCAAACGTCTTGCACCTGATCGAGACTATCTTGGTTTTGCAGCCGAGTATCGTCTCAGCTGTGAGCTACTCCTCTCATTGATTGAGGCGTCAGTTTGTCTACAGGGACACTGAAGGAAAGCATTAGCCAAGGCTGTGAGCCTCTGTCTGCTGACAGTCTGCTGTCGGCAGCATGAAGGAACAGAACATACTGCCGCGTTTGGGAGGCAAATGAAATGAATCATTGTGTTATCATCTCGCTGTCTGAATGATCGCATTAGAAATAAAGAGCTGCTTTGCAAATGTGCCGTGGCACATACAGCTGCCACCTGCCTCCGTGCTGTTAAAGAATAATATGGTTAATGATTGACAGTATTTGCATGGTCACCTTCAAGCAATGGGTTGTTTTGGAGTAAAAAAAAAAACAGGATGGAATGACGCCCTGGTATCCAAATCGTGCCAAACAAACAGTTCTCAGAATCTAATTTCCTGCAATTTTAAGCTGTACAGATGGACCCGCTTCCTTATCTGTGTTTAACTACCAATCAGTTCAGTTTAGTTGATTATTTTGAGGGAGAAAACACCAAAAGATTAGTGAGAAACATCCTTAAAAGCTTACTAATCTGCACACGTTTACAACCAGACAAAACTATCAGTAACTTATTTGACCCCAACTTGTTGTGATGCTGCAGTACAGGAAGGAAAAGCAGCTGTTAGGCACTAATGTGTCTGCACCAACCATGAACTAACAAAAGCACTGCAGTGAAGCATTGAATAACACCCCGCCGGGATGAACATCTATTCAGCCCTTCTGGGTCATATGCTCGCTGAGTGTCAGCAACATGATACCTGCAAACATACAGTATAAAAGACCTGTAAAGTCCTGTGTACGTAAATCGGCGGAGGGGAAACTGTAACATGAGCGTGGTCCTGGCAGGAACAGCTGGCATGTGAGTCATGTGACGACTTTATTTCTATGTAGCATCACACAACAGTTTCCTTCCTTACAGCTGCTGTGACTCCAAGGATACGTCGAGGTCGGCTGAGGACCAGCAGCGCAGTACAGCACTTGCAATAAAAGCGCACAAATGAATGTATAAAGGTTGATTTCAGTCAATCCACGCCTTCGTCACATGACAATTTTTGCTTACATGCTGTAAATTCTAACATAAGTGAGTAATACTGAGGTTTGGGAAGAGGGGCTGCAGTCAGACACCACAGCATTTATATAAATAAAGTCAGAAAGCAAAGTGAAGCACCTGCTGTATCTCTGCTCTGCAGCCGGCACCTGCCAGCAAGTGCAAAGTGCAATATTTAGCTGAGAGCAGCACACACTTGTTTGGTTTGTGCTCTGAGAGGCTGATTCTACATTGTTTGTAAGATTTGAGTTGATAAATTACCTTAATAGCACAACAGTCTGTTCGCCAGATGGCATGGAGTGTAGCAGTGTTTATCACAACCTAATTTAACAGAGTCTTAATATAAAAAAAGCCTTAATATAGATGCAATAATAGCGTTATAGTAGCATCTAATGGTGTAATCTGTGAGCAGGTATACGGTGAACCTGCTAACTCTTAACCCACTGATATTTCCCATTCTTTAATTATTACAATGCAGCATTTTAAATGTAAATCATCATAACACATCATACAATACTGGGTATCGATAAATTATCAGTCTGATATTGGGAAATGTACATTATCAGCTATTTTATCCGTATCAGTGAAATTTGAGATGATAAATAGAGCTGATAATATCGAATATAGAAGAAGAAGACGATGAAGGAGAGCCTCGCAGTGTAGACCAGAGAGCTTTACATGTCATCACCAGACGTTTGTTTACTGTACACAGGAAGACAACACAACGGTCATTTGCAATACACGTCTGACAAGAGTGCAAAGAGGAGGGAAGAGATCTAACGTCAATTCATCCATCTCTGCTCCATCTCAGCCGTTCTTACCCTGAGGTTCACAAAACCATATGTGAAGTTATCAGTTTTCCTACAGGGCTGCACGATATGATTAAAAAGTGATTATTTTGACAGATATTGCAATTGCCATATAACTCATCATTATTATGGATGATTAAATTTTACATCACAGTTTTCATTGTCACTGAAAAACTAATAAAATCATGACAATGTGGCACATTTCTCCCGGTCTCTGCCAAACAAACATGTTTTATTACATCTGGAGAACAAGTTGTGTAGGCCAGACAATCTCTGTAGCACTACAACATTTCATTAAAACGCTGTTTCGTGACACATTTTGCACCTGGATATTGCAGTTAGTCATACTGCAATTTCGATTATTTTTGCTATTAACTGTGCAGCCCTGTCATTTAAGAGCCATTACCAGTATCAGCGAAACTGTGCATCCCTATCCAATACTCAGAGACACACTGCATACACAAATAACCCGCATCAGAAGGAAAACTGCTACAACTCATTGACTTTTGCTGACATTTTCCTGGAAGATAAAATTAAATATATGCCTGACTATACGGTGTTTCATCTCCGGCACAGGCCTTCCCTTTCACTGCGATGCTTTGGGAAAGGCTTTAAAAGAAGTCACACAGCCACAGGACCTGCGCAGCATCGCCATCACTAAGGCAACCAGTGTGCATGTCAGGCATTCCTCCACACAGGCTGCACATCAGGGTTCACTTCAGGCCAAGTTACACCACACCATCCTGCACGACCCCCTGCAAATGGGGTAACATTTCATAGCAGCTCTGTCAAATTAAGAGGATGCTGGGAGGGGTTAAATTATTCATGCATACTGTATTTTTTTTGTTTTATTTAGGTCAAAATTGCCAGCTTCCTGCAGAGACACTTGGGTCAATTAAACAGCTAATGTGTGGCGTGTATGCAAGCTCAGCTACAGCAGAGGAGATGAAGCAGAGAGAGCAGTGCACGGCGCATGCGTCACCGGAGGGTGCAGGAGAGAGAAAATTAAAAAAAAGACAAAAACTGCCGTCACATGACAGGCTTTTCTTTTTGTAAAAGGGGGGGGGCTGCCTTTGGGAAATTTGTGGAAACGTCCCTGCTGTACGTGGAATAATATGGAGGAGGAAGAGTCGCCGCTATACGTGTCGAAACATGTGAAGGGAAACAAGAGCACCGGACACAAAAGTTCCTGCTTTGAAAACCTCCAACACAAACAGATGGGCACTGTGAAATAACGAGGTAATAACACGGTGACAGCAAAAAAACAAAAAAAAAACACACAACGTGGGTGTCCCGAGCAGAACCGGTCCGAAAAAACACCTCCAACATTTTGCAAACTAGACACACTTACTGACTGTTAGTTAACAGAGCACTCTCTGGCCTTCAGAGACAAAGTTTGACCCGTTAAGATGCGAATAAAAACGTGCAATGAAACATTAGCAGCCGGATATGAGAGCCGAAGCGGTCGTGGTTGAAGATAATGACAGGAAACGTGAACACGGATGGATGATTTTTATGCTCGGAAGTGTTGTGTTGTAAGCTAAACTAGCTAAATGTTATATTCCTGTTTGATGTGAGGGAGAAATATCTGACGGTTTGAAGCGGACACTCACCACTGTCACCGGAGAAACCATGTCTCCCCTCGCTGGTGTCCGTGTCTGTGAGGAGAAGCGGTTTAAAAGCTGAAACTCGGGTGATATCCTGCTGTTTGTGATGTTCTGGATGAGGGATGCCGATTGTTTTTGTCCTCGCTCCGGTGGGCGGTCCAACGTCCGGGAGGAGGAGAGAGGCCGGCGCTGGCGTGGGCGGGGCGTCGCCTGTGGACCAATAGGAGCAGAGCGTGGTCCTGACGGGGGAGGGGCCACGTACGTCAGGGACACCCGGATAGGAGGAGCCAGTCTGTTGTTTACATATCGGAGCAGATGGCCTTTATTTACATTTTAGAGAGATGGAGCTCGTTGGAGTCGCTTGTTTTGAGCTCATTTCGACTGTGCACCGATGATCCTTTAGTTAATGGCTGTGATTACAAGTTAAAGAGCGGACAAAGAGCCTGACAAACATCTGCATGCGCTCAAATGTTCCTCTATTAAAATGAATTGATTGGGAGCGTGTGTGTGTGTCTGTGTCCTGTGACTGATTTCCCTTTTTAAATTTTTGGGCCAATATGTTCTGATATTTAACCTCTCCACCTCTGGTTGTCTCAGAACAAATGTTTCCCCCAGAAATCTAATGATAGGCACATAAGTATAATTTAAAAAATATGGAATATTAATTAATTCATTATTACTAAATAAATGTAGACATATTAAACACATTTAGACTGGATTAAATTGTATAGCCTACGAATAAGCATTAATAAGTTATTTGTTTTCTTTCCCTCTTCTTTAAGTCTCTCTCTCAGCTGTTTTCATGTTAATATATTTAAAATTGATGAACAACTATGCTATTTGAATATTTGATTGTCACCTACATTAAAATACTGTTAAAATGCTGTTGTGTGGGTGCTAATATATAATATGTTAATCGCCATTATTAATATAACTCCCTGAAAGTTACATTCTGCATAATAAGAGGTTTTACTTTTGGTAAAATCTCTTATTATGTCTGTTCTGTTCCTTATTTTCAATGTCAAGTGTTATAGAAATAAATTTGACTTCACTAAAGAAGAGCTTCATTTAGCTGATAATGCTTCTGTTAAAGCTTCTTTGCTCAAGTATAATATCGATCCAGGATCTTTAATTTCTAATTGAATACTGTCACATTTTGGTACTGCCACTTTTTCCTCTGTAAAATATCTACAGTAACTGCTTCCACTTTATAATTCTAACAGATCTAGTAACCCATACGTACTTTGTTAATTGGTATTTGGGTAAACTGCTGATTTCATGAGGGGGGATTGATTGAAGAAGAGTTACCCAAGCAAAGAGCTTTACACCACATTTCCAGACTATTTAATTCTAGAGAAGTGCAATATCCACAATGGTAGCGACATCATGTGGACTATCATTGTAAAAAAAAAAAAAAAAAAAGGGTCTTCATTGGCGGACATTGCGTAGGGAAAGAGGAAAGCGGAAGTGCCTGTCACGTGTGAATACATTTTATTAAAAGAACGGATTAAAGTTACATTTAAGTGAATAGCTGTACCTGCCGGACATATACAATCACTGATGAACACCAGTATGGCGTATTACCCTATTTTTGATTTCTTTTTGAATATTCCTTTATTTAAATACACTTTATTATCCTTTTAGATATGTTAATGGTAAATAAATCTATTACAAGCCACTTCTGTTTGTTTTGTCGTGTGTAAAATACACAATCATAATAATTTCACAGGCTATTTTTTTAAAATACATTTGATAAAAAATAACGTTCATATATGATATACAGTCAAACTTCATCGCGAACCCTTCCGGCGTCATGACATCATGATGAAATCAAGATCAAGATTGATCAGCCTTGCTGACGCTGACTGACGCTTCTCACAAAGACGGAAGTACGCAGCAGTGCATCCTCTCGCTTTCATAGACTAACGTAATCTCCGGACTCTTTAATTTGTCGGTCTTTCTCGCTGTCGTCTCTACAAACACCCGGTGTTTGTTCTTATGGCTTCATTTTTAGTGTTTTTCTTTACGTAGGCTTTAGTAATACGACTATTTTGATGGACTTGGCCTTAGTTTGGTGTGTTATAACATTACAAAAGGGCAAGCTCTTCTCTCAGTCTTCTTGGGTTGGCTAACGCTAACGTTGACATTAGGCTAGCTAACGTAGCTATCTCAGCTAATGTTCACGTCAAGCGGATGAAGTAATGTGGCGTTAACTGTTTAATATACAGTTGTATCTCCCCATGGATTGTGTTTGATGAAGGTGTTTTCCCTAAAGTTGACTACGTGCCGCTTGGTACCGTTACTCCCCGAGCTAGCATAACGTTATCCCATTTGTAAGCTAAAAGCTAACGGCAGCGCTCTTGGATGAGTTTTGCCTGATTCTCTTCAAATCGCCAGTTGAAATCACCTGCTGCTAAAATGATGGATTTTGATAATATTTTGGACATCGCTTCGCAAAACCAGGGCCTGGGCAGTGTACAGGTAGGTTAAAGACCGTCACTTGCACTCTGTGTACTTCAGCCGAACAGCAAAATCAGATTTTGTGGATAACCTTGTGAGCACAAATGCCAGCTCATCTGTCTGACGAGGCTCTGGTAATGCAGCTTGACGCTGAGGTCCACCCCTGTGACACTGCATGCTACACTTTTACCAAACCCTGTGTGCCTGTCACGTGTTTAGATGACCAACTTGAGGCCTATGATCGCTGTAGATGATAAACATTGCTGTGTGACTGCTCCATATTAACATCTGTGTGCCTCTCACAGCAGAAGAGATACAGTTTACAAGCTGGACCACCTAAAAAGGACCCGAGGTCAAAGGGCGTCAATCCTGCTGCTGTCCAGGCTCTTCTGAAGAAGCAACACCATGAGTCCAAGAAGAAAGGTAATGATTGAATCAAATTTAGCTACATTTTATAGCTATACACACACACGCAATACGCTAAAAGCATTCTTCATTGATTACTCTAATATGCATCTGTTCTTTCCCCCCAGAAATTCAACAAAAGAAAGAGAAGGAGGGTCTACTCGCCAAGCGGGTGGAGATGAAGTCTGACCGTAAAGCGCGAGCCATGGCTTCCAGAACTAAGGACAATTTCAGAGGTTACAATGGCATCCCAATCGTAGAGGTTCCTAAGAAGAGGAGGACAAAACAAGAAATGGAGGAGGAAAGATTTAGGAATAACTCAATGGACCCAGAGGATGATGATGAGGATAATTATGAGTATGAGCAGTCAGATTCTGAGCCAGATCAGGAGCCAGAGCCGCTGCGACCAGGGAAAACAACAGGTGTTGGTGGCAGTAGTGGCAGTAGCAGCAAACCCTCCTCTAAAAAATCCAGTGGGCCGCCCAAGCCCCCTCCAGCTGCCTTTAACTATGCAGACTTGCTTAAATTGGCAGAGAAGAAGCAGTTTGAGCCAGTTGAGCTAAAATCCAAGTCGACGAAAAAGGAAGAAAGGCTCCGCACGGCTGATGAAATGAGGGAACTGGAGATGGAGCGCAAGGCTAAGAGACCAGACAGAGACCGAGACTCAAAGGCAGAGAGAGAAAGAGAAGGCAAGTCCCAGTCCAGCTCTAGTTCAATAAGAAAAGGCACCGTAGAGAGAGAGCAGAAGAACTCCAAACCACAAAAGTACTCTTTAGAGAAGCCAAGTCAGCCCAGTGGGTCGGGAAAGAAGTCACACCAAACACCGATTAGCGATAAAAGCCACTCTTCTTCAAAGCCAACTGTTGCCAACAGAGAAAGAGATGGACCGAAGATGTCACACAGTGATCGAGACAGATCCAAGACAAGCTATTCCAGTTCATCTAGTGCCATGAACAGTAAAGTTCCTTCGAAAACCACATCATCTCAGGTTTCAGCCAAACAATCATCTAGCCACAAAGCCAGCACCTCAAGTGACCTTAGTTGTAAAAAAGAAAGTTCATCATCATTTCAAGGAAGAGCTTCAGGTATTCCTGGGACCAGGCCTCCTGGTGCAGCTGTAACAGGCCAAAAATCTCAACAGACCAGGCCCAGTCAGGGTAGCTCGTCTAAACAGGGACCTACAGCTGGAGGTCAAAAGTCTTTGAAGGGAGAACCAATAAGGCCTGGAATGAATTCTGCTGTAAAATCAAGTGGTAATTCATTGAGACCTTCAGCAGGTGGCCCTCCTAAGGCAGGGAGCCAACCTCAGGCCAGGCCCGGGAGCCAATCTCAGGCTAGGCCCGGAAGCCAACCTCAGGCCAGGCCAGGAAGCCAACCTCAGGCCAGGCCAGGAAGCCAACCTCAGGCCAGGCCTGGAGGCCCACCCCAGGCAAGAGCTGGTGGTGTCCCACAGGCCAGACCTGCTGGAAGGGGCATGCAGGGTCACCCTGGAGGTAGTGGATCCCGTCCTCCAGGGATTGGACCTGGTCGGCCTGGTAGTGGAGGACCTTTACCGGGACGATCGACTGGCACCATGGGATCAGGGCCTGGAAGACCAAAGTGCACTGTGGTGTCAGAGACCATCTCATCAAAGAATGTTGGTGGATCCAGACCGGGAGCCCCTCCTCGGCCAGGCATGCCACAGAGACCTGGGATGCCACCCAGACCAGGAATGCCTCCCAGACCTATTATGAACAGGCCACCAGGTAAGAACCAGGGAGAGCATAATGGTATGATATTACCAAAGAGCCAGATTTGTCAACTGTTGACCATGAGTACACATTACAGAAGTACTAACCTTCAGTTTTACAGCACTTTTCAATACAGTATTGCAAAGTGCCAAAGCTTGTGCAAGTAAAGCTACTAACAAGGACAATGCAACACAAACATTAATGCAGAAGTAACGTTAATAAAAAAAAAACATTAGACATAATAGTTAAACACTGAAAGGGACCATTTTACTGCATAATAAGTACTTTAATACTTAAACACAATTTGCTAGTCATACTCTAAAGTAAAGTTTTGAATGCAGGATCACAGCGTGGTATTAGTACTTTTACTGAAGTCAAGGATCTGAAATCTTCTTCTACCAGTACCTCCTTTAGCAACACTGACAATGAACACCGTGAAACAATGTCTACAATTCAACTTATGTTGTAATATAATGTCATCCAATATGATAAACTGCTGTTGACATTTTGCAACAGATTGAAAAAACGCAGTCAGTACTACAGGGCAAAGGGTTTGTTTGCCAAACTGAATGAAGTGTGTCAGCAACACTCAGCAGCTTTTGTCGTTATTCCTGGGTCAGAGAGCGGCGATCATTCTCACACAGATAAACAAAACATCATTTCAATGTAATTAACTTTTTTTTTTAAATCCTCAAAGCACGAGTGGCCCAAGCCAGACCAAATGTCCTTGTCTTACAGTGTTTACTGTATTTCAGTGTGTAGCAAAAGCCAATACCCTACATACTTAAAATGTATTCTTGTATTTATTATCCAGGTACAATGCTACCACCCATCACCTCTGCATACAAGAGAAAATATGAGGACGAAGAAGAGGAGTATGACTCTGAAATGGATGACTTTATTGATGATGCAGGCGACGAGCAAGATGAAATTTCCCAGCACATTAAGGAAATCTTCGGCTATGATCGAAACAAGTTAGTGTTGTCCCTTTTTATTCCTGTTACAAGGCTTTTCACTGTATGTTTAACCAAATTCTATACAAAAAACGTGTTTTTTCCATCCTCAGATACAGGGACGAGAGTGACTATGCACTTAAATTCATGGAGAGCAGCTGGAGAGATTTGCAGAAGGAGGAGGCCAGGAGGTAAGATGAAACCTGACCGTCCTTAACTCTGTCCCGAGAGCTGTAGTATTTATTCCTTTTTTAAATCATGTTTTCTTTTCCTTACCCCTATTCTTTGTCACTTCAGCCTGAAATTGGCAGTCCAGGAAGATATGGAGGAACAGAGAAAAGAGGAAGAGGAGCTGAAAAGGAGTATCAAGAGGAAAAAAAAGAACTGAAGCTGTTTTGCTGATGAACTGAATTTAAAAAAAGAAACACTGTCATGACAGGAGTGTGTCTGCCTACACATAAGGGCAGTGACTGTGTCCACCTTGGCCTTCGTTGCTTTCTCTCCGCTTCTCTCCCTGTGATTGGACAAGAACTGAGTGGATCGACACATGACACTGGCTCAAGAGGGAAAAAAGGCAAAGACAAAATATGCACAAATCATTCAGGCATTAGGCCGCGACAATGTGACGAAAGGTTCTCACATTTTCCCCGGTAGATTATTTATTTCCCCCCAAAGAGTGCAAGGTTTACACTGTCAACAGTCCCAATTCCTCAAAGGAACGGAGTTGCAAAGAGAACTATAATTGTGAGATAGCGTGATGAATTTTTTTTTTTTCTTTTTTAAAGACCAACAATAAAAATACAGTCTCAAGTGTTATAATATGCTATTTTTGAGCAGAAGCTGTCGCATATTTTTACAAAGTTTGATTGTAAAGTCAATTGAATATGCAAAGAAACATTACCACTTGATGTGTTGTGTGTTTGTCTTTAGAGGGATTTGAGAGAAATGATTGCATAAAGAGTTTTATTTAATTGTCTAGTTTCATGTCAATGTTTTCTCAGAGTATAACAAAACTTAGTAATGCAGAAATTACTAGAAGATGCTATGAGTTTTGGTTGCCAGTCAAAGCAATGCGATGTTATTTCCTTGCCATAAATTGCGTGGATATTTGTTTATGTATTTTTTTTTGTTTTAAGATACTAGTTTGTCAAAAGAAACCTAATGAAGTTTGATGTTTGTAACCAGAAGACTGTGAATGCATCACGGCCATTAGCAGCGTTGTAGCTGTGGGCGCCTTTTTCTTCCCTCGTGGCTTGCCGTAGTCGACCTACCAAGTGGGCGTGGTCTGTCCTTTCGCTTAGCTACTCCTGAAAGTTTGCGGAAGTTTGTTCACAGCTTAAGTTGAAGTCAGCCGTCAACAGGGTGAAACCAGAAGCGTACGTCTGTTTTTTTGTTGCCATAATTCAATAGATGGACCTGAGTTCAGAGAAAACACAACGGATTCTCTCCAAGGTTAGTTATTTACAGTATTTCACCAACTTTGAAAACTTCTGAATTAACATTGTTTACGTATCAATACCGGCTAGCATAGCAGGCTAGTTCTTGTAAGATGCTGTCAGCTCTTACTAACTGGTCAAACCAGCTCCGTTACTTAACATGTCATGGAAAAAAACATGGATAACACGGAAATATGATACAAAACAACTTGTTTTCTCCAAACAAATCAAATGACAGGAATATAAAACCACAGAGCACTTCATGACTTAATTAAATCACTGGCAAAACAGAGAGAGAAAACAAGAGTTTCCAGGATATCCATTGAAAGCTAATTCATAGCCCTTCTGTCATGTTATTCTCAATTATAACTTACATTGCCTTTAAAGACCAGTGCTGCTGAGGAGTCCATAGTATCTGACCAGTGTACAGGACAGCTCTTTGAAATCTTTGATGGGGAGCAAAGAGATAATTAAATAAAACCAAGAATGTGGCAGTGTGATACTGAGCCTTGACTGACTGATTGATTAATGGATCTTATTGTTGATGTTAAAGTCAAATAAAGACTGAAAACAGCTGCTTACACAGCAGAAAATAATTAACATTATGAAGATGTTCAACAAGAAAAGACTGATGAAAAATGGCTGAGGCTGTAGATTTATGTATCTTCTTTAATATACTGACATCAAAGTCATTTTAAGATCATGTGTAATGATCTATAATATTATAATCTGTAATGTCTCTGCTGACATTAAATAAAACTTAATTATGTGTATAGACACTCACACATATATATTCAGGCCTTCATCATCATCAGCGTCGTGTTTTTACCCTGTTTTTATTTTAGTACAAATTCCGTGATGTTGCGATTGAGGAGCTGCAGAAAATCCATCGCATCTTCCCCGGGATGGTGCCATCCACAGGGACATACAGTGAGTTTCTTCTTCATTCATCTCTTCTAAACATCTCCATACATCAAACCTGATTCTAGCTGAGAACTGACCTACATCATTGTGTCAATTTCAGCATTTACTGACAGCACCCAGAAAGATCTCCTGAAGTTAATTGGAAACCTCCCTGTTAAGTATGGAGGTAAGTCTGACCTCTTGACACGTGCAGAGACTGTCCTCATGTGTGAGATCATTATTAAGTACTGATGACGGTGTCTCTGTCTGAAGGCCGCTCCTACAACATCCCCATCCTGCTGTGGCTGATGGACTCATTCCCCTTCACTCCTCCCATATGCCTCCTGAGACCGACCGCTAACATGGTCATCAGAGAGGGCAAGCACGTCGACGCTCAAGGACGGCTCTACCTGCCGGGGCTGCATAACTGGGATTATGTAAGGGCTTATACTTTCCTGGTCAAGATATAAGTTGAACAGAAGACGTTCTGAGGTGTTTTCATCAAGTTTGCTGTGTTTTTCCTTTTGCACTTTAACAGCCCAAGTCATCAGTGGTGGGTCTCCTGAATGAGATGATTGCACAGTTTGAGGAGGAGCCTCCACTGTCCACAAAGACCACAGGAGGCACTGAAGACCCCCATGACCTTCTGGCCTTTGTCTCTAACTTGAAGATCAGTGATGGTGCGTCAATTTGATCAAATTCAAGTGTTCTTATTGGCAGTCGATCTGCTTTATATGAGATCATCTCCTATATTTGAATCTTATCTCTTATATTTCACCTGCTTTATGAGGTTATTTCACCAGTCCACATTTTACTCATATTATATATATATACTTATATACTTATTTCTTTTATTCTGCACTTGCACTCCCCTTTGTTTATGTATGAGCTCAGTGTATTTATCAGCATATATCAGATTTTTCTAGAAATATTTTATTCTAGAGAGCATTATGTGCTCAAGCTATAAAGGTACAATATAAATAAAATGATTATTAGTTTTACTTGATATGCCTCTCGCTCTTGATAAACAATAATCAGATAAGCTATTGTTATCTTGCCTCATGTCTATTTCAGGTGGAAGCAGACATCACGACCAACAGCTCAACAAAGTCTCAGTTATCGGGGGAGGAGACTTAGGAATGGCTTCAGTGATGAGCATTTTATCGAAGGTAATCCCCATTCTGAATTGTATGTCAAGGAGTTGAATTGATACAAACGTTACCAGTTTGAACTAAAATGTCCAATTCTCTTATTCAAATGCTGATTTTATTTTATTTTTTCTTCTACTTTCCGTCCAGTGTAAAGTGGATAAGCTTGTTTTTGTTGACGTCGCTGAGAGTTCCACCAAAGGCGGAAGCACAGATCTAGAGATTTTCAATCTGCCCAAGGTAGAGGTATCCAGAGGTACGTCTGATCCTGCTCTGTCACATATGAATGTAGAAGCGCCTCTTGGCTGAGTCATCGCGGATATCAGATTGTTTCAAAGGCAGCCGACAGACACTGAGCCTGTCATTGATGACGCACCTCTATCACAGGGAGACTGAATCCCAACCGGCTGCTGTGCTGTAGCTGACTCTGAACTTTGACCCCATCAGAGGGATAACAGAAATAATGTATCCATCAGGGTGTACTCGAGATAAATGACAATATTTTAAGCTTTGCATATTTTTTTCATTGTCCTTTTTTAGATTTTTCAGCCTCTGCAGGCTCCAGGGTCGTGGTGGTGACGGCAAATGCATGGAGCAGCGAGCAGTCGTATGTAAGCGTGGTTCAGACTAATGTGGACTTGTACAGAGGATTCATCCCAAATCTGGCACGTCTCAGCCCCAACGCAGTTTTGGTCATCGCTTCACAACCAGGTTGGTGCTGGAGGAAAATAAACTCCCACTCTGCTCATTAACCTTTCACACATCTTCAGCTCTGTCCTCTGTCTCGTCCAATTCCAGTGGACATCATGACCCACGTTGCCTGGAGGCAGAGCGGCCTGCCGCCGACACACGTGATCGGAGCCGGGTGTAACCTGGACTCAGAACGACTCAGTCACGCTCTGGATATTAACCTCAACACCCACAAACCTGCCTGGGTCATCGGAGAACTTTCAGACAACAAAGGTGAGCCAGAAAGGATCGATTACGTATTTACACGAAGGCCTCGTGTTGCATTTAGTGTCTGCTCTTCCAATACACAGATGCATTATCTCATTCCCTCCCTCCCTCACTTGTTGTCCTTTCATTCGATCATCTCAGTTTTATTTCTTTTGTTCTGAATTGTGCCGACACAACCAGGAATGCTGCACTACCTGCTCGTCGTGTATGCCGCTTCCATTCTGGAGTTTGTGAATGACGCACATGATTGAGCTTGTCAGTGTTAATGTCTTGCAGTTGCTGTGATGAGCAACACCGGGCTGAGCTCCAGTGTGAAGCCAGAGATCGCATCAGGATCTGCCTCGACCAAACCACTGATAGACCGGTACTGGCATGAATTTGCATGAGCTGGAGTGAAGGATTCAGTTGTAGTTGAATCAAATAGATAAGAACACAGGTGGTGTTGAACGAGAATCAGATGGGATTAGAAAATGTGATAACAGAGGCACGTTTCCTTGATCACACTTCTCCAGTTCTTTTGCATTAAAATATACAACACATCCTTCTGTGCTTCCAGAGCATTTGAGATCATGAAGAATCGAGGCCAGCGGTCGTGGTCTGTGGGTCTGTCCATCGCTGACATCACAAACACTGTCCTGACAGATAAGAAGAAGGCTCACTCGGTCTCCACACTGGCTCAGGTAGAAGTGTCTTCTATTACAGGAGACATATTTAGCTCCTGTCTCTTTAACCCCCTTAATGAAAGTTAAGCTTACTGTTCTATCAAATGAATTGTGTCTGTAGTGACTTTTTTACAGATGCATGTATTCAGGTACCTTTTTAAAGGGCATTTTCATTCAAATCTGATTATAGAAATGTTACAAGTTAATCCGTGTCGTCTATTTCAGGGCTGGGGTGGCATAGGTGCAGAGGTGTTCCTCAGCCTGCCGTGCATCATGGGATCCAACGGTTCGACGCGCTTGGCCGGAGTGTCGCTCGGACAGGAGGAAGACTCCAAACTGAGGGACAGCGTCACCTCCCTTTCTAACCTCATGAGTCAGCTCAGGATATGAAGAATATGATTGCACTCTCAGTTTGGCTGGACCGACCAGTCTGGGAGCAGCGGCTGCTTACTGGCTTGAGCAGTTTTCCAGTCAGTACCCCCTCAGCGAATGGACTGCGCTGAAGTTTGAATGAAGTTAACTACTTACACTAGGATTTTGATGCAATGGACATGACTGCTATCCTTAATATGCAGAATTTAATCATAATATTGCCTTTGGATATTGTGTAAATGTAGATTTAATTTTTGTATCTAAATTAACCAGAACTGAGACTTTATTCTCTTTGTCTCATACAGAATTTACAATTTGTAACATGTTATATTAATGCACTAAAATATCTTTATCTTTGAAAAACCATGACACTCCAAACAATCATCTAAAGAATAATGATGCTTTGAAGAACTAAATATATTTTTTTTGTAACAGCTCAAGTGTAATTTGGCCTCCACTACTTAACAAAAGATGAAGAAGAAGAATGATTCTGTAATTATTTTTATACTAACCCTATTCTTTAATTGCTTTGGAGAAATCAGGACGCACATAAAGTATGAGGCATGTATATTATATATAGCACAGGGTGCTGGTATTGAGTCAATACATGAATGGTTAAATACAACTCGTATTAATGGCCTTAATTGCCGTCTCAGTGCCGTTTCCATATTTAAATTGACTTTGTACTTACCTCTGTTTACTTTGTGTGAAAGCTGGAACCTAAGACATGTACAGTAAGACTACACGATTCTGTGGGTGTGCAATAAATATCTGAAACCATACTGCGTGTGCGTCGTCTCTGTGGGAAAGAGAAGACACCAGACAACTAAAGGTTTGTCTCTTTATAAAACTCAAATAAGTAGTTTGCATAAATGTACACAAGCTTTGGTCTGAGCCCCAGCATCACTGATGTCAACCAGATCCACAAAAGGACCGGTGATGTACAATAAGTGGTCAGTTCACATGACCAAAGATACTCCGGCAAGCCAAACAGACTTGCGTACGGGCCAAGATCTGAGTTCTTGGAAATGAACCGCAGCAGCGAGACCAAAGTTCATGAACAAACTGTAAAACATCTGTTAACATCACTCCTTAAAATGAAAAATAGTTTTTAGAAGTAACCTTGAACTCCATTTAGAAAACGGCTGAATACTTAAAAGATCTGCGAAACCTCTTGGTAATGACAAAGGTCAGTGCATGGAACAAAACTGTTGTTTAGACGTAGTATATGACAATACAATATAACTGGATGTAACAACAATATAAACATGTTTGACTATTAGGTCCTTGTACAGTATATTATGGCTCAACTTCCATTCCTTAAGAACTTTTCTCTGAAACTACAGTCACTGTCAATGGCTCTGAAACATGGCTGTGCATGTGAATGAATTTAGCTTTAGCTAAGTCCCCAGTCTGTCAACAGCACAGAACAGTGTAATACAATGTCTCCATTAGCTTACTTTATCATTAGACATGCCTGAATGTAGAAACAAGTCTGTGCACATTCATAAAATTGGAGTAACAGGTAGAATTTATGGATTTGTTTTACTAGTTAAACTAGTCTTCCCAAAAGCCTGCTTCCTGTCAGGCTGTGACTCGTCTGACCACCAGATGGAGCACCTCTTCATAAATATTGTGACAAGGTTTTTTTTAAACTGTAACTCAGTGCTGACAATATGTTGCATTCATTAATCCCTCTGTTAAGTCTCATGCTTCCACCTTGATGCATGCATGTATATATACATGAAACAGTACATTATTGCTGTGAAATCAAGTGTCAGACAAACAGATTTAACACTGAACCCATTCCTTTGATATCAACAGCATCAATTTACAACATTAAAAAAAAGCAGCGAAATACCCACAGAGTACGAACTGCTGCCTGCATGGGAGGAAAAAAAGACCTCGCTGAGCTTCAAGGGAATGAAACCAGCTTCAGTATTTACACCGTTGACGTATTGCACCGTGTCATCTGTGTTGCTGGTGGTGACGACTTTGGCGATTCTTTTAAAAAGTTTGCATGCGAGCTGCTTTGGTGCGACCTGGTTTAGTGGTCCGTTGTCAAGTAAAGTTACAGTAAACAAACGGTGTTATCGCAACAGTTTCTCTTTACAGTTTGACACTGTTAGTATGAAGGGCTGAGACTGCCAAATTCAAAAATAAATAATAGAGACGTCAATAGATACATTAATATCTCATTATATGCACCAAAAATAATAGTAATAATAATAGTTTTATTCTCCTTTTGTATTTCATTATTAATTCCCTTATTTTTTCTTTAATGTGTTCATTTTTAAAAGGATTGATTTATGGTCTATGGTTAATTGGACTTGGACTCCCTTTGCATTTTGCCTCCATTTATTAATGTATTTATGTATTTTAATGTTACATTCCTTCATCATGCTAATGTCATTCAAACTGTCATAACCAAAAACATAAATAAAATGAATGAAATACACTAATGAATAAATGGAAAATGAAATGGGAAAGTAAATAAATAGGGTAATTAACACAAGGGCACATAAATACAGGAGCAAATGAAAACAGAAATGTTAAATGTCCCTGCATTTATTTTTAATATGATTTTTGGTGCATCTAATGGCATATTAAGTAATTTTTGTATTTATTTTTGATTTTGGCGGTTTCATTCCTCTGTAGGTGAGATGTGTGAGCCGGCTCACAGTACATGAATGTATAGGCTTTGGGTGCCTCAGCAAAAGATGAGCTTACTCTGCAGCCACAAAAGCCCTTGTGTTAGAGTCGCTGCCCTCAGTGCACTGCGATCAGGTTAAGACACTTTGTTGGAACGAACTATTGATGACGCAAACATGCAGCTGGTATTAAATCACCTTATTTCAGTGTAAAATCTTTCCTTACCATCAAATTGAAAACCAAATCTGGTCTGAAGCACCAATGAGAGCAGGCATGTTTTTGTGCAGCCAACAGTAACTCAGACAGCAGTTTTAAATACAAATTTAACACTTAGAAAAGTTAACTGCCCTTGCGAAAAAGGTGCAAGTATCAGGAATCTGTACATATCAATGAAAAAAGTCCTTTCTCACCCACACACACACACACACCCACACACATAAAACCTGACACACTGAATAGCTACTGGCCTTTCACCTCTTCCGTGGCTAAGAAAACGAATCAAGCATTAACAGAGATTCTGATTCATGTTGGCATTAATCTGTGACACTTGAATGGTGCTTGGAAACTTCAAAATGTCACTGATTTAGGAAGTTGCTGTCCACTTGGAGGCATCCTGCAAAAGTCTGGGCTGGACCGGACCAAGGGCACTCCCACTGCCACCTGTCCTGAGGGCCTGGAGTGGCCTGGGGGAGACCCGGTGTACAATAGTGGTGCTGGGAAAGCAGAATGGTCCCTGGGGCCCCTAGAGAAAGGCTTAGAGTAACCAGGTGAGGTGGCTCTGTGTGTGTCGGAACAGCTGGCAGTACTGCATGGGTAGGGACTGAGTCTGTCAGCAAAACTAGCTGGAGGAGGGGGGATGATGGAGTCCTTCACCCAGCTGTCCTCTCCTTCATAGTCTGGCTCTTGAGGCAAACTGGGGAGAGCGCACAGTGAGGGAGGAACAGGAGAAGGTGAAGGAGGGATGAACACAGGAGGTGGGGGCACAGGGTAGAGAGCAGGGTCATAGTCTCTGCCCGTGGTATGTTGAGGTTCGCCGTGAATGCTGAAAATTTCTTCAGGCGTGGTGGCCAGGAGCCTCTCCAGATAGCGGTCTTCTTCGTCAGCCTCAGAGAGGTTGTCATACTGGGAGGTGTTGGAGGGCCTACGGTCTCCCGCGGACACCGGGACGTAGAGAGACACTGGGAACTTGGTTGGCTTCGGGGGAGGAAGTTTCGGAGAGGAGGAGGAGGATGTGGTGAAAGCACGGGGAGGGGAAGGGTTTTTCTGTGTGAAGTCCAGAGACGTGGGGGGCTTTAGGCATGATTTTGGAGATGGCTTCATTGGAGGGACTGGTTTTGGGAGGTTTTGGTTTTGGGACTGGGAGGCTGCGTGGGGGGAAGGAGAGCGACGCCGGGTCTCCGGGTGGGTCCCCAGGCAGGGTGATCCGCTATCCAAAGGCCTTTGGTTGTTCTCCTCAGATAAAAAGAAAGGTGGAGGTGGCAGCTCTGGAAGGTCCATGATCTCCTCCTCAGTCTGCAGAGTAAGAGCATCCACAGAGGGCTCATAAGGTGGAGGCCAATCCACAGGATTTTCCTGGGTTTCTGGGTGTCCAGGCTGGCTCTCCTGTTGGTTCCTCCCATCTTCAGTCTGGCTAACTGGAATCGATTCCTTCGCATCTCTGTCCAACATGTCCTCGGCACAGATTTTGCCTGCTTTTGGAGGTAATGGAGGTGCCCTACAAGGCCTTAAAGAAGAAGGTGTTCCTTGTGTGTGGACGACAACTGGGTCAGGTGAAGGCAAAGGAGGTGTTCTCGAGTCCTGAGGCTCTGCAGGAGAAGGGGTCCGATGTTGGGTGATGCCATCTGTTTGCTGCTCCTCTGTACTGGGTTGGCTTTGTGGCTGCAGGTTTATTTTAACCTCCAGAGGAGACTCCGGCTGCAGAGGCAGAAGGAGAACTGGTCTCTCTTGACCCAGAGGTTTCTTTGGCAGCTCCTCTGACTTAGCTAAAAAAGGAAATGGAGGATAGGGGATACATCAACGAAGGAAAACAAAATATACTTTAGGATGTATCAGAGGAATGGCTGAATGCAGCTTAGAAAAATAAAAGAACACATCTGCACCTGGAGGAGGTTGGTCCAGCTTTTTACTGCGAAGCTCAGACATAGCAGCCTGTAACTGTTCAACCACCACATCATCAGGCAGGAAAAAAGAAACAGCCAGCTGCTCCTGGAGGAACTCCCTGAGGTCCTCTAACTGGAGCTTCTGCAGGCGCTCTGATTGGACAAACGCAAAACAGACACAAAACAGAGGCAAGTTAACTCATAGCGTACGAGCTCACGCATCAGGTAACCCCTGTGATGTGGCGAGCCGTGAACAGCACTTATATTGTGAAAGACAGTACTCTGATGCTTAAAAACGCAAAGTACAGAACGAGCTCGTCAAAAAAGTTGTTTAGCAAGAATTCAACCAATCTGCTGAGGCAATGCTGCCGCAAGCGTCCAATGAAAAGTCAGCTTTCGATTCTTCTCCACAGCAACCGGCCACTTGCATTATGTAAGCCATCCAGTTAGGAGGCAGCCGAGCGAGAAGCAGCGTGCCGTGTAATCCACACAGCAACGCTCACTGGTAAAGCAACAGCAACCCTGGCTGGGTGAAGATGGTTTGACACATTCAGCTCAGCAATGGGGAAGATGCTGTCAGCCTCATACTCACTCTTGTGTATCTTGAAGGTTGTATAAGCCATGGAGTTTAGCGTCTTCTCTCCCTCCAGTATGTAGATGTCCCATAAACGCAGGGTGAGGGTGAACGGGGTCTGTTATGTAAGACAAGGAGCAGCAGAGTCAGTCTGATTAAATAATAATAAAAGCATTTCATGTGGTTCGATGTACAACAGAATACACTGTGATGTACTGATTAACGGCTGAATTTGAATGCAGCATACGTCTGGGAGTAAATATAGTATAAACAGGGAACATCTGGAGAAGGAGCTTCGTTGCAGGTCATGTTCTTTAGGAAATCCAAATACTCACCCTGTCGATGAAGCACTGCAGAAACCATTTGGTGGTGTAAATCCCCGTTGTCATCTGCTCCTTGTCCTGTGGGGCGAGAATGAATGAGAAATAGTCTCTACGGGAGGTCACTCCTCTTCATAATTTGTTCTTAATAATCAATCTCACTTTCCAAAACAGTTCTGACTGTTCAAATAATGAGAAATGACCCGAATAAAATCAACTGCAGCCTTTCCAAGCAATTAATTAGCACTGTATCTTTTTCATGGACAGACAGCTTTAGCTGCAAATATGTACTTTAATTTACCAGGTGTTTCTTCAGCTTTGGCAGCATTTTGGAGAGGATGAGCTCATGGTGGGCCTGGAAACGCTGCAGCTTGGGAAATCCCGGGATGAAGAACCCTAGACCGGTGAAAAAATAAATCAGAAGGCCATGAAGGGTCTGTGGTAATGGTAGAGACATAATATTTACAAATGAAAAGGACCTGATGAAAGGACACTGAGAAAACATGACAAAATCTGTGATGTCCTTCCATCATTTGGAAAAATGTAGAGACTTTGTTTTCACTAAAATTAAGCTTTGGTTTTAAGTTTTATCAAATTCTTTAGATCGTCCCTGTGGGGCCAAGATTGTAGCAATAATATTAACGAATGTGTATAAAGAGTTTAATTCAATTCAACTGAAAGTTGTACTGTACACATCTTATGCACATTGACAGATTCATGTAGATTCACAAGTCTGAGTCATCAAGGGCGGATTGAGTTACAGTTTGATGACTCTCACATATTTGTATATAACATTTCAATCTGTGGTATTTGAGATGTTTAAACATTAATCAGGTCCGTCTTCATTTCTGTCCTCCGTCTCTCACCGTGCATGGCATGCTTGCTGTTGGTGAGAAGCTGGGACAGAGCCCAGAAGGCATCTTCCTCGTTCAGGTACATGAGCAAAATGGCAGCGATTTGACTCATCCCCTGGCAGTAGCTCACCTCCTGGGGGAACACATGCGAAGAGACAGGTTCAATTAAACAGAATGGGCAAATGAGAGGAATTATTCATAATTTAATAGAGAACACACACAGAAGGAGGGAGGGGAGAGAGCACCTGAATGTCTGATGTGGTCTGGAGGCAGACTGTGGATATGTGCGGTTACACTGCACACGAGGAGCTGCAGACCGTCTGTACACTCAGCTACGTTATTATAAACACTTTAACCAAAGGTTGTTCAAATATTTACTGTAGCCCAACATAGATTCTCAGTAATGTCATGTCTTTTACTTGAATTAACTCCAATGTGACTCCACGATGATTCAACGATTTACACTTAACACATCGCCCTTGGCAAGCACGAATACACAAAACCTGACAGACACTTGGTATTTGTCCATATTAAGGCCGATTGATGGCACGGCCAGAAATGGGACACTCCACAGTATCCTTTCAAGGAAATACAGTAAATATAATCAGGGTTACACTGGAGGTTAAAACACACATTCTCCACATTCTTCTCTACCATCACATAGGCAAGAGGACAAACACAGTACTCCCCCCTCTTTGCTCTCTCTCTCACTCTCTCCTACTGACCCAGTTTCTACTGAGCAGTGTGTGAGGAGAGGGGAAAAAGGAAAAAGGGAACAGCACATGCCCATTTCCTCTGGCTCCAACACCTCCGAGCCCAATCAGAAAAACAGACTTGGACCATGTTTGCGTGTGGCAGGATGTAATGTACTGTACTACCGAGTCTTTGGATGGTGATATTTTTGTCCCAAGCAGACGGTAGGGATAAAGAATTAAAGGAACAGTTCATCCAAAAATGAAAATTCAGTCAATATCCACTTAACCTGGCTCCATATAGCTCGTCTGCCCAGAGACCCCAAACAACGTAGCCACTAAGCTAAAAGCGCCCCCTGGTTTGAAGTGCTCAAGCTCAAATTCACATATATGCGCTGCTGTTTTTCTGTTCTTCTGCCATGCATCGTGGTAATCCTTTTGTGAAAAGTGTTCATCACACACATGGCCTGCACGGAGGAGCTGAGATCCAGACGAAGCGTGATTAGCCACAGCTGTAGTCTTTCTGGGTCACGTAGTGGTAATCTGTGAAAAGTCACTGATCTGTCCCGCGATGAAGAACGCACATAAAAGAATGAGCGCAAACCATTTTTGTATTATTATTTTGATAGAAAAGCTTACAGATGCCAGGAAATGGGCGAGAGAGTGAAGCAAAGGCCAAATTTTTTTATTTGGATGAACTTATCCTTTAATATATACTGACCAATCTACATGCATATTGAGCTGCATTAATTTCTACTTGGTTGTTTCACCCGACAAACTCTGGCTAATGGTGGAGAAGCTACAGAGGAACTTAAAGGCACCCAGCCATCATCATGTGTGACATCAGCATCCACAACTGCATTTCAAACACATTATAATCAAGAAAAAACTAATTACAATTTAATGTTGTTGATTAAAATAAAAGGATGGAGCTGCTTGGCTTGGCTGTGATGAGAAATGAAACACGTACTTGAGGTGGACTGTTTCCTTGTCCGATAATCAACCCAAAGCGTCAGAGAGGAACTTCTTCAAATGGTGTGAGCGTTGACTATAATGTGGGTTCACTGGTGGTCTGACTGTTACAATGTGCTGCTGTGCATTCAGTCAGAGCCACACTCATAAATAAAAGATCTCACCCAAGGCTCTAAACAACGCTGAGGCCGGACGGGTTTAAAGTGCTCGGCCTGTTCTTTGCTGCGTGCAACCGAACGCACTCAAAGGACTTGCAGCTGTTGCGCCACTGATGTTCTGCACAAGACTCCTCCACATTATGTAACTCATACATCTATACTCACACACAAACAAACTCACCGTGTTGTAGACGGAGTACGCCGCTAGTACGTGAAACAGTGCCTGCTGCCTAGAGAGGGAACAGAGAAACCGCCGGTTAAAACAAGGATGTGGTTCCTTAGCAACAACCAAGCAACCTGAGACAGAGTTTATTAAATGAAAATCCCCCAAGACCACATGAGAAATGATTACCCCACCATCTCATCCTTAAATTAAGTCCATCAATCAGCAGACAGACTCATAACAGCAGCACATATTTCTGGGGGAGGCTGACAAACCCTGGCTGCATCATGTCATCCTGGGAGTGTGTGTGTGTGTGGATAGTCAATAAGGTAAAACCTAAAAGATCCGACATTTTTATCACATCATTTCTTCCAAAGCATGCAGCTTTTATCCAGTTTCTATGACCGCAGGCCTGTGCGCTGCATGGCTGATTACATCTGGAGTCTCAACAGTTTCAGACAGTGAAGGCAGCTATTGTGTGCGTCTGTGTGGAAATGTGTATGCGAGCGCAGCCGGGGCATTAACAAATACAACGCAGACTAGAGAGGATGTCTCCCCTCCAGGCCTCTATAGTAAATACACGTCTTATAGACAGTGACAGAGACAGGAAAGGAACTCTAAATAGCTGTCAGTGCTGCGGTGTGACTGGGACAGCTGTTGACTTGCAGGGAAGGAGTGGGCAGCCGAGCAGGATGGAACGGTGTTTTGGTCTGTTTGGACTCAGTGGCTTTGAATTGAAGGGGGGAAGTGCGATACAAAGAGCAAGAGGCGAGCACTCAGTCACTCTCTCGGAGAGTTTTAGACAAGGATGAACCGGCGGCTTTCAGATTTTAAACTCTGTCCCACTATCATGTTCTGAAGCGCTATGTTTCATCTCTGTCGTGTGTTTCGTTATGTATAAGCATTGTACCGATGTGTCGTCTCGGATGTACACTTGATGTCGGTGCACATTTCTGTATGAATGCCATTTCCTGTGGGGCTTTGTGCACTGACAGGAAGGCTAATAAAACACAGGGGGAGGAAACCACCGTTTTGGTTGTGTGTGTGTGTGTGTGTGTGTGTGTGTGTATGTGTCTGTGTTTGTGAGTGAGTGTGGGGCTGCCTTAAGGTTTAAGTGAGAGGTCACACCCTGTAAAGGATTTAGCAAGGGCATACCTAAGTGTGTGAGGTGACAAAGAAAACAAAAACAAGAACTTTGGAGACATCCGTATGACAGAAAAGTGGTTGAAGGCATTTGTTATGGAAGCTACTTAAACTGTGTGATTTATTTTACAGGCTCAGGGTCAGAAGAGTATTCATGATACATCACCAGTGTGTTTACTTTGATAAACATGCAGAACAGGTACACATTACTCAAAGTTTTTAATGCGAGAGCTTAAAGGAAGGAAGGAGGAGTCATCACACTGCATGAGTAATATTTGTAGATGGTAAAGTTTTCCACTGAAAACTCACTTGACTCCAAAGCGGTCCATGAACATGATGTGGTTCCTGAAGGTTCTGTTGACGTCCAAGTCTATCTGTTTGATCTCCGTGGAGAAGCTACGAGCCTGCTGCTTCATTTTCTGGAGAACAGAAAAAAGACAGATGTGTTAGAAACACTAGGGGACTGTCAGAATCGACCCTTTCACAATCTCCACATGTTTGAGGAATTCCTACCTCATATTTTCCCTTGTTATCTTGTTTGACTTTCTCTATGTCCAGAAGCAGGGCCCAGGCCTGGCCTCTCAGCTGCAGAGGGATGCCTTTATAGACACGCTTCACCAACTGAAACAAGTGTGACGGAGACATATGATCAGACATGAATAGGGACCCTCTAAACATAAAGAGACAGTCTTCAACCAGAGGGGGAAGAAGCAGAGGGTCATGTATAAATGCTGCTTTATAGGATGTGGCCTTGTTGACTCTCTTGAAAGACAAGGACTCATCGCATGCACTTAAGTTCTTGCTATAACTGTCTAGACGGGAGAGATGGGAGGGATAAGGAAACAAACTGTGGTTAAAAGGGGAATGGAAAACACATTATTAACAAAGGAGGAAATAATATATCACATAGTTGAGTAGAGAAAAAGGGAAGCGATGGCTAAATCGAGACAGCATGCTGTTGTGTCGGAGCACTTCCCTACTGAGTTACACACCTTTTCACTGTTCTTGTACTTGTCCCAGTTCTTCACCATCTTCAGCCATTTCTCCACCCGCTCTATCTCCTGCTGCTTTTGCTGAGAAGGGGAAGAACATACGTGTAAGTCCTCTGGGGAAATACATGACATGCAAGGTCAAATCTGAAATCACTACAAGTTCATACCTTCTCTTCAAGCGCACTGGGTGTTGGCAGTTCCTCCTCACTGAAGCAGAAAATGAAGAAACACACAACATGTTATTGAATAACGCACACTGAGAGGATTATCTAATATGTCTAGCACTAATATAAGACATCAGCAATCAATGCAATAAAGAAGAAAGAGGAAAAGGAAGAAGAGGAAGATTAAAAAGTCACCTAGAATTCACTACAAGGAAGCTGTCAGAGCTTTAAGTCGGGTAACTTACTGCAGGAAGCCGAAGCGGTCGGTGACCTTATAGATGCTGTAGTCGGCATCCTCCCACGGGTCAATGCTGACACCCTCCTGCCTGCCCTGAAACACACACACACCACAACACCCTATAAGAAAATACTGTATGCAAAATAAGGTGTTAAAATGACACACCGAAATTTCCTATGCTTTTTTCCTCCCTTTCACATGTTGTTCTCTCGTTCTTCTGTTCCTAATGGCTCACTTGAAAGTGTTTGAACCTGAGATTGGGAACTCCACGTGCAGCACTCAGCGGCTGTGTCATTAATTGATCCTTCCTTGTAATCCCACGTTCACTGGCTGTTGAGCACAAATCTATTCAGAGTTCACACACTGATTGCAGGCACCACTCAGGGCCTCTCTATACAAGACAGACCATCAACTCCCCGGTGCAGATGTGTTAGATACACCTTGACGGCCTTTCTTGGCAGACATATTATGTTTCAAAGGCTCATAATTTCACATCTTAGGTTAACATTTAGTGATCTGTAGCACACCAAGCAGGGGCTGAAAGCTGGTCAGTGCAGGGAAAGGCTCCGATGTCTAGGTTCCTCCAGCTGAATCATGACAGTCTCTTGATTTTTAAGCTACAAAATCTTAATGCCGTATTCATGGCTCCCATCATGATCCGAAGTATTGTCAGGTTCAGTAGGTGATGGTGCACACAGTTACCTTGTCATATTTAGTGATGATCTCAGCGCGTTCCTCTGCTATCAATGCCTCTATGTCCTTCTTCATGTCCAAATCTGGAAGGAAGCAGACAAAAATGTTAATACTAATCATCAGAACTGGCATAAACCACATGTGAACAAATGTATTCTGATGCTGTGTGTACCATACTGTGGGTCTACAATCTTTGCATGAAGCATGCTGGAGGCTATAAGGAGCCATAGTGTGAAGACGCAAACCACAAGGCCGTTAGCAACTTCCTGTAACTGTGTCCAGAGCTTCAGCGTACAAAACACTCAGCTCCATTAGAGTTCACACGTACTCTATGTGAAGTTATGATTAATATTACAGTGGAAGTTACTCGGTTATTTTAAGAAATAAAAGTCAAAACATTCCAGGGTGTACTGTGTGTTACTGGGTACTGTATACAGCCATCTCCTGTAAAAGGATACCTGCCTTGCGTCACAACAAATGACAAAACAATTGAGAAAAGATGATTTTTAAAATGATAAATATATAATTTATATATTTAAGATATGAATAAATATTACGGGCTGTTTAAAAAAATATCCATCTGCTCCTCACCTTCCAAATTCATATTTATCAATCCATCCAATTCAGTTGTCTGATAAGAGCAGCTCAGGTCAGACTGTGAGAGGATCAGAACCGTTAGACTGGACCTCTTAACCTCTCAAAATACCAAATAATCTGTGCAGCGAAACGATTCCAAGGAAGCTTTCCCTCCATGATTTTGGAGGGCATAAATATTGTGTAAAGCACCCCGATAATCTTCCGTTGAGCCTCTAGACCTAGACAGATCAGGTTCTGATCAGTGAGAGCACAACCCAGACTGCAAAAAAGTTGGACCGCTCAAAAATAATTCAAGTTGATGAGGTAAAACATTTAATATACGGTCTTTGTATTGTTTTCAACTGAATTAATTTTAAAGCATGAGCAAATTTATAATCACATCCTGTTTACTTATGTTTAAGACAGCGTTGAGTAGAGTAGGCCAGTAGGTCATGAATGACATGTATGAAGTGTGACACAGAGTGACGGTCATGGGACTCTCTATTGTGTGTGTGTGAGTGTGTGTGTGTGTGTGTGTGTGTGTGTGTGTGTGTGTGTGTGTGTACATGTATGTATCAATCTGCCGCATTGGTGCAAGCGAAGCAAGAAAGTGACGGACGGGCCTGAGCCCATGAGGAAAGATAACTGGGCCAGAACTCTGCTGCTCCTGACCCAGGTCTGCCCCTCTAAGCCTCCCTTCTTGAGCTGATGTGTTTTGGCAATGGGCTCAGCTGTGAAGCAGTTGTCAGGGCTGAATAATCGCCCGAGAGAGAACAGCCTCACCACTCGTTTGCCAGGTCGGCATCTCAGCGTGACGTTTGGATATGAAGAATATGCCAGTTATGCCTAGCTGGCACAGTGGATGATAGGAGGTAAATAGAAACAGATACTAAATCCGGGCCTGTCGCCACACCCTTTGAAAGTATTGTAGGCGTTAAAGCGTCAGGGTTAAGGACCTGCCACTACCTGGTATTTACTTTCAGAAACAAGTTTTGACAGCTTGGCCTTTGTTGTGCCGTGCCCTTAAATGCTGTAATGGGACAGATGGCCACACAAAGAAAATTAAAATGAAAGTCTTTGAATAGACAGAGCTCTAACTGGTTTAGGTTTGTGGGCTGAGCTACAGCATTTAAAACAACATGATCTCTAGTCGAGCCTATTGCAATAAATGCCGTGCACTGAGGAATATCTTAACTGACACTTGACAGCATGTAGAGCCAGCTGAGCCCTCAGGCGACATGTATGTCTGGCATGCCTCGCAGCAACAGGTGTGAAAGCACCTGCTACCTCGCACAAAAGGCCCTTTAACTTTTCCCTAGAGACCCTCGTGCCATGTGCTGACTAGGCCAAGTTTCTCCCGAACCCATGTGACGTTTCCCTGACATTACTTACACCTTGATGCCAGAGCAGTGGGCACACTGACAGAGAAAGTCGAAGGCTACTTCATTCAGCTCCACATTGAGTTAAACTTATCCAGTTATCCTAGTTATCCACTTAGGATGAAAAACTATAAGTTGAAAGAAGACCTTCTGACAAAAAGAAGAAATCAGACAGGAGTCAAACCCATTCCTCCTCACCTACAAATCAAACTTAATACTAAGGATGTTAAAATTAACCACATATACCCAACGTCCAAATCACCAGCATCCAGTCTTCTCCATCAAAACAACAGCTGAGTCTCTCTTCCAACAGGTGGTCAGTGAAACCAGACCACTGAACAAATGGACTCTGCTGATCTCTTCCTTTTCCCTTTCACATTTTCCCTGTTCTCGTCCATCTCAGGTCAAACTATTTCAGGTTTTTCGAGGCATCAGCTTATTTTTCAGGACAGCTGAGTAAGCTGTCTGCGGGGTGGTACCACTAACACAGCTCTAACCTTGCCTCCTATGTGTCATATGATCAGCGAAAAAAAATCCTGCAATAACACTTTAAAAGCAGGCTACATTTAAAAGGGTGCGGCGTAAAGGCTTAAAGAGAAATGTACGTAAAGCTCAGATTGGTAGTAATCTGTATGTTTTATAGCACAGTAACATGTGACTGTGGGCAGATAAAAGTACTTTTTAAATGTCATCATCTAAAACCGTAACTCCTTCTGAGGAAGGAGAAGTAGAAGGTGATGTATCAACAGATAATCACATCACAATGTAGTGAAATATACTTAAAACATTAAACATGTATTCATAAACCAAACACCGCACATTAATACACATCTGCTTATAACTACATTAGTGTGATAAACCAATTATTACATGTTTATACAATGCTTATAAAGGCAAATTAGTGGGATGTAACGTAAACCCTGAGACTAATGTAAAAGTAAAGTAAAACCAATAAAAAGGTCTGTGCTTATACTAAAGATAATCATGAAATAACCTCTCATTTTCTTTTTCTGGTTGCAGTTCCTGTATCATATATGAATAACAAAAAGCCAAGACAAGATCTGGCCACACATGTTGCGCAAGAGCTGTAAGAAATAGTCTAAGTAAAACATGTTCATACACAGGAGCGGCCTTGAAGTCGGTCTGACTGTCCTGGAATTAGATGTTTTTCATTCAAGCGGCATGTGGGGGAGTGTGAGCTGTTTTTTAAAATCACTGTCTACTGGGTACATTGGTGTAAAAGGTCTGTTATGCTTCATCTTTAGGTCCCTGCTGCTTACTTCCTGTGTTGAGTCTCCAGGCCGCTGATAGTATTGTGTTGTGGGTCAGGAAGAAAAGGAAACCGCCACTCCTTCAACAACAGGTTCAATGAGAACTGACAACAGCTCTCCGACCAAGGAAAACCCTTCTACTGACAAAGCCTCAAATTATCCAGACTTGGTGTTTGTAGTCAGCAGGAAAGACATGAGTAATGCCACAAGGTGGTCGGCTCACATTAACACTGCCAGTATTTTGGTTGTTAGTCACCCACAGACGCCCTTCTGACTACGTCAAAAACATGACATGTTGCTGTTGGTTCAAAGACATTTACTTGGAACAGCTCTCTTCAACCAGTGATTAGAAAAAGTGGTTGGTTAGTTGTGGTGGGGATCAGGGTGTCAAACAGATGGAAGCTGGTGGTAAAAAGTGAGTAAGCGACAGACAAGGTTAGAGAGTGGCACAACACCTGAAGGAGCTGGGAGTGAACTGTGGAAACACAATGACCGGTATTCATATATTTTACAGTGGGCAGAGTGAGGTAGAGGTCGTGAGAAACTGGTAGGTGAGGATATGCAAAGTAGCGGTAGGTGGAGCAGATTTACAGACAGCAAAAGACACTGAATATGCAGTGAGGAAAAAAATTCCTGTGAAGCTGAATTGTGATAACCTGGTTGTTTGCAGGGTACAAGACTTTGAGCCTGGGGCCTGGGTGACATCATTTCCTGTTATGACATAGAGCTAAAACTGGCTTGCGTATATAAGTTCTGTGCAATGTTGTAACCACAAAGAGCTTGCAAAGCACACTGAATCACATCATGCTCATGACACGGTTAGACAGTCAAAACGTCCTTTAACTGTTATGTCTCTCCGGCTGTGTTCAGCTCAGGTATGACAGACATATCCTGAGGCGTCATGGAATAAGTCATAAATAATCCGAAATTAATGAGGCAGACTTTGTTATGACAAGTCATACTTCCACTGTAAACATGATTCTGCCATTGAAGCCATGATTCACTGATTTCTGTCTCAGAGCTTTATATACCAGCTTAGCCCTTTTCTAATTAAAATAGAAAAAATAAGAACTAAAACTCAATTAAAGCTGTCTACCCAAAAAATGTAAACTGATGACATTAAATTTAAATGAGATTGTTTTGCTGGCATTTAATATACATATTTATATTAACTTTCTTACCATATTAACCGAGTTGACAAACCACAAGTCCTCCTTCATACACTTCTACTTTTCCCTGATCCAAAATCATCTCTCTTTTGGCATACAATCAATCCTAATCTGAGTAGCAGTCAGATTTAAGGCAGGAGATTATGCAGTCAGAGCAAAGTCAGAAGGAAAGCTTGAGATTAGAAGGAGTTTGGCAGTTGTCATCTTGCTGTAGGGGCCTGGAAACTGAGTGCAGTGAGCTACACTGGACTGATACGGGGTGTGTATGTACAGTATCTGTGCATCAGTAGGCAAACATCCTGAACTGAAACCTTCCAGTGAAACTACATCAGGGTGTGGATATCTTAAATCAACAGAGCTAAGACACAAACAGCTGAAGTTACTGTGTAGGTGCTGCTTCATCCTGACAGATGTTGCATTGACAGATTCTATAAAATTTTCTGATCAAAATTTTCATAGCTGGTACCCCCTCCCCAAATTTCTGTGGATTGCGTGACAGAGGAAAATGTGACAGATGCTTCATTCTCTTTAGTGCCGAATGATTAGTCAGTGCTGTGTGGTCAGCCAAAAGATGCTCTCAGGCTCTGAGATCAGACAAGTCTGGGCCATGTGCTCATTTAACCTGGTTAACCTCACAGAGCATACTCCCATACCGTGCCTCTCCTATCATCCATCTGTGTCATTTATTATTGACATGTATTACGAACCATCATCTGTCCTGCGCATATTTAGATTACCTTACCCTTGGGTTTGAATTTACCACCCACCACTTACCAAAGACACAAAATACCATTTTATTTTGATGATTCATAAATGGATCAACCAACCAGGGGAAAACCTTATCACATGTCTGTCACTGGTGTGGTTGAATCTCTTCCTGCCTGTCTCCAGTGTACATCCCATGACATGTGTGCTGCTGAATGTGACTGCACAGTGTTATGGTGTGTGACACCTCTGAAAGATATCATAACGAAAATTTAATTAACTACTTTAGCAACTGTTGTGGTTTTGTTGTGATCGTTTGACAAGGAGATCCATGTTATGTGAACAAGTAAAAGGTCATCATTTCAGTAATTACTGCAGTCGATACTAATACAATTCACAGTAATGTACTTCAAAGGATGTCTCGTAATGTACTCTATGTCATTATCCCTAAGTGTTGACATTATGCTAAACGTTGTAGGCTCGTGGTGATTGTGGAGAACGAGCGTATCATTCCAGGACAGAAAAGGAAGGAGGCTAACAAGCGACCACATGGCTCTAATTTCCACATGAAGACGTCTGAAGTCCCAGATGGCTTCAGAGCTCCAGTTTTTAATGGGTGTCAGACACATAGCATCTGCATGTAAGCATGCATGAGACCAAAAGAAGCAGAAAAAAGAGAGAAGGAAATTAGATCATTCTCAGAGGTTGTCCATTTCAAGAGCGGCAAGGTAGCTGTGAGAAATTCATCTGAAATCTTTTCCTTGAGAAACAGATTTCTTGGTCACTGTAAAGAAGGTGAGGAAGCTTCAGTGTTGATGATAAAGTAGTCCCTGTTCCCAGATCACATATTCTTACAACAGACTGCAGTTCAACTCTAAATAGATCTTTTGTTAATTTCCTCTCAACACAACGCTGGTTTGGCAGTTGAAAACAAAGTCGTGGTTTACAAAAGAAGCCCCCTCAGCGACCAAGAATATCACAGAGTCGCCCCAGAGGAAATCAAAGCAGGCTGGTATGAGATGTTCAACAGTCGTCTCTTTCTATGAAGGAAGGTATGGCGTCCAGATGAAACTTCAGAGATACATTAAAGCTGCTCAGACTGGATAACAGTAGGTTTAAGGCGCTAGTGTAAGGCAGACAGTGATTCAGTGTAAATTCATAGTACACAATGGTATAAAAATCACACTGTACTGATGACCAATCATGTACAAGGATATACTAGAGCTACAATTAGCTGATTAATCGATTTGCAAGAAATTAGTTGCCAACAATTTTGATCATCGGTTACTGGTTTCTGTCATTTCATGCAAAGAGGTCAAACATTTGCAGGCTGCAGCTTCTTAAATGTGAGGATTTGCTGCTTTTCTTTGTCGTTTATGATTGTAAATGAAGAGTCTTTGGGTTTTGGACTGCTGAGTGAAAATGTTTGTTGGTTGCAGCCCTAAGATACTTCAGTACAGTCACCTTCCAGAGAAACAACAAGGACGCAAATGTAAAAATGCAAAAGCCTCATGCTCCCAAACATGTGTTTTGCAGGTGTGATGGTGCATGGACAATGGCCAATTGTTTACCCTTTCCCCAGTGGTTCCTCTCAGGACCTGAACATAGTGGCTATTGACTCACAGCAAAGCATGACAAACAGTGGGCTAACTTAGACGACCACTGAGACCACATAACCTAGGAAATCAACTTAGAACAGCGAGGCGAATGATACCAAATTAGGCCAATGAGAGAATACTGCTGGGCAGCCTTGACGGCCAGCCACAAAGTCTCCTCAACAACAGATTACTTGTCTTTCTTTCTGTCTGAGCCTCTCTTTCCTCCGTCTCCCTCCAATTCTTTTGTACGGCTGCAGTGTTTGTGTTTATGCATAGAAAATAGCAGCGACACAGAGACTGTGTGACCCACGGGCGAAACATCCAGAGCACAGGGACTGGGGAAAAGCACATGGCTCAGAATAGCTTGTTGTCCCCAAGGGGCTTTTCTGTCCTGCTCCACTCTGTATCACCACTGTCACTCTAACTTAACCTTTTTTTTTTTTTTTTTTTCCCCCAAAGCTGAGCACACAGAATGCAGATTCACCAACAGCACTGACCATCTCAAATTACCTGACCTTTTCCCCATCTTAACATAGGAAATAACAAGCTGGAGTCTGAGGAAAGGGGCTCTCTATCACCTCACCCTGCGTCTGACCCAGCCTGGGAACAAGCTCTGGTCCTTTGCTGCTGTCTCACCCTGTTACCTGGGGGGAGGGGGGGTGTCTAAATATAACAATAACCACAGAAAGTTTCAGAAGCTGCAGCAGCAGGCCAGCCAGAGAGGCCTTGTTTCCCAGAGTGGCAGCACTTTTTTCAAGGGGTGGTATGAGGAGGACAGGAATGTCAAGGGAACAGTATTCATAAACACAAAACCACAGGATCCCGCTGAGAAAGCCACATTCTCATAAATGGATCTTCTTCCTAGTAAGGATGGCGTCCTAATGCTAGCAGTGAAGCTGAAGTGGAAAGCTCTCATCTGGAGGTTAAAGTGAAACTCTCGCCAAAAAGCAACCGAGGCTTTATTTATGATTGGGTATGAGTCAAACCTTCACGTACAAGCACACTCATGACCAAAGAGGCACTTTTAAGATTTACCGTAGTTTCGTTTTGGGGCAAGCTCATTTTGAACGGGAGTACATAGGGCATACCACGACGGCATCAAAATGTCTATTTTTAGACCACTAAGAAGGCTCCACACATCATGAAACTTTACTGGTAGCATCACCAGGGTCTCTACTCATGACACGAGCAGTAAGAACATTGTTTGTGTACACAAAGTGTGTGAAAAAGACGGTTTTGAATTACTTACGCTTAGCTACTGGGACTCCGGCGCGCCGCCGCCATTCCAGGCAAAAAGTGTCGATCTCCGAGTGCGGCCATCATGACGGAGAGTAACGGTGGGACGCTCCTCGGGCTTATTTCCAGATGAATTCGCGGATAATTCGTTGTTCTGTCGTTAGTCAAAAGCAACACTGACGTCCATGTTGACAAGGGAGCCACATATTACAGAGCGTCCCACCGTTACTCTCCGTCATGATGGCCGCACTCGGAGATCGACACTTTTTGCCTGGAATGGCGGCGGCGCGCCGGAGTCCCAGTAGCTAAGCGTAAGTAGTTCAAAACCGTCTTTTTCACACACTTTGTGTACACAAACAATGTTCTTACTGCTCGTGTCATGAGTAGAGACCCTGGTGATGCTACCAGTAAAGTTTCATGATGTGTGGAGCCTTCTTAGTGGTCTAAAAATAGACATTTTGATGCCGTCGTGGTATGCCCTATGTACTCCCGTTCAAAATGAGCTTGCCCCAAAACGAAACTACGGTAAATCTTAAAAGTGCCTCTTTGGTCATGAGTGTGCTTGTACGTGAAGGTTTGACTCATACCCAATCATAAATAAAGCCTCGGTTGCTTTTTGGCGAGAGTTTCACTTTAAAGAACGAGAACTATTACATCATAAAAGCTTTGTAAACTCACATTAGAATATGAAGTTGAGCAATCAATAATGCAGGATTTAAAAATGCACAGGGGAAATACACAGCGTTTAGGGAGGATTTTGCAACCACGCACTAACTGTCATGTTATTTTTAAAGTCCATCGGTTATCTAACCATTTTCAATATCCACTGGAAAAACTCCACAGATCTTTCTGCAATACAGACCTCCTTCACTGAGCCAAGATCAGGCCTGGTGATCATTAACTCACAACAACTACCACTGCAACCATTAACTGGTTAGTTGTCAACTATTAAATTAATTACAATTAAACTATAAACAATCATTTGATTTGAGGTCAAAGTTCTCTGATTCCAGCATCTTAAATATAAATGTTTTCGGGTTTCTTTTTCCTCCATGACAGTAAACTGAATATCTTGCAAAATTGTTACTGGAGATCATAATGTCTAAAATTAGGTTTTACACTTTTGATTACTGACTTTGCTGCATCAAGACAGAATTGCGATGTATGCAAGAGTTGACTTATTTCCCCAATGCCTAACCGCACCACAGCACAGCATTGGTTTTTACATGCAAACTGATTAAATAATTTTAAAAGGTCAACACTTAGAGAACATGTTACCCAATGGGTAAGGCTCAACTAGGACCAAAATCCGCTGGTCTAAAGTCAAAAGCTGAGGAGAAATTATGCTATGCTTCAATGATGCACACAGCACTGGCGATTAAGTTATCATAGTTTTCATGTTCGAACGTCAATAAGCACAGAAACAGAGGATTATGGTACATAGGAGGGAAGCAGCTTTACACTGGATGGAAACTGTAATTTCATTGTGCTCAACAACAGAGAGAGGTTAAGTATTCAGAGCAAAAACAAATCTAAGATGGCATCTAAAAAAGACACAAGCTAGAGACAATCATAGAGGGGAAATTCCAAGATCGCCCAATTTAGCCTTTATACAAATGCCAAAAGACAAACAACTATTTGGGCTATTATCCCAGAGAGCCATCACTCATCTCCTCAGCGGTGTAGCTATTTTTAGCCTAAGTGACAATCCACAATCTCAACACAAGTGTGACCTAAATTTCACTAACGACAGAGTGTGGGGATTAGGTTTGGCTAATTTATAGACAAACTCAGCTCAGGCAAGTTTCACACTGGTTTCTGGCAGAGCTTGAATGTTATGGACCAACACATGATGGCGCAGTATAATTATCACTCTGTGTGGCATGTAGGGCTGCCGGCAACCGATGATTATTTTCATTATCAACTACTCTCATTGTATCGATTGTTTAATTGATATTTAGGTGTGAAATTTAAAAACAAAATCACAATTTCGCACCCCAACAATAGCTTGTTTTGTCAGACCAACAGTTTAAACTCAAAGATATTCAAATGCAATTATATTAACAAGGGAAAGGCAGATATCAATTACTTTGAAAAGCTCTAACCATTGTTAAATTATGATTCATTGATTACCAATATTGATCGATTGATGTAAAAGATCGTTAAAAAGGTCAAAGTCCACATCAACAAAAGCTCCTCTCTCCCACAGAAAACAATGCTCCTAAAACGCCTCGTCAATAGTCTCGCCTTTAATTTCGGGACTTTGTGACATCACACTATGTCACCATGTCACACATTTGCATAATTTATGCCTAGCTGCTAGTGCGGCACATAAAAATTGATTAAGCACAGCTGCTTCATCTGTGTTGGCTCAGGCGTGTGTGAGCTGACCAATCAGAGTGGACTGGGTATTAGGGAGGTGAGATGGGGCCTTACTGAGACAGGAGTCAAAACAGAGCGTTTCAGATGGAGGGGAAACAAACAGTGCACAACATCAGTTTTTTCATACTGTCAAGTGGGACAGTATGAGAAAACTGATGTTTTTTGAGCACTAAAACATGTAAACCTATTCTAGTTGTAACCTAAAACCAAATTATGACTGTTATGTCATATATATTTCATAATAGTCAAGAGTTATGAAGAAATTTGGTGTATTAATATCCTAGAAAATGTACTAATAGTGACTATCATCATTGTGGCAGTGTCAATAACTAAGTATTAGTCATGTGTTCAGATCCACATGTTTACATGTTGCGTCTGCGATAGTTTCCTCCCACAGTCCACACCACATGCAGGTTTGTTGCACTGGAAACTTGAAATAGCATGTAGGTGTGACCATGAGTCTGACCGTAGTCCTAGAACAGACTGAGAACATGTCCAGAGAGTGCCTGTGCATAATACCTATAGTGTGTGCTGACACAGGCTATAGGGACCTTGTGACCCTGACCAAAATAAGAAGAGGTATGTACATGAAGGGTAAATTCCATGACATCTGAAAAGACAACACTGAAACTCTGAAAAGACATTTCGTGAGTCACATTGCAGGGCTAAAGCCTCTCTGTCGTCTTTGTGTTGGGCAAAAAGCTTCACTATCTAGTGCGTTTTGTGACAGTGGTGCGTTTGTTGGCCTTTGACATCTATCATAAAGCCGCCATTCAGCGTTACAAAAAGGCTATTGATGCCTCTTCACTGAAATAATATTATCACAACAGAATACAATGCAGATTGATGAGTTATGAGAGAACCATGAATTTGGTGAGAGTGAGGCCTTGAGATTTAGTGACGATAAAGCTATTAATGGCATTAAAAATCGTGTTTTTCTGCATTGAGAGAGTGTCTTTCCTAAGTAGAGCAATCAATGTCTTGATGCCTCAAAGTGAGTGGTGATACAGTAGGGAAAAAAATGAAAAAGACATGAATCATCAACTCTGAAAGACCAAAAAAAAAAAAAAAAAAGGGGGCTAATGCTGCAGACTGAGGCCCATTCACGGGCATAAAAACAAAATAAGGGCTCACATGCTCTGCCTCACACGTGGCTCACATCCTGCTGGCATCAGAGAGGGCAGTCAGATCATTGTTCATGAGCACGTTCAAGTGCCTGAAAGCCTTCGACAAATACAAGTTGTATAAGCACCCATTCAAAGTTAAGTGTTTTCCATTAAGAAAATATACATGTTATGAAAGGAATGTTATGTTAGGAAAATCCTACACATCAGACCACCATTTTTTAACTACCCTAGTTGTAATGTGTATCACGGCAAATCTGACGATAAGTCAACTCATTGGGTTTTGATCTCGTAACTCTTTTTTTTTTTTACCATGTGACAAGTTTCCTGGTTTGATATCAGATTCTCACATGCTACTTGTCACACAAAAGTATAGCATCAGTGCTATCGCCTTTCCGGTGTGGGACTCCTCATCAAAACCACATGCACTGTGTCACACACACTAAAGGCCGAACACAGCAACAACAAAAAATACAAAATGCTCCATGTCTAGAGATTGCTACATAAGTTTGTGGACGTGTGCATGCACAGGTAAGAAAAAACAAATAACTCATTGCCATAAGAAGCTTCTAAGACGGCCTCTGTGGACTGTAAGCTCGAACTACGATTAGATCATGTGCATCCATGAGCACAGAACTGCAAACATGCATGAGCAAACACATTATGTCTCCTACAGCTCCCTTCACATGCCGTCACACATAATGTGGGTCAATTAATGACAATGCATATTCAAAAATGTAAGGATATGTGCACTCGCCACTAGCAGCATGCACATCTGCTACATACACACAAAAAAAAACACAATGAGGAGGGGACAAATGAGAGTAAAACAATGACCACCAGACATCTGGCAGAGGATGAGGGCTAAATCCAGCTGGAGATCTTTCACTCAGACTGTCTGCAACCTCCCCCCACTCCATGTATGAACCAGTGAGACGCCCAGTTAACCTTCCAAAGGGGACCACGCATGGCATGACATGACATACAGACCAGCAACTGGCCTACTTCTGGATGCTGGAGCATCTGTGGTCTGTGTAGTGGGGATGTGAAGGGTAAAAATCATGCTGTGTGTCCATCAAGAAGTAACTAACATCGCATTATGTGGATCAGAAGTATAGTTCCTGATTTTGACTGCTATGTATACATTGATTTAAATGCGGAACTAGATGTCAAGACTGAAACAGATTGAGAATCGTCTTCAATCATCTCTCACCCAGACAGGAAACACACCAGAAAAAACATACTGTACACATCTCACCATCCTAGCCGGAGGTTAACGTGCTCTTTAACTGCTGGAAAGCCCGTGAAGAGTGATGCAAAAATCAAAAACCCCCCGAAGACAAGCGCTCACTCACTGTCCTCACCGCAGGAAGGGCTCGTCTGTCTCTTACAAGAAGTCGAGTGTGTTCCCAGAGGAAGAGCCAGCGCAAATCTTCATTTGTATAAATCACGAGCACAGCAGTGATGTTACCCCACAGACCAACACGCGCGAGTAGCCGTTACATTCAGCGGACCTTTAGCTTCCTTTGGTGGCTCGTGGCGGATTAGGTCAAGTTGTAAAAATAAAACAAAAAGCACAAAGGGAGCTGATAAAGAGATGGCCACCCGCACTGTCGTGTCTCCAGAGCTCACAACTGTAAAGTGAGTGAGGAGTAAACAGTGTAGGACACACGCTAAACGCTCAGTCGTCGTCGCTGCTCACCTTTTCAAACGACTTTCCCCCCCTTCTTCTTCTTCTTCTTCTTCGTCTTCTTCTTCTTCTTCTTCTTCGTCTGCTCTGTACCTACAAGTAGAGACTAAATCCACTATTCTCATTCTCTCCCTCGCTGTCCAGGGGAGCTGTCACCGCACTGAAGGCTCGTCCCCGACTGTCGACGAGCTTCGCTGAAATCGATGCTGGTCAAACGGACTCGCTCACCGCCCCCCTTCCTCCCCTCGACCGACAGCCCAGCTCCACATGCCGCGAGCTGGCTGCTGCTGCAGCTGCTCTGCCAGGCGGCTCACCAGTGACAGTGCCGCGCACGCGCACGAGCAAGAGGCGGGGAGGTGGGGCGCGCCTCTCACGCGCTCACCGAGCCCAAAGTTTGAACAGCGGCTGTTTGAAGTGCAGGAGCGGGCTTAAAAAGACGGTAAGCGTGTTATTTAACGTGTTTTTTTTTTAACGATAATTAAATTAAAACAATGAAGAAGTTCAGTTTTCCCTCCTTAAGTATATGTTTTAAACTGCTGTTTTGCTAGCAGATAGCAAATCCCTCCTATTAACTAACCAGCCGTTGAATGGTTAGCAACAACGGCTAATGTAATAACGCCGAGGCTAGCTTGTTGTAGCTACATTCATGTTATTTAGGTATTTAGTAAACACCAAAACAGGTTTTAAGGTTACAATTAATAGTTGCAAACAAAATAACCAGGTGAATAGGCGTTCACAAAAATTGTTATCTTGCACCCTCTGCTGGATAAACACAAGACATTCAGGTGCAGGGTGTCTGGGGGTCTAAACAAGTATTTAAAAGTCTTAAATGACATAGTCCAAGGTATTACATTTCATAACTTGTTTACAATATTTATATTCATCCAAATAGTTAAAGTTTACCTCAATTGAATCATTGCAGGACCATGAGTTGTTACCAGACATTTCCCCTCTTAACTCATCATATGGTTTAATATGGTTTTAATATATATATGAGGCTCTTACAGGTAAAACTCTAAATAGAATAAATAAAAATAAATACAAATTTGTGTCGCAGAACTTTTCGCTGAAACTACCGAACAGTTTATAAAGTAATTACAGCTACAACAGTATTGATGCAATATTAATAATCTAATGATAAATAATCTAATAATATATCAGTCACAGGGCCAACTTTCAGCAGAACACTTTTTACTTTTGAATACTATCAGCTGATAATACTTTACTTTTACTTAAGTAGGATTTTGAATGCAGGACTTTTACCTGTTGTGGAGTACTTTTACATTGTTGTATTGCTGCTTTGACTTGATTAAAATATTTTGATACTTTACCCACCACTGTGTATTTGTGAGAGAGTTCCTACATGACATGACCCTCCTGAAGCTCACCAAAGTTTAATATATTAAAGTTTTAGTTTTGTCAACTGTTTTGTTTATTGGTCAAATACTGGTTTCTAATGGTTTCATTCAAATAAACCTTGTACTGGGTTAGTCACGCTTTGGTCCCGCCCTGCCCATTTGAATTATGTTGTATTGATAAGGAGTTACCACAAACTAAGACTGTTTATCAGTATATAGTAAATTTAAGTTAGTGTGTAACTGGTTAGAACTTGAAGTGGCGATGAGGTCTTGTAATGTATGGAAAGGGTCTTAGAAAAGGTATTAAATTTAACTTCAGGATTCCTGCATATACCCTGGATTAACTCCACCAATTTTACACATTGAAGGTGCAATATTTTAAAAACAATTGTACAAAAACATGATTTTTTATGGTACAGGGATGGAGAAGGGCTTTAAAATTCACTAGGGGATTATGATGGTTATTGTATTGGTTGTTCATTTATTTATTTATTCATTCATGGGTGTGTATATATATGTGTATGTGTGTGTGTGTGCGTATATATATATAAATATATATATATATATATATATATATATATATATATAGATAGATATATAAATGGTGAGGGGTAAGTGGATGCTGGATAATACATACTTGCTTCAATTATTATAACATATATAATTAATTATGGGAGTAGTATACGTTTATAGAAGACAAAAGAAATCAATATATAAGCTATAATACATAAGATAATGGCTGATAAATTAAATTATATTTTGCAGGACATGTTAGGTTATAAATTAATAAATAAATTATAACTAGACTATTTAACACATTATCTAATATTGTGTCTAACGTCTTGTTATTGAACTTGTCTCTCTTTGTCTCAGTTGCTCCCACACCTGGGGGATAAACAAGTACAACATATATATCTGTAACACAAAATGCTCATTACTTCTTTTCTAACATTTCAAAAAATAGCAGCCAATAGAGCCTTTTGTGGCTCAAGAGGAAGCTGCATGCAATCTGCTAAACTGCCTCCAGTGACATCACTCAGTGGCTGAGTTGCATTGGGGGTAATATAGGCACCAGGTTGTAAAAAGGAGGAAGAATGTGTTGAATTTAAAAAAAAGGCAATATCTTTTGATGATTATGTTGTGATTATCATGGCAAGGTCTCACACTTTTAGGTTCAGGGGTTGAAAAATAAAAAAGGGGCATCTTCAGGGGCAGATACACATGGAAAAAGTGCATTTAAGTACAAATTACTTTAACATCCTTAAAATGAAACAGGGAGTATTAACAACTTTTGCTGCCAGTTAGCAGTTGAAAATGTATCTTAACTGCAGAAAAGTATTATCACACTCCTCCTTACCACTTGGTTTTTACAGTAGTGCACTTTTCATCATGGAAATGTCTCTTTCTGACAACACCCCCACACTGCTGTTATGTGTCACCTTAAATACAGGTCAGGTCAGCAGTGGATGTCTTCTGCTAAATGTGTAGTGGTCACCAGTCTCCACTCTAAATCCCATAGGATTCATGTCTTGCAGTTGTTTTGGGTGTAACACAAAAGAGGAACAACTACAACAGCCAATTGCTATAAATAACAAACCACAGAATACAGTGAAGTTTAATACAAAATTAAAATCTGTAATTTGATCCATTGCCTTTGCATGAGGATTGTCCAATGAGCTGCTAGAGTGAGCAACAGTGCCACCCTGTGTCTGAAGTTCATTTAGTCCTGTGTAGCTTTTTCCCCTGGTTTTGAAATGACTGTTTTGCCCTCTCCAACCACACCCTAATGTGTGCCCTTGGCACACGAAGGGGAAGTAATTATTAAAATTAAAGATGGCGGCATAGGTATGTCAGTTCAAGAGCCCTGGTACTGAACATACTGGTTCGCTGGAATTTTTGACTGGGATGCCGCTCATTAGCAAAACCTGTGCTGCTGTGAGATAATAAAGGTCTAATCAGCCACAAGTAAAAATACCTGTTTTACTTGTAGCTGACATGTAAGTTCTGACATTTACAGTACATTATGATGATTGCAAACAAGTTGTTCTCCTGCATGTTTATACTGTTTTTTAGGTAATCAAATGATTTACCTATAATATTCCAGTGGTGCTTATATAACCCTAACCCAACATTGCCTGACTTTGAGGTGGCATACTTTATTGGTGAGATGGTGTCAATATTAATCAGACAAAGGGGGTGGAAATATTAAATATGAACACCTGTACACAATATAAAGCAATATGTTCAGATTAGCAAAAACACTGCCTTTGTTAAATATATGTTGTTTTTGTTTACACTGTGTCATAGTGTTGTTACTGAGCATTGCAGTGTATCATATATGTTGTCGAGGATGCAAAATGTATGTCAGTTAAGTGTTGCAGGGCTTTCATAATGTCCACTTCCTGTATTGAAGCAACTGCCAACGGGATGATTTGATTTTCTGCAAAGCCATCTTATTATTATTATCTTATTAGACTGGAGGGTCGGTCGATAGGACAACCATCAGAGATTTTGCCATGTAGTTTATATCACGATAGCAGACATCCTATAATAGCTCTTATTGTATTATACCATTGTAGGAAATGTCACAAATCAATTCAATATGAGATGATATCATCTGCCCATTTAACACAATCAGTTACATTTATATCAACTCACAATTTTGTTACTGAACTATTCAGTGGAAATATTATTTTATCAATGGTTCCAAACTTTTAAATGGAAAACCATTTATTATTTTTAATAAAAAGAAAGCACTGTTTGGAAAGGAGCGGCACATGCCATGGGAATTTCAAAATAAAGGCGTAGCTTAACGATGGCAGCGATGTTTTTCGCTTTGCATTGATGCTGTTGGATCGTTGATCATTGAATCCATATATAACGATCCAGATCAGTGTTTCCTTAAACCCCTGTAACCTAGTATGTGCCTGGACTGTGTCTACTTTTATGGTATATGCCATATTGTGATTAAAAAAATACTTTATACCATGATGGAGGAGGATTTTCTCCATATTGCCCACTCCTATTGGACTACATTAGATTGTACAGATACAACTGGGTACATTGAGTTCTGGGTACAGGCTGTCTTGTGAAGCCATTTTCAGCATGACCACTTCACCTGCTGTCCTCAAACAACCCTTTCTATGGCTCAACAGACCTCTGGAGGGCGCTGTTATTTCCAGGACGTGTTCAGTATGCCACCAAAAGGGGCAGGCTTTGTCTACACGTCTGCGCTCCCATTCATGCAGTGTGTATAGCAGTCCCCGCCGACAGCCGAGCCGTGTCACATCCTCGTCAGATCGGAAAGCTCTGCTGTCTCAGTCTGATCCGAAGGGTTGGTGAGTAATAAAGCTCCTTCTTTCAGAGTGTGTTTCAGTTTAGTGTTGACTCTTCTGTCTGCGGGGTTTGTAAGTAGCTGTGCTGATAAACCTGCAGGGGTTTTGAGAAAAGAAAAAAAAAACCCACAACAACAATCTGGACAGAAACCAGATGAAAACTGTCGCGATCTGTGCGCAGTTAGTGTCAGTTTGTTGCATTTCCTTGTCGGCGTACAGCGCAGAGCTGTGCGGTGTTTACATGACGTAGCGTACAGTAGGTTTTCTTACCTTTGCGTTGACATTATCGGGAGGATTGTGTGGCCTTGTAGCTGTCAGAAATTAAGTTTGCAGGTAAATTATGACTCGTGAAAGTCGAAACTTAATCTCGAGGGGAGGTCTGGTGACTCACAGACAAGGGTACTTTTGGTTTGGTGGTAAAAATACATGTTAAAGAGGCCTCCACTGACTACCTGCTTAAAACATTTAACCTGTGTTGTGATCTTGTGTTCAATGAGCCTAGTTGGCACTCCTGACTGGTTGTTGATAACATGAATGTAGGCAAAAGTCCAGGTAAAGGTCATCCATGGACAACCAACCTGGCAGCTCTGATACAAAACGTTCACAGTTATATTATTCAGTAATAGTTCAAGGTAGTACGTGTGTACCTGTGAAGTGTGACAGCAGCAAAAGAGACATTTTAGAAAGGTAGATGTGTGCATGTAAATGTCACCTGCCAGTGAAGGTCAGTAAAAGCTGGTTTGTCATGGTGTCCTCTCTTGTAGAGGCATCACAAACGTACACCTGTTCATCGAGACGTGGCTGAAAGTGCTGATTATTTCTCATAAATAAATAACATAGTTGATTCACACCAGTGGGGGGGTTGCGCACTAGTGACCCCATTTCACACAGACCACGTGGGCGGGATACTTGATATAATACCAAAAAAAAAAATATGTAACCTACATTTGTGCAGAGTGACTGCCTCTGATGTTGTGGTGTTTAATAGGCTAATGATGACTGAAAAAAGGCTTTATGAGATGGATGATGTGGCGTTTGCGGTCAGTTTGCTAATATACAGAAACGCAACGCTAAGTTCATGAGAGCTGGGGGTGGTTGGCATGATTGATGAATGGTAAGACAGTGGTTTGCATATGCTTTAAAATATAGAAAAAACGGACAATGGCCGATTATACGACATCCAAAACAAACGTTATGTTTTCGGAGGGCTTCATTGCACCCACGACTGAATAAGCATGCCGACATACGAGGGTCGGTAAGGACTATGTTGCCTGTTTTGACCGGTATCTAAGCGGCGTAGCGCTGCGACCTTTCCCCTAGTTTCTGCAGCACAGGGTGGATCATGTGATGTGGGAAAGTAGCTGGGGGGAGGGGACTGGCTGCTGAAACGCTGCTCTGTGGATGCTCCTTCCGAGGTTCTGGAAACGTAGAAACGACGTGTCCTGCTTCCAGAGTGTTCCTGTTGAATGAAATGAAAAATGGACTCTGCAAAGAGAAAGGCGATGCTTTTCAGAAACTAAGCACAGCCTTCCTGTAGTCGTAGAGAAAAGAAAGCCAGTGTAATCCGAATACAGCAAAGTATTACCACGGGTATGCCGAGCTTCAAATAGTTATATTATGCCTTTTTGGGGTTTTCCATTCCTTTATTGTGTTATGTAGCATTTTTGTGAATGCAAAGTGAAAAAGCCCACAGTCCATGCCAAAGGGAGTTACTCTCTCCCATAGAAAAGACTGCTCCTGCACTGCCTGAAACACCTGGTTTGGAGTCGAGCCTTTACTTCCCTAACTTATGTGAGTCACTATGTAACAGGCATTAAATAAATATATATATATATTTATTTATATCATGAAATATATACACTCCAGTCAGTCAGCAGACGAACAACTGCTCAATTGCTACTGCTGTAGCAGTTATTTTAGATCACACTTCCTTGCTCAGCGTGACCCACCTTACTCTGTCTTTGATTGGCTACGTCCTGCCGGTTAAGTAATGCGCATGTGCAGCTCTCATCAAAGATTGAACAGAGGTGAGACTTCTCACTGCGTTGCTAAAACGGAGCGTTCAAGACACAGTGTGAAAAGGGATGCTGAAGCAATGCACCGTATGAGAAAAATAATGTGTTTTTTGAAAATGAAAGTATGTAAACCTATTCTACTAGGACCCCCAAACAAAAGAAGGAACCTGAAAATTCGCATAATGTGACCTCTTTAACATAACACCAGCTATACAATCAGTGCAATCATATTTCAGATAGGTACCTTATGTGTATGTTTGTGTGGCGACAGCAGCTCCCTCATAATGCCACAGCTAGAGTTTCATCATCCAGGTGGTGGTCTGCAGTTCACATACTGCTGGTCTGGTGATGGTGAAATAGAGGCTTAACTAATGTAATTTAAAATGAACCCTCTAAGACCATGGATAAAGCTCAAGATTAGTAGACTTGTTATTTGCCCAATTACAGAGGATGAGGTAAACAAGAAATCTGCAGTCTCTAAGATACCAGGTAAGGTAAGCATTAGTAATACCCACTTGCCAAAATATGAGCTTTAGACCAGACTCCCCTTTGATCAAACATGATTTCCCAGAGCTCTCTTTATGACAAGATATTGTAACAAGAACTCTTCCACTACCCAACGTGGGGGAAGATATCAGTTTCCACCAAGCTTTCCTTTATCTCCACACTCTCTTCTCCTCTTTACCCACTTACAACCTCCGATTAAAAATAATGTAATTTCTAAAATTGCATTTCATAATGTGGACATGTAGTAGCTCACTTAGTTTTTACAAATGTAAAACAAATGGAGAATGAAATAGTTGTCCTCGCAGCACTTCCCTTGTAGTAGAAGATGCCACACTTGTCCTACCAGTTCAGTGGTTCAACATCCCAGTGCATCTGCTTTAGTGTTAGCTTGCAACAACCAGTTTAGCTAGTAACTAAGTGATTTTTGAACGACATACCATTAATCATTAAATAACAATAGTTAATAATAATTGTTGCTAAGCATTTCTTATGCAGGACAACAACAAAATGTCAGTTTGGGATGCACACTTTGTACTCTGATATCTGAAGCTAAGTTTTTATAAATAACCTTAGATTTTGGTGCCAGCTCACATGACATTTTTGTTGGAAAGGGCATAAACGGCAGACACTAGTAGCTCTCTGAGACGGAGTCAAGTGATTTGGCCACAGTTGTGTGTTTGGCTAGTCTTCTCTAAAAATAACCACCGTCCTTAGATATGAGATAACATGAAAGTCAAGTTGAGTTGCAAGATGATGAGAGACCATCTAAAACATGGAGTTGGGCTGTAATAACTAAGAAAGGGCACACAAAACTACAGTTATGGCAGCACGGTGAGGGGTGTACTGTAGAGTAATTCAAAGCAGCAGCTCATCTAGCGCATATGTTTCCATGTTTTAGCTCTATCACAGTTTTGCATCTGAACATACTTCTCAGTAAGAATGGAGTCATGCATCTAACTCAGTGCTTACTCAGTGGCTGTCTCCCTAGAAAGAGCTTAAACTGATTTAACCTTGTAATTAAGGTAAGCCTGCAGTGTCTTCAAGGAATAAGAAAGGTTGTTCTGATATATGCCTGACAACAATCTGTTATAGCCTCATCCAAATATCAGAATGTAGTGATTATTTATTGTTGTTGTAATCTGATCATTCTTGAAGTCATGTTATGTGATGTTTAATACAAACTCTCTCGCACTAACTTGATCATCTTTTCTTGTCGTCAGTGACCCTATACAGTAGTAGCCACCATGGCAGAAGCTCACCAGGCGGTGGCCTTCCAGTTCACCGTCACTCCCGATGGCATTGACCTCCAGCTGTGCCACGAGGCCCTACGCCAGATCTACCTCTCTGGCCTCCACTCCTGGAAGAAAAGGTTCATTCGCTTCAAGGTGAGAAGCGATGGACACATGGGAGGGCAAAGTCCAAAGGGCTTCTACATAGTATGAGGGGAAATTTGCTGAGCTCTGACAGAGTTACTGTAACTGTGTTGTGTACTATATCACACTGGAAGGTCACTCTCTCTCACACAATGAGTCAACAGTTACAGTAACCTTCCTGTCTGTTCTTTGTGTTCCTAGCCTTTGGCCTAGTTGTCTGTTTACAAAAAGTTCACAGAGTCACTCAAACCCAGAGACCTGCTGGCATTTTCACTCATTCCTAATTTTCTCTGGATGTCTATAATTAATAATATCTCGCAGATGTCAGCAGGATCCAAATCGTTGTGTTGCGATTTTATAAACTATATCTTTTCAGATTCTTTGCTCTTTGTGACTCGGATAAACTTTCTAACCCTGCATTTGGTTTACCTTTCCACAGAATGGGGTAATGACCGGTGTGTACCCTGGCAGCCCTGGTGGGTTCATGGTAGTGGTGGTCTCCTACATGTCCTACAATAAATATTATCAGTTGGATCCCTCTCATGGGTTGGTTGCCAAACTGGGCCAACACATACCCATCAGGTAAGGCCACAGGAGTATGGCACAGTGTAAGCATGTTTGTTTGTTTTCTATAAGCGCACAAAGACATTCGAAAACCCTCCATTATTGTCCTTCTGAAACAATATGGAACGCAGAAGAGCTGTATTCACGTTGTGTTATGACCACCATATTGATTTGTTTACACTCTGGCACTGTGGTACAGAGGAAGGCACTGAACACACATGATGCTGATTGGCCCGTTTCTGTAGTAGGACTTTGGCTGGAAAATGGAAAAAGGCATGGAAGAAGTTATTAACTTAGATTAAAAAAAAATCCAACATGTGAGAATGCCCCATCTTGACGAATGTGTAGTGGTGGAGGTGGAATGCATCTGACTTGGGGTCTTCCCGCTTTTACGACCTTTATGCAGTCATGTACATGCCTGAAGTATTTACAAGAAAACCTGTTTCTCTTTGCCTCCTTAAGTGACAGCTCCAGGTGTAGTTACAAAGTTTGATTTAAGTTCTGCTGTCCACCACACCTCATCTCAATATTTTGATAACAATGTTGATCATGTTCACTGATATAATACAAACGCTTTCCGCCATACACGTAAAGGTTTTATGCCTCTGTTATCAACAGTACTGGGGACTTTCCCTTTAGTCAAGGACAAGATTTATGACAGTGTTGTTAGTTGTTAGTTATAAGTTATTACCTCCACAAATGTCCCTTTTCTCACAGCGGGAGTTTTGTGTAAGGATAGAGCACCTATTTGACAAATTTGAAGAAAAGCCATGTCACTTATTAAGTTTATAAGAAAATGCACTGGCTACAATCGGTCATAAAGGCTCAGGATTTGTGTGTGTGTGTGTCATAATTAAATGTGACTCTGTTGACTTTGGAAGTCTGGCAGCTGTTACATGAAATTAATTGTCTGTGTCTTTCTTTCTCTCTTTGTCTCTTTCCACAGTCAATACATGTCTACAGACAGCCAGAAGATAGTCGGAGGAGTTCTGGTGGGCACGGGCCTGTGGGTCACCATAATCATGATTATGAGGAATGTCCTAAAGGGCCTGTTGTCGTGGCATGGCTGGATGCGTGCACGCCATGGCTCTGTGTCCTGGTCTACTCGTGTGTGGATGGTGAGACAATGAACGTGCTCTTCTGTTTAATTCACTTTAGAGCCGAGTCATACGGGAATGTTCTTGTGCGATTCTTTTCCACACAAGTAAAGACTGTTTTTTTCCATCGCACACGGAGGACAAGGTCAGAACTTATGGGAGCCAGATGTATGAGAGACGAGAGTTGAAACAAACATTTAATATATTTGATATTCTAATTTAAACACGTTTAACTTTTTATACTGTACAGTGTTACGCTGCACTTAAGTTTGGATATATCCATTATGTACTGATGCACTTGTTTCACTTGCTAATTGAATCTGATGTAAATTAATTGAAGCTTACTGTGCATTGTTGTAGGCCTTAGAAAATACCAAAAATAAAGTAAAAAAGGGGTATTAATATTATGGCTTAATATTATCAAGGCTTTAAGACCAAAGTCAAGTGACTATATTGCAATTTATTTGTTCTACTTACAAACACAGTTCTTGTATGACATGTATGCCTGTCCTGTGAGTTTACAACAGTGGTTAGCTTTATCCACTTTGTCTCATAAACCGCAGGTCTCCAGGTGAAATGCAAAATGTGACCTTTATCATTTTTGCCGCCCTTCCTCTCCCTTGTCCTCTCTGCAACTCCAGGTATTAGTGAAGGTGTTCTCTGGCAGGAAGCCGATGCTCTACAGTTTCCAGAACTCTCTGCCTCGGCTGCCTCTCCCCAGTGTCAAGGACACCTGCAGAAGGGTAATTTAAACCTCTCATTTCATTTCAGTGAGACTCAAAAAACTAGTTAAAATCTAGCCAGTTGAATAAGCAGGTTTTGGTTTGTCTCAGGTCGTCTTCTGTCCCTTGACCGTGTTTCCCAATACAAAGCCACAAAAGCAGGCTTCCTGTCTGCCTGTCATTATCTTTCAGGGGAGAAAGAATAGATAACTAGTTTGTCTTGCCTATCTAATCCCCCCTTGTGTAAAACCGATGACCCTTTGCGTCACTCTTTGTGACTATGCATTTCTCTGTGTTGACAGTACCTGGAGTCAGTGCACCCACTGATGGATGATGAGCGGTACGAACGGATGAAGGGCTTGGCTAAAGACTTTGAGAAGAACCTGGGACCCAGACTGCAGTGGTACCTCAAACTCAAGTCCTGGTGGGCCTCCAACTATGTGAGTTAGAAAGAATTCCTCTCCTTTTCCCTCCTGTCTGCTCTTTTGTCAAAGTTTTGGACTAAAAGTGTCACCCTCTGTTCCTTTAACCTCTCCTTCTCTTCATACTGCACAGGTCAGTGACTGGTGGGAGGAGTATATTTACCTCAGAGGCCGGGGGCCCATCATGGTCAACAGCAACTATTATGCCATGGTAAGATGTCTCTACCAGGCTGCCTGATCTGTTTGCAGACAGTGACTCAGCCTTTATTTAAAGATTAAGCAATAAGCTTCTCCATTTAGGTCGTGATTGATTTTCTCAAGGTATGCTGTGTAAGTGTGACCTCAAACTGAAAGGTGAATAGTTATAGACAAAGCTGATTACCTTCTTAATTTTTAACTGTTAATATGTAATCTTAAAAGAATGTGTCACCAGAGCTGCAGAGTAACCTGTGTGGCACATAAACTGCGGTGTGTTTGATATACAATATTTTAAGTGACACACAGTAACATGAGTTCTTGAGCAGCCAAGTACAAAGTCTAAGACTAAATTGTATCTGTAACAAAAACCTCTCAGTCTAAATAGAGTTTGAATTTTATTGCGGACGGGCAGCTGTAATTTCCTCCTCCAGGCGAACTTCCTAAAATTGTCTTCTCAACTGTCTTCATGAGGAAGTTCGTTTTTTAACCTAAAATTAGTAAATCATTCATGTTCTGTTATCTGCATGTGTGTCTCCTGTATCACTGTAACGCAGCAGCACGATTGAGCACGAAGTGTTCACACCATTAAGCCTCTATCTCTTTTTGATTATGGTCTGTGAGCTTCTGTAGAGTCGGCTAGTTTTCATCATAAAAATTCTCAGTGTTGTAACAATAATTAACATTGTTCTGTTCTTCAAATTATGCTGTGCTGGGTCCTCTTATTTAAGTGAATTAGGCCTGGAATGTTTTTGAAAAGTCCTTGAATGTGATGTTTAAGAATAAGACTGGTAAAACCCTGTAAAGTCTTCCAGTCTTGAGATCTTTTAGTGTCTTGGCTATATTATAATGCTGTAATATAAGCAGTTTAATTGCTCCACACAAACACACAGTTCCCAAATCTTTGTCTAAATGAGTGAGACAGTAGACTGGACTGTCACTGCTACAGGACAGGCATGTCTGTGTCTGTCTTATCACTAAAAACACTGCTGTCAGTGGAGACAGATCTGGTATGGGGTCAGTGGAAGAACATTTGGCATACTTGGACATGCACTGTACTGTACTGCCATGTACTGTGTGTGTACATGCAGTCCTGGATTAAAACGGCAACAAAGAATTTATGGATGGATCACACAGTGACATTGTGTTCAGGGTGATCATCTGTTTCCATTCGCACGTCACGTCTTATGACCTTGTGTTTTCCAGGCCTGTGTGACATGTTGGATGAAATGTTACTGATGATTGATTCATTACTTTTATTTATTTATTTTTCTTCTTTCCAGGATTTCCTGTATGTGTTCCCCACCTCCATCCAGGCTGCTCGGGCAGGTAATGCCATCCATGCTATCATGCTCTACAGGAGAAAACTGGACAGAGCACAGATCAAACCTGTGAGTATAAAGCTCCTCTGTCTCTTTGTTTTCACTTCTGAAAGGATTTGGACTTTGGTTACTCCACAGCCATTGTGCAAGCTGTCATATAAACTAAATTAGTACATATTTGATCACATCAATCCTTTGTAAATGTTTAACTTTCTCCTTTATGATTTGTTGATTCATAACTGTTATTTTAATGAGTTTGTGTTTAGAGTTTACAATGAAAGCTTCTTATCTTTCACAACCCTTTCTTGTTTGTATTATCCACAACCTTACAGTGATGAAACCTGATAATGTCCTCAGCTCACTATGTCTAACACTGACCTTGGAATGAGCTATGCACTGCGCTTTTTTGCTTTTTATATTGGAAGTGCAGCTTTGATTACTGGCAAAGCGAGATCACAAGCATTTACTGAAGGCTTAGTGGATAAGGCTTAATGAATGCTGGTGATTTTACTGACACATGCAAGTGTCATCTATTCCTGCTCCCTTGTCCGTCCTTTTCCTTTACCAACCTGCATGACGCTTAAAGGTGGAGTTAGCGATTCCCGCCGAACAAATACACCCCTCCCTTCTGTGCTCTACCCCCTAAATTCATGGATGCACATTGTCAAGGAAACAACCTTAAAAGTTGGGCTAGCTGACCAAAAGAGAAATATGGCAGATTCCAGTGTGTCTGCTGCTCGAGGGTAAGTTGGCGTCAATAAGTAACGTTACACAAGCAAAGATGTGTAATTCCCAGGGAAAGAAGAAAGTAAAATATTTTCAAACTAGGTTGTTAAGGTAATATCTCAGATATTATTTACATTTCATACTATCCTGGTGTAGCCCCATTTCTTGTGGAAGAGGAAGAGCAGCCGGGAGAAGCAAAGGAAGAGACATAGGTCGACAAGTCACTTTATTTGTTTCCCATTTACAGAGCCAGGGCTGTTGACGAACACTAGACTCTTTTTTCAGCGCACAAACAGAAAGGACAGCTAGTGGACCACGTGAAGATAGTCGCTGACTTTGAAAAACAGTAAACTGGATAAGAATCGCTGACTCTACCTTTAGGTCCAAATTCTTTTTACATTTGCACAATCCTGACACACATTCCACGACATGTTGCATAAACACACATTTATCTCTCCCAAAGACTGATTGTATACATTTTTACACACACCAATGCATGTGCCTGCTCTGTTACACACTCACATTCAGTTGTCTCTGTTCTACTGTTTTGTCCCTTCGCTGTGTCGGACGCTGCGTTAGATATACTTGCTGGCAAACAAGGTTCCTCTGTGTTCGGCTCAGTGGGAGCGGATGTTTAACACCACCCGCACCCCTGGTTTGGAGACAGGTAAGAGGGGGGGCACATCTCCACCGTGCCCTCTGATCCCCGTACCCTATGACCCTAGCTATTGCCATGGCAACGGCAATCGGAAACCCCTGACTTCTAGACTCATTCTCAACAGCACAGCCCTGAATCCATCCTACCTCGAATTGGCATTTGTTAACTTTATTATTTAGGCATTTATTTGGAAAATAAACATTTGAATCTAAGTATCTACATTTGAGAACAAGTCCTACTGAGAATATCAGGGCTTTGCTGGTGGCATTGAGATAGCAGACCACTGGTTTCTGGATCCTGCTCATTTCTCCCTCCCTGGCAGCCTCCTGAGGTCCCTTCTGCTCCTTAAAACTGCTTACCATACCAATCCACATCACTCCCTCTGTACTTCATCCATGCTCCTGTCCCTGTAGGTGTTCGTCTGCCGCTGCTCTCTGGGGATTTTAGTGAATTAGTTTGTCATCTCTCTGTGTTTGACTCTCCCCTTTTGCGTTTCAGCTCATGCTCCTACACACTATTCCCATGTGCTCAGCCCAATACGAGCGTATGTTCAACACCAGTCGTGTCCCAGGTGTAGACACAGGTAGAGTCTATAGCAGTGCCGCCTCCTCCACACTACTCCTACTGTACTTTTCCTTGGGGCATTTTGTCCATTTGTTTGAATTAAAAATTATCTGACCTCCATGGATTAATAATGCATGTGTGCTGGTCTGTGCACATTCAAGGACTAATTGCATGTGACTCAAATCTAATGTTTGAGTTTGAGAAGGCAAAACAGCGATAGTGATAGTGACAGCGTTAAGATAAGACATGAAAATATCAAACAGTGACGTGCCTGGATACATAGAGATATATATGTACAAACTTTAATATATACATACTTATAAAGTTCATTGATGTTTATTTTGTCACATACAGTTCTGAATGTGTTCCATAAAGTTTAAAAGGTTTTAAAAGCTATTATCACCTCATCTCCTGAGTGGTGCTCTTGGGCATGCATCTAAAAATAGGAAAATGACCTCTGAGAGGTTTCACTTCAGGATTAAGTGCTGTTGTTCATTCATAAAAGAACTGACATGATATCTTACATGCTCGATTAGTGTGGAAAGGACGACTAATGCACGATATAACGAGACGAGGACCAGTTCAGTATAAAAGCCCAAAGCTTGAAGCCTCAGGGCAGAGACCCTGCTGTGATCTCATCCAAATGTATGACAAAATGTACTTTCATTAGTCATCAGACATTTGGGGCCCTGATAGACTGCTTTAAACTGTCTGGCTGTCGGGACAAAAGTTAATTATGAATAATTTAATTTTATTACTCAGCCCTTTTTACTCCGAAATACCTAGACGAATAAAATCATTTAGCACTGTACAAAACAATGGCAGCATTATGCCACAATTGTTTGCATTATGCAAGCAAAGGAGGTGTGACGTTTAAGACGGCAGTGTTGGTGTGTAATGTGGCCTAAACAATGGCGTAACATGGCAATAACAGTCATTCACCGTCTCTGTTTTACGAGTAAGGAATAATGAGTTCCCAGATCGCGTTGTCTCCACAATTTGCATACGTTCTCGGTTACGTTTTTTCACTTGGCCGCTAACTGGAGCGTCACTGTCAGTTTTAATAAAAGTTTGTTTAAAGTAAGTAGTGTTAATAATGTTGAATAGAAACTTAAACAATGGGCTATCAGTGGCTGGAGGTGTAAGAGGAAACACAGGAGGCTAAGTATTACCTGGATGTGAGGTTGTTGTTGTTCCCGGGGTTGTTCCTAGCATCCTCTCCTTTGTCTTGCCTGTAACAAGGGCAATGCTTGTTTGAACACTCAGCATCACCAACACAATGTCATAACTTTGTATCAAAGAGGCGGATAATGTTTATGATTTGGATTTTTTCTTGGTTGTTGCACAGTGATGTTCAAACAAACATCGCCTCAACTCATTGTACTCCAAAACCACTGCCCCGTTCCAAAATTACTTTCCCTTTTCATCTCACTTCCTGCACTCCCATTTCAAGCTGCTTTAGTTTTTGAACTGGATAGTCCCTCCCATCAAATAGTTTCACTTTGAATTCAGTTGTTTTTTTGCCCTTCAAATGAATATAACTCAGTAAGAAGAAGGATGTTCACAAAAAAGTAAAAGAAACTGCCCTGGATGTTGTGGATATCACATCATTTTAACACTGGGACCAAGAACTGGTTACTAATCACTTCCCAGGATTGAAATGCTGTCATATCCACACTTCATTCGACCTGCTGCCTTCTTTTTCACTTTTTTATATAAAGCTTTTAATCATTAACATTTATAAACCGAAGCTCATACAACTAATCTCCCCAAACGCTTCTCCATTTCTTTTTCTTTTTCTTCTTTGTTTTCTGTTTTTCTCTCTCTCTTTACCGTTGGTCCTTCCCTCCCAGACACCCTCCAGCACATGAACGAGAGCAAACACATAGCTGTGTTCCATAAGGGACGCTTTTTCAAGGTGTGGATGTTTTATGACGGGCGGCTGCTGTTGCCACGGGAGATAGAGCAGCAGATGGAGAGGATCCTGGCAGACAAGTCGGAGCCCTTGCCAGGAGAGGAGAAACTAGCCGCACTCACTGCGGGGGAAAGGTGGGTGGCATTACAGAGCAAGGTGCAGCTGTGTATCGATGAGGCCACTGTTACACTGAATACATACCAATAAATCGCAGATATCCTAATTTCAGAATTTATTTAAAAAATTCAGATATTGAATCATTTGATGTTCAGTTTTTAAAATGAAGATAAAGTATGTACTTAACAGGACATCAGCGGATGAAAAAACTGTTTTTAAATTACCTCTTACACATCTGTGGCATATCTAGACTGCGACATCTTCAAACATGCTGATGTCTGGGATAACCCAAAACTGGAACATAACAAAGGCCAAGATAATGTTATTTATCTGTGTCACTGAATATACAAATGTATTTTTTCCTCCTCCTGTTTATAACTTTGCTTTTATCAAATGTAAAAAAGCTTCTCTGCACAATCCCTTTTCAAAAATGTTTCACTTGCAGTAAAAAGATGTTTTGGTCAGGCGCTATAATTGTCTGTGAGAGTGTTTTGAAAGTAGAAAGGCTCTGACAGTGACCACAAAAATGCATGCGTCTCCTTCCTACATGTGATGCTTTTCTCACAGTGAGTAGAAACTTGTATGTATTTAGTAGAAGTGACTCCTTCCAGGCGTTGTCTCACATTTGCCTTTGACTCTCTGCAGGACCCCCTGGGCCAAAGCACGTGAAACCTACTTCAGCCGTGGTAAGAACAAGCAAGCTCTGGACGCTATTGAGAAGGCAGCCTTCTGTGTGACGCTTGACGACACCGAGCAGCGGTACGATGAAAACAACCCAGTCAAGTCCCTGGACAGTTATGCAAAGTCGCTGCTTCATGGAAAGTGCTACGACAGGTGGGACAGATAACGTATATATATATATTTTATATTTCTGATGATAAGAGGCGGCGCAATTTAATTTATAGTTGACTGAAGGTGTTTATTCTTTGTTTTCATTCAGGTGGTTTGACAAATCCTTTAACCTCATAGTTTTCAAAAATGGTACAATGGGACTGAACGCAGAGCATTCCTGGGCAGATGCTCCAATCATTGGCCATCTGTGGGAGGTACGTCTAGTTTTTGGATAAAGGGTGTTTTTTTTATAAAGGAATACATTTAACTAGCCCAGCAGTCTTAACTGAGACAATAGCACTGAAGAAATGTCATGTTAATACTCGATTCTGTTACAGCATGTACTGTCCATGGACCCTGTTAGGCTGGGATATAGTGAGGAAGGTCACTGCCATGGGGAGCCCCACCCCAACCTGCCAGGACCTCAGAGGCTGCAGTGGGACATCCCTGCTGAGGTAAGGGGCCGGGTTGTGCTTCAGAAACAACACGTTGTACAACCATCATAAAGAGGGGAGGTGCAGTAATTGTTTAAATATGGTGATGACTGGAAGACAGTCATAGTGTTGCACTCATTTGTATAGATCAATAGTGACATTTTCAGTTTTGAAAAGAAGTTGTAGAAATCGACTGCATGCCCCCAAATTCTGACGCAGGACAGGTGTGGTGTGGGGGGGTTTGCAGAGCTGTTTAACCACCTGGCCAGCACTTCACAAGGATCATACTGGCAGCATTAGACCACTGCAAAGTCTTACACACTGAGGGCTGGTGCCTGAGATTTGATATTCAGGAATTGGCCTCCCTCTGCTGGTAGCTTGAACTACGTGCACCAGTGTTATCATTTTATTTCCTAAAATCAAAGATGTAGAGAAAGGGCTGTTGGATATTTAAATGTAACGGTACGATAACTGCCACGAATAAACATTTTATCAATAAGAGCTCTCCTTAATAAGAATACTACAAATATGCTCAGTCTAACATATGACTCTGTCACTTCTTTTAGTGCCAGGAGGTCATCCATAGCTCCCTGAAAGTCGCTGAGGTGCTGGCTGATGATGTGGACTCCCACATTTTCCCCTTCAATGACTTTGGCAAGGGTCTGATCAAGAAGTGCCGCACTAGTCCTGATGCCTTCATCCAGATCGCCCTACAGCTGGCCCACTACAGGGTAAGTAACAACATCTCACTGGTTTCTCAACACAATTGTATGACTCAACAAGTATTTGAAGCATTTATTTATTTGCCCTTTAATGTCCTTTGCATGTTTTACTTCTAATTATAATAATGGTTACAGTCCAGTCACACCCCTCTTAAAGTCCAGCAGAGGGCAGTCACGGCTCGCCAGCCATCATACATTGAAGACTGTTGATGAATGATTTCATCAAAACATTGTTCAGCTTTAGTTAAAGGCTGTAATTGTATGTTCATGTTGCAGTTTACCTGAAAATACAAAGCTTAGATTTCTGATTTTCATTCTCAACATGTCAAAAACCTGCTGTTGACTCATTAACAACTGTAACAGAAATCCTGTGGTTGCTCTTTTTGACGCTGATCCATCCCGTCTCTCATCAGGACAAAGGGAAGTTCTGCCTGACATACGAAGCCTCCATGACACGTTTGTTCCGTGAGGGCCGAACAGAAACCGTGCGCTCCTGCACCATGGAGACCTGTGCCTTTGTTCGCTCCATGATCAGAGATGAGACAGTAAGGGCTTAACGACAGCAACGCACCACACCTCTGATTACAGTACCACTCTTAATGACACTTTGTCATGTTTAAGTTGTTCCTCTCTGTTGTCCACTCAGACAGAAGAGCGTCTCAAGTTGCTCAAGCTGGCAGCAGAGAAGCATCAAAATATGTACCGCTTGGCAATGACAGGACAGGGCATCGATCGGCATCTCTTCTGTCTCTATGTGGTGTCCAAATACCTGGGAGAGGACTCAGCCTTCCTCAAGGAGGTATGACGTGTTGTTACAAGTTGTTGGGATTTCTGTTCTGAAAGTTTATTCCCCCTGATGTTGTTGTCCTAATGCTTCTCCTCACTTCTGGGCTAGATTGGCCTTTTAAAAACAAATAAAGATGAGTTTCTCAGATTTAATATGGACTAGTATGACCAGATTCATGCCTCTAGACTAAATCTGATTTATTTATTTATTGCATTTTTTTGTTCAGAAAACTATCTCATACTGTTTATAGGCACATTAATCATTTCAGAGTAGGCTTTTACTTATCGGTTGAATTCGAAGGGACTTTATTGGCACGGGAAACACATGTTATATTACACAATGCAAGACGCGTGTCACTTTTCACAGAGTACCTAATAAAGACATTTCAGTGAACTGAATGGCTGTTTGCTACCTTTATGTTTAGGTCTTGTCTGAGCCGTGGAGGCTGTCCACAAGTCAGACTCCTCTGCAGCAGCTTGAGCTGTTTGACCTGGTCAAACACCCTGAGTACGTGTCCTCTGGAGGTGGATTTGGTCCGGTAAGTTATCCATCAGTTTCGACAATAATATTTAACGATAAAGAGAAGACAGGTTGTGCAGTGTTCTTGCAATTGGCAACATAGAGTCATGCAATTTGTGTCCTTTATAGACGAGTCCATCAATCATAAATATTCATATAATGTCCACCTGTTTGTCAATTTTTGAAAATATAGTTTGACAATACATCTATTTGTCTTTCCTCTTCTTTCTCAAGGTGGCTGATGATGGTTATGGTGTCTCCTACATCATTGTTGGTGAGAACCTCATCAACTTCCACATCTCCAGCAAACACTCAAGCCCAGAAACCGTAAGCGGACTAGTTTTTACGTTTTTACAGACAATCTAGATTGTTTAGGTCCGTTCACTAATGAGGAGACTTTTGACCACATTTTGCTTTATTCCAGGACTCCCACCGTTTTGGCACCAACATCAGACAGGCCATGCTGGACATACTGGATCTCTTCCAGCTTGACAAGAAAACCAAGTGATCGTCCTCTCCATGGGTGGAATAAACACGAGAAGTTGTGTGTTTGCAAAACATATATTCTTCCTGAAGCTTGTACAGAATCAAATGTTGGGTTTGGGGTTATTTTTTAAGTTAATTGATGTTCCGGAAATAAGGATGATTGAGAGGTATTTGGAAAAACATTGCTGTCAATATGTTGACGAAGGTTCTCAGTCATCCAGGTCATGGTAATCCAGCACTTACAGTTGCTGTCAATATGTGTGCGAGGCGCTTATGTGTACTGTATATATAGGCAAGGTGAGATTCAGGTGGTTTTGGCTACAGGTAGTGCACAGATCAAAGTTTTTATTCACAGGACTGTACGCACCGGTGCCTTAGTGACCCACTAATGTAAAAAAAAAAGGGCAGAAAGGGAGGAGAAATTAGAGCCGCTGTAGTCGTGAGATCAAGTACGGTTAACCACAGCCAGAGAGACATTTCAGCTGAAGGATTGTTCAGTAGCATCATCCAATATTTGTGTCATGTTTTAAGTTGAGAGATGGTGCAATATTTTACTAGTTTTTGTTCCACTGTTGAAAAAACCTTTTGAATTCTCACTGTTTTTAGGTTTCTTCTGGTCTTCTTAATTGCAGAGCCTGAGTCATGTTTAAGTGGCCAAAGCAGCAAACTCGATGTTAAATATCATTAACGAATTGCATGCTGCTTGATGTCCATTAATTTCAGCTGAAGGACTGGAGCCTCGTATGGCTCAGTATTTAAACTACCACTGAATCACACCATGGAGGCCTGAATGAGTAAAACAGTTGATATGTTATTACAAGAATTATAAATATTCATCTTTGGAAAGTGGGCCTCTTGTCAGTGTGTTTCTGGATACCAACAAAGAAGACAGGGCGCTGCTGCTGCCACCGTCTAATCAATGGATCTTCATTGCCTTTCGGACTCAAGTGCACAGCCGGTGTATTTGTTTCATTTTATCTGCCGTGATTTCATGATGCAGCGACGAAGGCAGATCGTGTTTGTGTGCGTGTTTTTATCGTTTTCATACTCAGGTTTTACTAACTTGGTATCGGAGAGTGCTGGCTGCAGCGTTGGAAGATGAGTGTGCTTACGTTGGCGTGTACATGTGCAACAGTAGAAGAAACTGAGATGCAGTACAATGCCATGTGACCCCTGCGAGCTGGTGAGGTAGGATAACATGAAGTTTGCTGTGTAAGTAAGCGATCGGCAGGACACGGTGTGTGTCTGGGGTGAACCTCACTTGTGTTTGACTGACGAGTTTTTTTTTGTTTTTTTTTAAGAGTGGGTAAACTGTAATTTCACTCTGTTGTGCACTCCATTACTGGCCATGTTTAGTTCTAGCTAACCAATTCCTGACTGCCTTGGTAGCCTTTTTTTGTCACATCAAGATATATTGTAAAAACGTTTATGAGCAAACTTGTCACGTTGTTAGTTTCAGCATGTTGCAGTTGTCGAGATGAGATGCAGAATCGCTTAACAGGTTGTTAATGTCTCTCCGGTACAGTAGGAAACAGTTTTGCTTGGAGTAATGTTTAGGAAGCGCGGATATAGAGGGGCCGTCATGTGTAGGAAGGCATTTCTGTTATTATGTATATGTTGTCAGTTCATATTATTTATTTTTTCCATGTTTTCACCTCTTCACAAAACAAACATGCATTTTTACCAGCTGAATGCAACGAACGATGCACACTAGTTAAGCTTTGCTGATTCAAGAAGTGAAACTGACAAAATGCTTCCTTCTATTTTATTTCATTTTATTTTAATTTTCTTTGGACATGACAGCTCTGTTGTCACAGACTTTGCCAGTAAGTTGTAGTTGTATGACCTTTTTATCTCAGTAGACCTCATGTTTACACTGCTGCATGGTGTTTGAGGATGAAGCTGTATATCTTTGCCTTTAATTTAAAGATGTGTAAAAAAAAGACAAGCAGCTGATATACCAAAACAAGTTTTAACAATAAAGTGAATGTCAGACAGCTGTATCACAAATGAGTATGTCATCTTTTACCTCCAATCTACTCTTTTAAATCAATTTCAGTAGTTTCATTTAAAAAAAGCCAGTATTTTTCTGCTTTTAGCTTCTTAAATGTGAAGATTTGCTGTTTTCCAGAATATATTTGGGTTTAGTTTGTTGATTGGACAAAGACAAGCTGTCGAAGATTTCCAGCTGTCGGGAATCGTGATGGGCATTTGAAAACAATAACTCAATAAGAATAATGAGAACATAAAAAGATGATGTCAACATGCTCGCACTCAGTCACAATGTCTAGCTCATGTAATGTTTGTCATCTTCACCATATTAGTTAAGCCTGTAAACATCCCAACAAGCACTGTGCACAAAATTCAAGCACCTTATCATGAACCAAATTTGTTGACAGACTGGAATTTTGACCTGATGAGGGCGCTAGAGGAGATGTTAAGGTAACAAAAACTTAGTACAATTCATCCTGAGGCTGAGTGTGCGTACCAAATGTCATGGCAATCCATCCTGTTGACCATTTTACCTCACACAAGAGCACATGAGTAGAGATTTATATTGTATTTTTACTATTTTTGGCCATGGCCGGTCAAATCCAACCGTATGTTGGGCCAACTTTGGCCTGCAGGTCCCACTTTCCCAGAACCACTCGCCAACAAATCTTTCTATATTTGAAACAAAACAATCATGTCTTCAAATGCGTAGTGAGCATGAAATAATCAGGATCAAACAATTTAGATGCGATGATAGATGCTTCGAGAGTCTGGGAATTTTTGGTTTAGGTTTTTCAGCTGAGATATTTCAGTGGTGGCCTGAACATTGTTGTCTCTCCAGAGCCATGACATTAATTTTGTTAGTAAATGTTACTTGATGTTGTTATTAAGCTTTCAGCAGGTGGTTAGCTAGGATTTATTATGACCAATGTTCTGCATTAGTTCAGCGAGAAAGTGGCGATGGCCTCTGTCGAACACAAAGGTCATGTCACGTACACCATGGTTCGGTTTGATGCGTGTTTACTTTGGGTGCTCGACTCTCACATGCATAGGTTTTTCTTAGCTCTGACAATCTGTAAACCTCCTGAAACTGGTCTGGTGTGAAAATGAGATCTTTCCTTCCTTAGCTCAGTGTTTACTTAATCAAAGGGAAGCTGCTGCCTGCCATCTGGCCAGGTGGTCGGGCTCAAGTGGATGCCACCCCTGGGAGCCAGTTCCATCTTTGAGGGTATTAATAAGTCCCTCTGCTGGGGCTGCTCTGGGTATATTCACCTATTAACTTGAATTAAATGGAAGACGCTTAAAGGCATCGTGAGGTGACAGATTCCCAAAGAGGGCATGGGCAGGAAGTGATTACATGTGACAGCTTCCCTCTTGCTGCTGTTGCCCACCACTTGTGCACAGCCTTCTTCTCTCTCTCACACACACACACACACCTCCACAATGATACACCCGCCCCGATTTCACCCTTCCCCGGGCTTCCGATAGCAGGCTAACATTTCAAGACTGCATTCCTGAGGTCTGCTTTCTCCCTCATCGTCTCTGGGAACCTGCAATGTGGCTCCATCGGGGAAAAGAATCACTTTCAAAAGCCAGAACCTTTGTTTATCTTTATTTTAATGTCTTTTATCAAGAATCACGAAGCGTTTCCTGGCTCTTGTGCGTTCAGACAGTTCAGTTTTGATTGCCAAGGATAACGTCAGTATCTTCTCTATTCAAATATTAAAAAAGAAAACAAGCACGCAAACTATGAGAAATTCATACAGCATTAACCAAAAGACTTCAGCCGGCTGGCTTCTGGACAACAAGCCTTTAAATTGTACACCTAATTGGCAAGCTGGAAAACCCATTCACTCAAGAGCTAGACGCTGAAACCTAAAACCTTGACTTGCACTTTCTAAAAGTAGACTTTGGGAGAGATCTGCGGCCTCTGCTTGTCACCAGTTTAATTCATGTGCCACTTGCTCCACAGAAACCCTCAAAGACAAGAGGGGGGGAAGCCAGCGTTGCCTATCCTGTTTTATAAGCTAATCATTCACGCGGGAGCGGTGGGATGTTCCCATTTTGTCCCGGTGGTAATCGCCGGTAGCTGTTAACAGTGGAGAGTAACATTGTCGTCATTGCAGCTACCGTATGCAGATCATTCGTGTCATTTCTTGATTCGGGGGTTTTGGCAGGACAGTTTGTTTTTCCTGCACTGCTGGGCGACTTACATAAGACTCAGTTATGCCCCCGGACTAATTGGGTTGAATGTTACATTTTTGATTTAGTGAATGGGGGAAAAAATAATTGGACCGCAGTGTCCTGCTGCTAAATGTTAGTTTAAGGGTGGATGTCTTCGACCGCAGCTTTTCTGGAAGGAGTCGAGTTATTGTGCCGTGATTTCCCATCAAAGTGGACCTCACAGAGGGAGCTTCGCTTTTCAGAATAAAGGATCAATCTCAAAGAAGAGATTTGGGGGGAAATTATGTTTATGTTGAATTCTGGAAATAACACAGTATTGTCAACGTCCATCCACTGAAAAAAACAACCACAGAAATGATGAAGGTCACTTAAGGTTTTGTGGTTTAGCTCTCTAACCTCTGCTGTCCTCTCCAGCCTCCGTCACTGTAACTTCATCACCTCACAAACCATGGAGCCTCGCTAGAATGTCTTGTGAATTTTATCTGGCTGAGAACTGCGCCAGTTTTTCAAATGTGACTTATGAATCTAAGTGATTGAGGCGTGGACGTAAAGGAGAGGGGCGAGCTCGGCGTTTCGTTGGCGCTGGAGGGTCCGTGCATGTCTGCGGCCAGCTGCACCTGTCTTAACTTGCGCTAAAGGAGCAGGGTCCGGGGGGCCCCACGGTGGAGCTCAGCCAAGGGGCAGCGGGGAGAAGGAGGTAAGGAGGAGAAGCTCAGCTGAGGTTGAGCAGAATGTGATTCCCCTGGGAAATCTCTCCCACCGCATGCTCACCGGAGCTATAAATAAGTTTTATTAGGTTTAAATGGAATTAGTGGAGATGTTAGTCGTCAGCATGCTCGCGGATATATAGATGTAGACTTTACTGACATGAGGAGAAGGAAGAGCGAGGAGTGTTAATGATGAGGACCTCACACAGGAACATGAACATGTGCAGGCAGACACAGACACGCACGAAACAAATACCAAAAGTTCAAACAGTTAAGTTACACGATCAAATCTTCATTTATTCTTTCTAAATATTTAGACCTTATTCACACGGCGACCAGTTTCCTCCATCATGCAAACTTGAACGCTGGGATAATGTCATGCTGCTGTTTTCCAGGTTACAAGTCATATAAACTTTTTTTTTACAGCTTCCCGATTGATCAGCAACTGAAAAGATGATGAAAAGTAAAAATCTGGAGGCACATTTAGTAGGATTTCAAGGTAAAACAACACATTTGGTAACTCGTTAGCTGATGCTAGCATTCAGCAACTTCCCAGCTAACATTACTGTTTCATTACATCCTGTGCGTTTCATATTTCCTCATCGTATCGTATCAAACCGCTAATGTTACGCCAGAATGTGGTTTAATGCTAACGTTAGCCGCCATCTAACGGAAACTGATCGGTTATCAAACCTGAAGCATCCAAAAAAAAAACTAAATAACTCAAAGAAGTGAAGTAAGAAAATGTAAACTTTATTGTAACTTTGACGTTCTAAGTTCTCTGATTTACAGAAGAGAAAAAAAAACACTTGTAATGGCACAGTCATCGTAATATGTACATTGCTGATACTGCAATAATCCAGACAACATCGTGTTGTCCAGATTTAAGAGTGGCATATTAAGGCACATGGTTCGCTCAGTCTGTAAGAGGGACGGAATAACAACATACATACCACGGCATTCCTTAAAAAGCATTAGAAGAACGGGAGCTAGGAAAAGCTCCCCCTCGCACGAAGGGCTCGGTTGGGAAAATCACAGTTTGTCCATTGTACATTCAGCTCTGGGAGAGATTAAGACGTCAATGTGTTCACAACATACTGCGTTGCACTAAGACATTTGGTGATTTGATAAGCTTCAGTAGACCTGAGTGTTTGAGTTGATACAGTAAACTTGATAGATCAAAGTTACACAATCAATTTAGTAGTAAAGCGTTCAGTACTAAGGTTGTCAGAGTCTGTATCATCACTGCTGGCCGGGTTAAGATCGTCTCGTGAAGAACAAATCAAGAGCACTTTTTCGACTAACTAACTGCACATAGAGCAATGCATCATGGTGCTAAAGGTGGTTACATGTGTCCACGGGCTAGTTTTATGAGTATAATCACAAAAAGAAAATCAGTTATCTCATTTACACATCATTTGCTTAAAGCATATCAGGGTTCAAGCCAAATAATAAAATTTAAAAAATCTCCTATATAAGTAGCCTAATGCTACGAGCTAAAGCAAAGCAATGGAAGTGGATGTGATTACAAGGACGCGTGGCCACTGCCCCTCTATGACTTTAAATGTCAGGTCATGCTTTCAACAGTTTCTAATAAATCCAAGATGGTTGCAACGGACATTTACGAAGGCTAGCCTGTATCGTATTCATGAATTCTGGGTTCTGTAGTTCTCTTTCCCCCCACGTCATCATATTAGCAGAATAGTTTGACATTTTGAGAAATACATTTTCTCTTACTCTTTCTTGCAAAGAATCAGATAAGTAGATTAATACAACTCTCGTATACGTACAATAAATACCAAGCCTACAGCCGGGAGATGTTAGCTTAGCCTTAGTCGCTTCACTCTGGCTAAGAAATAGTCCCGTCCATTTTGTACAGATTAAACAAGATATGATTTAAGAATTTGTGAGCTTCAGAGTTGCTGGTATGTAGATCTTGTTTGTTTTGGCTAGCTAGCATGACTCAAAGCTGGATTAGGCTAGCTTTGAGTCATGCTAGCTAACTGGCTGCTCGCAGTAGGTTGATATATAACCGTACAGACAACGAGAGCTGTGTCAGTCCGGGTATTTTTCCAAACACGTCGTACTATCTATCCAAAATCTTCTGTCAACCTGTTTCATCCGCAAGGCTTTCTTTCAAAACTTAATTTGGCACCCATGAAGATGAAATAGCATAATTAACACAACATCAGACAAAAAACAAAACAAAACAAAAAACGAGCAGCCCATTTAAAAGCCCTTAACTACAGCAGGTTTGTAAGAAGGTGACATCTCATCTAAATTCATATATAGCCATATATAGTTACATTACAGTGGCTTGGCCTCATGTTCATCAGGCCTACAGTACTAAGGGACATTCAGGCGTGTCCAACAGAGTGGTAAGTTGATAAATTACGTTAAACCATGAAGAATAAGTGCTATGGGGTGATAGGTTGTCGTGTCTGATGACTCTGTAAAGTAGTGAAAAAACCATAACTTGAGGTACATTCATAAAACATCGGCCCGTTGGCCTGATAAGTTCAAGTAAAAGCCTTTCCGATGAGTGAGCAAGACATACGGTACCACGGTGCATCGGTCTCGGTACAAAGCGTTCTGTGAGCTAACTACCTCCCAATAAGCAAAAAACCTTTTCAAACATTTTCCTTTGTCCTTCGATATCTTCATTTGGTCTTCTTGAGAGTTTCAGATTCTTTTTTTTAAGCAAACGAGGGGCTTGCTTTGTTCCTCCTTATCAAGAGAGCCAGCAGCAGCAAAAAAAAACTTAAAGACTGTCGAAATGCAGTATGTAAACACACAGATTTCTCCGGACCTTGCGTACGGAAAAAAAAAAAAAAAAAGAAGAAGAAGAACAGATCAAAAAGTCCGGAAACAAATCAGCCGAGAGGTAAAACCAATTAACATTTTTAAAAAAGGAAGAAAAAAAAAAATGTCACAAAGAAAAAAAACAAAAAAAGAAACACAAATGATTTTGAACTGTAAAGTGCAAGTATAAAAAAAATCTTTCTACATGTCATCTCGGTATCCTCGAGACAGGGTCAATGGTCTTTAGTGGAAAAGTGCAAGTTAAGAACAGCACGAGTATTTAAAAAACAAAAAAAAAGAGAATTTGATTCAAAACAGTAACAGGATCAGTCAGGTGACTCGGTGGAGCCGTCACGTGACTCAGCTTCTCCGTAAGAAAACGGCCACCGCATCCAAGGGCACGGGGTAGTCCTGCAGGAACGTGCCCCCATCGAACACCTGAGCGTTCTGGCTGTCCTGCCACTGGAAGCCCCCATCAGGTAAATAAACATCCCTCTGCACTGCCCCCTTCTCCACCACTGGTGCCACCAGGACCTGGAAAACACACGTTAGATTGGTCAAAGAAATTCAGATGTCACTCTTAATAAGCGAGACATCAGGTTACAGCCCGCGGGGTTGATTCATGCCGTATCGGATGCCAAGTATATCGGATGCGGACAGAGGGATATTCAATCTCTTTCCCATCAGAACATCATTAAGTCACCTCGTCTCCGATGAGGAACTGGTCATCGATGGTGAAGGTCATGGGGTCGCTGGGACTGAGCCACCACATCGGCCGGTAGATGGGGTTTCCCGTCATCTGCCACTCCTCTGCATACTTCTCTATCAATGGGACCACATCCCTCTGGTGCTTTGCTATGTAGGTCCGAGTCAGGTTAAGCACCTACAGGGCACCAACAGAGAGAAGATAAAAAAAGATTAGAGAATATTAGAGATCTAATTCTTAATTCCTGATCAATTTTCTGTGTGGGATGAAATGCTGAGCCTGCTCATGTTATTGTAATACCCTCGGTCATGCTGCTCAGTTTGGAAGCAGTGGCACTCGTTTAAATTTAAGCCCATGTTTCATCATATTATTTGTGTTTCCACCTTTACAGTACGTGACAGTATCATTTGAAGATATTACAACTCCCACTCTTGTCGAGAAATAATATCACGCTGAGGAACGTCTTTCTTTCTCTCTGCCGGATTCGCAATATCGTGTTATCTCGCAAATCCATCTTACCAAGTGGTTCAACCAAGAACTGTCTGTAAAACGGTGGATATACTTTTGAGCGTCACAACCCTCGAAAATGACTCGTTTCACTGTCATAATTTGAGCCATTCGGTCCAATTAAATTTGGAAAGTCTACTCTTATTTTATCCCTTTCTAAGATAGCCGGGCGCTTAACCAGAAGTTAGCTGGCTCGGTTAGCAAAAGCCTCTAGTGTGCACGCTCTACGGGCCGCACAATACTGAAGAGCTAGGTATTTTCATACCGAGGAGTCGAGCTTTGTTGGTTTCAACGTGCCAATAAGCAGCTTTCATAGGAATGAATGGGGCTCTGCCTCAAATACTGTGTCCAGATTAAATGTAACATCCTTGGTGTCGACCAGCGAGGGAAGCGACTGTTGAGGCTACTGTAGCATCAGTTATATCAGAACTGGAGTTTATTTCATTAAAAGTAGCGCAAAGAATGGAACCGAAGGCTTTTCTCAGTGGAAAAGATGTTTTCGGCTTTATCCCGACTGACTTTTGGAGGAATTTGATTTGCCATGTGGCTCTGCTGGTGGTTGAGCTCTCCTACTGTTGAACCGATTGGCTGAAGTTAGCCTGTGATGGTCCGTCCAATCACCTGCCAAGAAGTTTTGTCTGCCCTTTTCCTAAGAGCGTAAAAAAATTCTGCATTTTCTGCATAATCCTGTATTTTCAGTTTTTTTATTCCATGGACCAGCTGATCTCCACATTATATCAAAAGTAAGCTCATTAAGAAGTCAATTTAAAGTTTGTCCTTTTGTAGAGCTTTATTTATTTATTCTTATTCGGAACCGCATTTAATTGTCCAGCCAAGAAATCTAGACCAGTTGAGAAACTGAAACCAACAAAAAAAAAGCCATTTCCTTAACTAAATCATCTGCCACAAGGATTTCTGGACAAGAATAATATTGACAATGAGGTCTGCGAAAGACATTTGTGCCATCGTGCACCGAGACACGCAGACAGGACTTAAGAGCAGCTCATTGTTGACTCGGTGGTTTAGCACTGTCCAAGTCTTTTCTCCTGTCTCCCTCCGGCCAAAACGACTTCAGCATTCCTGGAAGGGTCACATCCTCTTCAGTGTCCCATGACTAAAAAACAAAAGCTTGACCGCATCTATAAAAAATGTATTTTTACGAGTTGGGATTGGGAACATTTGTAGGAATGAGCTTGAAGTCGCAGCCCCGGGTTTGAGTGGATCTTTTCTCTAATTGAGAAGCCAGGCATGTGTGTGGGTTTGCGGTTTTATTGCTATTTGATTCCAGTCCTGTGACCTGTCTGTGACTGACTGAAGTATCACACATCCTGGCAAAAAGGTGTGCCACATTTAAACTACAGTAAAACACCCATTAAATTAAAAAAAGACTCATTCATCGTGTGTAATGCAGCGGCCCTATTCTCCTCTCAAATTTCCTCAGTCTCACTTTAACCCAGTTTATAAGTTGAAGGCCACGCAAGAGACCAAAATGGAAAACATTGCTGCTGTCAAACGTCTAGCTGTCCAAAAGGCCTATTTTTATCTTTGTCACGCAACACAAGTCACAACCAATATATTCTGCTGGCCCGGTCCTGTTCCCAGTGGAAAGCAGTGGATCACTCCCACTCTGTCACACTTGTCAATTACTCATGGAAATCTTAATTGCCACAATAAAGTATTTTTCCAAGACTTGTCCTCAAATTCATTATCATTCCTGCTGAAGTGGCTCTCGAGAGTGAGCCGTAAATCTAGAGGAAGGATTGTAATTCAGAACAGATGGACTGCTAACCACAGGTGATGTCGAGGAGAGGGCCGAGCAGTCGAGAGGGAGAGGGGGAAGGACAGCGGGGAGGAAATAGCCTCGCCCTCTGGAGAAGCAGCAAGTGCTTTTCTGCTCGTGGAGAGTATCGATATCTGTCACAAAACTCTCCGAGACTGTAGGCTTTATTTTCCCGACGCGTACAGTGGACGGTACATTCCTGATTTCCAGCAGAGAGGAACAGGTTGTCCCACGTCTCCTGCTGGGTGGAGAGCCAGGTCTGAGTTTTGATAGACCACTTCTCTTCGGACAAACTGGTGGGAACCTTTTCGGAGAGGCTGCTAGGTCAATAAACTCTCCCTCTCTTGCCTCTTTTCATAAGCAAGAAGGTGGGATAATCTCCCACTCCCTTTTACAACGTCTAATTGGCAGCACTCACGCATCGCTACACCTGATCTCTTCACTTCAAATATTCACAAGTGAAAATCTTGTTATCAAGCCCGGAAAGAATGTTGTTGTCGTTGTAATTACATCTAATGTGGATCACACAGATGTAATGACAGCCACCTCGGCCTGGGGTTACAGGGTTGGCCAAAAGAGGAAGGAGTTGCTGTGGCTACAAGACTGTTTTAGCGTGTTTTTCGAATCAAATTCTGGATGTGTACCCACCCGGTCCTCTCCGCAGACCCAGGGCGGTGTGTGGAAGCTGATAACGGGGAGGAAGGCTGTAATCTCCAGCCAACGGATGAACAACTCCTCATCTGTGACCAGGTCTCCGGATAAAGAGCCACCTGGAGGGAGAGAGAAGAAGAAGAAGGCAGTCAGGGGAGATGCTCAAACTTTACGAACGAGTTAATACACTCGACGACACATTCATTTCTGGTCGTTTAATAACGTGTTCAGGCAGTAGACAACCCTGCAAATCCTGTGAGAGTGCCACTCGTCACACTGATGCCAAAAAAACTGGATGGACAGGCACTGCTACACAAACTGTAGAGCCTACAGAGGGAACTGGAGGAGATTCAAGTCAACTTCAGGTAAAGCTGTATAGTAACCGGTACATATAACCAATGTCAGTGGTCGCCAAAGTCTGACGCAAATATCAAAAATCTTGAAGAAACAACTTGCAGCGACTGACTCTGAAGAATATATCACGCATGATTTTATCCGACAACTGTAATAACCGACTGACCCAGAGTGGAACAGACCCGGTCCAACTTGGAGGCATCAGTCACCACATGCAAATCGTATTCATAATCAGCTCAACAAACCCTAATGTGTGTCCCGGCCTCAAGACCATTCGATACTGCCAATTTTCCATGAACTCTGGTGTTGAGATCATCAAAAGTTTGACGTTTTTTTATTTGCATGTATTTAGGTCATATCACTTTGAACTAAAATCCCCAAAAGATTGAACAGCGAGTATTTATTCTGCTGTACAGTACATGAAGACCTGCAAATATTTGTTTCATGAGAGTGCGAGTGATGTCAGCTGTTCGACGGGCTCACAGGAATATGAAATATTACAGGAATACAGATCAAGTGTGCATATGAAGTATTGTCAGGGGCGGACTTACCATTAGGCAAAACTAGGCGGTAGCATGTTAGCTCAATAGCTTCCAGGTCATGTGATCAGTTGACTCAAAATCATGTTGGGATCATGTAACTACACTGGCTGCATGAGATACGCCTCTTGTTTTTACGTTTTACATCTTTTCATATTTTTTATTATTTTTTATTATTTTTTGTATGTAAATATTAGCATGTTAGCTCAATAGCTCCCAGGTCATGTGATCAATTGATTCAAAATCATGTTGGGATCATGTAACTACACTGGCTGCATGAGATACGCCTCTCTTTTTTTTACGTTTTACATCTGTTCATAATTTTTTATTAATTTTTAGGCTATATGTAAATATTAGCATGTTAGCTCAACAGCTTCTCAATAGCTTTAAACACAGTATCTCTGCTTTAAAAATCCCACATTTTTATTTTGAAAACAGGAAGTCGGTACACGCTGTAGCCATCTTCTCCGTGTGTTTACTGTAAAGTCTGCAATACGGGTGCACTTGAAATGTTGGAGTGGCTGCGAATGTCGAATATCCAACTTAAAACTAACTTCACTGAAGTCTTGTCATGATGTATTTTCCAGCTGGCCCAAGATGATTTTTTAAAGCGTTTTGGCTTAAGAAGTCGCCGCACAAAGGAAGACTCTTTCAGTTTATCACAAATATTAGCATTAAATCATCATTTTGAGGGTACATGGTTTTCACTGGGCAGGAAGGGTTTGAAATATGTAACCAGCAACGTAAAGGATGTACAGTAGTGGAGTAGAAAGTGCAGTATTTGCCTCTGAGATACAGCGGAGCAGACAAAATTGAAGTTGCATGAAATCCTAAAATGTCTACGTCAGCACTTGAGTAAATAAACTTACACTTCACCACTGGGTCAGAGCCTTATACTGTGTTTTGTGTGTGTTTGTTTTCAGAATGAGGGAGAGAGACAACGTGAAAAAGGGACAGGAAGAGAGGGACAACAGGTAAAACAAATAATACATGTGTATTCTGTTAAAATGTATCTATCTGTATAATTGACCTGTTGTTTTGTGTGTTGTCTTCTCATTTCAGAGGGCCCCATGCCCGCCTTTGCCTTGGGCCCCAAATTTCTTAAATCCGCCACTGAGTATTGTAAAGCACTATTAGAGGTGAGAAAAGTGACTGTGGTATTACCTACTGCATCAGGAATGAGGAAGTTGTATCCCAGCAGAGTGTGGTGCAGCAGGGAGGGAATGATGCCCTTCAGGCCCATCGGGCTCCAGTCGGACTGCAAGGGGGTCATCCTCACAAACAGAGGCTTGTGGCTCGACCTGAGACACAAACAGGATCACAATAAGCGTAATCACACTCTTGGTGTTGGGTAAAATTACAGTTGAACAAGACGAGATGTTTGAGTTACCGTGTCCCCGCCGTCACGATGGTGGAGTCTCCTATCCTCGTGGCCAGGTCGGCCAGCATGCTGATGTACTTGTCTCCGTTGAGAGCATGCGGCGACCGCAGGCCTTGCTCCTCAAACAGATTCCCTTCGCCGCCCTCCAGCATGACGTACTCCATCCCCAAATGGGCCTGCAGGGATCCCACTCTGTCCAGGAACCAGCTCACCGCTCCCGGGTTGCTGATGTTCAGCTTTACACAGAACATGCCTCGCCACTGACTCATCACAGGGATCTGAAGGACAGGGTTTATTTTTACACTACTATCATTTTCTATTTTGGTTATTCAGTGAATGAATCATGGAGCCTTAAGATTTTCTGGATCAGGACGCGTTCACACTGCTCTGCTTTTAATCAAACCGCAACAAGTGGATGGAGAGCAGGCTGCGAGGCAGATGGAGAGTGCCACTTTGGAAAAAGTTCTGTGTCTGGTTTCTTGTTGTGTTTTCGTAAGTTGAGGAAAGTTCAGTGTATTAGACATGGGGTATGTTTCTGGTGATTGGACCCGTCACAATGTAGAGGAGGCGAAGCACAACGACAACCAGAATGAAATCAAAGAGTCTCACCAGCTGTCCCTGAGGGGCTGAGGGGAGACTGAGCCAGTAGGTCTCAGTGCCGTCCACGAGGGAGGTGTGGAACTGCGTGGTGTCCACGCCCAGGAAAGGGGACAGGGTGATGGAAATGTTAAGAAGCTTGACAAGCGGGAGGTCCCTGGTCAGTCTCTTGGACATCCCCCTTCTCCTGCTGTAGAGGTAGTCATGGTCCTGCAGAGAAAGAGACAGATAAAACATGATAACTGAGTTCACACGCCTCACAAGTCAACACGTGCATCAACTAAAGGTCCAGTGTGTCCTAGATGGCAACCAACTGAACACCCCTCATCTCAGCCTTACCTAATAACATGATGCACTCTCTCCACGTGGGCGCATTGCTACGAAAACTAGCCGTGAGACGTGCGTGACCTCTGTCAGAACCACTAACATACATCATAATCCTCTGGAATTTACATGGTAACGTCAAGCAGAGATTTCAGATTACATAACGGAGGAACAAAACCTTAAGATGGACCTCAGGAGGTGAACCTGCTGTGGGAAGAAAGGGTGGATTAGCAAACATTATGTAATGTTGAATAACGTTTTTTTCTCTTGATCTTTCCCTTCTTCTGCCGTATACCTCTGAGAAAGAGGTTATGTTTTCACCCGTGTCAGCAGGTTGGTTGGTTCGTCGGCAGGATTACAGAAAAACTACTCAACAGATTCCCACTAAACTTGGATGGAGGATGGGTCTCGGCCCAGAATAGACCACATTCATTTTTGGTGCGAGTCCGGATACAGAGACAGATCGAGGATTTTACAAACGGATTTAAGGAGATAGTTTGGTTAATTCCTTCAGGGAAAAATGCATGGATGCTGATGAAAACAGGTGTATTTAGGTGGATAATATCAAGTGAGTGCAGCTTGATGCAGATGCTGATAAGAGTCCGGATCTAGTGAATTTAAAGGTCCAATCCGTGAGACAGTTGATTGTTGAGTCTCATTTCCAAACACGTCAAATACTGACGGATTGCGTTGGTCCCTGGACCGACCTACCAACCCAAAGTCTCAGTATTTGACTTGCTTAACTAAAGGAAAGTCTTTCATCAGTTAGGATTTCGGATTAGGCTGAATTACAGGAGACTTTAGGGCGTTGGCAGGGGTATACGCTCTACTGAGTGTCTCTCTAGTGTCCCCACAAAGAGATCCAAAGCGTACAGTGTTTGTGAAAAGCTGCATTATTTAGCGTCACAGGAATATTTTTTACAGCAAACTCATTTTTAACCCAGATTTTTCCGACGGCAGCCAAACTAATCTGGAAACTGGAAGAGAAAGTAATTTAAGAAATTCTTGTAAAACTGGAGTGAAAGAGACGTTTTTACAGAGGTTCATTGTTGCCAGTCGCACTTCTGTCGAGCCGTTCACGGACAACTTCAAGCTCCCATAAGTTTCCATGCGGCGCTGTACGCCTGGCTGATTCTTTACGGTACTTACAGAAGGGGAGCTGGGCAATGCTGGGCCAACAGAGCTGGTGTTTAATATCTTTGATGTACCAGAAAACTTGAGATTGTGGCTTAAAGGAAACTCTTGTTCACCAAATGGCATCCATCAACTGACGTGTGTTATTCTTTCCATCCCGCCCTCACCTCCTTCTTTTATCCTTTCACACCGCCTGAACTTGCGATGGGAGCGTACCGTAAGCATTATGTATATTTATAATGAGATGCCTGAGCTGCCTCGTCTTCTTGTTGCCTGCTCCAGGTCGGATCACAGCATCACGCTGGTGTCAGGATCAACCACTTAAGTTAGTGTTGGCTCAAATCCCTCGTAATCTCAACACACTCGATTCTTCGCCATCCCACAGTTACCACACTCGGAGCAACCTGAGATCCCTGTTTGTCTTCTCTCAGCTATATTTGTTTTGTAATGGAATATCACCAGGTATTGACTTAGAGCCACTTCACTGTGGTCCTGGTGCTGTTTTCCTGGCTGCTCCCAGTAACATTCAAGGAAAGTAACTGGATAAATGTGAAAGAATCATAAACATCAGCATGCAAAGAATAGAGGAATATCACCTGTCCCAGTTTTGAAGACATGACTCAGAAAGTGTCCTGCAGGTAGTGTTGTCTGCACTCTGGGAAACAAGCCGCTCAACATGAAGGCAAAGCCCTAAACCATCTTTTTTTTTTTCTGCGTTGTGACATTTCTGTGAACCTGTCCTCCCTCCTTCGCTTCCCCGCCCGTCTCCAACACTCTGGAGATCCACTTAAGAAAACTCTTTCATCTCTATCCTTGACCAGTTCTGAGCCTCTGACCGATGAACCCTCTCCAGCCTCACGGCCCAGATGGCTGGAGAGGAGGATTATGAGGGTCTACAGCCACGCGGTGCGAGAACTGGCTGAATGAAGAGAGGATGGATAAAGAGCACATGGTAGTCGGCTACGGGACTGTATGTATTGTTGGGAATGTGCCGGATTAGACTACAGTTTGGAAAGTTAAACACTGATACCTCTGCAGTGGCTAAGTTGCATTGTGGGTAATGTAGGCATCAGGTTTTGAAAAGGAAGGAGAATGCGTGGAATAAAAAGGCGACATCTCAGGTTCTGCTGTACAGATTTTGTCCAGTGTCCAGTGGACTGCTTTTTAATACCTGGTTTCTACATTACCCACAATGCAATTTAGCCAGTGAGAGACATCACTGGAGGCAATTTATCAGATTACATGCAGCTTCCTCTGGAGCCACAAAGGGCTTTATACTACTTGTTTCACAAATGCAGCAGGACTCCCCAAAACATGCAAACACACTGTAATGTGTAAACATTTCCGAGTTACGCTTTATTACCATTTTTAATGGGGGGCAAGGTATGGGAGCCATTTTACAGATTTTAATGTGAAAATCACACTTTCTTTTTTCCAAAAAACACGTCAGACACATTTGTTATGTCGGCTTTAACACATGTGGCTTTAACACATTGATTTTGTTGGGCATAACCAGAGGAGAGATTTTCTTGATTTGTTCAAAAATATGGGATGTTATTTTGGTGGATTTCTTTGTAATTTTTGCTCTCGGAGACCATTTCAGATGTACTGTTTTACAGGAAGTCAAGGATGGGATGCTTCATAGTTGTAATCTTTGAGCTAAATTGAATTTCTTCCTTTTTCACACAGTCGGATGAACCTTCACTCTGCTTCAATCTAACAACGAACTATGATCCCTCTTTTCGGGTCTTTAAAAAAACCCTCCTGTCTGCTGAAGATGCTGTGGCTGGTGATTTAAAGACAGTAGAGGACGCAGTGAGGAGCACGTACCATATCAGAGAGGAGGGTGGTGGAATGTTCATTGAGGCTGATGACTCCCTCCCCCAGCTGGTGTCTCTTCAGACGATTAGAGAAGGTCCTCAGCTCCCTCTCCACCTTCTGCCCTGAATCCACATTGGCGAGCAGCTTCCAGAAGGGCAGCCTGTAGGACACACGGGAGGGATCGTGAGGAAAACCTAGATGGGGTTTTAATTCACGACTCCCTGAACACCCACAAAGTTTCACTCGGTGCTCACTGGACCCACAGACACACCACCGGTTGACTCATCTCTGCTAATGTGAATCTAAAGCCGAACTAACCACAGTGCTTTCATGTTGGGCAGCTCCCTGCTGTGCTGGGAGAGCTGCTGCACAGCTTCCTGGTGAGCAGCTTTCACGTCGCGGGCCACGCACACAGTGTACTGCAGAGGGAGGCGCTCCATGCTGGGCAGCGACTGCAGGCAGAACTGCTGTCTGCTGTCCACCCCCAGCTGCAGGGGAATATCAGGAGATACGAGCACTGCAACACCTGCATGGTGGGAAGCACACGGGAGAGGGCACAGGATATTAGTTCGTTACATCACGCTTGTCAGAAATTCATAACCGTCGCTTCAGAGAAATCGAGATACGCTGATAATATAACGTTTCACTTCAAGCAGATATTAAAGTGAGACGATCCGTTGCAGATTCCTCTTATATGACATAGTGCGCGAGTGTTACTGAGACCGGGACGAGCGTGTCGGATGGAGTGTTGTGGGAGGCAGAGTGTGGGCTGTGTCAGCTGATATCGCTCCGCTCAGATGTGAGAAAAACACCCCCGAGAATGAGATATGGCAGTATGTGGTTAGATGAGTTTACCCTGGGACTGCTGGGAACTTCTGAGTAGGTAAGTTACACTGAGGAGGGTTAGGTCAGCGACGGTCACCTGGCGGCCCCGCGGGCCACGATCAGCCCGCCGATTCAGAAAATATGAGGCGGAAACAAAAATACGTTGGGGTATTTAGGACACGTAGGACTTTTCTTCTTCTAACTCCCAACACAATGAGAGATGGAAACAGTTTTATACTAAAGACGTTGTAAATCAGTCTGTCAGCTTATTATTAGAAAGTAGCCCACACAACCCGCTGCAGGATTCAGGCCGGGTGCCCTGAAAGCAGGAGTCTGGGTCAAGTGAAGCTGAAACAAATTCCTGTATCTTCGTGCCAGAACGGGGATAAAACTCAGACATTTCTTTTTTTCTTTTCAAATACTCTTATTAAACATTTCGTTCTATATTTAACCGTAACTCCTCAGTGAGCTGCCTGCTTGGCAGAGGTCTGAGAGCTTTTCCTCGTTAAGTTTGTAGATTTCACATGATTTCTGGAAACGGTTCACACTGATTCGATTCTCATTATTTGAAATACCTGACTCCTGGGTTAGATCTATACTGTATATCATTGATATTTAAAGGGGCATTATGTAGTTTTGGAGAAGAAATTTTAACTCTGAATTTTAGTATTTACAATATTAATGAGGTAATAACAATATAAACAATATCTATTGTTCCCATAAATGAATAAACAAGCTGTTCTCAGAGGAAAATAAGGTCCCAGAGCACTGTTTGAAGCTAGAAAGGTGGCAGGGTCCGCCACATATAAACAAAGTAAAACAGTATGAAATTGTGTTTTCATTATAAAACATGTAATTATAATAATAATTGTGTCTTTAAGGTCAGTTTGTTATTTAGCTTGTATAAAAAAGATCTTTCTCTTCTGACTAAAAACTGCACAGTGCGTTTTTTAAGTTGAGTATCTGTTTTAATTAATTTATTTTCTTTCGAGTTTTTGAGCTCCAGAACATTAAAATTAAAATTTCCTCTCTGAGGACAAACAAAAAAAACTGCTCCTGATTAAATAAGTCAACTTTATAATGCAGCCTTGTTTCCTCTCCTACTGTATGTATCTATGCTCTTTCAGCGGCCGTGTGAAATGATAAGATTATGCGAAGCAGATAATTGTGTCTGCAGATGTAGCTGCCCTGCGAGGAATGCCTCGTCGTTCTCAGGTTACCCCGACCCCCTATCCTCACCACTTCTCACCCGTCCTGACTCCCACCTTCTCCCTCTCAGCTTTAACTACCTTCCTGTCCTGTCTCTGCTGCCGGTCTGACCCATCTCAGGTCAGACAGGCAGAACCCAGCCGGTATCAACCACTGCCTTCAACCCAGACTCGCTTAAGTTTTTTTTTTTTTTTTGCACAATCTCCTCAAAGTAGCAAAACGTGGGATTTGGAGCCGACCGGTGAAGCGATTAAAGGTGCAAGTCCTCAGACAGGTCTGAGAACCCGGGGCTGAGAACTTGGCTCGCTCCGGTCACCCTCTCTAGTTTCAATGGGCTTACTGTTCTTATGCAGGCAGGAACCAGGAGCAGGCAGGATACTCATGTACCAGTTTATAATCAGATTAATAGTTTCAGAGATCAGTATTCAAGTGCTGCATAAAGCCCAGCGAAGAGCCTTCAACCTCGGGGTAATTCTCACGTGTTTGCAACGGATAATGTCAAAGAGATACTGGTAACTCCTCAGCTGCCTCTCACAAGGTATTAGGTCACCTCCTAACTGCTTGTTATAGATTCATAATGGCAGATTAATGTAGACATTTGCAAGGAAACACGTACTGCAGGGGATAAAAATGGCTTAAATGAATTCTCTAATAAAGCAAAGGTGCCACGAGACCGTGCGTATCAATAAAGCGCCCATATAGTGGAGTAAGAAAGTGGGGCAGAGGAGAAAATGTTATAGCTTTATGGAAGGATGGAAAAGGAATGCAGGCAGTGGAAATAGCGGCGACCGGAGCACACCAGACACCGAGCGCTCCTGCAGAATGATGTGCAAGATACAGCAGGCTGCAAACAGTCTGTTTCCCCAAAGTGCACACAGGGTGGAAAGTGGAGTTTAGGTTTTGCAAGCATGACTTCTTGAGTCATATTTAATTTTTATGGGAAATGACACCGCAGGGCCTCGAGGAACTGGGACAATCTGGTGAAGAAAACAGCTGGACCTTTTATCCTGTCTTTGACTAAACATGCAGTTTTGAATGTTAAACATATAAATCTTGTCTTATGTGTTTATACAGCATGTATATGCATTTCTCTTATGGGGGGAGCTCCTGACTGAACATTACATCTACGTTTTATCGGCGCAGAGCTCCGTACGACACGCTGAACGGTATCTGTAGATGGGAGCAGGAATCAATAAGTGTTATTTAAAGAAAGTGAAGCAGGTTTGAGGCCTTGAGTTACAGCCAATGTGGGGTGCCCAGGAGTTGAAGGGGAAGCGAGGGGGGGACCCTATTTTTAGAACAATTCCTTAAACACTCCAAGCTTCCCCTGAAATATTTTCCACTAGCTCTCAAAAGCTAAATTATGAGCCTGATCGAGCGTATCCGCTCACCTTCAAAGCGGCAGATAGGCAGAGGTAAAAGTGAATGAAGTTTATTTGAGTGGTTTGACGCACACATGCCTCCGTTTCTGCAGCTGCTGGGTGAAACACACAAATCAAGCAACCTCGGATTTGCCTCCTCGCACGCATTCACGCACACTTTCTTTAATGGGAAAGCGTAGACTTCCAAGAAAAACAGAGCAGGACTTATAGGACCCATAAAGGTGCTGCACTTCCTCTCGCTCCGTCTGAGCCCGACGGTTGGAGGTGGCAGCGGAGGTGACCCCAGGCACCTTCTGATGGATCAGGAAGGTTTTAATGTGGCGTCTAGGGCCTCGGAGAGCGGCTGGTCTGGAGGAAAACACCGCCGCCCGACTCCCCCGCTGCTGCCGACCAGATGGGCCGCACTCTTTTACCTGTCATATTTGTACTGTTATTTATGACACCTGTGCACACTGACAGACCTGACTGGGCTTATAAAAGATCTATTCAAATGCTAACTGTGTGTGTGTGTGTGCGTGCGAGAGTGTGTGTGTTCAGGCATGCATTTCCTTAACAATGGAAACTTAGTTTCTGTGCCCAACCCTCAAGAAATTGATGGCCACAAAACTGGGATCTTGCCATGGTAGTAAATTTCCAATTCCATTTATTGAAAAAATAATGAAACACTAGAGAGACTTGCTCTGCTCTATTTCTCTCATCAATCAGTTTTATTGTTTCAAGTGTGAGACGCTGTGTTCTGTTGTAAAAACGTGTCCCGATCGGACAAGAAGATCCAGCGTTCGAATACTTTGAAGTAACGTAAAATTATTTGCTTTTTTCTCTCTCACTTCAGTGTCAGCTGGTGAAGTTAGACTATTGTTAAAGACTTCTAATGTTTTCAGACAACTTGTTGGTGGATTTTGAAGACATGCTTGTAGAAAATGTGGATTTTTCCAGCACATCTGTAAAAAGGTAGTTCAGTATTTAAGGGAGGAAACAGAACCGACCTGCGAGACTGATCGAACGAGCCGATACGTACTCTAATCACATCGGTGCACAAGACGCTGGTGCATCAATCCTCCACCTCCTCTGCTGTCCCTGATGGAAAGTATTACTAAGGAGATCGACTGTGGAAAATGTTGCGGCTGATTTTCATACAGTAGCCTTCTCATACAGGAGATGACAGCTTGCTTTTAACAAAGCTTCAGTTGGCTAAGTGAGTCATTGTGAAAGTGTTTCACCTCATACACGTCCGGGAGAGTCGAGGTCTCAGGGCAGCTGCCGAGGGACCTCCCCGCGACCTATTGAGTAACACGGGAGTGATTTGGGCCAGCTTGTTTTTCCTTCTACATGCGAGTTGGATAGTTTGAGCATTGATCTCTGTTTATGTGTGACTCAGTTATGTTGGGTTTGCAGAATGCTAAAGAAATACTTAAACCACAGGCGAGTAGAGGACAAGCTCTTACTACACCGGGGCTGTGAGATGTGACGATACATATCATGTGACGTCAAGTGATTCATATTATGTTCTACCATTAAGTTTGTTGTGTCCATAATCACATTTTTTATGGCAATATTGTTGCTTTATTATGATTATGATGAGTATTATTATCTAACTATTGTAACATCACCATTTCTTCAAGATGGCGGCAACCGTGGCAGACATCTTTGCTTGCTCCGAACACACTCATAATGCATATTACATCTATACTGTGTGATACTCTACATTAGTAATATACTATATATTCGTACTGATACAGTATATTTTAATTGTCTGTATATATTCTTAACTTATACCTTGTTTTTAATTGTACAACGGCATTCAGAGTGGAGAGGAAAGAAGAATTTCATTGTACAGGGAAACTTGCTTTTACCTGTTGCATATGACTTTAATCATTATTCTTGTTAATTACCTTTTCTTACGCAAGGTATCTTAATTAGATGTTAGGGGAAAGGGATGGCAACCCTCAACTTTGTGCATTTAAACACATTTAAATGCATTTTCACAGCTTCTTTCTGTGGATTTCTTGGACTCAGATTGTCAAGTAACAGACACATTTTGTCTCGCTCCCTTCGCTCCTCTCTCCATAACAGAAATACGTTTTTTTTTACGTCTTGTTCTCATCCTTGTCATTAAAAGGTTCTGTTTTATCGAATAAAGCTGATGAAGTATCATTATCTGAAAGAAAAAAAAAATCAGAACCCATGACAGCCACATAACTTTTATCCCTATCTGTCTGTTGAGCTTGGCCGCTTCCCCTCAGAGAGACCCGACAACAAACGAGCAGCAAAGTAAGGTTTCTTTGGATCCCACATGGAAAGACTGAGTCAGAGAGAGAGAAATAAAATAGAAGGGGTGGGAGACGTTGAGCTGAAGGGGAGAAAAATGAATGCTTAAATGGACAATAGTGGGACCAGAGATATAAAGAGCAGGAGAAGGAGTTCATGTTTGTCCACATTTGCACAAACTGCATATATACGTGTGGTCTAATACCTTGGAGTCACGTCAAGTCCTGCAAGTCTCGCAGAATTATATCTGATCCTAATCTCAGATGCCGACTTTATAAAGGCCAGCGTGGAAAAAAAAAGCAGTTGTGAAGCAACGGTAGATAAATTAACTTTTATTGGATTCAGTCTGCGAGAGAGCTAGCTGATGTCAAAGTGAGAGTTATTATCACACTGTCATTTATTACAGCAGCCTGCTGTGAAAACAAGCAGGATCTCTGCGAGCTCTTATTTGTGAGGATGAGTCGGGGAAACTGTGATGAAGGCCGAGTTTTATCTGTCTCGCGTAAACATACAGTATCTGCAAGAATGAGGCCCTCCGAGGATAAATAACACCCGTGATAAAGTAATCAGAGACGTTTTCCATTCTTGTTTTTTACCTTCACGTATAAAACTACAAGTGAGGGTAAAATAACATTTTAAATAATTATTTATTACAGATCCCTGCAGTGAAAACAAATCTCTCTTTTTCTTTTTATTCATTAATGTCCCCACATAATAAAGACCAGTGTGTTGTGATACCTGAAGCTCTGAAATGTCATCGACCATCATTTAGCTGTTGAAGTGTTTTGAAACATGAAACTTCTGCCAATTAATAAACCTGCTGACGGCCGTGCTATAATTTTTTTTGCCATCATTAAAGGTCCAATCGTTAAGAAAGTCTCACTCTCAACACAGCCGCCATCCCGAGGCGTCGGTATTTGAATTTATAGTTAATTAATTAAACAGTTATTTCACTCCTAAAAAACAATTAAATGCTTTATTGTTACATTAGAAATCGTTTATTAAGCAGCTGTGAAGGTTTATAAACATCAGTTGCAACTTTATTCATAGGTGATCTACACAGTTTATTTATATCAACCTTTAACACAGTATTACAATCATCGGTTGCAGCTTTACAATAGAAAAAAATGATTTTATCATTTGTTAAGAGTGAAATAACTAAAAGTTTAATTAAATATAAATTCTAAAGTGTATTATTCAACTGTATTTATGCAGACTGCAGCACGCAGATTGTAGATATATACTATACAATACTCATAAAGTAGCCAGAAATAAAACTTAATAATAATTCATATGAAACTATGTCATCATTATAAGACAATCTCTGCCCACATTTCCTCACTCAAACCCCTCGTATACATTATATCATCCAGACCTCCAGTTGAGGAATAAGCCCCCTAAAGCTCTGGGACAGCTTCTCCCAGAGTCCCTTCTTATGTTTTTAATGCGGGATGTGGCTTCGCTGATATCTAATCTGCTCTTAGTAGCCCAGTTGTTTTGGTATGGATAAAGACAGGTGGGGCTATGACAAGTTCCTCCAGTTGGCAACACTCTCAAATGTCACTCTCCTGCACAGTCGCATGTATATCTCCTCTCCCGTCCCTCCGCTTCACTTGTCTACCTCCTCTTTACTTCACTACTTCTCGGTTCTGTTCAGTTCTGTGGTTCTGCAGTCGTTCAGTCGCTCGGTCGCTCTCCGTTTCATTCTGTCTGTCCTGCTCTTTAACCGTCACCCCCCCTGTAAGTTGGTAATGTCAGTCACAGCTCCATGTTGCCCACCACATTCGTAATGTGCCCCATGACTAACTAGAGGCAGTGAAGACAGGTCCCATGCACACACAACGGCTCACATGTACAGCGAAAATGTTGCTAACGGTCAGTGAGTTCACGCAGCTGTGAAGCCTGATATTACAATAAACTGCACACTGACGCTAAAATTGCAGCATTGTTTTTGTTTTCCGGAGAGGAAGGAGATTCAGGAGAAAAACAGCTGATGAAGCACCGCGTGACACCGAAAGACAGATTTGTCAGTCCATTAATTATGAAATAAAATTCACCAAAATGGTCAAGACATGTGGTGACTCCTTTGCTCTTTTTATTACCGCTGGAGTTCTGCCTTCCGCGGATCTGTTTTGAGGAAAACAAACACGCTGCAGTGCTTTTTCCGGCCGACTGAAGCTCAGCGCAGGAGAGGCGCAGCCAGCTTTTCTCGTGTGAACCCACGAGAGTCAAACTCTGTGCTGAACCGCCTGCACATTTTGGGACTCGAAAGGTGCAAAGAAGGTGCATCGTATGATAGCAGCTATGTCTAGAAATAGGATGAAACCATGACATAAAGTTAAAACATGGTGGATCCAGCTCCTCTCTTCTTGTTCTTCATGTGCTGAGGGTTCACGGCTGCTTTACCTGAGCGGACACTAGTATTATTGGCTGAACTATTTTAAATGTCACTTTTGTAGACCTACTGAAAGTCCTGTGCAATTATACTTGGAAGCACCACAAAATATGGGTATAAATTACGTAATAATTCTTTTTTTTTTTTTTTGGTTTTATTTTTACATGCTGGAAGTGATTTTTCAGATCTGCATTCAATTAGATTTGGTCGCCTTACATGCAAAAATAATAACGTCTCGCTGCCAAAACTAGGAACAAATCAATAATCCTTCACACGGTTGCATAAACTCACAGTTTCCCATAATGATCTTGTTTACTATCCACACATAACTGCGGAAAGCTGCTTTAAATTGTTTCCTGTCCTACCACTTTTAACCACAACAATAACACAGCTACGGCGCGACCACATCGTGCTGTTTGTCGCAGCCGCACTCATATTTTGCAGTTTAAAATGTGACGCATCAGGTACGAGTTCTGTCAGAGCCGTCGGAGGGAAGAAGACGGCAAATGCAGGCGGATATTCTGATGTTCTGGATGAAGGTGAGAAGATAAAATGGTTGTCCTGATGTAGAGAGCGACCGAACCAGTCTCACAATACTTGTGTGCTGCTTCTGCAGGATTTCATCGATGATGAACACTTGATCTGATGTGCGTAGTCGTAACACAAAGAACATGAAATGAAGGTCAATCAAGGAAGCAAGGACATTGTTATTACTCTATTATTCATGTTCTACACCCAGATGTTTTTACTGGTTAAAAATGAATCATGAGTATAAAACAGACAAGCAGACGGCTACATGTAATAAACTGTGTGTTTGCCATGTGCAGTGATCTGAGGAGGTCGGCACATGTCGGTCTTGGTGTCGGTCTTCATGAAAAACAAAAAACAGCAGTGCACCATCTGATTGTTAGCGTGTGCACATTTCACAACTGTGGGTACGCAACGTTTCCAAAACACGACATGTTCTCGACACATTAGCCAAAAAAGCTGCAGCACGACAGCCTACGATGTGAGGTCACTTCAATGTTTAACTCGTGAGCTGCATGCATGAAGGACGAATCAGACCCACTGCACATCCCCTGACAGAACAAACAGACTTCATACTGATATACACTGAAATATATAATGTCACATGAATAATATACGGAAGGATTTCACATGTTTGACAATACGTGACGTTATATTCTGCCTTACATCGTAAAAGGTTTTTTATCCAGCCTAATGCATCACAGGTGGAGCAGTGGTCCTGCTCTTAATAAATATGTTTTCTTCAAGCAATTAAATTACTTTAAAAATCACAACCAAAAATATGATGCTAAATATACTGAAAAAAGATTAACTCTGTCTTTGTATGCACAATTTTTAAAATGCTTTTTCTCTAAGATAGAGCAACATTAGACTTTTGTCACAAGATGAAACAAACATTTAAAACAGCTACATTTTAGTCGTAACTCAATTTTGACCAACATTTTAGCTGTGTTTTCATTTTGCTTGAAGAATATATTACAAAATATGAATGAATGAATGAACGTACATTTTAATAAATACATTGGTAATATATAGTGACATGTATTTAAAAGCCTAATACTTAAAATATATTTTAGTAGGTTTATGTTATACTTTTTACAATGTATGAAAAACAGCAATAATTGGTATATTTCTCAATATATAGAGAATTTATCATCTGATAAATTGCAAGTTCATTATTAAATATATATTTCAATATATATAAAGATGACACTAATTTCAAACACATGCCTGTGTCAACTCATATCATTGTAATATGTAATAAAAAGGAGAAAATTGTCACATCACTGTTTAATTGAATTTTTAAAAACTAGATTGTTGTTATATATTAGATCAAGGGAAAATATATTTCTGTTGCTCTTCAGCTCCCTCAGAAATAACGAAGAATAATTTCTGCTGATGCCAAACAGGAAAGCGTCAAGTACAAATTTCGATTAATCTTCAATCCTGATTTTTCTTGGAGGCAAATGAGCACAAACAAAAACATCCCTGAACTTTAAAGCGAGATCTCCAGTTAAATATACGTATAAATGCTCCGGTGGGCATCGTTGCCATTGCTGAGCATCAGTTTGCTATGTTTGGGTCTATGTACAGTATGTGTCTGCGAGCGGTTGCTCGGCAACGTTCAAACAGTTGTCCTCATCGGGATCTCGTCTCGTCCGTGTGGTGGGAGAAACAAAGGGGTTTACGGCGAGTGGTCCTGACGATTACCCACCGTCCTCTCATAAGGTGGAAAAGGGATTTTATAAGTCATGTGACTGTGTCGTTAAGCTACATGTTGTTACATAACGTCCCCGAAATGTGTGTGGCTGTTATGTGCGCATTGCATGTGTGCATTTGTTTCTGTCGGTGTGTGAATGAGTGTGTGTGTGTGTGTGTGAGATCACTGCTAACAAACAATGAAGTCATAATAGAGGATTGCTTGTGTCGCACCCTGATCCAGACGACACACAGACATACATGTTATAATGTGCACTGATGCAAACAAATCAGATTTTTGCATTTCAGCTGACGTGTCTCCAGGCTGATTGTTGGAACAATGTCACATTTATGTCAGATTTTTTTCTGGAATAAAGGTTTGTTAGCCCCAACTTCACAGACAACTTGAGGGCAAAGTCCCCGAGGCTAACGCCGTACCCCGCTACCACACACATGTACACACACAGGCGCACACACACACACACCACACATTCCTCATCAGTTACATTAACCATTCACATCCGCCAGTGGCCCCTGCCTCCCCCCTTTGCCCCCAGGATAAAATCTAACACCCCCAAAATAACCTGGTGAGTTATAAGAGTCAGCAGGGCCCTCATCCAACCTGCCCTTTTAATAGAAACAAAGGGCAATTAGCTCGGTATCCCTAAGAGTTAATTTAAGATGCTAAAGGTGGCCGACTTCCCTTTGTAGTCCAATCTCTAAATTAATAAACCGGGATGCCACAGACAGTGTTGGGTTACGCTCTAATTGTGGCGACGACCGTCCTATCCAGTGAGCGGGCGGTGTGTGTTTTGGGGATGATGGTTCTGGAGGCGGTCGGACCATTTTTCTCAGCTCAAACACAAACAAACACGAGGGGGTGGCAGCGGCGGTAGGAAAACACAACAACATCCGCAGGGCTTCCCTCACGCCCTGGGATTCACGCCACACATTGTATACCCGCTGATGTGGGGTCAGATTTCTCCAGGCCTTGCGCTAACCCTGCACTGATGGCAAGTGTGGAAAGAACAGCTGACCCCGTGTCATTTTTAAAGATCACTGACCTCGGTGTGAAGAGGAGCCACCACTCCACTTTTGCCTCCATTAAGAGTAAATCTCAGCTGATACACGCGATTCACTCCGATGACGGCCTCTTACCTGACGAGCCCAGGAAGTAGCGTTCCAGGGCGGAGCCGAAGCCGGAGGGATTGTCCTTCAGGTCGCTCACGGTGAAGGGCTGCGTGGTGGCGTTCTGATCGTTGATAGGCCAGGTCTGACCCCGGACACTGGCACCGCCGTACCAGGACACGTTGGTCATGGAGAAACAGTCCTGAAAAGGATGCACACACACACACACACACACACACACACAAAGAAATAAAACAGGTGAGAAAGAGGAAAATATAGAGAACGCCTCACTTTCAGGAGGACAGGCTGAAAACTGAAACTAAAAATTGATGCTGACTGGAAAAAGGAAACGTGCAACAGAAACATTTATAATAACTGAGGATTAAAAGACTCTAATGTGCAAGTTTCCGTTGTAACCTACAGTCGGTTTGTCAGCAGGATTACACTAAAACTACTCAACAGATTTCCACGACAACATAATAGAACAGACAAAATTAACTTCAAGGTTTTGATGACATTTTTATGACATTTTTAAACATTTTTATGAATTTCTCAGGGAATAACACACTGATCTTCAAGCATTATTCAGGTTGCTGGTCTGGTGAGCTTCAGTTGTGGTTAAACTGTTATGGGTGGGTTGATCCAGGTTGATATCGGATTAGGCTTGATTGAATTAGAGGCAACTGTTGGGCCTCGGTGGAGGTATGCATTCTACTGAGTGCCATTCTAGTTTTATTGCACATCTGACCCCCTCACTAACACATCTGAACTACCACTGACATTTAGGGTAAGGGTGAGGATTATTTGAAAAAGCAGGCACATTTCATTTGTGAGTGTCTACAAGGTGAATTTAAATCCCTTCTGCTGTCACATTATAAACCTGATGTCTTAGAGTATATATGAATCTAATATCTGACAGGGCACAGATCAGTATGTGACGGCTGCTGCACGACACTACCTCAGAAAGGAAGGATTGAATGACGGGAGTGTTTTCTGAGACAAATCTCGTCCCTTGGCTCAACGCGTCTTTACGCGCGGGTGACAAATGCGCACACTGGCAGCTCATTTATTTCACGTCAGCAAATCCAGGGCTCGGATAAAGCGTTTCAGAACAGGTGCCAAGTGGTCACCTGAGAGGCAGCGGGCAGGGATTATTTTCTTTCTTTTAGGAAATGGGGAAAAATAAAGTTTAAGCGACTTATAGTTTGGAAAGATTTTCTGTGAGCGGTCGCGCCACATGACAGAGGAGTTATGGCGAGGAATGTTCCAGTGGGGACAGATTAACCTCCCCAAACATCCCAATAGTTGAATGCCTTTGATAATTAAGCCGAGGGGGGAAAGTACAGTAAGTACCGTGCGTGTAAAGAAGCATAACAAGTGTGACGAAGCAGGTTTAGCGACGTTAATGTGCAGTTTAATCCAGAGCTGAGGGAATTTATAACATCATCAGATGAGCCCATGAAGCGTTTCACAAATTATCCAGCTAAATTTAAATACAATCTTATCACATTATAATTAAACTGGTGCATTTTTTTTTTTATCTCAATCATATGAGCAAATAATGATTTGTGGCATTGAAGAAAGATGATTCCACTTGTTTTTAACGCAGCTTCCTGTGATTTAATTTCTTTTTCATGCGCACATCACGGACATTCATGTAGATCACAGTATGAAAAAAAAAAAAACACTTCTTGTGACAGATTTTTATGAGAAAATCTGATTCAAGTTTTTTAAAATGAACAGGGGCCCTCTTGTGCCAATGTCACACCAGCCGTGCGTAATCACGTGCCAATTAACTCTGATTAAGACCAAATTGATGAAGCTCTGAGCGCACAACTGTTTTTTTTTCTTTTGCTCATCACACCTCAGTAAAAATGACATTTTAAATAAAGACTCTGGATGTGTTCAGTGCAGATCTCCTACCTTCAGCTCCACATGACAGTGCACCGGCGCCCAGTTCATACTGTAGCACTCCGTCTCCGTCTCCTCGTTCACCTCCAGCGAGATCTTCACCTCGGCCACCGAGTCCCACGTATAGCAGAACTCCGTTTTGTTGAGCCAGCACAGGTTCCTCACGAAGGGGACCTCGACGTCGGGGTTCCCCACGTTCCCCACGTCGATCTCCACATAGGTCTTGTCCTCCGTCAGGGTCTGTATGACCAGCGAGTGGGTTCTTCTCTCCCAGATCAGTCCGCTGAAAGTCCCCCTGAGGATCCAGTTCTTGTTGGGCTGGTCCACCACTTGCCAGTATATGATCCCGATGGTCATGACAAAGAAGACGGCCACCCCGAGACACGCTATAGCTCCCTTCCAGGTCTCGTTCATCTCCTTCAATCCCGTGTCCCATGTTACCTCTGGGATGGGGCTGGGGTTCCTATTTCGAGCGTGGGGCATGTTTTCTTTTTTTTTTTCTTTTCTTTTTTTCTTTCTCTTGGAGATCAGCAAAGTATCAAACGCAAAAAATGCTGCAGAAATCTCTGTGCGTCAAAAACCTCTGCTGCTTCATCATGTCATGGTGTTTTCAGTGAGGCTACAGGGTAAACCAGCCTACTCTTTATCTTTACACCGTTTCACACTGTTGGGTTTTTTTTTTTTTGCGCAATTTGTGCCAGCAACAGAGACCTGTCATGTGAAGAAAGCTGTGAGAAAGAACAATCCCAGCGGGCAAATGTAACAGTATGAATGAATAATGGACTTACCACATACTGCTGCCGGTTTAAAAGAGTTGGATTTGTAACTTGCATTGGCTGCAGTGAGCTCGTGAGCAGCCCCAAGCCGGGTTTGGCAGCAATGCCTACGAATAGCTCCTAAGACGCTGTCTTGCTTGCCCTGCACTTTCTGACGTAACGCCGGGTTGTTTCTTCAGAGGAAAGGTAGAGCGAGGGAAATGGGGGATCAGGAGGGTTTGGCTGAGTCTCGGAGCTGCCCCGCCAGGGCGAGGAGGCCACGAGGACCCCCCCACGCGTGCTCGCAAAACTCTCCGTGCGCTCTCCGTGCGTAAAGACTGTGGAGACTTGTCATCCGGCCGTTTTGGCGGACGGGCCAGGAGCGTCAGTTGGGCATGGCGAAGTTTGCCTCGCCTTATCCACATCTGATCTTTTGTGGTGTTTCATATTTTAATGGAGAGCAAAGAGTGACGTCTGACATTTTATTTTGAAATCCCCAGCGCTGTTTAAAGGCGAGTGGTTGCGTTTAGACATCTACATCTAATGGGGTTATTCATCAAATTGACCTGGAGGTTGGATAGAACATTTTCAGCGATAAATAATTATTCCACGTGTGCCAAGATTGAGGAAATGACTTGGGTTTGAAGATCTGCAGGATAAAAGTGGGCTTTGAACAGTTTGTACTGACGGTTTTGCTCAGAATTGAACCACCTGTCATCCAGCAAACATCCCGTCTGAAGCTGCGGGGCCAGTGCAGCATTACTCCATTACTCCATTACTCCTCCTGGAATTTACACTACATTCTGTCTGGACCAGGTTCTTGTTTAGGATAACAAATCTAGAATAAAAAAAGTCTGTAGCACTCAAACACACACGTTCCTGCATCTTCATCTGCTTTATTTTGCTTTTTACCAATATTGTGACACTGGTTTTTCATTATCTCACAACCCTGGAAGAAATGTGAAACCCAAAGAGATGCAACAACTGAAAGGAGACTGAACAGGTAGAATAAATATGTATTGCAGTGAAACAACACAGGACCAATCAGGGTTTATGTTTTCAGCCTGAAAAAGATGTTGCAAAGGAGACAGACTAGCTCGGACGTGCAGCACGAGTTCAGTGAAACATCTAACCTACGTACAGCATCCAAACTTTAATGGCCGACAGAGAATTTTCTAGTTTGTATAATGTGAGTTAGATATATTGGAGCTTTTACTGACACATTTTGGGCTTTTAATAACTCGTGCTTTAAGGAAATCTCATCAAACCAATACAAGAATCTGCGTTGGACTCAGGGAGTGAAGTGATGTATGAAGGTATAAGTTGTGTGAGGTTTAATGCGCCGTGTGGCTCGTGTGCTGTGCAGAAGACATTTGAGGGCAGGAATGTTGTTTACGAGTGCCTCAAGGGTAGAGGCTGGTGCCGTGATTGGTCGAAGGTGGCATTTGTTGGCATTTGCACTGTCAACATCTATTGTGTCTGCAGTTATAACGTCAACACAGTATAGCCGGACGCCTGTTTGACTCACACTGTTTGTGCTCCGTCAGTGTCGACACATGTGGACGCGCAAGACAACACAATTCACCTTCAGCTCTTCCAGAAGTCTTTGTCGTAACCTGACCTGTGTCCAGATCACGTTGACCCGTTTTAATTCAACGTCTCTGCCCATTTATTTCAACAGGGTTCTTACTGTAACATGGTCACGGCTCTACTGGTATCCACCAACAACTTTATCAGACCCAAAAATACGACAAGAGGAATCATGACTTGAACAATGTTGTTATGTTTCTAGGTTAAGGTCTTCCACGGCGCAGTGCACAAGATATCCCGAGAGTGTCGGCTGACATACCTTGAAGATCAGTTGCCCCCGTCCCCCGTTTCACATAACTCTGGCAGGGGCAGAGACACTGGATAAGGCTGTGGGAACCTGTGTGAGCACTCTACCTAATCACCCCATTGCAACTGTAGTCGATATCAAAATCTCTGGAAATCAGCGTGTGATCGCGTTTGTGATGTGGAGGGGCAGAGCGAAACATATGACTCCGTCGTTACTGTGTTTCTTGCAGGAATCGAACGCTGCTTCTGTCTGCACCACTAGTCTGAGAACGACAGACGAAGAGGCTGCATTCGTGTGCATGTACATGTACCGTAGATCGATAAAGTGTTTGCATGTGTTTCCTGTGTGCACGCTTGCGTTCGGACCCCTGAAATTCAAGTTCAACGTTTGTCTTGCGGCAGCGAGGCTCTCGGGTCAGAGGTCAGGCTCATGACATCAACGGAACATCCAGGGGGGAGGGTCTAAATTTACTCGCCATCCAGATTGCCCTCCGACTCCATCCCTCACTGCTATTAATAGGCAGAGGACTGCTGCGTGGCATGCACCCGCTCCCTCCAAGAGTGTGAACATGGGACCTGAAAAAACAGAGGAATCTGACCTGAACTGGCCACTACCTCTGACCACTCATTTAGTGTTGAAGGCAAAGGGGCAAGGGTTTAATTAGGCCCGGGGCAGAGGGGCTAATGGTTTTTATGTTTTGTGTGTCGAGCAGACTTACTTATTTCGTTCAGCCCTGAGAAAGGTCAACGTTACAATTATGGGAAACGTCTTAACATTAAATTGGCGGCAACAGGGGCCAAATATCCCTTTAACACTGTAAAATACCAAAAACTGCCAATAAATACAGTTTAAACACAGTAAAAGTAATCAGCATCAGCACAAATGTAGCCATCAGTCATCGTCATTTAGTAATTGTTCTTCTTCATCCAAAAGACTGATTGGGTTTGGCGCCGTGTAGTTCCTAGAGCACCTCCTCGTTTTGCATTCCTCATATGGGATGAAAATAAAGTATCGATGGTTCAGCATGTCGATCCAAGGTCCACAGGTGTAAAGCAGGAGGCCCTCCACAAGGAGGACGTCAGTATCCTCCTCCTGCTTATGCTCAGACTTTGGGATGATCTCAGTATTCAGGGTGATATTATCGCCATACGATTTCTCAAACTTCACCGTATTCTCCAACCACGTAAAGACTGTACTCACACTGGCATTCATGTCCAGAGCGATAATGACATCGTACTGGTTTAGAGTTATCTTCACCAACTTCAATCTGATCTCGGGGCTGGAAAAGGTCATCCTGATGTACCACAGAGCAGCCGGGCAGGTTCGTGATCAGTCTGTTGGTGAGGGTGGTTTTCCATCCATACGTTGAATTCCCTCGTCTGTAATGATCAACTCCTCTTCGATCCGTCCCTTTATCCAGCTCCGCACCAAAAGGTAACGGGGTCTATTCTGGGCCGAGACCCATCCTACATCCAAGTTTTGTGGACATTTGTTCAGTAGTTTTGTGTAATGCTGCCGACAAACCAACAAACCAACCAACAAACATCAAATCTCTTTACTTCATGCGGCACGTTCTCTGCAAACTATCACAATGTCTTGATTTATGTACCGTCAGCTGAACAACATAACAGCAGTTTCAGACCTCATGATGAAGCTGGCTCAATCAGTCACACATTGAAGTGCTGATCATGTGTTCCTCAGCACAATGGCCTTTGAATGTGACCTAAGAGGGTGACTGTCAGCTGAGCTCATCTCAACATCTCTTAACTTAACCAGAGAACCACACAGGTACTTGGACTATAAGTGGAAACAAAGGTTTCTCATACCGACCGATACCAGAGCCTGTCCCTCGTCTATAGATCTCTAAGCGGTGTTTTGAGCTAATACTAAAATCAGCATGCTAACATGCTCATCATAATGACAATGCTCACATGTTAATGTATAGCAGGTTTTGTTCAACATCTTAGTTTAGCATGTTAGCATGCTAATATGTACTGCCTGACTTGACCCCTGATAGATAACAAGCCACTGGGGCCAACAATCTTGTATGAAACATCTGCTACAGATTGTCAATGGAAGATGAGAATGGTTTTACAAACAACTGCTGCCAAAAATGATAATTGGCTCCCCCGGCACATTTCGGCCTCATCCCTGACCGTGGGACATAACACACATAACATACTGTAGCCCGAGCCTACTGTGTGAGCCCCGCCCGTGACAGCAGAAGCAAAGAGCCCACCGTTGATCTGGATCTGAACTCAAAGTTCTCTCTCATCGCTCTCTCCGGCTGCGATCATGTTCCTGTACCTGCTCTTCATCCACCTCTCTGCAGCTCTATGCAATACGTTAAGGTGCTACTGCTGCTGTTGGTACAGTCCTTGGATCAGGTGTTTTTGCACATGAAGCATTATATAAAAACTCAACTGGTCAGTCTTGGGGGAATTTAATCAAATTATCAGGATGGTGCATTCTTCATGGAAGGATGAAGTGGCTTCAGAGGGAATCACTAAAAACAGCAAGTGCCATTACACGCAAAACTATTCACTTGAACTGACAAACTTTTCCATCTTCACGTCTGGATCTTCAATTTACCGTTTCCCTTTTTTCTTCTCTAGGATATTCAATACCGACAACTTCTCCTCCGGCTGGCTGAGAGTCGGAGGGGGAAAGTTTCCATGCGGCCCCAGCGCCCGCTCTTGGCGGGACAAGCCCGCTGTAGACCGAACTGTTTCCGTCTATCCACCTCTGCTGCTAGAGCGCTCCCTCCTCCTCCTCCTCCTCCTCCTTCCTCCTCCTCCCTCACTTTCTTCCTTTTTGTACTGTGACACAAACAGCCACTTTCCACTGCCCCAGACCTGAACCTTCATTCCACTTCTCTCTCTCTCCCCCCACTCTCACACACATACACAAGAATAGTGAGTGAAGTCTCATTTGGTAACAAATATACAGAGGGCATTGCTATGTGCCTGAATTAAAATGATTAATAATTGAGTGCTGAAATTAACCTTACATGTGCATGTATACATATGTGTGTGAGAGGCTTTGTGTATGCGTGCACGCTCGTATCTGTGTGAGTGCGTGTCACACACTAAGTACTGTAGCCACAAAGGCCAGGCAGTAAAGTGGCCAAGCCATTAACCAGAATATGACTTCTGCAAAACTGAACCATCAGAAGAAAAAAACAACAAAACAAACATTCATTTTCACAAAGAGCAAATTTAAAAAGTAATGAGAGCAGCAGAGCTCTCGCAGGCTTTTCGCCCCGGTCATTTGAAAAGCGATGAAACCTCATTAATCAGAGTTGGTATTCTTACGGCAACCAGTGAAATCAGATCATATAGTTAACTTTTATTTTCCATCAAACAGCCCAACTGTGTGCATTAACAAACAGGCTTGAATCGCATCTATAAATGGCAGAGTTGGATAACAGTGTGAGACCGGACCTTTGGCTCAAGGTTGCGTCGGTTCATGTTGCTGGCCCCCTCCGCTCCCCTTAGACCTGGCCTGATCTGCACTGGATGGAGCCTTGCTAATCATTGGCACCGCGACTGAGGTAATGAGTGCAGCTACTGCTACAGCACCCAGAGAGCGAGGCAAGGGTCACAAGGCAATCAACCATACTCACACACACACACACACACACACACACACACACACACACATACACACACACACAAACAAAAGCCTTTCTGCAAGGTACGTATGTACAGCAAGCGATCGATAATCCATCGTACACTGAAACAACAACACATTTTCTTCATCTAACTGATCATTCTTGCAAACAAAGGACTACAATCATGTTTGGCTGTTTGCTAATGCATGCATCAATGCATTCATGCATTAAAAAGCCACCTATCAACAAACCAAGTCATCACAAACACATTAACGTAGAGCAGTTTAATAAATATTTATTTATTTAAGAATGTTTGCCATGTAAGCATAATAGACAATATTCACACGGTGGCACTTTTCCTGAGGTCATGCTCAGCTTAGAAAGCTTGAATGCTGGGATAATTTCATGTGGCTGTTTTCTAGGTTGCACCTGGGGAATCAAATTATCATTCCACCACTTCCCGAATTAATCAGCAACTGAAAAGATGATGGATAGTGAAAATCTGATGCTGAAGGGGCTGTTGCGTGATTGACCTGGTTAATAACTAGCGTTGTACATTTGCACAGTGCATTTGGTTTCACGCCGCTTATGACTAATTCGTTTTTATTCCTAGAAAGGTCCTTTACCTTTTTGCATCTTTGGATGCCAACACCTTCAGCTGCTCCTCACAAGTTCGGAAACAATCTTGAATTACTACATTCACAAGCTGCAGGGACAATGACTCTGACAGACAGGGAAAGGATATTTCTGGTTGATTCAAGCATTTTTTTTTACCAAGTTAACCACTAAGTCAGAAACCACCGGTGCCATGCATGAATAAAACAATATTACTGGATCAATTTGCAAATTGCCTTCTTGAGAAAACACTCGCAGTGACGATTGAATCATGGATTTTGGAGCTAATGGAATTCAATTTAAGTTAATAATTTATCTTATTGAACAATCTAATGTTTTGATGTTTTAATATGCAGTGGCCAAAGCACATTACAGTATATGCTTTGAAAGAAACTTTTCAGCCTTTACCCTCACCACCTCTATGAATCTCCAGTACTCTCTCATATCAGCTGTCAGATGAACCCGTTCCAAAGCAACAAACAAGTAAACAACCAGTGAACTGATGCTAGTGAATATTTTCTTGGCTACGAAAGTGGCTAAAAACTCCACTGTACAACAGGGATAGCGGGAAACTCTGACAGCGTTTGATGAATACCTGCACCAACTGGTAAACATTACAACAACTGCATAATAATCAAATGCCTAACTGCCATCTGCACACATACACACACTCCATGGCATCTTAACTGATGGAAACTTCCCTCCCTGGCTGTCAGTGTGGTCCATTTCCTGCCAGGTCTGAACCAGCTGAGCCAGGGACTCATGTTCCACTCAGGGGGCCTTCAATCATTCTTACCCCTGCTGCAGGCACACCGTAGTGGGTGTGAGGTCAGGTCAGACTCCGGGGCACAGGGTCTGCAGGAGACATGGTACGAGGTCTCCCTCTGCTGCTGTCTCGTCACATGTGCCCTGAGAAAACAGCAATGGCATTCCCCAAAACTGAAAGCCATTTTTAAGAATGTGAACTCAGTTGTTATCCAACGAGGAAATCAAAGCAGTTGGTCCAAATGGGAAACATCTAATTAAGGGGGAATTATTGCACTCTGGGGATTTTACTGATTTTCTGATATGTGACACGTGCCAATTGAATAATCTGCATGACAAGGCACTAAATGTCTATCTATAGATACAGTATCTACCACTTCATCAATCAAGCTATAATAAAAATAGACAACGCGTCAATGTCTGAATTGTTTTTACTCGTGAAGTGAAGGCAAATAGGTCCATATTCTGTATGTGCATATGTATAAAAACCCTTTTTTTGCATGTGTGCTAATCTCAAATTGCAAGATTAAATCAAAATTCAAGATTAATATTGAAAGTGTGCAAACAAGATGTGATCTACGGTCCATCAAACACTCAACTCAGAGTGCTTCTACCAATTTTTTGAAAATTGTGGGGGAATTAATGAGTTTGAGAAACATTGGGCAGATTTATTGATTGGCACTGGGTTGACTTATCGGCACTGTATCATTATCAGTCTTGTCTTTACCAAAGAAACACTTTCTCACTGTACTCTTGCTACCTCTGACTGTTTAATGTGTGGACTCGTAAGAAGGGTTTACTTAAATTTTATGCTTTACAAAGACCGATCGGTGGCAGGCCTTTAAACATAACCTAATAGTTAGTTATTATCAGAATAGTGAGAAACTACTGTGCTACTGTCTTATATTTTTAGCCACTATCCTCTGATTTATTGCAGCCTGCCTTTATAACAGGATTTGTCCTAGTAGTTATTCAGATTTTAAATACTCCATTGCTTCCTTATCATTGAGATTTCATGGACAGAATAATATCACTTATGTTACAAACACCTACAGTGGACACTGAGTCCATTTATATAAACCCATGCCTCTGGGCTGTGAACTTTTCTTCAAGGGCATGGAGCAAACTCCAGTGCGCCTGCGCCGTGCGAGTGCTCCCGGAAGTACATCCACGCACGTGCAGTACAGCGTTTGACAACCTTGAAAAGACTACAAAACAGCTAGCTGGTAGCTTATGGTTCACAACAAACCGCTCCAGTGATGCCTGTGACAAGACTACTGTGAGTGTCCGGTCTTTTCTTTTCATTTTCTAGGCGTAAATACCCCCCAAAAGACGCCTCAACTCGAGACTGTAGCTTTGTTATTCCGCTTTTCTGGTGATTTGGGAAGCTAGCAAACACAGCTAACGTTAGCACGTATCCGCCTCTTGGTTACCCAGCATGTGTGAATGTAGCCTTTGGCAAACGTTGTGTTCACTTATTATACACTTCTGTCTGTGCGCATTGTTAGTGTTCAGCTCTAAAACTCACTCTTAAATGGTGTTACACGACACGAACATAGCCAGCGTTGGCTAGCTATGCTACAAACAAACTGCCGTTAACGTGCAGCTAGTGTCGTAGTGCAGTAACTATGTACGTTGCTATGACAGGTTGTAGCCGTTAGTGATCTGTAGATAGTGAAGTAACTCACCTGTGTCTGTAAACATACACTGCATGAGGACAAATCCATTGTTTTTAAGGAATTCAACCAAGCTCTAAGGATAAAGTTTGTCATAAGCTGTGCAGATTTTAGACTGTATCGCTACACATACCAATAATGTTTTATCCCCCATGCTGTGTCAACATTAACACCTATTTGTCAATGATCTTTTGCAATACCTTGAAGTCTTTGGCAATGGTATAAGACACTTGCTTAGGGTCATAGGATAATTCCAGGTTAATGCAACTTTGCTCATATCTGGGAACAGATAACCACCATCACTGCAGTGAAGTATGACAGGGCAAAAAAATAAATAAATGCAGATCAGAGAAGTTATGAACATGCAAACAATGGACCCATGTAATCTGATTTAAGTCAAAAGGTTCTGATGAACTCTGTTCCCTTCCTGTCCGGCACTGAAAGCACATGGACACGTTTTTGTCTAGCTGGTGATTAAAGCTCAATCAGTAGGACTGACAGACTGACCACAGACTTGTGGTCTGGCTTGGGTAATTTACAATTATTAAATTCCAGTGTTTTTATTACGCAGCTCTCTTTTGAAACAGAGATTTTTCTTTCCTATCCTTGCCTTTATCAACTTGTCAACACAACTTGTGCGGCTTTAATATCTTCCGAATTGTCAGTGTGATTGTAGGAAACATTACAGGGTTTCAGAGATTGATACTGTTGATGACAACTGTTCACCTCTCCTCTCAGATACCCGCTCTACCAGCTGGGTAACCCTCAGCTGAGGATCTTCAGACCCAACTGGTTCCTGACGCTGGTGAGACCGGGGAAAGAGCAGCCTCCTGACACTGCCCAGTTTCGCATCCCAATGGAGTAAGTTTTTGCATACAAATCTTCCCTTTACCAATTTCCTTAGATCAGTGTTTTTCAGTCCTGTCCCCTGCCCTGCATGTATGAGATGTTTCCCTGCTTTAACACACCTGATTCAAATGATGAGCTCATCATCAAGCTCTGCTGAAGCCTGATAATACATTTTCTTGTTTGTTACATATAGTACTATTCTATTAGTGGTTGTATAGTACATACTGGAGATGTGGAATAAAGTAAAGGCTTATCTGTCGATGTACATGTATAGAAGAGCGTATGAATAATCTCATAATTGGATTGCCTGGTCGATGCTCAATCCTACCTTTTTTAAATTGGTTCTAAGTTTAGCACTTAGCAACTATCAGCTTTTAATAACCTCTGTTATTAATTTTCGGTGTACAGTTTTTTTCCGACACACTTAAACCCCACACTTCATATCTAATGATAATGTCCGTTGTTATTAGTTATTACCTGTTGCAAAGTTCTGACTTGTTGTATATGATAAAATACCATTTTATGTCAATGGACAATTTCATTATAGTTTCCTTGTCACAGTGTCTTTCTCCAGCCTCCATAGAGCCATACATTACATACTACAGTACATCTACACTTCTAACTTGCTACTGGCCACAATAGCAGCTCCTTTTATTTTGAAACCTATGAATAGTTCCAAAGTTGAATTTGTGTCTGTGTCAACTCTTACATCATAAATTATTTATAATGCTCCTTAAGAGTAAAAATATAATAATGCTAAGCTGTAAATTTTACTTTTATAAAACTACAAAATGAGTTATTTTGTTTGGCCTTAATGTTATATTCGGTAATTACTTTTGTCAGACTATAGTAGTAGTTTAGTAACATTCAGAAGTGTTATATAATGAACATATGTTTCACATTTCAGTCTGCAATGACTTGTTTTTACTGGCAATGCAACAGCATTTCTGGACCAGTATTATGCAGCTGGAGTTGCGAAAAATGGCCTCCAGGTGGCGTCACAGCCTCATGAACAAAAATCTCCGTCCTCAACAGTATTGAGAGTTCATATCACCTTATGGCTGTCTTTAATGAGCTCGGTTGCAGTGATGACTTGTGAAAGTCTGACAGTCAGTGGGGTGGGAGCTGAGGTCTTTGCAGTGGAGGTGCTTGTAGACAGCAAGACGTCAAACACTAATCACCTAGAGGAGCCAATACTGATGCATACCCCAATAAGGAAAGTCAATTGTTCTTGATTAAAAATGTGTGTCCAATGGAGTATGCTATATATAACACAACTTTACTGCATCCTAATCTTGCCATGTTGTTTTTTGTCTCACGACGAGTCAATATGATGAGTTTGGACAACATATATTCTGTCATAAAACGCAACAGGAGGTCCTCACCACTCAGCACTTAAAAGCGATGAGCTGATTTTGCCAAGCTCCGCAAGCCAAGGTCACTGAGGTTAGCAGTGCTCCTCAGGCGATGAGAGGGCCAGAACCCACACTCGGGAGAAAAATTGAAGTTTGATGCGGATCATCTATGTGTCTCTGGTGGGGTTTAGACCATAATCTGTTCATCCAGGTGCCTGGCCTCCCACTCTGATTTTTGCCTCTTCTCTGCCAAACTCCTAGGGTGCTTATGTAATTGTGTGTGTGTGTGTGTGTGTGTCTCTGTGCACGTTTGTCAGTGTGGGCGAGTCAGTTTGTGAGAATGGTGTGTGTCTTTGTGTATATATGCACAAAAGTGGGTAAGTGCAGGGTGCGTGTGTGTTTATAAGGGTGTGTAAGGTTTTTTTTTTTTTCTTGGAGTCTTTGATGCCTGGGAGAGGTGCATGGCTGATTGATATGCTGCTGGGCCTCAGTATGCTCTTGAAACACTGTTATTTTTTTTTTTAACTTTTCATACGCACCATGTAGTAACTGGACACACATTGAGAAACAGTGACACGAACCAAATATCACACCAACTGTCATCTTTATCGATGAATCTGCGTAATCACGGCAGTGAAAGCTGACGTAGTTATGACCCTCGAGGGTAGGCGGTGTTAGCCTGGGTAAGTTGTGGTGCCAAACAGCTGTTAATGAGAAGTGGTCATGTTGGCGTTCTCAGGGCAATAACACAAGGTGGCCTTTATCTCAGTGACACCTGGGAGCTAGATATCAGTGATTGTCTGTTTTGTTCTCTATCGCTTTTCACTTGTGTTCCTGCTTGTTTGCTGTATCGCTCGCTCGCTATGATCTGCGCATGTCTTTCTCTGTCCTCTCCCTCCGTCCCACCCTGGACTCTGTTGTTTATTGTGCTTTTATTAAACGCTTTGCAACGCGTCCAAAACCAATCCCTCTTTGGCACTTGTTGTTTGAGACACCTGGCCCGTGTTCGTGTAATTCTCTTTCTACCTGCTGGAGGGAAGTATTTGTTTGTCTTTTTGATTGTTCTCAAACCTTTTGTGCTATGTTAGTATTTCCTCTCTGCTCCAGAAGGAACATCATCAAATTTCTAGGTTGACACCCACACACACACACACACACACACACCTCTTGGGCCTCACCTGGCATGGCTAGAGGCCAGCGCTGAGACACACACACACACACACACACACACACACACACACACACACACACACACACACACACACACACACACACACACACACACACACAAAGAAAAGAGATCACAATGCTGAACTTTGTTTTCACTACCACTCAGTCACATTTCATGCTACGATGCTGTCTAATAACTATGAAACCAGACCATGCTGCTGTCTCGCTCTAGACATGGGCATAATGTTACACAACATCTCACATTATCTTTCCACTTCGAATACTCTTCAGTACCTTTTGGATCAAACAATGGTTTGATCGCCATGGCAATCACTCTGGTTATGTTCGCCTGATCCACTTCATAAACACATGGCTGAAGTTGGAAACTGGGTTATTTTTCACGCTAATTAACCTCAGTTTATGTCATCCGAAGTCATTTAGCGAGCCTGTAGAGGAGTGCAGCTAGCTGTGGAGTCTTTACTGACCTGTCTCTCCGTAAGGAGTTTAATGACTCCTGGTGACCTGTTCTTTGATCTATTTCTGTTCTATTGTCAGACCAAAAACCTGAACAATAAATCTAATCCTTCACACGCTGCTCTTATACTCTCAACTTCTCAACTGTCTCTTCTCTCCCTAAGTCTCAGGTTCCTCAATGGCTTTCCCTCTAAACAAAGTCTGCTATTATGATCTTGATACTTAGTGTTGAGCAACTTCTGTGCATGTATTGTCTGTTTAGATGGGAGGGTTAAAGTAGTGAGTGTGCGTATCTCGACTCAAACCTGACAATGGGGCAGACTTACAATGAGGAGCGGCTTTCTTTTGCCTTTCATCTGCACAGAAAACAACTCTCCTGTTTCATTCTCACCACTAAGCCGCTCTGACACAATGTACTTTGATGTTGTGCTCTGTGTGTGTGTGTGTGTACGGACTGTTTAGTGTACCTTGGATGTTTACCCTACAGTGTGTGTAATGAAGGTTACACAAAATAAAGTCTAAGAGGCTTATAAGAACATACGTTAATGTGTCAGAGAGACAGTTCAACAAACTTGTTGTATGTTCTCTCCCACATGACACAAACCATTTTGTGCTGTTTGCTTGCTAGCTTTTTAATGGTATAGGGCTCAGAAATCGATGACTGTCAGCCATCGGTGATGGACGATGGCATCGTCTATCAGCCTAACCCTACTATCTGGATAACAAACCATTTAAAATAACCAGGTGCCTTTGCGTTTACACCTTGTAATTTTATTGCATTTTCTTTAAATCTTCATTGAGATTGGATCTCTAACTTTCAGACCAAACCTGTCATCACTTATTCCTTTGTTTGAAAAGTCACTCTGTGACTTGATACATTTTATGCAATGTTTACAGCAAATCAGCTGCACCAATGGGTGCAACATACTTCCCACCCGTCATTTTTCACGCAGTTCGGTAAAATAACGTGTTTTTTGTCACAGTCGTGGCACAGAATACACGTATAATCAGTGATTAGAGGCGTGTTGCTTTCAGTTCTCTCACTCGCTCGCTCAAAATTTTAACAACTCTATCCTCTGATAGCTAAAACAAATATTTATATCAATGTTATGTTTCCTACAGATGCCAGCAAGTTGTACAGATTGCATTTACATATAGCTATAGCTATATAAGATTCAAACACAATGTGAGCCTACCTCCAGATGTGGTCAGGCAGATCCAATCACGTTCCATTCATGAGATTTAAGGGTCTGCCCGTGTACACTGCTCCTCTGCTGTTTTCCACTTGTACCATGAAATCATTTGAAAGTACTAGCTGATGCAAGAGCAATTCAGACAGCGAATTCTGTCAACAAATTAACATCAGTGTCAGCTTTAATAGGAGCTTGGCAACCATCATTTTTGTAAATGTTTTTTCAGGACAACATAAGGCAACTTACATACAGGAAAAAGAAGGCACATAGTTGATGATGTGTTGAAGGATTGAGGTTCCTCCAAACTGCAGTAAGTGCCTGTCGCTTGCAACTCTGCATCACTTCTATGTGTGGCTGCTCCTCTTCTTTTCCATTCCCTTGTAATGCTTCAAGTTGATCTGCCAACCAAAAAGGCACCATAAAAAGCCCAAATGTAGATGCAGCCCAGTTTCTATCAAACAAGGAGCCACATTAAAAGCTTTCCAGCGGTTTGCCAAGTCAAGTTGCTAAAACAAGCAGCCTTTCCAAGGAGGATTCATGGTAGCCACAAGAAGCATGATGGTCAGTGAATCATTCCTATACAAAGTAAAGTTCATCTTAGAACAAGAAGGACATGACAACAGCAACACCCCCATTCCTTGGATCAAATGTTGTTGTAGCGATTACTAATTTACAAGCAGTGTGGCACAGCGTTCAGTTTACCCAGTGGAGTACACACACCATTTTTGAAACATGACTCACCATGATGACCACTAAACCAACACAAAGATGAAAATAAACTACCAGATAAACATAGTTTTTCACATAACATTTATTCAATGCCCCACATTCCTGCCGCTAAACCAACTGCTTGTTGTTAACCTGATAAAAGGGGATACATCTGTATGTCTGCTGTGTGAAAATATGCCATTCTGGGCCAAACCTGCAGGTGGCAGCAAAACACTGGGCACAGCAACAGCACTAACGTGGTATTACACAGGATTTCCACCAGAAAAGCTTTTGGGCCCGGAGGCCAAGTGTCATTTTTGGGGGGTCATGGTTGGAGAAGCGGCTGGTCACTAAAATGAGAATTGCTGGTCTACCTTTAAGTTCTGTCCACCTTGAGTGAGCATAGGCCAAAGAAGTTGTCGCTAGCTCTGGGGTTAATCAGCAGGTCCTGAGGAGTTGTAGCATATTGCTACATGCAGGATTTATAGCAAATTTTAGTTTTAAAAACACATCTTAAGAATACGTTTTAAAGCACAAACCCTGCCCCTAACTAACTAACTAGCCAAACAAATTCATCGGTTGAGGATGCTGCTATACATATTGCTGAGTCGTCTGCATACATAGATATTTAACAATATCTTGATTTTTCATTGCAAAAAAAAAATCTATCTCATTGAAAGCTGTACCCACGATATTGTACTCTGCATGAGTTGGTCTTTTGAGTCAAAGTGGTACATGTTGAGTAAAAATACTTTATAAACATTCTTATGAAATACTTGATAAGTATAGCTATACTTAGTACTTCAATATGTAATCATATTCCTAACTGAGGAAAGGAGGCAGAGGTTTTTTTTTAGCACCAGTAAATGGACGAGTGACTTGCAGTCTCTAAGCTCTCTGAATACAATCATTATCCTTATTGTCAAAGACTGTCAAAACTGTCTCAGCCCTGTCTTGCATTTTTCCAAATGTGCCCTTTCACCTACTTCTTTCATATACTTTTGGGGCACAGGTGTAAATGGGCCGTCTAAAACTACTGGAACTGGAACTGATACTCACAATTTTCTTGGCACAGTGCGAGTCAGCCCACATTTGAGAATAGTAAATATCCAGGAGCGTAGATTCATTGCAGAGAAAGCATTTGAGAGCAGCTGACAGAGGTGTGTGTCTTAATCTGCAGATGGATGAATCTGCTATGTTATCACTACGAAACAACTATGTCACAAGTTTACCCTGTTTCTTCATCCGTGCCTGCATCCCTTCAGAGACCTGTTTGTTTTAGCACCACTTGATACCAAATTTAGGTCTTATGTCTGTCTTCTTCACCTCCCAGTGAACAACTCAGAACAATATAACTTCTTCGATTGTTTTCTGACAGTAATGCCAGTGTGCCTGTTTAAAAAAACTGCTCGGCAACAACGGACCATAATTGAACCTTATCCATCGTCTGCGTCATCCGATGCCCTTCTAGGTTTTGTGTTTGGAGTTCTTTCATCATCTTGGGTGAGGAATCTTTGTAGCATGTGTGTTTGCGTATAAATATATACCAGTTGCTGAGGAACGATGCCTTTAGCCTTGGCAGTTGCTGAAGACAGGTTTTCATTCTTCCTGTGAGGCAGAAGTGTGAAAGGTTAGCTTGTGGAGTCAGATGGGTGTTTATACTGGGATGATGATCAGATGCTGCCTGCATCACTATTGGAGACACCACGCCCTTTGTCTAAGTTTAGCCTTGTTTATGTACAAGCTTAACTTGACATTTTCTCCTCAGCTTTCAGCCCAAGGCTTTATCTTAGAATGGATTCCAGTTTGTAGCTGAAATGGGAGTCATTATCGATTCAGGTCAGAGGAAAAAACGGCTATCTAATGTAACTACTGTAAATCTAGTTTTCAGTTTTTGTGTGTGGATCCATACATAGTAAATCTATATATACATACATACCTATGAATTACATATATAAACTATATACATCCTGTATATAAATTCAATTTCATACTTGCATACGTAGACTAGAGGTGTCACAATTCTCCAAATCCTCCATTCAATTTGATTTTTGTTTTTAAGGTCACGATTCGATGCTCAATCTTTTTTTTTTTTTTTTTTGTTTTAGCACAGATGGCTATACCATTTTTGGACTAGTCTAGTCTACGATGATTGGTTTAATGCCATGATTATTTCAAAAAATGGTCTACATGGTGTCATGAGTAGTATCATCTCCATTATTTGTTTGCAATGTACAACACAAAGGCCTTTTTGTCGAATGTGAATAATTGATTAACAATACAAATGTAACAATAACTTGTTTTACCAGTCAATCTGAAACTAACTGTAAACAAAAGAAGAGAAGTCATAGAGGGTACCTGGCATCTAGTGGTTCTTCTTTGCAACTGCAGTGTGCACTCTTCACAGCAGATGCCATTCAAGTTCACAACAAACATTCAATATGTGGTGACACACACACATACACACACATATATGTATATGTATATATATATAGCAAGCAGACGATGGAGCAGCGAAACTCTGCAGGTCGGTTTGGCGGTGTGGGAGTGTCGCTCCATGTGTGTGACATGTTGTGAACCTCCGCTGATCAGTTTGACGAAAGGCGAAGCTGCTATGTTGTTCGGCTACTAGCATGCTGGTCCTACTAGTGATTGTTTGTCCTCATTGATGGATTAAAAAACAGTAAAGTCATTACTGTGTGTTTTAAACTTGGGCACAAGACCGAAGTGAAAGTGAAACTTAACGCTTAACTTAGATGGAGAAATGTCTATTGTGTTCCCTCTGTAGTATTTATCCATGCTAAATAACATGCCCTGTTACTGACCCTTTCCACTCTGCTTATGATCTCCAGTCATGTCTCGGCCACAGTAAGGTCCTACAGTGATCGTCTGCATCCACAGACGTGGTTTAAACTGGTGCACAAAGCCAAACTGAGTGAATACACACTTTTACCCTCCACTGTGGCTTCAGGCGTAGTCTGATTGCCAGCTTATGTGATTGGCCACCGCAACATGACGTCGTGCTGAGTTTCTCCAAAAGTTGACTCTGTTTCAACTTTTTCGGCACGCACTGCTGCAGCCAAAACGGACTACCGTCATTAAAATAAATGGGAAAACCTGCGTTTTCGCCGCAATGATGGATCCAATGTGAGTCCACTCACCGCGCTACAACATGCTGTGTGTATGGGTTTTTTTCCCTCTTGGCACACCTGCCGGACGTGACACTGGGGGCGTGGCTAAATCCTCGATTCCACCTTTTGATTTTGAAGGTCGCGATCGTGACGTCATTTTGATCGATATCCGATTTACACTCAAAATCGTGACTCCCTTTATGTAGACATCATTTGTTTTTGTAACATTTTCAACATATTCCTTATTACTGAGGTTTATAAATCATTCATGTTCATCTGTATCCGTCTTAGGTTTTAACTTTATGTTATGCTTTTTCAGTCCTAGTATATGTGTACATGCATGGGCATCTTGTGCAGAGTTACTGGCATGACTATGTATGTGGCGGCTTGATAATTGGAGTGGTAAAAGCAGATGGAATTGGATAGGGAAATGTTCCTCATTAATCAGGATCAGTGTTCCCTCTGCTAATGATCCAGAAGAGACCTCGTAGTCCCCAAGCCACTTTCCTCCCTTCCAGTTCCCTGCCCCTGCTTTCTAGGAAAACCTGTCTCTCAGTGCAATCACTCTCTCTTTCTTCCTCTCTTGATCTCAAGTACCCCGGTCACTCCGCTCTGCTTCACTGCCCTCTGGCACACACACTGCGAGACGGGGGTTATAGGGGGAGGTTGGTGCAAATAGAGCAGAAAGGCGCATCTGCATGCCACATCTTTGGAAGCACATCTCTCTCCTCTCGACTTAGGAAAAGGAGACAAATAGTCCTGAAGAGGCCCTAGCAAGTGTGTTTTCACCTTTTTTCACGCCAAGATGCAGAAACTCCTTCACCCTAACACCCTGTTTGTACCTGGACCAGCACTTGCCCTGAGAGGGGCCTCTCAAAGGCAGCTGCCTGAAGTTGATGTTTAGTTGAAAATCCCTATCATACCCAATAGTTACCACATCACACCATCCTATGTTCGGTAATGGTGGAATCAAATGTGGAAATAGTTACTGAGGTATCGTAAATGCAAGCTTACCACTCTCGATAAACAGAACTTAGCAGGTCAAATGGAAGTGTTCTAGGTCCACATTGGTGTCAGCTTTGCCAAAATTTAGCGTATTATAGAGGAAAAGGCAATTGTTTGTACTGCACGGAAACATATATGACATCATTCTTAGGTACAAAGAGTCTTTGTGTTCACAGATGGGATTTTCTCATGCAAATGTTTGCCTTACCTAATATTGTTACAGCAGCTTGAGGTATTGTGCTGTTTACTCTGAAAAATAGGGGATATTACATGATCCTTTTCTATCAAAGAAACATATGAGGTGATAGAAGACGCCATATCCGAGGCACTCATGCCAGACCACAGCGTCGCTATTAAGCACTTTGTCAGACGCATTTGGGAAGTGCTCTCTACCAGGCTAATCCAATTGGTGAGATTGATTAGCCGTTAAAAGCCTTTCTTCCTCTGGTCGGAGAAATCCGTTCCAAATGCTGCCCAGTGGGCTAGCTTTAGCTGGGCTGGCCCACCGGATCAGTTGGTGCCAGGCCCACTTCCTGTGTAGGGTTTCACCGGGCGCGATCAATACATGCAGACAGCTAATTGGATGAACACTGACACTCACATTTCTCTTCTCTCCACTTTATGGTCCAGAGAAAAGCTGAATATGGGTTCATAGGGGAGTGTCTGTCCGTTACAGTAGGTAATATAACAGCAGAGTTTATGGGAATGCAGTGTGGAAACAGGCTGTATCATTTATATGTCTGTGTCAATTTAGTGAATGTGGTGTTATTTGATGAACGGTGATCCAGCATGTAACCCTACAAGCCCTCAGACATCTTCCCTCACTCCCTTCTGGTTCACACATTACCCAATGTGAACGCTGATGCTGGATGCCTTACGTAACCCCTGTTCTCCTTTCTCTCTTTCTCCCTCCCTTTTCGTCTGTTTTTCTCTTCTGTGTCTGTTCTGGACGTGTTTGGACAGAATGACCAAGTGTGACGTAAAGAACTACCTGGAGAAGATCTATAACGTCCCTGTAGGAGCGATCCGCACCAGGATACAGTTTGGTGAGTGTCTTCATGACTTTGCACAAGCACAGACGGAGTGCTGTTACATGTAAAGAAGTTGGAGTGGCTCCCATGGAATATTTATATTTCTAATGATTCAGTGCTGTATTAACCTCTGCAAGAGCAATCGTATGTAGGCATTGCAATTTTTGGATCTCTCAGACTTGAAGTGGATTGAATAACTGGCACAAACATTAACCCCTGCAGAGGTCTGTGCCATTGTGTTGATTATTTGTTTGTGTTGCTGGTGTAGAATGTACAGTATGTAAAGACATGGAGCCCATCCAAAGTGAGTCGAGAAGAGAGGGTGTTAAAGCAGTGGTAAAAAACATTTGATTCATGGTATGCAGTGCCAAGCCACAAACAGTTCATCCAAATTAAAATCCTAAAGTTGTACTGCAGCTGTTATGAGTAAATCGAGCAAATGGTCACACACACACACACGCACACACACAAGACGCACACACACACACACACACACACGTATGCTAAACTCATCCACAGTGTGTTAAACAACATTGTAAAGTATATAAATAGTTATTTGATAACCTGATGACAAAAAGTGGCCTCAGCTTCTTACAATAGATTAATTATTCAAAACGTTTGCATGTCAATCATATTGTGTTGAAATTTGATATGAAGCTTTTTGATACATGATATGTAAGACTACTTTCCACAGCTGCTTTTTAAAATCTCCACCAAAAATGTGTGTTTTAAGTATTTAGTAAGTAACTTTCACTATCTGTAGTGTCTTCATGTTACAATAGATTCCAGTGACTAAAACTACAACAGAAAAAGTATCTATTGAATCTACTCCTGCGTCATAGTCCCCGTATCACTGTCCATCCACATGCTCAGTATGTTGCACTCATTTCTCAGTCCATTTGTATTGCAAACTTCAGCGTCCAAGGTTGTATAATCCTCAAGGTTACAGCCATCCCAGTAGCCAGTAAGTTTTGGTTATGGCGTGCTGGAATTCACAGAAAGATGATTTTTGTTTTGGAGGCATAAAACCAAATTGGTTCTGTGAAGGAGACTGTAAAAAGTTGGTTAGCAGCTATTAGCAATTTCAGCTTGCGATGTTCCCATTGACATGCAGCAGCCGGAGTGTTTTCCAGCGGCTAGTTGTGGTAGTGGTTGGCGTGCCTGGCTCTCCTTTCCCCTAACACACACAGCTGCTTATCTGACAATCTGCTGCTGCAGCATTCCAGCCTCCAGCTGTCCCAGGACACCCCACGCTCCCTCCACACAAACACATGCTATTCACTTACAAACTTGCAAGTTCAAGGACCTAAGTGCCCGATCCCTTCCTGACCCCTCGTCAAGGATGATCATAGAGCCAACAGTCTTATATCATTGACGTAATAATCTCTTTGACTTTTTATTGGGGTAGTAGACGGCTCAAGTTAACATGGTGGGATTGTGATCCCTACAAGTCTAGGAATTTGCAAGTTCATGGAAGAACAGAAGGAGAGGACATATGGGTAGCTTTAAGTTCGAGATATGCTGAGGAACGAGGCACGAGCCCCCTCTGCACTGTGCCTGAAGGGCCACGAGGAACCCCCTCTACCTCTGGAGGAGAAACTGGTTTGGAGACGTGGAGGGAGGGAGTGAGGAGAGAGGCGCCTAGTATAGCCTGGCCTACAGTGTGGAGGACCCATTAACGCTGTTTATTAGGGTTGTGTCATTAAAAGCTAGGGGAAAAGGAAAGCCCCTTGGGAGGGTGGGTGGAAGGAAAGCAGTAGGCTGTGGGGGGACAGAGAAGGATAGAGTAGAAAGGGAGGTTCGGGGCCCCTGGTGATCCCGAGGTGCGTCAGAGAAGGTATCCCCCTCTTTGCGTCAGGAGTTCCACTCCATTGGCAGCGTAAAGATGGGAACCAGCAGAAGAGAGCGAGGGGCGCAAACGACCCTTTCTTTCCTCCATGGGCGGCAGGGGTATTTTGGAAGAAGTTGCCATGGTTACCCCTCCGGCCTGGGATTTGTAACATGATAGCCGGCTGCCAAACCGCAATCTCAAAGTGGGAGAAATTGTGCTTGCGTTTGCGAGTGTTGTATGAAAGCTTTGTCTGTGCGTCTGTACGTGTTAGGAAAGGGCCATGTGAGTGAAGAGAAACGCACTTTTTCAAGGTATCTTTTTCAAGGTGTACAAGAGAGTGTGAGTGTGAGTGTGAGTGTGTGTGTGTGTGTGTGTGTTTCATTTGGGGGGGGGCAGGTCAGTGCCTTACCTTGCTCTTTAAAACGTCATAGCATTTCCCTGTGGATTCCCTCAACAATCACAAACACACACACACTGAGAGGCACACACACTCATCGTTACCTCTGTCTCTCACACACACACACACACACACACACACACACACACACACACACACACACACACACACACACACACACACACACACACACACACACACACACACACACACACACACACACACACACAGGGGCCTTCAGTTAGCCAGGGAGGCGTGGAGGGGGGGTGTTTTACAACCCTGCTCAGGGCTTTCCCTGAGCAGTGGGCTGCCTGGCTAGTGATTACTAGCTATACGTACCACACACACACACAGACGCACACACAAACACACACACACAGACACACACAGACACACACAAATGACTCATTACAGCGGAATGTTTCCCTTGTTTTTCATGTCATAAACCGTTCCCATGGCAATGGCCATTACTCAGAGGGCCTGTTGACTTGACCACCAGGGTCTCGTTGAGATTAGAGATGAACCGTTTGATGTTCTCGTCATTATTCATCAGGTGGGTTTACATTGTAACGCAAAGTTTGAGATACGTGTGTGAAGTGCCTGGAAGTTGAGTAAAATTACCTTTGATTTTTGTCAAGCCAGAATCCTAGCCTGCCTACACACACACACACACACACACACACACACGCACACACGCACACACACACTGAGCATCTCCCAGAGTCCCTTATCTTCCAGACTGTGAAAGGTCTAACAGGAGAGAGGATGATGTCATCATCATCTCCAGCTGGGGAAAAGGTTAAATTGCCTTCTGCAGTCAAAATGCTCAGGCTCTGCTTCACCACTTGTGCTCTGGAAAAATGTACAGTAAAATATCTGTTGTTCAGATAGGAATGAAACATAATGAATTAATTGCTGTGCAGGTAAATAGATGTCAGGATAGTGCTTCAGTCATTTTGCTGATTGTCACTCAGGGGTGGACTATAGCAACTCACAGGATTAGTCTGGAAACTATGCATGGGACAATATGAATATTTCTTATCACCATTATCCTGACCAAAGATAATTACAATTCACGATGATATCCACTAATAAGTATCAGAATATGTTTTAAAACATCCTGGAATCTTTTCACCTTACATGTTGTTATGAGGCAAAATAAATATTTCATCCTCTTTGCGGCAATATGAAATGAATAAGGAAATTGTAGGACTGTATGTCAGTACATCAGGATATTCACATATATCGTGATTCCAAGGGCCTAGGTGACACCATGATATCCCTTGTTTAGTTCAACCAATAGTCGAGTTATCAATAATGAAAAAGATGTGGAAAAGCTGCAAATGTTGTTTGCCATTTTTGCTGAAGAAATGTAATAGAAAATAGTTATTTTATCTTCTGTCTGTTGAGTAATCAATCAATTAATTTGCAGCTAATAGTGATATACTAGTGAAGTGTTTATTGTTAAAAACTAAATCAAATGCTGGAGTCCATATTTGTTTCATCCAGTGATAGCTTTTCAAATTGAGGAACTCAGTTCATTGAAAAACTCAAAAGCATTTCTACTCACTCATTAGCAACATTTCCCACCATATAGCACCATCTCTCTACCAGTTAACAAATTTCCATCGTCTTCACAGTTTATCGTCACATTGCCCAACCCAACTCGCACCAAATTCATAAACGATATCATCATCATCACTCTGTCGCGCTGTCTGCTGTCTGATAACCAGTTTGCTCATGTTTAGTCATTCCTGTTTGCCAAGCGATGCAATGTCCGGTGTTGTTTCTGTTTTTCAGGCTCCAATAAGAAGAGGAATCACCTAAGCCAGAAGGTTAAGAAGCCTGACTATAAAGTAGCCTACGTTCAGCTGGTGAGAAGATATACACACACACATATACACACACACTCAGACTCCTACTCTCAGTCTTTTCTTGTTGCTGTGTTGTTTGAGTAGCATTAGCTCATTGACTCCATTCCAGTACACAGTGGGAGGTGGAGACCTCTCCACAATAACTTTCTCTCTCTCTCTCTCTGTCTCTCTCTCTATCTCGCCCTGCTGTGTTGTGTTTTTCTAATTGTTGAGGCTGCACTATTAAACACAATACCTAGGGGCAAGGGCATATCGGGGCCCTCGAGCCTTCATTTTTTTGTGTCATGGGCTTTTTTTTTTTTGAAGGGGGGTGAGAGAGGTGAGACGGGTAAGTTGATGTTCCCCCATAGAGCCCTTAAGGGCAGGCGGCTTTTGAAGGTGAGCTCTTGCACGCACACATACAGGTACGAAAAGACACACAACAGGAATGAAGATCAGCGTACACACATGTACAAAAAAAATGGAAACAAGAACTCTGTCTTTACCTGACATTTTTAAATGTTATTCCCTGTTCTCATGAGAGAAGCCTCTCATGCACACACATACCTAGACTAACACAAATCACACAGCTCTACTTTGCATCTCTCTCCTGTGCGGTTCACACACTCTGGCTGCCCTCTGGAGAAAGCAGCAGTCTGCGTTCTTGCGGGGCCTGAGGGTGAAAGGTCGTCTTTGGTTACATGCCAGACTTATTACAGGAAATATTGAGATATGGTTATCATCTGGTATAGCTCTACTTTGTGTGCTTGCATGTTGTGCCATGGCTGGGATGTGAGCAATCGTGTGTAGTTTTGAAAGGACACTCCCCGCCGTTGGCGTGTCAGCCCAGACTCCCTCATTGCATCACGGCCGTTGCCTTCACACCTGTGTTTGAGGTGAGCCGTGGGTCAGGAAGGCCCATTCCCTGTGCTTCTTGCCAATGTTTGAAGTCTGTTCTTCTTTGAGATCACACAAACCTCCCCTTGAAAAAAGTAAAAAAAGTCAGCGTTTTAATGCGTCTTTGATGCAGACGTGAAAAGCAAGGGGCCTTTGTTTTGTGCCTGCCGTTTTGATCTTGCCCAGATAAATCAGCAGCGGTGTAGACGCTTGTTTACGCCGTGCCGCCCACCCGACTGGGAGCCATCAATCTTGAAACGGATGAATAATGAAAATTGTCTAAACACGACAATTTGAAAGAGGATACATACTTGCCGCAGCCATGAATCTTTTAAAAGGGGAGACTTCCTCTTGTCTGACACCAAGGAAGTGGCCTGTGATTTTGTGTGCGTCTGGAATTCCCAGCGGAGTCAGTAGTGATGCTTCTGTCTCACCAGATGCACACGACGATGATAGGTGTGAGGATGCGGAACAGCACACACACGGTGACATGTTTGCATCATTCATGCACGCGGCGCCCTAGAGGACCGATGTTTTTCCTTGAGTGTCATTCGCTCTGTAGTCGCAGTCATGTCGTGGTTTTCTGAAGTCGTGCTCATTTGATGGTGAACAGCGGGGAGAAAGTCTGAGATGCAGACTTTGTGCTTGAAAATGGCTCGATATAGAACCGAATAGCCAGCCTAGTCCTCTTTCAGGTTTTTCAGAAAAACATGCTCCCTCAACTCCCTTTCCTTCCTCGCTCTCTCTCTTGTGTATGCACACACACACACACACACACACACACACACACACACACACACACACACACACACACACACACACACACACACACACACAGAGCCCCAGAAAACCCTCCTTTCTTTTGCAGCGGTGGGTAGAAAACAAGATTGTTCCTAATTGACTCCACATGTGGGAGAGTGTTCTGTGGGTCGATGCTCACACCGCGGTCCCCCCCATTCTACCCTCATCCTTCCCTCTACCCCATCTCTCCCTCTCCCCCTGCTCCCTCCATCAGCTAATATTGCAGCAGTAATACGTTTTGCTCTCTCTCTCTCATTCCTTACTCTTGGTTTGTGGTCGGGGGGAGGCCTCCCGTTAGCGGGGTTCCGTGACGGCCATTTTCCTCAGGCTTAGGGGGGACCCCAGTAACGGGGGGGAGGAGATAACGTCTGCATGTGTGAAATGTGCACTGTGTGTGGGAAAGTGTGTATGTGTGTGTGAGGGGCTCACACAGGAGAGGTGACTAAGGGCATGATGGAGTCATGCCAGAGCGGGGAGGTCCAGAGACGGGGCAAAGCGATCAGGGGGAGGGGGAAGAGGCCGTGTGTGTATGGTGCTGGTGGTGGGGCGACAAAAACAGCAGTAGAAAATGAAAAATCTTGAGTCTATCAGACTGCTTTTAGGTCTGGCTGCACATCCGTGAAACTGGTGTATATAGAGTCGGACTGCTTTCATGCACCGCTAGTAAGGACTAGCCGAGTGTAAAAGAGCTAACTCTAGTCACTACGCTCGGGGTAACACTTGTTTCAGATTTTCGCAGTCAGCTCACACTGTTCCATCTATTTGATGCTGTAAAGGGCTGATGTTGGAAAACTCTGCAATGCACTTCTTGACCTCTGTTGTAGACATTACTTCATGTACAGTAGGTGTAATTAGATTTCACATGTGGTTCACTATATATTTGTGTAATAACATTTTCCTGTGGTTTTTAAGAATATGTGAGCAGGTCACGTCACCTTTATTATCAGGAAAACCTGCAGTATTTTTGCAGGAAAATCGTCTTCCAAAGTTGGATTGAATGTGCTCGGTAGAAAAGGAGGCTCTTTTGCAGCCGATCATGTTCATAATGCATGTCAGACCCTGTGGTTTACCCTCATTAAATTCTCTTGGCCCATCTCACAGCTAAAGCGCACTGTGCCACCATTTCCAGTTAAACCTTGCCTTCATTTGAAACCTTTGTAAATCCAACTTGGTGCTTTTAATAAAAGAGAAAGCACTCCAGTCCTGAAATTATAGTCAGTTTTGAATGTTTTCAGTCATCATTCGGCAACATTATTGTCAGTCAAACATTTACGATAAAGTACTCTCTGCCTGGCATGTAAATGAAAAGGCTGTGGTGAGTTTTGGTCAGGGGAGGAGTTATTTTCTCTCTTTGGAGTGGCAGCTAGTTTGCAAGCGAGCTTTGCTGGCTGGTGCCAGCCGCAGCACTTCAGTGGGCTGAGTGCTCAGAGTGCATGTTGAAAGCTCCCGGAGGGTGACGCTGTGAATATATGAATGGGATGCCTGACCAGTCTCAGCATTTCTGAATGATCGAGTTTAGTGCCACATTGTTCTGTAAATGTCAAATCCATGCTATAAAAGTAATGATTTCCACCCAGCAGATTGTCTACAGCTGCTCAGATTGTTTGACAACATGCTGTATTTTAACAGTTCTTACAGGATTCTGAAAAATAACTTTGATTTTGTTTAATTTCTCTTGCAGTTTTGTGGTTTAACCTCAATTGTTTTAAAGGGAACAGTTTGGAAAATATTTAGCAAATTACATTTGGAGCATTTTCCTAACTTTATTTTGTAATTGACCAGTTTTTAGCTTTTAAGTAAAGGTTCTCCATCATTTCCCTGAAAGCCTGTTATGTATCCGTGTAAAGAAAGGAATCTCAGACATTTTCCTCGAGTTGTTTTCAGAGGTCAGAAGGGAGGAGCAGGAGTTTGTGTTCTTTATGTGTTGGGCACCTCCAGGCACCTCCAGGCACCTGTGAGATGCTTGCAACCATTTAGCATAAAAATCCACTGTTGTTTGACACTCTGTATACACCTAATAAAATCACACAGAGATTAGCCGTCCATGTGTATCAAGAGTTATCTGGCCTTGCTTGGGAGTCCGTACGCATTGTTGTAAGTCTGTCCTTTTGTGGGGTGTGGTGTCACTAATCCCACACAAGCTCCATTCAGTAGACAAAAGCTCACTTCATACAGTCAGAGGAGAGTCTGCGTCAGGGCGAATGAGTAAAAGTAGATGATGAGTGAAAACTTTGCAGCAGGAGGGAGAGCAGACACAGATGGTCAAAGGTGTTGTCACGATGCCGACCTTCAGTTGTCATGAAGTGAGCACATTGTTTTGTTTACACGTTAGCCAGTGCTGTCACTAACTTGATAGTTAGTCACTAAAGCCAGTGGATACCAATATTACAGAGTTAAAATATTCCAATATTGATATATGGGCCCTTATTCTTGTATGCACAGAATACATGCATAAACATTTTTTGCAATGATCCCTCAAATGTTGTCAAGTACAGAGATATGTTTGCCGTGGAGGCAGGATATTTAACAGTTTGACAATACACTGTATTTTCCAAAATGACATTACCCCAAGCATCTTTTTCTGCTTTATTATCGTAAACAACTATTTCCATACCAGTACCTGTGACAGGCCAATATCAGCCGATAATTTCGGTCATAGTGGCTCTAGTGGTCACGATCTAGGAGAGGACAGCCTAGACCCATCTACACATATCTTAAATGTGTTTTTTTAATGCAATTGTAATTTCCATAACATTAAAATTTTAAATAAGTTCAGTGTGTTTTGCAGTCATTTTGTCTAGAAGTTGCATACATGTGCTTTATACAGTCTAAGGTTGTATTTACTTGCTTCATTGCACTAATTTGAGCCCTGAAATTAATCATTTTTCTGATGAGGTCTGGAGCGTTTGTCTGGTCTTTTTGTCTTAGCAGTTCTTCTATTCATGTGAGGATGTTTGCATGTATTAAAAGCCCTGATCTTTCTCACATGCCTCAAGTAGCTCTTCATTATTGTTTGTGTGTCTGCTGGCAAAGTTTTCATATAAGCAGTAAATAGGGTGTCATGGTTTCTCTCCAGGGTCTCGGACACTGACAGCAGTAAAGCAAACCAGTTGCACCAGTCAGATTACTCGTTGCCCCAAAGCCATGTCCCGACCCGACGACCACAGAACAAAACAAGATATGGGGTTGGACCAACAGTTGTAGAATAAGTGGTAGCTTCATTCAAATTGCTCATTTCCCGTGTTTCTTTCTGTCGCTTTCTCCACCCCCGCTCGATCCACGGGGAAGGCCTCAGTTAAAGAGGAGTGAGAGAGAGCGAGAGGGAGAGACAAACAAACAGAGGGGAGAGACTGAGTGGCAAACATGGAGGAGTTGTGACACAGCTGAAAAGGAGGGAGAGAGAAAGAAACAGCTGTATTGAGAGTGATTATGAGAGGGAAGCTGTGGCCAAGTCTGGCTCTCCCCTCTCTGTTTGACTGACACTAGATGGCAACGTTTTGCTGTACAGCTTCTCTCACTGCCTCCCATCCTCCTATCTGTTATTGACTCCTTGTTGCTTAACAATAGACCCTCTAGGGTTGTGTGTATTTATGTGACTGTGTGTATCTGGCTGGTCTGAGGGAGAGAGGGTGGTGGTGGAGAGGGGTACAGGATGGGGGGGCTGCAAACCCCCGTGATCCTCCACCTCCCCTCCTCCCGTTCCTGTTCTCCGCTCTGAGCCCCGGCTCTCTGGAGCTGGAGGTGCTGAATCAGGCGGTCGCACAGAGGGGGAAATCTTGCTTATCTGTGTGGAATTTTATTATTTTCAACTATTTGGATCATGATGGCTCCCACTCTCCCTCCCTCCCTCTTCCTCCTTTCCACCTTGTCACGCAAACACAGGCTTTCCTCGAACAGCCTCGTCTGTCTGTGTGCCGCTCTGCTTCCTTCCCTTCCCGGTGCTGCCTCACCCTTGCTTATCACGCCAATTAACATTTTTAACTTCTGCCACTTTTCTCCCTGTGCTCTCTTCTCCTCTGTCTGTCTCATTTTCTCTTTTCCACATAGAGCTGGATGATACATCAAATTACAATTGCCATTTAATTCATACCGCTAGTGTTTCTTACGTGATGCTATCTCTCCTGTATGCTAGGCTGCTTTCCAGTAGCCTAGCATACAGGAAACAATGTATTTCTCAATGTAATTCCAAGCAAGCACACCAGTGAAGATAAGAGGAGCGGACAATGCAGCTATCTGTGAAATTTGAAGCAGCAAAGGGCATCCCCTTATTGTGTATGACTACTATGTATTACAGCCTCCTATGAGCTTTTAAAGGATAAGGTCACTCAAAATAAGCATTCAGTCATTATCTTCTCACTCTCATTCCGATGGAAACGTTTCCTCGTCCACAAAACACTTCTGGGGCTTCGCAGCAAAACAGCGTCGCAATATTCTCCTGAACTGAACTGTTTTAAAACGTAACGATGACGACATAAAAAATACATAAAAATAGCTCCACACAGCCTGTCCAGTGTAATCCAAGTCTCTGAAACCCTGAGATCTGAAATTGATTTGAAAAGATGTTATTTACTCCCTTTGTAAAGCAGAAAGCTTCACTTTAGCTGCTAAGATGAAATGCGATAGCGCACACCCTATCTGAAGTGCACAAGCTTGACCGCACGTCGAAGGCGTATATAATGCCTTTTGAAATCAATTTGGGATCTTGGAGTTTCTGGAGACCTTCATTACACCGGACGAGCTCGATGGAGCCAATTAATGTTGTTGTTTTTGTGTTTTCAGTTGTCTTTTTTTAGGTTTTAAAACAAGTGTCCATCTACTTCAGTTGTTTAGGAGAATGCTGTCAACGCTGTTTTGCTGTGAAGCTCCAGAAATGTTTTGTGGACTAGGAAACTTCATCCGATTTCGTTTAAGAAAACACAGCTATTGTCTAACAAATCAAACGAAGCTGATTTTCTACAGTCATTTTTCAGTAGTGTACTCATACTTAATAATGGGTCATATTCTCTTGTGTCTAACTCTCGGCCTCTTAAAGGAAGACAAACGATGATGACAGTCAAAATATGATGAAGTTCTCAAGGCCAGATGCAACAGAAAGCCTTATTTAGTCCATAGCCATGACATCATCATGTTTACTGAGGCACTGTGACATTACAGAGGCAATATTTTTATCAAATGTTTAACTAAAAAATCGGAAGAGAAAACTGTAGCATCAGTTCAAAGGGAGAAGCTCATGATTCTCCTTTTATCCAGAGTCATGCAGCCCCTCTTAAATGTATCCGTCAGCGTTCTAGGCGTATAAATCGTCGGAAGGAAAGAAAGGCCTGATACACTAATTAGTGTGTGTACGTATATACGGTATGTGTGTGCACACGTGCGAGTACGCTGGTGGTGAGCCTAATAAAAGCAGAAGCTTTTCCTGGCAATCAAGCTTCGCTGAAAGGCCTCCCCCCCATCTTTCTATGTGTCTCCTGATTTGGAAAATTCACTCCGAAGTAAAATCCTGTGTGTGGCTGTGTGCGAGTGTATGTGTGTACGTGTAGGTTTCATAAGAGCTCAGTGGAGAGAGAACATGAATTATAGAGAACCGAGCAGGGTCTTAACCATCCGGTTTGGATTCTCACACGCGAACCTTTTTTTGAATGGCTTCAGTCGAGGCTCTCTGTTGTTTTCTTTCTCACACGTTTCAGTCTTAACGCCCAATTCAGTTCCGATGATACGCCCTTTTAATGACGCGACTGTGCTGCTGATGTATGGCCATGGCAAATGTTTACTTTTGATTTTTATCGAGAAGCAGAAGAGAGACGCGTGGGACAGATGTCTCAAAAGCACAACAGGACAGAGAGAGAGTGTTTGAATACATAGTTAGATTTGCAGATCTCATTCTTTCTTTCTCTCCACATCTTTCTCCATCTTTCCTTTTGTCGTTTGCGATTGATTCTTACCTTATCTCTCTCTGCATTTCCTCCCACATTTCCTCCAAGTTCCCCTCATTTAGATAGCCATGGCAACACACACATGCACGAGTGCGCATGCTCGTAACCTTTCTTGATTACCCCTGACCTCCTGACCTGTAATGACACAGCTGCCACTTTGATCAGCCAATCAGCATATGGCGCCACCCAGGTTCTCAGCGGGGCTGCCACTGGCCTGATAAAGCCCTCTGATAGGCCCCTGCTGATGCATTTCCTGTTTTGGTATGCTTCCTCGTTTTTTATTTTCTCCAACAGCTGGTCCCCGCATTCCTCAGAGTTGGGAAGGGGGCAGGGGCATTGCCTGGATGTTTATGTTGCATGTGCATGTAGGGGTGAGCGTGTGTGTGTGTGTGTGTGTGTGTGTGTTTTTGAGGAAGGGTCTAACACTCACTGTGTGTGTGTGTTTGGTAGCCTAGATTGTTGGGTCTGGCCGAGAGGGGGCGGGGTAGATGGAAGGGATGCTTAAGATTGGGGGGGAGGGTACGTGAGGGTTGTTTACATGCGTTGGGGAGAGAAATGGGGTACATCGTGGGGGTTGTGGGGGGGTGAATGACATAGATGGAGGGGATAATGACAGTGAACAGCTGTGTGTGTGTGTGTGTGTGTGTGTGTGTGTGTGTGTGTGTGTGTGTGTGTGTGTGTGTGTGTGTGTGTGTGTGTGTGTGTGTGTGTGTGTGTGTGTGTGTATCTGATATGGGGGTGGATAGCTGAGACGGCCATGGTTTAGGTGTGATTTGGCTTTAAGGTCCAGGGGTTGGGTGGGCGACAGAAAGCCATATGACTCACCATTTGTTACTCATTACTGCTAATATGGACAGATATGATTGTGTTATTCTTGACTGTCGCTGTCAGTGTTATTGTTGTTGTCGTCGTTGACCAGTTCATGACCAGATGGATGTAAACGTCTTTGTGGGTGGCTGAGTGTGTACTTAGATGGCGATGATCTTTTCCTGAGAGCTCTGTTACCAGGGTTCAATGTCTCCAGTAGCAGGCTGGGAGCAGACATGCCCAGACATGAAAACTATCACGCACACACACGTGCACACTTTCTCCCTCACACCCCCTGTTTGTCTCTGGGCAGAAGTATTCGCGTATGTATCACCGGAGGCCCTGCACTAGTGTGTCAGAGGGTCTCTGTGACAGATCTTAAAGTACTTTCAGTTGACACCGGAGCAGCTTTCCCCCCTCCACCTGCCTGACTCCTGCTCTTTGTCCCGCAAAGTACGTGCACACTAGGCCAGGGATACCACACAATACGTGTCTATGCGCATCTTGATGCATCGGTACTTTTTCTCACTGTATGACCACATAAAGAATTGCTTTATTGCTCATATCTGTCATTAAAATTGGCAGATTAATTAACTTCCATTCCAGGTATTAAAGCATGCACTGATGCTCCAGGCCAACTTCCTCTGACTGCCAATAACAAACCTGATACAACCTCAGTACTCAGATAAGGTTCAAGCTAATACCAAATACCAATGCAATACCTAAAAAAAAACAAAAACGCACACCACACCACAGCAGCCTAGGGTTCGAATCTGACCTGTGGCCCTTTGCAGCGTGTGATCCCCTCCCTCATCCTGTTTCCTGTTACTATTCAGATGTAACGTCTGAATAAAGCCATGAAAAGGCCAAAAATAATGGTAATGAAATAATGATTCACCGTGTTGAAGTGATAAGGATATTCCTATGTGTAAGGCTGTAATTACAAATCCTTTTAGGTAAAAGTGGACACAAGGGTTCATGCATTCACTGCATTGAAGTTTTAATCCTCAAGATTTTCATGAACATGAATTGATAGTGGGCAGATTCTGCCATTCGCATTATGTTTGGCACAACTACCAGAAGGCAGCAATGTAATAAAAAAAGAACATGTAATAGTTTGTTTAGTGTCAACTGTATTAACTTCCTTCATGGAGCAAGGAGTGGGCGTACGTGTGCAAACTAGTTAATTAAATGTGGACAAACTAATAAATGATCTTGCAGCAGAATGGCCTGCACTGGTTGACCCTGTGTTCATAACTTTGTTTACTCCTTAGATTCTAGCATTTGCAACAAAATCTGATTACATGGCAGTCCAAAAAAGTATAAAAATAGCTACCTTTCAGAGGTGAGTAGGTGATTATTCTGCCAGCATTTGAAGATGGAGTAAACAAGTAGTTTTATGCAGGTATACATCCGTGCACACCAAACACTGTCTGTGAACATTGTCCAAAACACTGTTTCTCTCCGTCATGGGAACCGTAAGATTGTAACGGCCTTTAATATGAATGACACGGAGATGCACACAAATATACACTGCTGCAAGCCAAAGCTGACCAAGTTATTCGGCTGTTGCCTGGCTGTGGAGGAGATGTCATTGTAATTGGAGGGAGGGCCAGGGTCATGACCCCGAACCAACCCGCAGCAGGATGCTATTGGTTAGTGGTCTACTCTCACTGCCACTAAATCTGTCTTTGCAGAGGGAGAAGTTTTCACTTTGCCTTTTCCTCTCAGCTGTTTTTTCTACTTGCGGCTCTCATGTCGTCTCAACAGTTTGACTTCTTCACCTGACTCTATTTCACCTCGGTGAACAAAGATTAAATGTAATGTAGATTAGTTTCATTTCCATCTCTTAAAATGTATCTTTCTGTTGAATCATTCTCACCTCACTGTGTTTCCTGAGAAAACAACATCTCAGTTTTATTCATGTTTAGATATATTGACTCTCGTTACTCCTTCCCCCTCCCTTCTCCTCGCTCTATCTCCATGTCTGTCTCTCGCTTCTCTGTTCCTGGAATGGTTTGTACCAGGAGGTCTGGACAGAGGGGCAGAGTATTATGTGTGTGTGTGCATGTGTGCATGTGTTTGTGTGTCAATAAGATAAAGTGAGAGTGAATGTGTGGCCCACCCAGGGGCCTGGCAGCAAGAGCTGTTTACAATCTTCAGGCTACATCTCTTCTCCTCTTCTGCCCTCTTCCATCATCCTTCCTGCCTCTCCCAGTTTACTTTGACTATTTCTTTCTGTGATTTCCGATTGGGGGGAAAAAACATGTAGACATAATACAATATCAGACTGCGAGACAAGGTCAACAGTATGGGCACAGGATTCTCTGTAGGATAGAGATGGACGGGTGGATGGATAGAGAAGATCAACAGTTGGAGTGTGTTCACACCAAGCATGTTTGAAAAGACACAGTCACTGTAAGTCTGTGGCTTTTTTTAGGGCACTTGAATACTACTAAATACTTCAGTGCAAACCCAGGTTTCTTGTTTTTCAGCATTTTCAGTGGGGGAGTCGATACTCTGGGTTTATGAGTATACATGAAAATAAATTCAAACCAAGGGCGTATTGCATAACACAGCACCGTTGTGATACAATACAACCACTACTTTACATTTGTGACAACAGGGCTGAATGATGTGATTAAATTCATCATTGCAGTGTTTTCCCAGATCAATATACGGTATATCAAAATATGAAAAATCACACAAAATCAAACTGGTGTTCAAAGAAGAGAGCTGTGTCTGCCATTATTTATTTCATGAGACCAAACTTACTAAGTTATTTTGTTAGATTTTAAATAAGGCTTGCTGAAATCCTTAATTTGGGCAACACAAATGTGTTTGATAATAATTATACAACCAGATGATCACAACAGTGTAATTCTAGAGGAAGTCGATGAATAGCATCCAGTAGACTTTTTGAATATCTTTAACTTGTGTCTTTTTCAATCTCATTGCCACCTGAACGATGTTCGAGAGCAGCTTGAACAGAGGCGGATGGATAAGTACAGTATGCACCTTTAACTTCAACATGCATCACAGCATTGTGCCAGAAAAGTGGGGAAAAGTATTGTGTCCGACCCAGTGTCAGGTTCCCATCACGCTGATTGGAGCTGAAGCCGATTGAAACCCCTGACGACTGCAGAGTCCTCTGTTTTGGTTTAGTCAGGGAAGAAACATAATTCAAGGCAAATCTGATGGGTCCATTTCCCAGCCGACAGGGGTCCAATTTGTTAAAACGGAGAATGTAATCTGAACTAGCTACAGGAAACGGCCCCAAAAACATTCTCATAAACATGTTGTCCACTGTTTGGTCACTTATTTCATACGATTTTATGAGTACAGTGAGACGGATGTTGACATCGGATATTCAGCAGTTACTCATGCTCGGAAAGCCGAGCATAACAAAATGAACCAAGGGCAAACCACAGCCTATAAAGATCACTGTAGTCAGCTATTTGCTTCTTATCTGTTATATAGACCAGAGATGCTAAATTATGTCAAAAAGCGCAGACAAGTCCACAGTCCTTAGTGAAACCTAAAGGACCTGGAATCAGATTTGTTTTTTTACTCTCATGCTCTTTGGCTGCCAAAATCTGTAATCTTACAGGATAACAGGTTGCCAAAACCCTGTCCAATAAACAAGCTACTTGTGAGTCCATCTGACTTTCGTTTACAAGCCCCGGATCACTTGTAATTGGGCAGTGTGAACTTAAATGAACTGAAAAGAAAAAAATGCAAAACAAAGTTTGGTTTGGTGTTTGAGACCAAAGAAAAAAGGTGTGATCACACACGGTGAGAGGCTACCGAGTCCCGTTGTGGAAAGTGTAGTAAATGCTCTTGCCTCTTGCTGAGTTGCTGTTGAGCAAGGCACATAACCTCCTTCAGCTGGTCAAGTGGAGCTGCTTCTGACCGACGGCAAGAAATGGCGGCTCTCTCACGGCTTCAGGTGTTGATGTATGTATCTGCATGTGTTGTCGAAAACGAGCATTACGCCTGCTCGTTCACTGTTTCCCCTAATAAACAAGGTTTACACGCACACGCACACACACACACCACACACACACACATTTATCCCATATACTCAACAGGGGGTTGCCCTCAGCTCTAATTCTGGTAACCTCATCACTGTGGTCTCTCCTTCTGTAGTCTGCCAGGCTCTCCTACCGTGCGGTCAAAATAGATTCTACCACAATGTGAACACCTCTCTGTCTCTCTTTCACTACCACACACACACACACACACGCACACACACACACACACACACACACACACACACACCACCACCAGTACTCAAGATGTCTCTGTGCTTTGCCACAGTTTACCCCACCGCAGTGCCACCGCAGCCGCATGAGCCACAGCCTCATGAGATTTCCCATCGCGTCGTCAACACCTCTCCGTTTCAGCGTGCGGCTCAGATCTGGCCATGCTCGAACAGCAACCGCCAACATCTGGTTGATTTTTTTTTTTTTATTGACTGCTTTGTGAATGGCTCTATCATCCAATGACTTCTGGATTGTTCCTCATCAAAAAAAAAAAAAAAAAAGTCATATGTAGTTTGTCTGACAGTCTCTGAGGGGCCGGTGTGAATGGTTCAGTTTCACATTTTAAGACCACTTAAAGCCTTTTCAGTCTCCGTGACCACATTGAGAAGCTCCTCTGTTCTTTAATTCGGTTAAGTGTGGTCATCCAAGAAGTCAGTGTGCTTGTCCCCCACCCCCTCAGTCACATCTTATTTAGCACCACAATAACTCTAGGTGCTCAAGGTTTTAAGAGAACACAAACTAAAGGCTGATCTCGGGTAGTAAAAGCGCGGTTAGAATGCCTTTTCTGATGGATTCAATTCTTAAATTGTCCAGATTATCTGAATGAAAGTCGCCGTTTGACCCCGAGAGTAGTTTTACAGCTGTTAAACAGTCTTCAAAGTAATAAAATGTTGCTCCAAACTTATTTCATTCCAGAGGACATAAAACCCGATACCATTAAGGCTATTTCTCGGATCGAGGATATTGGAAAATGAAATCAAACCTACTACAATGGGGTTGAGTAATCATCTTTGAAAGCCTCCTTTTGTGTTTTATTTCTGGATTTGTAACATAGTTCCTACTCTGCGCTTACTGTGCAGCCCATTCAGTGGCATTTAAATGCTGATGTGTATCTCATCTGTCACATGTCTGGTCCTGCAGCTGGTCCTGGTCCAGTTCCAGTCCGGTCGTGTCCCGTATGCTTTAACTCTCAGAGCAGCAGGTTGAATCAGCCTTTTGTGTCCTCAGTTTGCCGACTGTGCCATAATGTTCTATTCAAGCACCGAGCACCGGCCACCTTCCTGTTTTCATCAAAGACATTTTAACACATCAAGCCAGAACAACTATGGCTTTTATATTTCATACTTAAATCTCAAGCTTATGAATAATAACAGAGGTCGACCCCTTCTCATTTCTCCCTGTATTGATTTCACATGCGTTCCAAGCTTACTGGACACACATTTGTCCATTCTTTCAACATTCTTCTTTTTTTTTTTTTTCTGCTCTTAAGGGGAAATTATTACACAGACAAACACACACCAGGACTTCTTTCTCCCCCCCTTGCGGCTGTTTTTGAGTTATGACTGCATGCTCAGTTTGTCACAGATCAGAAGCAAAGGTCAATCAGATAGAATACAGTTGTCCTTTGTGTCTCTCTTTCCATCCCCTGCCTGGTCTTCTCTCTTTTCACTCTCGTCTTTCCTTCCATCCCTCTGGGGCTGCAAAACAGGATTACTAAGGTTTGCGTATGACTCTGTCACGGAGGCACATTTGTGTCCTGGAGGCTTTTCACCAACTTTAAGCTCTTTCTGAATGTAACTGCTGTGAAAACAATATGAGGACGCTGATTGTTGTCTTCCCTAAATCTAACCCACACTGTAAATACTAGAGGTGTGAATCTTCACTGGCCTCACGATTCGATTTCGATTAAGATTCAGTTGTCAACGATTCGAATGTAAAACAATTCTCGATGCATCTCGGCGTATGGTTTCCTCAGTGATCTATATTACTGCACATGGCTACCTTTATGATTTAAATTCCCTTTTTATTCAGAAAGTCCTTCAAATAATCAGATTACAGCAGTATACAAAATAAAAGCTGCATCTTTTAAATACATAAACATGACAAAAACAAAACATTTATCCGTCTGATGTGCCTTACACGTTTGTCCTAATCTACACTAATATCCTTTTCACACTTTAAGATAAGGCATTTATTGGCTGACCTCTCTGAGTTGGACGGCAAAGTTGACAGCACCTCTTCAGATCATGGCTGATTAGCTTGGCTTAATGTAAAAGTTATTATTTATGGCTGCAGACGTTAGCTTCGGGTGAAAATGGCTAATGTTATTAGTAATTGTATTGGGTCTCGTCCAGTTCGTGCTTCCGAGCAAGGTCATAAAATCCGACATTTGTCCCGAGATGTCCGTTTAAAAATTATTAATTTTTAGCATTCGCAGATGATCTCTGCCTCCCTCCGACATACCTCCTACATAAATAACATTAGCCTAATATCAGCCCAGAATTCAAAGCATGAGAGCAATGTTTCGACGTAACTTTATTGTGCATCTGAGCCTGGACAATCAACGATCAACATGAGCTGTGGACTCTCAATTATGCTCTGTCTCTGCAGCGATGCAGAATCTTCCATGTCCGCATTGTGATGCATCTTATAATCGAGAAATTTCCACACCTCTAGTAAATACACACATTTTGAAACAGAACGAGACATTGAATTAGAGCTTTAATTAGGAAACATACACATGCACACAGATGGGGAAAGTGAGACGGGTTGGTAGTGAGTCAATGACAACATTTCCCTTTCCCTCTCCACCCCCTAGTGTTTTCTCCTTCTTTTCCCATCGCGAGGGAAACTGTGGGTGTAATGGGTTGTTCATGTGCGTAAGAAGAGTATGTTTACATCGCTAGCAGTGTGAGGCCTCTTTCCAATATTCCTGGATGGCAGCTTGATTCAATTGGGAGCGTGGTGAAGATGATGGCAAGGCGAGGGAAAATATTCACGCATTCAATTTGTCGTCTAGGAAGCATCGTAGGCACATAATGCCTGACTGTCTTTCTCCACTGTAGTCCCTTTTGGCCAGTCTTCTCCATAAATCACTCAGCATGCACTCATACACACACACACTCTCTCTCTCTCTCTCTCACACACACACACAAATACACAAGCAGACAGAGGTAGACAGACAACAGAAAAGACCGTTTTGGCTCGGAGCACGTAGAAACCGAGGGGACGTGGGCTCGACCTCTGCTGTGGTGCGATGTATATATTTCAAACAAAAATACGAACGCTCGCTGCCAGCACTTTCTCTCACTGTGGAAATGTGTCCAGCAGACGCTTGACACACGCGTGCGCATACACACACACACACAGGGTGCGGCCTGCTGCCAACAATAAGACGTGTTTAACGAGTCTCAGAGCTTTGTTGATTTCAATCTCAGGGCTTTGTTGTTTTTGTGAATCGCACTCTCCGAGGTCGGTATTAATCTTCGCCATGTGTATACACAAGGTGTCCAGCGCTGCGCCGTCTAACTGGGAATTGTCATGCGACAACGTTTAGTTCAAGTCGGATGAAGTCTTGTTTGGCTCACTGCTTCATTGTTCATCCCGTTGCCGGGTCTGGTGTTTATAGCACTGTGGTAGACCCCTTCCTCCGTCACCCCTGCTTTCCTCTTCCTCCTAACCCAGTCGCTTCCTCACATCGTCTGCCCCCATGTTTCTCCCTGCTGCCTCCTCCTCCTCGTCTTACTCCTGCATCAAACTTGCCTCGGCCTGGTCCAGTGTTTGTGTCCTGGATGCTGCGTTCCTCGATGGCAAGTGTGTGCGAATGCAGAGAGACACCAAGAGTCTTGGCACGGTCATCGGTTTCCAGGTTCCTCCCCAGTGTTTGGCAGCTCTCTGCTCCTGCCTGGGTCTGCACTCTTGCCTCTCCTCCTGCATCACTACGCTCACTAGAAAACCTTGTGTAGTTTGCAATACAGGCGTTGCCACAAGACAAGAACACAAGAACAGGGTTGCTTTTCTGTTGATTGAAGGTTGTGCATGTTTTGCTGTAGCTGCTCCTCAAAGCTGGTATCAGAGAGTTTAGACTCAAATGGCCAGGTTTTAGAGAGTAACATGAATTCAAGTCTGTGTAAAGTATCATACCAAAATAGTAGTTTTCCATAATAGTTGTGTTTTGGTTGTTGCTAGGTGCCTGGTCATGCCAGTATTGTCAGATTGGACATGTCAGACTTGACGGTAGTATGCATACATTAACATATCAATTACTTCAAGGTCTTCTTGATTTTCATTGAAAGCTTTAAGATTAGACTCTAAGTGAGAAATACTGGTGGAAGATGAACTACATCCTCTCCAATAAATAGAAAGAGAGGCTGTGTTCAGCTCATTTGTTGGGGTTTATTTAGAAATAAACACGCGACAGGATTATAAAACTTAAATTCTGCAAAAATCTAAATGGAAATTGGAAATAAAAGTAAATGTTTCCAGCATGAGCATTGTGTGCTTGAACTGTTAATTGTTTTTTTTTGTATTTACATAAGGGACTCAACCACTCAACCACTCAGCCACTCATTAGCATTTCACGCCGGATCATCTTTTCACTTTCTGTTATCAGAAGTAGAGCTGATAATTATGGATTAGACGATGATAAATTGATAACTCGGTCGAAGGAAAATAAATTGTCAACTTTTTGACAATTGATTAATCCTTTCAGTCCTTTTTTAAGCAAAAATGTTGCTGATTCCAGCCTTTGAAATGTGAGGATTTACTGCTTTCATGTAAGTAATTGGCAGATTAACTGATAATAAAATAATCATTGGTTAAAGTGCCTATCAAAAGTATATTTTAAGCTGTCCCTTTCAGATGAAGTCTGTGCTTGTATGAGACGATTAACAGTCGTTAATCTCATTCAATGGGACATAAAACTGCACAGTTTAAAACCAATCTGCTGCTATAAAAATCTGTTTTCCTTTCAAACATGGTTAAACCAAAAATGTGAAATGATGTCGGCATCTCATAACTTGTGTCCGTGACAAAGCTCTTACAAGCCAGCCACTGTTTTTACAAGCTGAAGTAAATAACTCATTTATATTGTCTTTTATTGATGTTTCCATGTTCTTACCTGGTCACCTGGTTCTCACCTTACCAGCAAAAGACCAAACACATGCATACATGCACCTGAGCACCCACATTTTGCACAGCGAGTCTAAACACACAGTAATGACACCCGAGACTCCTGCTGTCTGTTATCTCGGCCAGCTCCATTCTGCATCTTTGGCTGAGCGAGGTTCATGTTGTCTCCCCCTTTGGGAATTAAACCATGCTATGTGGTAATTATATGCATGTTTCTCTTGGTATTTTGGGGGTTGGAGGCAGACAAAGTAACGTTCACATCAGAGCCAGACCATTCCTTAACGCCTACACACTGACCCCAAACAAAATATTTCACATATTTAAACAGAATAGTTGATGGACAATTGTTATGGAGGCAATTCGTTTTATAGTGTCTGGCCTCTGTATGAAATGGGTTATGAGTTACATAATGACATTTGACTAGTTGTCATTATGAAGCAGAAGCTGTTTTTTTTTTTTAAATGTAAAACATTGTCGCTTATTTATCACTTTTTAAACAGCAGTTTGTTGAAAATCAAAACACTTGTTGGTGCAGTTTCATCTTCAGTTACGATCTCTTATATGAAGTTGAGTCGTTTGAGGACAGCAGTGATTTGGCTCCAGTTGAGACTGATAACAGTGCATTCTTGTTGCCAGGTGTCCATGGGAGAGGCTGAGAGGGATCGGCTATGGATATGTGTGCATGCCTGCACCCACTGACCTGTTATTTTTTTGTGTGTGGGCGTGCAAGCATGCATGCGCGTGTGTGTGTGTGTGTGTGTACTGTACTGTACTCTACGGTGGGCCTGACACAGACTACTGTTGGGCCAGTGATGCATTAGCCATGGCCAGAGATGGGTTGGTATGGAATAAATAATGGATACCATCCTTTCCCTCTGAATAAATCAAGACCAGAGAAATGGAGAGAGATGAGAGATTAAATGTGGGAGAGAGTTGGAGAAATTGAATGCCAGAGAGAAAGAGGGCGTTTGTGTAACTGGAAGAGGAGTAAAGAGGCAGAAAGGGTGTCCTGAATTCCAAATCAGTATCTCACTTCTGGTCTCTGCAAAGGAAAAGGATAATGTTGTTGTTGTCGAAGCAAGTAAAATGATTTGAAATAGAAAATAGACTAATAATTTCTTTATTTGGCTTATTTTTTTTTGCTAATCTTTTTGTCTTTTTCCCCCGTCGCATCCCAGGCACAGGGCCAGACATTCACCTTCCCAGACATCTTCCCGGAAAAAGACCGGACAGCGGCGGAGGGCTCCGTGGAGGAGATGCAGGAGAAGTTCTTAGAGGACGAGAAGCAGAGGCAGAAACCTGACCCCAGGAGAGGAGGGGTCACAGAGTGGTTCGGACTGTGAGACAACCCACTGACCGGGAACTCTGTGCTCGTTATGTGTGTGCGTGGGTGTTTCATTGGGAACATGTATTGATTTACGACGCGACTGTTGTGATGTCACTTCTATTTCTGTGTAGTAAAGAAGAATGAGCATGTGTGTGAGAGAGACTGGAGACATGTGTTTGGTGTGTGCGTGTGTGCGTGTATGTGTGTGTGAGAGTGTGTTTGCGAGGCTTGAGTCCAGTAACTCGAGCCAGAACAGAATCACAGGAGGAGGAGGAGAGTGGCCCGACTCCATCTTTCATGAAACCAGCCCACCGCACAGAATCTCCATCACCTCGGATGACCTCCACTTCTTCCCCCTCCCACTCGTCCTATTCCACCTCCATCTCCTGTTCCTCCTCCTCCTTCCTCTGCACCTCCTCTCCTCTTTCCTTTAGGAGCTTCCTTTTTCCTCCTCTGCCGACCGTCTCCCACACTCCTCTTCGTCTGACCACGCTGAGGAGTGGTATATTGTGGTATCCCTAGTAGCCCTGACACTCAGCCAGCTGGATCAGACCACCTGGACGACCCACATCCTCTTTTATGAGTTTGCCTCAGATTAATTGACCACTTTAGGTAAACAACAATTGAGATGTTGTTTCAGCAAAGCAACGATATGGAATTTGCTGGAGTGTTTTATTATTTTGTGGTAGCACCTCTTGCCATAAGTCTTGAGAGAGGATTTTACCCAGTGTTTGTGTTTGTGTGTTTGCCTAGCACGCGGGACTTGCCAGTGAATCTGTCTAATTGTAAGTGCTGCTGGAATAAGGACTAATAAACGGTCACTTGTCCAAAAGTGCTCTGCCGACTTTTTTCTTGTGTTCTCCTCGCCTCATCTCCCACGGCTGCTGCGCTCAACAGCTGGCACTTCGAGACGTTGTTCACCACACAAGCTGGCCCTCTCGTGTGCCAGCGTGGTCTGGTAGCTGTTTTGACAAAGTAATGATCTGTGTTTGAATCGGGCCACCAGAGGACTGAGCTCTCTTACGGTAATAAGGCCCATAAAGGGGAGGGACCTCTCCTGGGCTCGCTCAGACCCTCCATTATGCTGAGAGGCCAAGGTTACAGTAAGTGTCCCCCAGCCGTGACCACTAATGCTGGCTGGCTAATACAAAGGTCCAGCCCCTGACCTCACCCAGCCAACTCAGCTATCACTAAGGAGAATGTCAATATTGATCCTGTTGGCCCATTGTCTGCTGCCTGGAACCACTCGCCCCCTGCGTCGCTATAAAGCAATCTGATTTGGAACATAACAAGCATCCTGTTACACAGCCACTCCATTTCTTCTCTGTCCGACTCACTCTCACTTTTTTTTTTTTTTTTTTTAATTTTCCTCTCTCCCTGCTCCTTCTGTCTCTGTTGCCCAGTCGGGTCCTCCAGAGAAACAGCTGCTAAACCAACAGAGAGAGAGAACAAATTCCTGTTCTCGCGCTCTTCTTGGCCTGAACAGACCCCACACGAAAGTTGGGAAATCAAGTTTTTTGGCGTTTGCCAAGAAAAGATCGTGTCCTTGTTCTTCTCCTAGTTACTGTCACAGGGAAACCCCATGCCTTCAGGTATACACACTGAGATGCTTATATTATTTAAGGCCTGCTGACAGTTGTGGACATGTCGTGTTTCAGACATTTTTGGACGCTGCTACGATGCAGAAAGATGACTTACTGCAGAGACAGATTGTGGCACACTCATCTGTTGCCCACACAGATAAATGTCTCTTAGTCATTTTTGCTCTATGAGAAACAAGTACACAAGAACAGCTTATTAACTGATTAAAAGAAAAACAACAGAAAAAAATCATCCGTGGGCTCAAGAAAACAAATGAAGTCATCGACAGTCGCAGTCAACGAGACGGAGACACACAATGTAACACGATAGTCTCTCGACAGACCGGTCTATGAGTGATTAAAATGTTTCGGGAAAGTATTGTTTTTCTCGCAATCATTTATTTTCTACTGGAAGTAAAATGGAGACGATATGATTAGATTTTTTTGACCCATGATGATAATTTTGCTGACAAGATAATTTGGGGATATTATTCTAATGAATGAAAATGTTACATGAGCTAAATAAGGATAGACTTTCATTTTTAAGCGATAACATCTGCGAAGAGACCGGCCAGAAAAGTTTTAACAGACGACTGTTTTCACTTTTCAGACCTCAGAATGCTGCATTTACCTTAAGACTTGCCAGGTGACCCCGGCTCACTGCGTCACACAAGCAAGGAAACTCCTTGATTATAAGGTGTGGTAGTCTGGTGACGTGCTGACACAAGACCCATCACGGTGCATCATCCTGACTGCAGAACATGAAGTAACACCTCAACCTGAGGAGCATCGGGCGCTACCTCACGACCTCGAGAGCTTTAACATGAAAGGGATGTGATGATATATATATATGACATTTATCTAAACTGATTTGCTGACTTTCGAGTGCACTTAGATGTGCTTGACGTCAGATCCAGAAGATGCTGAACAGGTTGGAAAGGGACTCTAACTCTTCTTCTTTTGGATTTTTTTGTGACAGGACATTTTGCATGTACAGTTACATGCTCGGCATCTTAGTTGCCCAGACCAGGACACGCAATGTCACACAATTCCTGGATTAAATAGTTGAAGGAGGAGCCACAGTTTATCGCTGCCTCACCGTCACAAAGCAAAGTGCAAATTATTCCCTCATGGAAGTGTTTTTTTATTATTTTTCTTCACTTTCTCTTTACAATACCTGTCCACACTGTAAATATTCTGCACCAACTCCACTGCTGTAAAAAATAATGACCGCTGTATAGCTTCAAAGACTTTTGTGTGTGCCTGAGCTACATACACTCCTCCTCTCTTCCATGTACTCCCCATGCTTCTCCCTTCTCTTCATACCCAATAAAAAGCTGCATGCACAATGCGTCCCACCCCCCCCACCCCCCCGTCCGGCCCTGTCCATGCAGCTGGCAGCCATTTCCATGTTTGTTAACACAGTGTTCTCCCCGCCTGTCAGATGTCAGATGATGCTGTGTGGCCGGAGTGCGAAAGGAACCGGAGAGGTATGCGAGCCCCCTGAACATCCTATTTCAGCTGAACTCGGGATGACTGCAGGCAGATTTATAGGGATCTGTGTGTGCCGAACAAGATGCATCGTATATTGTAATGCACCGCACGTCGTGTAAAGTGCAGAGGGAAGGAGGGAATGCGAGCATGTGCGTGCGAGACGGCAGAAAGCCCAGGAAAAGGATGGAGCGAGAGAGCAGATGGAGGTGAGGGAGAAAGTGAAGAGGGTGAAGTGAGAGTGAAAAAGAGATGACATCACTGAGAAAATGCTGAGCTGGATTCGAGGGCTACTGGATGAAAGAGGTCTACTCCCACAGTGCACCATCTCTCTCTCGTTCTCCCTCTTTTTTCCCCCCTCTCTCTCTCATGAGATGTACAGTGCAGGTCGTGTTCCCATCCCTACACGGTTAGTTAATGGAAGGGGGGTTGAATATTTTAAACAGCCCTTCACTCGCCTCCTTTTCCCTCCTTACTCCTCTCTCCCTCCCTTTTTTTTTTTTTTTTTTTCTTCTCTCGTTCGGTTGTGCATTAGTCAAGTGCACACATGACCCTGTTTCTGCTACTGCAGTCCACACTTGGAATCTGCATGACATCATGCTGTATTTTTGGGATTAGTGGGATGAGTGGCCGTATAGTGAGTGTCCTCGCTGACTCTCTACAGCCTCCCCAGGGGGGCAGATCTCCTCCTTGCTGGCTGTAGTAACTGCCCACTCGCAAAGGGAACCTTTCACCTACAGATGCACCGCTGCACCCCGTAGCTGTCGAATTTAGATCAAGCAACGCCGCCGATAAGGTGCTCGGTCTCATCAGTGTGTGCTCGTTGGGCCCATCCTACAAGGGTACGGCTGTGCGTGACTGTCTGCGAGAAAGAAAAAAAAGAGAGCTCCATATACATTGTAGTCTGCTTCAGCTCACGACAAAAGAAGGTTTAAACTGAAAGCTTTGTCGCATACATTCACACAATTCATCGCCAACTGTCTGTAAAATTACACACACTCATATAGTTACACAATTACTACCCCTACCAGCCTCTTGCGCGGACGCACACACTCCCACACACTCACACTTGTTTTCACTAAGACAACCGGGGTTGCCTGCTGAGGATTCTGACGGCCTCTCTTGGACTAGCGCCATACACATTCCTCCTTCCCCAGGTTGCCATTGGTTCATCTGAGCTCAGCCAGTGTACTCTGTCACCCCATAAGTGTGTGTATGTATGTGTGTATGTGTGTGTGTGAGTCTATGTACGGTATGTACCCTTACATAAAAGAAAAAAGAAAAGCCAACATCTTCCGTTTTTCCAAGAACTTGCTACATGCACACACGCTGACACACGCGCACACGGACCTCGTGCTCATGCTTCATTGTAAACCACTCACACATACATAAAACGTACCCTGATGTGGCCCCCTCAGTGTATATACACGGTCATACTGTACTCACATCTATACGCTTGTTGGCTCAGAGCCAGGAGCAACAACTGAAGGAGGACACTGTAGAAAACATGTGGAGCGCCTGTTTATTGTTGCCTGGATTACAAGGAATCAGTAGGCTGTGCTTTATGAGTCAACACGTTTTTTCAAATTAATTAGGAAGGAACGACAGATGAGCTTCTAATGTCAGTATATATATAAAGCAAGATTTCTGTGCAAGTTTCAGCTTTTTGTAAAAAAAAACTAAAAACACATCCGGTCTTTACGCTGCATGTTGACTGTTGTTTATTTTACTTTACATTTCTTAAAATGGCAGCTCAAAACAAGGTTCTTAGGAAAAGGCGGCCGTGATGTTCAATTCTTTGACGTCATCTAATTTTTGACCGTGGACCGTGCTTAAAACAGTTCTGAGGTCCTTGTACTTTACTTGTGTACAGTGAATATACTTTAAATTCTTGCATTTAAGATGTAACCTAAGTAAAATTGCAAGAAATGTCATTTTTCCGGGGGGGGGGGGGTCACACAAAAGTGATATAATTTGCCTTTAAATATATTTAACTGAGTTTGTTTGTGAGAGTCAACGTGTGTGAGGACGTGATTGTACACAGACGCACACAAAACAACCCCCTCTTTTTTTTGTTTTAGCACTTTAAGGATGTTGTGAGTTTAAAGCTGTGGAGGGTCGTGAAGACCTCGCTGATTTTTTCTCAGGGGTTGTGACTGGAAGCTCAGAGTGCTGTAACAGGAACGGGCGAGGGCTAGCTGGTTGCGTCTTTGATATATAAAATATATATTTGAATATTCTAGCTTCTTCACATTATCTAAGCTAAAATTCGTACATACCGCACCTTTAACTCTATAACAATGCATCATATTTTACAAGATAATCTCGTGTTTTCTACGTGAAAGCTCACGTTAACTTGTAACCATAACTGCACAGTGAATAAAAAATCAATTTTTGTCGCTAAAATGTGGTAAAGTTGAAGATTAAAATAGTAAAAAAACAGAAACAGGAAACCTTAAAATGTTACTTTAGTAGAGTAAATTGCCAACCGCACCACATTTCAGTGGGAAATTGGCAGTTTTTATGCCATTACATTTATTTGAAAGCTACTTCCTGGTGACTTTGTAGATATAAAGGTCGTGCAAGTACATAATACGTCAATGATTAACTCATTATGTGGTATAAAAATGACATTCTAATAAGCACTAGCTAATACATGAATATAAATAATATCCTTTATTGTGGTACTTCTACTTTCGTTGGAGATCTGACTGATTCTCCCACCACTGTTTGTTTGTAGAATTTGTCAACATCTTGTCCCAGTCTGGTTTGCGTGAACCATCTTATTGCTTCCATGCTCCTCCATTTGCTTTCAGGCCAACACAAAGGATCAATCAGTAAAGCCAGCCATGTCGTATTCTGGTTTCTTCAACAGCGCCGCCGCTTAATAAAAGCTGAATGCTGTTTTCCGACTCCGTCGTCCTCCGGAGATCCTTCCCTTCTTCGCCTGTCACAACATCAATTAGGATCAATTAGAAGTCCTGACAATGGAAGATGGCACATGCCAGCCTTCATCACTAAACGAGTGGTGGCAGGCTCTTTGATCTGTGTTTGCACTCAAAGATTTGTTTGTGGTGACCCAGAGGGGGGAGGAGCCATCGGCCATTGTTTTTTTTGTGGCATGGTGTTTGTGAGGCTTACGCACGGCCGTCTGTCTGAAAGAGAGGAAGAATTTCTCCCGACACTCCGTTTCAGCTTATCTGCTATCAACACAATGCTCCTCTCCTGGCTGGGTGGTCCCCGACTCTGCCAGCTGTTCAACACACACATTTGCATTTTAAACAACTTAATAACAGTGAAAACGTATGTAAGAAGAGCAGAGGAACGAGAGGCGAGTCGGGTTGGTGAAGGCAGTATGTGTGTTTCGGAGAGAGAGAGAGAGAGTGAGAGAGAAAGAGAGAGAGAGAGAGAAAAAGAAGTATGAATGGTTCAAATGAGTTCAATTGTCATAACAGAATAACACAAATCAACTGGGACACGGCCACCCATCTGGACTACAGAGCGCTGAGCCCTGTTCTGCACACATACACATATGTGCACTTGTGCAGCCAGTGAACCCCTCGCTAGTGGAATCGTACTGGCTGGAGGCTGTGCCAAGTCAATAACACAGACTGATCCCTGATGCTGAACTTCCTGGAAGTCCCGGCCGGTCTCAGCGCTTCATGTACCTGCTCGCCGCTCCAGCTGCCGCCCGGCTGCACGGTGGGCTGGACGGGGATCAGTGGGTCTATCGCTGCTCTGCTCCTGCCCGCAGGTCGCTCTGACATGAAACATAGGTGAACAGACTAGAGACCATGAGAACAATGAGATTTTTCTCCTCCGAGCGATGAAATCCTCTGTACTTTAAACGCAAGTCTCTTCTCATCGCGCACAATCAAACCAGGGTCACTAATCTCTTTATATCACCCGGGGAGGAGAACATTGAGGTTAATTGTCCGACATCCCAATGGAGACAGAGCGTAACATGGTGGGTGTGGTGGCGGTGGCGTGTATGTGTGTATAGGGATAACGCAGTACATGCTAATAAGATATCCCAAAGGGGAGATTCTTTAGGGTCTGAGAATGCTGTGGTTTACAGTATAACACAGATCGGAGGCCCCGCCTTGGCTCTCATTGTCAAACAGACGCTAGTGGAGGGGGGGGGGGAGCTGCACAAATGCTGCCTGGGTTTTAGTACCCTCATTGTTAACACACAAACACTGTCACACAAACACATTCTCAGACTTGAGTACGTTTCATTTTGTTGCTCCCGAGTTGCGTTTTGTGACTTAATGTACAAAAAGGAGGTGTGAGAGAAGAGGAAGAGGTTGGGATGAGGTAGTTTCGGAAAGTATGTGCGAACGTGCAGCGGCGAGAGACAGATGGACAGAGAGAAAAATAGAGTGAGATTTAGAGGCTATAGGTTATGGTTTTTGGGGGGGATTAGGAGGGATGGCGTACGACTGCGCAACTCATTTCTGGTCTAAATGACTGGCTCCCATTTAAAACGTCCGTTCTCCTGTCTTACATCTCGCCTCACTGCCAGCCCTCAGCTGCGCAGTGCTTACGTCAGAGGATCCCACTGTTAGGCAACACTTAGCCAACATAATGACAGAACTGCTCAGCAAGCCAAAGATAGATCAGCCTTTTTCTGGCCTGATTTCAGGCAGCGCTGCAGGACTTCTGTGGCCTCAACGGGGTTCCACTTCCCCTTAGCCTAGGTTTGACCATCAGGGCTTGATTAGAGTGGCCTGAGTTGAGCTTAAAGAGTATGTCCTCGCTGGCTCCGTTTCAACAAAGGGTACTCAGCTAGTGCGACCTGGATTTGACTGTCTGGCTGCTGCTAATGTGGCCTGGGTTCAGTAGACAGAGCTTGACTTGTATGGCCTGAGTTCATCAGATGGAGTCCAACTCCTCTGGCCCTCGCTTGTCAGACAGGGCTCAACTAGTGTGGCCTTGGCGGATACAGGGCCAGGGTGATTAAGGATGTGTTTGTTTCCCAGGCAGCAAGCAGGCAAGGTGGCGGCATTGCTCCTGCACAGCCAAGGACTTGGTGTGGGGGCGAGAGAGCCAAAACAAACTACTGTGATTGCCTCCTATATGCCCTCCTGACCCCTGCGTTTCAATTGCCAGGCGAGGAGGAGGAGGAGGAGGAAAAAAGGGGTGAGGGGAGGAAGACGTGGTTTAGAGAAGGATGGGGGTACGAGAGGTTGTGCTTGAGGTTTTGAGATGGAGGAGGAGGGGCTGGGCTGCTGGTGGCAGGAGAGGTCACTCGAGTACTTGAACAGAGAGGGCTGGCTCATGACCCTTAACCCGATTAAACTGTCCATGTCCAAAATTTAAATCTATCTATCTATCTATCTATCTATCTATCTATCTAGATAGCAGACAGAGAGAGAAAGAGAAAGAGAAAGAGAGAAGGAGGCGATGAAGAACAACAAAGAAAAAAGGAAAGGAAGGAATAAAAGGGGAAATGGACAGGGAGTGAGAGAAAGGGAGTCTTGTCGTCTGAGAGGTGGTGTGGTTCGGGTTAGGTTGTGGTTGAAGCCTTGAGAGAGCGGGGAGGGGAGAGCGGGGGGAGGCACAGGGGGCGAGCAAGGCAGCGCATACCCGCAGCATTCAAATGGAGCTCCCATTGGGAGGTTTTACGCTTCAAAATGGTTTCCTGTGACGTGGATTGTGTGTTTGATTTGAGCTTTGAGGGGTTTGTGTTATTCTCGGGAGGGGAGAATCTAGCACGCTCTCATTTCCGCACTACCAACAGCCAGCAGAAAGTTGGCAAGCCGAAACAGGGGGATTGTAAAGACAGATTTTTCTCTCCCTCCTCGTAAGAACCACATTTTTTTCTGCTTTCACTTTTTTTTTTTGCCATGTTTTTCTGCTGAGCCTGCTCCAGGACTTGCTTTGCATATTGATGGATTGTTCTTAATAATTGGACTTGCTCAGACCTGTGTCCTTCTAGGGCTTTTTCCTTTTGCCCAGGCTGCCTGATTTATTCTGCCAATCATAAAATATAAAAATGCACAATTTTGCATCCGCACGCGCCCGCCTGCAAATATGCACAAGCAAGTTTGCACGTATACAAGTACGCAGGCTGTCAAACACATGCCTTGGAACTAATTGCAAACAATGGATGCCAGCTGGGCAGTAGGTGTAGCAGGCAGCACAACCGAGCCCAGGTTGATTTGTTTTTTCAACTGGATTGGAGGGGAGAGACAGGGGAGAAAATCGCAGACGAGTGAATGAGAGAGAGAGTAGGTAGAAAGAGAGGCAGGGTCACCGCAGAGGGAGGGAAGGGGCATACGCTGAGGCAGCGGGAAGCCACCTCTAAGACCATGACAGCCAGTCATACAAACCATCAGAGAGCTTACTGTTCTGCCAACTACTGTACTTCACCGAGCCAAGAAAATGACAAAAATCAACAGTGGATGTGTTTGTGTTGGGGGAATATCCGTGGAACCCCACTCTCTTTCCTGATCAGCAGTTTTCTCTTTCTCTCTCTCTCTCTCTCTTTCACTTTCCCTCTCTCTCTCCCTTTTTCCTCGCTCCCTCTCGCCGTCCCTCCTGTCTTTATTTTCTTACTGTAAATACTGTACTGCGTATGCCCTCTGCTCGTGTAAGAGGACAATTATCCTAACAGCGTCTCTACTGTGTGGTGCACATGGAAAAGCTAACTGCTACGGCCCAATTTGCTCCATGGAGTTATGTAAATAGTTTGGATGGAATGAGCGGGCTTTCCCCAGTATGTGGGGGCATCGCGAGGTCTGAAGGGGTTCCTCGATCCTCGCCCTCGGCATCAGTAACCCCTTTGTCAACCATGTTGGCAGAAAGCTTGCAGTTATTGTAGTTACCCTCGGTTATGTATCAAGTGTGTTGCAGGACGAGGCCATCGGTTAGATGCATGTGGGCCTATAGCTGTTTTGATACCTGTGCTTCTGGAGGAGGTGTTCACTGCAGGGCTTTAGGTTTACTATGTCTAATAGTATCACATTAATGTATGTGGTCTATCTGTGGTCTTACTGGATGGGTCACCTGTCCAGGCACTCGAGGGTCGATTACTAAAACTTTTTGTCGGAAAGTCAAAGATCTTAATCAAAACGCAGGGACGTCCTGATTACATTTTTTTTGCTCCCGATCCCGCTATGAGTCCTTCAATATTTAATTTTTTTCTGTCCATCGTGTTCCCTACTATTTCGCTATTTTACTATATTCTTCTTATTCTCCTTTTTTTGCAGTTATCTATCATGTCTGTATATGTGGAGGGTTGTATGTCGTGCATATAGTCTTTTTTAAATTTCTATCTTACTTTTTCTATTTTATTGTCTTGCTTTGCCAAGGAGTGTTTTTGTCCACGTCTGTTTTGTCGGTCGGTTGGTTTGTTGGTTTGTCACCAGCATTACACAAAAACTACCACACAGATTTCCACCAAACACGGTTCGTTGATGGGTCTCAGCCCAGAATAGACCCCATTTACTTTTGGTGTGAACCTGGATGATAAAGTGACAGATCCGGGAACTTTTCTTTCGCCTTCTCAAACATAGCAAGATAGGGTATTTACCGACATTCTCTGTAATTTTTCAGGGAACCCAGTGAGCGTTAACCAGGAATACAACGTTTAAACATTTTTGAAAAACGTCTATTATCGTAATGTGCAAATCAGAGCATGTCATTTTAATGTCTCACTGAGAAACCTCATCCACATTTCTCAGGTGAAAGCCATTATTACAAATTCTGGTGAAATACGCTCTTTGAACCAGTTTTGGATGTCTTTTCATCTGTGACCAGAGATGGTTTTTTTAGATGTTGGAATAATGCGTCACTAATGCGTCACTGTTTGGTCTTGGCGGAGGTCTGCAGTCTACTGAGTGCCATTCTAGTTTCCCTCCTGATTCCTACTTGAACTGCTGTAACAACTAAATTACCCTGGTACGGGATCAATTAAGTTTTGTCTTACCTCATCTACCTGATGTTTCTCCCTTTTGTCCCTAGATTTTCCTTATTCAAACTGAGGGTCGCAGGATGGACGGTGTCTGCCGTACAGATTTTATCCCCCCTCTGATGTAAATTTGTGATTTTTGCACATGCACACATGCACATACTTATGGAGCTATTTTATCCTCTGCGTTTCTTATTAATTCCATATATCCGCTGACAATATACATCGAACCCCATGACCTTGAAGAGTGTGCATATGTGGTGCATGGCGAGCTTCCCACATTTACATGTTCGGTGCATGTTTCCCTACATCTACCTTTTTATAGAACTGAGACGGGCCATAATGTTCTCACTGTACATGTTAAATAGCCTGTAACATTTCCATATGGCTGATTGCGGGGGTCGATGACACACAGGAGGAAGAGAGAGATGGTTGTCAAACAGTGACAGAGACTCAGCGCCTGAGGAGAGACAAAGAGAAAGAACAGTCTCTGGCTCGTCTCCCATCCCGCCCCTTAGCAAATTGGTTGTTGATTGTCCACAGACATCGTTGTTGGTGCTCCCCTGTACCAATAAAGCAGAGCTGGGGCCCTCCAGGTCTTGTTATTGTAACAGGAGTCCGTTTTGGCTGGAACTCCTGTTCTCAGCACGAAAAACAACAATAATAACATCAGCCCACAGCCCTGGGATCTGGACCCGAGTCAAAGGCAGTCCGAGGGAGTGGGGCGGGGGTGCGGGGGGGGGGTGCGGGGGGCTGATGCCCTGTTAATGTTGCACGCCGTGTTTCCTGTCTGACACTTCATCTGTGGTTCTGAAGTGACTGGAACTGGTGTTGGCGCCTTACTCAACACTTAAGTGTACACTTAGTGTAACATCCTGGCAAGTCTCGCCGACCGAAAAACTGAAAGCAGTTTAAGGATGCACCGTCTGGCCCGAGAGCTAGACCACCGTCCCTCTCTCCCCTCGCTCTGCCTCTCTTTTCCTGTATACAAAGCAGGGCTGGCCCTCATTTCAGAGAGAGATTCCTGGGTCTCCTGAAGACAAACAACGGGGAAGCAATACACGCAAGTCTCAAAACAAAATATTGAGGGAGTTTACACAGAGACCACACAACAACATCACAGCGGTCTAATCTATTTGTAATTAAAAAGTTTGCTGTGCGATGTCCTCATCCAGACAACAACAGATCCATCTTGCCTTGGCCTTGTTATGATCGTGGCCTGCTTTCCCCTTCTGTTCTCGGTTGTTGTTCCTGTAACATAATATCTGTTTGTGTGTGTGTGTGTGAAAGATCCCTCTGTTGTGTTGATGACATCTTGAGAAGGCAGCCCATGACCCACTAAATGACTCATAAAAGAGCGACTCTATTGTATTTCTTTGACCTCTCTCTCTCTCTCTCTCTGTCAGTCCCCGAGTCTTTAAACCGCCTTACATAACAGCACTATCTGGGCAAAATTACAATAGACCCCTGGCTTGTATTTCAGTGTATATGTATACATCTCTGGCCCATTTAGCGGCGGCGCAGTGTGTGAAAGCAGATTCTCCTGCGGGTTACATTATGGATCCATTACAGTTAGTACATTTGCAATAAAAATGCCTCTTTTTTTTTTTTTCTCTCTTCATTTCTTTGGCTCTGCTCGTCTGTACTCTGCGGTTACCTCCAAAGGCAGAGAAGAGAGATGGAGAGAATGGAGCAAAAAAAGAAAGATGGAGAGATAGATGGAGAGAGCTGGAGGGCAGAGGCGGGCTCAGGTGACTCAGCTTTCCCCCTGGAAGAAGAATCGAGGGGAGCTGTGGGTTTGAGCCCCCCAAAGTTTTACTAGAACAGAGGCTTTTTAACAGGAGGGAAAAACAATGTTATAGCTGCTTCCTGCACCACCGAGTGTTCCCCACCAGTAAATATAACAGGGATTGGGTCATAATGTTATGGTCTGGCATCAGGTGAATACAGTGCTTTTTTTCTTCTTCTTCTTACCCCAGCCTCCTCCTCCTCCTCCTCCTCCTCCTCTTCTGCTCTTTTCCATGTGGAGGAATAGGCTCCAGTGTTAAAGAAATATCAGTCATCAGCGTTGTTATTGCGCACTCACTTGCTCCATCTGCAACGCTGGCGCTCAAACACACTCTTTGTGTGAGTGGCCACGGTGGCTGCTCTCTCTCTCTTTCTCCATCTTACTCACTCCATCTTTCTCTCTCTGTGTTTCCTTTTGTGCCTGTTAAAGGCGACTTATTATTTCCCAACTGGAGGAAACTCTGATGTAAAGCGACCAGCGTACCTTCTTACTGTCAGGAGTGTGTGCGTGTTTGTGTGTCTTAGAGGAGATGCCTTTGCAATCTGTCATTAATGCATGAGAGTGTACATTTCCATAGGTTCAGGTGTGTCATGTGTGTGTGGGTCTATTTACAGCTTTATGATACAAAGGAGCTCTGTCGGGTTCGGCAGTATGAATCAGGTTGCAGGGCAGCTGAATGTTTGACAGTAGCAGTAAAAACAAACACAAGTTCTCCACTCTGGAAAAATCTAATGCTATGAAAATGGCCACTATGGCAATGATGGGAATCGATCCATGTGCACTTTCCAAACTGTGTTGTGTTTGGCCAGCGAGGGAAATGGCAAAGGGGTAAAATAACATGGATATATCTGTAATGGGATACTTCCATATAAAGGGGTTGTACAGTGTGTGTGTGTGTGTGTGTGTGTGTGATTTAAGGAACACAGGTGCTTGTGTTAAGTATTAGAGTACGTATTGACCTGCGATGCATTGGTACCGAAAGCACCTACTGCGGTCGCACTTTATTTTAGAGTACACTAATGAGACGTAACGAGCCGTACGATTACAAATTAGACAAAAACTAGAAATAAAATGTTCTTTAGACAGTTGTACGCTAATTATAAGCCATAAATCAATGCCTTATAAGACCTTTATATGTATTATATTGAATTATACTCTAATTAGAAACCAGAAAGGAGATCCTAATAGTCTGGGTAAAGTTTTTTTAGTCCCTGAAACATTTCTGGAGCTTCACAGCAAAACAGCATTACGACTTTCTCTTAAAGTAGATGGGGACTTGTTTTAAGACTTAAAAAACACAACTGAAAGAAAACATAAAATGGCTTCATACAGGTCGTCCACAGTAACTCAAGTCTCCGGATGCCCGAAATCCCAAATTAATGTGAGAAGACTGTAGCCGCTAAGCTAAAAGTGCTGCTGCACACCCTGTCTGAAGTGGGTGCAAGAACACAACTGCACATCAGAGGTGTCAATGACGTCTTTTCAAATCATATGTTGGATCTCGGGACTTCCTGAGACTTGTATGTATGCATAAGATAAATAGTGCCGTAGAGACCTGGCATGGTATGGTCAGTATATTGTAATAAAAGTGCCGTGTGGAAAACCCCACATGTTGCCTGCCGGCACTGGCACTAAAGCCGACTATAACCTTCCCCATCACCAGCCGACGTGAAGCTGGGTAGCCATGATTGACAATTTCCTGTAATTTGCAACACATTACAACAACACTATAGCGCAAAATAAAATGAAAACCATTTTATAACGGTGTTTGTTTACTGTCAAATAGAGAACATGTTATTTCTAGTTTTTGGCTCATGACATCCTATTAGTGTGTTCTTCAGGTAAATCTGATGTCTCCTATCATGAGACTGATTATTAGAATAATAGCAAAGTATTTAGGTGAGTTCCTACCGTAAGTTTGATAGCTTCTGTCCCCTCCCCCACGTCGAAGCGTCTAGTATTTGCGGGTATTTCTCACTGAAGCTTTGAAGCCCCAAAAATGGTGCTGACAGCCCTACTGTATCTTTATGCATGTGTGCATGTGAGTGTGTGTGTGTGTGTGTGGTGGCTCAAGGGTCCTTCCGAGGTGAGATCCAATCTATTTCTGTGATCTTAGTAGTGGCTCTGTCATTGAACAGCAAAGCTTTCCAAAATATCTTCACATGCACGTCCTCTCCTGCATTAATTACACAGACAACTTCTTGTTCGGCGTCTTGTTCCTGAAACTTGGGCTCTTCTTAAAGTCCAGTGCTCTTCATGGGATCCACTTTCATACGCCTTTCCCTTTTCATACATATATATATATAAATCTCCTGGAGCAGACATTAAACATTACACAATACAGTGCCGGGCCATTAGCCTGCAGATGTATGACTTGTTTTGTAGGCGGGTGACAGGATGTAGTGCCTTGATTAATCATAGATAAACAGCTAAGTCACTGAATGGATGGCGTGTGTAAATTTCCACTCGACCATATGCGAGGGATCACCCGCACGCCGCCTCATGTGATTGTTTGGTATTAGACGGACGATGTCATGGAGCTGGGCGGGGGTTGTTTGTGTACTGCTGTGTTTATGCCAATTGTATGTGTGTGTGTGTGTGTGTATGTGTGTGTGTGTGTGTGTGTGCCATGGAGTAGGTAACAGGACTCATCCCAGGGGGTCGTTTTCCCTCGGTCAGACAGACAGTCATCATTGGATCCATGTTATCTCATGTCTGGTGCTTCCAGATGAGAGCCGAGCGAGGCAGCAAACACATTCTGCTGGCCTGAGTCATACCGTGTGTGTGTGTGTGTGTGAGTGTGAGTGTGCGAGTGTGTTTGTCTATGTGTGTGTGTGTGTTTCAGAGACAGAGAAATACAGTGCGTGTGAAAGTGTGGAAGTGTGTGTGGGACTGTGTGTGCGTTTCAGTTACTAAAATACACAGCATATCGCTCGCTTTAAACACGCTGACCTCATCCACGGAGGGGTCTAATAAATTCACTGCAGGTGATGAGTGTAGAACGGCGCTCTCTAAAACAGCAACACTCGAAAACAACTTTGCCATTTGGTTTCATTGCAATGGTATGTTGTTAAGACCGCTGGATTAACGGGTTTGAATTTTCTATATCAAGGATAATCTCCCGCTGAGGGACCCTTATATGGTTCAGACCCTAATCATTTTCTGAAACACAAACAGCCGCTCATACGACACATGCGGCGATGATTCAGTACATGCGTGACGTAGCCGGTCTTGAGCTACATGGTGTCCCGTATTCTGACGTGGAGGAAAAAGGGAAAGAGCTCCACGCGGGGACGTAGGTGTGAACATGGAGGAATTTTAGGGAACAGCAGGCTCCTGTCTCGATGGTCTGATTCCCAAATAAGAGCAAAACCTTCCCACAGCCTCCCCAGAAAGTGATCTCATCTCCGTCTATCTCGGTTATTCAGAGCAGATTGTCTTATCGATAGTGACGTGGCGAGCTCCTACTACATTACAAGTCGAGTGAATGGGAGGGAGATGTGTTACAGGACCCTATTACTGTGAGGACACACAGATCTTAAGCCACACACAAAGACTGTCCAAACTCTTGTCCTGTTTCTTTTTTCTTACTCGACTCCTCTGAGTATTCGAGGCTGTTTGGTGGCGGGTAAGACGAACCGAATGGTCAGCGCGGTATCACACAGCTCGTGTATTCCCTGAGGTTGTGTATTCCTGAAGATCTGAAAAACCGAAAAGGCAAGTCGAGAAGGCATCAAAGGCACGATGGTCAACTCCCTTGTCCAGTGTTTCCCAGTAACATAAAAGTAACTAGAGAAGGCGAAAGCTTTTGTCAGTGTCGGACTTTAAAGCGGAAGCATCTGCTGTTTTTCAGCTCACATACGGGTTGGCCTGACGAACAGAAGTACGTTGGATAGACGTAGCACGGGGAGCGTTGGCGGGATGACGTCTTTTGGTTTTCCCAATTAGCAAATGCTCCCCATACTACGTCTTTCCGATGCGCCAAGTATAAATATATGTATATGTCATGTATACGATGCACCTGTCCCATTAAGGTGTCATCATCCATAGTCAGCTGACCTTTCTCGTCATGGTTATAAAAGTAAACAGATAACAGTAGCAGTTTGGTTAGGTTTAGGAAAAGATCTTGACATCACCTACTTGACGTATCACCGGCCACTTAGGGTTAGGGTTTGTGTGACTCAGCGATCAACCCCAGCCTCCATCCTTCTCTGTCACCTGACATTTTATTGATTGTGGTATTCGGACACATGTTTTTTTCCATTGATCTAAAAGGGGAAGAAACTGACGTATCACCTGCATGCAAAATTGGACTTTGGCGAGTGCGCTGCATGCAATTCGAAAGAGTAAAGTCGAGTTTTTTGTACGCCTGGGCTGCGCCTGAACACATATGCAGAGTGGTTCCTTAGAAATAAATACTGCATTAAAGAAAAACACATATATCTATCACATGATTACCATCTAGAGGAAGGTTTTTTAGTTTCAGCCCTGGTATCCGAGGTTAGGATGCAGGATTTCCAACAGATGTTGCAGCTGTAGAAAAAGAAATCAATGATCTGAAAAGGGTTTTAAAAATTGCGCATAGTCAATTAATTCCATATTAATAATAATTTTTAAAAAATGCAGCTATCATGGAAATACTGCATGTGAAATATTTTAAGTCATCAGCTACAGTAGAGGAAATAATACCAACAACTGGATAAAAGTCAGTTCAAACAACTTCTCCTCACCTCGGGCACCGCACAATCACACCGGCCACTATTTATAGACCGATGTCTGGGCTGCTCCAGGCCTCCTACACTACATGGCAGCCAGGTTGTATTCGTGTTTGTACGTGTGTGTCTGTGTAGCATGTGTGTGTATCTACATGAGTTTGTGTGAGTTGTGGGAAGCCCTGGCAGAGAGGAGCTGAGTGTTTGGGAAGTTGCCATTAAGACACAAAGCAGAGACGTCCGAGGTGGGCTAATGACCTTACATGGATCTGTGTTTGGCAGAGCTTTCCAAAATGTGGGGCGGGACACACACACGTACACACACACACACACACACACACACACACACACACACACACAACTCCTCAAACAGATCTTTGACAGGGTTTATAGTGGAGTTGGGGGACTCTCTGGGGTTTTTTCGGTGTTTGGTTTTTTCAGGCCTCGGTCACTCCGTGTCCCCATCTTAACTCTGCTGTGTTGTGGACCACCACTCAGTGGGCGTCCATTTATCAAGCAGAATACTAACACATTTATACAGAGAGCATTTTTAATGTATGCAATGAAACACATCTCAGCTGCAAGGGTTGGATTGAATTGAGAGGTTGATACAAACATCGTGCACATGCTCCATTTGTTAAATACGTTTTTTGGACCTGATTTTTCTTAAGGGCCTCATGTTTTACACACGGGCTATTCTTGATTAATGTGGCCCATTAGGTTGAAGAGGAGTGGGATTATTAGCCGATGTGTATGTTTTAATACGTTTGTATATTAGACTGAATGTGTTTGTATGATATAGAACAAATGGATAGTGTGTGTGAGGACAAGGAGAGCATCAGTTGTGTGGATGTTTTAAGTTACGACTGCATCTCAGCATCTGGGTAAAAGTTCAAAAAAGTTCAGTTTTGATCCGTACGTCCAACAGATCTTGTGTTTCTGCGGTTTCTTACTTACTGTATGTACCCTGGCTGACTGTCCGACCCTCTGTCACTCCTGCCTTGGTGTGTCCTTGCACATTTCATCACCAGGGGCATTAGCCTTTCTCCCCCAACCATCCTCTCTTTGTCAAGACAAGCTTGGACAATGCATCGTCCCCTTTGTTGAGAAAGACAAGTTGTGTGTTTCCAGGAATTGTCTCAAACTAATCACCATAATAAATGTTGGCATCGTACTTTTCTGTGTGTACGAAAGTGGAAGGACACATTGATGGTTTCCCTTCAGACATCAGGCTGTGGTATGTTGATCACAAACCTCTTGGTTGGTTGAAAGACTCTCCCAAGGCATTATGGGAAATCCAATGTGGATGGCTAGCATCTGGAGCAATGTTTTTTTTTACTGGCTAGTAATGTTTTTTTATTATAGAAAAGTGGATCAGATATTTACAGAAGATCATTATTGATTTATTGTATAAAGTCCCCAAAAAGAAACAGGATCGATCGCACCGAAGACCTCGTAGGAACATCACAGCCGCGAGCTTGCAGGGAAAACAAGAAGTGTCTCTGATAAACAACACCAAAATTATTAATACATTTCTAAATGATGAAAATTATAGTTGTATATGACTATGTAGGCATCAGGTCTTGTAAGGTTAAGGCACAAAAATCATTTGGTTAGGGTTAGAAATAAAATACAGATGGCTGCAAAACATCCTGTTGTCTCTCTAAAAATAACTGACTTGATGGCTGAAAAATATCCTAATTTCTTGCTGATTTTGCCACAAGAAATGGCCGCTGAATATCCCAACGTCCCAAATACAACAACCCAGTTTTTGCAAAATGGTTGGAGGTTATGAAAATCTGGGTGAACAGAACCTCCTGCAATAATCTCCACTGTTATACTGCCTGCACTTTTGAAAGAGCATACTGTATGGTGGCCTTTAGGGTGCATTTTAACCGACAATGGCACCATGGCAACACAATGTAAGGGGCTGCATTGTTGTGGGTGTGTTGCCACTGGGTGCAGGTAAAGATATATGAAATATGCACAGCCTAACACCTTCTTGCCCTCTGTGCTTGTAAGTTAGCACATGGTATTTTACCTGTTCACATGTTTCTGGTTTCAAGGATGTTAAATTGCACCACGGACAAACCCAGCAGGGAGCAGCGCCAGCTTCTTTCCCTCTGCGTGATTTGATGGACGACACCTGAGCTTCTTCAACGCCGTGATCTCATCGCCACGGCGCCGCTGTCAGTCTGAAAGAGCTCTTCGTGCATGCAGGCGTTTTTTTTTTTCTCAGACGGTCTGATTTCCTGTGGCTATTAAAGAGGATTTCCTCTTTGCAGACATGTCTTTGGTATAGGGTGGCCCAAGGGTCAGAGGCCCACCTTGGACCCAGCTGCGTCCGTTCTCCCCCTCTCCCTCTCTGGGCACGCTCTCCAGGATGCCAACCCTGACACCAACCTGCCTGTTATTCGGGATGTACTTTCATCAGCCGCTGGGTCAGTGAGGTTTAAATAAGAGACAGGATGTGTGTTGGTTTTTTTAAGCCTGATGTGTTTTTCAGGAGCTGTGTGTCTTTTGCCCCGGTCTGTTGTTTGGCTTTCCAGGATTGTTTTTTTTTCCAATATAGATCTATTGTGAGGAGAGGTGTTGGGTTTTCCAAAAGGATGTGTTTACTGGTTCGTGGCTCTGAATTGTCACGTACTTCAAGAAGCTACAAAAATGAAACACCACTGCCAAGAAGTATGGATTTTATTTTTGTGATTTTCTGGCATGCCACTGTGGTCCCCGGTGTCGGAGGTTAAAATGGAAAAAGAAAAAAATCACGGACATAAGAGTTGCTGAGTTCATGTTGCTACTACTGAGCACTCAGCTTCCTCGCAGCGACCTGGTCACCTTCCTCCAGCCTTGACAAATTCTCCTTCCTGAGTCACTAATATTTTGGAATGACCTTCAAAAAATGTATTCAGGACTACAGTCACGCCCAAATCCTCCGGCAGGAACTGAAACGAGAATACCAAACCATTTACTCTAACCACAACATCCAGATTACATTTCCCTGCGTTATTTTACATTTTGTCTAACGAGTGATTATAAAAACAAGTGAGAATGGCACTGAAGGGTCTTCTCCTGACCGGCTTCAGTAAGAGTTTGATTTATTAACTGTAGAACTGATTGATTGAACGCTTGATGGCTTGACAGATACAGTTTCTAGCTCTGTGTAATGAATGATTTGGTCCATCAGGTTATTAATCAATTAGACACATATACACGAAAAGATACTTTTGCTCGTAAAGGAGTATTTCTACATTGCTGTACTGCATCTGATCTGACTACTTCCTCTCACACTGATGGTTTGGGTTGGAATGACTCTTTTTTGGTTGAGTTTACGGGACTTCTATCATGGTTACGATAATAAACACTTGGTCATGGTTATGAAACAAACTATGGTCATGCTTATAAAAAAAACAACCATGACTGTTTGTCTGAAACAGGAAACAAACAGCTGTCTCTCTCCATCCATCCACCTCCTCCCTGCACAGACTCTGTCACTTATAATAACATCGACTGACGTCCTCCTTTGCACCTGTCACGATGACTTCAGTCGCTGGAGGACTTTGCTGCTTCAAAACATGTTTTTTTGGGGCGCTTGTTGAAACGACTGACGCTCTACTTCTTCTTCTCGGTGATGTCGGTCGTATTTGACTTATGTTCCTTATATTTTCATGCAAACTGACTCATTAGTTGTTTTTGTGCCCAACAAAAGCACAAAGGGTTATTTTGGCTGACATCTACTATGACTACTACATTACGTCTTAACATTTTTTTGATTAGGTGTATTTCAGGAATGTGGGAAAAACTTCCAGCAGTAGTGTTTAAAAAAATGCCTTTCTTTTTCCAAAGTATTGGTAATACACAAGAGGCACCAAGTGGGGTCGGTTTGCTTGTAAACTTTGAGCGAATTTGGCCAAAGTTATATAATTCTGTTACAATTAACATCTAAAAGACTAAAACAAAAAATGTTTATTGAGTTATCATCCTGGTGGGTCTGTTGGCCGAGAGTCCCACGTACGACCTTTTCGTTGCATGCCATCCCCCCTCATTTCCAGTCATCCCTTGTCTTTCCGTAAAAAGGATCGCGAACAAAAGGAAGAATGCCTGAAAAAAAATCAAAACCATAATGTAAATGTTTAGACTTTTCCATTTAACAACTAAAGTTGGACAGGACTGGCACTAAACACCGTCTGAGAAAAACAGCCCAAATCAATCTCTAAATCAATACCAGTCGCGGGTGTTGTGGTGCCGACCTTGACACCGAAAACTAACGAGCAGCCCCTGTCTTACTGGTGCACACACTCGAAAACACCCTCACTCACGCATACATCATACCCATGGGGGACACCCTCAGGAAAAAACACATCTCCTGCTCCCTGTCGATTGGGCAGTGTGACTGGATAGTGGCAGGGTGGTGGTGGTGGTGGTGGTCGGAGGGGAGGGGGGTTGTTTTTACAGGAACCACATGTTTCGGGGATGACTGGTGACTGCTGAGTATCTGTTAACGTTGCTCCCCTCTGACAGCAGCCTCCAGTTGCCACATCAGGTCCCAGTGACTTGTACTTTCCCTGATAAAGTCCGGCTTGTTTTTCTCGGGAAGCTTGTGGAATCCAGGCGATTTTTTTTTTTTTTTTTTTTCTTTCCCCCGGCAAGCTGAGCTGCAAGAGCCAAGCTGTGCCTCTCTCGCTCTCCTTCGTATAAGTTCCCAATAACTCATAAATACTTTCACGGGACTGCATAAGCCACGCATAACGAGAAACCCTTTACACAACAATGTAAGCATGTGTGTGAAATCGGTAGAAAGCCACTTTATGGAGTCTGTGTTCATGTTTAATGATAAGAGAAATTAGCACAAGTCACGGATTGTTTTACACTGTTGTTATGAACCTTTAAATCATTAGAAATACTTTAAAACAAACAACTTATGAGAACAATACATACAAGTGTGCTTACAGTAATTCCCTTTAATTAGAGTTTATCAAAATTTACAGCCATATTAAACTTGTTTTGCAATATTCTGCTGTTGTTTGAAGCATTTATTTATACTGTTAATTATTACATACTGCAATATTAGTCAATAACTTGCATATTTAATTTTACTTTCATTTCTTATTTGCTTCTCTATTCCTATTTTATCAAAATCACTCTAAAGTGTGATGTAAAGTGTAAAGTGGTAGTATTTTTGGTTCTGATTAGATGCAAATACAAGTGACATACATCGTACATGTTTTCCTTTCACATACAATCAGTGTCAGAACATACATTGGGGTCCAAAATTCTGAGACAACGTTGAAAATCTCTGATATTGTCACGTAAACCTGGAAATAATGAGAACGTTTGAGGACTCGGAGAGTAAAATCAGCCAAGACTAAAGGTTTCTAAGGGGGCAGTGCATGTAGAAGATAGACAAGCGACTTCATCACAGATACAATAAAATAAACAATGCAAGAGTCCAATCAGCAGGACCAGGAAACAAGGCCCAGCGTTTGAGACGGGCAAAGAAATACCAAAATTTCACAGTGGACGAATGGAAAAAATCAGAAGCGTGTATGTCAGGAAAGGAACAGGAGAGGAAATGATACCACTTTGGTGATACCACCAAAGAACTACTAGAAGACCATAAACGGCCGAGGAGTCCTGACTGTCGTGGACTCCACAGTCACCCGACCCGGCCAAGCGTTCTGTGACATCACAAGAAGCTGATCGTGCTGGAATAACATGAGTCAGCGCTGCATGCAAAAAGATGTTCTGAAAATCTCACATTTTTCAAAGATCCAACCTTTTATTGAAATTGTTGAGCTGATATTACATTCGAATCAGTTGCACAGTGTTTTGACTGGTGGTCTCGGACTTTTGGACCCCTCTAGTTGCAGGCTATACGGGCTTAAACACCATCTTTACTTCTGACTTCTTGTTCCTTCCTAACTCTCCTGGTTTTATGATCTGGTTAAAATACCTATTCTCGTAGATTGTATTTATCTTTTACTCATTTTATGTTTAAAGTCCAGATACTTTCAGCTCCCGACCCATTTGTCTCCTCGTCTATTGTTGTACTGGACACGGGCCTTGTGTGTTTTCTCCTTTTTATGCGTCTCCAGATCGAACCGCTGTGGTTATCAGGTAGGAGGGCTTATGACCTCCCCTCCAACTCACCCGTATCACCCCGTACCCAGCAGGCCTTCCCTGGAGGCCCTCCCCCCCCACCACCAGCTCTCCACCTTCCCCCCGGGGGCTCTCCGCTCGGCACTGGCGGGCTACTGTTGGTGGATACGGTATCTAAGGATGGCAGGCCCTGGAAAACATGTCTGAGTGAGACAGATGGGGAGAGGATGATGAGAGGGGAGAAAAAAGAGAGAGAGAGAGAATGAGAACGATTTAGGATATAAGTGAAACGGAGAGGGAGAGAAGAAAAAGAGAGGGAAAAATCACAGGAAGGAGAGAGAAAAGAGGGAGGCTCGTTCAGGGGAAGATAAAGTTCTCCCTTTTTTCCCTCTTGTTTTTGACGGGCCAGTCGATGTTTTTTCTTCCCTTTCCCTTCTTTTTTTGACGCAGGCAGTCGAGACTGGATCACCCGAGTAAAACCACCTGGTGTGTCGCCCTCCCTTTCCTACCCCCTTTTTTCCTCCCATATATGCACTCAGTGACCATCTCCGTCCCTGGCTGCACGCCAGGTCACCTTGGCAACCCCGCCCCATTAGAATGTGAGAGGAAATATTTTGCCCATTTTTATTATCTCTTTATTTGCTGCTGACACTGTGCTTTTTAATAATGTCTCTCTCTCTCTCTCTCTCTCTCTCTCTCTGTGTGTGTGTGTATTTTTCTAAACTCTCCTTGGATCCCTTTTTCGAGGCAGGAGCATTAACATACCGCGTATTCCCCTTCTCAGCACAGCGCGGGAGAGCACGGAGAATGTGCAGCTTGCTTTAAGTGGAACTTTAAGAGTCACACAACATGCAGCTGGTCTTTATTACTTCCCCTTTGGTTCATTGAAGCATAATTACATTCTGACTTCATCCCAACCTTAGCATGACCTCTGCTCTCCTGTCAGACACGCTGGCAGCCCCACGCACTCGCACACAAACACACATAACACACACACACGCGCGTGCGCTCGCAGATATGCATGCCCGCCACCGCACATGCAAACACGGGGTTATCACACATCCGCGTTTTTTTTTCTTTTTTTTTTTTGCATGCATGCATGCTCGCACACATGCACGTAAATGCAGGCACACACACAAACACCAAATCCCACCTACAAACAGACAGACACAGACATTTAGCCTCAGTCTGAGCTGAGATCATACTGGACCAATATAATAGTGTAAGTGAGCCCAAACACAAATTGGGCTCCTGCTGGAAAACTCTGCTCCATGCGAGCTCTTGTTTGTGTGTGTGTGTGTGTGTGTGTGTGTGTGTGTGTGTGTGTGTGTGTGTGTTTTTGAGGCTTGCCGGATGGAAATGAACCCCACCGACCCCGTCCCTCCCTCCCTCTGGTTTTCCTGTCCTCTGCTGTTCTAATTGGAAACGGTTGCTAATCAGTCACAAATTATGACTTTTTACTGTCACTTTTCCATCCTCCTCCTCCTCCTCGTCCTCCTCCTCTTCCTCCGTTCGGCTCTTTTTCTCGAAGGTGTGTCCGCGCTCTCTTTTTTCTCACTTTTGGAGTGGTGATGTTATGGGTTTTCCAGTCAGTCCGTTGTTTTTTTCTCCTCCTTCTTCTTCTTCTTCTTCTTCTTCTTTTGTAATTATCAAACAGGGTTTCCCCCACATCAAAACAGCTGAGCCATATCCCTCAGTAGGCCAACGCTGAACAGACCCCTCGCCCTGCGACCTGGTGAAGGTGGTAAACGTCAGAACGAGGTTGCGAAAGGTTGCGCGGAGCTGAGTGTCTGTTTTTGTTACCTTAAAGTAACGTGGAGGACGGCCAGGTTAAGTGGGTGTTGGGTTCTATTGTGCTCCAAAGTAGTTGGACAGGGGACTAAGGGTATATCAGGGTTGTTTATGGGGTGATGCTGGACTGGGTGGGCTTGTTAAACATCATTAGGGCCCCCTGACGTCACTGGCCTAATGTTTGGGAAACACAGAATGTCCCTGTGATGTGCCGATGCCATGCTACTCAACTCACAGCAAATATTTACCAGCACAAAAGCCGCACCGCTGGCAAGGCCCAGACGATATAGAGCCAAGTAATCTGCTTGATTACTCTTGGTTTATTCCATGACAGCCATTGCAAAGATGTTCCTTCCTTCATCATATAGTTTGAGTAAAAACAGCCAGGAGACATCTATACTGCGACGTCGTAGGACGTATATGTTTTCTGATAGGAGCCCTGCAATTAAACCCTCGCTCGGATCCATCAACGTCATGCGCTTAGCGGACTCACAGGCACCAGAAAGCGACCAGCTGACATCATGTGGCATCCCCTCTGTGCCAAGTCTTTGTAAAAATCATATCACTCAGTGTTATGAGATTATTATCACGCGTGACAGAGACGCTGGGGTGCCCTGCTGCCACTGTATTGTGTTCCAAAGTATCCATCAGGGTTTCCCTCAATTTAGAAATGAGATCATTTTCATATGGCAACATGATTCTAACTTTAAACCAGGTTTGGTCCACTGTTTCCCACTCCACCCTTCAACCACACCAGGAATATCACTCACTCGCCCTGTCTGAGAGCACTCGCCATGTGTGAGTGCGTGCGCGAGGGCGCGCGTGTTTGTGTGATTGCACATTATGGTATAAAAGAGTGAGTGTGTGGAAGTAAAATAGAGTGCGAGACTATCACATTCTCCAAATAAAACAGCGCTCAGATTGTGAGATGGAAAAGCCTCGGCGAGTGATGTCAGACACATTTTACACAGGACTCAGCTGTAAGGTCAGTCGTGGAACAGAGCTCGACGCACTTAAAGCTCAAAACCGTTTCAGTGGCTCGTCCACCCTGCTCATGTTTCAATCACCACATTAGAAACAGCCGAGCGTGGACCATATTTCAATTTTCACATCATTTTCATCACCTACCATGTGTGTGTGAGTGTTTTTCTGTGAGGTCGGGGATTATGAGGCTTCGTATTCATGATGTTCGCTGCTCGTCTCCTCCACCTGACGTCTCCCTGAAGATGGTTTCTCAATGTGTCACTGTCCACCGCACGCACGTCCAAATTTAGCCACCTGCTACGGTTGGCTGATAATTTTTGATGGTGGGTTACTATCAGAGTGAAGCAGAGCTACCTTGGGCTGGTAAATGCATCTGTAACTACAGTGTTTGTCATCTCCTCCTCGTCTTATTCCTCTTCTTCCTTGTTTCTTGTCTTTTCCTTCTTCTATTTCGAGCGGCTCACCACAGCCCGGGCCTGTTACTGGGAGAGAAGCAGCGGATGAGTGTAGAGCTGGATTTGTACATCTGTGTCAGGGGTTGTTGCAGAGGCTATGCGTGCTGCCGGAGCTGATGTAGTACACCTCCTTAAAAATATAACTTCATTTAGAAGGCTGCCGGGGTATGATGTGGAAAAACGTGTGATTGGGTCGAGTCAGGCTGCTTCTGCATGTTGGCCACGATGTTTGTAGTGCTGGTGGAGGTTGTTTATTGTGAATGTGAGGCACGTTGAACAAGAGCTCACTCGTGTCATATTTTGAGTGGCTCCATTTCCATTTCCAAAACCTGTCCTCACCTTGATCTCTGCTCTCAAAGTGCAGGGAAACATTTAATTATCATCACCTCAAGTAAATACAGAATCCATTGCTCAGTAATTGTCTCTTTTTCAGCGGCGAGGCAAATTTGTATTTTGTGATTCAGTGGAAATTCCAGAGCAAACCCACTCTTCCCACTGCCCTCTCTATCACAGGGCACAGTGGGTGTGGTTTCCACTCCGTTTCAATTTGGCACACGAAAACACCGACGGCCAATCGTGGACGACCTCAATCGATGGCTCTGCGCGGCGCGTAAACAAAATGCCACGTGTAGCAAACAGCTTCGCGACCGAGACGGACTAATAAACACATATTTCACATGGCTTTGTTGAAGCTGAAATGTTTTTTAGGAGCTGCCTTCTCTGCCAACACTTCAAATCTGCGAAAAGAGTATCCAGCAGCATCTTCTCCCCCCAGTGTTGCTACTGCGAATAGCAAAAATCCTGCACTGACCACAAATCAGTTCAAAGCTGAGACTCATTAGCGGCTTACCGGAGAGTTTAGAAGTACAAATCCTGCTTAAGATGTCTGCTTTTGTGTGTGTTTGTATGTTTACATCAATGTAAATCTGCATGCGGCTCAAAAAGGATTTGCACTCCAACATGACCGGTTATGTGTGGGCGTGTGGTCAAATGTATATAAGTGATCTGTGCACTGTATATACAGCTTGAATGGGGATGACATCACCCTAAACTATACCCTCTGACATGTTTTCCCTTGATGCCGTATGGACACCGCAACTAAATTACGTGTTGGCATACACTCCCTCGGCTAAGTTGAGTCCACAGTACTGTACGTCACGTGATCATAACATGAGGTTGTGTACACTTTATCAGACACTTTGGGATTTGAATTTATGTCCATTTCTAATGATAAGTTTAATGAATAATGAGTTAGAGAGATTTTTAAAATACACAAGCCTGAGTCCAAAAAAGTTGGGATGCTGTGTAGGACATCAATTAAACAGAATTTGCTATTTATTTTTACATACACAAAAATATTTAATGTTTTATCTCATCATCAGCATTTATTTTTGTAAACAGATGTTTATTCTGACGCCAGCAACACGCTACAAACAAGCTGGGACAAACGAAATACTGGCAAAGTTGCAACCCAGTCGCCAGAATAAATGTTATCATCATGTTTTTGAAAAACCACAGATATGTTAAAACTGGACGATTCTTTACGTTGCAAGTTTTGTTTAGGTTGAATTTTCTGTTTCTGTTTCGTCACATCGCTGTGCTCATGCTCTGTTCATGTTTAGGCACAAAAACCACTTAATTAGGGTTCGTGAAGCGTCACGGTTCGGCTTAAAATGCCTGTTCTGGTCTGTACGCTCGCAGATGGAGATGGTCTGACTACCCCTGAAACATAGCTGGTTTTGGTCGTCCACCACTGGAAATGTATCCAAGGCAGTTATTGTTGCCATTAAACCGCTCGCAGGTCTCCTAAGAAAACACCTGGTTTAGTCGCCACCAGTATCCAGTGGTGTGACACGATATGCTTTGCCTGTTTGGCAGCTTTGTTGGCTTGTAATTAAGCCGAACCACCTTCCCCTCCGCCTGCTGTGACAGGTGGCTATTAATGTGAACGTGATATGCCACGTTTGATGGCACATCAACTTTGGACTCCCTTTTGGAAACTTTGAAAGGCCGACCCCCAGATTCCACCGGGCCCGTCTTAGCCGTGACGGAGCTGATCGTGGGCATTTTGACAATGCTTGTGTTTCCACCACCTGTGCCACGGCGTGCTTCAGCAGCGTCCCGTTCGGAGTCTATTTTTGACGGAAACGGACCGCAGCTGCGTCATTCTGCACAGAGCGGATTGAGCCAGAAAGCAAGTCGGTACACAGTGTTTTATTTTGAAATTTGACCCGATGTATTATGCCGTTCAATTGTCTGACTCGGGATCTAAAGCACAATGATGAGTGGGAATAGTAACAATAAACATACTTTAAACGGACAAATAACAAAACAATTTAACTTCATAACCTACTCAGCCACAGTAGAGGCACATAAAGTGAGGGAGAAATGATGAAATAATCACAATCTAACGCTCTGCTTCAGGAACGATCTCAGTGGGATATGAAGTCGCGTGGAGGACGAAACAAAACGGTGTCGGACACACCAGAGACGTGTCCGGTGGAAACAAGGGGTCAGTCGTTCACCAGCGAGGACGGGACGAGGTTCACAAGGATATTATCAAAACTTCATCTGCAAATGATCATATTCTGTTCATATTTAAATAACACACAGCTTCCCAATATTTTGGGAATCTCGGTTGTAAAATCTGTAAATTCCTCTATCTTCTCTTCAGCTTCTCTTCTGTATACTTCTGTCTTTTCTTCTCCTCAGCAGCCATTTCCTCACAATAAAAACATTGCACCTCACTGCGCTGCAGAACGAAGTGTTCGCATGTCAATGTGTGAGAAACTGTCCAAGCCCACAGACCTGAGTCAAGCATATGGGTGTGTGTCCTGTAGTCTGCAGGTCCGGGGGCCTTGAAGGGAGCTGCAATTCAATCCAAATGAATGGGGGCATTATGTAAGTGCTTACAGCATCGAGAAATTATGTAAATGGATCCGTTGCTACACAACAATGCTCCTCCTGTCAAAACATAAACAACATTGTACAAATGGCCAAATGTTCACAATGTTGAAATATGATTAAATCCACCCCAGGGGTTGGTGTACACGATTATATGTACACACATACGGGAAGATTGCGCTGGTTTACAAAAAGGGCAAATTTATGAATCACGGTCGGCTCCCATGAGCGTTGAACTTCAATGAAATTAACTTTTTGGCCGGCACCCGCGGGCTTCCATGAAACACGTGAAGAATTATGTGTCTTTTTTAGATTTATAGACGATTTATAAACGGCTCAAGTAGTTCTCGAGTGTTTCGAAAACGGGGGCTTGATGTAAGATCGCGAGTAGCCGGTCGACTTAGTTCATCTCTAATGCTGTAGGTGACGTGGGGAGGTCCAGCTGTGAGCCATCATCGAACACAGTGCTGTCCCACCTCGTGCACCCTTTATGCGTCACTGGCTGTTTGAACTTCCCTGGCTGTTTTTATTTGGTTATGCATCTAAATCATCAGGGGTCAAGTAAACAGCTCTGGTGGAGGTAAACAGCCTGAGGGATAGGCTTTCCTCTGGGGCCTTCAGCAGCTGAACTTCACACACACTCACACACACACACACACACACACACACATGCATACACCCTCGAAATCAAGGGTGCAGATCAAACCGTTCACGCCTATTCTGCACTTATCATTGTGGGTACGGCTCCGGGCTTTTTCTCGGCACTGGAAGATCCCGTGGTGCCGCACGGGCGCCGATGGCCGTCGGGTGAGATGATGTTTTCAAGGAATTCGCTGTTGAACTCTTGCTTCCCATCGCACATCCACCTCCTCACCAGCTCGGGGTAAGAAAGAGAGAAAGAGGGGCAGAGAGTGAGAGAGAGGATCAAAGCCATGAGTGGGATGGATTCTCCGAAATGAATAGTGCTGGGGGATATTGCTTTAACCTTTGTCCAAAGCGCTGTGCTCAGGGACCTCCCTGTTTGTTTTAACAGCTCCGAGTTAGCAAGGGTCTCTCTAGCCGCAGAAGGAATCTAGGCTAACAAGACATATTCACTACATTTAAGCGGGTGTTTCATGTCATCTGCATGCCGTCCCGACTGCTTTTTTCCACTATGGATAGCCCGAGATCCAAAAACTGACAAGGCGTTTTTGCGGTCAGCACGATTATTTTTGGCATCCGGTCAAAATTCGAGGGGTTTGATCATTCGCTGAGGCAGATGTACGGTAGTGTTTTATTTCAGGGGTAGATCAAAAGTCTCCTCATGCTGTGTCTAACCACAACTAGGATTATATTAGGATTTATTTGTTTTGAGTCTATCCGCTTCACAGGGAAGGCCACGGCCATCAACAACTCTCCTCCGCCACTCCCTGTTTTGATCAAAATCTCACAAGACTGCCGATGAGTCTGGACGCACATCAAACTGCTCGTGTCCATTATGCACTTATCACCGTGGGTGCAGTCCCGCTCTCGTTTTGGCGCTGAAATCTCGTCTCTGGCGCTGAGAGGTCCCACGGTGCCGCGTTGGAGCAGACTGCCGGATGATGTCGGGGAGTTATGGCGGGGACCCCTCCTCTCCTCTCATCACTGTCTGTGTCATCTTCCTCCCCTCCCATCCCCAAAGAAACCAGCGAAAGGATGTTTTGAAGCCAAACGCACGCACACACACACACACACACACTCAGGAGAAAGTGTCTGTTGTCATCTGGTGGACCAGAGGCTACGAGACTGTGTGTGTGGTACAAGCAATGTGGAGTATTCGCCTGTTTCGAATGACTCATTGAGTGAGAGTTTGCAATATTTCAGCTGCTTTGACTACTTAAATACCTCTAGCCTTGAAGGATCATCTACTTGCATGCTATGCTAATCATCATAAAACATGAAGGTATTATTAAATATTTCCCCACATGTGCGGCTTCCAGAGAAGTCCTCCGGATGAATCATGAACTTAACGTTCTCGTTTCTGGTCGTACACACAGCAGCTGACCTGTTCAGGGAAAGAAAGTCGAGGCGGGGATCGAGGGATGAGTGTGTACAAAGGAGAGCGAGGAAGGTTTCTTGGGATGCTCGTGAGCGTGGGGGGTTAGAATAACAATCTGTAAATGCAAACACTCTCGCCTTGTGGCTGACTAAATTGGCTTCTCAGACTCACTCCGTCCCACTTGAAATGCTATGAGACATATTGAAGCCCTTAGTTCTCTCTCTGTCTTACTAATAATCAGAGCCGCTCCTCCTCTGGGCCTCCCTCCATCCTTCCACCTCTCCCTCCATCACTCACACACAGCTGCACTGCAGCACACAGCGAGGCAACAGAGGAGAGTAACTGAGAGGAAGTGGGCATAACAAGGTAACCAAGAGTATTCGGATCAGCCGAGCATGTCAGTCTATAGGTTAGCTAGCAAACACACACACACACACACACTCCGCTAACAGCTTCACAACCTCAGTCTGAGGTCTCAGTGTTAGCAAAATGACCACAATGCATCCCCCTTGTCAACCTGCAATCTCTGCACAGGTGCATCCACCATGCTAAAAATGAACAAATCGCCTACAGCTCCTAGATTGTAGTGTGGCTAAGAGACAAGCTAACCAAGCCAGACAAGAAATCTGGATACAGTGTCGGAGGTGGAGCCCCATTCATTCATTCCTACGATAGCTGCTCGGCGGCGCATGAAGCCAAAATAGCTCAACTTCCCAGGTAGAAAATGACCCGGTTCGCCCACGTTGCAGGGCCCATAAAGACAAGACAGCCAACTTCCGGTTTAGCGACGGGCTAACATGAATAGAGATATTTCATCTTGAGGCTCTTTCCAAATGTTATCGCAACCGAATGGCTGAAATTATGATGGTGAAATGAATAATTTTGCGGGGGATGTGACACTAAAAAAAGTGTTTCCAGTGGTTCTTTCACAATATAAGTTTTGGGCCCCAGTGCATCACGTGACGTTGTAATTACACAGTTTGGCCAACTAAGAAAGTTGACTTTACTGCCTGGCGCTGTTCCTGGGGGCTTGCTCTAAACACTGACATCTGGAGGGCTCTCACAAACTAAAGCGAGATCATAACTAGCTCACTGTCACTTCGTCGGTGTTGACTTGCAGATGCAGAAACAGTGAGCTCCTCACTCGGAGACGACCTCGCCGAGAAGCTGAGCGTTGCGGTGTGTGTTGACTCGCATCCACGCTAACACTGTAGCAGGTAACTCCCCCGTGCGTGTCCCCTGGATACGTATCACACACCCCACCTCCCACCTCGTGTGTTTCACAGCATTTTGTGTTTGTTTTTCTTGAAAATTATCTGGTTAGTTACCAGTCAATAGTTGTCTAGCTATCAAAAACAAAACAAATCATCTCCAGCGTAGATTGATATGTTCTAGCTGGAGTGAAGACATAAAGGGCTGATGGATGGGAGGAGAAATTGAACGCTACGCATCAATGGCAAACAGATGAAAGCTATTTGATGACAGTGAGAGCAGCCTCTTTGATTCACGATCAATAATTACACTGAGTTCTGATTGATATGGAGGGCTTACTGTTCATATGCAGCGTCTCTCTCACTTCCTCCCTCTTATCTCCGTGCCTCAGAGGATACTGCTCATTCCTGTGGTCATGGCTTTGGTGACTTTGGTTTCTGAATGCTAGACGGTTCATCGACTTGCCCCGTGTAAATCTGCCTGGGTGGGAAACGATTTGTGGCCCGCTGACATGTTCCTTACGTTGATTTGCGCACATTCGGCACACATACGCTCGCCCGCCGGAATTTACATATCCAACCGACTTCATTTAGCTTTTTTTTCTTCCCCCACGTTACATCTCTATATCACTCGGAGATAGTTGGACCGTTTCCTATGGGAAGTTTAGCGTCGACCTTGACCCGGCGCTGAAACATAATTCAACGTGAGAGCCAGGTGTATTTAGTCGTCGGTGTGTGTCGGTCTCCGAGGTTAGAGAGGGTGTACGGTGAGGGGCCGGGGTAATAACTCACAGAGGTCTCACACTCCTCTGAAAACAGCACAACAAGCCCCACATCAAGGGAGCTTTGAGAAGGAAATGAGCAAAGAAAGAAAAGCACACAGCAGGAGCCGGAGGAGCCACATTTCCAAATTATTAATATTGTTTTTCAAAGTAATCCAAACACTCTCTGGAGATTAGGAGAAAGGGGGCAGGGAGAGAGAAGGAAGCAGGTAGATTATCTGTCCCCTTTGCAATTTTTTGGTTCAGCTGAACTGTCAACATGTGAGAGAAAGAGAGAGCAAGAAAAAACCTCAGTAGTGGCCTTGGTTATATAAAGACTGAAAGCTCAATGAAACACTATCTTTATGGCAGGGTTACAGCAAGAACTGGAACTGGTGCTTTGGCTGTAGCTAAAAAAACATCCTCAGCTCTGAGCTTGTCGTTTTCATTCAGACTCTTGTTTTCTTTCAGCTAAAAGCAAGCTCCCCTGCCCAGAGAGCTGGCTAGCCCTGGACACACAGTCACACAATGTGTTCCTCGCTCTCCCACTGCCAAGCTCCGCTCGGCTTCAAAAAACAGCCAGAACCAGACACATGCCGCCACGGTGCTGTACTAATGGTCATAACATTAACCGAGGAGGAAGAGACGAGGCTGAAAAACACGATGCGAGTAATGTAACGCAGGAGGAGAGGGCTGATGTGGTAGTAAATAGCAGTCTGGAGTTGTTTCAACAATAACAGCCCTCTGAAATCAGAAGGGATATTAACAAACCCCCTAGATTTCCCTCAATGAGGGGATGTTTTTCTCCCTGGCCCGTTGGGAAACACTGTTGTAGTGATGGGATAAGTTGTCACATTAAGCCAGTTGTGTACAACGTGGAGGTCCAGCTTGCTTCAATTAAAAACTCCAACGCGTCTGGTTTTGATTAGGGGTCCTGGCAAAACCAAGGTGATTCCTTTCTTAATGAAAACCACCGGAGAGGCTGAGCAGTGCTAAAAACTGGTTAACAAAGAATAATAGCTGAGCGGGGAAAGGTATCTCGCTCTCATCCTCCTTCCCCTGCCGTTTCCTTCCTTCTGGCCTATATAGTCGGCATGCCAGATGGACAGAGCTAACCTTGAAGGGTTGCACGGGGTCGGGGTAGGGGGTAAAGGGTTTATGAAATCAATCCCTCTCCCCTAAAACTTCTTTATCCTTTCTATGCCTGCAGTTTTATTCTCCCTCCCTGCTTGCTTTTTCACTTACCCATCCCCTTCGCCCTGTGAGAATTTCTGTGAATCTGGCCTGTCTCAGCAGAAGTGGACTCATGTTCCCCGCAACAGAGTCAGACGAAGGTTTACTCCAGAGCAGAGAGAGGGGCCTGACGTTGAACCATCGCTCCCCCCCCCCCCCTCCTTTGGCCGCACAGTCACCAGTCACCTCATCCCTCATTTTGAGACCAATGGTATTTGTTATTTACAAGCGCACTACATCTTATCTTGCGACCCTGTCACTCTGTAAGTTCAAATTCCAGATAGATTGTAACCACAGACGCTGACTTAAAACAATTAGGCTTGTTGCCCACATTGAGTAAGACGGAGCTCGGAGTGTCAGGAGCTCGTCGAGGCGAGCACGGATGACTGACAAGACAGTGACAGCGTAATTAATGCCTCCCTACGTCACACGGTAGCCGCAAGTGTGCCTCTTTTTACTGTCACTTGGCCCGCGTGAAGCTCGTGGAAATGGCGTTGGTCACCGAGAGTGCAAGGGACGTATCAAATGAGTGGCGCCAAATGCAGAGAGAAAAAGTTGGATGGGAAACACATACACCACGCGGTTCTTCTCATAACGCTGGGGCGTTTCTGAAACTGCGGTCTGATCTAATGAGCGATTCAGCTGGTGACTCAGCGATTACCTCCTTTCATCTCTTCATCTGTTTTATTCTCTTATCTTTTGATTGTCTCGTTCCATCATCTCTGTGATCAGGTCCTCTACGGGGCGGCGTATCTGTGTCTCATCCCTCCCCTCCCCCCCCCAAGTCTGCCTCAAAGGAGAGGAAGCCCCCGAGGAGACAGGCCGGAGAAATACATAACGATGACAAATACGCAGACAGACTCCATCTGATAGCGTTTCCTGAAGATGTGCGTTATGTTTTGTGGAAAAGACGTAAGCGGAAAGATCCGTCTTGCAAAGAAAACATTCAGTACAGTTCACTGGGTTTGTAATTATGTCATATATTTGAGTTAATTTTGTAAATATTTAATAATGAGCCGAACCTCCTTCCAGCCCTTTCTTGCTTCTGATTGGTCGAGTTCAGGCACATGTGAGTTAGTACCAAGGGAGAAACTGGATACAGCGTCGGAGGCGGGAAAAGCCGGGCCGGATTAAACGGAGTAATTACACCAGGCGGGATGTATGCTGCGGGCTGAAAACATGCACATTTTGACATTTAGTAAACAAACAAAATGACACAGCTGCCACATTCATCTGAGGAGGTGGTTGAATCCAAACTGGAGCTTCGAGATGGATAAATATTGATTGTATTGATACGGTGGCTATGGGACTCAGCTAACCAGTAAGCCGTAAAACCCGGTTAAGCTTTGTTTGTTTGTTTCGACGTCTTCCTGCTCTCTCGCGGTCAAAAAATCTCATTGTGCAGTTTTAACTGAAATAAGTATTACTGTAAATCTGCCCGACACGCATAATTAAAAGCTGCGCTCCTGTCACAAAACAGAGGGAGCTGTCAGAAACACAAACATGCCGATGAAGGCTTGTAAAAATCATTTGAATAATTAGACAGAGGCCAGTGGAGGCTGTTTATGCATCAAGTGAATTATGTCTGCTGACATTTCACTTCAACCCGGATGTCATGATCTTTCCGTCCGCTGCCAAAACCATACAGCAATTTTCGAACCATTAGATGTTTGTCAAGTACATCATAAATATAATGCTTTCTCGCCTCTCTGTCAGTAAATAAAACAACTTCTATTTCACAGAATGTGTGATAAGTGGCTTCCCTTCAGTGGGAGGAATTATCACAGCCATGCTGGAGCCATTACCATGTATTTGGTAACCAGGCTGCCAGGTCTGACTCGCATTCTCACTCAAACTACACGCTCTTCAGTCCGCCTGATCCGCGTGTCTTTTCAGTCCAGAGGGTGGGGAAAAATAAAAAATGGAAGCGGACCGACCCTCCGCACAGAAACAGTCGGGGCTTCAAACCCAGAACCTTCCAGCTGAGAGGACAAAGTGCTGAGTCACTCCGCTCCCTGTCAGGCAAGTGCACAGTTTCACTTTTAGCATCGGCGTGGACGTTTCTCGGAGCACATGGCTGCTCGCTTGAGTGCACACGGCTATCTGTTACACACACACACACACACACACACACACACACACGGATATTAAAGGTAACTATGATTCAGCAATTTAGTTTTGTTATAGATTTTTTCCTTTGAGTTTCAATATCCTACTTTTTATCTTTGTATTTTTATATCTGACTAAAACGTTAAAGATTTTCCAAACACCAGAAGACAGTTGTGTTCAAACCAATAGATTATAATGAATAACTCAAGCAAACGGCAGCATCGGCCGATTTTATGAGAACACTTTGAAACCTGGATATGGCGTTAACAACCAGCCCTGTCTAGTCAGTTTCTGGGACCAAAGGAAACAAAGTTAAAGGTCAAGAAAGCAGTAAATGTGCTTTTTTAATACCGGCCATGTCCCGGCGAAAGACACATTCTTATTATTGCCTGCTTTAGTGGACAATAAAGTTTTTAAAACTTCGTTAAGCCATAAACAAATCATTGTCTTTATAGAGGAATGATTCTCAAAATGGCCCGAGTGGAGAACCATATTGCCTTTAACTTCTTCATCATCGGTGGCTTCTCCTGCGTCAACATCAGCTGCAGACGGGACGCAATTCTGGACACTTTTTAAGATGGAGCTGTTTGACATCATCACAGAAAAGAGGGAAAACTCATAAATTACCACAACAAAGAGAGACACTATACTTTGTGGGTGTACTCTGGCGGGACCCTGACTTTTTTCCTGGTAGGTTTTCCCATCTGTGTTGAGTGTGTTTTTTTTATAAGTTTGTTCATATTTCCCAGCATAGTGAGAGCTGCTTTTACTGAGTGACTGCGAGGAACTGTCTGGGTGTTATTCCAATGTGATCTTGTGGGATTGTGTGTAAATAGGTCACGGTATGTGACGAGTAAAATAGGTACCGTAAGTCATTGTTGACTTTTGGTTTCAGCCTGAACATGAACACTGTCCATTCACCAGAACTTCCTCCACATGAGGACTTTCTTGCTCTTTACGGACCGTTTAATGTGGCTACTTTCCTCTGGTGTCGCGCTCAAATGCACGAAATGTTACACTGCTGTGTTCCAGGTTGCAAGTCGAATAAATGTAGTGAATCTGATCTGAATATCATTTCACCACCTGAGAAGACAATGGATTTTTATTTGATAACCCAATAACTTCTAGATCAAAGCTAACGTTAGCATTCAACCTCCTCCTACTACCGTTATGTAATACAAAACTTGGATGCATTTTTTTAAGCCTGAAAGTAAAACCCATTAATGTAATCAAATAACAACGTTAGCTTGGACGTGGTTCAACACTCACATTAGCTAACAGATCATCAAATACGTTGTTTTACTTTCAATTATAGCCCGATGTCCCTCCAGATTTTCACTATCCATTGTATTTTTAGTCACTGATCAATCATGTCCCTATGTTTCTTTATGTTTATACAGCTTTCAACCTACAACTCCGCAATTTAAGCGTCCCACCCTGAGCATGAAGACAGAGGAAAATGGCCGCCGTGTGAAAATTCACACATATAATGTTGCGTTGATACTTTGCGGGATGACTTAAGATATTTTGGCATGTCTACCTGAATATGGTGAGCCGAATAAACATGTATACGCTGCAATCGGATGGCATGACTGCTCTCGACAGACGCCTCTGTGCACGAAATCAAATTTTTAAACAATTTCAGCCGTTAACCTGGAATGACATGAATCCTGCATGAAGCCACCAGGCTCACCGTTCACATGTTTACCGACTACATCGCCAGAAGGCCGAACAATGAATCGGACCAGTTTATCTGACTCCCACGGCGGCACGGAGCGCTGCGGGAAGCCCGGGAGGAAATGAATGATCAGGGCAAATAGTTTAGTAAAAGTATGCAAAAGCGTTTCTGGAAGTTCCTTTATTTCCTGTCAGGAGACGAGTGACAGCCGTTTGCAGCGGAGGAATAAAGAATTGAAGCTGCATGCAGGGGAAGGGCCGCTGGGCTCCAGGGGACAGGAGAAAGGTTCCTTATGAAATATTGAAGGAGACTGGAGATGGGGCCAGAGCACGTCTGCCCTTACTCCTTCAGCTCCTCCACCAGCCAACAATGTGCGTGCTCTGGAGGGGGAACTCGCAGTCCTGCCAGTTAAGGTGAGTGGGTTCCTGCGAGCATGTGTGTGGCCAAGTCGGTGTCGACGTATGACAGGTTATCTATATATTTAAGAGCAGGTCTGAGTGTGTGTGTGTGTGTGTGTGTGTGCATGTGAGGGATTGTGTGTGGGCCCAGAGTGAGTTGCTTCACTTGGCTTTCGCTCCTCTGAAATAGCAGCAGCAGCAGCAGCGTTTGGACGAGCAGCGAGCAGAAAAACCTGATTTTATTCCAATACAAAGAAGAAACAGGGAGAGAAGAGTGAGAGGTAGATCACAATTGACAGAGCCAAGATAACACATTGCATATCAGTAATTTATAATAGTTTTTTATGACATTGTCGCTTCATGATTTGCCAACAGTGCAGACAACACAGCGGTTATGGGTGTTTTAAAGGTACTTCCTCATCAAGATGTAACTGAGTGCTTTGGCATCAAATATCTCATATATCCTGAACCAGTCACTGATCAGATTCATGTTCAGGTATTTGCAGAAACTTAAAATATCCTAACCAGGCAGTTGTTACCGTTACTGTAGTAAAACATTCAGACGGCATTTGATCCTGAGTGACAACGTTTTATCTCTATGATTCATGGACACAAATCTTTTGTTTCACGACACTCAGCATGTGTTTAATTTGGAAAATCAGTGTCCATGTACACAAATCCTGAAGATTAAATGTATTTCCTGATTTTTGCACAAAAAATATCTCATCTTAGCACTCACCAAATTGCTTTTGTTGCCTAACCCCAACCACAGACTGGATGCAAACCCTGGACAGTCCTTGACTTCGTCCACCTTCCATCCGCCCGACCTACCCTGACCCTGACCGATATTGATTGTGTTGATCCGATACATGTGCACACAAACACATATATCTACATATTCACATCAAGGGCCACAAAGGAAATAACTAATAATAATGGCTCCACTGCCATAGCTGTGTGTGAACCTCCGTCTCCACATCGTCCAAATAAATTAATCTTAACGAAATATAAACAGACTGTAGGTCAGAGTTTTCATACAAAAACTTCTCGCTGTGTCATTTTTTAGATCGTAGGAGGAATTTGTAGTAAATTCCTGGCCTGAATTATGATGTTTTCATTATCAGTTACAGTATTCTCATAGTAACTGGCCAAGACAAGCTGCAATATGACATCTGAGGGAGAGACGGGAGCTCTGACGGCCCAGAACACTGATACTGGAAATGTCTTTCCTGTTAATGACTAAACCAACTGGTGTTACTCCATTAACAGATGATTTACAGTAAAATGTCCAGTCTCTAATTAAATAATTACTAAAATATTCAACTTTAAATGATAAAAAAATCCAATTTTATATCTATATATTATATTTAAAATCATCATATTGTCTCTGTATGTGTTGAACACACACACTGACTCTGTGATACTCCAGGTTACATACGTTTAACTTCCTCTGCTCACCATGTTTGAGTACCTCAGCCCGGTCTCCTTGTGACAAAAGCCTCCTCATGCTCGGGTGCTAACGCAATTAAAAAAAACATTCTTGTGCAAATGGAGCAAGCTTGACAACCTTAATTGTTGGTAATTGCTCATAAACATCCCCTATCAACACTGGCACATGCGATGGCACGAATCAACGGGGGAGAACAGAGTGAATGACAAGCAAAAGCAGTCAGATGAAGCACACAGGGATAGAGGATGTATTTGTTTGGGTCATTAGGAACTCATGGTGACCCAGTGAGCCACAACATTATAGCCGAGGCAAAGGCCAGGGCTCTTCCTTGCTGTGCTAAATGTGCGTGTCCGTGCAGGGCCAATTGGCCTGCACTGATATCCCCCAGTTCCTAGAATCACAACAATTGTTTTGCGAGCGGGAGGCAGAGTTTGTTACTTATGAGCGGTTATGGTAAAATAACCTCATTCAGCCATCATTCAATATCGTCATCGCTCTGATGTCGGGGCATGTTGCGGAGGTCGGGCAGAAATGAAAGGTCGCCACAGCTTTTGTAGCTCTTTGTTTGTTTACAAGGTCATGTGGGCATCGACAGAATAACAGCTTTTTTGTCTTTTGCAGAAAATAAGCCTTTGTGAGGCCATTAAGTGTGGTGTTAATTAGGACCAACAAAAACACAGCCTTAGACTAATCGTTTCCTATTCCCTAAAGGCAGCTCTTTCACATTTCACTCTTTTATAAATGGACTTAAATCAGTCACAGGGAAAGGGGGAAGTTTTCTGGTGAGCCCTGATGCTGGATAAACACAGGGAGGGGAAAAAGTAAATAATTTAAGGACAAGGGAGTTGAAAGGAGGAGAAATGTACTTCAACGTGCTACGCTGCTAGAAGATCTAAATCATGTGGGAGCTCATCAGTCGAAGGTCATCGGACCGTTCCAGGTTACGCTGGAAAGGCCCGTCGGCACCGTTGCCAAATCCTCGAAAGAGTATAGGAATTAAACAGCCAAAGACGAGTGGGTGGAAGAGTAAACACGGCGTTTTCGCAATCCTGTTGCATATTGTTGAACTTATACACCATTCCCTCGCAGCTGCACGGCCTTATAAACACACGCGCTATTGTTTTTTGGCTATCTCAGGTCATTGTCGGGTGGGAAAGGACTGTAGGACTGACTGAAGTACTCGCTGTACCATTGAGGCTTTATATGAGAGTAGAGGCTTTAATTATAGTGTGAAAAGAGTACTGAGAGAGAGAGAGAGAGGGAGAGAGAGAGAGATCCTAGCTGAGGGAAACCCAACACCTCCAACCCAGTGGTAGCACTTTAACAAAGGAGGTCAGTACAGAGTCAGATGAAGTTTATTTATGTTTTTCTATTACCCCCTTTCAGCGATGTCCACGCCACGGCAGATAGTATCCCCACTTTGCTTATTTACTCAGCGAGCCCTACCTCTGGACAGCTCTCATTCAGCACTTGATGTCCATGACGCCTTGGGTAATGGTTGTTTTCCTCTGCCCCCTTGAAAATCTCACCGCTTCACCGAGACCAAGCGCCTCTTGTCCTTTTGTTTATTTTCAAAAAAAAAGGCCTCCACCAGGACAAACACCCGCGGGTCAACGTGAACAGGCAGGCGACCTCGTGTGCACCTCAAAAAGTGCCCCGAAAATCTGTTGAGCTGACATGAATTTGTTCCAGTCGCATGGAGCAGGAAGAATGTGGATGGGTATGAGAGAGAGAGGGAAGAGTCCTGGTGGTGGGACTGACTCAGGTCTTGCCCAGACTGGGGCTTACAGCAGGGATCACTCAGCTTCGGTCAGCTCTTCCCCGCTTCAAAGGCTGGGAGGAGAGGTTCTGTGAAATCATACAATAACAGTGAATATAACCACCCTTTCAAAACACAACTGGACTGAACTGGATAGGTGGGAACGAGACAGGAGGAAGAGATGGAGTTTCACTGCTGATACAAGGGAAGATAGGAACATATAGTACTTGCTTCTGTGCTGTGGGAACATAGAGGGCACGTATGGAGATAAATATTCTCACGCGCTGAATAACGATGACATTATAAAACTTTATTTGTCTGAGGATTGGTTGAGCGATCACGCCTTCCCCTTTATGGACAACACCCTGCCTCGCATTTACACGGTTACACGTATTCACACGTGGGACCTGACTGATTCAACTTCGCTGTTTTACTGCCGCCACTGAGCCGCTCCACCGGAGCACGTATAGGCTGAGGTTATAACTCAAGGGCACCTCAACAGCAGCTGGTAAAGGATACTACTGTTTCGCTTCTGTAGACAACAACCGACAATGAATTTTGATGTCGACTGATACAGTACCTTGAAAAATATTGATACTCGATACCATTTTTTTAAAAGAAACATATAACAAGGCTCTGACATGACAACGAGCTCCGACTTTTTCTGTCTTTGCTAGCAGCAGAGAGACTGAAGTAAACATTTATTTCTCTTTGGATTTATCATTTCAAATTCAGACGACACTGTTAACCGATAATAACCTGCTTCTAACGAACGCCTTCTGATAAGATAACCAGTTTTTCGAAGCGCAACAACAGCATGATGCACTTCTTCTTCTTCTTCTTGTAAACCAGTTTCAGAGAAGCATGCTGCCACCTACTGTATCGGAGTGCGTAGATGCTGCGGCTTCACATTATCAGGTCCATTTATTGGCTCTAGTTTTAAACAGTAAAGATATTTATATAACTACTGTTTGTGTGTCAAGTCGTGTGTCAAGTGTCAAATATTCAGAATCTATATATATCAATATATATATTGATATTTTTGACAACACTACTGTGCCAAAGAGCTCCAATCACTGTAGTTTATGTTGAGTTAATCCCACTTCTCAACTCGGCCTCATTCTCACTCTTCTGCATCTCATACATGCCCTTAACTGTCTGTAGCATCATTCTCAGCACCTTCACCCAGGGTTTAAGTCCTACATGTAGCCAAACACTAACGATATTTTGCTAAACTTAACCAAACTGCAACATTTTCACAACGTTAACCATGTATTTGAAAGGATTTCTGGTAGGAAGGCTTTGCAGGTAGCACACAGACACTAAAGAGTACCTTGTGCATCTGTAAAATTGACATTTGACGACAAACAAAGGCACTATTTACACCTGTTGGCTAAAAACTACAGTGCCCAGGTGTTTCAGGTAGTTATTTATACATTTTAATGACCCGTTTTTAAATAATTATGAGTTCAGTAGGAACCAGCGGGCTCACAGAGCTGAGAGCATAGCTGGGGCAGCTGGAAAGTATGTAGAGACGAACAAACACTGTTGGTTTTAGTCTTTTTGTAGATTTGTTGACAATAAGAAAAAAATAGAATCCGACCAGCCGTATTGTTTAAATGAGAGAGTGTTTAAAAAGGAATTTGAAGTGTTTTTCTTGTAGCCGACCCAAGAGAAAGAGTCAACTCTGAGTAACGGTGTTTAGCACGATGGCAGAAATGCTGACAGACTTGTATGATCCACAGCAATATTGTGTTTCCCGCTGGGGTAACCCATACTAGAAATGCATGACCTCATCCAGCTGAATGGTTTATGGTTTCTTTTTCTTTGGTGGCTTTTCGCAGAAGCAGACGTTTTTGGGGGATGCCACTGTGTCGGGTTGCCCTTCCTCTACCATGGAAAAGGTAATTCTCACCACTGATGCACAACACATGGAAGCCATCAGCACAGGACTGGAAGCTTGTGGTGGTGCGGAGACCGGCGTTAGCAGACTCGTACACACACATATATATATATATAAAGTGCACGGCTGTATCAAACATTCGGACGACACGCAGTGCACAGTCTGAGTGGGTGCGAATGTGTGCGTCACTTGAACTTGAAGTGTGTTTGATGTGTGTGAGCGGTGCTCCTGTTATTTTCTCTTTGACAGCTAAATGATCCCCCTCCTCCCCTCCCTGTGAGTAACCTCAGAAGATGATTAGTTCATATTTTCCCCCCAATTGTATGGACCGGTCCCTGATGACGGGGCTGTAATGTGTTTTATAGATATGCTACAAGTCACCCCGTAAATAGGTCAGCTGTCTGAAGTGTGATGTGTCATGTGGTCCTTTCCAGCTCTGAAATGTCTTCTCTAATGAGCCCTGGTGATTTTGGAGAGGAAAACACCACAGCCCTTTTTCCAATAAAGCCTCTCTCTGCCTCTCCGAGCCTCGCATGACAGAAACAAAAGCTGTTTGTCCTTCTGGGGATCGGTGTGTGTGTGTATGTGTGTGTGAGGGAGAGTGTGTGTGTGTGTGTGTGTGTGTGTGTGTGTGTGTGTGTGTGTGCTGTATGTGCATGTGTCTGTCTCTGCCGTTCTCTTCTTTCAATCTGTGTTTCTTCAGTCATGCTCACTCTTATTCTTTTATCTCTCCGTGTTGGCTCGATAAAAATCTTCCCTCCAGACTCGGTGCTTTTTAGGACTCGAGGTGAAGGCTGCAGAGAAGCGGCTCCTGTCTCCGGTCGGGGGTTCGTTAATGTCACTGCTTAAGATAAGACGTGTCGCCTGAAAAAATAAAAATGTTCATGTCATTTAAAAGTTATTTTGAATCCATGACCGATATTCTTTTTAAAACTGAAGCTGATTTTTTGAGTAGTGCCTCTGTATTGTGTCAGCCGCTCATCTGGTCTCATTTTCAGTGAAAGTCTGCGGTAGACTGAACGGCAAACCGGTGTAGACAGATTGAAGGATATTAAATAAAGCGATACAGACAGCGATAAGGATCATTAAAGGCAGCGAAATGCATCACGCCGCCGGAAAAAAGCACCAATAAATATGTCAGCGGCCTTGCATAGTTGCATGAATGGGGCACTGAGGGCGCCGCGAGGGCAACGCTCCTCTTCCAGCTTACGTTGAATGGCACAGGAATGTAACCGTGGCCACAAAGAACGTATGTATTAATACATCATGCACAGACTACACTGCAAGAATGTCAGTAATCAAAGGCCCAGCCGTGATTATCACCACGCTCTCTCTTTAAAGATGAAATAAAACGCCCGCCCCCTTCTTTTCACCCTCTGTGCCTGCCTGCTTGCCCTTGTGCCACGGATTCACTGGGCCCCATTCCCTATCTCTGCACCCGACACAGCCCCGGGAGTGCACAAAGGGGGCACAGTATCACTCCTGTCCATCACCATATCAGAGGGAACACATTTCCCCATTTTCTGTGACTCTGCATGCTGGTATGCCGTAAACAACAGCTTTTTGGCATGAAAATGAAAGCGCATTATCATCTTCATTATCACGGCTGCTTACGCATAGCCCACGTGCGACCGCGACCGACTATCACAGCGGCCGCGGATGCTTCTGTATCTGATGTGGTGTTGGCCGCTGAATCATGACTACCAGCTTATTTCCCAGAACTTTTTACCGTTGGCCTGCGACAGAGACGACTTAATGGGAAGTCTTTGTTTTCCTTTTGATAGTTGGTGTTTTCTTTTTTCCCCCCCCCGACCCGCACGTTTTTTGGGAAAGCCTGCAGTATTAATCAGTGACACACATGTGAGCCGGGCTCCCCAGAGGCTTTAGGTCAACAGTCTTAGCAAAGATTTTTCCAGATTTTATTCCGATTTTCACGGAAATTTTGAATATAACAATCTATTACTGTTATAAGATTAGTGAAAGCTAACATCTGTGGCATTTAAAGCACAACTGCTCTGAAGGCTTGAGTGGCCCTCTGGGGTTCCTCCCCTCGCTCTTACATAACGCTGCCAAATGTTAAAAATTATGTGAAGTTATAATAGGTACGGTATGAATGACTCATTACCAGATAAAGAAGATATTATGATTCAAAATTGCTCACAATAATTACATCTGGCAAGTTGAAATAACACCGTTGACGCATGATTTTACATCTGTGATAAAACAAAGGTTCAAAAATTCACATTGCACATTTATAAGAAATATATGACCCGCAGTGAACCAGTACGATGACTGCGCAGCCTTTTATGTCTTTGATGAGAGGATTTGTCATTAGTCAGCTCTGATCAGGTGCTACAACTTATTCTTTTACACCAAAAACATGTCATAAACAGTAGAGCTCAAGGAGTGGACCTGAATGGGGCTCGGCTCTGCATGATCGACCCATCGAGTCAGAGGAACGTGTTTGAAGTTCACGCTGGGGCATTATGTCGTGGACGGATAATAATGACCTCGCTCCTGTCATTATGACCCGCTGGATGTACATGGGCACATAAAGCTTTACTGCAGGCAGGAATGTGGCTATCAAGCGCTGCCCATGACATGAAGTGGGTGCCAAGCCAGTCAAGCAGCTCCCTGCTGGTGGCCTCCATGCACCACGTGAAGAAGAAGGGAGGTGATTGGAAGTGAGTGAATGTATATTGTGTCGTAGCCTTAAGGTCACAAAGGCATTGCCTGTGGACCCCCCTTGGTCAGTGAGTCCACAGCCATGGTTCAGTAACCCCTTCATTCTGTCATCCTTTTCATTCACTCATTCGCTCCATTATTCACCCTTAGTGTCATCATTTGGTGCGAGACAAAAGCCTGTATTTTGATCCCAGTTTATCGTTCTCCATGTCGGAGCGCGCAGGGGTGCAACGCCTCCACTCCACTCCGATCCGGTGTCCCGGGGATCTCACCTCGTAGCACCGTCGAGCTTGGCACATTCAGTTCATTCACTGACACATTAACCTCTAAATGAGCTCTGCCGTGGGGCCCTTAATCTGTCTTTGGCCACACAGACACTTTAATTCCCTCACACGCGCTCACAAACAAACACGCACACACACAAACACACACAACGGACTCAATGAAAGGCACCCCGACGGGTCAGGGGGCAGGGTTTGACCGTTAGCGCTGCCGGCACTGAACTCATTTAACTCCCTGAATGTTGTGTGAATGTGTGTGTGTGTGCGTGCGTGCGTGCGTGTGTGTGTGTGTGCTTGAGGTGAAGAGAGGAGAAAGGAGAGGAGAGGAGAGAGGACACTTTTATATGGGTGGGGAATTCACATGTATAAGATGCTGGCAGCTCCCATAGTGTTGCAGTCAATGGAATTTTTGGTTAATCCTCATTGAAACTGGGAGCTCCTTTCATGTCAGGACGCCAAAGTGACCCATCGTGACCTTTTGTCCTCTCTCTTTGAGGCCTCGCTCTAACAATTAGCCCACGCTCACAATGCCGACGCATGGAGAGGCGGAGACCAGTGTTCCTACGGCTCCAATACCCCTCCAGGGTCTGGGGCGCTCCATCCTCACCACCCAGACTGGCACATCCTGAATCGAACCGGGGTGTAAGAAGAAGAAAGGGCGAGCGAGAGTGTGTGTGTGTGAGGGGAAAGCAGGGGAAAAGGGGGGAAAAACAAGTGAATAATAGAGGAAATCCTTGAGACCGGTGATGGAGGGAAAAGAAGGAGGAAGGAGGGAGGGAGAGAGAGAATGAGAAACAGAAAAATACCAGAGCAGCAGTCAGCATGGCGGATAAAAGCCACTCTTAAGATAAGGTTGGCACAAATATGTTTTTGATCGTGTCGCAGGGTCCATGGCAAACTTTGGAGAGGTTGCCAACGCAGAAACACCAGACATGCACAGATGTTTGAGATATTAATGTGCAGAAAAAAACCACCAGACATCCAGGATGGGTGAATTACCTTACATGGCCGTGTGTCTGAAACCCACACAGACACACACGCAAACACAAATATCTGAATCTCGATCAACCTATCAAGAATCTTTGACCTTTCTGTTCGAAGGTCACGGAGGCGAGCTCAAAAAATCAGCACAAATTACCCTCAGTGTTTGTGTTTATTTGCCGAATTTAGTGTGCGCTTAGGTATGTGTAAAACACACACAGAGAAACTGTGTGAAAGTGAGTGTGTGTGTGTGTGTGTGCGAGTCATTGTGTAGACGCTAACACACACACACACACACACACATTCATTATTCATGAATGTGTGTGAATGCTTGCCAAAAACATATCGTTCAAACAAAGGCCATTTCACAGTGTGTGGGTGTCTGTGTGTGTACACTTCAAAAACACATACTCACTGAACTCCTGTCATACCCTTCCAACATATGCTATGAGTTTGGCCTGTGTCCCGAGGAGCACTGCCACATGACTGAGAGCCCAGACAGCCCCAAACAATCAAACAATCCCAACGCTGAATTGCACTCAAGCACTGGAGTCATTTGAAATGTGATACGGGTGGTATAGAATTCACCCATATAGCCGCAGATCTTTCGATTTAAATTAGCTCCCTGCTCCGATAGCTTTTCATCCTCGTGGCTTGAAATGCCGGGAGCATATTTTCAGACCTTGGTTGAAAAGAAAAAAACCTCAAGTTCTCCCCGGTATAAAATCGCATTTTCTCCGAGCACTAAATCTTTCCAAGAGGCCTCAGGATGCTTCCAAGTGGTAGTGCACAGGGTTACATTGTTTTACCCTTTTCAGACGGATGAAACATTCTTCAAACGGCTGCTTTCTCTTCTTTGCCGCCGGTGGATCGGTGTTAAAAAGACGCTGGAGCACAAATGCACAAAATAGGGGTCGTGCAGAATGTGCTGACGAGAAAATACTCACCTTTAGCACTCGAGTTCCTCTCTCGCTTTCTCTGAAACGAGTGAAAATTTTCACTCAGCTCAGAGGAGATAATTATTTCCAGTTTTTCTTTCTGTTTCTGTCGTGTTTTTTAGAGAAAATCAAGGAATTTTTCTCAGCATATCCATCTCAAAACAAGACAGACCACAGATGAGATTCCAGTCATATCAGGAAGATTAGTGAAAGGTGGTTTGCAGCAGCAGGAATCATCTCGGCCCAGTGGCAAATGTGTGGGATATCATGTGAATTGACTTGTTGGACTGTATATTTTTTTGCAGTGAGCGAGTTAATGAGGCAGGTCTCTGAACAGTGTCTCTTTTGCACTCCAGGCCGCGATACTTGATACTTGTTTTCGGCAGGAGAAACAATGAAAGTATTTCGTCAGATGTCACGCAGAGTGAGTTTGTCTCTTTCGCAATTCAAACCTTTGTTCATCAGGGCTTTCTCTCTCTATGCACACACACACACTTGGGCACACACACAGTGCACCTTCCCTTGGTAGCTAGGCTCTCTGAATCAGTGCTCTCTCTCTGTGTGTTTTCAATTACGCGCCCTCTGATCGCCCTCTCCTCCGCATCTGCAGATTCCTCTCCCGTCTGTAGCCCGGCTAACGGATATGCAGCCATATTATAGGTGGAGAGAGGAAGGGGAAGGATTAGAGAGGGGGGCTGTATGGCAAGAAGGCCTGCCAAAAAAACTCTCTCTACCTCGCATAAACACACATGTTCACAAAGGATCTGTTGTTTCCTTGTTGCGATAACGCTGCTGTCAATACAGCTGTGTGTACGTCACATTTTTTCTGACATAACATCAAACAGACACGTAAACGAACACACACACGCGATGGAGAGGTGAATGGGAATGCACCTTCCTGGGCTTCCTTTGCGGGCAATCCGCAGCACGAAAACCTGCCCAGTCACCATTCATACCTTTCTCTCTTTCTATTGTTTTCTTCGACAGCGTGTGAATCGGTGTATTTCTGTCTCACTCGCGTCGGGATAATGTTTCAGTGTTTGCCATACCTCGTCTGAGACTTCAAAAGATCTCAACGCACCAAATCTCCTTTAATCATGGCTGAGGAGCCATTGTGTTGATGATATGGTTATGACATTACGCCTTTATGATAAATCTCATCAACGCCAAAGACAGTTAAGACTAATCCACTGAGCACACACGCTCGGCAGCATCACTTAACTCCCTCGGCAGCTTAACAAAGCACGGCCTGTCTCCTCGCTCTGCCTGTGTTTTCCAGCCGTAATGAAGGGTTACCGAGGCATCAAGGAGGCCCGCGTTTATGTGTGTGTGTGCGTACAGACACAAGCATGCGCACAAAGTTATGATCCGCGTTTTCTGTGAATGAATCTGATAAATGCGCTTTGTTCAGCTCCCTTCTTGGATGTTAATCGGCAGCTATTATCTGAGTCACTACAGTTTGTCTGAGGCGGAAAAAAAAATGTCTGAATGTTGACTGAGCCACTTAACGTCGTTTAGAAAAGTAATCTCCTTAGCCGAGTTAAACGTCTCTGTTCACATATTCAGACGGTAATATTCAGCTTTTCGGTTTGGAGAGGCTCTCTAGAAAATACATGGGCAGGAAAACATGCTGTTTTCATCTGCCCCTCTGCTGATTCCCTTTGAATACTTATCTGCACAGCACCCACCCTGGCTGACTCCTCTATACTCCATTGTACTCCCCCTAATCCTCAAAGACCAAGTTGAGGAGTTGTAATCTGGAGGAACACCTCATTCTGCCTCATTCACAGGCTCATGCAATGAAACCCCCTCCCTTTTAATGAAAAAACCTCTATTTATGGTAAGTTATTCAAAAGCAGCTTAGGTGGTTGGAAGGGATGAGTTGTTCTTAAAAAGCACACAATGTACAGAGTGTTAAACAGCCAGGCCAGCTTCTCTTTCCTGTGACTTTTCTGTCCTCATCGTTCCTCCTCGATCGCTCATTCCATAAAATACTTCTGTCTTCATGACCTCAGCCCATCTCTCCCCTCTCTCCCCTCATCCTTCTCTTATCTTAACTCTTGTCGGGCAACATTGCCAAGAGAGAGCACCAAAACTGATTTATGCAGTGGCCATCACAAGACAGCAACCATTCTCGGCTGCGGCCTGGAGAGAGATAAAACCACACCATAAAGACAGCATTGTTCCCAGTCCTGAAAAAAAGCCACAAGTGGGATAAATACTGCTGCCTTTTTTCACGGCCTCCTAAAGGATTCGCATCTGCGTGGGCTTGTGACTGATTTTCCCCAGATCTCATGGAAGCAGCTGACTGAGGGAGCATCTCTGTGAGCGAACGTGTTGATGTGTCGGTCACCTCGCAACAGGGGGTCTCATGCGTTTTGAATGTGGGGACTGGCAATTTGGCAAAATGTGGTCTCGTGGGACCGGGAGGGGGAGTAAGGAGGGAGAGTCAACTTCACAAGATTTTCTCCATGAATTCAAAACATGTAAAGATTATTTTCTGATGCCGCTTTCTTTCATCGTTCTCCCCCATTCATAAAAATGTAAATGTGTCGGACATGGGAAGTCTCCGAACTCAATACAAAGTAAAGGAGGGGGATCAGGAGGAGGGGGCTGTGGAGTGAATGAATGAAAGTTGAATGAAAATGATTTAGGTAGGAAAAGTCTTTGATGACGCTATCAGACTGACCGTTATATTGACAACAGTGTGCTTTTGCAGGATTACAAAAAAACTACTGAACAGATTACCATTAAACCTGGATGGAGGATGGGTCTCCACCCATAGTAGACCTGATTAACGTTTAATAATAACGAGATGCATCCAGGACTTTTTTTCTCACTTCCTTTAATATCGCTAAATCTGGTGTTTTTCCACATTTTCGTCAATTTCTCAGGGAATAATTAATTCATCTTTCTGAAAAAAAAGTCTTTGAAGTTTGTGAAAAGTCAGTCTTGATGCAGATCCAAATAAAAGTCAGGAACTAACGGATTTAAATATGTTTTATATGATATTGGATTAGGCTCGATTGAATTAAAAGGGGACTGTTGGGCTTTGGCGGAGGTATGCACTTAGTTGCATCCCCATTTTCTTCCTGGGGTCCACACAAGTAAAAGTTTCTTTACAATACAAAACAATTAAAACACCAAGGCACAAGGGAACACAACAAATAAACTACTAAAAAAACAAATCACTGACAAAAACACTACTAATGACAACATGACCAGTGACATGACAGTAAAACATATGATAATGAGCATATATTCAGATATAATGTAGCCAAAAATGTTTTATTTAGAGAGGAAGAAGTTTGAAAACCACTGCCCTGACTGACTTCCTGCGAGCACAGACTAACTTCCCCCCTTCAGCAGATGGACGAGGATGAAAGTTTTCACGTATACATCCTTCTGCACGGTGAAGCTCAAGTATCCAATCAGAGGACAACATGAGAAACACATCTTTGCAGCCTGGCAGCCAACACTGGGTTGCAGACTTGTCGTTGAGAATCACTAACCTGCAACATTAAGATGGCATCATCAGCATAATGACGATTAAATACAGTGAAACATGAGCTCTTATGAGCGATAAAGACATCTGCAGGGCCTCGAAATAGAAGAAGAAGACGATAAAAAAATGTGTCTGTAACCTGGCTACCCTTTCAAAGCAATAATTTTAAATTGAGGACACATTTTTTTGTCCTTATTAACTGTTATACTTATCATGCAATCAGCTACGTGTAACAGTGCTCATCACTTACATGCATCGGTGAAATAGACACTTGCTCGACTCCTTATGCTAACTTGATAGCATCTTTAACAGTAGCCAATCTCTCTCTCATCCCATTTCCTGTCACTCTCAAGCTGTCCCGTCAAATGAAGCCACAAAAAACCTATATCTCCACAATATGAAACCCATCGGTGCAACAACAGGATCCTGTCTTACGCCACTCTCTTTTCTTTGACAGAAAAAGTTGTTTTCACTCACTTTCATTCATTCCAACTTTGCTTCGCCATTCTGTCCTCATGTTAATCTGCTGTTAACTCAACCTTTCCCAAAGATATTTCACAATAAAAGCACTCCAGGGAAGGGAAGGGATTACGTGTCCCAACCACTGGAAGGGGTTTTAACATGAAACAGATGAAGGAAGTGTTGGGTTTGTATTAACAGCCAACCACAGCAACAGTTAAATTAACACAGCAAATGGGAGCAAATCGGAAAACAGAGAGGCTTCTCACTAAGATATGATAAAACACACAAGAGCAGGGGATATTATAAAACATCTGTCACGAACAATAGCCTGTTCACTCTTCAGTTGGGGTACACAAAGACGCTATTTGTGGCCCTATTTGACTATTTATAGACCCACAAAGGGTTCAGTATGCTTGAAACAAACTGGTGTCGTCTGACCATGTCTAAAGGCAAACGTGTTATGAATGAGCAGAGCAAAAACATCTTCTCAACAGCCTCCTCCTAGCTGCATCTCAGTGCCTCCATGCTGACTTTCCCAAACTTCTGTGTCATTAGCATGTCTTTGTGGTCTAGACGCGATAAATTGTACAAATGATGAGGGTACAAACTCTCCTGGAGGCGTTCTCCATTGTTGACACTCACACAAAAAAACTGACCGAAGTTGTCATGTGAATAATGAATGAAGGACTGGAGAGGAAACTTCAAACCCTTCTTTACTCTCATTCCTCTTCATACCTGCCCAAGCAGTGACTGAAGTGGTTGTTGGATTGCCTGTTTTTTTGGAAAATCGCTTTGGAAAATTGTCGGACACATTTTCAGACGCTGTTCGGCACTTTGTTTTGAAGCTTAATGAGGCCTTAACTATAATGTGACAAAGAAAATGATTTAATGGCTTCAGTGAAATGACGATTACAGCTTGAAAATAGGGGGGAAACCTGTTTTCCCTTTGTCTCTGGGAGTGGCATTCTGGGAAAGTTGAAGTTGGCATCGCAACTGTCGACCGAAATTGAATCTTGGGATTGCACAATGCAGATTCTGAGATTTATCTCCAATTACAAAACAGAAAATTGCAGAGGAACATAATGTTCTTTTTCTTCTTACTGAAAATGAACAGCAAACACACAGTAGCTTTGTAAAATCAATTTCCATTCACTCAGTCTGTATTTAAATCTTCAGTCGTTGTGGGCATGCCCTCGTTTTCAGTGATTTACAGTGAGTACACTTCATTAAAAATAAATCAACGCACACAAACAACAACAACATAGTTTAAAAACAACCAGTTCCTTTCAAGAGCGGTGTGGTTTGAAATCATGGTTTTAGACGGACCTATAGCAGGTCAATTAGCCTACTCGGGGGGGAAAAAAAGTGACTTACCTAGGGGCTGGACTTCCCAGACATTCACTACCTGTATAGCTCAGAATTTAAAAGTGGAAAAACATTGCCCTTTTTTTCTCCCTGTTAACTAGTTTTCACAATTGAAAAATAAAAAACATAGTATACAAAAGTACAGGGAAAAAAAAAACATTGCGCCTTTTTTAATCTCAGAAGTAGGATGTCAGTTAAACAGCCTGTAGGTTTAGACCTTTTCAATGAAAATGATTTTATGTGCAAAGTAACAGACATACGTAACTAACGAACGGGCCAAATAAACTATTAACGAAGCGTAACCGAATAATCAGGCCATTCTGTTACGCTTCGTAGTAGAAGTTATTGAAACTCTGCTGAAGGTCAGTGGTGGAGGAGGACTGAGGCTCGGGTTGGTGGCTCGGCTGGTGAAGAGGGGGAGACTCACAGTGGTGCAGGTGTTCAATGTTTGAGGAGGCTGGTGGCAGAGGTGCTGGATCCAGACGAGGTTTGCTCACTGGCGAGGAGGAAGAGAGGCAAAAACACAAGAAACAAGAGAAGCTCTAGAGAGAACGTTTGCTTACTGGTAGACCATTTATCAAGTCCGTCTGACGAAATAATCTGGCAGCGAGCGGAGTGAAGACCGGCGCTCTGAAGCTGCCGCTGATTGAACCAAATGTGCTGCAGGTGTGTCAGTCATCAGCTCCGGCCAATCAGGACAACCGCACCCAGCCTCTCCAGAGCACCTCTGAAAGCACAAAAACACACGAAGAAGGCCACAACAAAATCCAATCCATGACACGGGGCGGGAAGCTCAAATATCACACTGCTGTTTTTCTACTAACGTCGGGAATCTGACAAATTGTTCACTTCCTGATTAATCAGCAGCTAAAAAAAAAGACCAGAACTAATGTAAAACAAAGATGTGTCTCAGTATATGGAGTAAATATGTGGAACGATTCAGAAACAGAAATGATACACGCAATAGAAATAGAAAATAGATGATTACTAATAATAAAACAGAAGTATGAACACCAGAGCGGACAATAATAACAACAATTTGGCAGATAACCTACATGCAAACAATTTGCAACCTACAAGGCGAGGCAAGTTTATTTGTATAGCACAATTCAGACACAAGGCAACTCAAAGTGCTTTACAGGGGCATCAAAATGACATTAAAAGACATTAAAACAAGTTAAGAAAGAGGAAAGAAAGCTTAAATAGAATAGGTTTTAAAGAGACAAGACTCACTGCTTCAGTGAAAGGCTGTGGCGAACAGAAGGTCTTCAGCCTTGATCTAAAAAAGGTAAGACTTGGAGCGGACCTGCAGTTTTTACAAAACAGAAGCTTAACATTATCTCAGCATTTCAAGCTTCCCGCTCTGAGTCAGAGGACATGTGACTGAGGTCTGTGACTCATCTGTCTCTTCTTCAGTCACCTGAAGTTCACAACAGGGAGACCCCGGAGATCAGCTGTGGTCGGTTCACCGGTCAAGTTAGAAAAGTGATTCCAGAAATCACACCAGTAAAATGTATGTTTGTTCTGATGTGTTGTATTTTCTGGTGTGGATGATTGCTTCCTGTGTCTCGGTTCCGTCCTGTTGTCTCCGGTTTATTTCTGGAGGTGTGGTCAGATCCGGTCAGATCCGGTCAGTTCCGGGTGGGTCAGTTGTGTGGTGTTAATCAGACCTCTCAGAGTCTGCAGAGGTAGACAACAGATGCTGGTAGGAGTGAATCACTCAGGACCGAATATACCACATGTCTGGAATACAATGACCGCTCAGCCCAGACACAATACCCACACATAAACACGACAAATACGCCAACTCACTGGCGACACTGGCATAATACACACTCTGGTGTGTGATTGAACACACACACACATACACACACATACGTGCGCTCAAACAAACAACAGAGGGAAAAACAGAGGGGTTGCCCCATCATCTCATCATGATTATGACATTCACAGATGGCAGACATGTATTGGTTTCTCTGAATCATCTTCCACAATGCCAACTATGTCATTCTTCCTCTCCGTCTTTTTCTATCCCTCGTTCTCTTGTGTTCCTGGAAGCTCATTGGGAATCGTAGCCAGACGGCAGTGAATCAGTGAGACGACTGAGCCATAAGATAAATTCCAGCCCCGTAGTTGTGTTTTCGTCTGTCAAACGTTGCTCTTGCCGGAGGTGTGTGGGGGTGTTGGGTGTCTTCCAGCTCAGAAAAGACCCTTTTACCGTCACCTCGGGGGCTCTAAGTCATTTCCAGCCCCACCAGGAACATTTCACACATTGGTTAAAAAGGGCATTTAGTCACTCGAGGCACTAATGGAGACGCACAAACACAATTGCTAACATCTTGCATCTTCCCTCCCTCCCTCTCTCCCTCTCTCTCTCTCTCTCGCTCTTACACAGAGACTCACAGGCACACACACAAACGACAGCCTAATTATACACAGAAGTTGCTAAGGCCATTTCCAAGAGGCTATTTACACTTGTATTTATTTGTCTTTTTTCAAATATTCGATTTATGTCTCAGACTTACTGGAAGCGCATGCTGGCAAGTGCCAGGGAAAGCATTTGGGTCCACTTTAAAAATGATATGAGGCCAGACAGACTGAGAGATGAAAGGAGTCATGAGGAAACAAACAAAACACAATGAAATGCCATAATACAGATCACAATGGGGGAAAGGGAATACAGGGGGAAGAGGAGATGAAGAGAAAAAAAAAAGGGGGGAGAGGAAGGAACAATTTGCTGTAAACTCCTTTGGTAGTAAATCGCAACCAAATGGTGCAGTGAATGAGTGTGCGCAATGGTGAAAGTGCTGAGAGATCCTTTGCTGTGATGGCTGCATGGATGGATGAGAGGGGAGCTGCGTGAGATAATAAACTGTAAAAAAAAAAAAAAAAAAAAGCTTGCCCACTGCTTTCCAGGAATTACAGCATTCAACAGTCGGCACTGTTACCATGATCACTGCCAGAGGTGGCTGGCTCAGAGAGGACTGTAACTCGATAGGTTTGAATTTAGTTCAATATGTTGAAAGTGAATGAGTGTATGCGTGTGTGTGTGTTGCTGTGTCCAAGCACTCTGCTAACCGTGTGTTACTGTACGCCGGCGCTCTGTGCATCGGGTCGTCTACAGCAGAGAGTCGGGGTGAGTCCCGTGGCGAAGTCTCTCCCCCTGAGCTTGGCAAGCGTACACACACACACTCACAGGGGAGGTTCAACAGTGGCTAGAGGAGGGCAAAATCCAGCAGCATTTTCTTATTTATGGCCTATAAAATCCCATGTAATTTGGTGGTTAACTTTAATGGGTAATGGGTGAAATCCCTCTTTGTCTTCCTCTTTAATCGTTTCCACATTAAATGGGGCAACTGTCAAATTAAGATGATGTCATCATGTTAGGTCACCACTTGTTGCCACCGTCCAACACTTGACTTTAAGCAGTTGTGCAGCGTGTGGCTTTTTCTCCGAGAAAAGAAAAGTCGCATTTTCTAATAGGCTTCTATTACGAGCGAGGAGGAAATTGCGAGGAATGTTTGAGTCATTGTTTGAGGGATATTTTTTTTTTTACAGGGCAGGTAGTTTTTTCAACGTATGAGCTGTGAGCTTTTAATGATCGCGGTCCAAGAGTGAGTGATAGGGAGGGCTCCCAGTCGTGCTACTGTAAAATGAAGACTGACACATGCAGCCCTACAGTAGCCTGTCTGCTGCGGCGTTGTGGCTAACGGTTCATGTTATTTTTCTCCATCAAACGAGGATGAGAGAGATCCTCGGCTCTATAATGGTAACTTTATGTGGCTAGAATTCCACTGCTTGCAAGTCTACTGCGATGGTAATGTGGTGGACGATTTTATTCATAGAGACATTCAGGAAATACTTGTGCACAGCTGAATTTAGTTGTTCCATCTGCAAATGGGCTTTAGTATGCTAATGCTGCGAGCTCCCATAAAAAAAACATCTGAGCAGCTCCCTCGCCGGTTCACCAACATCCCGTTACGTGGATCAAATGGCTAAAAGGTTAGACGTGTCTCCTCCTGACGGTCGTGTTTATTGACCTTTTTTTTAATATTAAAATCATCACATTCTGTCCTCCAGCGTTTGCAGGATGCAGCATGAATACATCACTCAAGCCCGAACTTGACATCGTTATTCTGGATTTTTGCAAACTGCACGGTTTAATTTGCAAGTTGACCTCTATATGTTAGAGCAGCCTGAACCTCTGTGGCACGAGTCTTTGAATGAAGGTTGAAAAGATATTAAAGCTCATCTGCATTTTAATATTATGAGTGAATCCAATTTCATGGATGACGATTTAAAACGATACCTTTACTTTTACATGTGTGACTTTTGGGTACTTTTTTATAACACTGTTGATGAGTTGGGAATGAGACTCAACAAACAACTTGTCTTACAAGCTGGACCTTTCTATAAGGCACCGTTCTCGCTTTAGATCCTGAAGCTGCAACAATTATTTATTAATTAAAGCAACAAAAAAGCTGAAGTTAAGGTGGACACACTTTATAATAATCATGATTAATAAATGGTAATTTTGCAGTTAATTAAACTTAAACTAGTTATTTTATTGTTACTTTGCAACTGATGTTAATAATACAGAAATGTAAACAGTTCTGTGTGGATCATCGATAAAAAACTTTATTTGGATGGTTGCAGGTGACGTTTATAAACCTTTACAATTGTTTAATCAATGGTTCATAAAGCATTTCATTGTTTTTTAACAGTGAAATAACTATTACTAGAACTATAACTATACATTTAGCATTCATTTATTATGTTCATTATAAAGTTTTACTCATTAGACTTTTATCAACATTCTTAAGCATCGAGAAACTGTGACAAAGTTTGTATAAGTGGTTATAAATGTCTTATAATCTTGTTGCTGTTAACATTTAAGTAGCTTCATAATACATAATAATGTTAATAAGCATCTTTTAGGACTTATAAGGGCTTTATTACCTCCTAACTTCTTATCTATTTCCAGTTTGTTAACCTTTCTTTCACTTTCACTTTCACATTTTTATTTTTTAATTTGCTTGAACAGGACCCGGCTGTTTATTCATACGTAGTCCTGTGAACTGAAAACTAGGTTACATTTTACTACATTTTTCTGGGGACTTAAATATTATCCCCATCAACACAAATGATGGCTCACAATTTAGAAATATAGCTGTGATATAACTTAACAGCACTTTTCTCGAATGAATGCAGCTAAATGTCTTTGTGGTCGATGGCTCCTGCGCTGACCTAATAAATCTGTCGGACATGACGCGTAAGGGCGAAGCAGCTGTGGTGACATTATCACTGAGGTCAGCCGGCTCCATTTAACCTACACTTGACCTTCGCGGCAGCCACGAGGAGGCGTGCAGCTCCTGGGTGCGTTTGCGCCTGTTGTTCCAGGACATTGTGTGGTCGCTCTCAAGTTTGGAGAAACATATTAAAGGGAAAACTGGTTCTTACAAGAGCTGAGTTCATTTCATCCGTCCATTGGAGAGGCCGAGCTCGCTGTGAATCATGTTGACCTATAACAGAAGGATTCCAGACGACAGACGCTTGATGTGGCCTGCGGGCGATCAAGCAGGAAAACAGCTCCCTGCTCACCATTCACTATTCACCACTGACCATTCACCAGTGACAAGACACTTCTCAACAGCATCTTCTCATTAGGCAAGAGGTCTGCAAAACATCCTCATGGGCTGACAGCTGACTGGCTCTGCTGGCATGTGATAGAGAGCTGAAAGTTATTTGTAGACAGACACGGCCGTTGATGATGTTGTCACGATTACTGTTTGCTCTCTTTTGGTCAAAGTTCACACGGCTCTTGGTATTTTGTAAGAGACTGGAGACAGTCGGAGCCATTTCATCAAGACAAATAAAGGTGCAAGTAGCAGTGAGCAGCTTTGACTGAGTTCTCACGAAGCTGAATCAAACTTCATGTGTGTTTTTGTGAAGTGGGTTGTTGTGAGCTGCGTCCGTTTTTATCAGTCATGGCTTCTGTGAAATGCAAACAACATTCACTGGAATGTAACACCATACTGTGCCAAAGGTATCAAGTACTCTCCATTAGTATTTTCATTTTATATAATCTAATACTTCTATTTCACTACATTTCAGAGAGAGAGATGAGAGAGATGAGTATATCTCATAATGCAGTGTATCATCATCACGACACTGTTAGAGACATGTTAATACTGCAAACACCTCTACTGTACGGAAGCCCTGAGAGGCAAGTGAGGTCAAAAATAATAATAATAATGATAATTTGGATATCCATTTTTCTAAGTTTGATCTACGTTGCTTTTCTCTCCTGATTTCACGGCTTAAGAACGGGTGAAAAAAATAAATCATATTTCTAAATTGCTTTATCTTCACTTGTTTCTTTGGGCCTCCGTAGGAATAAAATCACTTGACTGACTGACGTTGTGCACGAAGTGTCACTCTGCCAAAAAACAAACATTTTTAATGTCACAAAAAAACAGCGATTCAAACTAGTTTTTTAAATGATTTTTTTAATATTTAGTTTTTTGGCGAGAAACATCTAAGAATACAACCTTATGGCGGGCTAACATCAGCACATGGGTCCCATTTTGAGCAGCCCTGCTCTAAAAAAGTGATGTTTCTGCACCATAAATAATCTTTTTGTTTTGATACTGACTTGATTTCGCTCAAACATTTTAAGCCATATTATAGACTCATATTATTCTGACTTGACTTGACCAGCCAATATTTAAACCTGCAGTACAGCTTCAGCCACACATAGAGAATATGTTATTTTTATCTAAATGATATTTAGACCATTTTATTAAGGTCCAACAAAACTGGATGAAATTGATGATTGATTGACGGTTGACGAAAATATATTTTGGCATCAACACTTTTTTGAAGACAAGATGAATCATTCATGTGACCTTCACTCGACATAAATTGTAACGAGAGTACAGTTTGTTTTATTCGTCGGACAGTCACACACATCTGTGTGTGTGTGTGTGTGTGTGTGTGTGTGTGTGTGAGAGAGAGAGAGAGAGAGAGAGAGAGAGAGCGAGCTCCATCCCATGTAGAGAACTGCAGATGGCAGCATACCAGTGTGGTCTTTGAAATCAATGAGGCCTTTCTCCAAAAGTCTCTGAACATGCATCAACAGGAATTTCATTAATCAATTTCTAATAACCCGACTCTGACACAGAGGATAGTCTCATAGTCAAACACAGTCTGGTTTCTTACAGCTGCTGGTTGTACTCAGGTCACTCTGACCGCAGACTAACTCCCCACAGGCAGCTAAAAGAAGACAATGTCCGCGTGGAGACCGCTTGGCAGCGGTGTCGGCGTGTTGTTTTGGCATTTTTTTTGTCACGTTTCATAGTAAGATGGATTCCACTCTCATCGTGCTGATGTAAACTCTCTTCGTGCGGTGTGTGTTTTTTTTGTTATCACGATGGCAAAGATGATTACTGTTGCCTCAACACCAAACCAGCCTCAGGAATGTCTGGGCATCGCGCAGGTGATAGCAATTATGTCATCTGAGCCGCTTGAGGTCACATCCTGCGTGACATCATGGTATCATGATCCTTTCGCTGAACAAATATCCTCAAGTATTATTATTTAGGGGAAAGGATGACTTCATCTTTAAATATTGTTGTAATACACTCGGTAGAAGAATGAGGGCATCGATGGCCTGTGAATACCACAAAACCATGGGTGACCCGTCTGTCTCTCTTCTTCTCGCTCAAATCTTTTCATTTTAGAGAAATTTGACTTCTTTGACTTCTCCCTGACACGCACACAGAGTCTGAGATGTTATTAAAGATTTAACCTTTACAAAATAACTTGGCAGTGAAGTCCCTTTGAAATGTATCTGATTTGCTGCAGGGCTCAACAGCTTTAATCTCTGATATCAATAGAAATGTAAACATCTTCTTTATTAACCCTTTTTATTAATATTTAATTAAAGCAACAGCATCAGTTATGTGACATCATGATGAATATTGTCTGTTGATCCACGTGATTTCAAACATTTCTTTCCCAGGCCATCTCTGAACCTAAAGTCCAAAAATCTCGCAAGTCAAACAGAGTTATCTGCTCAAGGGCAGCCTGCGCTAAGCAAAGGTTTTTGCTCCCTCCCTGGAAGCAAAATTCTCTTGAAAGTGACTGTTTGCAGTAGAAAATGTGTGTGCATGAGCGTCTGCTTGTGCATGAAGGTGAGCATGTGCAGGTGTTTAAGGTGTTTTTTTGTCTACGTGCATACGTGACTGCTGGTGCATCCAAGTGTCTGGATGTGTGTTAGACGTGGAGCGAGAAAAGAGGCCGGTGGAAGTGAAGCGAGGAGAGGAAAAGAGGGAAGGAGTCTAGTTTTAAAGAAAAAAAAAAAGTGTTTTTGGTTCTCAGACCATTGTCAGGTCAAATTAAAGGATTAGTTCACCCAAAAATGGAAATTCAGTCATTAATTCACAGCAAACCAGCAGTGCAGCCTTCTGCTTAACAGCTAAAGTAGATGGGGATAAAAAAACAACTGAAAATAAGCATAAAATGGCTCCATGCAACTCGTCTAGCGTAATCCAAGTCTCTGGAAGCCCTGAGATCCCAAAATGATTTGAAAGACACTGAAAAGGCCTCCAAGCTGATATCTTCACTGCAGCAGCTAAGCTAAAAGCGCTCACCCTGCAGCACGTTGAGGGTGTATATAATACTTTTTCAAATCAGTTTGGTTTCTTGGGGCCTCTGCAGACTTGGATTATGCCGGACGAGCTGCATGGACCCATTTTATGTTCAGTTGTTTAGGAGAATGCTGCAAAGCCTTTCTGCTGTGAAGCTCCAGAGATGTTTCGTGGACTACGAAACTTCACCCGAGATTTCACCTGATTTAGTTTTAATTTTTGAGTGAATGTGTCTTTTAACATTTCATATATTTTCCTAATGAAGGTCGTATACCTTGTTACTGGTGACCAGCATATTTAGATTTGTTGTTTTTTTCCACAGTCGTGGCTTTTGGCTCCGGTGCACCTGTAAGACTTAGAGTACAAGATCTTCGTACTTATCGTGAACTGTACAGATTGAGAAGAAATGTAAATGATAAGTTGCCATTTTTCAATTTGGAAACTATCCATTAAACGTACTTAATACAATGTTATAAACTTTTGGAAAAAAATCCCAAATGCATAAGTCTGGATTTCTTTTCATTTCTTTTCAGTAGACAGTAGTTTAAGTTGCAGTTTGTTCCACCTCGTGTTGTTTTGTTCCCTCTGCGCAGGTCATATTTTTATCCAGGCCCAATGAAAGGCAATATAGGTCTAAGGTTAACGGCCCTGTCTGCTTTTACATCTAGAGGCTGCAGAAAAACAGCAGGGAAAAGTTTTTGGACTTTTGGTTTTTATTTATTTATTTATTGATTATTTTTTTGTGGGTGATGCCGTCTGATATGCTTGTTCAACATGTCTCCAATCAACAACTGTTGGACATCATCCCCTTCAACACGTCCTCGTATCTAGACGACCGATGAGTTCAACTGTCAGTGTTCCCAAAACAACATAGTTTTTGCAGTGTGACAGCGACACATGTGCCAGACCTTCATCGAACGGTCATGTTTGGTTAGGTTTTTAGCCAGAAAATTACTGGGTTAGGTTTGACAAAAATCCCCCTGGTTCAGGATTAAGTCACGAGGTTACTTCTGTAACTTCCCTAATGTACCTACGTTACTTACGTGACTGAAGTACCGTCATGCATGCAGCGTTACTTCCCTACGTTAGTAAGTTCAAATACCTCGCTGTTGGTTTCACACAGGTCCTGTCCTTTGTTTCATCTGTTCACCATCCTCAACCAGAGCACCAACGTCCAGAACTTTAACACACGTCTTGTCTGCCCAGGTGTCATGTTTCCATCGCTGCTGATCGGAGATGGAGCCGATAATTACCTGTGACTACTGCAGAGTCACTGACCTGGGATTAAATGCAGTGTGAAAGGGGTATAAATGAACAGCTTTTCTTTTGGGACACAAATAAAATCAAATCTTTGTAAAATCAATGATTAATTGACATTAATTCCCAAGATCTTATTCTAATTTTTTATCAATGAACTTCCATTGAATTTATGAATGAAGGCTTTCTAAGATCTGATCAAAGATCAAAGTCCCATGCCCCCGTGCCCATGGGGAGGGAGAGTTGGATGGTGGAGTGTGAGCAGCTGGAGAGGTTCAGCGTTGAGGGCTGGATGTTGGCAGAACAGGTTCATGAGGTTTACGAGCACATCGTCCACTCTCTCCACCAATCGTTGTCAGGGTGGCGTTTGGCTTCTCCCTCTCGCCGGTCAGTCCTCTGTTAATCATCAGCCCCGCAGACGGCACCTCGGTGTCCGAGCTTCCTACGCTGACACTCCAGCCACACGTCCTGTTCCCAGGAATAACAGCCAGGCTTCTGGAGTTGACCTCAGAGGCTTGGATATAGATCTGTTCATGTGTGCCATGAGCTGCAGGGCCAGAGAAATCTACTTGAGCAACAGAAAACAGCTTAGCCATACGTGATAAACGGAGATCAAGTCTAAACTAGTAAGACGTGCTTTAGATGTTTTATTAAATTCAAATGAGTTTCACCAGGGTGTGGCTCGGTTTAATCATTTCTGGTTGCCTCCAGGAAATCCGAATTATTTTACTAGAGCTATCACATTTTTGTCTCATTTGACTTCAAACAATGCCTGCATGTCTGTACACACACAGAAAGTTAGTGGTTGCAAATGAGTGGCAGCACTGCTTTAGTTTACAAAAAGTGTCATTGTACTGTTAATGAAGACACCTTGTGCAAGCTATGCACTCTTTTTGATGCTGTTTTACTAATTTGGGGATACAAGCAGACAAATAAAACATGATTCTTATATATGAAACACTGCAGCCCACAGCAGTGTTTTATTTCTGCACCATGCATCCTCTGAATTTGCAGAATTTCTAACAATACCAGGTACCAGTCACATTTTTGGTAAAGGTTACAGGGTCAGAGGGCGACAGCGATGGCCAGGTAGCACATCCCGCACGCACACGCACAGAAAAAACAAAATTAATCAATCAACCTTCCACTTCTGCGAAAAGATAGGTCGCAGCTGAAGCATTTGTGTTTCATAATGTTGCGCGAGTGTCAATGATCTCCGCTTGTGTTTGACTCAAGAGGCCTTATCAGCTGAGCCAACAGATCTTATCAAAACTCTGGTTAATCAGTGAACGGCCAAAGCGAGCTGGAGCTTGATTGAAAGGTTCAACGGCGAGCGCTCATACCCCCCATAATGCTGAGCGCGGAAATCAGCTGACTTCACAGGAGGAGAATGGGTCAGGTTTAGAGGAAGTGTTTGCTTGTTCCTGCGAAAATCATGTGTGCGTGAACAGTATGTGCCTCCGTCTGAGCTGAGAACATACTGAGCCAAGTGAGGCCAAAAGCAAGCTGAGCTTCTGCTGGTAAAGTCTACACAGGAGAGGAATGGGAGGGCGGAGGAAGACACTTGATAGTAGATTTTGGGGACAATCTGTGACTTCCTGGCTTCCAAACATGCTGCATCTACACTGCACATCACCACACAGCGGATCTCTACAAAGATCTATTGTAATTGACTATCACACCTGAAAAAGACCGCAGCGTCAGAAGTGTTGTGATTTTGGGCTATATAAATAAAACTGATTTGATTTGATTTGCTTTTTGAACTGAATGTGCACAAGCTCCATCAGCAGCATCAGTTCGCTTCGCCTGTCAAAGCTAAATCCTCGCCGCGCTGAGCTGATGTGCCAAGTCAAACAGAGTCAAGCCAAGACAGCACCTGTGTATGGAAAAAACCCTACGAGTTGCTGTCCGACACGATGTGGCGGGGGCGTTGTCGCTGCATCCTGTGCTTAGCGCCGCCCAAGACAGTTGTGATTGGTTTAAAGTAATGCAACGATAATGGTTGCAGCCAGACCTTTCACCAGCCCTGATGCTGGAGATGCTGTGGAGATAATGTCAGGATATGCAAGAACAGTAATAAGCTAATTAGCCAGGCATGCTAACAGTTGCATCCATTAGTTAAATTTGTTACACTCTACGTCTTTTGTTTTTGGCTTTGGAGAGGTGATTTAAAAATTTTTAAAAAAGAAACACCACCCTCAAAACCCTTATTAAACCTGCATGCACACAACTTGATTTCACTTTGATGTAATGAGACATTACTAATAAGATTTTGTCTGGTTTCTGGTTTATTACCTTTGCTTCCTTACGTTTGCCTGGAGGGATACCGTGATGCTAACGAGGGCTCTGGTGCGATCGTAGTGCTTAGAGCAGAGCTGTGATCTGCAGTGTCTTTTTGAAGACTTTCTAAAATTAATCCACAGTGATAAATCCAACACTGAACTGTTGAAAACAGTTATTGTTGTTGTTAGAGGCTGTGTTAATGACCTGTCGTCCAATCAGAAGCAGAGTAGGGAAGGTCATTTCAAGAAAACGCCGCCTATATGAGACGTTACCTCGTCCATTTACAGCCGCCTCAAAACATGAGCGTGCATGAGAGCTGTTAAGTCCTGTGGGAGTTAGCAACGCTCACGTTCACGCTGACTGGTTGCAGATACAGGATGTTCAAGCACGTTCATGCACGACACTGGCCTGCTGTTTATTGGTGATAAGTTATGATTGGACAATCAATGTTTGCAGTCTGTGCTGAATGAACAGTTAATTGTGACACACTTCTGTCCCATTTGTTTTCAGAGATGGCTGCAGAACGAGTGCTTCAGGAGTCTATCTCTACATCACATCCATCCAGACCCTCAGCTTCTCCTCCACACGTGACTCGACTTCCACATGGGTTGATTCCTGTATGGTTCACGCTGTGAGTGCTTCTTTAATATGATAATGGCTGCAGAAGTCCTCCAAATTGAAAAAGACAATTTGTCTCATAAACAAGACTGTTTTCTGACTTTTTACACAGCTACAGTTGAGGTTTGGTTAGGTCACGGCACAAAAACAACGTGGTTGGGATTAGGTAAAGGTCGTGGTTTCAGTTAAAATAGCTACTTTGTTGGTCATTGGAGCGTTGTTGTCATAGCTTCAACAATAACCACTTGGTTACGGTAAGGGAGCGATGGTCATGGTTACCACGGAAAACAACGTTGACTGTTGGGAGGAAACTGGAAATGACAAGTCCGACAGTTTGCTGACCAGTCCATCCTCCACCTCCTCCTCATTTTGCGGACTCTGTGACTCTTTAAAAATGTAACTCAACTTCCTCCTTTGCTCTCAACGGACTGGAATCATAATTACAATGGCTTTAGGGGACTTCGTCACATGAGCGCAAACGTGTTGCTCTTGGGCGTTCGCTAAAGGAAGACAGCCTCGATGGGGTCTCCAACATACAGTATGTCTTCAACCATGTGCACATTATATCACATAGATGTTTTTCCACTGTCAGTTAGTCTCTCGTGGTTGAAGTGTTTCAGTCAACAGATGTTGTGTGAGGCGGACATTATTAGGGTGAAAGGTCAGGAGCTCTCGGCAGGAGCTCTCCGGGTTTATGGTCTGTAGCTCGAGGTGAGTAAGACACATACGCACATCCGCAGCGAGTCACAGGCACCCTGTTAACATGGGCACTCTGTAAAAACTGTGAAAAAAATTGTCTAATTAAAGGATTCAAGTTTTAACGTGTGGGTTACAGCACAGTCTGTACCCTGGTCGCTCATATTTGTACTAGTCACCCACACACACACGCACGCACACATGCATGGAAAATAGCGAGCGAGGCAACTTATTTACAGCAAGTCATTTAACTTTCAGACAGCAGGATGTTTCATGGATTCGAACATTTCCTGTTGTGGTGTTTACAGAGGACGTCTCCTCATGCATTATGTGAGCGGTGAGTGCTCTGCGCTCTTCCCGGCACACTTACGTCTCTGACATCTCAGGAGAGAGTCGAAGAAGAAGAAGGTGGAAACAAAAGGAAGGACGGCGCGCTCGCACGAGGGGACAGGGGCCAGGAGACGGCGGGAAGTCGTCTAGCGGATAGCTTGCTCTGTTTACGTTACACTTTTAACTTCTTAAACTTTTAATAGCTTTTCTATTTTTCATGAGATTTGAAGTGAAGCTGCACGACTTTGTGCCGAAGGCTACTCTCAGCGTTTTCCCCCTCACTTTAACGCGTTAGACGTAAATAAGTGACACATTTTCTTGCTGCTGTATTATCCGGTGATTCCTCTTCAGCTCAAAGACTTTCGCTCGCCTGTGAATAAAATGTCTGCTCAGGCTCTTCTACTTGCTCTAGGTCTATGGGTGTAGATGAGTGGTTCAGGACCATGGACAGAGACTCAGACAAGTGCACAGTCTGTTATTGGATGTTCTGCTGCCGGAGCCTCCCTCCTCCTCCTATCATCATCACTAATGTCACTGCAGGTGATTCAGTGAAAGGAGATGGAGAGGACACACAAAGAGACAAACTCCGAGGTTCAACTTCGATCTCATACATATTGATTGTATAGGACGCTCCATAACATGAGTCCGAGTGTGTGTTGGCCTTCACACTTGTCATGAGGCCAGAGAGCGTTATGTTCCCAGACAGTCACTCAGTTAGTCAGCGAGTTTAAAAGTGGAACAGACTGAGATAAGGTATTTGTTCTCAGCTCCGGTCTGTCCCTGCGTTTTAAATTTGATAAGAACTGTGCCGGGCCAAAGTTTGCGCCCCAAACTGTTTTTATTTGCCTTCGCTCAGACTCTCTGGCTGCTCCGACTCTTTCCATGAATTACAGAAAATTATTACTGAGATATTGTTTCTCAACAAGTGTGACAGGATTTGATCAGAAAGAAATTCTCTCACATGATGAATCACTGGACGATGCCTGCTATCTTTAGCACTTCTTTAGTTCACTTGCACCAGCGTGGCACTGAGTTTACTTCTTTTTAGGGGAAGTGAGAACACTTTCAAATAGCCTCTCGATAGTTTCTCAATAGTTTCCCTCCAGAGGATATTCTGCAAGAGCTCAACTTTGCTGATCTGCGCAGTTTAAAAGTGCAGCTGCAAAGTAAAAAAAAGAGGATATCCCTTCACAAAAATGTCACGTCTCATGTGAAACTATGATGTTTTTCAGTGCTTTAAAGGTCCCCTGCACACGTGTATTAAGACATACAAAAACGTCCACATTAAAATGTTTAAATTCTCCTAAATAAATGAACATGCACAAGTTTAACCACTGTGCACAAGATGTCTCCTCCGTCACTGTAATATCCATTCTTACTGTTTGTGCACTTGAGGCTTCAGGTTTCCACATCACACTTGTGTTTGCTGAATACTGGATCTGGATCGACTTCCAAACTATTTGTGATGCCTCTTAAAAATCAGATTTTCAGTGAGCAGAGAGAAAATTAAAACTTCCAGCAGATTAACGTGAAAACAGCCTTCTAGTGTCAAACTCTGCAAGCACGTCATGTTCAAACATTCAGCTCCAACAAGAAGAAAAATCATTTTCTGCGCAGAGGAAGGTAATCCTAATTCTTTTACATCATTCATTTATGATGTCAGAAATCTTTGCTGACGTGTTAAAGGTAGCTGCTCTGTGAACCCGACTAGTTGATACCAGCAGATTGGGTAAGACCTGGAAAGGCTCCAACCCGGAGTCGACCAATGTTCACTCAGTCTGCAGCGTGGATGACATCAGTCCAGAGGAAAAGAGCCCTCAAAGCCTGGACGTCTTCGTTTTCCTCCTTCAGTTCCCGTCCTATCTCTCAGTTATCCTTTGTTTATCACACATGTTTTATATTGCTGACTATCACTCATTTATCTGGCTCTAACATGGGAAAGGTAGTGATATTTTCAATGCTTTAACGTAGAGAGATGACAGGAAATAAAGGAGGAGAGAGACCTCCACCCAGAAGCCTCCGGGGCTCCTGGTCGACAGGTATTACGGCAGAAGATGCAGCCACACAGCTCACAGCTGAGCGCTCCCAGGTGACCGTGCACAACACGCGCTGCACCTGTGAAAAAAAGCCCTGAATCTCCTCATCACCCCCCCCAGTCCTTCAACAGAAGACTCATCTCATTCAGTTCATCCGTTTCACTCTCTTCATCCATCTCTTTCTCTCTCGTCTTCCACGTCTGGGCACAGCGCAGCCCTCTGTTCATCACCGGGCAGTCGTTGCCAGAGCCACTGCTCATTACAGCCCCACATCTGCACTCAATAACAGGCCACACTCTGCATGAATAACGGCAGTGTTGCAGACATGAGCGAAATGTCAGTGGAAGGCTTCATTACTGTGTGTAATGTGTGTGTGTGTGTGTGTTTGTGTGTGTGTGTGTGTGTGTGTGTGTGTGTGTCTGCCTCTCTTCAGGTCCTCGTTGCTCTAGTGCAAAGGCTGGGGGTAACCTAGCTTAACCTCTGACCCTGCTCTTCCCCCTGTGTGACCCTGCCCCTTGCCCCTGCCTGAACCCCCTTTTACCCCCTCTACCCCCTCGGCTTCTGGCAGAGATGGATGAGAAGGAGGCCGACAAGAGATCACACGCATTCTGCACCCCTCCTCAATGAAAACAAAGCGTGCGGCATTTAAGGAAGACTGGGAGACCCGAAGCTTTAATCTGACAGGCTGACAGGCCACAGTGGCCTCAGACAGACCTGGGAAGAACACAGCGGTACCACACACAGAGGGGGAAAGAGGGAGGCGAGGGGGGTGAGAGTACGCTCGGATAGAGACGTTCTCCTGCATTCCTCCTGTTGTCCAAGTGAGCCGTAAATATTTGTCAACGGCCCACAACGTGCCTTTACCTTTCCCTACTGTTTCTGTAGAAAGGGCCACATATCACAGATGCCTGGCTAAGCATCATGACCTGCAGTGTCTCAGGTGGCAGCCCTCAGTCCCTTTATTGCAGTGTTTGGTTTCCCAAAAAAGCACCTCCGGCTGCTTGTTTGCCCTTCAAGTAAAGAAGTAAAACATGGCCTTTCACTTTTACAACATGAAATTGTGGGAATAATAGAACGGAGGTGGAGGAGGATGTGGAGTAGTGACCCGCCTGTCAGGACGTCTAAACAAAGAGGGAGTGGAGGGTCAGTCAGACAGACGCGACCTGATAAGCCTGGTCCAGGCCTCCGTTAGCCACTGTTTACTCTGCAGACATACCACTGACCCACAGTCACTTCCTCCCAAGTTGGTCTCCAAGATTTAGAGGGATGAAATGGAGAAGGGACGTAAAAGGAGAGGATGATGTTGGGCACAGGTTGAACTGGAGAAACCTCGGACTGAAACAAGAAAAGTAGATTTTATTTATGAGATTGAGAAACCGGACTAGGTCTGGCACACACATAAATTATTGTAACCGTTTATGTGCAGTAAAGTTCACTTAAACACATAAAACATGTCTTAAAGAGGTCATATTATGGTAATTTTCAGGTTCCTACTTTTATTTAGGGGTCCTAGTAGGACAGGTTTACATACCTTAATTGTCAAAAAACACATTTGTTTTTCATATGTTGTATTGCTGCAGCATCCCTTTTCACACTGTGTCTTGAACGCTCCGTTTTCGCCACAGAGTGAGACATCTCACCTCTGTTCAATCTTTGATGAGAGTTACACATGCGTATTACTTAATGGGCAGGATGTAGCCAATCAGAGGCAGAGTAGGACGGGTCAGCTGGTAACCACGGTCGTATATATTTCATGATAACTATATAAATATATGTATTTTTATATAACGCCTGTTACATAGTGATGCACGTAAGTTACGGAAGTAAAGGCTCGACTCCGAACGAGGTGTTTTGTTTTGATTATGCAAAGAAGGAATGAAATCTCATATCCCAATGCAGTCTTGAACATAAGAACTATAGAAAGAAAAAAAAAAAAGGAAATTGAGAGAGAAGTAAAGTAAGGAAACAGAACGAGAGGCCAATCCAGCAGCTGAGCGTCGGTTTCACTGGTGGGATCTGGAAAGGTGATGTAATTTACAGAGAATGGCTGCGGTTGCCTGTACAGAGAGAGATTTACTGGCCCCAGGCTGGCCGTCTAGAGGGCACACACATCTCTGTGCAGACACTGGGAAACACAGGGCCATAAAACCGAACGAGCTCATGTGTGGAGCACCTCATAAATTAGGCCAAATAGCTATGAAATAATACCCCAAAACATTCATATTAGATCGAAATCTGTAAACATCTTTTATGTCACTTCGAGTAAGAACCTGGCAGGGTCTCCACTTCATCAGCTCTCTGGATGCTAATTTAAAGAAAGAGGAGGTGGGAGGGGGGACGAGAAGACTTTCTGGTCTTTCCCCTCCTTCTGCTTTAGAGTCTCCTCATTCTGTTTTAATGATTACCGCCGCGCACATAAACCAGCAAACATTTATCACTAAAGAGGACGTCTCACTTAAAAGGTATTTCCTCATATATATTTTCCTCTCTCATCGTGGGGTGGGGGTCCAGTGGAGGCGGGGGGGGGAGGAGGGGTGTTTGAGGCTCCCCTCATCCCTGATAACATATTATCTATTGGCTTAAGACGTTGACAGGAAACAAATTCCCAGGGATGACAAAAGCCTGGAATGCGGTACAAGGAGGTTGTCTCCCACACTCCCTCAGAGAAACCCCCGCCTCCCACCACCACCAGGCCCCCTGCACTCCCCCATCCTCTTCCCCTTGAAGGATGTTTTTGTTGGGTAATTGATGCAAAGGTGCTATTGATAAGAAAGAATGAAACATCAAACCACCTCGCGGAGAAGCAGACAGGTCGGGGAGGGGGGGGGGCTGCGTGCGGTTGAATCAAACGTCTTGAGAAACGCCACCAAAGGGAGGATTAATCAGTCTTTCTTCCCCATTTCTGTTCTCACGTTTTCTGTTTTCCTTCGCTCTTACCCCTCCTCCATCAGTGTCTTTTTCATCCCTTCGTGTGTGTGTGTGTGTGTGTGTGTGTGTGTGTGTGTGTGCACCGTGAAGACCTCATAACGTTTTGGAAAATGAGCACAAAATCTGATTGCAAATTACGTGTTGCAGACGGTGTGCTTCTCCACCGCAGGATTACGACCCGACATCTTGTGTTCATCACGTTAATGGTTGCCTAATGGTTAAGGTTAGTGTGAGGTTTAGCCAGGGGAAGGTTTGGTTAAGAAACTACAACTGATTCGGCGTATGGTTTAGGTTAACGGTTGCGGTTGGGGGTTAAAAGCCTTTGGTCATGGTTAAATAAGAGAAACTCACCACAACAACATTTTTGTGTCTACCTTGTGTCTGTTTCTAGTCATGGCCCTGTTACCTCATCTCTTCATGCATTCTCTCACTTTTATGCTCATTTAATGACAAATTCAGGAGAGGTTTTTTTTTTTTTTTTATCTGTGTGGTTTGCCGGTGTGTGATCATGAATGAGACAAAGAAAAACGGGGAGAAAACTCCCCCAAAAAAATCTCTAAACCGTTCCACCTGGACGTTTTAAGGCCCATGCTGGACAGACTTTGGCCTCTTTGTAGCAGACTGATGTCATAGGTCGAATTCCTCTGCAGAAGTAGGCCAGGGCCCTGTACGATAGCAGATTGCTGACTAATCATAGAGAACAAGCCAGGGAGGAGACAATGCTCAAGCTCAAAGGAGCTTTGTATTGACAGCAACTCACCGAGTGCCTCCATGCGGCTGGGGCCTCAGTGACGGACGGTCCCCATCCTGGGAGGTTGATGCTGTTGGAAGCAGCCTTTATCAACAACCGTGTTTGATATAAAGGGAGTGTTTGTGTGTGTTTCTGCTACTCCTGATGGAGCGTGCACGCCTTGTTTCTTATCTAGCCCTTGTATCTCAGAATCAGTTGGCCCGGCTAAAGTCCAAGGTAAGCGCCGAGCGAAAAGCCGGTATAGATTCTGTTTACTGTTCTGCTACTGAGCAGATCTCTTCATTGTGGCCTCTTAGAGAGTGGAGATGCCTTTCCATTGTGAGAGGGGGGGGGAGAAGAGAAAAACAACAACAACAAAAGGAAGGGGGTAGGGGACTGTCTGCTTATTGTGTGCATGTGCGTGTGTGTGTGTGTGTGTGTGTGTGTGTTGCAGACGTGTTGTGTAAGGCTGAAGTTGCCCAGAGGGGGATCTCTGGGCTCGCCTGCTCTTAGGGCTGGGCATGTTCCTCGAATGCCGACCCTGGAATTCCACGGCCCGGGGTCAGGACTTTTATTTGCAATCCCACCTTACACTGTTTCCCAAAACACACACTCACACACACACACACACACACACATTGATCTTCTGCCGGCCAGGGGAGCGAAATACCTTCTCCAGCCGAAGTATTTACTCATATGCTGAGGCTGTTTTAAAAGAATTCGCTGCCAGCAAGAAACTTTTCCTGCACACACTCTGATCCGACGCTATCAGATAAAGCGGTGCAAGTTCCCTCATGCTAATTATGGCTGCAGGGGTCAGTTTGCGCGGAAAAATGTGGATTTTTCAGAATTGTATAGCGTCGCCTTCAGGCTGAGATGCCTCAGAGATGTCTGCTGCAGACTTCAGACTGGAGGCTGGTGTTTAACTCTAAAAGCAGTAAATTCTGCTGTGTTTGCACGGAAAGAGGTTGTGACCCGAAAGAAGCTGCACATGTTGCTCTTGCTACAACCTGGCCCTCTGAACTTGTCCACATTCTCCAGCAGCATCATCTATCTTCCTTTAGTGCGCCCTCACCTGCAACTGCAGTCAGCAATTTGATGTGACTTGTTGTGAGGTCCATTGACCTCCTTAGAAGTTTGACTACAGTGAGTTTGATATTATAGTATATATATATTTACTTATCTGAGTAAGTAAACTGGCTTTTACAGCGCGGTAATAAAGGAGACCTATTATGCTTTTTAATTTTTTTCTTTTCCTTTTCGGGTTTTATTTACGTTCTTGTGCATGTTAAAGATACTGAAAGTTAAAAAGGTCGAAGAAGCTCCTCTCTCCCACAGAAAACACTGCTCCGGAAATGCCTCGTCTGTAGTCCCGCCTTTAATTCTGTGACTTTGTGACATCACACTACGTCACCACGTCACACATTTACATAAATTTTGCTTAGCGGCTAGTTTGGCATGTAAGAATTGATTTAGCACAGCTGCTCTGTTGTTGTTAGCGGTGCTGGCTCAGGCGTTCGTGAGCTGACCAATCAGAGCAGACTGGGTATTCGGGAGGAGGGACCTTAAAGAGACAGTAGCAAAAACAGGGCATACAGTGCTGCACCACTGGACAGTATGAGAAAACTGATGTGGTTTTCTTCACATTAAAGGATTTAAACCTTCTAGTTGTAACCCAAAATCAAACTTTGAACCACAAAAATGAGGATAATACGTCTCCTTTAAGCATAAACCTGAGAACAATCACCAATCAGATTTTGTTTTGCGTCTGCTGTCAGTCCTAAATGAAGAACGAAGTACCAAAATTACACATTTTCCCACAGTCCCTCAGGCTCTTTGACCTCTTCACCCACTCAGCACGACATATTTCATTGTTTATGTCTCGGCTGTTGTTGATGTACAATTCCACCGCTGCATCTGGTGCGATGTATATCTTCAGTACATGTGCTGTGAATCACCGGCAGATGAGAGCTGGTTTTAAATGTCAGCTGCGGGGCGGACAGCTACAGCGCCGTCTGTGTCGGAGAGCCTTTTGGGAAGCGCTGCAGAAGTGAAACTCCCAGTAAACTGTGCTGGGGGTCAGCTAACAGCCATATGAGGACAGCCAAGGGGTACATTGGGAAATGTACAGCCTCGTATGGAAAAACAGCTTCGACAACGTCAACATTATGGCTTCTTTTAACAAGGACCGCACGTTTAATGATGTTTGGGACGTGCCGGCTTTGAGGCCGTAAAAGCGGGCGTTTACTATATGATCTGGCACACAGGATCAGTGCTTCGAGCAGCGTGTCCCTGCATTTTCTATAGACATATATGTGTTTCATATGTAACAAAGCTTGCCAAATGTGTCACAGCGCATTAGGCTCTTATTTATACCCACTTAATCTTGTGGAAGGAAAAAAAAACTCACTCTGTTCTGAATTATATTTAATGCATTGTTCTGCCACAACGTTAAGCTGCTCTCCTGAACTATATAATGCGTACGAACCATATATCTCAATTACCACAGTAACCCCGAGAAAAACAATCACTTAAGGATTACATGTATAGTACAGCTAATAGGATGGAAGTGACGTGATATACTGTACGAGGAGGTAGACAATAAGTTTTTCCAAAACTCTTAGCTGTAGGGTAACGTCTAGAGTTACACAGGCAGCAGCTAATATATACAGTATGTATAATGCCTGAATATCGGGGAAAATTGGCCCACACGCAGTACGTACAGTATAAGGTGTTCCTGCACCACAGCGAGGAGATTTTTTGCAAAGACACGCTTGGCTCTGAAGATCACATTTTCACCACAAATCATGCGAGGCCCCAAAAAATTGATGTCACTCTCCGCAGAGGCAGAGAAATGAGAAATATGATCTATCGGGTCGATCGAGCCAAACAAATGTAGGGTAATCCGCCACAGTGTCAGCATCTGTCTCATGTGTTACTGTCAGTGATGTTGTACTGACAATGTTGACAACCAAACCTCAAAAAGCTGCGCAGGGAACACTTTCCATACCTCCTACTGTTTCCCAGGAATTTGTGTTTAAGCAAAGCAAACACACTCTTGACTCACACTGGAACACACACACACACACACACACACACACTGCTGCCTAATGAACATAGCAGAGCAGCAAGCCATTACACATACCTCATTCATTTCCCCAAACTGTTTTCGCTCATTGCACACGTACAGCTGTGAACGCTGACACACGCGCGCCCACATGTGCATCCTCCTCCGGCACACTATCTGTCAAACGCACACACAACATCGCACGCAGTCGCAAGAATCGCACAGGCGCGCTCAAGACTTACGCACCGTCCCATTTTTTTGTTTGTGACACCGTGTTAGCGGGAAGCCCGGCTGTGAGCTAACCCCTCCATGTTTTTCTCGTCTCCTCTGTTATGCTTGGCACCTGTCGTGTGCTCGACATGAGCACACACACCCACGCACACACACACACACACACACACACACACACACACACACACACACACACACACACACACACACACACACACAAACTCATAGCTCACACACACCATTTCTTTGCCATGTGCTATTAATAAATTGAAGAAATCAAAATTCTTTCCATTCCTGTCTTAAAGACCAGCGCCCAGAGTTTTATAAGTCCTTTATCATTTTCTGTCCGTTACGCGGCTCATGTTTTATCGTACTTTTCCATTATTGGAATTTCTGCTATTTATAAGCTCCCACGCAGTTAAAAAACTTCGGGGAAAGCGCTCGCTTTCTCACAAATAGCGACGATGCCGCGCTTTGCTTGACGTTTTGCACGTGAGCTGCGTGTAAAAAGAAAGACAAGGGAACGAGCAGGATGACGAAAACAAAGTGACCCCTGGGTGTTATGTTCCTCCAAAGTGTTGTTTTCATGGGTCTTGTGAGGATCAGTTTCACACACCGACTGAACGTAGTAAATGAAAAAAAAAAAGTGTTATTGTGCTCTTTAATCTCCCTGTTTTTCTGCTTTTGTCCCCCTCACCCTTCCCCCCACTCGACAAGAACCCCGCACTGATGACACATGGGAGCCGAGCTGAGCTGGCAGACACATCATCCCTTGTTATCAGGACCGCTGGAAAGCCCCAAGACCCCTGGACCCCCTCTGGACACAGGAGAGCAGGTCAAACTGCTGGAATGTGAACAGGTTGAAGTAAAAAAAAAAAAAAAAGAAAAAAGGCCCTGCTGTGGCGTCATCCCTGTCCCCTCTGCTGCACAGTTTCCTTGAAGAGCGTCTGCTGGCAAACCTCCGACAGCAACTCTGGATCCTGCGCCATGTTTTGTTTGGCCGCTGTGATTATTTTCATAGAAAGAACATCTTTATTGATAAAACTTTGTCTGTTGTCCGGGGCTGTTTTGCTCGCTTTTTTGTTTGGTTTGCCAGTCCGTGGCGAGAACTCTGTCTCCCTCCTGACTTGTGAAAGATACATAATAGTAAGAATGATATCTTTGTTTCTGAAGAAAATAATGCTTGTTTATTTGAAGAGGCAATTATTGGAAATATGAAGGGAAAAAAAAGGAAGAGAGATACGCCACAGGATGTTTCCAGTTTCAGTTTTGAAATGATGTGTTTTGACATATTTTGAGGATCTTCTTTTGAACCTTTTTCTTTCATTTTTATGATAAACTATGACAGAATTGTTTTCAGCCATCTGAGATAGTCTGTGAAAGGAATTTAAATAAGTGAACATGACACATAGGGCAGAATTCAAGACTTTTGTGACCTCTGTATTAAATGACTCCATTCATAACTGTGTCTTTTCCAACCCAGTCGCCAGAATAAATGTTAGCTTAGTACGTTTCAGCAAAACCACAGTGAAATCAAAACTAGATGTTTCTTTATGTTGCAACTTTACATTTGTTTAGGTTCAATTTTCCAATTTCTCTCTTGTCACAACACTTTGCTTATGCTCTGATTAGGTTTACCCACAATAAACCACTTGGTTAGAGCTACGAAAGAATCATGGTTCGGCCTTTAAATACCTGTTTTGGTCACCACAGTCGCAGATGGGTCTTGAAAAATATCCAGTGATGGGACTCAAACTGCAGTTGTTGGCTGTAGTATCGGCACCACCATCCCCTCCACCTCCTGACCTGAGAGTCACCTTATAAACATATAGTGTGAATGTGATACGGCACGTGTCGACCTTGGACGTGTCTGTGGTTTGCAGAAACATTAACTGCTAACATTATATCCTGGCGACTGGGCACGTCTCTTCTTCGCCTTCCCTCTATTATCTGTTTGCGTATCAGTTGTCTGATTTATTGTTTCGTCTGTAACTTTACATGCAGACATCTCGGACAGGTCTCCCTCGCAAAAGAGGTATCCAACCTCGTACATGTCGTACGTACATGTTTCAATAAAGATTAAAGCTGCTGCACAGGACTTTGATATTTTGTTGATTTTGGAGGCCCCTGTGGACAAAAGTTGAAGTGTTTCCACCATCAAAACAATAAAATATAAAGTCAAAAATATCATTATTTAAAGAAAAATCCTCCTGCTTCACTTTAACTGGCTAACGTACCACTCTCTGTAACTTTGCCTGGAAAGAAGGTAAACACAGGCTCTTCCAGTCTGCATGTGGACCCAGGAGACAGGTGTAAAGAAAAACTAAATAGAAATATTTAATCTTCTTGCTGGTGATCTTGTTTGCTTATGTAGGTCATATAAAACATGTACCTTTAAGGAAATAACTCACCCTCACCAAACTCTCTCTCTCTGTCTCTCAATACAGTGGCAGTACAGCTGAGCAGCTGTCAGAGCAGTTACAGGTGTTAAAAGAGTCCAGAGCTGATGCACAGGTACAGTTTGTCACACTCACTGAGAAACTCACAGGTGGCTCTCGGAGCTGCGAGCTGAGCACCTCTCATTGTTTACCAGACTGAGGAGGGCTGCAGGTGGCCCATCGTACGGGGCTGACATTATCAGTTAACACACAGCACGCTGCTGCAGGAGAGAGATGTCCAAAACCATCAGCACAACCCTTTTATTTTCACATTTTTAAAAATTAGTTTCAGGATGGAGGTCAAATAAAGACAAACTGTTATTTGCAGCGATGGCCCAGCAGGTAATTGCTACTAGGCGGGCAGCAGTTGATTCACACAGTTGAGCACACGTGGGACAAACAGGAGGCTCATAAGCATCAGTTTGTCTGGAGGAACATCTCCCTGTTCGACCTGGCCTCAGACAGCGAGCTAACTCTCGCTTTAATGATAATAATAAGGCTAACATGGTATAGCCTCTCTCCCTCCGAGCCCACAATTACTAGCCTGGCACACAGCGTACGCACACAGTCTGTCTGGGGACCAAGCCACTGGATAATTCCTGGTTACCTGTCACAGCCACTTCTCACAAACACTCTTAACATAACAAAAAAAACTTTGATGGTCATGAACACACATGCACAGACATGGGCTCGGGGAACATGCACACACACCGCTGCACGTATGAATTAGCCGAAACATGTGCAGAGGAGCCAAACGTGGATTTGCAGCTAATTTTCTCCTCCCAGAAATGTCTAGTTAAGGTGAAACCACTGCTGTTACCTCATCTCAAGGGGTCATTCACAACACCAGAGGGTATATTCAGTCGGTGAGTAACAGGAAATTGCTGATGATGGTCTGTGTTAATTGACAATAAAACAAAGGCAATTTTGGGGTGTTTTTGAGGCTTTGTGTTTCTTATATGACTCCCTTGTAATACATAATAGGGGCCGCTCACTGTGACTGCTAAAGCCCTGGCTCTCCCACATCCAGTGCTGACTGTAGTTGGCTCTTTGCTCTCAGGAATGACTCAGTATAAGGTTGTCACTATTTAGTTAAACGTTTCTTAATGATTCTTCGACTCTTTAGGCACATTACAAGAAAAGTCTGTTGAAATATGAAGAAGTTGACCAAGTTTAACATGTCGCTGTCTTGATGAGTTGACAGGAAATAAATGACCTGGGACTCAACTCGATCTTGGACGTTAAAGACTCATGACAGATATGATGACTCAAATGATCTGCCTGTCTTCATTTTATGTTTTCAGTTTATTTTTTTTAATCTTTACTTGACTTGGGCTTGAATTGCCTTAAAAAAAGAGACAGTCAGGTGAATTTTCAACGTATTGGCACTCGTTATAAAACGTTAAATAGCAACCAAAGAAACAAAACAAAACATAAAATAGCTGCATACAACTCATCTGGCGTAATCTAAGTTTATGGAAGCCCTGAGATCCCAAATTGATTTGAAAAGTTCATTTCAAACGGGGTGTGCGCTAACACTTTTAGCTTAGCAGCTGTAGTGAATAATTTGGCTTTTAAAAGGGTGTGAATAACATCTATCAAATCAATTTGGACTTCTGGAGACTTGGATCGCACCAGGCAAGCTGTACGGAGACATTAAAGGCCCCGTGGGAACGCTGCAACACAGTTTTGCTGTGAAGCTCCAGAAATCGTTTGTGGAAACTACGCAACTTCATCCGACTTTCCATCAACATATGAGTGAGTAATGACTCAATTTTCATTTTTTGGGTGAACTTCTCCTTTAGCTAAGGACTCAACCTGGCCTGACTTGCCCAAGAAAAACTGACTTGGGTATGTACGTAAGTATGAACACACACATGCACTCCACACAGACCGTTCTGAGGACAGCGACTTATCTAATAATCACATGCGCTTGAGAACTCAGTACCAGCCTAGGGCTGTAAATCCACATCATTATCTCACTTTCTGTCACTTTTATAACTCAGTATATCATATGGCAATATCCTCTAATTTACTGTTATCTGGCTGATCATTAATCAGGCCCATCTTTATTGCACACCTGCCCCAGCTATCTCAAACTATCTTCGTCTACAGCCTGTGGAAGTGATTTTTGTACTATTGGATAAGAGCGGGTGTAAATGTTGAGACATGGATTGGTGTGAGGTCGCTGGCCGCGTGCCGTTAACCGTCGACGCTTACTAATGCAGTGTGGGCAGATCTGGGGAGGGCAGGCTGCACACAGGAGCATGAGCATGAGCCACAATGCACACATTGACACAGGAAACCAAAATCTAAATGACACACCATTGCTTTTTACCTCTGCTTTCATAACCTCTATTTCAATGTTTGTCATTGTATCGGTAAATGCTCAAAATACAGAAACATGGACACAGGAAGAGGGGCTGCAGGACCCCCCCAAAACAAGGCACTATATGAACCTGATATAAAAACTTTCTTTGATCATGAAGCCAAATGTTACTTGACATTTATCTGGTTTATATGTCAGGTGTATGAGCTACACTGCAGACTGGAGTCTCTGTTAAAAGTGACTCTGTATCGATGTTTTTTATTCAAGAAAAGAAACAACTTCATCTGTAACATTTGCCGAATTTACAAGAAGGCCCAAGTGATTAAAAATTTGTCACAGACAGCATTTCGCAAAGTGTACGTTTCCCCTAACTCACAAAATTGAGTGATTTTATAAGGGAGTCTGGGGAATTTCTCTCCCTCTTCATGGCCCCGCTGCTTTGACTGCAGGTGCTGCGGCTGCCTTGACCTGTTGTATGTTGTTATTGTACATTTTCAAATTGTTGCACAGTTATATTAGAACTATATAAGTTATCCTGGCCAATCACATTTACTACGACGTCGACGTCTGACCTCTCAGCACCCCCAACTGTGACTAACTCCCAGCGTCCCTGTATAGAAAGAGGTAAAAATTAAGATGTTTTCTTTTAAGACCATAGCTTTACTTGCTTGTTTGATGGGATGTATATTTATAGTCAAACTCTTATACAGATTAACATAGATTTAATGAAGCGGCACAATACAAGTCCAAGTTTAAAAAAGGAAATGTCATCAAAGAATGTAAGTAGTTGCAGCTCTTCCTGGACTCAAATTAACGAATTAAATGTCTTTATTGTCACATCTTAAAACGTTTTGCGAGGTCTAACATGACCATGCTGTGACAATAAAGGCATTTTAATAGTTTCAAAGAGAGTGCCTACGAGTTTTCTTGTGATTTATGAGTCCAAATTGTTCAAAAACAATCACACAAACAAAAAAACTCATTTGAAAAAGGCAAATTGTACTAATGTGTCTGTTCATACCAGATGGGTCGATCTACAGAGCTGTACGCAAGTGTTCATAATAAGACAATAAATGCTCTTCCCTTCCTGGTCGTCGTATCTCTGCTGCTTATCAGCTTTGTTTATGTGGTGCAATATAACGGCAGATAAAACAGAAGTTGTTTACATATAACTGCTGCAGGTTTTACCAGCTCACGGTCACGGAAGAGCCACCTTTTCCTCCCTCTCTGTCAGTTTTACTGGTTTTTAATCGACCTTTGAGAAAATCTCCTGTTGCACCATTAAGAAAAAAATCCTTCTTTTCCTAGAAAGACCTGGCTGAGAAGGAAGGCACTAAAGGTCTCCTCCAAGTTGTGTCTTTTTCTATTAAGTGCTGAAGGAGATTAAATCAACATGGTAATCCTACCACCCACCACACACACACACACACACACACACACACACACACACACACACACACAGTTTCTCATCCTTGTACTTGCGCGGAGGCTTTGAACTCAGTAACACCGGCCACGACGGTCAGAAAAGTACGTCTAGCTCTTGTGCATGTCAGCCGGGCTTCAGAACACGCTCTTCTCTTTTGCTCCGTCCCGTTAAAAAAAAGACGAGGACGATGAAAGCCGGCCAGTCATAATATCATCTATTCTTTTCCATCATGTCTTGCATCATTGTGCATATGTTTTCCACTGTGGCACAGTTTACTGGTCTCCCATAGGCAGACCATTAATTGCTTGGCGCCTCTCAAGAAAAAAAACAGGAAAAAAAGCAAACAAAGAAACAGTTTTGTTAATAGCCTGCTGCTGTTGGCTGCTGATTTGGCCCAAGTAGTAATGCCAATTCTTTTGGAACGCACACAAACATCATACTGCCACCCATCATTAGCAGGGGCTCCGTGAAACACAAATGTGTGCGTGTGTTTAGGTGCGTATGTGTGTGCATACTTAAATGTGCGTAACTCGCGTATGCACGTGTGCTTTCATGCCGCTGTTTGTGTATGCGCTGCCCGTTTGTTTATGTTTGTGTACGTTTGAGTATATGTGTGGGTTTTTCACAGAGAACACTTTGTCATCTCTTGTGTGCCAGACTGGTGGCACTGCCATTAAATTTAAGTGCACACCAACACACACACACACACACAAACTACACACACACAAACACACACATATATATACATAGTCTCTTTTCAGTTGTGGCATTTCTGGATAACTTCCCATCCGCATTACTGAAGCATGAGAATGAAATTGACAGTCTTGGGCTGAAGGATGGCACAGCAGACACAAACAACCGCTGCCAGCTTCCATGGCAAGTCTCAGAGGACAATGGTTTGGGGCAGCCAAATGGCACAGTTGCAATGTCCTTCTCGAGCAATTTCCTCACAAATATTTGCACTCCTCTGTTGTGTTTTTTGTCTGACAGTGTGTGCATGTGTGTGTGTGTGCGTGCGCGCATGTTTTGCTGTGTGGGCTATGACGATATCTGAAATGTCTGTCATTCTTAGCAAAAAATAAAAGAAAGAGAGAAAGTGGTGGAAGAAAGACCGTTTCTCACAGCGAAATGACAATTCGTTACCAGACAATAATTTTATTGTGAGCCGGGAGTTTTTCACGCACTGCAGCGAGTCTTCGCAAAACAAGAAAAAACAGAAGTTGCAGTAAGAAAATAACAAGGAGGGGGGGGGGGAAAGATCAAGGAGAGGAAGAGAAAGAGCGCACTAGGAGGAAAGAACTCTGTAACCCCTGGGCCCTGACGGAGGGCCAAAGAAATGGAGCTTATCTTGTTTATGTGGGGAAGATAACTAGAATGCTCATCTGGCCCGAGAGCCGGAGAGAGAGAGAGAGTGAGAGAGGAACCTCCACCATAGCTGTATGCTGACACTGTTCACTGGAGACTGGAGCCTGTTTATGTGTGTGTGTGTGTGTGTGTGTGTGTGTGTGTGTGTGTGTGTGAGCATGACAGCTGGACACACACGCTGGCAGTCGCTCAACTGTTGCACAAAAGTCCAACTCAACACTTGTCATTCAAAAGCACATAATAACATCCACAGGGATCTGGTTTATAAAAAAGAAGAAGAAAAAAAAAAAAAAACACGGAAGAGAAGTTAGCAGAGGTGGGTTTTTTTCTCCCACGTGACCGTTTTGTTTTCTTTAAAATCAACCAGTTTTTAGTTTCGCTCGAGATTTAGCAGCTAAAAGATCTCGCTGCGGATGAGTCCTCCTGTTGAGATCTCAGCTTTTTATGCTGATGGCCCCTTCCAGCGCTGCTCGTGTTGTTTATCTCTACCTGAACAAGAAATGATATTGCCAGCCCGCTCCAACAGAGAGTCATCCAACAGAGTTATTTGAAGTGACGGATAGGTATGGATCATGGCCTGCCTTGTAATTAAGAGAGATTGCTATTTTCCCCTCAGAATGGGCTCTCCTATCCTGATCTGTAATTATATGTTGTTCAAACACAGAGGGGAGTGTCCCTGGTTATTGTGCAGCCTGCTTTACCACCACAACAAGTGCCAGCATCACTGATTGTCTGCCTTCAGTTTGAACGTTTCATTTCTCTTAAGTTTTCCATTAACAGTGCCGTGTGTCTGTGTGTGTGTGTCCGGCAGATTCAGCTCTGCACCCTTCACTGTCTTGCCTCTATTGTGTCTAATGGATCATGGCAGGAATGGCAGCACCTCTGTGTGTGTGTGTGTGTGTGTGTGTGTGTGTGTTATTTCTGTGTATGTGTGTGTGTGTAGTCCCAGGTAGTGCCCCGGTGACCCCGACATAGTGACACTGACGTGCAACAATGATGAATGCCCTGATAGAGTGAAGTAAGGACACACCTGGATAATGTTAAAGTTAGAAACTCAGAAACCTTAAACGTTACAAGATGCTGACCTCCTTGTTTAATTAAGTGCAGCATTCTGCTTTTAAACATTTACTGCCACCCACTTCACTCTTCCTGCAACACCTTCAATTAAATTTAGCCTTTAACAAATCCATGAATTTCAGAAAATGCCAAAAAAAGCGATAAAAGGTCACCTCTGCTGGAGAACGTATGTATGCATGCAGCGTGGGCCGATGTTTACATTTTTTATTGTTATGGAAGAAGATGCAGACGGTATTAAAAAAAAAAAGGCTTAAAAAGTGAAAGGCCACGGAGGGTAACACTTGACCCCTGTGAATAAGTATAGCCCAGGCGGTCTCGGCACCACACACAGAGTATATTTCAGTGTAAAGCTGTGACCCCCTTGTTTTCCAGTAAGAGGAAATTGTCATGCAATGACCCAGTGACCACACTGGAAACCACTTCCCCCTTTGTTATGATTTTGTATGGCTTAACCACCTCATTTCCTTTGTCCTGGCCCTCCAGAATAAAGTCTACCCCACACATCTTGTCACATCCACATTTCTATGCCGTTTCTGAGATCTTCTGACCCTCCGATGGTGTGTTGACAAAGACACCGAAAGCCACAAAATTGCAAAACTTTACAAATGTAGCATCCAAAGTGCTCCGTGTTTAGTGTGAGTGGGCTGTGAGTGTCCTTTCTCATGCTTTTGAGGAGACGATCGGACGTAAGATCAAAGACAAACACTGACACGGTGGAGCTGTTTTGGTTTGCCCAAATCTTGTATTCTATACATGATAAACTGTGATAAACGTGACGTAAATCTGCCGATGTAATCGAAGAATCATGATAAATTCACATGTAAGCGACATAAATACGCTCACTTTGCACGAGGAAAAAGTTCAACACTCCCCGACCTTCTTCTCTTCTTCTCCTCGAACAGTTCTTCCTTTGCACAAAATCCGCTAAAACTTCCACTTCAGTGTTAATATGTCAGAAACTACGGTTACGTAATTAGAGAAAAGCCTCCTCGCAGCTCCTGGTTGATTAGGAATCAACAATTAGATAGTTTTGTGGGGCGCTGAAGAAACACAATCCCCTCTTTATGCTCCTGCTCTGCTGTAACCACCTCGGAGTCCATGCGAGGATGTCGACTGAGTTATATCTGCATTATGAAATTAAGCTCTCTGGGAGAAATTAGCTAAACGGTTATGTTTCAGTGTAATTAATGAGATAGAGAGGGAGAGAGATGCACATCGCACTCAGGAGTTTTGACTATTCCAGGGGGCCAGTACAGTTTGTCCTGGCCATAGAGGTTCTCTGGTATGACCCCCTTTCCCTCTGATTCTCCCTCTCTCTGTCTCTTTCTCTCAATCTCATTCCCCTCTCTCCATCCCTCTTTTCAGCGCACAGCAATTAGAGAGGCAAAGTGGGAAAAGAGGAATGTGTGAGCACGCTTTGTGAGGATTGGGAGAAAGAGAGAGGGAGTACAAGAGAGAAAGTGAGAGATAAAGAGAGAGGGAGAGATGAGAGAGACACAGAGGAGGGGAGGAGAAGAAAGGAGAGGAGAAGGCCTGTCTTAATTGGCCTGTGTGGCCACGCTGGGCTGTGATGGTCTGGGCTTGCCAAACCCTGTGCCTCAATAGTTGGCCTGGCCTTACATGCATCCCGTGCATCCGGCCAACCACAACTAACTCTAGTGTGCTCTTTGGCAGTTTCCAATGTCAGGCCTGGGAGAGTTGTGCCACCCACATCTACACTCCGCTCCACAGTTCAGGAGGCCTCTCTGATGGGGATGGATGCGTGGGTTTTGGGTTTATGGTTTATTTGGCTCCACCAGTTTAGGTTGAGGTGGCATTTATGCGCTCTATGCATTGTTTACGTATTTAGGATAATGCTATAGTGATTGTTTGCTTAACTTCCACATATAGATGCGGATGTGAATTTAGATTTGGCATTACAATTACATACATACCAAGATAAATACCATTGGGCCCCCTACACGCTGACTTTACTACACTGACATCTCTTCTTTCTGTGGTATCAGCTCCAATGATCTTGAAGAGATTTAACCTTAAACATCAGACTCGACATCAATCAGGACAAAACGAGCACAAGTCTGTGCGCTTCGTGGCCCGGTTTGGCTTGTTTTGGTTGACTTATGTTGTGCCAGACGCTGCTCCGTCAGGCACAGCGGTGATGTGACGAGCCCTGAGGACCAGAGAGTCCCTGATCTCATTACCAAGCTCTAGAGAGTCATACTATGTATAAACACCTGCGGGGGAACAGGCTCGGTCCCAGAGCGGCTGCTGCAAAATACACACACACACACACACACACACGTGTACACACATGCACACACACCTGCCAATTTGTTTTAAAAGAGTCAGTGGAAGTGAAGTGTTTTATTAGGAATGACACTTTGAAAACACTAATAACACATTAATCAATAATGGGGATGGAGTTAGAATTGACTGGCGGACGAGGGGGAAATATGTGCAGATTTGCATATACGTTCAGTATGCGCACGATTGTGTGTTTGAACATGTGCAGCCTCTAGCCATCCCTCACAAGGGGATATTTTTTGACAGCAGTGTTTTTCCCCCCTCTTTTATGCAAGTGGATGGACTCCTCAGTGGGGCAATAAGGTTTCATGAGACGGGCAGAGGTGATTTAATTGAGCAATTTATGACCATAAAACACGGTACACAAGCTCCACTTTCCCAGAAGCGACTCATGTGCATCTCATCACCGTTCGGTCGAGCTTTGCACTTAAAGCCAAAGAAGAGCAGATTTCTGCCAGTCCTGCCTGTGAAGCTCAAACTCTTTAGTGCCAATCTAAAACCAGAACTGAGAGCTGCAGTACAACTCTGCTGCTGCTGCTGCTGCTGCTGCACCAAGATAACCCCAGTGCCCAAAACTGTTCCATTCTGGGAACAAAGATACTAAACTGTAAATCTGCCCGGTAACAGACATCCTCATGGCTGGGTATGTGCATGCATGTCAACAATGAAAGGTCGTGCCATTTTCAGAATATGCATGTGATAATTTGAGACATGTCGCTTACTAAACTTAGCAACCGAAGTGGGAGCTCGCTCCAGTAGTTAGCAAAGCCGCTGGAGGATGGAGGGATGGATGTACGGATGGGTGTGTCAGACGCAGTGAGAACAGGTCAGGTTTAGTGTGGCATGCAGCAGAGAGGAAGGGCTGAGGAGTTGTGGCCAGCCGGCTTGCCACTCTGCGAGTGCTGATTTACACTTTGGCACACACGGTCTTATCACAGAGCAGGAGACAGAGAGACAGACAGACGGACGGACGGAGACAGACGTGGGCTAAGGGAAGAGATGGAGGAGGGAGAGGAAAGAAAGGGAAAAGGGAGGTAGGGTGGGTGAGAGGAACCGAGAGGGTGCTAAAAGCAACTGGAGATGTAAGATGCAATAAATCATTTACAGGGTACATAAGGTTTAATTGATATAAAAAGATTTTAAAAGCAGCTCGCCGCACGCCGAGAAAGCGTGAAACACACATCCAAGACGGGCAAAATATACACTGAACAAAGCAGTACATCTTTTCTTCGTATGTTTGATAAAATGTTTTTTTATTGATATTAAAAATGAAAGTACATGAATTGTGCATTTCGGACGTTCTAGCGTGCAGAGGTTAAATCAATAAAATACACACAGGCTGAGTGAGCTACTGACACAGAAAAAGTTGCCATTTGCTCGGCAAGATATCTCTTCATATTCAGCGAAAAGAAGTGGTTGTCTTTCACGCCATTCATAAGAACACTAGAGTAGCCTGTTTGAACATTACAATAGTGAATGAATGCAGTCCTAGCAGGAAAATAAAGAATAAAAATAGAAAATATAATAATAATATTACTATCAACAATAATAATAATAATATAATAATAATAATAATTGCACTGCCTGCTTTGTTGCACAACTGAAGTAGAATATAATTAGAGACAGGACGGAGCCTTGATAATTGAGATCTCAGACAGAAAGAAGATAAAGTATTGGCTTGACTGTTCGCCACAGCAGGAAGAAATAACCATTAAGTCTGCATTTCATGGGCGATGCATGACACCATAGAGGAGGAGGAGGAGGAAACTGTAAAGTGGCACAGAGTTACCTTGTTTCTGACATGGGCTTTCAGTGGTTTTGTCACAGAATAGCTGTATCATTATGGCCAGGTACGGGTAAAAAAAAAAAAACCTCAGCTGCCCTTCCACAACAAGATTATCACTCACACTCAGCAAACTACTCCACTTCTCCCTCGGAGAGCATAGATTGTTTTCTTGTTTTGTTTCTTTTGTTTTGTTTTTTTTTCCTGAGTGCTTCAGAAATGGTTCAGCGTGATAGCCCTTCATCAAATGCATAATGGATGGATGATTGGAAGATTGTTCGAGGGGGTGAAAAAAGGCAGGCTAACAACGCTGCTTTTCTCCCCCTTTGCCTCGCCATGATGCAAATACAGACACGTACTGTTGATGCGAAGAAGATCACGGGGCATTGTCTACTACCAGCAGAGAGGAAAGACAGACAGACATGGAGACAGACAGCCATAGAGACAGACAGATAGATAGATGAGAACAGTGAGGTGATACGATGATAGGCTCTCTCCTTGATAGACAATGACCTTTAGGTGACCTTTGACGGTTACTAGCATCATAGCAACATCATTACCTTCAATTAAGGCATCGACACAATGACTCGTTTGTAAGCCACATGTAAGCTTAACCCCCGAAAAATCTACGACTGACCGGGACGCTTGCGGCCTCGCGACCACAAACCAAACGCGCGACAACAACATCAGTGGCACTGGCACATAGGCAAGATGCTCCGTAGAAGACCATAGGACACCATGCACGATAACAAAGACGTGATTTAATGAAGGACTGATCATTTCCCCCCCTCCCCGCCATCAAGACTAAAGTGGCTTCGAAACATAGTGGGTTTGAGTACAATCAATGTTGAACAAGATATTTTTTATTTATTTTTTTTTTTACCAATAATAAAGTCACCCATTGATGCTTTCCTTTTTTCACAGATAACCCCTGAAAGGCTTCCCGGAAAATCCATGCAGACCAATGTATTCAGAGTATGTGCCTATTTCTGTGTGACATAACATGCCTAAGCGATCCAGGCTATACTGCTGTTAAAATATTAATTTAAAGTAACTATGGCAAAAGAAAAAAAAAGGAGAAAAAAAGACATTATTTTTGGTACAAAGCATCTACAAAAAAGCCTTACAACTCCAATTGGAAAAACAGAGATCATACAAAATAAAACCGTCAGTTGAGCATCAGTGCTACGTATATTATTTGGACCAATTTTTCAAATATATTTTATAACAAAATAAATAATGCCTTTATACAGTGCCCTTATTTGTATTTCAACAAACAAACAAAAAAGCTTGGCGGCTCATTACGCAAGATACAGCTCAGACTAAAGGAAATAACACAACGTCCCTGGAAACTAATTATATATCTATATTTATATATATATATAGATGTATATATATATATTCAAGTATTTGTTTTCAGGCAAAAGCATGTGAATACTACTGATATACAATAAAAATAAAATGTTAGTTGACATTATTGCTGTTTTTTTCCCTTTGAATTGAAATTTTGTGCCTTTCTTTAGAACTGTAAAATAACATCATAACAATAACCATGGTAACCATAAAACAAAACAAAAAAAAGCCTAACTTGGAAAAACAGGAATGTCACGGTACCAGAAACTGACAGGGTTTTCCTTTTTTTTTCATTGAAACATTGATATGAAAAGAAAAACAGAATAAAGACAAAATAAAATATAATCATCATTATCCCACTTGCTCTTTGTCCATGCCATGTTACTTCCTGTCAGAGCAGTCTGCAAAGCCATGGCAAACAGGAAGTCCTGTCCCAGAACTGTAGTACTGTCCAATCCAGGCGGTCCACGGTGTCCCATATGTGTCCCCACACTGCTCCCTGTGTCTGGCAGCCTCAGAGGGACAGGAGGAACAGGGACAGGGTCTCAGGTCCCCCTTTGCCGTTTACGCCGGCAAACTAGTGATGAGCAGCCGCTAGCACTCGCTGTGAGCCTCGATGCCAACACAGCCCATTTCTTTTCTCAGTGACACTTCCCCCTTGACACTGCCACTGCCAGGAGCTCCCCCATATCCTTTATTTTCCTTTTTTTTTTTTTAAAAGTCACACTTTCCTTAAAACGGAAAGTTTTAATATTCATTCAAAGAAAAAAAAAAAAACGTGCTTTTCAACCTCTTCTTTGAGTCCATTCCCAAAGCTAGCACCATGACATTTTTTTAAGCTACACGTTCATTGTTCATAAAAAAATAGTGCCATTTTTTTCTTTACTTTGACGTAATCCGTGGCAATGTGCAATTTTGCAGACTCTTTTCTGCTTTTTGTTTGTGATCAAAAGGTGCTGGAACAGGAATCTAATTTTACAAAATAATTCCTTACAGTGTGGAAGTCCCTTTATAGGTAGAGGTGCAAACTAATAACAAAAAGAAACTAAGAGATTTTCTTTTTGACTCAGGAAAAAAATGATGTGGAATGGATTCTTTCATGCAAGCTGCTCTTCACTTTCAGTTGTCTTCCACAAGGACAAAAAAACATTCCGCTGGGTGTCCTCTTGACACTTGCAAACCACAGATCTCTTTCATCTTCTTTTCTCCTTTTCCCCGTTTTCTCTTTTGCTTTAAGGATCCACCTGAATTGCATTCAGCCGAATTGTTAACTTTTTGTTCATCGTTTGTGTTCGTGCCTTTTGTGTCGGTGACTGAAAGAGAGAGGGAGCGAAAGAGTTCAGACAGGAAGAATGTGAAGGCATGTTTGTGTGCCGGAGGAGGATGGGTGGGTCGGGTTGAAGGGGGCATTAGAAAAAAAGGGCCAGGAGGTCAAGAAGTAGTGGATGAGAGCAGGGGGAGGGATTGGTGGGCTCGGACAGGGCAGGGGAGGTCAAAGAGGACTGCCACAGAAATGACGTCAGAGACAAAGCTATAATCCCCTAGTCTTTTTTTCTCCCTCCAAACTCTTGTCTGTGCAAAGGGCTGGCAGCGGGCTCATTTGTGGTTGACATAGTTGTCCGTGGCGAGCAAGACGGGAGGCAGTTTGCTGGGCAGGCTGATCAGAGGCCTGTGGAAGATCGCCTGCTCCTGGGCTTTGATCTTCTCCGCCTGCCTCCGAAACTTTTTGGCCCTCAGGATGGCCGGGACACCCCTCCGGAGCCGCTGGGCCGCCTTCCTCTGCCACACCTCGTATTTGGAATACTTCACGGTCACATGCTGCTTCCTTGGGACTTCCTATTGTGGCGTGCAGGCGAAAATAGAGGAAAAAGGGAAAAAAGAGGGAGTGAGTTCATTAGAAGTGATAAGATACTGTGCAAGTGCTTATTACAATGGAGGAAAGCCGTGTTTATTTTGCGAAAACATTCAGTCATTGTTGGGCCAGTCAAATGGAAATCAAATGTCATTCTCATAGCGCTGAGCGTCATAACAGACTCGCCTCGCCTCCGACTTGCCCCTGTTTTGGTTTCCTCGACTGAGAGAAGCTGTCAACAAGTGCTCGGCTCAGCCTCTTTAACATACTGTCAAAGGGAAGGGCGGTCACTCGCCTCATATTCATATGAGGGGCACGTCGTCGTTCACCCAACGACCCGCTGAACTGACTAACCTCCACAGACCCGAGTGAAACGACACATACACGCACCGTCATTTCAAAAACCTCTCTTCCTGCACATTAATGGCGTTAGGTGTTGTGCTGAAGCACCAGGGATTGAGACAAAGTGGGAGTGGTAGCAGCAGAGCTAGAATTTATGCGTGAGTAGCCAGTGCTCTGTCTGAATGGCTTGTTTTGGTCCTGCCACTTGAGGAGTGTTTATCCCCCTTCATTCACTCCGGGCCTGCTCAATAGCCAAAGAACAGCTGGCCCTCAGAGCGGGCTGTACCCAGCAACTCTCCCTGCTCTGACAAACTGGGGACATGTCCCAACTAAGTCCCTTACAGCCTTCTCTCCTTTTTTTGCATTTCACACAGACGCTACACATCTATTTAATTGTCTTGTTTACATCGCCTCGCACATCCAACGCCACCGATGCCGATTCTCCAACAAGTCAAACAGAAACATTCACATAAAACGTCTTTCGAGTCCGGCCTAGAGGAAGGTTGGAGGGATTTTTTTTTTTTTTTTTTAAAGAGGTCTGGAAAGCAGCCACGGCTCGGTCTTATGACCGCAGTGAAAAAGACCTGAAACGCTTTGGCGGCTTCCCGCCGTGTTTTGTGACATATTTCAGAGAGAAGCTCTCCCGGGCCAGGTCAGGTGTTTTTTAACGGCACGGATCAAAATAAAATGCATGCCAGTTTTTCGGGGGAGCTTGCTGTTCCGTGACTAATAATCACACACTTGGAACACACTGTTTTGTTACGGACCAGCAGTCTCCACCATCTCACAGACTTTCTCTCCCACACACACACACACACACACACACATGCACACACTGTCTCAGTCTGTGAGTATGACTCTGCCCTTTCCTGAATATTATGTGCTGTGACTGTCTTGATGTTTTCCACGACGGTCAGCACTTTGCATGGAAGGTAACTGCTTACCAGTGACCATTTAGCAAGATAAACCTGTCTTCGCGTGGGTTTCAGTCTGCACTCAGTGTCAAGGACATAGGGGTGAGGAACACAGGTGAATGGAGGCGCAGGAGATGTGAGGACTGATAGCGTTTCCCATACTGGTGTGCTGTTGTTGTCGTTTTCGGTGACACGTACCTGTTTTAGTGTGGGCATCACGGGTAAGACCTGTAGAGAGGTGGCCGACACGTCCCTTTCGGACTTGGCGGGTTTGGCACAGTACTGCTCCAGCAGGTTGAGGTCACAGCTACGGAAACAACACTCCTCTACGATCCCACGGTTCTGGGGGCGCCGGTTGTTTCCCCTGCTGGTTGGCCTACCTGAGGAGGAACACAACAGACGATGAGGAGGGCGAGGTTAAGGCCTCAGGAATGAATCTAGGTTGTTTTCGCGGGATTACTTTCGACAATCATAGCGGTCCACGGAGCAAAGAGGATAAAAGGAAATCTATGACCAACTGCAACAAATCTTTTTGTTTGTAGGGGATAATCTGATTAGGGCTATCTGGAAGTCCTTTAATGAGTGAATACACAAGTAAACACCCTGTGCTGTGGAGAGTGATGGAGACCGACAGCTAAGCTCCTAGACAGATCGTTGGGTGAGCAAATACATAAAATGGAAACTCTCCTGTGACCTTGTCCTTTGTCCAGTCAGCAAAAGATAAAGAGGATGAGGAAGGGCGAGAGAGAAGAGGAGGGGCAGAGAGGTAGAGAGAGAGAGAGAGAGAGAGGGAGAAGGCAAAACAAAAGAGGAAGAAAGTAAAGACCTGGGAGAGAGGGAGGGAGGTAAAGAAGAATACAGCGGAGGGGTGGAGGGTTAGCATGTTGCACGGCGGGGAACAGTATCCGCATCCGATAAAAGGGCCTCGTTTGAAGTCCTGCACCCAGCAGAGTGTTGCAGGAGTCTCAGGAGAGGGGAAGGCAAGGTTTGATTGCAGGAAGAGAGAAAAGAGAGGGTGATCCAGCAGGGAGGAGGGAGGAGGGAGCGAGGGAGGGAGGGAGGGAGCACATCTACTGTATGTCGGCCTGAATCGGACAATGATCTTTCTGTCCGTCAGAGGTGCGAATAGCTAATATCTTGTTTGAAGAGAGGGTTTTCTCTCCATGCGAGGAGGAAGGTTGGAAGTTGTGTCGCAAACAAGACTGTGCAAACACGAGCTTATCCACTGGAGGATTAACAAGCCAAGCACAATGCCTTCACCTAATGCTTTACAGCTATTCCCATCATCATTACAATGGAAGCAATGATCAGAATTGATGTTAATGATCCGTCCTCTTAACCTGACATCAAAAACAGCCCCCTCCTCCTCCTCCTCCTCACTCCTCACTCCCTCCCTACTCCCTCCTCCTCCCCCCTTCGGACTCATCAGTGTGGACGGCCGGCCTGGGAACACTGGTGCTGAGGTGACTGGTATGCCTCTTGGGGTGCTATTACTTTACTGGTAAACAAGCGGCCCATTGTGTCGCGCTGAGTCGTGTGTGCCTTCACAGCTCGCCGGCTCTTTCATATGCAATGAGAGGTATGAAGGGCTGCGAGGCAGAATGCGCACACTCAGCAGACAGAGCGGCTTGGACCAGGTCTTGACACACACACACACACACACACACACACACACAGCTGGCTATAATCTCTCTCTCTCTCTCTCTTTCCCTCTCGCTTTCTGTGTGCGCGTGTGAGCGCGTGAGAAAGAAAAATACCAAACACGCATACCGCGCAGCCACAGACAGAGCGATAGCCTCAGCTATCCAAACAGATGTGTGCGAGTCTGAGCAGCAGCAGCAGCAGCAGCAGCAGCGGAGAGAGAGAGAGAGAGAGAGAGAGAGAGAGAGAGAGAGAGGGAGAGAAGCTTTCGACAGAAAAGCAGAGCAGAAAACTTGTGATGGGTTTTTTTGTTTTTTGTGTCGGAACCTACTGAAATAGAAGCCTCTGTCTTCGCAGACAAACTGCAGCGCATCCACCAGCTCTCCCCCACACAGCGTCTCCGCCGAGGCCACCTCCACCACGTAGAGCGTCAGGGCCAGTGCAAAGAGCAGCGCGCGACTGAACGAGGACATCTTCTTGACCTGCAGACACACACACACACACACACACACACACAGCATCTGGTCAACAAATGCAAACATTACAGAAGTGATGACATTGAATAAAACATTTTTTTTTAAAATTCAAAAAAAAAAAATAAAAAAAATCTTTTGAATAATAAATCCCAGATGACAGCCAGATGTTGGATCCACTCTTTACGCATTGTACAAGATGTACGACTTCCACTGTTAGGTGCTGTTTCTACGTATTGATGTATTGACCTACTAACTGCGTAAGACAAATGATGGCATATGTCCACCTCCCCCCTCCTCCCTCCCTCCCCCGTCACTGTTATCAGCCGCTGTCACTGTGTCGCACCTGGGAGAAGAAGTGCTTATTCTGGAGGAAAAAAAACCGAGACGGTATCTTTGCCTTACGCGCTCTTACACAACTCTCCAGAAAGTTGCAAGACCGGCTGCTCGATAGTTAACTATCTGAAAGGCCAGACTCAGCATTTATTTTCCCCTTGCTCACCCTGGGATGAGCTCACTGACCCTCAGACCTACCGCCCCCTATCTGCCGACAGAAAAGACCAGCTGTTTGCTGCTCCCGAGTCCAGAGAGAACGGCGCACCATCAAGAAATCCCAAAAAAAGAAATAAAAATAAAAAGCAAAAACAAAAAAAAAAGACAGCCCTCAAACTCTTTTCTCCTCCTTTGCCTATCAGGTAACCTGTTGCACGAATGCTTCACAGCTCCCCGCAGCTCTCCATGTCACGTCTGCATCTTCAACTTTCTCTGCTGCATGCGATTTAAAGAGATGTCCAAAAAGAAAAAAAGCAGAAAGAGAAAAAAAAAAATGATGCGATCAATGCATCAGCGCAGCCCGGAGCGGGGTGTTTTTTTCCTCACTCATGGTTACAACATGGTTACAACCCCGCCAGACGTCTGTCAAGACCCGCACAGCACAAACCGGAGCGCATGAAACTATTTGTTCCCTCTGGTTACCTTCATTCTGCTGCTCTCCGTCCTCCGGCAGGTGTGGCAAAGTGAGTGGTGTCCGTGTCTTTGCTGGGTCTCCATGTCAGATGGCAGTAGTCAAAAACGTCGGGAGGGGTGAGGGGGGGGGTTATTTGGTTTTTGGAGAGATTGCAGGTGAGTTAGTTTCCCAGTTGGTGCGGCTGAGATGATGTGTGAGAGGCTGTCCCAAAGACCAGGCGACAGAACAAAACTTCTCAGGGAGAGGTATTATATACCAAAACACGCCCCTTACTTCCACACCCCACCCCCTCGCTCCTCCTCTTCACGGCTGGTAAAAAAAAAAAAAAAAAATGGTCCAGAGACGTTTTATGGAAAAGTGCTTAAAGGGAGAAAAGGCAAAAAAAAAAAAAAAAGAGAGAGAAAGAGAAAAAAAGAGAGGGAGAGAGTGAGAGTCACAAAATATGGAACAATTCCATAGGCATTTTCCACGTTTACGCACTGTAACCTACAATCACAATGTTTACACACAGGGACGCAGACAAGAACAAGAATAGACGTAATTCCTCAGACTCCAAGAAAAATGTCAATGTCTCCGCCCTGCTGTAATTAAGATGAGAGTGCAAGGAGTGTGGCTGAGGAGCTGCGGGGGGGGGTTTGCTCTTGACTCAGGTGGAGGTGTTAGTCACACAGGTCAGAGGCTCTCCCCACCTGAAGGGGAGCATGAAGTGGGGTTGATCCAGCAGGAGGAGGAGGAGGAGGAGGAGGAGGATGCAGCAGCAGCAGTGACTGACTGCAGCAGGAATATCAAGTGTCAATGTAAAGAAATGCTGCATCATGTGATGAAGAGGCAGGAGGAAGTGATGAAGGAAAAAGATGACGTTTGCTTTCTCACAAACTAAACATTAATATTAATAACAGAGCGGATCGATAAAGTCCTCCAGTGTGGATGGTGCTGAGTGTCCTGCTAAAGGCTCCGGCAAGGAAGAAAAAAAACAAAAAACTCAGATTAAAATTGTGTCAAAGTGTGAAAGTAAGCTGTCTTTCTGTATGAAACTGTATGAGGGCGCCCTTATATAAGTGAGTGTTGTGCAGGAGGTGAGGATGTGGACCTGTGTCTCTCCAGACTCACACTGACACCTAGTGGTCCGGGTGGTGAACCTCTGCTTGTTTGTCTCCTGGCTCTCAGCTGCAGGTTTGGAGGGCCGAGGGACCTGATCCACAAGCTGACCACCAGGAGCTCTGTCCGGACGAGCTCCCCGAGATCTGTCCTCTCAGGTCCAGGACAGTTACCTTCCTCTGTTGTCTCCAGGTAGTGTGTATAAAGAGGTGGAGGTGAGCTTGTATGGACCATTAATGGACAGTATTTTTAAAAAATACAGTGATAGAAAGCACATTAGGTCAAGTGCTGCACTTAAAGGTACAGTGTGTGAGGATTTTAGTTGAAATTAACAGCAGAATGTGGAGAAATGACAGTTTTGATGTTACGTCTGTGTATTGTTGGTTATTATGCTAACCAGCTAGCCCCGGCCCGGTCCAAAAGCTCCTGTGTTAGCAGTGTACACCGAAACACTCCCAGTCTGGACCGCTAGCTGCACGGCTAACTGAGCTACCCAGGTAACGGCAGCTACACTCAGCAGCATTTGTTATGAGTATGAATTCTGACATATTTCACCTTTAAGTACAATTTTGAGGAACTTCTACTTGAATATTTGTGCTTTATGTTGCTTGAACTTCCTCTTAGGGAAACATACTGCACGACATTTATCTCACAGCCTTAGTCACCGGGTACTTTTAAACAAAAACAACTTTCCCTTTAAACTTCTCTCATGGTTTCATTTCAATAAATGTCCAAACGATCCAAAAGAAACTTGAGAATTAGAGAAAAGGTCCAAAAACTGGCAACAGATTTGTGTATCAGAACTTTGGTTTTAATTATTTCCTCTCCCGTCGTCCGATCAGCTCACGAGCCCTCAGATGTACCTGCTGTCCCTGTGTGTGAAACAGTGTGTAGAGCTGCAGCATCTAAAACTGTCACATGCTTCTTTCACACTGATGCTTCACTATTAAACATCTAATGATGTCATATATGCGACTATATCAGTCAGCGGGACCAAACCAGAACCTTTACTTTAATACGTTAACTTCATTTGGCTGCTATAAATTAAGTCAGATTGTTTTTTTAAGCTTGATTTGTACTTGTAATAGAGTATTTGTACATTGCTGTATTGGTACTTTTGCTTAAGTAAAGTATTTAAATACTTCTTCCCCGACTGGATAAATACTACATCTAATTTAAACGTGTGTATTTCGAAAAGAGCTGTTTTCAATCCACCTCCCCAAAGTTCATTTTGTCGTTCACGTGTTTATCGGCTTGTTTTTAACATTTAATAACGTTGTAAAACAGCGCGCTGTCGTCGAAGACATGAGGAGAACATTAAGATGATCGACTCCTTTTAATAGGCTCAAGAAGTATCTGCTGTGATTTTAAAATCAGGCGGGTCGCCCGGCAGGACGGCCCCCTCTTGTGGCAGATAAAAGCAAACCCATCCGTGTCGCCGAGCATCATTAAATGTTGGTCTGTCTGATGAGATTATCATTAAAACAATAACTTATGGAAACATGACAGCAGACACTTAATGTGCGATTCTTTATTATTCGACAGATTCTTTTTACTCAAGCAGTAATCAACGATACATTACATGGAAAGTGTGTTTTATTATTTCTTTTATAATGCATTTACACTGCCGGACAAAAACTGCAAGAATAACTGAGCAAAACCGAGAGTTAATACTCAAATACTGAATTCACATATTTTGAAAATAAAGCTTTTTTTTAACACTGCACTACACATTTTTCCTTTAAAAGCAGCAAAACCCCATCATTTCACGAATGGATCCAAATCCGGCGAGGCGTTGAACATCTTTGGAAACTTTACCCGCCGCATGTTGTCACCAACCAGCCGGTGTCAAACAATCAACAACTCATCAGAAACGGCATCATACTGGAGGTACGGCACAGGAGAGATGAACACATTGACCGGTGACGTCGCAGAGCGAGAGGAAGCAAACAGACACCAGGGTGGGGGACGCCAGCTGGGGAGGGGGGGGCATCATCATGACAAAACACTGAGGGCGTCTGTCAGCATCTTCAGCTCGTCCTTCAGTCCCTCCAGGCCTCCTTGGACCTTCAGCGGGTTGTCCAGCACCTCCACGCTGCTGGTGTACGGGTCGAACCTCACCGAGAAGGGACGCTTGATGCCGGCCACGTACGTCCTTTGACAGAGACACAAAAGAAAAAGGCCTCAGATGGGATTTTCTTTTTGAACTCCTCATGAATGTATGTATTTCAGGAGTCCTGTCTGAGAATCGTAAAAACCCAAATATTTCTCTTGGCCGGAGGAAACTTCCCTTTTTATTGACTAGAAGAAGTTCCCCCCCCTGTTGTCTGCGCATATTCACTATAAAGACTGGAACAATCCTGCTTTTATCAGCAGGATTATAAAGACATTCAGAATCTACTCTATTTCATATTTACTATGCTATGACAAACATTACCATGCTGTTATTTTTCTCATCCAGTGTGGCAGAGTGCTGTATTCAACAAGAGACCAAATACTGTCAAAACACTCACTAAAGCTACTTGTTTTGCAGGGCAACATTTGATGTGTTTGCCAAATAAAACTCCAGCGTTTTGCCTTGGTATGAAAAAATACATTAGTAACAGCTGTCTTCTGGCTGCTATGGCTGACCTACAAAAGTTTGTGGCCTCAGGGGTTGGCTGCCTGTTCTCTGACCTTGTCCTCACATAACCCCTCTCTCCTTTTGTTTTGTTTTTTTCCCTCCTTCTCTCTGTCTCTTTATGTTCTGGTTGTGTTTGCACGCACGGCTCGGTACCTGAACTTCTCCTTGGCATCTGTAAAACTCTCAGAAATGAAGTAGACGGGCTGGTACGTCTGGTCCTGATAGGGCTGCACCGCCGCGGCCTCGGGATCGAACTCTCTCGTCTCTGGCTCGTCGGACAGCGAGTGCTAAATTAAAGTTAAAAAAAAAAAAAAAAAAAGAAGCTTGAGAATGAGCTGACAGCTCAGCTTGGCCGTGAATGTTGCATTTTTTAAAAAGTCATCACTCAAAACATTCTGCAGAAGGGAAGAGAAACATGCTGGGAAACGCACCACAAGCTCTCCGTAAGAGGAAAGCAGTCCAGCGCCGTAAGCCCTCACCTCACCGTTCTGCTTACATAAGCCATACTCCACGGTGAACCAGTATAACTGGTGTGAAAAAACATAAAGAGAGCAGCTGAGGATAAAGAAGGACACTGGGGTGGACGATGAATTCATTATTTATGTCATTTTAGATAAGGGACTGCACAAAAATGACCAGGGAGGGAGATGGGGTCCAGAAAGGGGGAGCGTTGTGTATTTTTTGCCTTTTGGCTGAAGGCTGGAATTTATGGTTTATTTAATGTTTTTTTTGTAAAGAAATTACTGGAATTTACTGGAAAAAACAAAACACTAAATGGCTCAATCACAATATGACCCCCCCGGAAGAGCTTTTTTTTTTACTATAAAGGCTCATTTATGCTGCCTTTAGCAAGAAAATAGATAAATATGTCTCATACGATATAACCGTCACTGTCCACACTTCCGTGCGTCCTTCAAGTTGGCATAAATGCGAAGCGACAGAACCACTGGAGGGCGCCGCTCAGAGTCAAATCGGTCTCACACAGACCTCTACGCTTCCTTCGCCACTGTCCAGCTCACATTTAATCCCCGTCCGGTCTCCTCCCAGCTGTTCTTTAGTAACTGTTTGTCTCTGTGCCCGGGCGAAGTAACATCATGCAGATGTTTAAAACTTCTCACAGACTCGCATCTCCGCAGAAAGTTCCAGCGTTTTTTAAATACTCCTTCCTCTTGTCCTGTGGTCGTGTGTCACCTGAAATATCGGCTACACTGCTACACCGCCCCCCCCACTGCGACTATTGGAGGTGCAGCTCAGTTGGTCCGTAACCGTAAGCTTTTGGGAAAACGTGCAGAAAGAAACGGACGTAATGAACACAGATGTATCCGGATCCGTTTCTAACCTTGAGCATAAATGAGCCTCAAAGGTGTGTTTTGGCAGGACGGCCGTCATGTCTCTATGTCAGGAGTTATTTGCCGCTAATTTTACAGATCTGAAAATCTGTAGCCAATGTTTTGCCTTTAAAGATATAACACTTCTGCATTTGTTGGAGAAATCTGTAATTTTATTCGAGTAACGGTGCGTTTGATTTGGTCGCCTGTTGCCTAACTGCCGGGAAAAGTCAGAAAATGACGAGGGAAGTCCGTGAACAAGACTAAACTGAACACATCACATCGTCTGTCTTTCACACAGATTTTCATCAGCAGTGTTGGTTGTTTACCAGTGAAATCAACACCTGCCATGATCCCGTGCTACTCCTGGCCTCTGTTTTGTTTTGATTGTGAGCAGCAGAAATGACACACTGTGCTTTTCACCATCGCTTTCTCACGAGCTAATAAAAAAAATGTGGGAATGCTCCATCTGGGTCTGAGTTGACAGCGTGTTCTTTCTTTTTATGTCAAGGTGAGGGGTCAAAGAAAAAACACTACTAATAAGGTTCAGCCCCTCTCAACAGCTCAGTCATTTTTGTACAGTCCCTAAGTCCTGCTGGTGTTACGTACTGTAGACAGTTTCTCAATATCTTCATCCGAAGCCCCAAGTGAAGCCAGACCGAGGTTCTGCAGCAAATAATCAATAAATTGTTACCAGAACATGAGAGAGCACAACACGAGGAAAACAAATGATCTATAAGTCCGCCTCTCACCTGCGAAAACTGGGCGAAAGTGCGGTTGGCCAGCATCGGGACGTGGCCCAGCAGCTCATGGACGCAGTCACTGAAGAGAGAAAGAGAAAAAGATTCAACCTGGAGCACATCTGATCCAAACTGGAGAAAAAACAACAACCCTGCGCAGATATTTTAACTAAATACAGACTGTGTGATTAGAGTTCAATCTGGTTACGTAACTCAGTGATGGTTACAGACTGAAAAACATTGTGAGCACAGTGAAGTGAAGACAGACGTTCATTTGAAGATGACTTAAAATTTATCCCCAAAATCCAGACTCTCCTTTTGTCCCTTGAGAAGTGATCTTGTTTAAATTGAAAAGCGAGAAGAGGGATAAAAAATTGTAACAAGATATATTTAGTTCTTTCTAAATCATGAAGGATTTCTCACCTGATCAACATTTGCGGTCGGACTTGTGTGTGAGGAGCAAAGACGCGGTCGTACTCACGGTTCTGGGGAGTGCATTGGGGAGGAGGCGTGCCGGATGTACTGGGTGCACTGGAACACCCGGAACGCCAGACTGGCCAGAAAGTCTCTGGCCGAGAGCAGACCTGCCACTGGACGCAGCGTGAAGCCTGTACGCTCTGAGAGAGAGAATAAAACCCTGGGTAGATGGACTGTGTATTCACTAAACATTTGCTCCACTCGTTGCTTTTCATCCTTACCTTTGAGGAAGCGTGACACGTCCTCCAGCTGGGGAATGTTGTCCGGACTGTACCCACAATGCCTTTCCAGCAGACGGAAGGCCTCGAGGTATTCAGTGCAGGCGTGGGTGATGTACAAGTCCCTCAGCGTTGAGTAGACTTCCCTCCTGATTATGGAGACAGTTGCATAATAATTCAGATTTTCTTCTTTTCTTGTGTCTTTTTCAACCTTCTATGAGGCCCATGTCTATAATAACACGTCATAAACATACTTATAATGCACCTATAGCGCTGTTTGGTGTTAATTATAAGCACTCGTGAATATTCATAATGCTATATTGCAATAATCAAACCACAATATGTGTCTATAATGCGTTAAAGCATACTTACAATACATTTAAGTGTGCCTTTATAACAATAATCACAGATTATGAAGCATTTTATGATGTTTAAGGTCAGGTATTGATACTTCATACCTGCTGGTCACTCTATTTCTGCCTGGATCATAGTGTATTAAAATTATCGTACATTATAATACGTTCTTATCATTTTATAGCATCAGAATGTGATTATAAGTTAGTGTAAGTGGCTGTTGGGTGCTTTATGTGAAGTGATGAAATCCCTGTGTTATAGGCAGATGTAACACAGTACAAGCTGGTTATAATCACTATAAGTGGTTGTTGTATTCTTTAAGTGGGTACAGGGACTTACATACATTATAATGATGTGTTGTAATGCATTATAGGCATTATAATGAGTTATGATTATTGTTATAAAGAATTATGAACATTCATTACTGCTTAGAAATCTTTATAGGTGTGTCCGTAATGTTTATAGACATGGACTTCATAGAAAGTGTTACCTAATCCACTGTTAATATACTAAACTTAAGTTTTGGCTTATTCATTTATATTCTGCACTGCATTTTGTTTTTCTCCTGTTTAGTCTGTTTTATTTAAACGAACATTATGTGACTCTTTTTGCCTTAAAATAACAGCTTCAAAATCATGTTGATGGTCTTGTAACAGGGTGAATAGTGTCTCTGTCTCAGCCACTCCAACCCTCCTATCACTTGTTTCTGCACTATGTAACTTCCAAGTTTCAAACGCATAACATTGTCATGATGTGATGAGTTGTGTTTGTAGTCAGCACCTACGTTAGGTCTGACACTTTGTTACAGACCTGGGATCTGTATTTATGACAGTGGTGTTGCACTCAGAAACTGTAGGGGGCGCCAACTTGCACAAAATGACATTTTTCACATAATGTTGCTTTAAGTGAAGTAATTAAATCTCTGTGTTTAATCATAAAAACCTTTTCTTTTGGCTCAAACTGTCCAAGCGAAGTGAATGACGCGAGTGAAAAATCCACTGACTCGTAAAGTAATTCTGTCACCTCATTTCTTGCTAGCTCTCTGATATATGTCTTTGACAAGCTCAAGCTGCCATGTCTTTGATAGCGCCCTCCATCTGTAACGAATTCACCAAAGTAAAAGACAAAACCACGACCAAACTGTCTGAGAGGAGGTGAAACGGACTCGGCTCGATGTTCTGACGTTAAAACAGCAGGAAGGTCAAACTGCTTGTTCGAAAATCAAGTGACAGTTTGAATTCAGCGTATATTTTTGATTTAACACTCGACCGCCTTCATTTTTAAAGCCCTCACCATGTGCCGATCTCCTCCTCTGTGTACTCCACTCTGGGAATCTGCTCCCAACTGAGGACAAACAGAAGCACAGATGTATCAGAAATAATCGAGTATATTCGGGTTTCTTTCTCGTAAAGATGTGCAGTATTCAGGAAAAAGATTGCATCTCACTGTCTGTATCTGAAGGCGATGTCTCCAATCATTTTCCTCCTCTGTCTGTAAACGGGGTCTGTGAAGCCCTGTTTCAAATCAAATATATCAAACACTGATCACATTTTCTGTGTCATGACATACTGGTCCAAACGACATAACCAGTAAAGAGAGCTGTTTCTCATCGTGCCATGCAGCTGGAGAAGTCCTTACTTACAGGATGGTCTTGATCCAAGTCTGGATCAAATTTAGTGACCAGATGATGACATTTGTCCAAGTCTGCTATTTTCTTTGGGAACCAGTGAACTAGAGCAGAAAAAGAACAAAAACAAATGGACAAATTCAGCTCAGTGCTGTTTTTTTTGTGATTATTTCAGCAGAATTTTTGAATATTTTTCAAATTAGAGGCAGTTACATTTGACTTCTTTGGTGGTTTTAACGTCCTCTGTGTTCCTCTTGATGGAGCCGATCAGAGTGCTGACGTCCGAGAGGTGCACCTCACAGCGGACGAAGTACTCCAGGCCCTCCAGGTTGTCCTTGAGCTTCCGGCATGGTCGCGTCTCCAAATGGTGAATCTTCGCTTCAAACGTCTGAAATACAGTCATCACGCATCGTAGCAGGACAAACACTGAACATGTTCATCTTCCCAGACCTCTTACAGACCAGTTGCAAGTCAGTAAGAGGATTTTTTTTGGGTTGCCAGGTTGTGAAACATCCCTCTGACTATACTTACCTCATGGAAAAGGGCTGCAGACGAAATATAACTGTTAATACATTAAATGTACGTGAAGCTGTGTTCAGCGACACAATGAGTCTCCATCTTCTTCGGTTGTTTGGGAGAGCGCTGCAACGCTGTTTTGCTGTGAACTGTTTTTATGGCATGGGGGTGAGTAGAGAATGACTGAATTTCCCATTTTGGGTGAACTTTTCCTCTAAACTGTGCCAGCAGCATTCATAACTGTGAGTGGTGAGGATAAAAGGGACGAAGTCAGAGCTCGTTAAGTAATTATTGTCGTTAGTATTTCCTTGTGTAGCCTAGACTGTAAACATCAACCTCACCACCCCTGGGAAAGCATGATGTACCTGCTGAGGTTGTAGAGGAAGGAGGAGGTGTTGCGTCAGTTCGGGGCCTTCGCGGCGTGTCCGCTTTCACGCTGGGTCCCGTGTCTCTGTTTCACGTTTCATGCAGTTTCATGCACCCTTAGGAAAAGGTGTGCAGGCTGTCGTCAGCCCTGACTTTTGCTGGGTCAGGGCACCCAAGTTCAGGAATGCTTCAGGCGTGGAAGTTTCGTTCCAAAGCGTGCATGAGTTGCTTAACCTGCAGCTGAGATCTGGGCAGGACGGGCTCAAACCAGCAGAGTTTCATAAGCCACTTTCCATCTTTTACATCTTTGCTTTAAAGGAGCGTTGGGAATGGGAGGTGACCTGTGATGTCATCAGATCCAAGCTTCACTCCTCCTCTCTGTCCCTTTTTCATGTATTGAATTGTACTTTTACTTTTCATTCCTTATAAATCCTTAACGACGTCTGTTATAAGGTTGAGGTTCACAGATTTAAAAACGTGGCACGCTCAGTTTCTGAATGATACCAGATGTCACATATATGAATTAACAAGATATCACACATGTAGGAAGGAGTGAGTGATATTCATTATTAATGCAGGTCTGGAGTGTTATGAATGGCAAATCTTTTTATCAGCATGGGTAAAATCAAAGGAGCAGTAAATTCAAATCCTGCTTCTCTTCTTTAAGGATGAGAAAGGCTGTAGTGTGAGTTAACGTACAGGCATGTAGATGATCATTTACACACCCAGGCACCCTTGGGGTCCTACACAACTTATAGCATTTATGACTGCGGACTTGATTATCAGAGTGACAGAATATATAATATATTAATATGCATTTATGACAGCGCTGTTTTCAAAATAGAGACAGAAATAAGACCAACCGCTGGGATTTTTCCCCACAAACCAAACTGGCAACCCAAAAATTAATCTATCATGCATCAATAAATTATATATTAGCTATTAATCACCCATCAGTTACCACTTTAATTCTCTTTATAAAGGTGGCTTCATTAGAAGGTGGTGCCCTCCACACCCGTTTTTGCCCCACAGATTTATATTTATCATGACATAACAAGAACTATCGGGTTACCTCGAAAACCTTGAGAGTCCGCGACAGTGCCGGTGTCTTGATGCCTCTTAAAGTGAAGAAGATGTTGAGCAGCGCTTTTCCGTCGTCCTCCTCAAACACGATCTGTTCGCTGGCCTCCGCCGCCTCTGCCGCCGCAGCGGCGGCTTCCCGCTCCTTGCGCGCGTCCTCGATCAAGCTCTGACGCCTGCCGACGAATCTGGGAGACTGTTTGAAAAGAGAAATCAAACTCGTGAGTTCTCTTCTCTCGTTTTGATCCAAACCACCGTCACAGCACATAGTCACACAAACAGAGCGGGGGGACTGCCTGCTGACATGTTCCTACTCTTTGGACATCTTTCTGGATATTGATGAGAGCGCTTGGACATCTCCAAATGCGCATGAAAACAGCAGTGCAGTCAAGGTAAACCTACGACATAGATAAGATTGAGGAGTTGCCACGGCACATATTTTAGCTGATTTTGGCTGATTTTGCTGGTTTATTGCTGCATGTCTTTTTCTGTATTGATTTGATCTGTGCGCATCAGGCAGCGCCGCTGCGTAATGGTCACCTCGCCACCTCTCCGCGCGCAATAGAACCGTTTAAAGCGGACCTCTGAATAAAATTTAGACACATCACTGGGAGCAGCATGTGTGACTGTCCATTATAACTGAAACTAATAAAACAAACTTGGCTGGTGTGAACTTACCGTGATGGAGTCCGACCTCTCCAGCTCGGATGCCGCTCTGCGGATGCTCTTTGTGGAGGACGTGGAGCTGCTTGAAAGTGGCATCTTCAGGCGCAGAAGTCTTCTGTATTTTTCTGTGTTTGGTGTCAAAGTGTGACTGAAGTGACAGTGACGCTCTCTGGACCTCTGCGGCTGTGCTGTGCGCCCGGAGCTTTTCTTTTTTTCCCAGACAGGTTCCCTCTTTTTATGGGGTCATTTGTTTGCAGTTTCTGACGTCAAACACACAAGACCCGCTCTAATCAATCAATGCGCAGAACCTATCAGACACATCCACAAACTTGGAGCCGTCTATATACAGATGTGGGAGAATATCCCTCTAATCAAACGTAGCTAGAGCTGAGGATTAGGAGGGAAAAGTTAAATTCACAAAGATTTCCCTTTTTTTAAAGCTTTAATTCTCCAAGAAAAAATAGAAAGTCTTCAAAGAAAATTAACTTTCTTTATGCAAGATTCAACTTAAATGAACGGGATAACATCTGGAATGCATCGATATTTGACCCAAAGCTGAAAGATTGTGTACATTAATCCTTTTCACAGTAAAACCATGTATAAAGCACATACAGGGCATTTATTTTCTGTTTTTCAGTGAAAAATGTTATGATTTTTAACAATAAATAAAGGAAAGATTCACAATTTTTGATAGTCTGTGTCTTAAACAATGTATATTTATAATCATCTGTGTTGATTAACATTCACAGAAGTTGTGCGGTAACAACCACCTGCTCGGTTCCCTTCAGTCATCTTTAAACTATAATCAGAGCTTTGACCTGAGGGCGTCTCATAAAGGTTAGACCAGAGAAAAGTCCACTGTGGAAAATTAAGTCACTTTATCAGCTCAATCGAATCTCCACAGCTCCTCACAAATTAGATTTAATTGTGAAACACACACAGACAAACAAGGAAAGCGAGAACAACACTTTTTTTTTTTGTTCTGGTCAGTCCGCTCTGTCTGTTTCTTACCTCAGCAACAACCACATCAAGTGAATTTGTACCGCTTTTGGCCGAGGACTTTGGTGGTTAACATGATTGTGAAAAGTGATGTACGGTGCCCACGGGCGAGCAGAGCTAAGAGAATTATCTGAGGACCTCTGGCCACATGCTGTCACAGCAGCAACCTTGCACGGGTGCAGGGAAGGCAAGTGGACCGCGGTTTGACTCTTCCCCCAACCTGAACACACAAGCTGGAAATGCTAAAGAGCACCGATGTAGCCCCGGGCACAGACAACCTTTCCACCCTGCTTAAGCCTATTTTTGTTAATAAATTGGCGTATCTTTAGAAACGAAGCCTTCATATGTTTCTTCTCTATATTGACCTTTTTTGTGGTTTGACATAAAACACTGAGCAACGGGAGGACGCCTGACATTTATACAGAGACAGGAACAATTATCAGCTTCATGGTTTGTTGGATCCATGTCAATTGCGTTTTAAAGCAATCAGAAATCTTACAAACAACTCTGGTTAATGTGGATTATCAGAGACATTTATATTATCTGTTCCCCAGAGAAAGTCACGTTAAAATGGCCAGAAAAAAGCATTTGTCATTTAGAAATCTGTGAGTAACAGATAACATCCTTTTGTTACAAAATTGAGTATCTTTGCTGAGTAAGTCCAGGGAAAATGGGATACGCACAAACCCCAAGAGACTTAATGATGGTAAAGCAGCAAAGGTTTATTGAAGCTCAACTAGATTCTGTTGGTCTGAGGACGAGCAGCGGAGCTACAGGCTGAATCAGGATCGAGATAAACTGATATCGCTCCTTCTCCTCCCTCCAAATGTCTGCTTTCCTGTGTCAGCCCTCTTTATCAAGTCCATAGCCTATTACAGGTCATTTGTAATCACCCAGAGAGAAAGCTTTCCCAGTCTTCCCTCCCTTCATTTTCATTGCTATCTATGCCAAAGAAAGCTCAGCTCAAATGTACAACTTCCAACCCTTTATAAGGCTGCTCATAAGGGGTGGAAGGGTTTTTTGGATTTTGAATACAAATTCTCACCATAACTTATTAAAACATCAAAAATAAACGTTTTATTTATTGTTGCTTTATTGAAATGTGGCCTGTTTCAAACCCAATCACCAGAATAAATGTTGGAATTATGTTTCTTTCCTCTTTCTTTCTTTTTTGTTCTCTCTTTAGATAAAATCTTATGTTGTGACTATGCTGGGCTAATGCTGTGATTGGGTTTAAGCACAAGAACCACTTGGTTAGGGTTTGAAAAACATCATGTGGTTGATGATTGACTTAAAATATCTGTTTTTGTCGCAACAAACATGGCTGGAAATATTTTATTATGTTTCCTAAGTTTGGGTCACAAACCCCCAAGAAATCTTCACCTGAGAAGTAAATAGTAACTCCACAGTGGTCTACCTGATGTAATGCAGTAAAAAGTACACATTTACCTCAGAAATGTAGTAAAAGTGTAGTAACAGAAAATGGAAATAAACCAAAGTACAAGTACCTCAAAAATGTACTTGGTTAGTTCATGTTGCTGGGTAACTGGCACTGGTGTCACTCGTGTCATGGATTAATTCAAGATAATTAAATTTCCAGAAAAATGCTTGAATAAGAAATCATACTACATGTATATATATCAAGGAGGGCATTTGACTGCGTTAAAGGACATAAAGGATATTATAAAGTTCAGCGTGTGAATTACCTTCATAAATTCTCTGAGTTTAAGGTTTAGCAGATCATGACATGCACCCTCTCCTACCCTTCGAATGCAGAGGAAGCCATTTTGGTTGTGTGCGGTCAGGCTGACTCACCGCCTCGTCACTCGTCGACCCCACTCACTGATCATACCAGGTATCGAGGCTGCCTTTTGTTGGAAATGTTGCACTTGATGATGCGATATCTGTCCACTATTCAACCCTCTGTGTTTATCCAATTCCATCTTCTTTTCTGGAAGTGTCGGACGTGTCCACAAATGACATCAGGACGATAATTATTACAATTATGTATTGATTCAGAGGCAGCATTGTGGCATTGTGAGTGTCAGCTTTTCCATGCATAATTGTGGGACTTCAGACGGGCTAATTGCAGCTAACGCGACCAGCTGGGCTATTATTCATCATCCTCCACATTTCTTTTCTCTCCCTGGCTGCTGAACAATGATGGTCACCTTTGTGGGGGTCATTAGACTCATCCAGTTGATGAAGAGAAGAGGAAACACAAAATAAATGTCCTATTTATCGGACTAATGTTGGGTAAACAGCCTCAAAATGAGCATATCAGCTTGTAGTACTTGGTGAATTACTGTATCCACTAGTGTATCTTGTGTCTTTTAGATGAATATTAAAATGCATTACAGCTTCTCTGTCTGCTTGATGAGAGTGAATGTTTGCATGAAAGTTTGATGGAGAAATCTTGTCATTCTTAGACTTAAAGGTTCAGTATACGAAGAGGCCATGTGTTGAATTCATACTCCGCACAAATAGGGGGCACAGATCACCGGAGTAATTGCCAAGTGGTACCAAGTGGTATTTATCCAGTTCTGGAGGAGAGAATCTGGTGAAGAGCCAGACGTGGAGGAGTTAACACCCAGAATCAAATAGGATATGGACTGGCATGGGAAAAACAAGCTGGGGACCCAATTCTGAAATAGGTGGGGTTTGGGTTGGGGCAGGGGTTGGGATAGAGGTAGTGGTTGGGGTTGGTGTTGGGGTTTGGATTGGAGTTGGTGTTGGGGTTTGGATTGGGGTTGGGGTCTGGATTGGGCTTGGGGTTGGGGTCTGGATTGGGCTTGGGGTTGGGGTTGGTGTTGGGGTTTGGGTTAGGACTGGGGTTCGGGTAAGAACAATCCCCACTGTTTCAAATTAACAAATCAATAACTTGTCAATAACTGTAGCTTGTCAACACTTATAAGAACAAAAAGATGCATTACTTAAGATTGAAAGAGAATCATGTGATCAAATGTGAAGTCCAAACCAAAGTGTAATAATTTGGTTTGAGAAAATATATAAAGAAATTTTATATAATTACATATTTAATAGGAATCTTTAAGTACTCAAACAAAGTACAACTTCATTTTTTTCCCACGTAGGTCTTTCTCTCCCCGTCTTTCTCTTTTAAACAGAGCATTGAGCATCTGTGACTGGCGATGACTGTGATTGTTTTTGCATGTGTCAAAATACAGCTGCCAAGTGGAATGACTAATCACACAGAGTGCTTCTCCAATGCCTCTGTCTACATGTGTAATTTGACAGCGGCGGCATAAAGTGTTCCTGGGGTGGGCGAGTGTTTGAGGGCCTGATGCTCAATGGTCCGTGATGTCGACTGCCATCATCACGCTGGTGCCACGGTGGCCGGTAACTACAGCTGTAGCTGTGACACGACCGCACACATTACCAGCATTACCAGCAGACTGCTGTGACCCTGTTATGGTTTCAGACTGCCAACACTGGGACCCAAAGTCTGCCTGGTTTTTTATTCGTCGTTCGTTCATTCACACAATGTGCAAATGTAATTTAACGTGATCCCATTACGACTGAAGTCGATTCTAAATGTCTAAATCGAGGACGATGATTAAACCGATCTTGTTTTATCCTTCTTGAGAAAAACAAATCATTCCTGTAATTTCTTGCACATTCAGAAAAGGAACAGCAGGTTATGATGATACAGAAACAAGGATTTTTAGACAGTTAAGACACCAAATTGAAAAAAGGTGATGAATTTCAAATTTCCCAGCAGTTAATTACAAATGGACACTTAAAGACAAGCAGTAGCTAAAGCGGTTTAGGCGATTCATTGATGTTTCCCTGTATTATCATTGCTTCAGGCTACATGTGTTACGCCTCTCTCTTGCTCTTTGTTTCTCAAGCAGCCTGTTCTTTTCCAAATGTCATATCTGATAAGTCGGATTGTGGTCCGGATGCATCCACATATCTGCTGTGTGTGTCATGTCGGATATGCCCAGCAGGATAGAAATTTCACATCAGGAGTTACAAGTCATTCAACAATGATTTCCATCAATCACTATAAGTGGTCTGAGAACTCACTGGTCACAAATAGCACAAATCAGTTTATTTCCAGCTTACGGGCTCGAAAGGAATCATGGAAAAATCCAGATGTAACGTCAAGATCGGTTAAAATACGAATCTATTTGGTTTCACGTTGACTTTGAGGACAGTGTCCAAAGAAAAAGCCCGTCCTACGACTCAGCACTTCTCACCTCTGACCTGCCTGAGCGTCCAGAAACATAAACCTGCCTGTAGATAATGTTAAAGTCTTATCCAACAGTTCTCCCTGTGCCGGGGTCACAGAAGCAGCATAATGACGTTGTAACATCGGCCATTCCCCCTCCAGCAGTGGCACACAGCTCTGTGGCTGGAGAGACTCCTGATTAGATTTACCTTTCCTTAATGGGCCCCTGTCATCCCGCAGCCTGGAGGGCCATGACGAGAATCAAGCAGCTGGAGCCTCAGATAAACCCCACCTGTTGCGTTACGACAGCTTGTTCTGTCAGCGATACTGTCAGCTGTTTTCCGCTTCTTTAATCCATTTACATGTGCGCAAAAACTGACAACTGCTTACATTAATCATGTTGACTTGATTATCTGTAAGAGATGTGTCTGACTGCTCATGATTCAAATAGACATTGGACCGATGTTGTCAACACGATGTCACGATCCCCTCTGTGAGCTGAACGCATAAGGTGACATGCAAGAAAGAGTTTTACACTTTACAATCTTGACTCAAATCCCTCTTGCTAGCTTTTTTCTGTGCTTTTTCAAAATACATTTTGTGAAGGCTCAAGAGAGGTGGGGAATGGCACCCAGGTTGAATCTGTCCCCGACAAACTGCAGACCTCATCCTGATAGATTGCCAGCCGGACACACTGGTCTGTTTAGGCCCTATTGAGATTATTTGCTGCCCTAATTTCGTTCTAGTTGAGGGAAATTGTGTTTATTCTTCAGCCAAGTTGAGTGACCATAAAAATCCCCAGTCAACTAGGCTACCTGCATCAGGGCCGTCTTTATTTCTGCAAGTGTTGCTTGCCTTGCAAATAGCCGGACGCCTGCAGGTTTTCCTTCATTTCACCGGGGACTTGAGAGTTTGTAAAAGCACATTTCAGTTTAATTCCCTGAAGAGGGATTTGTTTATTATCCCAGTAGTTGACATTGGGCATTCCCTGTAGATGTGCATATTTTTTGTAGGTTGGGGCTGTAAGCATTTGAATGCCAATATCACAATGTACAGTAAATCTGTGTAATCCCCCTAATTGCTTAACCTATTGGGCTTAAGATGTAGGCTCTAGGATATGATACTGACTAAATGACTTTGAAACTTCATCTGTTCTCTATTTTCAGGTGAATGCGTGGATCTGAAGTTGGTAAGCTGCAGGATAGAGATACATTCAGTGGAGAGGAAACCTTAACTTAATGCACATGCAACTGCACGACTACTGTGAAGTTCTAGTTAAGTATAGAGACAAAAAAACATGAAAAACACCAAATATACTTGATATACTTTCAGACTAATTCCATTAATAATGAAAATTATGAAAGTGAGCATGCCCTTGAGAGAAAGTCCTGAAGTGTCAGAATTATATAAAACTCTGTTTTGTTGTCAAAATGTTGATGCTGAAATTATAGAGAAAAAACAGACATTTACATTTTTTTTTTGTCAACGCACAAAATCCATCATTGTGTGTGTGTGTGTGTGTGTGTGTGTGTGTGTGTGTGTGTGTACACGTGTTACTGGGGTGTTTTTTTTGTTGGTGGCTAAAAGGTTTAGCTGTCCTTGCAGAATCAGAACGACGGAGACAGCAGAGGACAACAAATAGGAAAAAAAACAACAAAAACAAGATGTTATGATTGAAATTGCTTATCGGTGCAGATGAAAGTAAATTGCACTCAAATCGCGTAAAGCGCGAGCAGAGAGCTCAGCCTGCCATAAGTTGGATCGATGGCTTTGCTGAATTTGTTACGCACGCAGGGCCTTCTGACGCAGCCACCTCGGACGAGATGTAGTAGTTCCGCTTGCCATTTTTCACCCAAGACCACCTCCTGTGAATAATGGCTGCAGCTGTGTCAATGTGGCTTCTAGCCGTGTGTGCGCCTGTTTGTGTGTCTTATTTTGATGGCTTTTTACAGTCAGTGTGTATGTGTGTGTCTGTCTGATTATGGTGCACAGATAGGCCATTACCCATGCGTTAGGAGGAGAGGGGCTTAATGGAGGACAGAGGATGCAGGGGCAGGATGGCTCGTAAACACTGCCCTGTCCTCCCAGCCATATCAATACCGCCATCTGGGAGTTTGGCCACTTCATTCACTAAGCCAATACCCCAGTGGGATGAGATGGGCCGTCATAGACGCTGTTGCTACGTGTTCAATCAGCGGTAAAAAACACCGGGGCTATCATGATATCCACTTTAAGGAGGATGTCAATTCTTTTCTTTCTCATTTCTTTTTGTGTGGTGTTTGTGAAAGTGAGAAACAAGGGCACGAAAAGAAAAGACAAAGGACATGAATTACAACAAGGGCATTGACTCGACCACATTGTCTGAGTCCAGACCACTCTTACGGTATATCAGACCAATAGAGCAGAAACATGCGCACCTTTCTTTTCTTTTTCAAAGGTAAAAGTATTGATCGAGAAATTATCATTCTGCAGATTTGTCTGCACCACACATTTCCACATTCAACCAATCAATGCTGAGGAAATGGCAAATCAATGTACGAAAAAGTGAAGACAATTAACACGCAGAGGTTCAATCATTTCTTTATTGTTTCTACACGCGTATTTCTATTGACGGTCACGAGGCCCCGAGCCCGTCAAAGCAAGGAGACAGCTTTATCATCATGTCATCAGTCGGATACATCAAATCTGACACATTCACACCTGTCGATGATTTTTGAGTCTTTGCTCTGCTAACTTGTGTGTTTTTGGAGTTGTGGCATGGGAACAAACCAGAAACAGCAGAAGCAGGATGGAGTGAACATGCATTGGTTAAAAATGTATCATTTTTTATTATTTCTTTTAAGATACAGCAGTGAAGTCAGTCTCCAACAGGGACTGAGAGACAAGTCTCAGTTCAAACTGATTACCAGGCGGAAATCAAGGCATGATTAAAAAACGAGATAAAGAAAAGACGTCACTGGAAACCTTTTAACTGTAAAAACGGGGAGAAAAGTCAACGAGGGCAACTGGGGAGGGGCAGCAGGACGGACAGGCGCAGTACGAAAGATAAATTATTTAGCTGATACTCAGGAACAGAAAAATCTAAGACAAGACACATGTTGTGCACATGTTGTTTTAGTGTTGTGTGTGCTGTACTGTTTAACTGCGACAGAGAGAGCAGTCTACACTACTCTTAGTGATAACATGCATATGACCTATACATGAATGGGTCAGAGAGAGGCCATGTTTGCCTTAGGGATACATATTATTATTATTACGTCATCAAGGCGGAGGAGTCATGGAAGTTGTGAACTTCCTTGTGATATTTCTTGCAATTCCAAAGACTGATGTATGATGAGAGCGTGGACCTGCAAATTTCCCTTTTTAAGTATGAATCTGACAGAATGCACACGCGTGATGAGAGTTACACGATGAGACGCGTGTACACACAGCTGGAAACAGCCCTTTTTGACTTGACAGGTGGAGATGCACCAGCATACACAACATTTGAACAGCCAGGTGTTGCACCTCTGCCCACTCAGTGGAGCAGAGTGGGTACAAAAGACTTGAGTGCAGGTGTAATCTGAGGAGTCGGGGACTCACTGACAGGCTGAAGCTGTAAAGTCTGTCTTTATGTGAGAGGTGCAGGTGTTACAACTGTCCAAACAATATCACTCTGACAGAGACTTTCGCGGAGGGTCACAAAACTACCAGAGGCATTAAAACAACAAAAATTAAAGGTGAAAGCTGCTGTAAGTGATATTTGTATTAAAATAAATTAGCTTTATATTCCAACAGTAATCACTGTTTTAGAGTGTTTGGTCAGTAATCCACGTCTCTCCTCCCCGTACTCATGCAGTAAAAGAAAAAAGAAATGTTCTGGTATCCCCGCCCACTTTATCCAATCAGGACACACGTACAGCAGCTTTAAATATGTAATATTTTAGATTTTTTGCATTGAAATATCTTCAAACTACTGGATCTTTGTGATGCATTTTGTTGAGGCGTCTACTCACATTATTCCAAATGTTTCCAACAAAGTTCAAACCCACAGAACGTTTTTTACAAGGTAATACAGTAATGCACTTTATTTTGTCGACTGTTTACGGGAGAGAGTTTTTTTTAATTGAATAAATGAATGATGCGTAACACCCCAAAGTTAAAAAGTAATCTCTCAGCTCTCCTTCTGTTTCGGATCAGAGCAGAATCTCATGTGATTCTGGGTGTTTACTCCTCCAGGTCTGGCTCTGCAGCCGACTCTCTCCTCCAGAGTTAGCTAATACCACTTACTCTGAAAGTACTCAGTAGCTCAGGCACCGACTGATGCCCGACCTCCCTCTCGCTCTTCTCCTTCTGGAGTTGGAGTCCTGGTTGTAGCCGCTGTAGATCACATCGGTAAATAATTCAAACTGGCCTCCTTCAATCTCAGAGGCTGCGTTTGGCCACAGCCTCGTCGGCTAATAGGACAACTCGCTGTACAGCTAACCGAGCTAACTGGCTAACTGCTGTGTGATTTCGACAGGTGGCCGATTCTTACATATTGCACTGTTAACGTCATTACACTGAGCTCCACTCTACATTTAAAGGATAAGTACCGTTTTTTACAACCTGGACCTTATTTCTGGCAAAAGATATGGTCATTTACTCACCCAGATAACTTTGGTGTCATTCGGCGTCGTTCGGACGAAATTAGATCCAGTGTAGCGGCGATATATCCATATAATGGGAGAGACGGGGCATCGACACACAGCCTCTATATAACGCATTATCTGCCACGAAACTAGTTAATTTCATCAATATTTTGTTACGATATGCTAGCGCTATTAGCCTCTGAGTCCGGGCTCGTCCGTTATCAACATCCGGGGTCAAACTAGCAGCAGCAGCTACAGGTAAACAAGGCGCGCTGTCGCGGGTGCGCGCGCAGCTCAGAGACGACATCTTCCAGGTCAGAGGTAGTAGATCAGCCTACAGACCCCGGATGTTGACAATAGACGAGCCCGGACTCAGAGGCTAATAGCGCTAGCATTTCATAACAAAATATTGATGAAATGAACTAGTTTCGTGGCAGATAATGTGTTATATAGAGGCTGTGTGTCGATGCCCCGTCTCTCCCATTATATGGATATATCGCCGCTACACTGGATCTAATTTCGTCCGAACGATGCCGAATGACACCAAAGTTATCTGGGTGAGTAAATGACCATATCTTTTGCCAGAAATAAGGTCCAGGTTGTAAAAAACGGTACTTATCCTTTAACAATACTTTCCATAAAAAAAAAAAACAATTAGCCTATGTTACCAAAAATAGCGATTTCAGTACACTTGTTTCTAGATTCCTGGCTCGTCCCAAATGCTACACAATCACATTTGATTTCTTCTGTTCGTACAGACCCTGCTGGCAAATGTCACGCTATGACAGGCACAAAGCCTGGTCACCACAGTCGTACCCTGAGGGGCTCCGGTGCTGTCACTTCCTCTCAGATGTGTACACTACGCAGTGGTTGATAGCAAACAGAGAAAAAGGGCCAGATTTTAGTGGTTTGTCTGGTCCGTTACCCAAATGAGCTATTTTTCCACAAAATGCGCATTTCCAGGAGCAAAAACACATGAAATAGTGGATCAGTACCTTTTTTTTTCTACGTGTATGATGTAAGAGATGTCGACTTTCTAATTAAGGAAGTAATTCTGAAGAGAATGACTCGAAGCTATAACTGCTCCTCACTTTCTGTCACACATGTTTAAAATCAACCTCCACGTCGTCTCTTGGATACAGTACAAGCACTGATGTTATCTGACGTAACAGGTAAATGATCGCACTCGTCCAACTGCCTCATTCGTGCAAAGACGAACTGTAAGCACTTGTTGATGCCTCTTTCTCAATCGTGGCTTTCTGTTCAATGATGATGTGTTGTTTCAAGCTCAGAAAGGCTATTTTTTTCAGGCAAAAATAAAAAGTAAACACACCCAACACTCCCAACTAGCTGCTGTGAGGTTATGTGTCTTGCTTTGATTATTTATACAGGAGAAAGGGGAGGATGTTGTTCTTTAACCTGACTTATCAGTGTTGGATTTACTCATTCAATCATAATTAGCCTGTCTGACCATCTCTTACAGCAATGTGAGAGAGACGAACAGCCAGCTTTCTAATGTTGATATCTCATATTTGTCCCTGTGTTATTATAATGTCTCCATAAGCAAAATGTGGCAGACTTTATTTAAAAAAACAACCTTCAAGGCTTGATGAATGTCTACTTTCTACAATATAAGAGCATCTTTTTAAAGTACGGACACTTATACAGTCCCTGTCTCCCGTGAGACACGGGTATATGAAGCCCTCTTGTGGTCTAAAATAAATCTGTCTGATTCCTGAGGATTTGTACAAAATTGCAGAGATGAATAAATGTTAATAATCTGGATAAGAGCTCAGAACATGCGTCAAAGACTCCTCCAAAATCTCAAAAGTTTAGGATGCAAGACAGAATCATTATCACTTAAGGATCACACGATGTACGTAGGATTTCTGAATTCATCTGGAGTCGTCAAACACATCTTTGGAATAAATCACTGCATATTATGATGCATGCATTTCAAATGAGCTGCTGTCTGGCATGTGGCGTTCACTGTTCAGAATTCAGAGGGTTTCTAAAGGATAGGTGTAAAATTAAAAAGAGGCCTGGGCACCTCTTTAAGCACGCAGTGTTGGTTTACTGCCAGTTTTGGCGGGTGCGTACGTGCAAGCTGTAGTAGCAGCCTCCTAACTATGGTACTAGCTCTTGCCAAATGTGCTCATAAGTCACCTCGAGAGCTACTTGGGGGGAGACCACGTTGACCTCTGTGTCAGGACGTTACGGCAGATACTATAATGCGTGTTAATCAAGCATTTCAGATGTTACCCTCGTCCCAGGATCAACCCTATCATTGTTATCCTTTCAGTCGGCTGTACTCTTTTTCTTCTTCTCCCAGGAAGTCAGAGTGTGGCAGAGCTTGTCTGTGACGCAGTGCACCTGAACAAGCTTGTCTCAGGTCGGGAGTGTGCGTGAGCAGATCTGCAGGATCACCTCACCCTTTTCTTTCCCCGCCCTACCCTACCAACACACACCGAACTCTCCCAGTCTGTGCTTTTTATTTAATGCATTGTATAAATCAATGATCCACTTACAGAAAACACATAATTTATATTCTTGTAGTTCATGAAGGCCTTTCTAATCAAAACATCTGGCCAAGGGGACACTCAGACCAAGATGGAGACAAAAACACACTGACTTTTGGAAAAACTTGCTGTACTTGAATCTCACATTTGATGATTGAAATAGGCTTTATGTTTTGTATTTTCTCTGTCTGATGTTTTACAGGATTCCCACACAGATTTTGACACAGGAAGTAGATGTTGCCGCGTGTCTGACGGTGAACACTGAGCGCTACATGCTTGGTTCGTCTGTTTTTCTGTGTTTTAAGGGGGGCAGGGGTGATTGAGTGAGACTATTTGTGTCCCCTGCACTTCACGTTTTAGCAACGCGGCACTTGAATGCACCACCAATGCCCTCCTCCACCCGGCTCGTCCAATCAGAGCCCACGATGCTGGAGCGCGTGTGTGCGGTCGGTCGCGCGTGGGGGGAGGTTGAAGCGAAGACGCGTGAGCGACGCGACCAGCTTGAATTCCGCTCAGCTAAGAGGTAAGAAAGCTACAACAGCTGGCGGCCACAGACGTTTCCGTTAACAAAAAACACGGGAGCGTTTGCTGCCATGTTGGCTCGTTAGCCGCTAACGTTACGAGTGACCCGACGGATCGCCGGTGAACTGTTTTCAACACACTTTGCTGTCACTCCTGCGGCTTTTATTAGCGCGCGAGCTAACGGTACCTAGCTTGTGTTAGCTTGTCAACGCGGCTAGCAGTGGGCTAGTAGCATAGCTGGCACATTTAACGGCTAGTTTTATCTACATATTTGAAAGGCGTGTCGTTGTTGCTTCAGCGAGTCGGTAGTATACTTTGTTAGACTTGGCTTGTACGGATCGAGGAGGAAAGGTTAATGTGAGGTGTTAACCTTCGCGCTTGCTGTTAGCTGGAGCATTGTTCCTAGCACGTTGCCTCGGAGTTTCTCGCTAACTAGCTAGCCCGGTTTAGCTGCTGTCAGATCTTTGGCACCGCCCATACTAGGTGGTTTATTAGTATGTGGTTGTTTGTTAACCGATGTAAGCGTGTAGTGTCGTTTGATATTGCTCCATCGGTGTCCCACTGTGACTGTCAGCGGCAGCCATAGTCCTCTTACTTATTGAAAACGGAGAGGAGCTAACTTTGGTTGCCATAGCCTCGCTAACCCAGCTGCCGTTAGCATGTCAATGCGTCATCGGCCTGCGCTTGCTCAACACCAGTGCTGCTGTTTATCAGTCAAAGTTAGCTCAGCTGGTCTGTCTGCTGCTCTAGTTTCTCTCTCTGACGCTTGTTTTAGTTTGTACCTTTTGGGAAAACCAATCGGTTTGGGATGTAAGAACTGAACACAGATGATTATGTGGCAATGTCATAATGAAAAACGTCCTGAAAGAAGAAGGATTATTAAATGAATCCTTTTAACAATAGACGGTGTCAACAACCATTCAGCCTGTTACTTGTTCTGTCAGTAGTGACTCAATCACTGTGAGTGTTTTTCAAGTAAAATAATTGTTCTGTGTCCCATCAGAGGAAGGAGCTGCCACTCAGTAATGGACGCCAATAAAGGTAAAGTCAAACATATTCTTAAACTGTTTTCTGTCAGGGTTTAACACGTATAGATGTAGAAAAAAGAAGAGTACTAACTTAAAAAATGACATTATAACCTCAGAAATAGTTTGATCAACAACTCTTAACAAGTATAAACAAAACAGAACTTGTCAGGTTTCGTGGTTTTTATTTAATAACGCTGTTATAGTATTGGATTGTGTCATATTGTTATTGTTAAGCGTGTGGTGAGCCACAATTTAAACAGTTTGAATGAAAAGTGTGGCACAACTAGGGCTGCACAATTAATCGCAAAATCATCGAAATCGCATGAACTGCAATCGTGATATAAAGATAAAATGTGTCACAAAACAGTGTTTTTAATGACATTTTATAGCGCTGCAGAGACGCTCTGCCCTGCAAAGCTTGTTCTCCAGATGTAATAAAACATTTGTTTGGCAAAAGACCAGAAGAAATGCCTCATCATCAAAATTGTGATGTAAAAGTTAATCATGAATAAGAATAATAATAATGTTTGACCATATCGTGCAGCCCTAGGCACAACCCTTGTAAGTAATTTGTGTAATGATGATGTAAGATGCATACCTGCATAAATATTATGTGTTGGTGCTGCAGGTAAAGGGGATCAAGGGATGCAGAATCCAGGTGGGCAGATGGACAGACCTGTCAGCTTCCACTTTTTGGAAAGGTCAGTGGAGATTGTGCTGCGTTTGTGTTGTGAGATAGAAGGTACAAATACGATTACAATTGCCAGTTGTGTATTGATATAATAGTCGTCTCTTTCTTGCCAAAAGATGAAAATGACAGTAACTTCTACATGACTCAAACATGGTGCTGTATTATTCAGGGTGGCAAGTGTACCTCTTGATCTGATTATTACAACTCCACTGGGCTCTTCTGCATCATGTTATAGCTGGTGGAGCTGATAGGAAGTTAGAAATATTAACAATAAACACACTTAAAACAGACATACAATGAAACCATGTTACTATGAAGCCTACTCACCCATGGTAGAAGCACACGAATCAAGGAAAAATAAATAAGTCAACAATATCAAGCAGGCATGACACTCAGAAACACACCCATTGGGATATGAAGCTGGGTGGAGGACAGACTAAACAACGTTGCACACATGATGTAACAGCGACGTGCCCAGTGGAATCAAGGTGGTAGTATAAATAGCATTACCATCTGGTATGCCTAAAACTGTACATTACACACATGTAAAATACAACCAGTTTGATCATAATGATGATTATTGTTATTATAAGCGTTTTTACTTTCTACATCCTAGGTTGAGGACTTGTTTATTAACAATTACAGATTATGTTTTACTTCTAAAACATCAATCACAATATTATATTTACTTTCATTCGAACTTCACATCAATTCTCATGTGTCTCCTATCTCACAGCATGCTTCCCAAAGTAGTGAAGAGGCGAGTGCACGCTTTGAAAAGGCTACAGGTGCAGTGTGCCAACATAGAGGCCAAATTCTACGAGGAGGTCCACGAGCTAGAGAGGAAGTATGCTGCCCTCTACCAGCCGCTGTTTGAGAAGGTACATTTAGTAATGTTCTTGTTTTATGTTTATGCTAACGGAGCAAAGACAAGGTGTCTTATTTGTTAAGAGGAGCACTTGTGTTGCTTCCTGCACTAATGGATGGTGAAGTGTGTCCTCTCTGGTCCGATCTGAGGCCAGTGAGGATGCCTCCTTGGTGCTAAATTGAAAACTGCAACAACGAGTAGTCAACTGCTCTTTTGTCAGTCAAGGCTATTTCCAGCGCGAGTGACAAGAACTCAACCATTCTTAGTCGCACGGAAGACTGACAGCTGTAATCCTGCTGCACCTGTTTCTACTGTGTGTGTGTGTGTGTGTGTGTGTGTGTGTGTGTGTGTGTGTGTGTGTGTGTGTGTGTGTGTGTGTGTGTGTCCCTCTCAAATGGTATTGATTTCAGTTTGCTGGCTGAAAATAATTCATCCTGATTGAATAAATGCTCGTTCATGTACAGATATTTCACGCTAATATTTCCAGATCCGTCTCTAAAATGATTAACTGTGCGTGTTCATCACAGAGACGAGACATTGTCACAGGAACAGTGGAACCCACAGATGAAGAGTGCGAGTGGCACAGCGACAGAGAGGAAGAGGAGGAGCTAGCTGTAAGTACTCATTTGATTTGTTTGTCTAATGATCACCTCTTCTTGTACTTCTTGAGTTTTGTTTTTTTGTTTTACGGTGAAGGAAAAGACCTGCCAAATTACTTCATTAAGATTTAAACCTTTTTATATTTAGCAACAAGCTTTTCTCTCTATGGTGGATGAAGATATGAATGCAAGGGAAAGAGGGAAATGTGATTTAAATGAGAATCACCAAGACTAACAAACTGTGATGACTGTGTGACTGATGGGTCTCGTTGTCTTGTGTTTGCTTTTACGCACAAGATATGCGTCTTGTAAAGGATCTTGATGTCACCAAGACTTGAAAGCTTCAAACTAGATTGTTGAAGCTGTTTTGTTTAAAACAGATTTTTGATGAGTTCTCTGTTGCGCTGCCTGCAGGAGGAGGTAAAGGAAAAAGCTGCTATTGAGGATGCAAAGAAAGAGGAAGCCACACCAGAGGAAGACCCAAAAGGCATCCCTGAGTTCTGGCTCACCATATTCAAGAGTGTGGACATGCTCAGTGACATGCTACAGGTACGGTTAAATGCTCAATGCTGTCATACACATTTTGAGCCGTGTCATGTGTCTCTAATCTAACTGTTTGTGTACCACCAGGAACATGATGAGCCCATCCTAAAGCACCTGAAAGATATTCAAGTGAAGTTTTCTGAGCCTGGGCAGCCGATGGTCAGTAATCCTCATATTGTAATAATGAAGTAAGTTTAAAAACCTAATGGCACTAAAATGCTGAGTGAAATGATCCATCTCTTTTGGTCTTTGTCCCCACAGAGTTTCACATTAGAGTTCCACTTTGAGCCCAATGGTTACTTCAACAATGCAGTTCTCACTAAAGTCTACAAGATGAAGTCAGAGCCTGATGCCTCAGACCCGTTCTCATTCGAGGGACCAGAGATCATTGATTGTGAAGGGTAAGAACCGAAGCATGTGTTTTTTACACTGTGGCTTTGACACATGTCGAGGTTTATGTAAAAAAAAATAGAGACTGTGTGGTTTGTAAAAACATTTCTGCTCACTCTTTCTATATTAATCTCTTGACTTTACATCCCACATACCAGCCTCCTCTTGGCACTTCTTCCAACTTTTACCTTTTTTTTGCGTCCTTGCTTTTTGCCGCCTCTCACTTTTTTCTTTTGCACTCCTCCTCTCTCTAGCTGTCAGATAGACTGGCACAAGGGGAAGGATGTGACGGTGAAAACCATTAAGAAGAAGCAGAAGCATAAAGGCCGTGGCACTGTCCGCACTGTTACCAAACAGGTCCCCAACGACTCTTTCTTCAACTTCTTTAACCCCGTCAAAGGTGAGAACACACACAACATGTGCTGGATTCTCTGGAGGTCTAAATGTTACATTCAAAGCACTTACTCCTACCTCCTTTAACAACTTATGTTTGCATCTCACATCGTAGTAAATATTCAGACTCATAGCTACACAAACCTCTTGAGCAAACACTGAATCGCTGACAGCTGTGAGAGGCAGAGCCACTCACAAATACACCTGCTCGAAGGTTAATCTGCAGGCAGGGAGGCAACACGCAAGCCATGTGGTCTCACCATGATCACTGCATTAAGATGAGTTCAGCAGCAGGTGGCGCCAGACTCTTAAACTGTGTTGGGTTGCACTGTCACTGCTGTGTGTACTAGTCTGATGTTGAGCTGTGCTCACTGGGCCGTTGAACTTTTACATCAACTCTGGTTTAACCATTATTTTCCTGCTTGGAGAGTTTAGGAGTTTGTTGTGGGGTCAGTTAATGTTTGGCACAAGGATGACTGATCTAAAGCTTTAGGCAAAGTTGTGAGACCGCTGACAAAACAACAGTTTATTCACCCAAAACAACAATCTGTAAGTGTTAAGTTTATACAGTATATAGCACATATTTTAAGAGTAAACACCTCAAAGAGCTTCAAAAGAATAAATGGATTAAAATGTGACTCATCACAGATGCAGTGCTCTTCAACAATAACAGTAAGAGTGTGTCTGTGTCTTAAATCTTTCTTAAGCTTGGTGCCTTTTAGGATGATGCTGTCTGATGAAACATTTGGGGCATTAGGTAACCTCACAGACACAATTACACCCATCAAAGCTGAGGGTGAGGTCTGTCTAGAAGTCTGCAGTCTTTCATCGATGGTTGTCTTTGAGTCAGATATCTTAAAATGAGCCATTCTCTCTCAAAGGATCAGTCAGTAAGTTGTTTTAATGACCGCTGTGTTTCCTGTGCAGTCAACTCACCCTTCAGACATGCCTGGACTCATTCTGACTTTGAGAAGTTGACCTGATCACTCATTGGCTGAGCAAATGTCTGTCTCACTGGTTCAGTCACAGCCTCAGTTCATGACTGGTGAATATAAATAGCTCTTTGTCAGGTGTGTTCAGGTGTGCAGTTCTGGGGATGGGATGTCTATCAGTGATTAAGCCATAAGCCATCCTTTCACTAATCATGTGAACACATACACACAGACACAAAAAGTTATTTTGCCTTGACTGGTGAGCAGTCAGTGGATGTGTGAACTGAAGATTGAAGTTTTCATTAAGTAGATGACGCAGCTAATGCTGTTTTTGATGTGACACCACAACATTTCTTAAGAAATTAGATCTTGACATGTTTCTCGCAACAACGGCAACAAAACCAGATAAACACAACGTATCTTATCTGCATCTGCTGTCAGAGGAAGAGCATTTCTTGTAATCGGTCGCTTCTCTGCTTCCAGGATATGTGTGCAAGTATTATAAGAATGTTTTTGGTCAATAACATTGATCCGATCGTTGCACAAACTCATTTGAATCCTGCACTTTTAAGAAGATTAAGACCAAAATGAGCTTACTGCGGATGTATTGGTATTTGTGTGTGCAGTATGTCAGAAAATAACGAACACGAGATGTCCGTGAGAAAACACCAGATATATATCGAGAGGTATTTAAGAAATGGTGTCATTCCTTTCTTTGTCTCCCATGAAGCACTGATACATTTTAACTCTTAGATGATCAGCTCAGAACAAACTGATCATGATTTTGTTTATGTTTAAGTGTCTCCTCTTCATGTCTGACTCATGCTAGTTTACATTTACTTTCCTTAAATGTGTAGTCAGTTGTTGCTCATAATTCATTGTGTCCTTTGATGGGAAGAAATAGTTAAAAAAATCATACAAAACTAGTGTTTTATTTTAAAATTCGATGTTGTAATACAGTAAAGACTGCTGTGTAAAGGTAATGCCCACTAAGCAGGTCGTTCAGATGAAGATTTGAACCTTGTATGCCGTGCAACAGCAGTTTCCTCCACTGCAACATTGTTGGAAGAGGAGGAAGGATGGGATGATGTCACCTTTAGTCAGCGGAGCGCAGCTGTTTGCTAAGGACCTGTCACTATCTGGCTGACGAGCTCTACCGCTGTGATGTCACTAATAATGAGCATCCTTGTTGCCATAAATGGACTTTCAGATGTTGGTTAAATTACGGGGTGGTGTCCGCCTGTGACAGTCGGTTCAGCTGGTAATTTTAAAATGAATATTTTGTTTAAAATCCCGTTTTCCACTTTACATCATCCCTTTTAATTGCCTACTGTGGTCATTGTGAAGCAGTGTTGTGGTGTTCATTGCTGAAGTTGTGTATGTTCTTTCCCTTACAGCTTCACCAGACGGAGAAATGGTGAGTACAATGTAGCTTATTCTTAATAAAAATCACCACCCGTTTTATTGCGTCTGCCTCTAACATCAATCTGTGAGACTTGTAGCCGTGTGAAAATGGTTTCTTTGTGTTCCTGTTTTATAGGACGAAGACTCTGAGTTCACTCTAGCCACAGACTTTGAGATAGGTCATTTCTTCCGTGAGAGAATAGTTCCCAGAGCAGTGCTGTATTTCACTGGAGAGGCCCTGGAAGATGACGAGAGTGTGAGTGTTTCTCCTCTAACACACACTAACGCTGTTATAGTTGGGCGCAGGGAAAAAGCCACAAGATGAGATGTTTGCTCACTGGAAAAAAAAAGGAGTAGGACATTTAAGCTAAACTTGTCATGACTGTTATACCACATTTGGGTGTGTTTTTTACTCTCGATTTTATATGTTTGTTTTTATGCAGTTTGAAGAGGAGGAGCTGGAAGAGGGAGATGAAGAGGTGAGTCAAGTCCTGAATTTGATCTGACGTCACACAGGACTTGGGTCCACAACTGCACCACCGTACACAACACTGCTAAACTGTGTGACAATAATAATAATTAAAGCCCAGTAAATACTTTACAATACTTTTATATTGTCATATCAGTCAGGCTTTGATAATATTTCTCTGAATATCTCATAATCATCTTGTCTTTGTGTGTCAGGAGCAAGATGAGGAGGGTGATGATGACGATGATGAGGGAGATTTTGACCCCAAGGTCAGTATGAATGTTTTTGTTTTTTAACTTTTTCCAATGTGAGTGCTTTTATTGGTGCAGTGAGCACCATCATGTAGCTCAGTGAACATCGTATTGATGCTAAAGCACTTCAGTGAGATAAACGCTCTTATTGTCTTGGTTAAGCTTTGAGTGCTGTGTTGCACCTCGAGTTTATTTCGCTCCAGCCTGGTAATGGACACGCTGAGAAGATGTCATTGCAAATGTTTTCTGACGATGTTTGAAACACGTTAACACACTGTTTTCATCTGATACGCTTCTTCTTGTCCAGTGCTGCTTGTAATTAACTGCAACATCATAAATGCTCCCACAGGGGATGAAAGTGATCCAGGAGGTTCTGTATCTCTCACTTATTCACTCACTCTCTGTGTTGATGGTGGTATTTTATGGACAGACATTAGATGTCATTTGGCTGCTACAGACGTAAAAGACGAACAGTTATTTGGTTCAAACAGTTTACTGAAAATTATAATGAAACTACAAATGTATTCTAGCTGTACTGCCAGTTTCGATGTTAAGAATCTGAGCATTTCTTCATGTATTCATGAAACATCTCCACCAGCTCAGACATTTCTTAGAGGTGTTCTCATTTTCTAGCCATTGGCTACAAATTATGACATAACAGCCGGTGATGGAGCCATTTATTATGTGGTTTGGCTGAGGCGATGCATTATGAGCTATTCCCAGTCTGATAGTAAGCATCACAATGCTGCTTTGTCTGTGAATGACTCCCTCTAGCAGCTTGTTGTGGTGAGTTTCCCCCTCATGGTACCTGTGCAGTTATTAATTTTGCTTCAGGAATTCAGTGCGCTCATTCTCACCAACCTCAGCAATGTTTCACTTGGCTCACGATGTCATTCCCCGAATGTGACGATTAAACTTGTGCGTGTTGTTGTCTCTCCCTTCCCTGGATCCCCCCTCCATTACAGGCATAATCAATCATTCTCACCCCATGCATTTCTAGGTAAGGGAGAAATAAGGATGGCGTCCCATATTCATTGTACACTTTGGTTTTATCATTGTGGCTGCCTCTCTCTTTCACTACATCCTCGATTCTCCAAGTAGTGCGAGATGTTTTAGGCTCCTCAACTCACATCTTGGGTAGACTCGGCTTCTTCCTTTCTCTTTCCATCTATCTGATTTTCCTCCTGTAGTCCCATCCCAGGTTTCTAACACTGTTCCCATTTGCTGTAACAAAAAAAAAAAAGTTACTTTCTTCTTCTAGCGTCTGCTCTCTTGGTAGCTTCTTCTTCTACTTGCTAGTTAGTAGCTTTTATTAGCTGTCGTCTCGTTTGCTAATCCGATCTCTCTCCGTCTGCTCCCCACAGAAAGAACAGCCCCAGCCTGCCGAATGCAAACAGCAGTAACCGTGGTGATCAGGGGAGGCGGAGACCTGCTCTCCGTCAAATCAGTTCTTAGCCAATCAGCAAGTCCTCCTACTCTTGCAGGCTCTGCCCTTTTACGAACTCTCATCTGAACGCAATAGAACGCAAACCAAACTGCGTTTTTACTATGTGCATGACTTCTTTTTCGTTTGTCTTGCGCCCATCTCACCCATTTATATATTTTTTATTCTTTATTTGGCTTCATTCGAACTCCAAGCGGGAAGTGACTCGACTAACTAAACACACCATGGCATCACATAGGGGACAGTCTTGTTTTGATTAAAGGTGGAGTAGGTCACTACTACTGCCAAGAACCTCAGAACATCATCATAAGGATATAAAAAAAAAAAAAAGATAGGAAAGAAATGGCTCCCAATGTTAGTTTTCATGGAAATTGATCAGTTACTCAGGGTTTTTTAATGCCAACAAGAGAAGTATAAGTTTACCAGGAAACTGCTGAACAAGTTTGACTTAATCTTTCACTGGGGTCGCTGCAGTGTTTTTTTCTTTTTGTTTATGGTGTTTTTTTTTTAAGAGACAAAACAATGTATCATTTTGAATTTAATTTACTTTTTTAAATGTTCATTGTCATGTCATTGGACTATTTATTCTGGTGTCATGCAGCTGTATGGAGGAGGAGGGGGGGTGCATTTTAGGAACTCTTTAAGGCCCAGCGACAGTAACAAGCTAATTTTTTTTTTTCTCTTATTTGGGCTTAGCAGGTCAGCAAACACAAATACTGCCAAGTCATGTCGTTTTATCGTCAAAATGAGTCTCAAACATTGTGTCCTGCATCAGTGCTGCTCACCTCTGCCCAGCTGTATTGGGCTTAACAAGCATTTAAACGGAGCACTTGAGTGGACACCTAACACTAATTGAAATCATGTGACAAGCAAGAGGTCATACGTCAAAAACGGTCAGATATTTCTCTTCCCCTGTTCGCCCCACCACCCCTGAAACGCTCTCAATACTCACTAAAGGATAATAAGAACAGATCAAAAAATCAAGACATTATGAAAGTAGACATTTTCGTCCACGTCGGTTGGATTTCCCCCAGCCCGAACATCACAACCCATTCTGGCTAATATTTCCCCTAAAAGGTGACGCATTGAAGCAGACAAAGTGGCAAACCTGCAACCTGTCGTGGTTGTTTTATAAGATATCACTCGTGGTATGTATTTAGCTCTTAACTAAAGTCATTTAAAGTCATTGATGGGAGAACAGCGGGCGGGTGTTTGGATCAAATGTAAATTCTGTTGCCAACGAGCCAAAAAAAAAAACGAAAGACGAAACACACGTTCTCTTTTTATTAAATTGTTTGCCAATTGTCATTAACACAGTGTAATCTAATTCTGCGTTTAAAGTTGTTTAAGAATATATAAATATTTCTGTTATTGTCTAATGATTCAGTAGAATGTCTGTGGAAAAACAAATATAAGAGGTTGCCAATGTATTTTATATACTGCACTTGGATTTTGGCCCGGTCGGTTGGACACGTTTGCCTGGTGACTGGTCTACGACAGCAGTCACAGCGAAAGATAATACCCACCCCTTCTCTCTTTTTAAAAAGAACGATTGTAGATCTTATTAGACGGATCTCTCCGAGCCACGGTTGACATCTTCAAATCTACCACATTGGACCGTGTGCTAGCAATGGCCTTAACTGGTTCTTATTCACAATTTGTTACTTGCGCAATATTTCTTTTCAATTTGTACAGAGTTAGTTAAAATATTCTATTAAAGTTGTGCGACATGGAAATGTGTTTTTTGTGTGTCTTTTTGGATTTACCAGCAAGAGTGAAGATTTAAAATGAACATTAAGTTTGTGTAGATGTATTTCTGAACAATATATTTTGATATTTTAAACTCCTGAGATGAATCTTGTGACCTGGTGGAGGTTTGGAGACGCTGGTGTTCAGATTTTATCCGTGATTTGAATCCCTAGTGAAGTGGTGAAGGGTTATGAGAGTAAAAAGTAAGATGTTTATGTTCTTTACACACGTGGATGACAACAGACATTTTGACTTGTAACAGTAGGAAAATAGCAGAGGTCACTAATAACATTAACAATAAGGGATCTTGATGATTAATCATTCATCACCGTCGAGAATATAACCGTTTTAAAATGTAACCGACAGAGATGGGCAGAAATACATGACATCAAAATGAAATACAAAATGCTGGTGTGAGAAAATGCATTTAAATATAATATATATTTAATTTATCATTTAAGAAAATTCAAAAGACAAACTGATATTGATGCATTTTAGCCAGTTAGTTGCCTCTGCGGGCTCGATTTTGTTGGCCGGATGATGAATGGCAACAAATAGGAGCTCCACACTTAAAATGAGGTCATTATATTATCAATCAAGTTAATTGGTGTTTATCTGTCCCTTTAACTCATGTAGCCAATTCTGATTTTGCTCAGAACACAGATCACGTCGGTGAGTACGACGGTTTCGTGATGGAATTAAATGTTTAATTGATAATCGATTGTTAAGCTGCTGAAGAAACTGTTTAAAATTTGCATCCCTGTTAATGTTTTTGTTACATTCAAGTGTCCCAGGCTGCTGTTAGCTGGAATGTAACTAAGTACATTTACTCGAGTACTGTACTTCAGGAAATGTTGAGGTACCTGAGTATTTTCTGCTACTTTATAGTTCCTCTCTACTGGAGGGAACTTTCCACTCCATTAGTTATTTGATTACTGTAGTTACTAGTTATTTTGCAGGTTGTGTGCTGCATCAGAGACGCATTACTTTTGTTACTTGAGTGAATTTAATATCAAATATTATCGGACTTTTAGTATTATTTAATCCTAAATTCATACTTTTACTCAGATGATCATTTTATTATTTGACACCTGTGCTGTCCTGCTGTGAAATGTCAAGATGTCTTCAGTAAAACGTGAGCGAGGCTCTCACTGGTCTGTCAGTAACAGACTGGTCTTACTGGCCGGCTCCCAGCATCTCTCCTGCTGTACGCTCACTATGTGCTGGGATCACTTCGCCTGGCTGAATGCAGATGCTGTTGTCGGCAGCACAATGTGACTGGACAGTGAGTAGCCACACACACACACACACACTGACCTTACAATAAGGCATCAGATGACGATTTGGCAAATAATTAGCAGTAGCTTGGTGCCAAACATGCAGTCTTGATGGCCTGAAAACGCTGGAACTGACCTTGGTCTTCACCCATCAGCACCATGGGGACTTTGTGACAGCATGGTGGTTTCCAGGCCGGAGGAATCTGCTGACGGTCTGCCCAACATCAGGCGAGGTGACCAGAATGTCTGGAATTCTGTGTTGCTAGATAGAGAAAGCGTGTACCCTCCACTGAGAGACCCTTGTGATGCATTGTGGGAGATAATGGCTGAGTGCTCTGAAGTTTCAGGAGGAGGATGGCGACACTTGTGTCCTAGCAACCCAGGGTTTTTTTCTGCAGAGTGCTGAAAGACGGGTGCTTTCTTATCCTGTCACTTCATCCAGCGACACTTAACAGCTGTGTGTTTTCTGTCTTCATGGGAGCAGAGGTGAGAACACAGAGGGCTGGATTAGATCAGGTTCACGATAAGGACGAGATCACTGTCAACACTAAATCCATAATTATGTTTTTTATGTTCTGGTCCTTCAGTCCTCGACAGTGAACTATAAACTGTAATCTCTCACCAGCCTCCTTTTGTAATTTTTAAGATTCTGCTCTACAGAAATGTGAACAAGACGCTATTCATGCCCCGGCTGCTGTGTGGGGGGTTTGAGAGTTGCTTCACTGTAACAGGGAGTCCAATTGTGTCTTTAATAATTTCTGTGCTTTCCACAACATGGCCGGAGAAATGGAACCGCTCGGTGCTGTCGGGCCGATGCACTCGCCTGCTGACAGTAACATACACAAAATACGGTGGTTACTGAAAAATGTAACACACTTTATTCTGAAATGGGTCATTCGGCCCAACAACTACCTTTATTTTTGGCACTTAAAGTATATTTTGATGCTGATACTTCATAGTTTTCCTTGTAGCTGAGTTTTTCCTCCACACTGTTGTATTGTTACTTTTACTAAAAAGGTAACTCCACCAATTTTACACATTACAGTGTGTTTACAGGTCTTCGGGAGTACTGCATATGTGGGGGAAAAAAGCAGGATAAAGACTTTTTTGGCTCCTGACGAAGCTGCATGTAACCTGATAAATTGCCTCCAGTGATGTCATTCAGTAGCTAAGTTGCATTGTGGGTAATGTAGGCAATTATTTCTTTACATTCTGTTGATAATTTCCATTCATTTTGTGATCTTTTCAACAAAAAATCTTACATTTTGCACTTTTAAGTGAAATTACGAGCGATTCTTCCACCACTGCAAATTATAATACGTGAATCGATGTATTTAGAAAAGGAGATCAGTGAAGCGATGTGTCTTTCTGCCTCCCGAAGCTCCGTTACACCAGCTTCTGTCTGTATTATGACAAGTATTTTTGTCTTTGGACATTTAGACGACAAGTGAACCCAAGCGTAGCGCCCAGCTGCAGCGTTGGAAGGTGAAACAGAGCTGGCCCTTCACGAGACAAATGTCAAGTCAACTCATGTGTTCCCGCTGACAGACAGGAAAAGAGCCACCACAGTGAGGCTTTATCTTATGTGCTCTCTTTGACATCCTCAGCACGCAGCTCCTCAGCGGTTTGATGTTTTTGTCGAGTGCGTATGTGCTTGGAGAGGACGTTTAACACGTATCAACAGAAATCAGTTTGGTGGACTGATCTGTGAGCTGTGGATACGACCAGAGCAGCAGAACAAAGGAAAGTATTCACGCTGCTGGGATTATCCCTAAATGACGCCTCCTGCCATCGTCTCATCCTCGTCCAGCAGGAGTGTGAGAGGTGCAGTCTTCTTCCTCCCAGCTGCAGCTGCACCCGCTGGCCCACTCTTGGCCCCAAGGTGCTTTTGGCAGAGCCTCTCCGAGTACGTGAGCGCACGCTGTTGTCCGCGAACGAGTTTGTCTCTGTGGGGTCTTTTGTATCGTCTTCGCCCAGTCGGAAGTGATGCGAGCCAGACTGAGTTCCAGAGAAAAGGAGGGAATAGAGAGGCGCTTTATGCTGCTGACGCCGGGTCGGTCTGCACAACTGAATGAGTTGAACTGGCAGTGTGATAAAGAGCCCATTACCTCTTAGATCTGATAATGTTACTGATGGTAAAACACACGTTTTGATCTTTACATCAGTTTATCAGCTCCTTTTTTTTGACGGCCGGTCAGTCCACCGCTTTGGCTGAAATATCAAATGAATTTTATTTATTCATAAAGCCCAAAATCACAATCACATCGCCTCAGTGGGCTTTACAATCTGCACAGTGAGCGACGTCCTCTGGGGAACAAAACGATGGAGGAGCCACAGAGGACGGCTCCCTCTCCCAGGGTGGACAGACATGCAGTAGATGTCGCATGTACACAACAGAACAACAAAATAACAGTTTACGAATTTCACTGACAGAATATCTGATACCAGGAAATGATATAAAATGTATGTGAAGTGTGTGGATCCAGGAGGACGACTGAGCAGGCCAAGGCATCGCCAAGCACATGACCTCCACTCAACTGTGGTGACCTGGAAGAGGACAGGGGGGTCACGCAGTATGACGATCCAGATTCGTCAATATGAGAGGCAGTGGGAGCTAGGAGAGAATATCCCAACAACTGCTGGATACACTGCTATCAGGTGTCCCACAGATGTTCATGGTACCCAGAGGAAGACTCCCAATGAGGGTCGGCAACATAGCCATTAGACTCAGCTTTACTTTATGTTTAGTGCTAATCAGCAAATGTTTGCATCCTAACACACTAAACTGACTCTGCGACAAAGATGGAAGTTGGATTTTCCAAACTTCCGGCCTCGAGGCGTTCCAGGTGCAGAATGCCAAAAGTTAGGATCTTGGCAGACCGTGACCAAAATGACATCTCTTTGGCAAGTGTGCACACAGTTGTGCAATCGGCAGCGCAAACCTCACAGCATAAATGGTATAAACGAAACAAAGGAGGAAAATGATGAGGATAACAGACGGCATTATACATTTTTATTCATTTTTGTACTTGGAAACGCTTTCAAATATTCTAAACACTGTCGTCCACAACTACATCCTGCCCCCTTCCTTACGTGGCGGTTTATTGTAGGAGGTTGAGGTCTGAGTTGTCCGGAAGGCAGCACAAGTTGGTTAACAAGCCCGGTCGTGCTGTCAGTTGCTTAACATGTACATTTTGTCACTGTGAGCACGCTAGCATGCTTACATTAGCATTTAGCTCAAACAACCCAGCCTCACAGAACGGCTAGCATGGCTGTAAGTTCTCAGTCTTGTTTAAGGGAGGTCACTCAGATCTCCACTGAACTTTGATTTTGATTGATGAGGAGTAAAAAGACAAACGAGCCTGTTCACTCAGTTATTAGCAAGAAGGTTGAACCAAAAGAGCTTCTAGTCCTCCTCTCTGGTTAGGACAAACATGCAAATGCAACAGTTCAGCTGTCACCGTAACCTCTCCTGACAGCACCTGCCTCGTATAAACAAGACCTGCTAATCACTGCTGAGGGCTCATGTGAAACTGTGTTCAGCGTCCTTGGAGAGAGCAGTTCACAATCTCCAGGAGAGAGACCAAACAAGGCTGTGACTAACACTCCAGCGTGGGTTTCACAACAGCTTTTCCCACCGTCTCAAGCCAAAACTGTGGAAATGCGGAGGGATTGTGACAGCTTTTGGCCAAAATCCCGTCCGTGCATTCATTTTTCGAACCTGTTTTTAAGGCTGGAGCACGTCCGGTCTATCCGACTGGCATGTCTTTGGATGGTGGGAGAAAAAAGCAGTGTGGAGAGGAACTCTGAGCAGCGTGGTGTCAAACCTGAGCAGACCACTAAACCCAACGGCAGATTTATATCGCTATCTGCCACAGTCGAGTGACCGGGCACACTTTGTTCCTTTATGCTTATCTATCTGTGCTTAACATGAATATCTATAAACAATGGCCACTGTTACCGAGCTAATCTAATTGGCTTTACTGCATTATCACCAGTTATTTTTCTAGCCTTGGTATGTGTGGGAAAGCAAGCTTCACACCCAATCACAGCGCAGCGCCAGGGGAAGCACACCTCAGTCCGGATTCATGAATGAATCAGTGAATGAATAGCGAGCTAGGTGTGGCGTGTTTAACCTGAATCACGCTCCTTCATGAGAGCTGATAAAGCTGCCAGTCATACCTGGATTACATGGACAGGTATTAGGTTACATAAATGCAGGGCCATGCTCCGCTTTGTTTCAAGGTTACAAAAACCATGACAGGTTTTCACCTCATCTGGGGAGGAAGAGGTGATTCATCATAATCAAACTCTGTAGAAGCATATGGGAGAATTCCCCGAGTTATTCATCAACTTTTCACTGTCACTTCTGGCTTTATGTGGATTATCTGACAATGAGACATCGTCTTAGTCCACAGCAGACAAACCAGCAATTCTTTGAGTTGTGGAGTTGGACGGCACGGGCCTGAAAGCCCAAAAAGTCCGGTCCGTGGCCCTACTCCCCAACGCAGATTAGTTTAGGTTCTATGGAAAGACTTTAGGTTTATCATCTAAGCCGCGGTGAAGCTATGCAGACGGCACAGTGAACGCTGCATTCCTGGCACCGGCAGAAGGATCGCAGACCTGCATACCTGCCATTCTTCACCAGACTGGACTCAGACTCTGAGAGCGGCTCGCTGGATCACATCTTCTGACTGTCACCCGAGTGACTCCGCACGGCTCATTAGCGTGTGAAGGAAGCGTGGTTATCACAAGTCACATAGTTCACACACCTGTGTGTCGTGTTTTTTGACAGTCGGACACAATGATTTCAGTTCGGTGTTTAATATGCGGTGACAATTAAGAGAGAGATTCCTCTGCGTGAACAGGAAACACATACCAGGGTAATGAGGCCAGCGAAGGAATGTAACTGGTTACTTTTAGATAAGTACTCGACTTCGTGTTCGACTTTGAGCTTCTAGTTCACAACATTTTAGAAAAATACGTTTTGTGTGTTTTTGTTTTCAGTTCAGTTCAGCTTTCCAGATCAGGTTTGCTCATTTTCACTCCTGTTTTTATTGTTGTTCTAGTTTAATTTTTATTAGTTTAAGCTTTAGTGTTTGTAATCATAACACAGGGTGAAGTCCAGAGAAGAGTCCAGTCACATAGAGATCCCAGTCCCAGTATAATAAAACATGTGCAATCCAATGCCTCCAATCTAATATTATATTACAATTTATAAGATATTTCTCTATTTAGTTTTGTAAGTTATATTGTTTCAGTTCACTTTTACTATTGCAAGTTACTCTTTTAAACAAAATATATGATCAATTATGATACATCTTAAAGATTAAACTACAATAAAGGAGCTCTCAAGCAGCTACAATATTAATAAATTAGTTTAAAAAATTCACCTATTATAGTTTACAGAAGTTTTATTGGCTGACATATGCAAGCAACTCTGATTGTGCTGATTTGGGGGATGTTTGACAACTTTATAAGGCAAAACATAAAGATATGGAACAACAGAAATGTGGGTTTACGAGGGTTAAAATGATACGCAGCACCTTAATGCAGCAACAATGTTTGATGCCATCTTTAACTCGGCCATCATACAGTAACCGTCCCGTGCTTCTTGAGCGTCTGATCTGTTTTCATTGTTCGCCACGACGGTTCCTCCTGCAGCATTGTGTGTGTTCGACTGCTCGCTGCCCTCATCAGCCATTTGTTCTTTTTCCCACGCTGCTGAATGCCAGCGTGGCCTCAGACACACACACACAGGGCTTATCAGAACAATGCCTCAAATAGCTGCGGAGTCTCATCACAAGGGCATGTCACCAAAGAGCAAAAGAGCAGAGGAGGATGTGTGTGTGTGTGTGTGTGTGTGTGTGTGTGTGTGTGTGTGTGTGTGTGTGTGTGTGTGTGTGTGTGTGTGTGTGTGTGTGTGTGTGTGTGTGTGTGTGTGTGTGTGTGTGTGTGTGTGTGTGTGTGTGTGTGTGTGTGTGTGTGTGTGTGTGTGTGCGTCATAAACGTGTCACAGTATGCAGCTGTTACCTGCCGGCTCTGCTGTACTTGTCAGCGGCCCATCACAGCCAGCTCATCCATACTGCTGCTGCCCATTGTTAGCTTGACTATGTATAGTTCACTGCCTGAGGGAGGTTAACAAATTACTCTTAAAGGGTAACTCCGCCAGTTTTACACATTAAAGTGTGTTTACAGGTCTCAGAGATACGACTGCATATGTTTAAAAAAAAATGGGGGGTGCCCAGTTTCGTAAAGCTGCTATCACACTGTTGGACTCACTACGGACAGTTTGAAAACAACTGATTAAAATCATAAAACATGAGCGGAGATATCCGCTTTTAATTCCACGCATTCGTCTTCCTTTTCAAAACCTGGCACCTACTTTACTACCCACAATGCAACTTAGCCACTGCGTGAAGATATGTATCTGATTGCATGCAGCTTCTTCTTCTGGAGCCACAAAAGTCTCTTTACTGCTGTCGTTCACATATAAAGCCGTACTCCCCGAGACCTAAGCAGAAATGCAAAACTCCAGTTATTTTTTTTAGATTTCCTGAAGTCTTATTTATCAAGTATGAAAGTATAAGCAGTGTTATTAAAAACTCTAGTTTTTATGTCACATTGCCTGCACCAGTCATATAATTTCCCCTAACATGTATTTTCTGAAGTGTGTTTGTGAGAGTAAAGGTGGGTCTTGAGCGACAACCTAATTTTTCTGAGGGGTCGCGACTCGAAAAAGTTGTGATCCACTGTTCTATATAACTTTTACCAAGTTGAGGTTATTCAGCGTTTGTACTCAGGATGTTCAAGTCTCTGAACTCTGTGTGCTCTCAGTGTTACTGCTGGGTGTGACAGTTTGTTAATAGTTAATCTCCACCTTTATTGCTGCCGTCCTGGCACGACACTCTTTCATCAGACACTTTAAATCTTTATTAGTCCAATTAAAAGGATAAAGCGGCTATAATCGATATTTTTAGAAGCAATGGATCACACGGACAACCCCGACTCTGCAGTTCATCCTCGCTCTGCAGAGCGTTTCAACTTCCTTCAACTTATTGTTTCGGGTTTTTTGTAAGCGGCTGTCAACTGTCGGCTCACTGTCATTGTTCTTGTTGTGTGGTTTTGCCCGCAGCAGTCAGCTGTTTTTGGCAAAAACATCTGATAGACTGTTTACCTGCTCAGCGCCAAACAGCAGGACGAAGTTAGGAACTAGCTGAACATTTAGCTGCTGCAGAGTCAGTGGTTAGACAAATAAATGCAATTATTGCTGTTTATATGTGAAAATACAACTACCTGTTAACTAGTTTGCAAAGTAGATTTATCTAGTCTCCATTGTTCTGTGCTGCTGTTTCATGTAAACTGCCAAATCCCCCAAAAAGAAGGATATTAATCTCTTACACACAGTCTTATTTTAAAGCTGAACAAAGGGACTCCTGCAGGTCAGTGAGTTGACTTTCTCTGTATTTATGTGTTATGCGTGCTGTGACTCACAAATAAACACTCAGCAGCTTCATGCCCCGACACGACCAACAAACTCTGAGGCCTTTCTGGTCCTTCCACCTGCTGTCTTGTCACACCCATGTGCCACCGGCTGCACAGCTCTATCACATGCTGAAGCAAGAACATCCTGTAATTGTTTTGTTTTGTTTAATCCTTGTGCTCAGTAACTCGCATTTTATCTTTATTTTACAAATCAAAACCCTCCTCGGTTGTTGCTGGTGACACATTATTGTACTTCCTCCCTCTGTGGGTTTTGTTTTGTCTGAGCGGAGGCGGTGAGATCGCTGATTTGAGCCCCGAGGTTGTCACAACACACCTCCTGAGATCCATCACGAAGTCTGACTCCCTCCAGAAATACTTGTACCTTCTCACAAGCCGGAAAAACCAGGAAAACAGGGACGCATTGGCTGTTGCTGCTGTTACTCAGCTGGCACATTTGTTTATGATGTTTTCAAGCTCAGCTGTCACGATGTGGGGCAAACCAACCAGCAGGATAACTGTTGGCAATGTACGTTTCTGCAAACCGTGGACATGTTAAAACTTTACGTTTCTTTAGGTTAAATTTTCTATTTTATGTTGTAACAAGGCTATTTTCATGCTTTGGTTCGGGTTAGGCACAAAAATCACTTAGTTAGGGTGAAGGAAAGATCACGTTATAGCTTAAATTATTATGATTATCTCATTTTGAAGCGTATTTCTTCCTCTTGTCGCCTGTTTCAGCCATTTTTTAGTGGCTAACTTGCCTTCGCGTCTGTGTCGGGTCACCAGGTACCACGACACCCATCCCACGAAGAAACTGAGAAACTTCCATTTGATTTGAATCACTTTGAATGTGTGAGATTAATGGGAGAAATTACAGATCTGGAGCACAAATATATCCAGTGGTTTCACGCTGACAGATGTTTGAAACACAGTCCTGAACTGTGGTCAGTGGCTCCGCAGCCTTCTCGCCTGTAACTCCACCACCTTCCTTTTAAACTTCCAGAGAAGAAAGCAGGTCAACAACACGTAATGTGAACTTGCTATGACACATTTTGAGGAAATGTCAATATGGTATGTGAGCTACGCCGTCTGCTAATGTGTACGTATCAGTGGTTTGCAGAAACGTCAGCTGTTAAGTGAGATTTATTGAGATTCAGGAGTGCTGTTCCTCAGTAACACGTACTAACATGAACACTACTGCTGCAATTAATTACGATCCTTACACACACACACGCACACAAGGATAGACACAACATATTCAGCCACTCACATTTGCACACACACACACACACACACCTGGCCGCCTTTGGCAAGCAAACTCCTCCAAAAGTAAGGCGCTCCACCTCCTGCTGAGTCACTGCCTGGGCATGTCTGTGAGGCTCCACCGCAGTCTTCCTTCAAACAAAAACCTATGTATGCACACATGTACACATCACACGCACACATCACACACACACACGCGTGTTACCAAGCAACAAAGAGAAAAGCCCCCAAAACAAAGTGGCCGGTCGAGACAGAAGCTGTTGGACTCGGAACACACACATGTGGTTTCCTCTTCTTTGAGATAGGAGGATTAAACTTGTCGCCACATCCCGCTCCGGTGTCAGTCAGGGTTGCTCGGCAGCGCTCGGTTTGAAGTGATTCACCATGGTTACGGCCTCTGGTGCTGTCAAATGTCTGTACGATCACAGCGGCGTTCGTGTCTTCTGGGTGGTTCTCTCCGAAAAGAAGTTTGAGGTCACCCAGATATATGAGTAATTACTGGACGACTGGGAACAACTGGTGTGTGTGTGTGTGTCTGTGTGTGTGTGGAGAGTCTTGTCTATGTCACTTCCTGAGGGGAAACTTGAAGGGGGATGTTTCCAAAAATGTCTGTAAGAGGAGACTGATAGCGAGGCGGACAGGAGGGCCCGAAGTGGGTGCCTGATGCTCGCTCGCCCACTGTGCGACACAAGTGATATGATCTGAGCTGGACTCTGGGGGGTCAGGTGTGTGCGTGGGTGGTGATCCCTCAGCGGGACTAGCAGGCTGCAGGGGGAAGACCACAACCTCCTCCTGCTGATTCATACAGGCCAAGACCACAGAGTTTGGTTTCTGTCCTGTGCAAAGTAGCACCAGATATCAATCACTTGTATCGTTAAAAGCAGCTAATGTCACATTTTACTTAATCACCACCAAATAATCTGCTAAACATGACACATTTATTCTCTGTTAATTACTTGATCATATTTATGTTAAACACACGACGGTGATCGCTTCACTGTAGAGGAAATGCAAATATTGCAACACTAAAAAGAAGGTTTGTGTGCTCAGGATGTGGTACAAGTATCAATGTTCAAATCGAGACTTTATATCCGTAGTATCGATCATTCGAAGAGCGATCCGCTCATCTAAAGTCTGCTGCCGTCGGTCTGACATGAGCGACCAGGCCCGAGCAGTGACAGAGTGACACCGTGGTCAGTCGTTAGTGAAGCGGCTCAGCGTGGGAGGATAATATCAGAGCTGGACACACCTCATTCACTGATATCAAAGGGCATCTGACTCACTCAGTGTAGCTTTCATTATGGCCTGAACAATGGCTGACCTTTCTTTTTACCTTTCTCATTTCATTCTTTAAACGCTCTCAGGAATCAGCTCAACGTTTGTCTTTCACTTAAAGTCAAATATCTTTTAAAGTTGATTCAACTTCACATTTCAAGTCCCTCATAAACACGAGTTTATCCGACTCTGAAATCATGAGTTGAATTAATTTACGACTCAAGTTTTTAATAAAACACAAAAACTATCCAAAGACTCGGCAGCTTTTTTTTTTATATCTTGAGGAAAGTTTAAGTTTCTCTTTAAAAGCCTTGATTTTATAGTAATAAAGAAAACAAGGTGAAGGCTTGGAGGTGTAAAGGAATGAATGTAATCAGGATACCAACTAAAGGTAACTGTATTCTAAAATACAGGAAAAGGATGTAATTAGATTACAGGTACATTTAGTAAAACAGTGGATTGCATTTTTTTAGTGTATTAAGATGAAATCAAAGTCATTTATTACTAAGTTACATTAGTTGAATATTGTAATACTTGGCTTAGATTACTGACTACATTTTTGAAAATTAGTAACTGTATCCGAATACTTTTTTAAAATAACCCTCCCAGCAGTGCAGGGAGCAGCGTTTCTCCTCCGTCTCACACTGAGAACATACAAAGACAAAAGTTCAGCCCTCCTGAGACTTCAGACTAAATAATCAAGTTTAGTTCAGTGAACTCATATTTGACGGCAGCAGGGAGACTTAAATAAATGTTTGGCTGCTCTCTGTCTCTGTGTTTTGGGCTCTAAAATGCAGGAAAACTAAACTTTGTAACCTTTCCCTTTTTTTTTAGCTGCTGACATGATGAATCCTCCTCTCACTGAGTGGAAACTGTGCTTGTGGGCTGTTTTGGTGAATTTTGACATCCTCAGACAGGAATAGCAGAGTTTATGTAAAAAAAAAAAAGAAGAAAAAACCCACTCAGATGTAGCAGGTTTAGTCTGGAGTCACCAGGGAGCTCGTTGGCGCAGTGAAGGATTATAAAGGGAATGAATTACCAGGCAGTCATGGAAAAAGTCTGGATCATAAACTTTATGGGTGAATTCAGAAACCCATCTGAGATGAATGATGATCTTAATGGTTTACAGGAGCAGCCGGCTGATTTTTACGCATGTGCTCGGGTCTCTCTCTCTCTCTCTGCGCAACATCTGGTAATTAACCATATTAGACTGAATCACTTAATGCGCACTGGGCAAATATTTGCACTAATCTCCTCGGCAGGATGTGGATTAGTAATTAACATGCTGGCGGTGTAATTAGGTCCACGTTAGGACTTCCTCTGCCCTCTCTCCCCTCCCGCCTGCGCCGCAGCTTCCGCCCACACAGCCTTGAATTACTCCACTGGCAACTGTTGATGCATTCCCAAATCATCTGACGTCAAGTGGGAAGGGCTCGGGCAAGAGTTGACTATAAAAAGTCCTCTGCTACCTTGGTTCATTCACAACGCCACTCTGGATTACCACACGGCTCGTGGAGAAGCTCCTCACTCGGGCTCCTCGGACGACGCAGCAGGGAAGCAGGGAGTTCACAAACCTGCCCGCCGGAAACGATGAAAATGTCAGCGGAGGAGATCAGCCAGATCCTCAAGGAGGGAGAGCTGGAGAAGAGGAGCGACAACCTGCTCCAGTTCTGGAAGAGGAAGACGTGCGTCCTGACCACGGACAGCCTCAACATTTACGCGGACACGCAGAAGCGCTCCAAGGGCAAGGAGCTCAAGCTGCAGTCCATCAAGAAGGTGGACTGCGTGGAGCGCACCGGCAAGTTCGTCTACTTCACCATCGTAACCACAGACAATAAGGAGATCGATTTCCGGTGCTCTGGAGAGGAGAACTGCTGGAACGCGGTGATCACCATGGCTCTGATTGATTTCCAGAACAGAAAGGCCATCCAGGACTTTAAAACGCGGCAGGACAACGAGAGCGCGTCGCCCGGACAGCAGGAGAGGCGCATGGCGAGGGCGCCCTGAGCCGGCTGGAGGGCACTCCGGCACTTAAACCACTCCTAATATGGTGAGCGGACGCACCGTGACATGTAGCTGACATGATGGCAAATATGAGTAAAAATAACGCAGCGGGAGAATCGTGAAACTAATGACGTGTTTCTTATTTAATCTCCTCTCTAGTGTCAATGTGGACCATACAGAAATAATACGCGGACCAAAAAGGAAGACGAGGTCGTCCGGTCCGGAGATGAAGGATTGTTCGGGACTGAGCTCTCTGAGAGAGGCGGAGGCGCTGAGAGGCTCCACACACGCAGGACTGAACCCTTGAATTGTCAAAACTATTTCAAGTTTGCTCTCCTGGGAGGGACTGTCTCCTAAAAAAGAAAAACACATGATGTTAATTTATTTGTTTTCCAGAATATGACGTGATGTTACTGGCAAACAGCTTTTTTGTCTTTTGTTTTTAAATTATTTACTGTTTCAATGTGTGTTTGAGTGTGTGTATTTATTTGAATAAACAATCATGCATTTTTGACATAAAGTTAAGCTCTCCTCTGGTTATTTTTTTTATTTCCCACTTGGTTTCCAGGTCTGTTAGCGTGTTATGACATCATTACAGTGTCAGTCATCTCATGTTTGACGCTTCAGAAGCAGCATTTCTGTAGTAAATTCCTGACATGCGGCAGTAAAGAGGGAGTGGAGGACAGGAAAGTCCCTTTCCTCTCTGCTGTCAGGTGGAATGTGACTCTTTATTGTCACTGGGAGGGTTTTCGACTTGAGTCATGACTGATAAGCGGACAGATTTAGTCAGAGGCACGGGACGCTTAAAAGACACGGTGGCGCCTTTGAACACACCTTTAACTGCCTACAGGGTGTGGTGGGTTTTATTTGAGCCTCAGATGGGATGGACATGCTGAAAAAGTTCAGATTTAAACATTTTATTCTGTTTTATCGTCTGGTGTTGCTGACACAGAGAGTCTACACTGGGTTTGACTTGACGTTCAGGCTGTTTCTCTGACAGGTGGTCCTGTTGGGTTCATCCTTATCACACGCCTCTGTTCTTTACACACACAGGAAGTCCACTTTACTGCCCTGTTATCATGTTTGAGTGGTTTGATGTGGCACCAAGTTACACACCTATTTGATTACTGTTGTAAACTCAGTCAGCACGGCTTCAGTCATGCTCAAGAAAACCTCACAGGGTTCATAAAAGAGAGATTAAAAGGTTTACGTGAAACAATTATCTTTATAACATAATAGCCAGTTGCTGGTTAGGCTACATTTAATATGTCAGATGTGTCATAATCTCTGACTTATTTAATGTATTTGTACTAAATAGAAGCAATAAACCTTTAAATCATGGGGTTGGATACGCAGAGAAGACAGAGCACTAACTTTATTAACTTTACTGACTTTATTTTTATTGCACCTTTCAAAATAAGAGTTGCGAGGTTGCCAAATGCCAAAAACAGACAAGTAGAAAAACATTTTTTTTAAATAAGATATAAATGTGGACTTACAGTTAAAAAACAAGTTCAAATAAGGAAAAACTATACAAACACTATATAAACAGATATATATATATAAACCATTTTAAAAGTCTATTTCTGTTTATGATCAAACTTAGAGAAATTAAACATGACTGCTCAATATTTATTACTACATTATTACTTGAGACAAAACGAGAGGTGTCTCAATATGGTGACTGATATTAAAAAATGAGATATAGATATCACACATGAGATAACATATGTTCGGCCTTTGAAACTCTTAGTTATGAGTTCATCTGGTTGGCTTTTCACTAGTAATTGAGTAGTTGATAGTAACTGTGCTTTTTTTATTTACACTTTTTTTTAACAGTTATGTTTACAGACTCTCTCCACCTCAACAATTGTATTTTAATTTTAATTTATTTGCCAAAAAGGAGACAAAACACACAGTAAACAAAGATAAAGAAAGATTTGATTGCATCTTCTCTTCAGATTCAGATAGTTATCGCCATAATATCGTGAATTTGTTTTGTCCAGGATGATCAAAAATCTGATATCGTGACAGCTCGTAGACCAAACTCACCTTGGATCAGCGCACCTGTAAAGTTTCGTGACTGTATGACATTAACAGAAATCAGACATAAACAAAGACAGACATGTAAACAGCCTGCAGGCTACTCAAAACTGCTTCTGAATTAGTTCCTGTGAGGAAAGGTGTACGATGAAACACACTGAGAGATAAAGTGACACCGCTGGATGAAGAAGTTAAATGTCAGTCCGATCAGATGCTTTTTTATTTTAAAGACTGAGCTGATCTGATTCTGACGCTGTAGTTTGATCTTCAAGCCAGGTGTCCTCTCTGACCTGCAGAGCCCTCCTGCACATAAATACCTCCGCTCGAGGATCTTATGGATTGGAAGTTTGTTATGTGCACAAATGCCCAAAAGGTCAGAGGTGACCGAAAGCTGAATCTCTGGGCCTGCAAGTAATGAAGTGTATAGTGGAGTCGCCGCCCCTCCTCCTCCGCTCCCGTCCCGTCCCGTCCATGTGTGCAGCTTTGAAGTAGGATCGCACTACAATGAACGCATCAAAGGGTTACACTGATCTGAGGAGCATTACCGGAGCGGACGGGCCTCCTCTCTAAAAATACCGCTTCACAAATTGGCACCACTTTAATCTCACACAAACACATACGCACCTTTGGGCCCCGAGCCAAGGGCCACACAGGGGATTGTGTTACCAAGTGCACACTCTTCATTTCGATGGAGGAAAGTGCTTCTTGTTTGCATCTATCATGACTCTGAGGATGATAAAATGCGTCATAATCCTCATGTACGTCTGGCCACAAAGTGTAAGGTTTGTCTTCTTTACAGCAAACACACACCACCACCCAGAGAGTCACACACACACTGAGTCTACCCCTCTGATCTCAGGCTGTATAAACATCCTCTGACGCAGCACTGGCACACACTCAGGCCATACTCGCAGCCTCGGCGTCATCGCTCCATAGGCCGTCATTATGTGGACGGGGCACGGCTGTGCAACACTGAAGGCATTGTTAAGTTCTCAAGGAGAAGATAAATGCAATAAATAGAGAAGATGTGTGTGTGTGTGTGTGTGTGTGTGTGTGTGTGTGTGTGTGTGTGTGTGTGTGAGCAGGGCCACGACCCATATACACATCTTCGATTAATCTTCGTTTTTTAAACCGAGCAGGACAAAAATGTCAGATTCAGAGGCGTTTATTGTAAACAGGAGATGCGCTGCTGACAAGCCGAGGGGGGGTGTGTGTGTGTGTGTGTGTGTGTGTGTGTGTGTGTGTGTGTGTGTAGCAACAGCTGAGCAGGGTGTTGTGAGGTGAAGGTTGGAGGCCAGAGGGAACATGTCTCACTCCCATTTCATCATTCGGAGAGAGCTCACTGCACTCCCACACAAACATCCTCAACGGCTTCAACTCAACAACATCTCAGGACGTCAGTGTGAATCCATACGCAGATATTAAACTTTTGTATCGACCTTTTATATTGTTTGTCACGGCGGGACAAAAGACTCAGTCCATCAGAGTACTGTAATGTACACAGAGCAGGGAAAGGATTAAGGAGTGGGTTTGGGTTTAGTTTAATGGGAGTGAGTCAGAGTCGGATACAGCAACACTTTTTATTCGTTTTCTAGAAAAAAATATGGAGCTTGGAAATCTGCAGACAAGAGACGAGGTTATTCTCGACCACAAAAATGATAAAAAATAAAATGTATCTGGTATCTTAGTGTAACATTTGTCCTCATGATGTATATTGAGTCCATATTTGACCAGATGTGGAGCATTTCAATAAAACTCTTCCTTGTTAGTTACATCTGATTGTTTTTAGACACAGAAAAAAATACAATATTCTTGTATGGATATCTATTTTCTAACATCATGTACATATATTGAAATAGCTCATTTTATGTGATGTCGTTTTGTTGTTTGTTGTGGTATTATGCGTGTCATTTCATTGGCCACACGTGTTGCTGTGTTGACTTTTTTAACGATTTTAATATTATTTAGCATTTCATTCCTTGTCTGTTACATTTCCGTGTATCCGGAGGGCTTGCATCACCTTCTTCGTCTCTTAAAAAATGTATTTGTGCTGCCAGATTTATATTCAGGTCAAAAGGCTTTAAGATTTCCATTGTATAAATAATCAGATCACCCAAAAAGTACCAAGAGATTTCTTCATGATGAGTGTACAGGGTTTGTTTTGTTTTGTCAGATGAGGAGTTTTGACCTCCGTCACGGTTTGAAGTAAACACTCAGGAGGCCGGCAGGAACAAAAGACAAGCTTTAATCACAAGCTGCAAGATCCAGAAAACAAGAAGTGCTAATGGTGAAACAAAAGCTAAACAAAGCACAACCAAGAGCAGAGTACAAACTAGTAAAAACACAAGGAACATAAAACCAGGAACACACCGTGGGGAGAGAAAACACCGGAGGAGGAACAAGATGAACACGGGAACGAACTGACTGAATGAAGCACGAAGGCTTAAATACAAACAAAACTAACAAGGGGATGAGGAGCAGGTGGAGAAAACACAGGTGAGGGAAATGAACAGAAAAACACTGGAAGGAGGGAAAGTGCTAGAGAGGAAGATGCAGACTGGTGAAGACCACGAGGAAACAAAATGACAGGACCATGACAGACCTCATTATTTCTAAACAATCCTGGTTGTGGTCCTGTTTTACCCGCTGGCTCTGATCTCAAAGGTCCATCTACTCGCTTTTGCAGATCTTTCAATCACATCTCATCTTCAGTCTTCTCGTGATCTTATTATATCATGACTGAAAGTGACAAACTGAGATCACATGATAACACCTGAAGATGTTTATATTAACAACTCCTTGATCAGAGGTTATTCTGGATTTAAAGGATACGGATGAAGGAGGTGAAGATCTCACCGTGGTGGAATCATCTTCCTCTGGATCGGAGAATGAAAGGCTCTCGATTTCATAGCTGGGAGGTTCAGACTCTAAATATAGACAAGTTGTGATTCAGGTCGTGATGACGAGTCTGTTTTTACATTAAATCTCACCTTGTGCGGCCTTGCAGCTCATTAAAAAGCATGTCTGGGCATTTCAGAGAGTTATAGCACTTTCAGGGCTGCATAGTTTGATGACACGTTAACACCACTTCACTCCACAGCCCGACTCGTCAGTTCATTCACGTATGCGTCATCGGCGCGGCTCTCCACGCTGATTGAGGGTATCGCCCTGCTTCCTGTAAGCCGCTATGATGTCGGAACTCGTGTCTTTGTTTTCACGTTGACCTGTTGTGTCATTTCCTCCCTCGCTCTTACCGTCAGAGACCGATCTGACGCAGGCGGGTCAGGACACAACACTCGTGCTTCGTGTAAATATAAACCTCCTAAAACCCAAACAGCAGGAGGCTACCAGGATATTATGCAAGGCCTTGAGAGATTGTCTGATTACTAACAACCTCCACGATCTGTGTCGTGTCTCTGTGGCGAGCAGCAAACACAGCAGCCGTCTCTGCAGGCCTGCAGCACTTCACTCGGTATTTTGAAAAAACATAGGAATGGCATTATCTCAGAGATGTGCTATTCATGGGCTTGTTTTACAGGAATATGACCTCCCTCGGTATTTCAGCTTGTGACGCATGGCTCAGGTGAGCGCATACCTGAGAGCATACCTCAGCAGAGAGCGACACACGCCCTGAGGCCACGCCTGAGGTAACAGTCGCGAGGAAACTGGGGTAAAACAGAACTTCTTGAGAATCGAAATCGGGCTTCCAACGAGGAAAAAGATGACCGTCCAGCCCTCCACGGATCACTGCTGTTTCCCATTCATCATTCCTTCATCCAAGTTAAGGTCATCCGATTCCCAGATCTGGTGTTGTGGATAAAATTGACCGATCCCCCCCTCCCCCCTTCATTTTTAGCCACAAAGGCGTCATTCTCCTAATCGGCTGTTGCCATGTCAACAGTGTTTGTGTTTTTCAGACATCCATTTTTGTCTGCTGAGTCACTGGGAAAGAAATCTCCAGACCCGCATCTTCAGGTCCATCGTCCCACAATCACAAACCTGTAACTTAGTGTATATTATGTCCTATACACTCAGACTCAACACATCTTTATAAACCCTCCTGTCGCAGATCACAACAACAAAATATCAGCAGAGGGTCTGACTCGTCATTTTGTGTTTGTGGGACATTCCCCTGATGCAACCCAATCGCTCTCTACGTCCAGACCACTTCCGCTGCTCCGAGAAAAAAAACCTACAACAACAAGAAACTCAACACATGTCAGAGTAAGGCGATATTTTCCCAAATATAGCTGGAGTCTCTGTCTTTGTAGGCCTGTTTTCAGTGAGAATCTTACGAATGTGGCACCTCTCATATGTAAGACATGCGTCTGTATTGGATATACGCAACCACACACACACATGCTGTATATATGCACACACAAAGTGTCGGCAGGGGCTGCACTGCTGAGTGGGATCATGTTGCTTAAGACCCAGCTGTCCGGAGAGAAGCCTCAGACAGAGAGAGGAGACGCTGTCAGGAATGTCTACAAGGCAGCGAGGGGGCGGACGGCCGAGGACGAGGGAGCTCCACGTGCACTCTGTGGCCTGAGTGGGAGGCAAAGATCAGTATCAGATCCAGACGTTAGAGGTTAGACTTGGGCTTAGACTGACCTACCTTCCCCTACCATGTATTCACACTAACAGACCGGATCTCTGTGATGTCGCGCCAACAACAACAGTCACCTCCGGGTAGACGAGTGGCGGTTGATTTGCACAATGGTCCGACCTACCTGACGTTTTAGCTTCTGCTTTTTAAAGAGGTCATATTATGCTAATTTTCAGGTTCATACTTTTATTTGGGGGTCCTAGTAGAATAGATTTACATACTTTAATTTTCTAAAAACACATTATTTTTCTCATATGGTTCATTGCTGCAGCGTCCCTTTTCACACTGTGTCTTGAACGCTCTGTTTTAGCCACAGAGTGAGACATCTCGCCTCTGTTCAATCTTTGGTGAGAGTTGCACATGCGCATTACTTAACGGACAGGATGTAGCCAATCAGAGGCAGAGTAGGGCGGGTCATGCCGAGCAAGGTAGTGTGATCTAAAATAACGCGGCTACAGCAGTAGCAACTGTTTGTCTGTTGAGTTACGGAAACATACAATTAAATTACACGTAAGCAGTTTTCACAAGAGTCTGTCTTATCAGCTGTTTAAAGTTGTATAATGTTCACACATGCAAATATTTGCTATTTATCACTAAGAACAAAGTACAGCTGAGGCTGATGGGAAAAGAGCAAAATGTTGGACAAATGACATTTTCTAAAGGTCGATGAAATGTCAGGGGATCACTGAAGTTATTGCAACTCATCCTGAAGGTGGTTATGAACATCTGTGTCAAATTTAAAAGCAATTGCTCAAAATCACAAAATGCCACCCTCCCTCATGGTGAAGAAATAAAAGGTCAGGTTCACCAAAGTCACGAGGATTCGTCACCTGGGAAGACGACTGTCTCACAAAAACGTGTGCTGATCCATTTGGAGATATTTTACATATTCATGTATTTTTCAAAGCTGTGAACTTAACATACGATTTCTTAGAAACTCAGTCATGGTTTCAGTTTCTGGTTGAGTTATTTTCTGTTTTATTTTCTCTCCTCGTGTGTCACTTTCCACTTCCTCCCTTTGTCTGTTTTCCTGCCCTTTTTCTTTGTACACCTGTGTCTCATTAGTTAATCACCACCCGTATACTGAGCCAGTGTTTTCCCCTCAGTCTCTGTTTGTTTGTTTGGTTCATGTGTTTCCTCGTCCTGTCGACATGTCGTGTTTTCCTGCGTTTGCTTCCTGAGTCCTTGCGGTTTGTTCATTGTTGTGTGTTTTTGGCTCTTGGATTACTCCTGTTTTTGTTGTCTGCCTTTTCCCCTTTGTGTTAAACAAAACAATACTGGATGAGTAAGACGGAAACTGCGTGAGAGGTAATTGATTACATTACGGCGAAACCAAATCCTTCGACTTGTGTGTAGCAGAGAGATGCGGATCACAGCAGGACGATGATAAGACTGTGAGCGGTGGAGCCGAGCAGCTGGGGTTCATGAGTCTGATCACAACTGGGCTCCTGAGGGGGGGGTTTGGTTACCAGCACCTGCCTGAGTGGGTGTGTGAAGAGATGACCAAGAACAGATTACAATAACATTACATTTCCCAGCCTGGAAGTCTAATGTTAGACATCACACAGAACGGCAAATCCTTGACTTTTAAGTAAATGTCTGTTTTGACCATCTCTGCAGAAAGTGTGTGTGGAGAGTCAGTGATGCATGGTGATACAATGTCTGGAGAAAAGATGAACCCATAATGGATGAGATTTTTGATTAATCCTCCAGATTCTTTGTTCATTATGCACAAATAGCAGCTGATATAATCATGAGTGCCTAGTTTGAGAAATCAAATGAGAACAAAGCAAAAAGACTTTAAATCTGAGGGCAAAGTGCGGGTCAGACCGTGTCATGATATGTCATGATGCGTCTTCAAAGTGCAACTTAATAACTGCACGGCGCCCGATCGTCTGTCACATGATTCACCGACAGTTACGTCAGACTGTTGCCGCAACCAAATAAGGCTCCGACATGATGGACGCTACCTGACACGAAACTGAAGGTGAAATAAATGGCTGTAATAACCTGTAATGATGACCCCGGGTCCAGAGCTGCTATCAGGGCGGGAGGAAATGAGTTCACTGCAGATATTGCACAAGAGGATAGCGAGCGAAAGAGAAAGATAAAGATAAATGAGCGCATAAAGGGAGGGAGGAAAAAATTCCAGCACAGAGAAGATTACGAGTCAGAGAAAAAAAAAAAAAATGGACGCAGGAATTCCCCCGGTGCCGCACCAAAGCCAACAACGCATCAGCCAGGATCTAATCAACGGGTAACTCAGCAGGGATACTGCACCCTGCACAAACAGTCGGCTAAATGATTATCAATCTATCTTTGACTCTGTGTTTATTCTTAGGAAATGTCTTGACATGAGCAAAGAAATGGAACATAATGAAGAATGACGAACCTTTATGAGAAGAGCGTTTTACGATCTGTTCATCGGAAGCTCATCGGTGTTTTTTTAACCATAATGAGTTGAAGAAAGATGTTTATAAGTTAATTATGATCCTAGTTCCTCACAGTCATCTGCGGACACACCGTGTGGTGATGTAGAGGGGGATTTAGGCCGAGCCAGAGACCACTGTTCACGACTGTGTTTCAACATTTCCTTGATGTTTTCTCAAACCTAACCAGAACATAAACACAGCGTTTTCACAACATTAAATTGTATATGCAACCTTAAAAAAAAAAACAAAGACTGGCAACATTTATTTTGCCGTTAGGGTTGGTCTAGGTTCTGGTTTTGGCATTTTGTGTACAAAACAGTCGGCGCTGGAGGTTCAGGAAATCACTGTTTGCTTTTTGAAGAAACCACAAACTTTAATTACTTCATTGTTAATTAGTTTCATCCGTCTCCAAAGACTATTTTGTCAATATTCCATAATTACATGTTATTACTTATAACAAAAGAAGAGTGAGAGAGAGACGTATCTGTTATTTACCTTTGTTCAGAGAGTCCTGTGGAGAGAGAACAGTTACTTTATATCTTTAGTTGCTACTTAATTTGCAGATTTAACGCTGCATCAGAGGCAAAGTAGCTTCTTTTTTTAATTAATGTATTTAATTGGCTGTAAATTGCAAAGAAAACAAAAAACATCAACACGTAGTATAACCGTACATACATGTTATAATTCACTTGTCCTTTTGATACTTCAGCACATTTAAGGACTCAATAACTATCCATATAAGTGATGATATTTTTACTTTTTATTTATTTATTACTGCAACACTGTGCGAGAAACATTTGGAAAACGCTATATTTTACTGGACATTTAGTGTTGAGTGTACAACTGGGAGATTAAGGGGCTGTTTTGTCTGAAAATGTCTCTTTCAGTGTAATGAGGCCACAAGGAGCAGGCCGGGGGAAGCTGGAAAGTCCCTTTATAAGACTACAGATTCTCACACAATGCATTCCTGTTAGTCCCAGGTCCTATGTATTGTTTCGCTGCCTGGCTCCGGCTCCCTGATCACTTCAGCAGCGTGGTATTGACCCAGCAACAAATGTCTCCATCAATCATAGCAGGACGCAGCAGGGGCGTATTGTTCAAAGGGTGTTTAAACACTGATGATCAGGGTGTAGGTTTGTGTTTCCGAGTCTGCATACCTTTAACTGAGGTGAGGTGATCTCTCAGCAGCCGCACCAGGAACTGGACGCCTGTGTGGGTGGATATGTTGATCTGGTGGACAGATGGATGGATGGATGGAGGGCAGGAGGGTGGAAACAAAGGAAACACCAGGTCTCACATGTGCTTCTCTTATTTCTTTTTCTTCTTATTACAGGACGACTTAGATTTATTACCGCCTGGGTATTATTACTTTCACAGCTCTGATCATCAGCTATCAGTTCTGATAATACTGCATTCAACAAAATAAATGCTGAGATCTCAAAGCATGGCTACACGGCTGAAAAGAAGCTCTATCATGGCAAAGTAAACCATAGTTTTTGTTTAATACAGGTTTAAAAAAAAACTTTGTAGACAGTTGTAGCATTAGCTAGCTACTAGCTGGCCTATATAAAACTAGGGCAACTAGCAGTCCTGTTAGTAATACTGCGATAGCAATGGCTGGAGCACCATTAGCATTAATTTAGAGTCATGTTTCAGGCCAACTTACAAATGTATTTCAATAACTCCTCCTGTATTTTATGTGTTTTTGTTTGTATTTTGTCACCATCGGCTCCTTATACATAGATAAGAAGATATATAGAAATGTAGCTTTTTAGCAGCTAATGTGCGGCCTCCTTCACACGAGGGGAGAACGGGGTAAGATGATTAGTTTACTGCAAAGTAAAAGTGTTTTTGTTTCTAATAATAGTTGCTATTTATACCTCAGGCTGTTGTGTACCCATGGAAATCTAATCAAATCTAATTATGATGGTTTCAGAACAATGACCAACCAAAAAAGAAAAAGAAGTCCTGTGGCACAACTCAAGGTCGGTGTAAAATGAGCCCTGTAGGGGTGAGCAGCCACCGTTAAATACTGATATAATGATAGGTAGAGTAATTCAGTGTACAGTTGGGATCTAGCTGCTGATTATCAGTTAACATGAAGCACATCAACACTAATAAAGCTTTAATTTGAGCTAAACTGCTGCTCATCCATTGATAATTCCAGCACAGTCCACATAAAGTGTTTTTTATTTTTGCTTCGTGGTTTAGTTGAATAGTTAAACGTCTTTAATAGACTGTGGGGCCTTCTCACAGGAGCCAGGAGAGGCACAGGGGGAACTAATTACCTTAATGACTCATCGTGTTTAACAGGGCCTCGCCAACATATCTGTCATTAAATACACCTGTTCTTTTCACATGCTACGACAGGTCAAAGTGTCTGCTGCGAAAACTTTTGTCACACGAATCTGAGCAGAACATAACTCAGCAACGCTCCGACCTCGTCAAACCCGGCCGCTGCCCGAAGCTGAATTTATGTGACACTAAAGTAGCTGCTCCATAAATCCCCCATAGAAGACGGACATGGGAAGACTGAAGCCTGAAATAAGAGGAAATCCTGTTTGTCATGGCTCAAGGGTCTTTCCCAAAGGAGCAGGGAGACTCACAATGGTCCTCTCTGTCCACACGCTGCCCCTGCGACTGAGCACAGTGGCAAACCTTTTGCCAAATGGGCTACGGTTGTGTTGGAGGTCAGCGTGAATCAAATTAGACAGCACGCTTAAAATGCAGCACGAGCGCACTCCAGCAATGTAAACACAGCACTGACACAGACCTGTTACATCTGTCGGCACCTCGTCAACAACAGCTTCCTTAATCTTTCTCACCCTTACTAACATCACACAGTCATTTATGATGTGCCAAGAGGAACACAACTTACATCTTGAGTTGTGGTTATTGAAGCTTTTAATTTAGCAAACTGTTGACTTTTTCTTTAGAAACTCTACTTTAGTTTTGATTTTGGACGAGAGGTTTGAAAGCCCTGCGCTGCACAGCCGCCTCACCGACTCCACTTGTTCTCCACCCTGCCTCGTGATTAACGCTGAATCAGCCCGAGCGCAGACTGTGAGGCGGGAGTTTCACATTACACTTCATGCTCATTTATGAATGCAATGTGTTCAAGCTTTCTTGAAAACATTTTCCCATGGATGCAGAGGAACGTTTGGTGAAGCAGAACGTATTTTAAAAATCTAATTTTGCTCTTTGTGCTCCAGACAGGAAAGGCTGAGTGATGTCACCTCCTACGGATGTCATCTCTAATGAGCACGCTCGTACACAGACACCCAGCAGTATGTTAAAAACATACACTTCTCCCGGACCCGATTGCTAAAACATGGGGCGCAGATGTCTGGATTCGTCCCCCCACGAGATATGTCGCAGATGTGTGTTCACACCAGTTAAAGGTGGGGGTATGACCAGTGTGAGGCTGTGGGAACGGGAGTTTGAGGTGTAGGTTTACACAAACCCCCCAAGGAAACATGAAGAAACAGCTCCAGCAGATCTGGAGGCACAGATTAGGATGTCAGGTTTATACATGAAAAGTTAAAAGATTACATATGAAAACTGAGATCTGCGTCTGGTAAAACTCGTTCCACATGTTGATAAAACCTGAGAAGTATTAGACGAGTCGATGCATTAGCTGCATGCATGCACACTGACGTACAGTACAACATCTACACACACACACACAGAGGAGTCTTTCACAGCGGTTCGATCCACACAATCCCTGTTACACTGAAACAGAATCTCTTTTCTTCACGATCAGCGAGTGTGTGTGTGTGTGTGTGTGTGTCAGTGTGTGTTGCGGCTAACTGTGCCAGAGGACAAGGGGCAGGGGCGGTGGCCGGGGCAGGGGCAGGGGCGAGGATGGAGATGTTTGGGGGGTGTAGAGGACATGGAGGGAGGGTGGATTGTTGGGTAATGAGTCACTGGAGCCTCCTTCAAAGCCTGCTCTCCAACCCCGACACCCGAGCAGGGAGGTCCGCTGGAATCTGGGCCTATGGATGGAAGAGCTGAGTGGGCAGGCCACATGCACTCATGCACACACACACACACACACACACACTTCTTGTCTCTCTAACTAGGGTCAGGATCTCGTCGCAGAGGATGTGGCCCCTGCAACAAAGACCTCTACTGTAGAATATCTGCAGGGTGCATAGACAGTGTGTACTGTGTCTGTACTTTGTGTAAGTGCAACGCAATTTATTATCTTTCCATAGCGAGCTGCTTTACACGCCGTGAAGCTGTGGCTTGTATGATCGAGCGTGGGGCCGAACACAGTTTCAGTTTTGTGTGGACTCATTCTGAACCTAAATGATCAAAAATGAAACTATCTACTTGCCCTCGAGCAGATAAAACGTTTTTTTTTGGTCCATGAAACATATCTGGAGCTTCACAGCAAAATAAGCAGACAGGGATAGTTTTTACATGCACTTTGCTCGAGAACATGTCAAGGGTTGTAAATAAAGTCTTTTCAGATCAGTTTGGGATCTCAGGAGACTTGGATTACGCTGTGTGAGCTGTACGGAGCCATTTCATCTTTTTTTCAGTTGTTTTGTTACTTTTAAAACAAAATTCCCGTCTCCTTCAGCTGTTCAGGAGAATGCTCCAGCTCTGTCTTGCTCCAGAAATGTTTCGTGGGACTTTCCATCAGTATGTGGGTGAAGAGATAATGACTGAATATTCATTCCTGGCTCAACTTATCCTTTAGCAATCCTTTAACTCATCTTTATCAAAAGATGCAAGGGCAGGAGTGTTTCCTGGACCTCTGGACTTTGTTAGACGTGCTCTTATAGTTTGTTTTGAGGTCTTACACGACCATAAAAGTATTTTAATTGTTCAGGAAGAGAGCGCCTCATTTTAACGTCTCTTCGTCTGGTTTTCATGCTGTCGTGTGACGTCCCTCGACCCGGAGACAAGCTTGTGTTTGTTTGAATAACACAACAACAACCTGCTGGCAGCAGACTCTCTTGTGTCACATCACTGTGTCAACTCTCAGCTAATGTTGCTGCTGGTAGCAAGTATAGGAAGCAAGTGCGTATAGGATTTCAAACACACACACACACACACACACACACACACATTCAGCATACACACCAGCTGTGACCTCATGTCACAGCTTTCACTCTCCGGTTTATTAGATCATGAGCAACTGTTTGACTGACGGACGGAGAAGAGAAGAGACGAAGGCGGCAGCTCGAACAATCAGTCCTCCGTGAGTTTCAGTTACTGACCGATGCTGAAAGGACGAAACAGTGAGACGCAGACAGGAAGCAGGAAGCTGAGATCAGTCAGCAGCAGCTTTAACACACAGAGGAACACGATCAAACAGGCTCGAACACAAACACGACCCCGGCACTGCGCTCCATACATAGATGCCACGACTATATTTAGACACCATACATCCTCATGCGACCGCAGGATTGCCCGCATTGCTCTAAAGGTCAAAGGTCACTCCTCCAGTGACACGGCAGTTCATAAAAGTTTAAGAGAAGCGATTAAAAACGATCGATCCTCCCTCTCCCTGCAGTCACACCTGATCTCCGTTGTGTTTGAACAGACGCGACGCGGTGGCCTTTTTTATTTCCGAGGAGACTGTGAGTTACAGGGAGGTGCTGATGGGTGTGTGTGTGTGTGTGTGTGTGTGTCTCGTAAAAACCGGGACAAGACTCGACATGAGCAGCAGCTCCACTTGGAAACCTGACAGGCGGGCGGCGTGACACCGTGCAGCCGGTAATAACTGTGATTGAAAGTTATGTAATTGCTGCTCGGTGGTGATTTTCTTACATTAGAACAGAGCGAGAGGCCGTCCATCATCACGCCTCAACGGTTTTTTAATGTTTTCTCTCAACTGAGGATGCATCCTGGGAGGTTGAAAGGAGACCTCCTCACGTCTGTGTTTTAACAGGTCGCGTCTTACCTGTCTGCACAGGAAGACGACCCCGCATCCTTTTCTTCCTCACGATCACATCACATGCTGTGGGCGGGTTGGCACGGCAGCAGACAGGCAGGGCAGCGCCGACAGCCACCGCAAACAAATCAGCACTCGCCTTACAGAGTTTTCCTTTTATAGTGAAACACAATGATTCATCCTTTGAATCATCGGGAGTTTAACGAGGAAACAAAAAGTCTGAGTTTGGTTTTCATCTTTATAAGGAAGTGGAGTTTGTTCATGGTCAGTGAACACTAATGAAATAAAGAAACTTAGACGGATGATCACACACTAAATACAGACGATGTTTCAGAGCGCTGTAGTCTCAAGGCCCAGATACACGTCACATTAATTATTGGATTGAATTAAATCAAACTGAGTGAGCTTACATCATTAACCTGAGGGCGTTATCTGGACTCTGACATGTCGATCCTTCCTTCAAACAAGAGAAGAAGAAAAAAATACGACTGTGAAAACATTAAAAACACTCATCAGATGACCTTGAGAAGCTTTTTAATTCAGGTTAACTGATTTAAGTTGTTTGAACGAAGCAGAATCTGAAGTCAAAGTAGTCATAATTTCAACTTTTTATCTAATACATTTTAGTTTCTCTCATAATTTTGACTTTTTGTCTCATAATTTCAACTTTTTGTCTCATAATTTTGACTTTTTATCAAATCATTTTGACTTTTTTTCTCATAATTTCAACTTTTTATCAAATCATTTTGACTTTTTATCAAATAATTTTGAATTTTTGTCTCATAATTTTGACTTTTTATCAAATCATTTTGACTTTTTTTCTCATAATTTCAACTTTTTATCAAATAATTTTGACTTTTTATCAAATCATTTTGACTTTTTATCAAATCATTTTGACTTTTTTTCTCATAATTTCAACTTTTTATCTAATAATTTCAAATTTTTATCAAATAATTTTGACTTTTTGTCTTATAATTTTGACTTTTTATCAAATAATTTTGACTTTTTAACAAATAATTTCAACTTTTTGTCTCATAATTTTGACTTTTTATCAAATAATTTCAACTTTTTATCAAATAATTTCAACTTTTTATCAAATAATTTCAACTTTTTGTCTCATAATTTTGACTTTTTGTCTCATAATTTCAACTTTTTATCTAATAATTTCAACTTTTTATCAAATAATTTTGACTTTTTATCAAATAATTTTTAATTTTTGTCTCATAATTTTGAATTTTTTGTCTCATAATTTCAACTTTTTATCTAATAATTTCAACTTTTTATCAAATAATTTTGAAATGTTCTCATAATTTTGACTTTTTATCAAATCATTTTGACTTTTTGTCTCTTAATTTCAACTTTTTATCAAATAATTTTGACTTTTTATCAAATAATTTTGACTTTTTGTCTCATAATTTCAACTTTTTGTCTCATAATTTTGAAATTTTTGTCTCATAATTTCAACTTTTTATCAAATAATTTCAACTTTTTGTCTCATAATTTCAACTTTTTATCAAATAATTTTGAAATTTTCTCATAATTTTGACTTTTTATCAAATAATTTTGACTTTTTGTCTCTTAATTTCAACTTCTTATCAAATAATTTTGACTTTTTATCAAATAATTTTGACTTTTTGTCTCATAATTTCAACTTTTTATCAAATAATTTTGACTTTTTGATTTGAATTTCTTCTCCCAAAGCTACATTGTGCCCCTTTAAACAACATCCATGTCTCACATGTTGACCCGGTAAAATGCTAAGTGGACACAAGCTCTTAGCGATCGTTCACATCAGTGTAATACATTCTGTTGTATTACAGAAATGATTTCCCTTTTTCCTGAGGATCCCATTGAACCCCCCCTCAAGGACCCCAGGGGGTCCCAGGACCTCACTTTGAGAACCACCGGCCTGAGCATTAAAAGGGACTCAGTGTCAGCAAGTATTCAGAGACCTTAGACACTCTGTAACAGTGATTATTGCTGGACTACAGAGCTATTTACACCTATTTTAATAAAAAATACACTTTAAATATCCAATATTAGCTGAATCCATATCACTATTTGATAAGCTGATCGTATTGTGTATGTAAAAATATTTTTTTTTAAAAGGAAGCTAGCTGTAAAGTAAGAGTAAAACAAATAGTTGGTTTTGAAAACTAGTGGAGTGCAAGTATAACATACAGCATAAAGTTCAGCTCATGTGACGGGGCTGAGAGCTCCAGATGAAGCAGGAAGGTGGACCTTGAGTGGAGACTGTTTTGTCAGAAGCATTAAGTAGCTTAAGAGAAATCTTAAGCTACAAAGTAAAGTAAAGCGCAGGTAGATGTGTTTAATGAACTGGAATACTTTAATTACTGTCTTAACTTTGCACCAGTAAAGAAACAGACAAACAGCTGCACAGAGTTCACTTCATAAAGGGACTTTTGTTGAAATCAGGATCATCAGTAAATCACTGAATCATTCACCTGACAGCCTGTCATCTTCTCCTGCATGAAGGAACAGACACATGACACATTAGCCTCAGGCTGCTCCACACTGCCAGCCTCCCTCCCTCTGCTCTCCATCTTCTCTTGTTTGCTCTCTGAAAGGCAAGTCCAGACAAGTCCTCTGTCTCTGCCTCATTCGGGCCGGGCCTGCCCGAGCTGCAAAACAGAGCTGCAGCCCGCAGAGCAAACATCCGACCCGACTGCTGCTGCTGCCGCTGCCCTTCAGCCAAAACAAGCAGCACACGCCTCAGAGCAGCTGGCCTCCCCGCTCACCTACCTGGGGAGGAAATACAGAGGAGGAGAGGGCGGAGAGGCCGCGGCTCACAGACAGAGAATAAAGGGATTATTGATGTCTAAGTTTGGCTCAGTGATGTTGAAATTTGCAGGGATAAAAGCTCAAACATTAAACAATGATAGCGATTCAAAACTGATTTCTGCCCATGACAGGAAGTCCATCTTTTATTCTATCAGATGATCAGTCTCATGTCGGCTTAAATTGAAAGGTACAGTTCGACAGTGTTGGATTTACATGCTTCTGATGAAAGTGTCAGTTCCCTCCTCAGGTCTTCACAGGAGCTGCTCATTGTTACAAAACCCCGATATAGTCTGAAAAATGTCCCAGTGGAACATTTGTGTGTAATTTTGGAACAACGGCCGTTTGTTTTCAGGATAAAGAGCCGCTGGACTCACGAGCTCAGTCCAATTCTGCCAGCCACGAAACAAAATGATGAAAACAAGCCTTGATTAGAATAAATCATGATTATGATGCTTTTCAAAATGAATAAAAGTCACTTTTTGTCTCATTATTTTGACTTTTTGTCTCATAATTCTGACTTTTTGTCTCATAATTTTAACTTTTTGTCACATAATTTTGACTTTTTGTCTCATTATTCTGACTTTTTGTCTCATTATTTTTACTTTTTGTCTCATAATTCTGACTTTTTGTCTCATAATTTTAACTTTTTGTCACATAATTCCGACTTTTTGTCTCATAATTTTGACTTTTTGTCTCTTAATTTTGACTTTTTGTCTCATAATTCCGACTTTTTGTCTCATAATTCTGACTTTTGTCTCATAATATCAACTTTTTGTCTCATAATTCTGACTTTTTGTCTCATAATTTTGACTTCTTGTCTCATAATTCTGACTTTTTGTCTCATAATTTTGACTTCTCGTCTCATACTTCTGACTTTTTGTCTCATTATTTTGACTTTTTGTCTCATGACTTTGACTTTTTGTCTCATAATTTTGACTTTTTGTCTCATAATTCTGACTTTTTGTCTCATAATTTTGACTTTTTGTGTCATAATTTTGACTTTTTGTCTCGTAAATCTGACTTTTTGTCTCATAATTTTGACTTTTTGTCTCGTAATTCTGACATCTTATCCATCATCCTGTTAATAAGATGGTATTACATAATTCACACATGTGCAAGGCTCTTCCAAATCCAAATCCAAATTTCAACTTTTTGTCCAATAAATTTTGACTTTTTGTCTAAAAATTTCAACTTTTTGTCCCACAATTTCAACTTTTTGTCCAATAATTTCAACTTTTTGTCTCAAAATTTCAACTTTTTGTCTCATAATTTCAACTTTTTATCTCAAAATTTCAACTTTTTGTCCCACAATTTCAACTTTTTGTCCAATAATTTCAACTTTTTGTCTCAAAATTTCAACTTTTTGTCTCATAATTTCAACTTTTTGTCTCAAAATTTCAACTTTTTGTCCCACAATTTCAACTTTTTGTCCAATAATTTCAACTTTTTGTCTCAAAATTTCAACTTTTTGTCCAATAATTTCAATTTTTTGTCTCATAATTTCAACTTTTTGTCCAATAATTTCAATTTTTTGTCTCATAATTTCAATTTTTTGTCTCAAATTCTTTGTCTCATGTCAGGATGGAGCTGGCCTTCTTGATAAGTTTATCAAGTCTCTTCCTACCTGCTGCCCAGATGCTGCCGCTCTAGCAGACTACTTTATAGACAATAGTGCAGGTAGTGTGGCCGAGTGGTCTAAGGCACTGGATTAAGGCTCCAGTCTCTCACAAGGCGTGGGTTCGAATCCCACCACTGTCATATGCCAGTGTTAGTCATCTAGTGTTAGTCAGAGATGAGATTAAATAAAAAGTTGAAATTATGAGACAAAAAACACAGACCGGTAGACAGGTAGGAAGAGACTTCATAAACTTATCAAGAAGGTCAGCTCCATCCTGAGATGAGACAAAAAGTCAGAATTATGGGACAAAAAGTTGAAATCATGAGACAAAAAGTTGAAATTAGGAGACATTGAAATTATTGGACAAAAAGTTGAAATTAGGAGACAAAAAAATTGAAATTATTGGACAAAAAGTTGAAATTATGAGACAAAAAGTTGAAATTTTGAGACAAAAAGTCGAAATTATTGGACAAAAAGTTGAAATTATGAGACAAAAAGTTGAAATTTTGAGACAAAAAGTTGAAATTATTGGACAAGAAGTTGAAATTATGGGGAAAAAGTTGAAATTTTGAGACAAAAAGTTGAAATTATGAGACAAAAAGTTGAAATTTTGAGACAAAAAGTTGAAATTATGAGACAAAAAGTTGAAATTTTGAGACAAAAAGTTGAAATTATTGGACAAGAAGTTGAAATGAATTTTGAGACAAAATCCACAGACGAGGAGAATCAAACCGGCAACCTTCCAATAACACCACGCTGGCTCTACCCCTGAGCCACAGCCACCACAAACTTGCATGAAGCATTTGCCAGCATAATCAGCTGCAAATGTCTTTATCAAAAATATAGGTTGCAGTATACACTCTTCTTCATAGACTGAGGTTGGAGCGCCCTGCAGATGTGTGAATTGTGTAATACCATCATATTAACAGATGACTAACACTGTCATATGGCAGTGGTGGGATTTGAACCCACGCCTCCTGAGAGACTGGAGCCTTAATCCAGCGCCTTAGACCACTCGGCCACACTACCTGCACTATTGTCCATAGAGTAGTCTGGTGGAGCAGCAGCCTCTGGGCAGCAGGTAGGAAGAGACTTGATAAACTTATCAAGAAGGCCAGCTCCATCCTGAGATGAGACAAAAAGTCAGAATTATGAGACAAAAAGTTGAAATTATGAGACAAAAAGTCAAAACATGAGACAAAAAGTTGAAATTAGGAGACAAAGAAATTGAAATTATTGGACAAAAAGTTGAAATTAGGAGACAAAAAAATTGAAATTATTGGACAAAAAGTTGAAATTATGAGACAAAAAGTTGAAATTTTGAGACAAAAAGTCGAAATTATTGGACAAAAAGTTGAAATTATGAGACAAAAAGTTGAAATTTTGAGACAAAAAGTTGAAATTATTGGACAAGAAGTTGAAATTATGGGGAAAAAGTTGAAATTTTGAGACAAAAAGTTGAAATTATGAGACAAAAAATTGAAATTATGGGACACAAAGTTGAAATTATGAGACAAAAAATTGAAATTATGAGACAAAAAATTGAAATTATGAGACAAAAAATTGAAATTATGGGACACAAAGTTGAAATGAATTTTGAGACAAAATCCACAGACGAGGAGAATCAAACCGGCAACCTTCCAATAACACCACGCTGGCTCTACCCCTGAGCCACAGCCACCACAAACTTGCATGAAGCATTTGCCAGCATAATCAGCTGCAAATGTCTTTATCAAAAATATAGGTTGCAGTATACACTCTCCTTCATAGACTGAGTATTTGGAAGAGCCCTGCACATGTTTGAATTGTGTAATACCATCATATTAACAGATGACTAACACTGTCATATGGCAGTGGTGGGATTTGAACCTACGCCTCCTGAGAGACTGGAGCCTTAATCCAGCGCCTTAGACCTCTCGGCCACACTACCTGCACTATTGTCTATAGAGTAGTCTGGTGGAGCAGCAGCCTCTGGGCAGCAGGTAGGAAGAGACTTGATAAACTTATCAAGAAGGCCAGCTCCATCCTGAGATGAGACAAAAAGTCAGAAATTTATAAGACAAAAAGTTGAAATTATGAGACAAAAAGTCAAAACATGAGACAAAAAGTTGAAATTAGGAGACAAAAAATTGAAATTATTGGACAAAAAATTGAAATTATGGGACAAAAAGTTGAAATTATGAGACAAAAAGTTGAAATTATGGGACAAAAAGTCAGAATTATGAGACAAAAAGTTGAAATTATGAGACAAAAAGTTGAAATTTTGAGACAAAAAGTTGAAATTATGGGACAAAAAGTTGAAATTATGGGACAAAAAGTTGAAATTGTGAGACAAAAAGTTAAAATTATGGGACAAAAAGTTGAAATTATGAGACAAAAAGTTGAAATTATGGGACAAAAAGTTGAAATTATGGGACAAAAAGTGAAAACATGAGACAAAAAGTTGAAATTAGGAGACAAAAAGTTGAAATTATGGGACAAAAAGTTGAAATTATGGGACAAAAAGTGAAAACATGAGACAAAAAGTTGAAATTATGGGACAAAAAGTCAGAATTATGAGACAAAAAGTTGAAATTTTGAGACAAAATCCACAGACGAGGAGAACCAAACCAGCAACCTTCAATTACACCACGCTGGCTCTACCCCTGAGCCACAGCCACCACAAACTTGCATGAAGCATTTGCCAGCATAATCAGCTGCAAATGTCTTTATCAAAGATATAGGTTGCAGTATACACTCTTCTTCATAGACTGAGGATTTGGAAGAGCCCTGCACATGTTTGAATTGTGTAATAACATCTATTTAACAGATGACTAACACTGTCATATGGCAGTGGTGGGATTTGAACCCACGCCTCCTGAGAGACTGGAGCCTTAATCCAGCGCCTTAGACCACTCGGCCACACTACCTGCACGATTGTCTATAGAGTAGTCTGGTGGAGCAGCAGCCTCTGGGCAGCAGGTAGGAAGAGACTTGATAAACTTATCAAGAAGGCCAGCTCCATCCTGAGATGAGACAAAAAGTCAGAAATTTATAAGACAAAAAGTTGAAATTATGAGACAAAAAGTCAAAACATGAGACAAAAAGTTGAAATTATGAGACAAAAATTTGAAATTATTGGACAAAAAGTTGAAATTATGGGACAAAAAGTTGAAATTATGGGACAAAAAGTGAAAACATGAGACAAAAAGTTGAAATTAGGAGACAAAAAATTGAAATTATGGGACAGAAAGTTAAAATTATGAGACAAAAAGTTGAAATTGTGAGACAAAAAGTTAAAATTATGAGACAAAAAGTTGAAATTATGGGACAAAAAGTTGAAATTATGAGACAAAAAGTTGAAATTATGGGACAGAAAGTTGAAATTATGGGACAAAAAGTGAAAACATGAGACAAAAAGTTGAAATTAGGAGACAAAAAATTGAAATTATGGGACAAAAAGTTAAAATTATGAGACAAAAAGTTGAAATTGTGAGACAAGCATTTGCCAGCATAATCAGCTGCAAATGTCTTTATCAAAGATATAGGTTGCAGTATACACTCTTCTTCATAGACTGAGGATTTGGAAGAGCCCTGCACATGTTTGAATTGTGTAATAACATCTATTTAACAGATGACTAACACTGTCATATGGCAGTGGTGGGATTTGAACCCACGCCTCCTGAGAGACTGGAGCCTTAATCCAGCGCCTTAGACCACTCGGCCACACTACCTGCACTATTGTCTATAGAGTAGTCTGGTGGAGCAGCAGCCTCTGGGCAGCAGGTAGGAAGAGACTTGATAAACTTATCAAGAAGGCCAGCTCCATCCTGAGATGAGACAAAAAGTCAGAAATTTATAAGACAAAAAGTTGAAATTGTGAGACAAAAAGTTAAAATTATGAGACAAAAAGTTGAAATTAGGAGACAAAAAATTGAAATTATTGGACAAAAAATTGAAATTATGGGACAAAAAGTTGAAATTATGGGACAAAAAATTGAAATTATTGGACAAAAAATTGAAATTATGAGACAAAAAGTTGAAATTATGGGACAAAAAGTCAGAATTATGAGACAAAAAGTTGAAATTATGAGACAAAAAGTTGAAATTTTGAGACAAAAAGTTGAAATTATGGGACAAAAAGTTGAAATTATGGGACAAAAAGTTGAAATTGTGAGACAAAAAGTTAAAATTATGGGACAAAAAGTTGAAATTATGAGACAAAAAGTTGAAATTATGGGACAAAAAGTTGAAATTATGGGACAAAAAGTGAAAACATGAGACAAAAAGTTGAAATTAGGAGACAAAAAGTTGAAATTATGGGACAAAAAGTTGAAATTATGGGACAAAAAGTGAAAACATGAGACAAAAAGTTGAAATTATGGGACAAAAAGTCAGAATTATGAGACAAAAAGTTGAAATTTTGAGACAAAATCCACAGACGAGGAGAACCAAACCAGCAACCTTCAATTACACCACGCTGGCTCTACCCCTGAGCCACAGCCACCACAAACTTGCATGAAGCATTTGCCAGCATAATCAGCTGCAAATGTCTTTATCAAAGATATAGGTTGCAGTATACACTCTTCTTCATAGACTGAGGATTTGGAAGAGCCCTGCACATGTTTGAATTGTGTAATAACATCTATTTAACAGATGACTAACACTGTCATATGGCAGTGGTGGGATTTGAACCCACGCCTCCTGAGAGACTGGAGCCTTAATCCAGCGCCTTAGACCACTCGGCCACACTACCTGCACGATTGTCTATAGAGTAGTCTGGTGGAGCAGCAGCCTCTGGGCAGCAGGTAGGAAGAGACTTGATAAACTTATCAAGAAGGCCAGCTCCATCCTGAGATGAGACAAAAAGTCAGAAATTTATAAGACAAAAAGTTGAAATTATGAGACAAAAAGTCAAAACATGAGACAAAAAGTTGAAATTATGAGACAAAAATTTGAAATTATTGGACAAAAAGTTGAAATTATGGGACAAAAAGTTGAAATTATGGGACAAAAAGTGAAAACATGAGACAAAAAGTTGAAATTAGGAGACAAAAAATTGAAATTATGGGACAGAAAGTTAAAATTATGAGACAAAAAGTTGAAATTGTGAGACAAAAAGTTAAAATTATGAGACAAAAAGTTGAAATTATGGGACAAAAAGTTGAAATTATGAGACAAAAAGTTGAAATTATGGGACAGAAAGTTGAAATTATGGGACAAAAAGTGAAAACATGAGACAAAAAGTTGAAATTAGGAGACAAAAAATTGAAATTATGGGACAAAAAGTTAAAATTATGAGACAAAAAGTTGAAATTGTGAGACAAGCATTTGCCAGCATAATCAGCTGCAAATGTCTTTATCAAAGATATAGGTTGCAGTATACACTCTTCTTCATAGACTGAGGATTTGGAAGAGCCCTGCACATGTTTGAATTGTGTAATAACATCTATTTAACAGATGACTAACACTGTCATATGGCAGTGGTGGGATTTGAACCCACGCCTCCTGAGAGACTGGAGCCTTAATCCAGCGCCTTAGACCACTCGGCCACACTACCTGCACTATTGTCTATAGAGTAGTCTGGTGGAGCAGCAGCCTCTGGGCAGCAGGTAGGAAGAGACTTGATAAACTTATCAAGAAGGCCAGCTCCATCCTGAGATGAGACAAAAAGTCAGAAATTTATAAGACAAAAAGTTGAAATTGTGAGACAAAAAGTTAAAATTATGAGACAAAAAGTTGAAATTATGGGACAAAAAGTTGAAATTATGGGACAAAAAGTTGAAATTGTGAGACAAAAAGTTGAAATTATGAGACAAAAAGTCAAAACATGAGACAAAAAGTTGAAATTATGAGACAAAAAATTGAAATTATTGGACAAAAAGTTGAAATTATGGGACAAAAAGTTGAAATTATGGGACAAAAAGTTGAAATTATGGGACAAAAAGTTGAAATTATGGGACAAAAAGTGAAAACATGAGACAAAAAGTTGAAATTAGGAGACAAAAAATTGAAATTATGGGACAAAAAGTTAAAATTATGAGACAAAAAGTTGAAATTGTGAGACAAAAAGTTAAAATTATGAGACAAAAAGTTGAAATTATGGGACAAAAAGTTGAAATTATGGGACAAAAAGTTGAAATTGTGAGACAAAAAGTTAAAATTATGAGACAAAAAGTTGAAATTATGAGACAAAAAGTTGAAATTATTGGACAAAAAGTTGAAATTATGGGACAAAAAGTTGAAATTTTGAGACAAAATCCACAGACGAGGAGAACCAAACCAGCAACCTTCAATAACACCACGCTGGCTCTACCCCTGAGCCACAGCCACCACAAACTTGCATGAAGCATTTGCCAGCATAATCAGCTGCAAATGTCTTTATCAAAAATAGAGGTTGCAGTATACACTCTTCTTCATAGACTGAGGACTTGGAAGAGCCCTGCACATGTTTGAATTGTGTAATAACATCTATTTAACAGATGACTAACACTGTCATATGGCAGTGGTGGGATTTGAACCCACGCCTCCCGAGAGACTGGAGCCTTAATCCAGCGCCTTAGACCACTCGGCCACACTACCTGCACTATTGTCTATTGAGTAGTCTGGTGGAGCAGCAGCCTCTGGGCAGCAGGTAGGAAGAGACTTGATAAACTTATCAAGAAGGTCAGCTCCATCCTGAGATGAGACAAAAAGTCAGAAATTTATAAGACAAAAAGTTGAAATTATGAGACAAAAAGTCAAAACATGAGACAAAAAGTTGAAATTATGAGACAAAAAATTGAAATTATTGGACAAAAAGTTGAAATTATGGGACAAAAAGTTGAAATTATGGGACAAAAAGTTGAAATTATGGGACAAAAAGTGAAAACATGAGACAAAAAGTTGAAATTAGGAGACAAAAAATTGAAATTATGGGACAAAAAGTTAAAATTATGAGACAAAAAGTTGAAATTGTGAGACAGAAAGTAAAAATTATGAGACAAAAAGTTGAAATTATGGGACAAAAAGTTGAAATTATGAGACAAAAAATTGAAATTATTGGACAAAAAGTTGAAATTATGGGACAAAAAGTTGAAATTATGGGACAAAAAGTTGAAATTATGGGACAAAAAGTGAAAACATGAGACAAAAAGTTGAAATTATGGGACAAAAAGTTGAAATTATGGGACAAAAAGTGAAAACATGAGACAAAAAATTGAAATTATGGGACAAAAAGTTAAAATTATGAGACAAAAAGTTGAAATTGTGAGACAAAAAGTTAAAATTATGAGACAAAAAGTTGAAATTATGGGACAAAAAGTTGAAATTATGGGACAAAAAGTTGAAATTGTGAGACAAAAAGTTAAAATTATGAGACAAAAAGTTGAAATTATGAGACAAAAAGTTGAAATTATTGGACAAAAAGTTGAAATTATGGGACAAAAAGTTGAAATTTTGAGACAAAATCCACAGACGAGGAGAACCAAACCAGCAACCTTCAATAACACCACGCTGGCTCTACCCCTGAGCCACAGCCACCACAAACTTGCATGAAGCATTTGCCAGCATAATCAGCTGCAAATGTCTTTATCAAAAATAGAGGTTGCAGTATACACTCTTCTTCATAGACTGAGGACTTGGAAGAGCCCTGCACATGTTTGAATTGTGTAATAACATCTATTTAACAGATGACTAACACTGTCATATGGCAGTGGTGGGATTTGAACCCACGCCTCCCGAGAGACTGGAGCCTTAATCCAGCGCCTTAGACCACTCGGCCACACTACCTGCACTATTGTCTATTGAGTAGTCTGGTGGAGCAGCAGCCTCTGGGCAGCAGGTAGGAAGAGACTTGATAAACTTATCAAGAAGGTCAGCTCCATCCTGAGATGAGACAAAAAGTCAGAAATTTATAAGACAAAAAGTTGAAATTATGAGACAAAAAGTCAAAACATGAGACAAAAAGTTGAAATTATGAGACAAAAAATTGAAATTATTGGACAAAAAGTTGAAATTATGGGACAAAAAGTTCAAATTATGAGACAAAAAGTTCAAATTAATTTTGAGATCCACAGACGAGGAGAACCAAACCAGCAACCTTCAATAACACCACGCTGGCTCTGCCCCTGAGCCACAGCCACCACAAACTCTTGACCCAGTGCAGGAGGTGGGAGAGAGCAGGATGATGGATAAACTCTCAGAATTATGAGACAACAAGTCGGAATTATTGTATAATAATTATTTTATATACATTTTCGACAGAAAGGGCCTTCTATACTTTCCTGCTGTTTTAGCCTGCAGTTTTTGTGCTCAGCTAAGCTAACCACTGCTAAGCTAACGATTCACTGAGCGAGAAAGCGAAAACAAATATTCTCATAATGTCAGAGAGAAACATTTTGACTCGACGTTGGAGAGAAGCAAAGTTTGAGCAGATCCATTTAGTCTGTTTGAGGTCACACTCCTCCACGTCCATGTGACTCAGTGTTGTTTGTACGCTCCCCTCAGTGTGTTCATTGATGCTGGCAGCGTGTGGGCATCTGACCAGAGAGCAGTTTACACTCATTGCTCGGCCAGTGCCAGGAGAAGTAAACACACACCGACACACACACGGAGACAAAGAGGGATCCAGAGCAGGGGAACTGTTACAAACACACACATTGACAGGAATCTCCTTTGATGGAGTTCTTACAGCCTGCAAAACAAACACACACACACTCTCCTCTGGCCTAATTTGGGCAGCCGCTCCTTCCGCCCCACACATACAGTCGGGCAACACAATGGCTCAGTGTGCAACCCACTCAAACATCCAGCTAACTGGAGCTAACTGGAGAACAGAAACACGCCACGGGGGAGGAGATTACCCTTTTGATCCCTACACTGCTACCAATCTACCCACTCTGCCGCTTCAGCCCGCAAACCCGGTCCACCTCACCAGAACACAGCATGTGACTATCTGGGTCAGAGATGGAAGAAATGTGGCTTTACAGGTTTTAGATCCATGGTCAGATCTGAGGTGCTTGTTGTATCTTCACGGTGGCAGCGAGGACATTTTGAGTTCAGTCGCCTTGTTTTTTTAAAGGAAATATCTGCCCTGCTGTAGCACCTTTGAGCAAGGCACCAGATCCCTACCACCTGCATCTAATTTTTCTGGTGCTTAAACTGTAAGCTACTCTCAGAAAGATATATAAGAGCTAGTTCAAACTCATTCATGGTGACAGCAGTAACAGTACAATGGGGCACAGCTGCAGGCCGTACTGCTCAGGTATCATTATAACCCTTTTGTATCACAGGGCTGACAGTTACTAGCAACTCAATGTTTTTAAGGTTTTATGCTCCGGGTAACTACAGTGACCACTAAGCCGCACACGCGTTCCACCTGCGCAGATAAATGCGTGTTTGGATAGACCTGCCACTTAAATACGACAGGTATTCACCTCAGCACACTTCAAAGGCTCTCTCTGTGAAGCTGGTGGGAACTAGACTCATCAGTGTCGTCATCCATCATCTCACGTATGGCGGGAGAAGACGCCACAGGCTGTCGACTGTGTACGTCGGCACAATTCATCCTATAATGAAGTATGAGTAATTTAAAGGTGCATTATGTAGTTTTTTAGAAATACATTTTAATCGGAAGAGAAAGATCTTCATGGATTGATGTTTTTAATGCCTCAATAAACAAACTCTTTGTTTTCATGACTGAATTAACTGAATAAACAAACTGATCTTAAAGAACAACACAATTTCATACTGTTTGAGTGTATATGTGGCGGACCCTGCCACCTTTCCAGCTTCAAACAGAGGTCTGGGGACCTCATCTTCCTCTGAGAACAACTTGTTTATTCAGTTATGGAAAAAAATATTGTAAATATTACAATTCTGAGTTTTAATTTCTTCTCTACAGCCACGTAATGCCCCTTTAAGAGTTTTGTTTGAGCGTGTTTAAGCCAGTAATGCTGTTCTTACTTTAGATTTATTGGAGCTTTACTAGTTTCTTAAACTAAAAATGGTGTCGGCTTCCTATTGAGCGCCGTAAAACTGGACAGCTGTAGGGTCACTCACAGAGTTTATGGGGAGTTTCTCTTTTCAACTCTGGGATCTCGACTGTGTCATGTGGTAAAGATTGTAAAGCTCCTTGTGGTTTGTGATATTGGACTGTTTAACACAACTGACTTGCTATAACTGACAGTATGTCAGCAGTGTTTGAATGTCAGTCGCTCTCGAGGCCTCCTGCGTTGTGTGAAGGCTCCTGAACACAATGCAGTTCCCCCTCACAGGGGCTTAGATCTGTGTGTGGCAGAGATGTTGATCCATGTGGTGTCTGCAAAGAGATTTACACCTGCTCAGGTTCAACTCTCAGGCCCGTGAGAGGGATCAGCAGTTTAGCATCAACCACACAACTCACACTTCATGTAGTTTGCAAAACAATGTTGCCACCAGCGTCGTTCAGTCTCGTGTGTGGGCCACTGTGAGGATCTGTCGCCTGTGGTTATCCTCTAGTTTTGTCTATTCATTTGTACCCAACGCCTCCAAGAGTTTCCAGCCTGACTGCAGCAGTGTAGTTTTGTAAAAGGACATTTGCTGTAGATACTTTGGTTTGGAGTTTAGCCACAGCAACATCTCCCTCTAGTGGACAATACGTAACCACACAGGAAACACATTTCTTATGTAAAAGTTAAATATTTCTTTCCTCTGGATGCAACTTTCCATTATAAACACATTAATGAGAGTCAAAGACAGAGTCAGGGTTAAAATGTTTTTACTGTAGTGCTACAGTACGCAACAGGTATGAATGAAAACATCGGGCAACATCATGTTTTCTGTAGTTTCGTTCCATATGACAAAAGTATCTGGCATGTAGAATCCCCACAACATGGCAGTAGAGTAGAAAAAAGGAAAATAATGAAAAAAAAAACATGAACAGATTAAAGTGTAAATAAAAGCATTCAAAGAGTCGACTTCCTTCTTTGTGCTCCCCGAGTCTCTCCCATTGGGTACCGACAATGGAGACTGAAGTGCAAGGGGTTTAAAAACCGGTAAAAGCCACGATCACAGACCTGGCTTTGTATAGCACAACCAGAATGGCTTACTCGCACACATGTGCTCCCTCACACAGACACACACACACACACATACACACATACACACACACATACATACGTACACAAATATGACGAACCCACACAACCCTGGGAGAGCGATTGTCGCCCCTGGTCTCCGTCCTCCAAGCTGAATTAGATTAGGAAAGTCAAGGTTAATCACCCAATAAATACATTCTGAAATCTCTTTGTGAAACAACAGACAAATATATACAAATTGATTAAAACGAAGAAAAAAATAAACAAAACAAACAACAACTTATTACTAAGTGTTTACATCTTAAAACAGTCACTTGAACATGGTGTGGACCGAGATGCACACACAGACTCACTCTATTAGGCCAAAGTTATTTAAGTATTTTCTTGTTTTTCCTTCCCACTCGCTCCTTCTGTCCCTTCCTCCACACGCTGCCTCTCTATGTAACTGATTGTACACACTAGTGTCATGGTCTAGACCAGAGCAGTGCTATGCTATTATCCCTTCTGTTACAGCACTACAGGCACACAAATACAAAGACACTCTGTTTGGCTCTCTGCCCCTGCCTCATCCCCATTATCCCTCCTTCCTTAAAAACACACACAGTGCTCCCTGTAAACAAGTAGGCTTTGTCCTTTTTCGGATTATAAATACTGTTTTGGTAAAATCGTCATCATTAAAAGATGAGACAGAGTGTATTTGAGCGCACACCGATACAAAACACACAGAATTGCACTGTTGGAAGATATTTCCTTCTTCGTTTGTATTTGTCGTGTTTTTCTTCTTCTTCTTCTGCTTTTTTTGGCTTCAGCGTTAAGGCCCAAGAATCTGGAGTGGAAGGAGAGTAGAAGTCCAAGCGGTGATCTGCCTGCGCCCATAGGGCCTACTGTACTGTAGGTACGAACAACACACATACAGTCACACGAACAGAATAGACGGTATTGCAGGGCGATATATAAAAAGACACTAAGGAATGGTGAAACATCCTCTCTGTCATTTCTTTTTGCAAAATCATTCTTCATCATACATTTCGTCTTGTTTTATTCAAAATCTTTTTTTTTTTTTTTTCTTTTTTTGTAGCCGTGCTCGTCTCTCATCCCTCCTTTTCCTGTCCAAAGTGCGTGGGTGCCGGTGCTGTTTCAGTCTGGCTACACTAGGGGGTGCCGTTCCTCTCTGCAGATGACTGACAGGCGGTGGCTGTGGCTGTGTTTATTGCTATAATGTCCGTGCTCCTCCCCTCTTAGAGGAAACAAAAAAAAGGGGGCAAAGTGTCCCGTCGTATCACTGATCTGAGGTCTCTGCCCTCGTCTGCTGATTAGAGTCTGTGCTTTTTTAGAGGGATCGAATGACAGATCAGTGCCGGAGGGAAACTCCTCCCAGCCCCCCACAGAGGAGCAGGGCTCAGGTGAAGACGTAGTTGAGGAGGAGCTGTGAGAGAAGCAGGACACAGATGATGAGACAGTGACGGCCTGTCAACGACACGCCGTCGTCTGTCGCCCTCTGACGAACCATCTGACGACTCAGAGCCACCAGGTTCCTACAGGGAGAGAGAAGGGTCAAGGTTAACAAGTGTTAATGAAGCTGACACTGAAGGAACTAATCATGGATATTATTTTTAATACATGTACTGACTCCATTTTGTTTTCGGCCAATAGTGGATATGAATGTGTGAGTGTAATTTTGGTCTTACCCTAAATCTAAACATGACTTTTCCCATTTGTTTCTTTCCACCAGTAAGAAACTGATTACAGTCAACATATTCACTATGAAGACATTAACCCTAATTCCCTCCAAAAATGTGGGAGTGAGAGTTATTTTTCACCTCTGGATGTCCTGCTGTGTCTTCTGTATAGATGTGATGGAGGCCTCTATCAGTGCGATGTCCTTCACCTCTTTATTGCACCGCGCACACTGGTTTGAAAATCCTGCGCACATGAACGAAGAACAACATTAGACTGAAGAGAGCATTTTGTGAAAGAAATTGAGCGTGTTTGTGTGTGTGTACCTCACCTTCATTGTCAGATGACTCATGTGTTGGCTCTGGGGTGGTGCTGCTGCTCTCAGTGTTCTGGCTGCAGCTGGACGGCTGGCTGCTGGCCTTCCTGCGTTTCCCGTTGACCTCAGCCTGCGAGGAGGCAGAAGAGTCACATTGACCACGAGCTGCTAGCTGCTATATTCAACATGCTAACACTTAAATCAAGACTGGTTTTAGCGTCACTGAATAACAAGTGAGACAGAACGGGGGTGATCTTGCTCGTCAGTGACGTTGGAGCAGGTGCAGTTTGCTTCTACAGGAAGCAGTGTGCCTTCATTTTGATTAAACAGATATATCAATATAACTTGGATGTGTCTGTTTTGACTGGCTGACCTTCTGTTGGCTGGCCCAGCTGTGACTGTAGGAGAGCCCGTTGTGCTGCCTCTGGCTTTTCTCGTGCGTCTGAATCACTCCGTCCTTCTCAAACTGAACCAGACAGCGCTCTGGGTCCCATGGCTGCACACTGTCAAACAGGACAACATATCACGTTGAGGATGCGGTGTAATTTAAATAGAACATGTCATCCTGACCTAAACTCTAAATCTCAATCTGTGTTTTATCTGCCCGGTGTGAGAGTGTGTTCATACTCCATGTGCCTGTAGCTCCACTCAGAGGAGACGGGGTCCTGATGGAAAAGTCGTGGGATCCAGGGTTTGTCTCCTCGCTCCCTGGCCTCTCTCCGCTGAGCCTCCTCCAGCACAAACTTCTCCTGGGTGGCCCGCACCTGGTCCCGATCCATGATGGCACTGGTCACGTGCTGCCACAGTCTGTCAGGAGTACATTAAACTTACGTGAACGTGAGGGGCAGACATGTTATTATTAAACTTCAAATTAAGTGTATGGACATATATAGATGACGTGTGAATTCATTTAGGACACAAGCGATTTACCTTTCAGACTCAAACTCCCCCTGCTGGTCTATTTGTACCACTTGTCTCTTGAGGCGGCTGCTGCGGATCTCCTGGCTCGGGTTCCACAACGTCTCCTGTATTCCTGAGCGCTTCTCGTGAATGAACACCTCGCTGTCCTGAATACGACAAAAAAAAAAAAGCAACAAAATATTCAGTCCAAACGATCAGACCTCTTGATTATTTTGCTCTGGAAGAACTGGACAATATTTGTGGTTTCGTCAAACAATTTTCAGAAGATAAAATTAGCTAAGCTTTAATCTTTTCCTTACTTTCGTGCTTTTTCAGACCCTCCCTGCTGCTCCTAAACCTCTAATCACCACTTCTGCCCCCGATTACTACAGAGAATTACTGAATATCAAGTCGCAGCGAGTAAGTAGCAGAGAGGGATGCTAACAGATGCATTTAAGAGGGAGATTGAGGCGGAGGGAAGGGATAAAAGGATTAAAAAAAGCTGGATAAAAGCTCTCACCCAGTGTCCATCAACAGTGGCCAGTAGCTCCTCTCCTACAGAGATCTTCCCGCTGATCTGATTCACAGAGCAAGAGCCTCCAAGGAAAGGCTGCAGCAAACAAAGACAGACTGTAACGCTTGTACTGAAACTGCTGTTACCTCAGATTAATGTAAGAAATCAGCACATTTACAAACTTTACTGATGTGCACAAAATCTTAAATTTAAAAATATACCTTTAGTTTGAACTCCAGCTCTGTGAAACATTTGGTTTTCTCACACTCGATGGTGACCTTCCCACCCAGCTCTAGTGTCATAGTGCCGTACAGGATACCTTTTGAGGGACAGACACAGTTTTACAACATCAGACCAACAGAACATCAATAAACAGAATGAAGATGATTCTGCTGGAAGTCTATAAATAAATCAAACCCTTCCCTAAGTTTTTTTTTGTATGGTTCGTTTTTAAATTTATGATTTAGGGACTCACAGTGACACATTCTTTGACTGGACTGTGAGACACGATAAAGGCGATAATTTACAATTCACTCAGAGAATAAAGAGAAACTCAGCCCGACTTAGATCATCCGTCTCTAATTTCTGCCATGTGAGTTGTCATGCTCAGAGCAGAGCGCCATTTGATTTACAGTAGCTCAGACATATTGGCTCCGACAGATGGCTGCAGAACTTCACGCCCACACATGATTTGTCACAATATTTGTATCCATGGTGGATGAGTTTGTGTGTTAAACTCCTTAAGTGTGATAATGAGACAGGAAGTAGAAAGAAAAAACAAGGGGGACCAAACATGTTTCTTAATCATACTTTGCTTTCAGGCACAATACAGACTGCAGTTCACCTGAATTTTTGGCAGCGCTCAGCACCCGACAAATAATCAGTGTAGTTATTTGAGGAAAAACAGAAGAAAACGCTTGATGCATTAAAAATGTGCTTCGAGCTGTTACGCAGCCTGTGGAGACAGACGGATTGAATAAAAGACGAGCACATCCTATTTTTACATGAACTACTAAAAAATGCGACTGGAACATTTCCTGTGTAGACAAACTAAAGCCATCTTTTTCTGTATTAAATGTGAGTTAATTCATTGTGTAAGAACTTTGATTGCTCCCTGCGATCGTCTTAAGTACGGTACTTTGGTTTGCCTTTAATATAACAGGCTCTGAGGAGGACAGCGACACCAAAGTCGACCTGTTATCCCCCCTGAGAGTATCAACAATGTGTGGCAATAAAAACCTCCTCACAAAATAGATGAGGCAGCGTTATGGAGATTAAGGGAAGCTACTGCCGATACCAACGTAGCAACATGGTACATGGACAGAATAATTAATAGTCATGGTCAATATTTACTGTGGATCTATTACCTTTGCAGTGAGCGTAGGGCATGGTGATGACATACTCCTCGTCCCTGCTCAGGAACAGCAGCCTGGCTTTGCCATCCAGAATAGCTGACAGAGAGTTACCTACAACAGCAGGACAGAGAAGCACCATATTCAAGAACACAACTATCAATTTCCCTTGTAGATCCTAATTAAAAAGCTTATGCTGACAGCCGTTTGTCATGCCTCAAAGCAAGGGTGAGGATTTCTCGAGACGTACATTGACAGCTTTGAAAAACAGATTACATATTGTTGTACCATAGAACTTGGACTTTGCCAGGATGCTCCCGCTGATAGAAAAACCGTCCTTCCTGTTGCAGACATAAAAGGCAGAGATGGGCGGATGGTGGGACACCTGGCAGAGGAAGAAGAGAGAGACATTTGAGCAGACTGCAGGGAGAGAGAGAAAGATGTGTAAGCCCACAGGCACGGATTCATTTTACACTCGCTGCATTTCACAGGTGTGTGGTCTATGCAAAATATTTCACACAAGGGATGAATCATGTCCTGTGCATCGAGTCTGGTCTAACCTGTTCAGCTATGTAGAAAGTGCAGCTGTCGGTTTGAGGATGGAGCCAGCAGCAGCGAAATCTTTCCCCCAGGATTGGGTTGTAAGGCTTCTTTAGACCCTGGAAAATACAACCACGTCGAGCAGCGTCAGTATCACTGTGAGCATCTTCTGACACACAAACTGTCTTGGGTCAAATGTGGAAATAGTTGGGCAAGATTACAGTTTCTGCACACTTTCTCAACAACCGCCACTGAGGAGCAGAACATGCATGCACAACATTGCAGGCTGACATTCCTGAACATGTCCTAATAATGAGAGGTTATCAAGTTTCTACCCATCCATCACCCGTGTCCCTCTGAGTGGTAGTCAGCCCAAAAAGTGCCGAATAAGCCCAGTGTAATCTGTAAGCATTATCTGCTGGCTCATGTGGGGTGTTTTGCTGCCACTGAGGAAATATATTCCTAACGGGAAGAAAACTAATGGCAAGAGTCTCATGACGTTTTTACTGCAGAAATAGATCCAAGGCAGAGTCATTCGTCAAGCTGGCCAAGAAATACAGCGTCAGAGACTGTCATGTTAGAAGATGGTGTGCCTCTCAGGGACAGTCTGAAATATGCTAACAGAAAATCTTCCTGCTATGGAGAGAAGACTAAGCTGTAGTTTACTTTATTTTATTAATAATACTAACTCATTCATATGATTTTTTCCCTCTGTATGCTGTGATTTTTTTAACAGTACCTTGAAATTTATCATCTTTAAAAAGTCTTTATCCAAAAACAGGTGAGGCATCCAATATTTGGGCCACTATGATGACAATGAGCCATCTGGTAAAGCAGTTAAAAAAATCTTACCTTGGGCTTCTTGTAGAAGCCAGACAAGTACCATCTCAGCACCTGCTTGATCCGACCATATGCGCTCTCCTCCAGCGCAGCTCTGTGGCAGGAAACACAGTGAAGGAGACAATTATGACAAGAGAAGAAGGCGGACAATATTTCCAGTCTTCATCAGACACAGATTACTGTGATTTTAAGGTACTGACTGTGAGAGCAGATCAGCGTGGTAGTAGTAGTCTGACAGCTTGTCCAGGAAAGAGCGCGGCTCCAGGATGAAGGTGGGCAGCACCACCTTGGACAGGTCCATGCCCGGCCGCAGCTGCTTCAGCAGGCCCCAAATCAGACCCTTGTTCTCCTCTGATACAGTCTCCACCTGGGACGCCTCCCCAGCCTGAATCAAATGAGTACATTATGAGTGAGGTCAGCAGAGAGGTGGCTTTACAGTTAGAGGCCTGGGTTGAGAAAATAGCATCCAGGTATGTTTTATTACTACTGGGACAGAGCAAGTAAGAGGAAATACTGACTGAACTATGGCAGATATGTTTTGAAGATTTAAGCATACTGTTGCTGAGGGAACTGTAACTCAAACAAAACAAGGTAGAGCTCCCTCATAAATGTAATCTGTAATCTCACCTCGGCCATCTCCTCTGTGCTCTGCTCTACATAGGCTGTGGCCTGTGGCCCGGGGGACAGCTCGTCCGATTGGTCCATGTCGCTCTCCTCCGTCAGCCTTCCACCGTTCTCATTGGCCGTAGTGTCCCAGTCATCGTGAGCCTCGCGCTCGGATTTGTCTGAAAAGCCGTCATGCTCCATGTGGTGGTTGCCCAGCAGCAGGGTGTCATTTAACCTAATATGAACAGAGGAGAAGTAAACAACAACATGAGATCTATATCGAGCAGATCTAATTTTCCAACCATTTTACTGCAACAACATGATGCAGATAATGAATAATCACATGATTTAATGAGATGCTTCCGCTGTAAAAATGTGCGTAATGATCTGGTCTTTGACTTATTGTTGTATCTTAATAGATTTGAACTGGTTTAATATGCGACTCTCATAATGTCACTAAAGTGATTAAAAGGGATAATCTAACTGAGTGTGGAAGCATAAGAACTTAATGACTATGATTAAGCATTAAAGATGAATAATGCCACACGACTTTGCAACCATCTTAATTTCACTTCAGTGCTGCCAGAGCTTTGATGAATCAAACATGACGCAGAGGAAAACAATAATTAACTGCTATGAACCGTCAAAGCTCTGGATGACCTTTGAATGTGCATATGTCATGTCGTCTTGTGTCCTCAGTAAGCCCACACCACATTACCTCATCCTTATCCTCCTTAAGTCCCCACCTCCCATTCACCTGGTCTGGATGTGAGTGGCTACTATCAAGGGACACGAGGTAAAAGTATGCAAATGCATGTACTTTAGATACACGCAAAGTTGAGAGATAATCAACTCAAACTGCATCCTCTGCTGATTTGTCATTGTCTTGATGAGGAATGTTCCAATATTGGACACACCAAACTCAGACAAGGATCTGTCAGCGCTCTAACAACCAGAACAAAGCCGGAAAAAATCAGAAACACAGAGAAGAAAGTCACGCATCAGCCTATAAATGAACAAAGAAAGGAGAAGCGAGAATGAGAGAGAAGGGAGGGTGAAATCGACACTTAAAAAGGAACATCATGGTTTCAATCCTACAGCCATTTTACAACTCAGACAGTGGACGTCTGTGTGGACAGACAGATATTAATACAGCTCTTAATCATATGATTACTCCAAGTTTCACCAAATCTCCAGCCAACAAACACATACAGACATTAGAGCAGAAGAAGATAATTGCAGTGTAGTCATATGCTTTCAAAACCCCATTCAGTGATGGGATTATGGTCCCAGCTAAAAAACAAGGAAATGGCTTATTTGCCCAACAACCATGGCAGGGAGCTCAATTTTCAAAAAGCCAGAGGGCTCGACAGACCAGTAGAGTCACATTCCTGCACACTCTGTGAATCACTAACCAACCACTAATGTTATCTATTGACCCAAACACGCCCTGGAACAGAGCTAGCCTTTCTTACCTCAGAGACATGCAGCATACACACAAACTCTTCCTCAGGAATCAAAACACCCTCGATGATGTTGCCAGTAAATCCAAACACAGACGCAGTCTGTCCTCGTCTCCTCTCCTGTCTGTGTGTGCGTGTGTTTCTTTTTAATCTAGTGACTAAAAAGGTGCAGTTTTGTTTCCTCGACTGGCACGCCTGCTTCCTGAGTGTGTGTTAGTATATTTCTGTCTGTGTGCCAGTGTTGTGTGTGCATGTGTGTGTGTTTGTGTGCGGGCTCGCAACGGCTGTGCTGCTGCCGTCTCTTTCTGGGCGGTGTATGGTTCACACACTATTCCATCTTCCTGCTCCTCTGTCAGTCACATGAGCGTACGGGCTGCTGTGATTGGCCGGGAGAGGAGCAGGAGAGGAGGGAGAGCTGGGATGGATGGCCAGAGGGAGGGTTCAGCCGTCGGGGGAGGTGAGGGGAGGAGGGGGATGGGGAGGAAGGGGATGTCTAATGTTGGACGTAAACAGAACTAAAAACAGCAACGCACACTTCAAGGAAGAAACCAGAAGAATAATTATAATGGATGAAAACCAGCACGCATAAAAAGATGTTACAGACAGACACGCATGCTAACTCACAAGCAGGAGCACGCTAACAGGTTGTTAAATATTTATGATATATAATAATAAAATCACTGCAGATGCAGAGGAGGGTAGGATGTTGCATATAGAGAGCTATTATCGGATGCTCTTCAAAACCCTGGGTGGTTTGGTGTTTTATAGCTCTGTTGTTACACAACAGTTAATGGATTGCCACACTGACGCATGCACACATTCAAACATCCACATTATTAGTTTCCCCTGTTCTGCTCCTCATCACATTCAGAGATCAACACATTCACAGTCTGCTTCTGTTCCCCATCTGACAGGGCTGCAAGGATTACTTTCACTGTCGATGAATATGTCGTCAGAAAAAGGTGAATAATGTCGATCAGTGTTGAATCCATTATCACCACAGTTGGTTATTAATTTAATAGTTGACAACTGATCAATTAATTGCTTCCTTGCTTAAGGGCACATTAAAAGCAGCTGCTGAGGAGTAATTATTTAAGCATTCACTATCTCCATCAGCAGTATCACGATTTAGGCATCTATGTTTCGATTCAAAACTCTGCTCATGAGGCCGAATTTTGAATATTTTTCCAGGCAAAGTAAATGTCAACACAATATATATAAACAATGCTTTAATAACCTTTTTTGCATAACTTCCTGTTTGGAAGACATTTCCACACTTTAATAATCCATCTACAATAAACACTCTGTCCAGTAAAGCAGACTTTCAACCACTCAACCACATTTATACACTCAATTAAACAAAAGGTGAATAGCAAGGTTAAGTGACTGTAATGTTCAAATGTAAAAAAATAAAAAAATAAAAAATAAAAAACAGGATTATACGAGAGGCTGAAACTAGGGCAACATCACACTACGAACACACTGTTCCAGCATTGGACAAATGCGTCATACTGCTGCTTTGCAATAATTTACCTCATTTCATCAATGAAAAATGACACACTGCAAAAAAAAAATGCAGATAATTTATCTCTAGATACCCCTCTCACCTCTGTCTGTGTGCCACACACATACAGTAAAGCCAACACATAACATGAATGACACATATGACTCAGCTAAACTAAAAATATAACAAAATAAAACCGTGACAGACAAGTTTTAGCACACTACATTTAGATTCAATCTGCAGGGTTATGGCTTCTCAATGGTTCATTAGCTCCAACAGGTAGAGAAGCAACAGCTGCTACATCCTACATGACAACAAGATCAGCTGCAGTCACAGCCGTGCAAAAGAGGTCAAGCTGAAAATAGCGTTTTGTTTATGAGAATGTAGCTAAGTGCTGTTAAAAAGTAATTTGGTTCAGTTCTATTTTGAAGTGAGGAGTCGTGTTGTGTTGTGTTGAGTCTCTTGTTCTTCACCTCAGGCCTGTTTCACCTCTCGCATTTGGAAAAGTTTCTGCTTAACTCACTCAACCAAAGGATACAACTAATCATTTTTAAGACAGGAAAATTGTTTTTCAAGTGGAACCACACAATGAAAAGAAATGTTCGACAATGGCCAAAGCTAGTTGCCGGGGGCAACCATTAACATCAAGGCTCAAATATGACTAACGGTTGCCGGATCACCTATTTTTTCATGCTGTCTGTCTTTGTGCTGACGTCTCAACGCAGCATAAAATCATGTCTGAGCAGTCATTACACTCCTATTGTTCATCTCCACAAGTACGTGTGTGTTGCTGATGAATACCTGCATCTGACTAGACGCTGGTATGGTTTCATATTACAGTCTCAGGACAACCAGACAGAGAAATGTGTGCACTTTTTAAACATTCTACTTATAAATTCATAGCATGTGAGTGTGTCTTGAGATATCGCTATGTGCGACTGTTCATTAAGTAAACAAACGACAGCTATTTTGCTCTAGACACCAGCTGTAATGATGATCAATTGAATGTATTTCTGTGTGAAACATATTCATTCTTCTTTCTTAAGCATTTCTAACGGTTACAGTTATGATCTCCCCACGATTTCCAGGCACAACACGACTTCAGATCAGAAGCTTGAGTAATCATTTGCCAAAGACATAAAAAAAAGACAAAAATGGTGCACCTTACCACACTAGCACAGCTTAGCTTGTCTGTTGCATTGGGGGACAGTGTTCTGCAATTAGCAGAGAATATCTCTGGGAGTTTGTGTTGCTTAAGCCGTTATGCCGAGTTAATGACCAGAAACTGTAGAGTCTATATTTTAGATCTACCATCTGGGATGTCTGACTACTGCACACATAAGACAGCAACAATATGTTCGGTAAAACTGCCAACAGTCTTGTGCCTAAATGGGCAAACACAACAACTTGTGATTGTGACTTGCGACGTGATTACAGGAAACACGGATCATCCAGTAACAACAACTAATAAATGTAAGATAGATTAAGATGATATCTGAGAGGCTCTCAGTGTGTGCAGCTGTACGAGTGTATTGCTTACTGTAGCAGCTCTGTATCACTGAGTGCGGTAGACTGCAGCAGGTGGAGTATATGCGAGGACTCTGAAGACGTGCTGATATCTGCTTCTCTCCCTGCTTTGGCTGTCAGCTTGTAGAGACTGGAGCAGCTGAGAGCCAGCTCCAAGGCATCCATCCAGCACCGGCCTGGAGAGACAGACACATTATTAGAGATGGGAAGGGGAGCCTTCATTAAATTCAGTTCACAAAAAAAAAAAACAGCAACCAAACATAAACCTCACCATCAGACTCAGATGCTGCTCTGAAGATCAGGTAGTTGCTGGGTAGCGGCTGCGTGATGGAGCCAACGTTCTCTCCTTTGGGACCCTGAGCATATGGATGAAACAGTGAGTCACGCTTCATGCCATTTTAGTCATGTTGTACCAACAAAAGCAAATGGCTCTCTCTCAAGGGCTATGAGCGTAATGGAGCACTGAGCAGGATAATTGTCACTCAAAACTGAGTGTCAATATGCACGACAAAATTTACTGAAATCAAACACAATTACAGATACTCGCTTTCGTTTTAATCAAGCAGCTCAAGTAAACCCTGCATTTTCATTCAGTGGCAAGAAAATGCCTTTTATTTAAAATCTGTTGAAACAAGCTTTTTTACAGCTCCTCAGACTATATGATGCATGGCCATTAATTTCTAATTTGTAATTAATTGTATTATATGTACATTACTGTCAGCCACAGCATCTTTTTTTGATACTACCACTAGGAGGCACTAAAGTGACACATTTCCAAACCTACACACAGGGGCATTATCAGCGTTTGTATAAGCATAAAGCAGCCTGTTGCTTGTTGCAAAAAATAAATCAGACTTAATTAATGCTAATCTGTAATTATATATAGAATCTTCGTGGAACTACGTGAATAGTTTTATTTAAATCTTAGTCTGAAGTCTTCCTGATCATCTGTTATTATTAGGTTTATAAAAATGCCTGCCTACAAACATGTCTGACCTTGACAGCCCAGATGGATTTTTCCAGTGGGTGGTAGAGCTTGAAGCAGAAGCCGTCCTTCTTAGAGGGTCTTTCAATCAGCTTGCATGCGCTGAGCAGGATGGTGCCCACCCAGTGGTCTGTTTTGGGTGTCTTATAGATCAAAAGAACTCCAGGCTTCAGAGCACACCACAGCTTGGTCCAACTCTTTAAAGAGCCACGGATCTAAAGAAAGAAGAGGGGTGATGAAATAAGAGGGACTTTGAGAATCACAAACAGTGGAAACACACGAAATATGATGGGATTCTACAATTACACATAACAAGAAACTACAGGAGTGACATGCACGGTGCAGAAAAGGTTAACTTTGTGTTCAGTAAACTGATTACGAAAACATTCTTAGCTGCAGCATTGTTCCATTGTTGCACAGCAAATGTGCAAACTACAACAAGGATGATAATTAGCAAAAGGTGTAAATGACAAACCGTACAAAGTCTGAAGCATGCTGTCAGTGCGACTACAGAGATATAATTATTCTGGGAGTCGATATAATGGCTCGGTTAAATACTAAACATCCACGCACCTTTAGCCAGTTGGACATGATGACGACACTGGGATCTTTTAGTGCGCTAAACAGTTCTTTAGCTGCCCGTTTCTTTTCTTGCCTGTAATTCTGCTTTTGTACCTGTGAAACAGAAAAAAAGAAAAACAATACACATGGATGAGTCATCAGTCTCACTGGCAAGAGGACTGGACCTGGAGCATCAACACTAGGTGGAAGCAGAGTCTAACAAAAGCTTGCAATCATGCTGTCATACTGTTGTCTTTGATAATCATTAACATGATTAACTGTTGATCATTAAAAACATGCACAAGGGTTCACAATTAGCACATGTACGTTTATGCCTCTGACTGAGACACAGGACAGCTAATTGATATGGACTATGATACATCTAATTTGATAATAATTAACATTTTGAATGACAGTCTCATGCAAGGATGTGATGTGTACCTTGAGAGACTCCTTCCGGGCCAGCTTCTCTGTTGGGGAGGGGCACTCCTTCTCAACACCATTAAACATCCTGGACTCAGACTGGAGGAGAGAGGAGAGAAGACTGTCAGTGAGGACGAACAGAAGAAATATAACAACTTCTGTAGAGATTATAGTTGTAAACAAGTATCTAAAAATAAACAAAACTTTTAACAGATTAACAATGAGGACATAGTTTTAAACAGACTTTTGAGATCATACTGTGGAAGATAACGGTGCGGCCTTATTTAACAAACAAAGCACGTGATGTATTGCCACAAGAGTTAACCAACTTAACTTTGTTGCATTATGAAAACCACATTGTTTAATGTTTCCCTTTGCCGTGTAGCACAACTGATCTACCACAAGTGTGCATGCAGCAGGTGGGTGGCCCTTTCTATCAGCGAGCTCTGGTGTTGTGACCACAAACCCACTTCCTCGGTTAGGCAGCAACGGGCCCTGACTGTTTGATGGTCCCCTCTGATCACTAAGTGAGGGTTTTGAGTCTCGGTTGTAAATTGTGCTGTAATGTGTAATTACATAACTCCTTGTTCTGAATGCACTAAACCAATATGAGTCAATAATATTTGGGGAGCCCACACAAGCGCTTAGTTTTATCAATTTCTGTTGAAAGAAGCTATTCTGAAAGCGTAGGACACTGCTGCAACCCTGAATAAATGACAACGTGCAAGGACGAGCCTGTGTTCAGACTCCTATTGTCCCATAAAGGGCTTTCAGGATGGAAGAAGGGCAAAAGGTCAGAGATGCAGCTGCGCCTGTGAATTATTCCACATATAAACAGGCGAGGCGAGGCGACAAGAGGAGAGGAGACAAGACAAGATGAGGTTGCCCAGTTGCCATTGGAAACATTTACTGACCACTCCTAATTAGTATTACTGAAGGATGCAGACAGATTGTTACGACTAATACATCTAAAGCAAGAGAGGCAGCTCCAGCACCATAAAGGTCTGGATTGCCAAATAAATGGCTTGTGGTGTTATAGACACAGTTCCCACCATGGCCCTGACATATAAAATCCCACAGCTTCTATAAAACCTTACCATACTGGTGCAGTGTTATGACTTAAACAAAGTTATTAATTTCCTGGCACGTTAGGGTTGATTGACCTGGTTTCCATTTTAAAAAGGGACTGAATGTTGAAATCTGAAATCTGCTGAAATCGTATTTTTCACAACGCATTTGTAAAATTCCCTGATATAAATTTTAGGTTTTTCTACTTCAAATGTTGATGTTTCAAGCAATCAGAGGAAAATGAATCATCACAGAATACAAAAAGGCAAGCAGCTCACCTAATGAGTCAGTTAGAGTGAGCTGCCGAAGAGCTGCCCAATCAGGTACCGTGTTCTTACCTTGCTGCCTGGTGATTGGGCAGGACTAAGTTCATTACTCAGCATGGAGAGACCGTCCCTGTCTGTCTCACTGCCTGGTGGGAACCCACAACACACAGTCACATACAAATGAACTCTGCGATTAAACCTGCTGACAGACAATCAAAGCATGGCAGCCCTACAAGCAGCTAATATGCAGCAGCTGAGGTTTGTTGATTTAAATGCAGTAAGTACAGCCATCATTTCACAGACACTGGCATATCATATTTTGTCATATTCACATTTCATTTGTCACATTTGACCTCTTGGCCTCTCTTTACCTGGGCTGAGGTTGTAGAGGTCGTTGTCTCCTCCATAAGACAGGTTCCGGGTGAGGGTGCTGGGGTCGATTTTGGGTGGGGAGGTGGCATTGGGGCACAGAGAAAACCTCCGATGGAACAAATTCTCCTCCTTCATCCTGACAGCCTGCTCGTCCTCTGCGGGGGGGGAGAAGCGCAGAGGGAAGAAAGGAGGGAAGGGAAGATTTGGAAACACAGGAAGAGAGAAAATCTCAGATTAGAACAAAATGTGACCGTCAAGATTTTTGCATTTATCCATTTATTCATCTAATATTAGGATTTAAAAACAAATGAAGTGACTCATTCTGTCTTTGTAGCTCTTATTCTGTTGAATAAAATCTTACTTGTTGTTTCTCCTTGCGACACTGACTCTGAGCTCTTAAACTCTGTGTGTATATCAATCCTGCTGTATGAACCCCCACCCTTTCTCTCCTCTCCAACACTGACAAAGACCTACTGTACCACGACATGTCAGCCTGTCCACATAACAGCACTGTGCATGGCAGTGACAGTGTATGCGACAGACAGCGAGATCCACTGTCCAAGACGACCCCCGCACACCATCACCACCACGCCTCCATCCTCTGCATCTGCCTGCATCAACAGGCTATAGTCCACAAATTGCTTCACCCTCAAAAATGCTGCTTCCTTAGTCATTCCCTTAATATCCACAAGGATCCCACCGACTAATGAGATGCACGTCTCTGCACACAAATGGGGACAAATTCAGCTACTGCAGATGTGTTACAGAATCAGGCTGCGGCTCTGCAGCCTCATGCTGTCATTGTTGCTTATTTACAGCTGTGAGTGGATTAGTCATATCTTCAGGAAACAATGCCCACATAGAGGAGACAAAAACAAGCACACACATAAGAAACCTTACAGGCATTTGCATACCATTCATAAGAACTGTGTCAGGACTTCAATTCTCCTGTGTATCTGTGCTCTGTTATGACATGTTTTGGTTTTCTTTGATACCCGGAGACTTAATGACGTAGCACTTCGCCTCACATTGCCTGTTTTGTCCTCTCTCTCTCCATTATGCTTTGTTTTCTCCTCTACTGAGCTCTATCGACAGGTTGTAAACTATTCATAGCATGTTAAACAACTGCTAAGGGCAGTGAGCTGATCATAGCAAATTCGAGCTGACGGTTGAACACTGAGGTAAATGGAGCGTAGCTGTTACCACCTGGGTCTGTTTGGACGGCCACACTGTGCTCCGCTCAGATCAATATAATCCCATTCATTTTCTTTCAGTGCACAAACACATACAGTAGACGAGACCCTCTGACTCCCAGCCTACAGAGCAGTCTCGCCTACAAAGTCCTCAATTATGACATCCAAGAGCAGAGTGTTACATAAAATTCATTCATAGAGCGTTTTTCTCAGCCTGATTCATCTTTCTCCCACATCATTCAACTGTGATTACACTGGTGCAGCATGTCACTGGGTACATAACTGGTAGGTGACAAGAGGAAAACCTGTAGGTTGAAAGTGGCTTAAATTGGAAACCACATGTAGAGCTGGAGGCGTGATTAACAAACTGTAACCTGTAAAAATACACGAGCACACTCACATCCGTATACTCATCACACCACTCCCTGCTTCCCTCTGCGTTCTACCCTGCTTCTGTGACTCACTCTCCTCCTGACTCCTTTCTCGGTTCTGATCTTGCAATCTCTTCTCTGCATTCCTTCCTACTGCCCTCTGCTCCTTTGTCCTTTCAAATAGGCAGCTGTGAAAGATATGAGTGAGAAAAGGTACATTTATTCTTCCAGAAAAGGAGCCTTACTCGTCCTTGTGGGGCAGGTCTATAAATAGCATTCGGTTGCTGCAGTGCATGTGTGCATGTGTAGTACAGTCCTAAGACCTGCAGGCTGCATGGAAAAGAGCATGAAGCTTTGGTACTACAGTAAACACAATAGGCTGTCAAACTGTCCCAGGCCAGTCACACACAGAGAATTAATACCACTTACAGTGCCGGCCCGAGGGCGGGTCAAGACGTGGGCGGGCATGCAGACGGACAATACAAACCAATCACCGCTGGTTCTCGCAGCTGCAGGGCGGGATTTGTTGGGAAAAAGTGTATGAGCATATTACGCAGTCTAGACCGAGTATGGGTGTGGAATCCATGCATGCTTAATGTGTTTGTGTTGTGTGTGGTGCCTTATAGAGGCCGGTCCAACAGTGTTCGTGTGTTCGTGAATGACGTAAGGGTACAAAATGAGTGTGTGGCTGTGCATACGTGACAGTGTGTGTGTGCCCGCCTTGTAGCTGCAGACTGAAGGGAGGATTACACATGCACATGTTGTAGTGCCAAAGAAAAGAGGAGACGCTGCTCTCCAACTACACAATCCACGCAACAGTGGTGGAGCAGGCCGCATTTAGTCATGCACACACACATGCACACACACACCAGCAGTTGTCTGTGGCACAATAAAAAAAAAAAAAGACATCACAGGTGGTCTATCCATAAATTCAAACAATAGCCAATATATATTGTATTATTAGGGATGTGCGCTTTAAGTCGACAAGTTGATCAATCGTTGCTACCCTCGCTAGTCAGCACCAGCAATACTAGTCAGTTAAACTTATTACTATTTTATTAATGCAACATTTGAATTACATATCGACATAATTTGCACTTACAATGTCATGTCTTCCTTTTTCCTTGGCTGTATTAAAATTGAGCACCTGTTTCTAATGTTAACAACGCCGGTTAACTGCTGTGACTAAGATGCAGCCACCTGCTGCTTGTAATGTTTTGTAGAATAATGTGCATTGTTGCATATTCACAGTACAGGGCACAAAGTGGCACACATTTCAGCGACATTTAAAATATGATTTTTTTTTTAATTAAAAGAATGTGATTAGCAATTTTTAAAAGTTTCTCATTATATACACAATATCAATTACGACTCTTTTCAGAGTGTTTTATTGTTTTAGACAAGTTAACTATTCCAAGTTTAAACTTCTGTTATAATCAAGGAAATTAGTTGATTACAGCAAATCTAAAACTAAATGGAAACACTGTGCAAAATGTAAGATCTGGCCACTTGTCCAACTTATACTCAAAACAACTCCAAACATGGACGCTAACTGCTGCTAAATGTAGCTGCCGTTTGCTAGTAAGCTCAGTTAACTGTGCAGCTAGCGGTCATATTAACTGACTCTGCCCAGACTGGGAGCTTGGAGCCCCCGGGGAGTGTTGCTGTTTTTAGCCACAATAAACTGACATCTGACATAAAATCAAAACTGTTATTTCTTTATACAGTAGTTTGTTGGTTTTCTAATTTTTCAAACTTTCAAACTAAAATTCTTACACATTGCACCTTTAAAGAAGTAAAAGACGGTGCAGTGTGTGTAACAGAAAAGGTGCCACGGTGAGACATCAACAGATAGAGGCATTAGTGGAAAATCACTTTGACAAATAATGTGAGAGGAATCTTTCCGATGAGAGTCTGGGGAGGAATTCAAGCACCATTCTGCTGCCCCTAGACAGTCATTCTACCCTTTGACTGACCTTCTATTAATACTGAAACACAAAATGCAATCGTGCCAAACCTCAACTCACATAACTCACTCTACACAGTACCTAAAGTTTGCCAAGCTAGGCTAGCGTTAACTTTATACACCACAGTTATGCTACACAGGTGCTAGGCTAATATTTACCCTGCGATAGCAACATCTTGTGCAAAAGATAACAGCAAGGTAGCAGCGCCAGTCCAGTCAATAGCCCACATTCATGTGTCAAACATTAACCTTGAACTTTGAGAAGGACAGACTAACAACAACAACAAAAGCATGTGACCCACAGTTACCTTGTCGAGGTGAAAACACTTGACTTGCTGTCACATGGGGCATGCTCGTTTTTAGTAATCATTACACCAACCGGGAGGAGGAGGTGGGAAAAACAGAGGGAGGCGTCTGGAAGGGAACATGTTGACATGTTCCAACCTGTACAGTTTATTGTTTACATGCTTGACTGATCTAACTAGCATAAATCTTCAGTCTCAGGGAGATACGAGCAGGCTGCCTGATAGTAACCTTGGCTGAGCTAGGAAAAAGTCAGTTTGCTTTTCGTTCCACAGGTCCAGGTTTAGTGGGTAGACCAGTTCTGCAAACAGCTCACAACCTAACTTCTACTCACAGACGCTGTATTAGAATCTGCTGAGAGACTGTTGACTCAATTAATTGAGCACACATACACACATGCATAGCACACTGAAGCAGCGGGGTGACATGGTCTCATGCTGGGTTTTGGCAGTTGCACAAAGGCCGTTTCTACATTAACGCAGCTAAATTTAAAAACCCTTCTCTTCCTGTTCATACTGGTCTTTACATCCACACGATTTGCATCATAATTTTCTCACATCAAACCTTTGCTTTTCAAACACAATCCCAGTCTCGAGCTTTATTCAAAACCTTGGCATGTGTGTTCACAGACTGTCTGTGTCTGTACGGACACTCCCTGTCATTTGCTAATTTGCAATAAAAATCCAAAAGCCACACATCACATGCATATACACACACACGTCAATACCTTTTAGTTATAATGGGGTTAACAGTGTTTTTAGCTGACATCAAATCATGTTTTTTTTACTGGGACTGTCTGACAACTGAAACTGAAAAATAAATATAACAGTATAAATAGCTTGTGAAACAGAGATTTACAGCAGAAGTCTATAGTCTAATATTTTTAGTCTCACAGCATCTGACAACACTGAAACCAAGCGGAGTAACATGTTTGTGTATATCCAAAATCTTAATTTATACAATGACACCCAATCTGTCAACACTACTGCTATTTAAGGAGGGATATGTCACATTGATTTTAGGTTCCCTGATTTAGCACTCGTGTTGGCCCTCCACCCTCCATCCCTGATATCATTCTCCCCATGTCTCTCTGCAGTCACACGCACCGAGTGTCAGAACATATTCTGTGATTTTCTGTTGCTTTACAAGTATCTCATAATCCAGCAGTCGGGTGGTCACGTTTTATTTGTAATTCAAACCTCAATTCAATTGTGAGAGAAAAAGTTTAACCTGTAATATTGATCATATTCAAAATTAACAGCGCAACAGACCATTTGAAGTAGGTTCTCTTGTGATTCATCCAGGTTGCTCTAAAAATGGTGCTTTTGCATGCTCTATTGACCTTATCAATAAACTAAGCTAGTAATGTTATTTTGTTTGTTATGAAATGTAGTAGCGAGCAAAACCAGCCTGAGCCACCAATCAATACACTTATGTGTGCACTAAAACGAATTGTGTGTCATTTCTAATGTGTTTGGAAACAATGACAGCGCTACCCTGCATCTCTCTAACTAGCAAAAAACAAATGGCCTGGTGGGAGACTCTTGTAAGTGAAGTTTGAAATTAAATTAAAAAAAGAACAAAATAAAAACCACACGCTATATCAACTCCAGATTGAATCGGAGCTACGACTGTCTACAATAAACCTGGTTAAACGTTCGTGGTTACCAGTGATCTACAGCACTTGTTCCCTACCACCGGGCCGTGAAGTGGAACGGACCACACAAGATTTGCTTCCTGGCAACAAGGATATGACATTATTATGCCAAAAAGGAACAGGAATCATATTACTCAATAGACAAATATGAACTATTTTGTGGTAATCATCGTGAATTTGGCATGTTTTGTAATGAAACAACAACAAGTAAAACATAGTCATCATTTCATCATCACCTACTTGCCTGCTCAAGCTGCATCTGCTGTGGCCCTATGAATGTTGGAACCAGCTGACATGAGGAAGCTTGACAGTTTCTTCAGAAGTTGACGGGAGATAAAAGACATGACGTGTGTTGACCTACTTTTAGACCTGACCCTTATTTCCGTCGTGACCCCCTTCATGCCAACAGGTCCACAATAATTCTGTCGTTATAAAAATGGCCTGCGATAGAAAAGAGGTTGGGAAGGGTTGGATACACATCTTGAGCTAAGACACTGCAATTTACTACAGCACTGCCAGGAGCTGTATGGGACGATTTAATATAAATAATTCAAAAAAGTGCTGCTCTGACTGATGCGGTTTGCCACATTTTAAAAATGCAAATGCATCTAAGAACATACCGACACACTTTTAGTCTCCAACACTAGGCAGTAAGAACAGATATATAATAAAAATATACCTAATTATGATTGGAAAACGTATATTCTTAACACCTACCTCAAATTTTCAACCTCACTTAAGACAGTTCAACTCACAAAAGCTCGAAATTATAAGAAAAGAAAGTGGGTATTGAAGAACACCAGGCTTGACACAAGAACAAAACCCACCATCAGAATCTCAATTCTGTCTCAAAATGACTCTTCATTGAGTGTGTACACATGTGCACACTGTAGTATGTGCTCAGCCTGTGTGTGAGAGAGTGACAGCATCGCACCACTGACAGCCAGCACCAAGCCAGCTGTTGCTAATATGATGGCTCAGATTAAGTCCAGACACTCCATCCATCCTTCCATCACTCCATCTGTCCTCCTTTCAACACCCCCAACCCTGTTAACCCCCCGTCTCCAGTGACGATGGGTCTAATGGATGGCCGTATGACCTAGATATACACCAATAGGCTGTGGCCAAGTACAGTAAGTGCATCAACAATGCACACTGCAACATACTGTAAATGGTGTAATGGAGAGAGTGGGCTTACAGATACACACAAGCAGCAGACATTTCATCTTCCATTTGCTCATTTCAACTACTGCTTCTTCTACTGCTGCTGCAGGACTGCTCACAGCCATTGTTTCTATCTTCACAACATCTACATTTTTAATTGCGTCCCATTATTCACGTACAAGAAGCACCAGAAACACCATGTAGTTATGCATCTACTGCCATATCCTGTAAAATACGCAACTATTGCCAAGAAATGCAATCATAAAATGTTCTTCCCAAACACAATTTTATATTTCCAACGACAAAAATGAGAAGGAAAATTAAAACTACTGGTGTAAAAACATGTGATGGTCACAGCTCCGAGTTGTTAAGCCGTTTCTCTGATTAAGAAATGAAAGAAATGGCCTCACACTTTCATTCACAAGCTCTTAAAATCTCTAGCTGAATACAAAGAAATGAAAAATCAAAAACTGTAACTACTGTGGAAGAGGACATGAAGAAGGCAAAACTAGGTCTGCTGTTAGACAGGAGGCGCACAGGAGGCTAATTTAGTGACACACGGTGGGAGGATGTGTGGTTTAGTTGTTCTATTCTGAGTCTGGCGGGGGTTGCAGGTGTATTTTAAGGAACTCACATGGAGAAAATGCCTTCCAGCCAGACTTCCCAATTGATCTTACTTAAAATAGGAAACCGCCTTTGTTGTGTGGGGACTGCGGTGGTTCATAGCCATGGCAGACCTTCCCTACACCACTGTAACCGCAATCTCCACCCTGTTCTACCCAGCATGGCCCTCCTTGATGCTGCTGTAATGTCAACAATTGTACATCTTGCGACTTGAGTTTAGACTTCTTGCCCAGCTCTGATGGGAGGGGAAGGAGAGGGGCTGATTAAGGATATGTCATTTGGGCAGAGTGCGTCCACTGTTCCCTGTGATTCAGGTTAGACTAGCAGGAGACACAACCTCCCTTCGTACACACAGCCGGTTCCTGAGAAACAGTGGTTTCTGTCAGGGAGAAGGGAAAATGCAAAGTAAACATAGCCTGAAAGTGAGACTGAAGTTTCCCTACAAGAGGGTGGGAAATGAGCTCAGATCCTGGCCCAGGCTGAAGGTGAAACGTCAGGGTGCCAGATTAACCAACAGAGCCAGAGATATGGCTACATCAAAACACAAGAACAGATCCAAAACAAATTGTGCCTCATCTCTGCCTCTAGTGTCCATGTGTTTGAGTGTGCAATTTTGTAATCTTGAATCTACTAGGGTTTCCACAATTACAACACTTTCACACCGACTCATAAGCAACATGACAACATCGGTATTACATGGTACACCATCCTTTGATAAGACGCTCACTATCTGTAGATCGGTGTGTTTACTGCTCTTCCAAACTGAACATTTCCTACAGCAGCAAATTCACATTAAATGCTGGTGAAACACCGGGTCACAGGAAATGCAATGTGTTCGGTAAGCAATGCTATCGTTTGTCTGAAGAGCAAAAGAACCAGTCATTTTTTGAAGCAAGTCAATTTTAAATATGTCAGGGAGTAGTTTTATTCAGTCTGTTAGAGTAATGGAGCAAGAAGGAATTGTAGATGGAGAGCTGGTATGACCAACCTCAGACCTCATCTCAAACTAGTTTTATTTTTTAAATAAGATCTTTAACTGGACACATATCTAATTAAAGTTATATGACAAACATGTCTGGTGAATAGTCAAGCTGAGTTAGCTCAACCTAGAAACATTTTCATTAACTATTTTGATGAATCAGTCATGTTCTCTTTCCTTAAACCTCCATGATTCACCAATCCTTTGCTCCAAGCACTGGAACCATGTTTGACCTGGTAGACAGACCAAGCCAGCTGGCTGTCTATATGGTTGGATGGAGGCCAGCGAGGGCTGTGTGTGAGAACCAGCCTTGGGCAGGCCTAGCCAGGCTGAGCTGATGAATGCAGCGGTGCCAAGCATGGCCCATTTGTTTACATACAAATGTGTCAAACGCAGACGCACATGTACAGGCAGAGAGAGAGCGAGACACTCCCTGAGCAATCATAAGTATCAGAAGACTTTAATAATGTTCGTTGAGAGGCTGCAGCCATGACTTTGACTTGCACCGACACATCCCTCCATTGCTTTCGTTTTCAGGCTGTTCTTTCTCTTAGTACATCATTGGCACTCATTGCACAGGGCCAGTTCAACACCATTAAAGATCATTACAGCGTCAGTGGAATGAACCCGACACAGAAACAAGTCTGACAGTACATGATGCATGAAAATCAGCATCTGCACACAGATTCCCACATGCAGAACATGCCAGAGGATTGGTGTTACATTTGGGTTGGTGTCAAGAAACATGGTGAGCTGCAGCTATCATTTAAGCCTTTTACTGATTTTTCTGGTGATAAATAAAGTCATCATCATCTAAGAATTCCTCTTTGTGGTGTTTAAGTTAATATGAAATAAATTAAGTAGGCCCGGTAGTTATAAAATAAAAATTGCTGGTTATCCAAAAACATGCCATAATATTTAATGATGTTATTAAGAATTGTGTAATAAAAAACACTAAGAGCCTTCGTAACCACACACATCAGTGTTTTTGCAAGTTTTAGCTCCTTGAGTACATATTCCTCCGCTGCATTTTGCAATGCTACCTGTTTAGTGTGCTGTGATGCCTACGAACGTCACGCTGGCACTTTTATTTATACGTATGTTTACTCAACCGTTATTATACAAAGTCTGTAGGACCGGCTCAAGCACCTTAAATTCTCTTCCTATCACATGTGAGATAGAACAAAAAAAGTAGTGGACGGTGAAGACAATACTTGAAAAGCAACATAGAAAATGATAGCTCAAAGAGGCAGGACTAACTAAGGAAATTGGGTCTGATAACATCAAAGCCGATGATCAGAATCTCCTGTCTGGCTGTGAAAATCTGATTGGGAGAGGTACAGAGGTAAAGTTCTCTCCGTCCAATTTATTTTAAAGTGCCCTTCAGCATGTCACTTCAGCCCAAACCGCAAAAAGGAAGAAGCAAGACTCAACAGCAATTTATTTTGTATTTACAAGGCCAACCTCTGTTTCCATTATGTGTATGAGAGCACAGCAGCATGTTGCTATAGGAGAAGAGGTGTCGTGAGAATGCTTTCCATGGTTACATAAACAGGAAAGTAGACTATATGTCCTTGTAACACAAGATTGCGCTCATTAGGGGTGTCATGATTACCCCATTCAATCTGACTGTCAATTTTAAGGTCACGATCTGATTATATTTTTTTAAACTTATTATTTTAGCACCGAGGGCTTACCATGTTATCACATCTGTGCAGATCATTGGTTTTATGCCCTGCACAACTGTCATTTATATTGAAGATGAAGAGGAAAATAAACCCAACATCTCCATCACTGTCAGAGTTACCTCTGGTACCAGTCACTTGATTATCTCCATGCACAGAAGAGATGTAGCTGTAACTGCCACCACAGGCTACTGGTAAACTACCTGTGTCACCTTTTAAGTGTCTTTCAGTTTTTTCTTTAGTACACGTGCAAGTAGGCGGGGATGGAGAGGAAAAAAATACAAGGAGAATCGCCAATCCTGCTTTTGATTTTGATGATCGAAATTGAGAGCTCATTTCATTCAATTTTCTATTTTAAATTGAAACTGCCCACAGCACTTATGCACCAAAATAGCAGTTTATTTATGAGAAAGCTTCTCTAAAAGTTTGACAGCATCAACAAATGCTAAGGCACCTTGGTGTCATATCTACCCTCCCCTCAGTTCTAAATGCCACGCTCACATTTTCATTCCCAACACTGAAAAAGTCAAGGCGTGAAAAAGCAATGCATCGACCACTTTTAATTATCACGCTGCACTTTGAATTATATATAAGGGCGATGCAAATTACATTGTTCCTTCTGCTCTACTTCAAGTCACTGCAGCGATTTAAAAGACCCCTGTTACATTATGACAAGGTCTTTTTATAGAGCAGAAAACCTCTGTGGCAGGAAAGGGAAATAATAGGCTGCGGAGGTTGTGTAGAAAGAGAAAAGAAGCAGTAAATGAGCCTGCGTCTAATTAAGCCAGCAGAGGCTAGAGGCAGGGCGAAGTGTGGTCCTCAGGGGAGTGAGTGTAGTGAGGGCAGGGGCTCTTCTGTCTGTCTGCAGGAGAGACAGGAGGTGTGAGGAGCTGGGAGGAAGATGTCTGGCAGCAGAGACCTGGAGGCTGCCTATCGTGACTGGACAGAAGGAGGGTCATTAGGCAAGGGATGGTAGATGACAAGGTGTCGGATAAATGACTATAATTAATGATGCTTAAGCAAAGAGCAGAGGGTAGGATCCCATTACAGACTCCTCAGACTGTAAAATACCATTTAATCAATGGCAAGTTGCCAAAGACGAATAAATTACTGCCAATATATTTCCTGAAGTAACATTTTATTAGAGCGTTTTAAATGGCAACGTTAAGAACATTTGTCAGATCGTCATTACTTCTGCAACAGCAACTCTGTTTGGGGAAAAACAAACCTGCTGCCTCTACCTCCCCGTCAGCTCATGAGCTGGTTGTTAGCCCAAATGCTGACTGCATATTTTTAAAAACTGAATAGAAAACGCTGTGGCTATAAATATAAAACTGCTTTGCCAGCGAAACTGTGGTGCAAAACCTATAAGAAGTATTAAGCTTGGGCAAAAACTTTGGCCTCTCCTGAAGCTATGGAACTATATGAATGAACTAAGTGGAGGAAAGACGAGAGGTCCCACTGAGCGTTGGAATGAGTCACAATCTGAGTAATCGTACACCTACACAGGCATATTAAGCACACAAGGTTGGTGAATGCTGGCTAGATACAGCTATTGTCTGTATTTTCAGTGCATTTTCAGTCTACAGAAAATAAACGTGGATGTCAAAAACACAAGAAGTAAAGCGATGAATCAGATTAAATTGTAGAGAATGTTTTGCAGCCAGTTGACAAGCAGCCATTTTAAATGAATCCAACCGCATCAGTTGGATCCATCTATAGAGAAACTGAGATAGTGGGTGAGGCGCTTGAGCTGCTACCCTCCTCTCCCACCTCTGATCTCAGCACGGGACTCTTCCAACTCTTCTTCTTCCCAGCAAGGGGCGGTGAAAGAGGTGGATCAAGCCAACTTCACACCACCTCTCACCAAACTCCAAGCCTCTCATATCTGGGAAAAAAATAAACTCTTACAAAAAAAAAAAAAAGAGGAAAGTTGGCTGACCACTCCTGGTCTTGGCCTGCTGGGTGCTCTCACACCAGAGATGAATGGATACTGCCACAACAAGACTTGCTCATGATTTGTAAAACACTGAATGGGAAGTAATTGGGTCAACCTGCTAATTGTGCAAATTCTACCCTCTGTCCAAACAGTCACTTGATAGTCGTGTCACAAGGCAGCCAATGAGCTAAATTAACATAATGTAAAGAGGCTAGACTTCTCCTATAGATCTAATGACTGAACAACAACCAGTGCTGCTCTGAAATTATTAATGAAAATGCGTGAACTGTTTCATCAACACTAGAACTGCCAGGATTAGTACCACATGCTAACATGTCATATTATGGTGTTCCTGATTACATATCGCCAACATGTCTAGCTAAGGTTTTCAGTTTTTCCTACAGAATGGCCACTAGTTAACCAATCGCAGATGGTGTCTTTCTCTCAGACCGATAAAAAAGTATGAAATGTTAAAATTGGTTGCCAAATACACTTGGGCGGCAGTTAATATACCTGGGCGATCTGCCCATGAACAGTCTATGTGGTGAAGACTGCTATGAGCTTGTCAACAAAGGGAGGAAAAACTGCAAAAACAGACAAGGTTCAAAAGGTTAGGGTTGCAGGTTTATTATTTTTTAAGTTATTTGATTTTTTGAGTGAAATTTACACAATTGATGCCATGATGGCTGATGCCTGTTTGAGCTTATCACCTTTCCCCACTTTCACTTCTTCCTTTCCTGTTTACCTGTACTGATGAAGGTTTAGGTCAACGGATCAACACTTCCCACAGCCTTTCCATCCTCCCTCTTTCTGGTCTACCACCTGCCCTCTTTCTGTCTCTTCGTCAATCCCACAATGATGGACAGTTTTATGCTTAAAGCTGGCAGCAGCTTGCAGGCTTTTCACTGGCAGATACACAGGCTTATCCGAGCTAGAGTGCTAATCATATACTCAAGTCACTGGAGTGCATGTGCATAAAAAAGGATGCCACTTATAGCTAAGGATCATTAGCTATACCCGCTCATCCTTTGAAGGGTTGTGGGGGCTGATCCCAGCTGAAAATGGGGGAGAGTTGGCGTCTACCCCGAATAGGTTATAGGTCAATCAAAGAGCTGACACATAGTGACAACTATTCATGCTCACATTCACACCTATGAGAGACTTGGAGATATCGAGATGGCTCTAAGACCCCTGAAAAACCCCAGGGCGCACAGGGAGAACATGTAAACTCTAGACTAAAAGGCCCCTGCTGGCTTGAGGGTTCAAACCCAGAACCTTCTCGATCCCCTTTAAGGTTCAGTTCAACATAATCACGTAAAATATTTTTTACACACTGTCCCTCAGTGGTATCCAGTCATGGAAAAGGTTTCAGTTTAATTTTCCAAGGTTTGAGCTCTCAACTACATACACTTTTATTGTGGCCATAATAAAAAGGAGATTTATACTTCAATAGTAGTTTGTTACTTTTGGTGTCTGTCTCAGAGAGAATCAGAAGTCCTGATTGGTTTCCACTGTCACTTACACACAGGGTTAAAATTTCACACTGGCTCCCTCAGTGTTGAACTCATTCAATGACACTTTGCTGATCAAAAGAGACTGCTGGGTACTCCATTTTCTGAAAATACCCAGTGCAGATGCTATTCAGCATTACTAGCACAGCAGTCCCCCTAATTTATTCTGCCTGAAAACCAATTTGGACCTACTTTTCCTTTAGATTCATTCTAACAAGGCCAGGCCCTGAATGTATGACTAGTCTTTCACTGGCTCCAGGCTAACGTTAGGTAAAATATATACACCTAAGATAATTTACGTTATAAGCATAGCATTGTCCCATCCTATTCCTCTCACTGAGTCTTAAAATCATAAATGTTATAGTATGCTACATCCAGTAATTTGTTATACTATACCTAGCAGTAGCTCTTCCATTCTAAAAAACACAGAGAACGCATACAAGTTTTAAGGTGAGTTGGTGGAGAGACATTTTTCCACTTGTGTAAACCAGTTTGTGTAAGCATTACTAACTTCAAACTGTTCGTATAGGCTCAATGAAATGAACAAAGCCAGAGGTTATGGAGACTACATTGTGCGCACAAGGCAAGCCTTACTGGTGGAACACAGAATAGATAAGAGTACTATGTAGTCAGTTAGTCAGCTGACAGAAACACAAACTGTAAGGTGAAGCCAGTGGAGTGGAAGCGCTGTTGGGTCTTTATAGTGATCACATACAGGTGCTCTTTGGAAACTTCAGGCACGCTCTCTTCATCTTGTAATCCACCTTGTGAGGGGCTCATTGCTTGGGTGAAATATTGTCTTGATAAAAAATATAAAATGCAAGTCTCCTTCAAAGATAATCCAAGGCACACTGTGGAATTGGTGCAAAAACTGTATTTAAAATGACCAATGTGTTGCAACCAACATATCAAATTTTATATTTTTTATCAAGACTATATTTCACCCATTCAGTGAGCCCTTCACAAGATGGAATAAGTTATAAATTATACGGTATCTATAACCAGTGTTTAATCTATAATTGTTTTGTAGCACTGGTGGCAGGGGGTAAATTTTGTTTTGGTTAAAGTGCTATAAATGATTGGAGCACTGTTGTTTGTATTTAGTTACCTGATCATAATTAAAGGGCTACTGCTATGCACTGGGCCTTATTTCTGTTTGTGTTTTTTGCTTTTCTTCTTTCCATTTCTGTGTTACCTAGACCACAATATTCATGTTGCCATTTTATCTACTGTAGCTGTGATGGTAATGTTCCTCCTGTGGTGGACCACCACTCTTCAATGCATGTGGAGGAAACACATTACCTTAACACTGTTGTAAATCTGAAAGTCTAATTTTGTGCGTGGCTTTTAAGGCAGATGAAAAAAAACGAGGCTACAGTAGCCTGGGTGTGACCTGCAGGATACGGGAGGTTGAGACATTTTTCCTGGTTAATGTGTAATTTGCTGTTAAATCTCGTGCGCTTCGTGCTGCGAACACATGCCAAGACAAACAGCTTGGGAACGGCTGAATCCAAACGCTTCCTGTCTGATATGAGCAGGCAAGTGGTGTTTTTTCACAACTGCCACTTCACAGTCTGCTACCATCTAAGGGCTGTATGGAAAAGCAAAGTAATATATCCAAGTGACGGATACCGAAAGCAGAGACAGCATCGATGTGATTTCACTACACCAAAAGAAACTTCTTTAGAGTAAGAGGACTAAATTCATTTGAGTAAGTGGAATCAGAACACCTGGTTTCCATCTTTAAACCCAATAGACAGATGTGCTGAACAGCTGACTTCCTGTAGTTACTGTTTATACATCTAACCAACATGCATAAAGACACTGGTTAACATATGTTTCCAGGAGAGCCCAAAATACACAGTGTACTAAGGATGGGAGGCTAAAAAAGAAGCTAGTCATTAAACCTCCTTTACCACTGTATGAAAGATCACCATGTACTCCAGGCAAACTGCCTGTTTTCGGGCTTTGTGTATCTCTCTGAAGTATTATTCTGTAGCCAACTGTCCTTGTGCAACCCCAAACATTTACTCCCTCTAACCCAAATGAATCTGACACACCCTGTAAGCTGCTGATCTCAGTTCTGTCAAACAGTTTCTTTTCCTTCAATGCTGCACTGTGCTCCAGCCTCGCTACTCTGACACACAACTGCTGACTCTGAAATGCAGAAGTCGCAAAAGTGATCGAACAGCTGCAGAAAGCAAGTAGACTTAAAATGTAATAAAAATCTGGCATTTAAACAGAAACTACATCTATTTCACACCTTAAGAGACATGCCCTAATTCTCCACTCTGCTCAAAACGTGAGCTCTCCCTCCCGGCAACACTGGGTAAAAATGTACTCGCATTTGTGTCAAATTTTGAAAGTAGACTGACGCCTGAGAGAAAACAGGTTCACAAATTAACCCTTATCCTTGGACTGTAACATATGAATGGCTCACACAAACCATTTGATTAAGTGAAGCTAAAACAAGATAGCCAGCCTCTTTAACCAACATATGCATTATTAAGACATTAAAGAGCGGACCAACAGGTGAGAGCTCAGCTTACCTTTCACCTGAGCCGCAGGAGACACAGCATCCAGATGCCTTTGTTGGAGCAGCCTGTCTCACCTGCAGAGATACAAAAGTAAGAGTAAGGTTTCACTTTAAATCACTCAGTACAAACTGACTAACTGGCTCACTCATGGTGTCTCTCCTTCCCATGCTCCTCCTGGTCGCACCACTGTGAGAGGAGGGCGGAGCCCCACTTCACCCAGTCCCAACCCTGAGGGAGCTGCCAACATCCCTCCAGGCCGAATGTACATGCCTGTTTGCCATCTGCACACGCACACCACTGTCATTCAGTTGCAGGTATAGTACTCTCCAGCTCAAGCAGTTTACTGCAGATCCAATCCAATAAAAAGGTAACTGAAAGAAACAGTATAGCTCAAAGCTTTTTCATGGAGAGAAACCGGATTCCATTCAGTGTACGTGTTAACTAAGTCAATAGACACACAGCAGCAGTTAACCATACTCAAACACATATAACACACACTCTCATAAAAATGGACGACTACTAGTCTTACACTTGACAAATACACACCCTAATCGGATATCAATCCAGGAAGACTGAAGGAATCTCACTCCTGCTTCGAAGAAACCCCACTTATCGTTTTTAATTTGAACTACGACCGTCATTCTAATTAGGTGTACTTGATATACTGTAATGTTAACAGCGTAAAATGTCATTTGCAACACCCCATTCTGGGTCCGACTTTTGTTTTTCCTTGAAATGCCTCTTAATCCTGCCCGCGCAAAGAACAATGCATTCTCCAACAGCTGGGATGTGTGATAAGCCACAAATCCAAAAACCAAAACAACACACACATCAATTTAAACAGCGGCAAGCATGCGCACACACATACCGCCTAATATACAACAAATACATTAATATGATTCTGTACAGATGCAGAGTCACATGCACCATTACTGTAATCGCTCAACCCCAAACAATTTCATGTCGCACCAGAAAACACACATTTGCTCAGAAGAGGTTTGTCTGTGAAATGTCCACTATATTTTCACCAGGATCATAATAACGTGGATATTTTTGTTGGATTGTTACTATTTCACAGGTAGGAGAACTTCACCAACTAAAAAAGACAGATATCCTGACTTCACCAAGGTTTTCAGTAACTTTATAAAAGCTGCAAAAAGTAATGAGAGCAGAATAACTTAGTAATCATCAGCTCAGAAAAAGGATTTGGCATGGATCTTGGTGGATAACCCCTCAGCTAATTACTGACACTCCAACAAGTGTCGAAAGTTGGGCAACAAAGGTGGAATCTATGCCTTTAAATGCCATCGCTGAGCAACGGAGGAAGCCATAACACTTGAGCACGGTCTAACCTAAATAAGAAGTGAACTGAGAGAGAATCCCTGAGCCGACAGCGCTTGAGGGGCAAAGACAAAGGGGGTAGGCAGTGCAGAGGAGATGGGAGCCAAACATAGACAGCAACTAGAGGAAAACAGAAAGACGTGAACAAGAAGGAGGGAAGGAGTCGCTTAAAGATCGTCTCAGAGGGACACGGCATCCTCAAAATAATCAAACATCGCTAATTTCTATTCATGTATCCATTTAATTGTACACAAAAGAGGGATTTGTGAGACATGCAAATATATGGCACAAGAATAACAAAATGTACAAGGAGTGAGATGTGAAGGAAGACACTGTGACCCAGAATGTGGCATGGTTTATATGGAAGGACTCCAGAACTACACCACGTTCTAATACACACTCCGAGCTGTCCTACATTTTCTCATTCAGACCAGAAGTTTAAGTATCTGTTCTCAAGACCGACTCACAGTGAAATAAAATAAGCTACTGCCACGTTGAAGTGGTGGCTGCAAGATTATGAGTTGCATTCACCACATGACATGCACTGTGTCCAACAACGTGTGCCCACAAAAATAACATTTGAAAAATTTATTTGATAACACACAGAACCAGACATGCAGAAGCTACTCGCCACTAGCTTGTGGCTTTGCAAAAGTCTTGCACTTCCTACTCGTCACTTCAAGCAACTGGGCCAAAACACAGCAGAGGGAATAATCAGGCATACTAGCCCTGCAATTGAAAACTATATAGTTATGAATTGGTGAAATATTGCCACATGCGTATTGTGTAACCGGCGCTCTGTAAGCATTACAACTTAGTAACATTTACATAAGAACGCTGTGAGCTCGCCAACTTTCCCAGCAGAGAGCCAAGACTGACTCAGAGGAGGGGTCCAGGCCAAATCCTGCCCACTTGATTTATAGTTGTGTCTCTGGTTTAATTAAGGGAAACAATAGGAAGGGAGTGAATAATTAGTTGAGGCTAGAATTAGGTGCTCTGACTGAAATAATTGTAGCTGCTAGAAAGTGAGGCAAAACTGATATGTGATAACAACTGGCTGATATTTCTTCTGGTATTAGATTTTATTGATCCCAGATTCCTTGCACATCATCGACATCTGACCATCTACACTGTTTGAAACTCAGCACATAACTATTCAGATTGCTCCTTTAGATCATTCAGCTCCTTCAGCAGGATTAGTCAAAATGTTATTTTTTTGTCCATGTTTTACCTGTCCAACATGTTCACAGTTTTGTTTTCTTTACCTATTTTCCTACAGGGTGTGTGGTCATCACTCCTCACTTGTACCTTTTATTTGTGTGCATTTCACTCATAATCTCTAAAAGCCAATGCTCAAACACAAAAGACCTCAAACAATGAAAGCTCAATAAATTCAGTGTGTGCAATGGAAAACAAACAAGCCTTGACAGTTTGTTTTTTTTCATCAAAAGCCCATCAAAAGTCAGGCATCTTATTAGCAGCCACCCCCTCTTCCATCTCTATTAATGCATGCCCACTTGGCTTAATGTTTTCTTCAGAAAGGCTGAAGCAGGGTACACAGGTCTCCGCTGTGATGGCAGACAGTTGTCAAAAGCAAATTATGAAGTCAGTGTCTGTCTGTCTATTTTCAGTTAACTGATTATCAGGCAAAGTCCTTCATCTGCTCCCAGATCTGAGATTCTAATCCGAGTGGATAATGGAGGCTGATATTTACAAGCGCCCCTAGGTACGCTCGGATTGTTTGTCATGGTAAGCCAGGGCAAACAGACAAACAGACCATAAACTTAATCATTTTCCCTGCGTGAAGGCAGAGAAATCAGAAGCATGAGACACAGTAACACAAAGTGAGCACTCGCTGTTCTTAGCAGATTAGACTTCACAGGAATGGTACTGGGTCTAAGGACGCTTACCCTCAAGTGCACTCAAATGCCTTACCGACCAATTAGTGCTCATCACATGGCCTCCTACTCTAGGGGCCCGTTGCCTGTGCCTTTGGGTTTAGCTCTGGGTTGTCAAAATAAAACTGATAAGCAACTGATCTACGGGATCCAACAACACAGGGGAACACATGGCTGCTTGTCATACTGATGATTAACTGCTAACTGCTTGATTAGCTTAAGCTGCAAACTGCACTGTAGAAGAAAACAGCTGTCCAGTAGTGTCTTCTACATTTAACTGTGTGTGTGTTTGCCCTGTGCAGCTTCACTTCCAGTGAAGTAAAAGACATCTTTATTGTCACTCTGGTAAAATGGCTTGCTTTGGAAATATGCTTCTGAAGGTGTATGTTAATTATAGATAATGCGCCGCTGTACGCTACTTTCATAACAGCTTTTATTAGAAACGTCTGTACCTTTTTGCTCTGACAAAGCCCAATTATTAGAAATGATGTTGCTTAACTTAAGGTCTACTGATGTTAAGACATCCACTTGATAAAGAGCCCAACATTCTTCATAATAATTACCAACATATTAACTGTGAAATGGCAATTTGTCTTCATAAGTGTGGTTCTGGGTGGCCGGATTTTTAAATTAGGTGGTGATTACCAGGTTTCTCATTAAATGTTACCGACCTAAAGCACAAGTGCAAAAGAGCCTGGTAAGAGTTATGTACTGCAAGGAGTGGAGAGGGTGTCTTAATCCCTGTTTTATACAGGACACATAGGAAAAATGGAGGATATACTAAACAGATTTTAGTTTTAATTATCTCCACTCACTTGCTCTCTCATGCCCTTTTCTCTTCTTCTCTCTCCTGGGAGTCAGTTAAATAAGATTTAACATCAGTATCATTAAATTAAGTTTCCATCCCTAATATAAATGCCTTTTTGCCAAAGTCTGGAAGTGTCTGACCTGCATCGAACCCGGGGTGGGAAAAAAGCTGTGAACCCAGTCAGATCAGCCACAAGTCCAGCCACATATGGTGAGCACAGCAATGTTAGCGTATAAAAACAAACAAATGCACAGCACATATTTGAATCGGTGCATCAAAATAGGATGTAGATGAAAAACCACTGAACCAACGCTCATCGTGTCCCTGGTTTACACAAATGTTAGTGGACCAGCCATTTTAAAAATAGCCAGCTGTGTTGTGTATGTGGGCTGTGTGTGGAAATTATCGGCATGATAAGAAGAGGACACTGATCAATTACTTAAAAAAAACTGCTTCAATGTCAAAACCAGTGGATAATGTAATCAGTGCTGCAACAACAAAACCATCATCACCTGGTATTAAAGGAATTCTCTGTCACTTTAGAAAAAAAATACACACTTGTTTGCTCCCATGCTGGGAGTCCGATGGGAAGATCGATGTCAATTTCATCTCTTTGAATTCAGTATAGAGATCAAACCAAGACGTGTTTATCTAAGCACAAAAGAGCGGAAGCAGGGAGGAAATGCTAGGAGCGGATAGAAACAAACACTGACGGGAAGGAGCACAGAGAAATGAATGCTGCAGCAGTGGTTAAAGAGGTTTCAATACTGGTTTCCTGTATGGTACCTGGACACTGCTGGAAACCACTGTAACCATGGCCACTATTATTGTTAAAAGTCGAAGCAAAAACAGTATTACGGTCACCTTTGTTATCCAGGGGGTGGTGTCTGTATATACCCACATAGATTTGAGGTAGGATATCACTTTAAGACCGAGATCCCATGTCACGGAAACCATCCACGCTCTGAAACCTGAGGTCTTTCAAAAAGGTTAAGGCAAAGCTTGCTTTCTTGGAGTGGCTTGGCAAAGACAGCTAGGCCTGACTGTCACAAGTTTCCTTTTAGTGTAATCCAACACAGTGTCACTTTCTCCCCTCACCTGACCACTCCATTAGGAACCCAGAGACAACAAACAGTACACAGCCTCATAAATACAATGATGAGTTGGGTTTTGTCTAAAGCAAATCAATAGTTACTATCTGATTTGTCTGTACTAAACCAAATGCCATTACATGAAAACATCAGAGGGCAGATGCCAAAAATTAGAGCCAATCTGACAGAGTCGGCACAGAGCATCATGATGACCCTCCAAAGAGGGCTTTAACAGGCTGACGTTAAAACCATGACGTAATCAAGCCTCTCAGCATCACATCTTTCATAATAAAACACTCAATGTAACAAAACGATGTAAACCTACAACAACCCAGCTTTAAACTCAACACAGACACCACAGCTTATCCCTTGAAACTGCAGATTATCAGCATTTGACATGGGGCGGTCACAGTGCCAATCATTTTTCAGGGACTGGACCAAGTCCTTGTGCTGGGCCTGCCTCTCAGATACAGCTTTACAAACAAATGTAGATTGTGGCAAGGACATATGCGCCACTGCCTCGTACATGTACTGCAAGTTATATGCAGCACATGCAGGCATGAATACACACACACAAGCCTTAAATCAATCTTTTCTTAACATTGTATTGTTTTGTGGTGTTTGCATCGGTGTGTGATTTTCTGTGATAAGTTTTGCAACAGTACCTACAATTTCCGCTCAAAGTACAAACACTGGGTTCGGAGTAGAGTTGGCAGCATATATGCAAGCAGCAGCTCCATACATTAAGCTGGAGATGAGAGAGAGGTGGATATCGATTGCAGAGGCGCTAGCTACTGTGAGAATGCTACGGCCGCTCCTACCTCTGTGAAAAGAAGTGCAGTGGATCTATGGTGTTAAACCTGCTCTATAAATACACGCACACACCAGCTACCCAGCAGCCTAGGAACAAACGTCAAGGGGTCAGGAGGTTGGTCGCAAACTCTAAATTTGTGCCCGTGTAAATAATGAGGAACTGTGTGGTGCTATTTTGTTTCTGTCTAAAGAATAGACATGCAAAAAAGGTTGCGAGAGGAAATTCAGTGAAATGAAGATCTTGAGATTTGCATGCATCGTGGAAATAGAAAAACATCTAACAAATTATCATCAGAATATGTCTTGTACTACTGCAATAAGAAGTAGAAACACAAGTTGTCAGTATACAACAAACAAGTTGAAGAGTATACAACAAAATAACACTAAGAATATGCTGTCAAGCTAGTACGCTGATGAAAAGGTTGCAGTTTTGGGTAATCAGTAAAGAAATTGCAATGAGAAAACTTTAGAGACATGGATAATTATAAGTACTCTGAGAAGCAATATGCAAATAACATTACCAGCACTCTGCAATCTGCATGAAAATCTCTTCATGGAAAAATCTAGTTTCCACTCATATGTTAATATGTTAATATGTTGCATCTGAGTCATAAATATGGTTTCAGACGTCTTAAAAAAGTAACTGTTTGTCTTTGTCTCAGTTTTGTAATGAGAAAAGGAAAAGCTGCTTCCCCAGATTAATGTGGTACTTACACCGTCCACAGACATTACAGGGTGTTATAATGCTAAAACGCTCTAAAAAGACCAGCTAACATTATAGCAGGGATTTGTGTCTTGCAGACAGGTTTTGTGCAAAATTCACAATGATGTAATGCAGCTTTAATAGTGTGACATTTGTACAGATAATGTGTCTATTTGGTTAAAAGTTTTAAACGTCTTTCAATGCATATATGGGACCATACAGTACTGTATGTGTGTCACCTTGTGTGCTCTCTTTTTTCCCCAATTTTAATGATGCAGCTATATCATAACCTTGAAAATGTCAGCACTGCTGTATTGTGTTCACACAGATGAGTTTTCTCTGGGAAAAAAGTGACATTCTCTAAGAAAAGGGACCCGTTTTAGCCATAAAGGCCAACGCACATCTGTAAAATAACTTTGGACAAAAAAAACTCTAAAAGACCATGGGAGGGGAGGGGAATCTTGGCACAATAGAGGCTGATAAAAGTGCGTTTGCTCTCCGGGGGCAGGGAGACAGATTCAATATGGAGCAGTATTAGCCTAGATTCCCCCACTAGATGTCGGGGAAAGCAGTTACATCTCAGGGGAAATGGAAGAGTGCTGAGCCACTTATCAAACCCTAGTGAAGGAAACCATTGTTAAGAGCAGTCAGACTCAAACTAATCAAATACACTTCATTACAACTTTGATACTAAACAGGAAGCGTGATAGTTTCTGTTGCAACAAAACAAAAGTTTTGTTTTACAGGAGCAAGGTGAAGGTATAGTCGTGAAATCACTGACTGCACACCAGCTTCCTCAAGGGACAGAACCGCTGCCCACAGCTACACCTGAAGATCCAATGGGTTCAGCGTTCTGGTGGTTGAAAGATTTAAGAGGTTTACCAAGAAACGTTCAGTGTGACGTTCCAGCATAATTCTAGTCGGCTAAGTCCCCTTTTCACTCGTCATCATCCCATCTGTCTCTACTGTCATACTTTCAAATGAAGGCAAACAGAGAAAGGATCTAACTGATCATTCAAAACAATGAGCAATCCAGGCTGTGTTTAACTGAAATACCACAAAAAGGTTATTCTGACACCCTGACACAGGGTGCCTGTATTCTTATAGCGGCTATTAGAGATTAAACTGGAAATGAGGGGAGAGAGATTAGAAAATGTGTGTAACAAAAGGTCCCCAGCTGGACTTAAACCAGTGGTACTGTAATTATACAGTCAGCCTCTTAAACCCGTAGGACAGCCTTGGGTAGCTTCTCATATAGAGTCAGATCTACAGTATGTGGTCAGACATGAGTATCCCTCGCAGCACAGCAGGGAAGTTGGGACATCTGTTGCTGTGTCTTCCTGCTAGAAAAAAAAGCACTAACCACCCACAGAAACAACTCCTCATATTCTCACCACCCTTTTCTCTGTCCTTCATCCACGACTACTCTCTCCCCGTTTGTCGTTCACGGCAGAGCAAAGCCACAGTTTGAGTTGATAGGCTTAAGGACCAACACCATTAAATATCCCCACCTGATTAGTGCAAGGTAGACTGTCCGTCACATGGTGTGACTAGACTTCGAGTGTTAACAGATCAGCACACAAAACCTCTCAACATAATAAAAGCTAAACTGGAAAAACTCAAACTGGAATAGACGTTGATCTGTTTGGTTACAGAGGATTAAAACTCACTCTAATGAAGGGCATTAGACACAGAGTACTTAAAGCAACACACTTAATATTAAAACAGATATAAAAATAGAAGTAGTGTCTGTTGCTATTGATCTCGTGACCCATTTCCAATGGCCAGGCACTATTAATGACCTTCAAATACCTATATGTTACCATCCCTGCTACTGAAACCACTTGCAGTCTGACATTTTGCGGTCATTCAATATGAGATCAATTTTTGTTCAGTGTCAGTCTGACACAGACTCCAAACAACTGCCTATCAGGCCTTCATTATTCTGTATAACCCACTCTGTAAGATGGAGTGGACTGAATGTGCAGACGGCTCACAGAGACACTGAGACAACAAAGCAAATAAAGACTTTGCAGAGCTTCAACAAAAAGAGAAAGTAAAGAACGAGAGGCAGACGGTTAAACTGTCTTCTCACTCAGCTGCAATTTCCCAAATATCACCTGACATTTTCACTTCTAGCACTCTGGTAATCATTTCCTCTTGTGCTTAGACTCTCACTCTCGTGAGATTATTTTTTTTTCCAGTATTGTGAGCAACACATTCCACTAACCCTTTTAACTATTAACTAAAGTGCACTTCTGCGCTATTCTCATCTCTAGTAAAGCCCAACTCCACATAATACCACACGATTAAAGATGATGAGCTCTTCTATCTTTGTCTACACTAGGAATAGACAGAGATGGATGAGGCGAAGTGGCACTGTACAATCTCCACATTTGGTCATTATCTCATCAAGATCTAAAATCACTATAGCTCAAACCATACTTGATTTAGAACAGAATAAATTGTCTTTATTCTCATTTGCACATAGCCGTGCAATGAAATCTGCTGTGCAGTGCCTAATGATGATTTAAGTATGTCAGTTTTTCTCTGAACCTGACCGAGTCCAAGAGAAAAGTAACCGAGCCCAGCCTAAATTTGAAAGGCGCTCTTTTTGATTTACATCCAAACCCAACTTGAGCCCGACACAGTAAATGTAAGCAAAAGCACTGAGTTTGTGACACTGTCACGCAGAGTCCTACATGAATGTCTGCCGCCTGGAAAGTATCAAATAACCTCTGCGTTGTCACATAAGTAAGAAACCCCAGCACTTAACAGAACACACAACCCCAACACAGACAGTAGGCCCATCACTTATTATAAATCAGAACTTTATATCACTTATTTTTACTAAAAGAACTTGTAAGCACAATGTCAATTTTGCCTATTTTTACACTACACTTCCACTAAAAGAAGCTGAAAGCATCATGTCAACTGCTGTGACTGAACCCAACCCGAACCCCGACATCATGTGTGAGCCTTTGTCCGAACCAGCCTGGTTCAACGGGTTCAGGTCTGGTACCGATGCTCTAGTGCTCTCTGGTCGACAAGCTATTTAACGAAGACACTGTTTTAAAAATGACCAAAAACCTATTTTGCCATTTCTGTTCTGCAATTTGTTGTTATGTGTCCAATGGGAAGATGACATCATCTCATATCGATCTCAGGCCCCTGTATCGAATCAAATCAAAATCACATCGTGGCAGACTTTGTGATATCGGCAAATATCATATCGTTGTCCAAAGCATCGATAAAATATCATATCGTGATGAACCGTGCGATTTACACCCCTAATTGCTGCTTATATATCTGGACTGAACCAATATTACCCATTTATCTGTCAAGAAAGTCACATTTCTATTATACAGGCTGTGCCACAAAAAGAAAAATGATGTATACTCTATTACAGAGCTTTAAATATGCATTGAGAGGGGGTATCTGCATAGAAAAGACTGCTGACAATCTTAATGTGCTGGTAAAGTAAAGACATGTCAAAAGGTTTACAGCTTTGACATTACAGGAGAGACACTGGAGCCACGCTGAAGATGTGTTAGCACTGCACTGTGTATACGTCTGACATTTAAATGTCCACCTAGCTTCTCCTTTAAATCATCTGTAGTGCCACCCTGCATTATACATGACCGTTACATGCTGCCACAGCCATGTATACGCTTTCCTTTTGAGTAATGGAGGTTGTTTAAGTGCCATTAAACCGCTGTGGTTATTCCTCTACATGACTGGGCTACCTTATCCATTTTTTTTTTTTTAAATCGGTGCTACCACCTCCACATGAAGCAGGTGGTGGCAGACAGGTAAAACGATTAAATGGGGGGGAAAAAAGGTAATCAACACGGATGTACTTGCCCTTCGCTTGTCACCGACACCCCCAGACCCATCGGCTAGGTTCACGGTTACCATGCAAACAAGTGACAGCCCAAAGCCGCAGCCGCATGGGTCTGCTAACGTGGTGATGAGGGTTTACTTTATGGAGCTAGCTTGTCACGTTAGCCACTACCCAGCCAGACGACACACACACACACACACACACACACACACACTGAGAGACAACGCTAATACCACCACTGACCACATTCCTCCAATATATTGCGACGTTGTGATGCTCAAAACTACCGTGTACATCCTGGGAAAAAAAGCAACAACAAAAAAAAAAATCCTCCTCCTCCTCCTTCTAGAAACCAGTGAATGCTATGTGAGCTCCGCTAGCTAGCGTAAGTTACCAGTTAGCGCATCAAACAGCCGTTAGTTGAAGAAAACCAGAAGAAAACGCTCGCTAAAAATAGCAAGTTGTGTTCACGGCGTGGTGGAGTAAAAAAGACACGTAAACTTACTGTGTGTCGACCGGCGTGGCGCTCGTACAGTTGTTTCTCTGCTTCCTTCCCAGGTCCAGCGTCATAGCACGGGGCTGGGTGAGACAGCTGGGTCGTGGGGGGAACAGCGGGCGGGCTGTGGCGGACGGTGGGAGTCGGCTGGAGGAGAAGTTGCTCCCTTTCAATATGGAGAGTGTGGAGCGGACTGGATCCTCCTGCTGCGGTTCATCTGGCTGCTGGCTGCTACAAGCACAGGGGCGCACCGGCGACACCTGTGGCCGCAGAGGCGAACGACACCTGCTGCTCGGTGCTGGACTGCAGGTTGTTCTGGCTTCAAGTGGAAAGTGCAGAAGCTTTCTGAGCTGGATGTACAAAACTAAATGTTTAAAGTACTAAGTAGGCAGCAAAATGGCCCCTGACTGTGCTGTGTATCGTTTTATTGATCGATGGAGGCATTCAAATGTAAGTAGGATTTTACAGTTGTAACAGCATTTTACAAAACATGACATCTCAGAAAACACAACATTAAACAAACAAAACACAACAACATTAAACAAAACAGAACAAAACACAACATTTCACAAAAACATTACATTTCGGAAACCCCACAACACACAATTTCTAAATACACAACGACATTTCACAAAACACAACAACATTTCGCAAAATACAACATTTAACAAAACACAACGACATTAAAGATAACGACATTTCACAAAACACAACATTTCACAAAAAACATTTAACAAAACACAGCATTTCACAAAAAACATTTAACAAAACACAACATTTCACAAAAAACATTTAACAAAACACAGCATTTCACAAAAAACATTTCACAATACACAACATTTCACAAAACACAACATTTCACAATACACAACATTTCACAAAAAACATTTAACAAAACACATTTCACAAAAACATTTAACAAAACACAACATTTCACAATACACAACATTTCACAAAACACAACGACATTTCACAAAACACATTTCACAAAAAACATTTAACAAAACACAACATTTCACAAAAAACATTTAACAAAACACAACATTTCACAATACACAACATTTCACAGAACACAACATTGCACAAAAAACATTTCACAATACACAACATTTCAAAAAAAACATTTCACAATACACAACATTTCACAAAAAACATTTAACAATACACAACATTTCACAAAACACAACATTTCACAATACACAACATTTAACACAAAACAAATCGATTTAGACACACAACATTTGAGAAAACACAACTTTTACAAAACACACAGACACTTCAGAAAACACGGCCCTCAAGATTGACCCTCAGGGCCACCGTAGTTTAACCTATAACAATGCATCTCGTGAATAAGATGATCACACAGCGTGTTTCATATGAAAGTGATTTGTGTTACGGTGGATTGAGAGGACAGTATTTTTTCTGAAGTGTAGAGAAACTGAAGTATAAGGTGGAAAAAAATGATATATTTCTAGAAGCGAGTGCCTCAAAATGATATTGTAATAACTGTACTCAGCTATTTCCCTCCACTGCCTACATGAGCAACTATGATCATACATTTGTCATCATCAGAAAATATATTCTGAAGTATTTCTCAGAAAGTATTAACAGAGCAAGAACCTCATAACTCTTCTAAAGAACAGTACATGAGTGAATCTACTTACCTCTGACCTCTGGTATTTCCTTGTTTTTGCTCGACTTCAGCACACTCCCTCTGTTGTTTGCAATTTATGAGTGTTCATCCTTATCTTTCTGTTACAATTTACTGGGTGAGTGTGCAGGTATTGTGTCTTGTTACGAGCTCAATGTCCATCATAGCTTCACTGACAATAAAAAACAAAGGTGAGAGGTCACAAGCATGTTAATATTACACCGCTGGCCAGACGTCAACAGCTACATGTGCAGTCGAGTGTAAACTTTGTGGGTTTTAACCTAACAAAGGTCAAGGCAAGACCCTTACATAGCTGTGTGTTTGTTTTTCCACTTCCTGTAATAGGGCACAAATCCACATTTGAGACTGTTTTTAATGCTTTTAAAGACAGAAAATAAAAAACCTATTATCGCCACAATCAGGAGCTGATAAACCCCGGTGTAATCCATTACGGTGGATTTACTGGCACATAAGCATCTGAGCTCATCATTAAATTTGGATCACCCAGTTATCTTTTGTCCTAGTTTACTTTAATGTTTGCAGGTTGGATTGCTGTCATTATGGCTCCAGCTCCCTGCACGCTCTTTATTTTCAAACTAACAGACACAGAAAAACTAGAAAGAGGCATTCAAATGCCAGATCTATATTTAGATCCAACGTTTGGCACTGAGAGACGTGGACCATGTGGAGGAGTGGAGGGGAGAGACGGGGAAAATGGGGGAGAAAAAGAGGGGCCTTACCGTCTAAGATATCAGGCTTATTGAAGTCGACATGCTGACAAAGTCTTATTATTACCACCATGCTGGGAGCGCCCTGCACTGTGTAAGTGTGACACCTCCATATTGTACAGAAGCTCCAGAGTGGAGGCCTGATGTAAGCTGTACAATTAGACATTTTGAAGTTTCAGCGTAAAAAAAAAAGCATTTTTCTCGTTGAGTACGAGACAGAACTGGTATTATTTATTCATTCTTCGAGGGTGCACTTAGATACTTGCGACCTGGAAGTTGCTCTGAATAATGCAGAGGTGTGGCAGCCCGGTCCTCCTCTGCAGCATGATTGTTTGTTTCTTTTCATCTTTCCACTTGAAACAATTTTATTAGCCTGTGAAATGTTACACAACACAAAAACTAGCTCTAAAATCCTGATTGTGCACAAAGGAGAGGATGGGCACTGCACTCACTCACACACTGATTCAAACACACCACATAGCCAAATACAAATGTGAGGTAAAATCTCATAACATCTTTAATCATATTTTGTTGTACAGATCGAAGGATACACAAATATTAAACGTTCCTCACTCCTTTTTTTACATCATGGCGTTGTACCAGCAAGCATCTCATAAAGCATTTTCAAAAACATCCTAAAACTGTGTGACTATGTGCTACTGTGGTTGTCATTACAACACAAGTGCTTTCAATCAATAAGTACATTATGATACAATAATAATAATAAAACATAGCCCTAAAAATATCTACAGCCGACTATGCACATGAATTGTCTTTTATAAACGTACCTGCCCTAATGGAAGATTGTGCCCTTTAAAAAGCTGAAAATAAAGGTGATTTTAACATCACAGGAAATATCCATATGTGCAGCAGGAAGGGACATAACATCCTTGTTTCTTTGAGGAATGTCAAGGTAGAGAAGAAAGACATTAACAATAAAATAAAACAATAGAAGTAACCTACACACTGGTGCCGTATGGGTTTTCTGACACCACACCGCCTGTTAAAATGTTCATTTTCATTATCTGAGTTCCTGAGCTTTTGTTTAACCTGGCCCATCTCTTTAACCCTAAGAAAAATAATCAAAGTAAAACTGCAACAATCAAATGTGGGGTGAGTAGCAAAAATGTCTTCAACAGTTTCACAAAGCACTGGCCAAAATAAAGTCAATGATACGGATAAAATAGTTTTATAAAATAAGGAGGACAGTGTAGAAAGACAAATGCATCCAGTGCATTATTCACTACAGTGCAATCAAATATAAAAGTCTCTACAACAAACCACAAAAATCCTTCATTAAAAGACATTGCACAGTTCAAACGGGCTTAAGAGGTGCAAAAAATAAAAGGACTGGCCGGAATATGTGCCGATAAAAGATGACGGACTGAGAAATTTCCTCTTAAGGTTCCTATAACAAGGTAATGTAAGGAGTGAGGAGTGCCACCTATTGGTATTAAAGCATATAGGTTTTGAAAAAAGGCACACAGTATTTATACCAGCATGTTGTTTTGTACAATAGCAATTTCAAGGGTTCAATTAATTACAGATTTATCTTCGTGTCTGTAATAATACCTATACAGCATCATCAACATATTACCTGAGAAAAACATGTATCATCAGTAAGTCAAATACAGTAGTAAACGAGCAGAAATATAAGCTGAGCAATACAAAAAAAATCTGCATTAATAAGAAAGAATCCAAATATTTTTGGTCAGTGATTACTAGTCTCCTGTTGTATTTCCATATACAGCCTCCTCCTTTAACAAACATTCATTTTTTTTAACAAATAAATACCACAAAATAGAAAAAGCTACAAGATTCTTAAGAAAAAGCGTGACAGGAATAAAAAAATAAATACAGCACAATCTGATAAAGGCGTTCCCTTTACGAGTGTCTGCGCAGTTTTCATGTTAAGAGTGAGGATGAAGAGGCCGGCCTATGCGTTGTTGTACCCGTTTTTGCCATAAGGCTTCGGTTCTACGTTGTCGTAAATAGAGAGCGCAGCTGTGTTCTGGTAGATTAGATCCACGTTGGTTCCAGTTCTTGATCTGATGATGTCCATGGCGCACTGGTTCAGGAACACGTACTGATCCTGCCGGGACGTAAAATAGAAAGAGTCCACTGAGCTGCATTTCAAATAACAATGTGCAGTAAAAAAAAAAACAGTGTGTGTGACTGTGTCCTACCTCTGTCTGCACCATGAGGGGCCGGTGCATGCGCAGATCGTGCACGATGCCGTACACGTCCACTATGTTTTCCCTTTCGATCTGGAAGAGCAAACGGTCGATGGCGATGAAGGTACCTGTACGTCCAACACCGGCACTGAGCGTAGACAACGTAGACACACAGACAGAGGAGGGAGCAGACAGAGGGACAGAATATCAGATGAAACAGCTCAGAACTGAAGGTGAAAGTGTGTGTTCCCGTTGTGTTTTCGTGTTTTGTCGGACCTGCAGTGGACCACAGTTGGAGAGTGTCTGGAGTACTGGTTCATGTGTTCTCTGACCAGATGCCTGAAGCTGATGAGGAGCTCGGTGGTCTCTGGTACCCCGTGATCCGGCCAGGCTGTGAAGTGGAAGTGACGCACCGAACGGGTCTCTGCTGTTTTCACCTGAAGGACGAACACGAACACACACATGAGCTCAAAATAGTTGCGACTGATGAGATCTTGTTTCGAGGACATTCAACGGTTTCAAGGATTCATATTTGAATGTCATTTCATCAGACTCTGACTCACAGCGCTGTGTGATTGCTGCACATTCATTAGACCGATGACAAATGTTGAGCAGGGTGTTGTTTGTTCACTCATTAAGATGATTTTGATGTAGGTCAAGTATTACACACTAAGGGTGTTAAATAAGCACTTGATTCTGACCCTCCTGCAGTGTCCGGCCACTTACATTTTTAATGTCAAAGTCCCTGATGGTCCAGTCTTCAAGTGGTATTTCAGAGGTCGTTGTCACAGTGATGTCTCCATAGATCTTAGTGCCAGAATCCCAGTATTGCTCACATTTTACCTGGAAAAAGAAAAGCAATCATTCTGCGAGTGTTCAGAATTCAAATTCAGGATACAGAAAAGATCCCTTTTCAACAATACGTAACATATAGAAACTCCAGCATCTCTACTCTTCTATTATTTATTTATTTTTGGGTACATTTTATGAGCTATTTTCAAACCAGCGACGCTACACCTCCTCCAGGTGAACAACACATAGCTGTAGAGTGCAGCAGGAAGCTGAGTAATAGATGAACCATACACTGTACATACATTCAGTTGGTTTGAACACACTCTGCAGAGTTGGCTGCCTTCAGACCACGGAGATGTTGAAAACTTAAATATAAATCGTGTACTGGGAAGTGGTTTATATGTAATATAAAGCAGCGTGGGTCAGCAGCTGCACTGTTTGTTTGGGTTTTTATTTAAAAGGTACAATATGTAAAAAGAAATGTGTTTAAAACATTCAAAAGTGAAATTAAATTATCAACAGAATTTTAATATGGAGTCTTGACGTCTATCTACTGTGTTACAAAGTTAGCACCTGATATTAGCATGCTAACCAATACCACTCTGAGCTCCCAGTCCTATCTGCGTGGCTAACTGAGCTAACTGAGCTAACTGAGCTGATGGCAGTGACAGTTAGCAGCTGTTAGCAGTTACTCCGGTGAGATGCTGCCCCCTGTTTGTTTTTGGAGTATGAATTCTTACATATTGCACCTTTAAAAGGACAAATTTTAATATTTTTCTGTGAATGTTTGCAGGCAAATTCTCCTTCTTAGGTATTGACTTGACTATTTTTTTGCCTCAACCCATATGAAATGTTTAAGAATACACTGTGTTATATGTGATCACTTGTCTCTCTTCTTATCTGGTTTAGATTTTCAGTGGTCTTCATGATTCTTACATGTTGTTTATTCCACAACGACACCACAACATCTGTTGTTTTATGGTGGAGGATCATGGATCAGGATCACTTTTAGAATGAGATATTCAATGTTCAGGCTGGGGATGTTGCATTACACCATGATATTGACAAATCAAATATTGATATGATGTTAATAAAACACATGCCCCTGATCATTTCCTTTTTTCCTCCCCGTCCTCGCATTGTCAAAGTAAGCAACAGTTGTGCTAACGCTGGTTACCACCCACCATAAAATGGAGTGTAATTGCTCTTTTTTGTACAGTCATGGTTACAGTCTCTCTCTCTCCACCTCCCTATACTTACATTTTGAGTGAAATTACCATAAAAAGAGACAAAACATACAATAAACAAAGTTAAAAGTAGTTTTTCTATTGATATTGCTAGTTCTGGTACAACAGTAGTGTGGCAAAGGACATAGTGTTCCCTTATATGCACCCACGTTGCTGCTAGGCGTGTGTGTGCGTGTGTGTTGTTACTCACCCGTCCCTGCTCATTACAGCGTGTCAGCATGACCAAAGTCTGTACATTCTTCTCCCAGACCATCCTCCAGAACTCGTCGACCGTGGTGGGCAAAGGACCCTGAGCTGCAATAAACTCCTTCCTGGAGTTGTAACCCTGCCGAATGAAGCGTCAGCACACAGCCACAGAAACACAAACATCCATCCTGTTCAGTTTTCCCGGAGATTCTCAAGTGTGTTTAAAACATGGTTGTGAATGACGTGGATCGTTGAAAATTACATTAAGGGAAAGAATGAGCAGTTAATGTTTACTGATACTGAAGCAATGACTGAGGCAGGGAGCCGCTTTTCAAGAGTGTCAGTACGCACCGGCATGTAGTTAGCATTGATGTAGTCATCATAAGGACTTCCATGGACAATAGAGAGTTTCACCCTAGAAGAGTCATCTAGGAGGCGAGAAAAGTATGATAATTTTGATTTAATGACCGATTAAAATGGGATATAGTAGAAGATACAGTATGAGAGGCGATGACAAAGTTTAAGGAGTGAGGAGGGTTACTGTTGAAAGCAGGAGAGGTGGATTTGTTAAGGTGACTCACAGGGAAGCACGTTGTTGTAGCGGTTCTTGGGCTTGTTCTCCAAAGTCAGGGCGTTTGTTTTCGCCTGACCTGTACCAACGAGCTTCAGGTCCTTCAGAAGAAAGGAAAAAAAAGTGTGATTGATGATTGGATGGCTCACTCTGTGCCCCAAATCTGGTGCAGTTCCTCTCTCTCAGTGTGTTATACAGGTTTGTGTGCATGTAAAAGGTCTTGAAAGTTAAAAATCCTAAGGTCTGCACCAACGGGAGCTTCTCTCTCCCACAGAAAACGCTGCTCCTGAAGTGCCTGAAACGCCTCGTCAGTAGTCTCGCTTTTAATTATGTGACTTCTTGTCTTTGCATCATTTTTGCCTATATTCACACTAGAAGTGACGCTAACTGGAAGCTGTAAACAGGAAAAAAAACGACCAGAGACACTGTGAGCGGTGCTGGGTCAGGCATGTGTGAGCTGACCAATCAGAGCAGACGAGAGGAGGGGCCTTGAAGAGACAGGAGCTAAAACAGAGCGTTTCATACAGAGGGGGAATACAGTGCTGCTGCACTGGACCGAGAGGACTGATGTGTTTTATTTTTATCATTAAAGTGTAAAAAACCTTTTCTAGGTGTAACTCAAAAATTAAAATTATGAACCTGAAAATGAGCATATGTCTCATTTCAGTATATCAGGAACACTGTAAAACTGATGTTTGCAGCAAATGTCTTCCTCATATTTTCCGGGGGTTTATTTCTTATCATTATATTACTGATATTTGATATGAGACATTTACATTGAATTATAGAAGTTTTGATGTTGGTCCTACCGTAAAGAGGATTAAATATTTATTTCGCATTAATTGCCTGCTATGAATAACTCATTTATCCACCAGCCCTTAAATATTAAGCTTATGTCTCACCTCAAACTCCTCAGCAAAGCCACAGTTGGAGTCAGCCTTCTGCCTCCTGTAGTAAGCCTCATAGTCCTCCACCCTCACAGCCACACTTCTGCTCAAATGGACACCAGAGGTCAGACAAGAGTCACGAGTTTTGTCGCTACAGTTCAGTCGGTTCATGTTGTGCAACATGTGATAGATCTGATTGAAGAATTATAATACTTACACTTTAGCTCTGGAAAAAGAAAGGGGGAAAAAAACAATGTTCAGCCACAGTTGCAAAAACAATTCTTCTCCATGTATTTTAAAATTAAAATAATGAAATTATTATTATTATTACTATTATTATTATTAATGAAAACCTCACCTTATGGCATTAATCTGGATGTCTGATGATTCTTTGTTGTTTAACCTGCAGTACATGAACAGTGAGTCTAGAGTTTAGTCCAAGGTGCAAATGTGTAAGAACTACCTGTCAAACTTATACTGTAGCTGCTAACAGTAGCTGCCTTAGCTAGTTAGCTCAGTTAGCTGTGCAGTTAGCGGTTCGGATTGGGAGCTGTTGCCCGGGACAGCCTAGGGCTACCTGGTTAGCATGCTAACTTCAGTAGATATATAATATAACATAGACGTCATTATGTCACAACTGCTATTTATTCACATTCTGTTGATAATTTAAGTAAATTTCTGAATGTTTCCGACTGAAATTCTTAAATCTTGCCCCTTTTAATCACAATCAATCACAATGACAACGACAAACCTTCTCCAGTAGATAATGAAGCCGATGAGGATGATGAAGAGAACACAGAAAATTCCCAATGTCACTCCAATAGCAATGGCAGTGACAGCTAAAGTGTGACAAAGATTAAGACAGGATCAGGACAACGAGAACGAGCATTTCCTCCCATTAGAGGAGCATTTTATTGCACCAAAACACACGTTAAAGAAACAGCTGTGGTTGTGAATGTGGTACCTGGGTTGCTGGGGAGTTCAACAGTAAAGAAGTGTGTTGCTGAGACCAGGGACTGTGTGCCATTTACGAGCATAGAGTTGTCTTGCAGATTGGTAAACAACACAATAGCATATCTGCAGGATTAAACAAATCAGATATTTAAAAAATCTTACTTCATATGAACACATCTCATATTTGATGGAGTAATAGTTAACTTTAGTTAGCAGTTAATTTACCAATGATTTTACATACTGCAGCTACAACCCATAAAGAAGATAATCTTAATATATTTCAGAATACAAGTTATTCTATCATTGAGAGGTTACTTATGCATATGATCTGCTGCAGCACACCTATTGCTACACAAACAGGTTTCTGTTCTTACTGGTATTTCCCGTTGGCAGACAGGGCACCATTAGTGTAGTCCAGGAATTTGGATCCATCTCCTATTTCTATGGTCAGGTGCGTCCCTACACTGCGTGAGAGGATGTTATCTGTGACTGTTGCCAAGTACACCGGAGTACTCCCTGCCTTCCACTGATTGTAAGTTTTCTCCAAATAGTTCCTCCAATTTGAAGTGTTGCCTGAAAAGACAGGGATTACAGAAAAACCATTACTGACAGTCCTGACAGCAACAATGGGATTTACGACAGCGCGACATCGTTTCAACACTGTCTAAAAGAAAAACACCTACCAGGGAGGTTATTTGTCACCAGCACCCCAATGTGTGTGACTGGCCCGCTGGTGTTTGTCAGCAGTTTGGTTTCAACCTGAATGGTGAACTTGTTGTATGACTTTTCTCTCTCCAGCACTAATTTATCAGCGTCAGATTCAGGAAGAATGGGTGGATCTAAGATAAAAATATTAACGAGAAAAGATCTTTGTAAGTTTTGTAACTCAAAAACAATAATTAAAAATAAATAAATAAATGTTAAAATGGGGGTTTTAAGCGTGCTACCTGAACCATTCTGCAAATGTATGTTTCTATGTTCTAAGCTGAATGAATAACACAGTAATACTAGCGATTCTGTCCTATCACAGATGTATTGGAGATTTTTTGGTATCTGTGCACAGGTTGTTAAATTCCCTGGGAATTTTACTGTTTAAGTGCACTGATGTCATTTCAGACATTAAAATATATTGTTAAATTGTAAAAATTGTTTAAACTGTATTTTCAAACACTTGAATTATAAAGTTCATAAAGCATAATGTCCTACTTGTGATGCCTGTCCTGCAGGAACGATTCATGGCAGTGCTCGGCTGTCCACAGCTCAGACTCTTCACGGTCAGGTGGTATTCAGTAAAGTGACTAAGATTGGACACAGTTTGAGCACAACAGCTGCTAATTGTGTTGATGATCTGGTTGTTAACAGCGACCTGGAAGCCAGAATATTCGCCTTCTGGGTTTTCCCAGGACAGGTTGACTTCTGCATTTGGTGTATTTGGACCGTTGCAAGTTAAGTCTTTAACTGGGCTGGCATCTGCAGCATCAAACAGAAATGAATGTCAGGAAACACAACATCAGTAAAACTGTCCATTATATAAAAATGTGTTATTTTCAGGTAATCTAAAACTTGGTTGTACAGACTGAAATATCTTCGCTTTATCATTTATCCCGACTTACTTCCGCTCTCTTCACCTCTTAAAAACTCATGCAACATTCTTTTTTACCTGAAATCGCTCCTAAAATAAGCTTTCACAATATTCATACGTCAATAGGAAAATAATCGATCTGTTATGACCATACTTGTGCATTCGGAAATCTGTGTTGGAGCACCCTTTGTTCCATCAGAGGTCTCAGTGGTGACTGTGATGTTGTAGGAGCTGCCAGGAACCAGGCCAAGGACTTCATACTTAGTTTCATTAACTACGACACTCCAGGGCCCGTTTGACTTTTGCCCGGTCACACTGAAGCGATAGCTGTCCTTGTATTGGTCAGGTCTATCCCACATGACTGTGATGCTCCTCTCTTCCGTTGAAGTACTGAGATTCCTCACAGTGAACGGTCCTGATTGTTTTAAAAGAGAGAGAGTTGTAAATGTCTTTCTAAAACATGAAGCAGGGCAGTGCGTGCCCTTTTTTTTTCAGATACAGAAATAAAACCCTTACTTGTGTTGACCTTGTGGATCTGAACCTTCTCACTCTCAAAGCCCATGGGGCCCACTGTGGACACAGAGATGTTGTAGGGAGTCCCAGACTGCAGGGAGGTGAAATTATGTGTGGTGCTGGTGCTGGGGATGTTTACTCCTCTCTGCAGTGGAATGATGCACCGGTACTGAAATGACGCACCGGCCATCAGAGGAGCTTCCTGCCACCGAATGTGAATGGAGCTGGTTGTCTTGCTCAGGACCTCAATCGGCCCGGGAGGATTGGGGACTTGGAGGGTGGAATTGCAGAAAGTGAACTTTAACAAGTGGAGTAACATCACTCTAAAAAATCTCAGTAATATAGGAATGCTTAAAGGGATTACTCAAGTGTTTTGTATTACATATATAAAACACAAACATTTTAGATTACTGCAGGCCATTTTTTTAAAAGCATAAAATCTAAAATCTAACAAATGTATCATACTTACATGTTGCATTAGTGATAAATCCAGATGGTGCATTGAAGGGTCCACTAAATGTTGTTATCATGACACTGTAAAGCCGTCCAGCAGACAGGCCATCAAACCGCAAGGAGGTAGCGGAAGAACTCAGGTTTTGCTCCTGTGAGGAACTGCCGTTCAGACGGACCATGTACTGCTCCACTCTGCCGGGAGGTGGTGTCCATGACACCAGGATCGAGCTATTGGTGCCCTGGCTGGAGGCGCTGGGTTGCACTGTCTCAGGCTCTGTTCGTGTGCGGAGGAGGACGGATTAAAGACGATTAACTTGACAATATGAAATAAAAGAAAAAGAAATGACTGTTGAGGAGTCTTACTGGTGTACTGAGAGATGCACTTTTCTTCCCCTTCGATGCCGTCGGCTGCCCGGACAAAAACACAGAAGGTGCACTCTGTCCCCGGGGTGAGCGCTGAGATCTCTGTGACTTCTTCTGGCAGGTTTTTATTCTTGGAGCCGCAGCCTGTGGTATTAACCTGGTACGTGTAGCCCAGCTTGTACTGTGGTGGTTTATTCCAAGACAGACGTACAGCAGTTGTGTTTAAGGTTTCAGCAGTCACCCATGTAACACTGAAGGGCCCTAAAAACAGAGCAGAAAGTGTTTCATATATTAATGAAATCGCAGCACATTCACTCAGTACAAAGGCTGCACAGAGTAATGACACTAAACTCCTTTCATTGTTATTTAATTTTTTTTTTTGCTTGGATAGCATGTATACATACGTGTAAAGTAGGAAACTGTCACAGGTTCTGACTTAGTGCCATCTGCTGTCAGTGTGGTGACAGTGAAGCTGTAGTTGCTCCCAGAGAGAAGTCCATCGATTGTGACTGTGGTGTTGGGGAGTGCCAATGGGGCAAAATTTGAGCCGTTGGAGGTCTGCACCAAATACGAGTAGTGAGGTTTGCTCTCCGGCTGCTCCCACACCAAGGTCACTGCATCTGTGGTGATTCCTGACTGTCTCAGCATGGTTACAGGATACGGTCCTATTAAAATGCAGTGGATACACAGTACAGGTGTCAGATTTGGACAAAATAGTATGAAAAGCACCTGTGGTTTGCCACGCAGGCAAGAGGGACTGAACTATAAAACTAGACTATTAGACTACTAGACTATTAAACTAGAAATCCTGACTGGAACGTGACTGAAATAAATACAAACTTCAGAAAAATAAGTAATAAAGAAATAATAGTCACAGTTATCACCACGGTGTGATCAATTGTGTGTTAATTCCACTCACTGGTATAATTTTCTGTCGTCACTGCTGTGCTCTCATAGCCCCTCACACCCACAGTAACAACAGAGATATTGTAGGGACTTCCAGACTGGAGATTGTCCAGCAGGAACGAGTTGTTTTCAATCAGAGAGGAGCCGTTAATATGAGACACGCTGAAGTTGTACTGACGATGGTCCATGCCGTCAGGGAGGGGCCAGGTAAAGGTGATGGAGTTCACAGTCTGAGACTGCACCGTGATGGAGCCAGGAGGGTTGGGAACTGAACAGGAGGAGGAATACATTAGCTAATAGTCAACACACATGCAGCACATACACACCACATTGTACAAATGCACAGGTATGTAAATCATGATGTAACTCACAGGTTGCATTGCACTCTGATCTATTATTCTCAAAGTTTCCACTGTGGGTGACCACCTCCACACAGTAATTCACTCCTGGTATCTGGTTCAGAAACTCTGTGTTTTGAGTATTATTGCTCAAATTGCTGTGGTTTTTCATCAACTGGTTATCTCTGTACAGATTGACAGTGTAGGAGTCCACACGCCCACCTGCCCGCATCCAGTTCACTGACAGGGTAGTTGTGCTTCCCAAGACTGTGATGTCAGAAACCACATCAGGTACTGTAGTAAAAAAAAAAAAAAAAAAGCAGAGGAAGATTTACATTCAGCCTGAGCTGATGAACACACATTACATTAACTTGAAGAAATATGCAGGGTTGAGTTGTAACAGAGCAGTTGTAATACAGTTATGTATTCTAATAGCGATCAAGATTTAAAGGCACAGTGTGTAATTTTTGCCACGAGGGGGTCCCTCAATCAAAACAGAACAAAAGTTGTAAGAGGTGTGGTATCATGGGAGTCCCTGTCTTCAAATATATCTACGTGTATCAGGCAGAAATGTTTTAACCCTCCTATTGACCTTGGGGTCAATATGACCCCAATGCATTTTGAGGGTCTCTAAAAAGATGGTTGTCATTAGTTTTTCTTCCTAATATTTCATGAGTTTTCCTAATCCATTAAGGAGACACAGAAAAATATAAAATCAACAGCATGATATGTTCTCAACTCTCTGTACACTTTTTGACCGCACCATCGTTCCTCAGGGGTCATATTGACCCCAGAAATGTAAAGCTCTATAAGTCTTTGTGTGTGGGAGGGAGACACATGATCCAATTGATTCTTTTGTGCTCCCAAGTCGTCTGAACACAGAGAAATAAACTGTGAGTCGATCTATCACACGCTGAATTATCGTTGTTTGAATACCGTTTGGCGGCCATTTTAGTGTTTTTTTTATTGATTTATTCGCACACTACGCCCCCCCGAGATAACCCCCCAGAAGGAAACCATTTATTTGTGCTCCTTAGTCCCCTGAACACAATGAAAAAAACAGTGAGTCGATCCAACCATCGTACACCGAGCTTTGAATACTGTTAATCGGCCATCTTGAATGTCACCGCAAATGGCGAAAAACAGATCTGATATAGAATTTGCGAACATCCAAGTACTATAAATGACATACAATATCCTTATAAGAAATGTTGTATGAAATGGGACACTTTCAGGGTTATTTCATATATGCCTTATATATTTTAAAGTAAATAGTTATTATATTTCATCTTTTATAAGATTTTTGTATTCTTTTCCACATGGTAAGATCCTTGTGATATTGGGCACCTCTCCCTCTACCCCAGACACCAGCTGCGGCTGGGGACAGTTCCCGCAGTCCGTTCCCGCAGTCAGGACAGATATAGAGAGAGCAAGGGGAGTGGCAGACTCCTCACAACCAAACATCCTAAAAGCAGGTTCATAGTCATCAAGATAATCTGATCTGATTGTAGGCTATATTGTAGGCTGATAGTTGCAAAAGTTGCATTGTAATGAGGTTGAAATGTGTTTTCCACCAATATAGAGGGGTTGTACGATGCCAGTGATCGTTTAATTTTATTGTTGGTGTCACAATTATATGAATAACTGAGTTTATATGTCTTTGTATTTGGTTCAGGAATTACGAAAATCACTGTTTCGGTCACATTCAAGATGGCCGCCTAACAGTATTCAAACTACGATTACTCGGTGTACGATGGTTGGATTGACTCACCATTTGTTTCTTTGTGTTCAGGGGACTTAGGAGCACACATAAGTGCTTTCCCACTGGGGGGCTATCTGGAGGGGGGGCGTAGTGTGCCAAAAAATCAATAAAAAATGGTCAAAATGGCCGCCAAACGGTATTAAAACAACAATAATTCAGTGTATGATGGTCAGATCGACTCACAGTTGAATTCTCTGTGTTCAGAAGACTTGGGAGAAAAGTCAATTGGATCATGTGTCCTACTCCTACACACAACTACTTATAGAGCTTTACATTTCTGGGGTCGATATGACCCCTGAGGAACGATGGTGCAGTCAAAATTTGAGGAAAATAGCAGGGAGTCTTAGTCACGTTACTTTTAGTCTTATTTACCGACTTCTCAAGGAAGTTATAGTGACAGGCAACCAAAGTAAACAAACCGTTAACTTAAACAAAACTAGGAATTCTCTGGGTTTGAACGTTATTGGATAAATTGGGGATAATCGAAGTACACAACTCAACCAAATATATAACAAAGGTCTTGTTGTTTTTAGACTTTCAATGCATGAGTGTTACGTATTATATCTTAATGTGTATTCTACTTAACTGCCACTGCCATGCTGCAGTTTTCTATCTTCTTAATGTCAGGTCTCTTGCAAACAAGTCCTTTTTGTGCCAAGATTTCATCATGTCTAACAATATTGACTTCTTCTTTATCACAGAGTCCTGGTTAAGCCCTGGTTACTCCATTCCACTTACTGAAACATGCCCCCCTAACTATTCATGTCTCAGCCAACCCAGACTGTCTGGTCGTGGAGGTGGGGTAGCTTTTATCTTTAATAACAACTATAAATGCTCCCCTGTCTCCCTCAATACTTTCTCCTCCTTTGAGTGTCTGGGTTTTTTGTTAAATGGCCAACATCCTATACTGTATGGTGTGTGTTAGTTTATAGGCCGCCTAAGACGAACACTGTTTTCATTCAAGAATTCTCTGAATTTCTTTCTTCAATTATGCCCAAATATGATTAAGTACTCATTGTAGGTGATTTTAATATCCACATCTGTTGTCCCTCCACGTCTTTTTTCACCACAGATTTTATTACCCTTTTGGAGTCATTTAATCTTGAGCAACTGGTTAAAAATCCAACTCACAATAAGAGGCATACTCTAGACCTTGTGTTGTCTCACTGTGTCTCCCTGGATAATTTTGAATTACTTGACTTTAATGTCTCCGATGACAAAGCTGTCATCTTCCTGTTTTGAAAGGTGCTATACAAATAAAGTTTTATTATTATTATTATTATTATTTACTTCTGGGAGTTAATGTCACAGCTACAGAAGCTTTGAAGACATACTTGTGAAACTGTCTTTGGTTGCCACACTGGAATCGACCCCTCCTACGACTGCAAACACTTGGAAAGTGTAAAATTCTCCAGGGGTCAGATTGGAGAAGGTGTAAGTCTCAGTCCCAGTTGAATCATTCTGGACCACCATGGCGTTGTGGAGCGCTACCACCCGGTAGGAGTAGGATGACTTATGATCAGTTTGTCTGGACCACGTCAGCTGGATGGCTGTTGTGTTCACAGCTGCCACTGTGAGGTTGGTCACTGCTTTGGGCACTGCAGCAAACACAGCAGAGGGTTATGTGAGACTAAAGACCACTGTAGAAAAAAGGGTATTACGTTTCTGAGGTGTCCTTAATCGTTCAAATGTCTCAATGTAAGACCTTACTTGTGTAACTGAATGTCTCTTCCACTGTGGATTCACTTCCTGGTGCCGCTATTGTTGTGACATTGACACTGTATCGAGTTCCTGGCTCCAGGCCTCCCACATTAGTGCTGTTTAGGCTAACTGTTGTGTTAGGCAGTATTCCCATATCATTGTAGGTTACAACCATGTATTTGTAATACTGCTGAGCTCCCTGCGGGTATGACCACTGCACTTTTATTGAGGTGGTGGATTCGTGGCTGGCTTCAAGGTTCAACACAGGGTTGGGCACTGGAAAAATCACAAAAGAGAAAAAAGTTGGCAGAAGTAGATATAAAGTGCAGTGTTTTCAATGATGGCCAGATTAACAATATGGTGTAATAGATACACATATTGCAAGAAGTCCTAACTAAATGTAATTACTCAAAGCAAAGGAGACACTTCTATGTGCTTTGTACTCACAAGTGAAAGAAGAGTCATGGACAACTGAGCTTCTTTGATTTTGTGGTCCGACGGTCAGTATAGTTATATTGTAAGATGTTCCAGAGGAAAGCATGGACAGCTCTGTGTAATAGTTTGCGTTGGTTTGATTTTGTAAAATGCCGTCCGTCGGCTGGTAGGTGACATGGTAGCTGATGTTTGGAGCACCATCCATCAAATCAGGAGTTGCCCACTGCAGGCGGAGCGAAGAGTTTGTCGGGTGACTGATGGTGAAGGAACGAGGAGGTGTGGGAACTAAGAGGAATGAATAACAGGTGTACGCACATTTATTACTTTATAATGTCTCATAACTGCAATATAAAAACAACAACAACAACAAAATATACACTCAGACTATGATTCAAGCAGACATTGTGACTTATTGTGAGGACATGCTAACACGTTAGTAAAAAAAACAAGTGGGGAGGTCAAACACACCCAAAGCTTTGTTGGCATTGCGTTTCCACAAAATATCCCATGAAGATTAAATCAAATTGCTACCAGTTATCATTTGAGGAGTACAATAAAGTTGGTTCAATCTTATATTGCGCTGCACAAGATCTGAAAACAAAGTCATGAAGTCAACGACAGTATAGTGTGATGAACTTACCGGTGGCAGCTAGGAGATAAGACGTGTTACTGAAGTCTCCAGCCAAGGCGCTCACTGTGATAATAAACAGTCTCCCAGGATGTAATCCAGCAAAGTTGGTTGTGTTGTCTGTGGTTGTTGTGCTAGTGACGAAATTCAAGTCCTGGTTTGAGATGTTCACCACATAGCGTTCAAACCCCCCTTGTTGCAAAGTCCAGCTGATGTCCAGGTAATTAGTTCCTCGTGCTGTAATGGTAATGTCTTCAGGCATGTCAGGCCCTAGACACAAGGGAAGTAAAGGGTGATAAAAAAAACAAAAAAACATTATATTCATGTCATCATGACATAATAGGATTAAAGTACAAACTGTATATTTGCAGTGAATTCCTATTAAAACATACCATAATACTGCAACATGGTGAATATATAAGTCAACATATTCCTGTATTTCTAAACAATAAGGTCCAAAGTTGAAATTAGTGCCAACACACAGACAGAGAAACACAATGTGTATAAAATGTCTCGTTACAGTATCTGCACCACCTGAGTTCAATAGCAAAATGACTCGAACAATAAACTGACCATCAAAAAAAAAAAGTAATTAAAACATTTACCAATTGCTGCAGCTCTACATGCATCGTGATTATTAAAGGGTAACTCCGACAATTAAATTATTAACATCAAAGTGTGCTTACAGGTCTTGTAAGGTCGACTACTGCATATTTCAAAAAAACACTCAGTGTGAAGCCTTTTGTGGCTCCAGATGAAGCTGTGGGTAATCTGATAAACTGCCTCCAGTGATGTCACTCAGTGGCTAAATTGCATTGTGGGTAATGTAGGAGGCCAAAAGACCAAAAGACCTGTAAACACACTGCAATGTATAAAATTGTTGGAGTTACCCTTTAATACTTCTATTTATAGCTGCCCTATATGAACACCATTTCCCACAAACCCAAAGCAATTATGGGTTTAGTATCACAGCAATGCTATTACTATAAGTCCTCCTATTTAGGATTTATAGATGGTGTATAAACAAGTAATAAGTGATATGTCATTGTAAATGAATAAGGGCTTATTAATGTAGTTATATGTCAACAGATACTGAATGTCAATACAGAACAAAAAAGTCTTATTAATATAAAATACGTCTTCACAATATGTGCTTAAACGAATCATCCAATGTTTATACACTGCTTATAAACATATTGAATGGACTGGAGGGATTTAAAGCAAAAAGTCATGCTACCAGCTTGATTGAGGGACTTTCTCAAAGTGTGGACTTACTTGTGAAGGTGGTTTTTAAGGTGTTTTTTCCTTCATTTGAGAGAATGACAGCAACAGCAGACACTGTTATGTTGTACCAGGATCCAGGGATCAAACCATTGATAGTAAAGGAGGTGTTTGTAGTGTTGTCATTGTAGGTGTCTTCTCCTAAGGTCCACTGAACTCTGTACCAGTTTGCATTGCCCTCTGGTTTATCCCAGTCCAGAGACACAGACGATGTTGTGACGTCAGTGATGGTGAGATTCCTGACCACAGCAGGTACTGCGCAACGCAAGACAGGATGAGTGGATTAAAAGAAGCATGTTGTTTACATTTTTCAAACAATTTCAAGCACCAGGAGATGTTACATGCAGAAAATGTGGCTTACCTGTCACTTGAGTGAATGTGTTAGCTTCTCCTGATTCATTGTCTCCAGCAATGGCAGTGATTGCAATTGTGTATTCGGTACCAGGTATCAGGTCTGATAGCTCAGCAGAGGTATTAGATGTTAACATGCTCATCGGAGCTCCACCATTATTCCACTCCACGCTGTACATGAACACCTCACCAGGAGGTTTTGTCCAGTTCAGAGAGATGGAGGTGGTGGTTGTGGATACAGTGGGTACCTCAATTTTATTAGGTCCTAAAGAGGAGAGGAGAGGAGAGGAGAGACAAACAGTCAAATTTTGGAGAAAATAGACATATTTAATCATCCATATCTAAAAGCAAAGCAGTATACGAACAATCATCCGCACAAATGTTATACTGCCAGTGGTTTGGAACAGGAGCGAAGGTCCAGCACATACAGTACACATCCCAGTGGCTACTTACTTGTGTATTGAGTAACAAAGGTACTCCGTCCTTCAGTGAGGTCATCACCTGCCACTGCAGTAACACTTATGCTATACTGGACACCAGCAGTCAGGTAAGTAATGTTTATATCTGTTTGATTCACATTTTCAGAGTCACTGATATTTCCATCAGTCCAGTTTACTCTATAGAAGGATCTATCTCCCTCTGGTTCAGTCCAGGTCAGATACAAAGAGGATGTCGTTATATTAGTGACAGTGAGATTCCTGACAGCTTCAGGCTCTGTGAGTGAGAGGGATGATATGGACAAAGATTTGTAATGTCTACTTGCAGTGCAATTTTCTCCGCCACAGTACATAACAAAGTTAGAGTAAAGATGAAGCACAAAGTAGACTATAAATACTTCCATGTGCAGAAATGTGACTCATCATCTTACTTGTATAGTGAGAAATCTGAGCCATTTCACTTTTTGTTGTATCATCTCCAGCCACTGCTATGACAGTAAAAGTGTACTGCACTCCAGCAGTCAGGCCAGTGACATTAATTTCAGTGTCAGTGACACTGTCATTCCAGTAAGTTGTCCCATCAGTCCACTGTACTCTATAGAAAGATCTATCTCCCTCTGGTTCAGTCCAGTTCAGAGATATAGAGGATGTTGTGATTTCAGTGACGTTGAGGTTTCTGACAGCTTCAGGTCCTGTGAAGGGAAAGGTGTTATATCGCAATCAAATTCACCAAAACAGTAACTTTGCAACCAGACCCATACTGTCCCAGCAAACATTGCAGTATCAAGCTGCTTCCATGCAGCTGGAAGTTCATCCAACATCGTTGTGTCATTGGATCCACTATCAGCTGGTCGGGTTGCCACACTTGTTAAGCCAGACACCCTGCACTGCGAGTTGCACAAAAGGCACTCTGAAGTCTGATATGAGTGACCAGAGCGTCCTGACTGAGAAACAGCTGGAGGAATCTGATTTGAATCGCATTTCAAACCACCTCCAGATGAGGTTTGGATCTGACTGGCAAAAATCACATTTCATGTGTATTTGTGATGTAGAGACTTCCTGAAGCAGATCTCGATTCATTCTGAGTATGCCAAAAAAAACATGTGATCTGGTAGTCTGGAGGTGGCCAAAGACTTCGATGGACCACTGAGCCTCACACCCTACAATGAATGTCGTGACAAGCCACACTGTGGAGAAACCTCATTGCAACTACCGTATCCATGACCCTGCTCATGGCGAAACAGAGCTTTGGTCCAAAGATGATTAGCCAAGAACAAACAAGCAAAAACATAAAAATAAACCCAGGCCTTTGCTTCACAGGTGAGCTTTTTGTCATCACAGCAGTCCAGTACAACAACAGCATCACTGCAGCTGATGCCCAAACCAGCAGTCAACACCTTCTCCTTGGAGGGCTTATTATCTGGACTTTTCTTACAGTGACTTCAGAGTTTCATCCTGCTTGGGATCAATGCAGACAGTCTTTAGCTGTCAAAGTACTCGGCTGCTTTGCCAACAGGTGTCTTCTGCACACTCCTGCTACCTGACAGTGTGAACCGCATCTAAATACTTACTTGTGTATTGGAAAACAGCTTTACTCTGTCCTTCAGTACGCTCATCATCTGCCACTGCAGTAACACTTATGTTATACTGGACACCAGCAGTCAGGTTAGTAATGTTTATATGTGTTTGATTCACATTTTCAGAGTCACTGAAATGTCCATCAGTCCAGTTTACTCTATAGAAGGAGATATTTCCCAATGGTTCAGTCCAGGTTACAAACACAGAGGATGTTGTGATATCATTGATATTCAGATTCCTGACAGCTTCAGGCTCTGTGAGTGCAGGATGAATGTAGGATGAGGGGAAAAAATTACAGCTGGTGAAAATATAATACTGACTGTAGCAAGTGCAAAATCTACAAGTGATCAGAGCAAAGTTGCCAATTCAAAAAGTGACAAATGACAAAAAGCTGCAATCTAAAATAAATTAAAGTTTTGTTACTTGTGACTGAGGTTAATGTTTGACCGTCTCCTTCTGTGTGATCGTCTCCAGCAACAGCAATGACTGTGATTGTGTAGGTAGTACCCGGGATCAGGCGTGATAGCTCAGCAGAGGTATCATTTGTTAACAAGCTCTTCAAAGCTCCACCATTATTCCACTCCACCCTGTACTTGAACACCTCACCAGGAGGTTTTGTCCAGGTCAGAGAGATGGAGGTGGTGGTTGTGGATACAGTGGGTACCCCAATTTTACCAGGTCCTAAAGAGGAGAGGAGAGGAGAGGACCGAACCAAGTGGTACAACCTCTGTGAGTGAAATCTGTACTACTTTGTGTTAATTGTGTTTGTTGATTTAAACAATCACAGATCAGTAACACTATGATATTAAATGTAGTTGTTTTTTTTATTATTTTTTTTATTTTCATCTATCATTTATTCTTGTGATAAAGCTGTTTCCACTTCCTTACATGGTGGAGTTTGAGAAAGGATGAGAAAATAGACTAAATACTTTCATGAGCAAAAATGTGACTCATCTTACTTGTATAGTGAGAAATCTGAGAAATTTCACTTTCTGTTGTGTCATCTCCAGCCACTGCTATGACAGTAAAATTGTACTGCACTCCAGCAGTCAGCCCAGTGACATTAATTTTAGTGTCAGTGACATTGTCAACCCAGTTTGTTGTTCCCTCAGTCCACTTTACACTATAGAAGGATCTATCTCCCTCTGGTTTAATCCACATCAGAGATATAGAGGATGTTGTGATGTTGGCAACAGTGAGGTTCCTGACTACTTCAGGTCCTGTGAGGGAAGAGATGTTATGTGTGGAAATATCTGAATCACTTCAATGTGCATCGCTTCTTGTGGCTGTGGAATTCTGTGCTTTCAGCTAAATGCTAATGTCATCGGCATAGAATATTTTCACAATGTCAATGCTAACATGCTGTAGTTAAGCAAGTATGGATGTTTTCCCATCATATCTTGGCATTTTTGCATACTAACATTTACTAATTAGTGCAAAACACAGATTTCAATCGGGGCTGATGGGAATGTTGAGTTAAATGCTAATGTTAAGCAGGGGACCCTGTTAAGCATCTTAGGTTATCATGTTCACATGCTAACATTTGCTAATTTGCACAAGACACAGAACAGTTGAGGTTGATGGGAATCTCTCATGCTGCAGGTATCTTCATAAACTGATCTATCGGAGAAATTAAAATTTTGACCTGATGGTGGCACTAGATAAAAGTCTGAGGATCACCAAAGTTTATGCTAAAGGGGGTATTATAAATTGTACCAAATTTCATGACAACCCATCCAAATGTTTTTGACAAATTTCACTCAAAATCAAACGACAACAACATAGTAACACTAGAGGAGAACTCCAGTGATCACCAACATCAGTTGGCTTCATCCTCTGGAGACCATGAGTGTCTATACAAAAATTGATGGTAACCCATTAAGTTGTTGTGGAGACTTTCAGTCTGGATCAAAGCGAAGGACAGACTGACAAATCGCCATTGCCACGCAGACAGCCGTACAGCTACAATAAGATATATCCAACCCGTCTGTCAACCACAACAAATGCTCCTGAAATCTGCACGACACTGAAGAGATGTGCCATCAACAACATCACAACAATGTACCAGAGCTACAACCTATATCCAGCACATTCAGTGCAGCTCTGAGGTAAAAGCTGAAATCAGTGCAGAGTCCTCTCCACCAGGGGTCCTCAGCAGACATCCTGACAGTATGAACCACATTTAAATGTTTACTTACTTGTGTATTGAGTCACAGATTTACTCTGTCCTTCAGTAAGGCCATCATCTGCCACTGCAGTAACAGTAATGGTATACTGGACACCAGCAGTCAGGCTAGGAATGTTTATATCTGTTTGAGTCACATTATCAGAGTTATGGACATTTCCATCAGTCCAGTTTACTCTATAGAAGGAGATATTTCCCAATGGTTCAGTCCAGGTCAGATACAAAGAGGATGTTGTGATATCATTGATATTCAGATTCCTGACAGCTTCAGGCTCTGTGAGTGCAGGATGAATGTAGGATGAGGGGAAAAAATTACAGCTGGTGAAAATATAATACTGACCGTAGCAAGTGCAAAATCTACCAGTGATCAGAGCAAAGTTGCCGATCCAAAAAGTTACAAATGACAAAAAGCTGCAATCTAAAATAAATTTAAGTTTTGTTACTTGTGACTGAGGTTAATGTTTGACCGTCTCCTTCTGTCTGATTGTCTCCAGCAACAGCAATGACTGTGATTGTGTAGGTAGTACCCGGGATCAGGCGTGATAGCACAGCAGAGGTATCAGATGTTAACACGCTCAACAAAGCTCCACCATTATTCCACTCCACCCTGTACTTGAACACCTCACCGGGAGGTTTTGTCCAGGTCAGAGAGATGGAGGTGGTGGTTGTGGATACAGTGGGTACCTCAATTTTACCAGGTCCTAAAGAGGAGAGGAGAGGAGAGGACCGAACCAAGTGGTACAACCTATGTGAGTGAAATCTGTACTACTTTGTGTAACTGTGTTTGTTGATTTAAACAATCACACGTCAGTAACACTATTTATATTAAATATAGGTTGTTTTCATTTTACTTTCATCAATCATTTGTTCTTGTGATACAATTGTTTCCACTTCCTTACATGGTGGAGTTCGAGACAGGATGAGAAAATAGACTATAAATACTTTCATGAGCAGAAATGTGACTCATCATCTTACTTGTATTGTGAGAAATCTGAGCCATTTCACTATCTGTTGTGTTATCTCCAGCCACTGCTATGACAGTAAAATTGTACTGCACTCCAGCAGTCAGCCCAGTGACATTAATTTTATTGTCAGTGACACTGTCAACCCAGGTATTTGTCCCATCAGTCCACTGTACTCTATAGAAGGATCTATCTCCCTCTGGTTTAATCCACATCAGAGATATAGAGGATGTTGTGATTTCAGTGACGTTGAGGTTTCTGACAGCTTCAGGTCCTGTGAAGGGAAAGGTGTTATATCGCAATCAAATTCACCAAAACAGTAACTTTGCAAACAGACGCATACTGTCCCAGCAAACATTGCAGTATCAAGCTGCTTCCATGCAGCTGGAAATTCATCCAACATCGTTGTGTCATTGGATCCACTATCAGCTGGTCGGGTTGCCACACTTGTTAAGCCAGACACCCTGCACTGCGAGTTGCACAAAAGGCACTCTGAAGTCTGATATGAGTGACCAGAGCGTCCTGACTGAGAAACAGCTGGAGGAATCTGATTTGAATCGCATTTCAAACCACCTCCAGATGAGGTTTGGATCTAATTGGCAAAAATCACATTTCATGTGTATTTGTGCTGTAGAGACTTCCTGAAGCCGATCTCGATACATTCTGAGTATGCCAAAGAAACATGTAAGCTGGTAGTCTTGGCCAAAGACTTCAATGGACCACTGAGCCTCACACCCTACAATGAATGTCGTGACAAGCCACACTGTGGAGAAATCTCATTGCAACTACCGTATCCATGACCCTGCTCATGGCGAAACAGAGCTTTGGTCCAAAGACGATTAGCCAAGAACAAACAAGCAAAAACATAAAAATAAACCCAGGCCTTTGCTTCACAGGTGAGCTTTATGTCATCACAGCAGTCCAGTACAACAACAGCATCACTGCAGCTGATGCCCAAACCAGCAGTCAACACCTTCTCCTTAGAGAGGACTTGTTATCTGGACTTTTCTTACAGTGACTTCAGAGTTTCATCCTGCTTGGGATCAATGCAGACAGTCTTTAGCTGTCAAAGTACTCGGCTGCTTTGCCAACAGGTGTCTTCTGCACACTCCTGCTACCTGACAGTGTGAACCGCATCTAAATACTTACTTGTGTATTGGAAAACAGCTTTACTCTGTCCTTCAGTACGCTCATCATCTGCCACTGCAGTAACACTTATGTTATACTGGACACCAGCAGTCAGGTTAGTAATGTTTATATGTGTTTGATTCACATTTTCAGAGTCACTGAAATGTCCATCAGTCCAGTTTACTCTATAGAAGGAGATATTTCCCAATGGTTTAGTCCAGGTCAGATACAAAGAGGATGTTGTGATATCATTGATATTCAGATTCCTGACAGCTTCAGGCTCTGTGAGTGCAGGATGAATGTAGGATGAGGGGAAAAAATTACAGCTGGTGAAAATATAATACTGACCGTAGCAAGTGCAAAATCTACCAGTGATCAGAGCAAAGTTGCCGATCCAAAAAGTTACAAATGACAAAAAGCTGCAATCTAAAATAAATTTAAGTTTTGTTACTTGTGACTGAGGTTAATGTTTGACCGTCTCCTTCTGTCTGATTGTCTCCAGCAACAGCAATGACTGTGATTGTGTAGGTAGTACCCGGGATCAGGCGTGATAGCACAGCAGAGGTATCATTTGTTAACAAGCTCTTCAAAGCTCCACCATTATTCCACTCCACCCTGTACTTGAACACCTCACCAGGAGGTTTTGTCCAGGTCAGAGAGATGGAGGTGGTGGTTGTGGATACAGTGGGTACCCCAATTTTACCAGGTCCTAAAGAGGAGAGGAGAGGAGAGGACCGAACCAAGTGGTACAACCTCTGTGAGTGAAATCTGTACTACTTTGTGTTAATTGTGTTTGTTGATTTAAACAATCACAGATCAGTAACACTATGATATTAAATGTAGTTGTTTTTTTAATTTTTTTTTTTATTTTCATCTATCATTTATTCTGATAAAGCTGTTTCCACTTCCTGACAAGGTGGAGTTTGAGAAAGGATGAGAAAATAGACTATAAAAACTTTCATGAGCAAAAATGTGACTCATCTTACTTGTATAGTGAGAAATCTGAGAAATTTCACTTTCTGTTGTGTCATCTCCAGCCACTGCTATGACAGAAAAATTGTACTGCACTCCAGCAGTCAGCCCAGTGACTTTAATTTCAGTGTCAGTGACATTGTCAACCCAGTTTGTTGTTCCATCAGTCCACTTTACACTATAGAAGGATCTATCTCCCTCTGGTTTAATCCACATCAGAGATATAGAGGATGTTGTGATGTTGGCAACAGTGAGGTTCCTGACTACTTCAGGTCCTGTGAGGGAAGAGATGTTATGTGTGGAAATATCTGAATCACTTCAATGTGCATCTCTTCTTGTGGCTGTGGAATTCTGTGCTTTCAGCTAAATGCTAATGTCATCGGCATAGAATATTTTCACAATGTCAATGCTAACATGCTGTAGTTAAGCAAGTATGGATGTTTTCCCATCATATCTTGGCATTTTTGCATACTAACATTTACTAATTAGTACAAAACACAGATTTCAATCGGGGCTGATGGGAATGTTGAGTAAAATGCTAATGTTAAGCAGGGGACCCTGTTAAGCATCTTAGTTTATCATGTTCACATGCTAACATTTACTAATTTGCACAAGACACAGAACAGTTGAGGTTGATGGGAATCTCTCATGCTGCAGGTATCTTCATAAACTGATCTATCGGACAAATTTAAATTTTGACCTGATGGTGGCACTAGAGAAAAGTCTGAGGATCACCAAAGTTTATGCTAAAGGGGGTATTAATAATTGTACCCAATTTCATGACAACCCATCCAAATGTTTTTGACAAATTTCACTCAAAATCAAACGACAACAACATAGTAACACTAGAGGAGAACTCCAGTGATCACCAACATCAGTTGGCTTCATCCTCTGGAGACCATGAGTGTCTATAAAAAAATTGATGGTAACCCATTAAGTTGTTCTGGAGACCTTTCAGTCTGGATCAAAGCGAAGGACAGACTGACAAATCGCCATTGCCACGCCGACAGCCGCACAGCTACAATAAGATATATCCAACCCGTCTGTCAACCACAACAAATGCTCCTGAAATCTGCACGACACTGAAGAGATGTGCCATCAACAACATCCCAACAATGTCCAGAGCTACAACCTACATCCAGCACATTCAGTGCAGCTCTGAGGTAAAAGCTGAAATCAGTGCAGAGTCCTCTCCACCAGGGGTCCTCAGCAGACATCCTGACAGTATGAACCCCATTTAAATGTTTACTTACTTGTGTATCGAGTAACAGATTTACTCTGTCCTTCAGTAAGGCCATCATCTGCCACTGCAGTAACAGTTATGGTATACTGGACACCAGCAGTCAGGTTAGTAATGTTTATATGTGTTCGAGTCACATTTTCAGAGTTATAGACATTTCCATCAGTCCAGTTTACTCTATAGAAGGAGACATTTCCCAATGGTTTAGTCCAGGTCAGAGACAAAGAAGATGTCGTTATATCAGTGACAGTGGGATTCCTGACAGCTTCAGGCTCTGTGAGTGCAGGATGAATGTAGGATGAGGGGAAAAAGTACAGCTGGTGAAAATATAATACTGACCGTAGCAAGTGCAAAATCTACCAGTGATCAGAGCAAAGTTGCCGATCCAAAAAGTGACAAATGACAAAAAGCTGCAATCTAAAATAAATTAAAGTTTTGTTACTTGTGACTGAGGTTAATGTTTGACCGTCTCCTTCTGTCTGATTGTCTCCAGCAACAGCAATGACTGTGATTGTGTAGGTAGTACCCGGGATCAGGCGTGATAGCACAGCAGAGGTATCAGATGTTAACAAGCTCTTCAAAGCTCCACCATTATTCCACTCCACCCTGTACTTGAACACCTCACCAGGAGGTTTTGTCCAGGTCAGAGAGATGGAGGTGGTGGTTGTGGATACAGTGGGTACCCCAATTTTACCAGGTCCTAAAGAGGAGAGGAGAGGAGAGGACCGAACCAAGTGGTACAACCTCTGTGAGTGAAATCTGTACTACTTTGTGTAACTGTGTTTGTTGATTTAAACAATCACACATCAGTAACACTATTTATATTAAATATAGGTTGTTTTCATTTTACTTTCATCCATCATTTGTTCTTGTGATGTAATTGTTTCCACTTCCTTACATGGTGGAGTTTGAGAAAGGATGAGAAAATAGACTATAGATACTTTCATGAGCAGAAATGTGACTCATCATCTTACTTGTATAGTGAGAAATCTGAGCCATTTCACTTTCTGTTGTGTCATCTCCAGCCACTGCTATGACAGTAAAATTGTACTGCACTCCAGCAGTCAGCCCAGTGACATCAATATTATTGTCAGTGACATCAGTATCCCAGTTATTTGTCCCATCAGTCCACTGTACTCTATAGAAGGACCTGTTTCCCTCTGGTTCAGTCCAGTTCAGAGATATAGAGGATGTTGTGATTTCAGAAACTCTGAGATTCAAGACAGCTTCAGGCTCTGTGAATGAGAGGGATGATATAGCCAAGAATTTTTCAAGCGACACCAGACAGACTTTCTCTAAAAAGTCTATTATTCAACTGCATATTATAGCACGTCCTGTACTGGCAGCACCTCCCACAGAATACTCAGAAGAACTGACTTACTTTTTGAAATGTACTAAAACTTATTGAAATCACAGATTTCTCATCACTGGAATGAAAACCTTTGAGGTTGGGAAACAAGTTGAATTCTTCCTTGTAGCAAATTGTTTTTGGTTCCCAAAGGAGGCTGAAGAGTGTAATTCCTTGACAGGAAGAACAAAACTTCTGGGTCATTTGATTTCAGACTAAAAGAGTCCAAAGCCATTCTTGTGGCTCTGTGAGTCCGTGCTTTTAGCAAAATGCTAATGCAAGCATGCAAATATTGTCACAATGTCAGTGCTAACATGCTGATGTTGAACAGGTGACCAGGCTCCCCATTTTAGTTTCGACCTTGCAAATCTACATTGCCACGCCGACAGCCGTACAGCTACAATAAGATATATCCAACCTGTCTGTCAACCAAAACAAATGCTCCTGAAATCTGCACAACACTAAAGAGATGTGCCATCAACAACATCCCAACAATGTCCAGAGCTACAACCTACATCCAGCACATTCAGTGCAGCTCTGAGGTAAAAGCTGAAATCAGTGCAGAGTCCTCTCCACCAGGGGTCCTCAGCAGACATCCTGACAGTATGAACCACATTTAAATATTTACTTACTTGTGTATCGAGTAACAGATTTACTCTGTCCTTCAGTAAGGCGATCATCTGCCACTGCAGTAACAGTTATGGTATACTGGACACCAGCAGTCAGGTTAGGAATGTTTATATCTGTTTGATTCACATTATCAGAGTTATGGACATTTCTATCAGTCCAGTTTACTCTATAGAAGGAGACATTTCCCAATGGTTTAGTCCAGGTCAGATACAAAGAAGATGTCGTTATATCAGTGACAGTGAGATTCCTGACAGCTTCAGGCTCTGTGAGTGCAGGATGAATGTAGGATGAGGGGAAAAAGTACAGCTGGTGAAAATATAATACTGACCGTAGCAAGTGCAAAATCTACCAGTGATCAGAGCAAAGTTGCCGATCCAAAAAGTGACAAATGACAAAAAGCTGCAATCTAAAATAAATTAAAGTTTTGTTACTTGTGACTGAGGTTAATGTTTGACCGTCTCCTTCTGTCTGATCGTCTCCAGCAACAGCAATGACTGTGATTGTGTAGGTAGTACCCGGGATCAGGCGTGATAGCTCAGCAGAGGTATCATTTGTTAACAAGCTCTTCAAAGCTCCACCATTATTCCACTCCACCCTGTACTTGAACACCTCACCAGGAGGTTTTGTCCAGGTCAGAGAGATGGAGGTGGTGGTTGTGGATACAGTGGGTACCCCAATTTTACCAGGTCCTAAAGAGGAGAGGAGAGGAGAGGACCGAACCAAGTGGTACAACCTCTGTGAGTGAAATCTGTACTACTTTGTGTTAATTGTGTTTGTTGATTTAAACAATCACAGATCAGTAACACTATGATATTAAATGTAGTTGTTTTTTTTATTATTTTTTTTATTTTCATCTATCATTTATTCTTGTGATAAAGCTGTTTCCACTTCCTTACATGGTGGAGTTTGAGAAAGGATGAGAAAATAGACTATAAATACTTTCATGAGCAAAAATGTGACTCATCTTACTTGTATAGTGAGAAATCTGAGAAATTTCACTTTCTGTTGTGTTATCTCCAGCCACTGCTATGACAGTAAAATTGTACTGCACTCCAGCAGTCAGCCCAGTGACTTTAATTTCAGTGTCAGTGACATTGTCAACCCAGTTTGTTGTTCCATCAGTCCACTGTACTCTATAGAAGGATCTATCTCCCTCTGGTTTAATCCACATCAGAGATATAGAGGATGTTGTGATGTTGGCAACAGTGAGGTTCCTGACTACTTCAGGTCCTGTGAGGGAAGAGATGTTATGTGTGGAAATATCTGAATCACTTCAATGTGCATCTCTTCTTGTGGCTGTGGAATTCTGTGCTTTCAGCTAAATGCTAATGTCATCGGCATAGAATATTTTCACAATGTCAATGCTAACATGCTGTAGTTAAGCAAGTATGGATGTTTTCCCATCATATCTTGGCATTTTTGCATACTAACATTTACTAATTAGTACAAAACACAGATTTCAATCGGGGCTGATGGGAATGTTGAGTTAAATGCTAATGTTAAGCAGGGGACCCTGTTAAGCATCTTAGTTTATCATGTTCACATGCTAACATTTACTAATTTGCACAAGACACAGAACAGTTGAGGTTGATGGGAATCTCTCATGCTGCAGGTATCTTCATAAACTGATCTATCGGACAAATTTAAATTTTGACCTGATGGTGGCACTAGAGAAAAGTCTGAGGATCACCAAAGTTTATGCTAAAGGGGGTATTAATAATTGTACCAAATTTCATGACAACCCATCCAAATGTTTTTGACAAATTTCACTCAAAATCAAACGACAACAACATAGCAACACTAGAGGAGAACTCCAGTGATCACCAACATCAGTTGGCTTCATCCTCTGGAGACCATGAGTGTCTATACAAAAATTGATGGTAACCCATTAAGTTGTTCTGGAGACCTTTCAGTCTGGATCAAAGCGAAGGACAGACTGACAAATCGCCATTGCCACGCCGACAGCTGTACAGCTACAATAAGATATATCCAACCCGTCTGTCAACCACAACACATGCTCCTGAAATCTGCACGACACTGAAGAGATGTGCCATCAACAACATCCCAACAATGTACCAGAGCTGCAACCTACATCCAGCACATTCAGTGCAGCTCTGAGGTAAAAGCTGAAATCAGTGCAGAGTCCTCTCCACCAGGGGTCCTCAGCAGACATCCTGACAGTATGAACCACATTTTAATGTTTACTTACTTGTGTATCGAGAAACAGATTTACTCTGTCCTTCAGTAAGGTGATCATCTGCCACTGCAGTAACAGTTATCGTATACTGGACACCAGCAGTCAGGTTAGTAATGTTTATATGTTTTTGATTCACATTATCAGAGTTATGGACATTTCTATCAGTCCAGTTTACTCTATAGAAGGAGACATTTCCCAATGGTTCAGTCCAGGTCAGATACAAAGAGGATGTCATTATATCAGTGACAGTGGCATTCCTGACAGCTTCAGGCTCTGTGAGTGCAGGATGAATGTAGGATGAGGGGAAAAATTAGAGCTGGTGAAAATATAATACTGACTGTAGCAAGTGCAAAATCTACAAGTGATCAGAGCAAAGTTGCCAATCCAAAAAGTGACTAATGACAAAAAGCTGCAATCTAAAATAAATTAAAGTTTTGTTACTTGTGACTGAGGTTAATGTTTGACCGTCTCCTTCTGTCTGATTGTCTCCAGCAACAGCAATGACTGTGATTGTGTAGGTAGTACCCGGGATCAGGCGTGATAGCTCAACAGAGGTATCAGATGTTAACACGCTCAACAAAGCTCCACCATTATTCCACTCCACCCTGTACTTGAACACCTCACCAGGAGGTTTTGTCCAGGTCAGAGAGATGGAGGTGGTGGTTGTGGATACAGTGGGTACCCCAACTTTACCAGGTCCTAAAGAGGAGAGGAGAGGAGAGGACCGAACCAAGTGGTACAACCTCTGTGAGTGAAATCTGTACTACTTTGTGTAACTGTGTTTGTTGATTTAAACAATCATACATCAGTAACACTATTTATATTAAATATAGGTTGTTTTCATTTTACTTTCATCCATCATTTGTTCTTGTGATGTAATTGTTTCCACTTCCTTACATGGTGGAGTTTGACAAAGGATGAGAAAATAGACTATAGATACTTTCATGAGCAGAAATGTGACTCATCATCTTACTTGTATAGTGAGAAATCTGAGCCATTTCACTTTCTGTTGTGTCATCTCCAGCCACTGCTATGACAGTAAAATTGTACTGCACTCCAGCAGTCAGCCCAGTGACATCAATATTATTGTCAGTGACATCAGTATCCCAGTTATTTGTCCCATCAGTCCACTGTACTCTATAGAAGGACCTGTTTCCCTCTGGTTCAGTCCAGTTCAGAGATATAGAGGATGTTGTGATTTCAGAAACTCTGAGATTCAAGACAGCTTCAGGCTCTGTGAATGAGAGGGATGATATAGCCAAGAATTTTTCAAGCGACACCAGACAGACTTTCTCTAAAAATGATGTCATTCAACTGCATATTATAGCACGTCCTGTACTGGCAGCACCTCCCACAGAATACTCAGAAGAACTGACTTACTTTTTGAAATGTACTAAAACTTATTGAAATCACAGATTTCTCATCACTGGAATGAAAACCTTTGAGGTTGGGAAACAAGTTGAATTCTTCCTTGTAGCAAATTGTTTTTGGTTCCAAAAGGAGGCTGAAGAGTGTAATTCCTTGACAGGAAGAACAAACCTTCTGGGTCATTTGATTTCAGACTAAAAGAGTCCAAAGCCATTCTTGTGGCTCTGTCAGTCCGTGCTTTTAGCAAAATGCTAATGCAAGCATGCAAATATTGTCACAATGTCAGTGCTAACATGCTGATGTTGAACAGGTGACCAGGCTCCCCATTTTAGTTTCGACCTTGCAAATCTACATTGCCACGCCGACAGCCGTACAGCTACAATAAGATATATCCAACCCGTCTGTCAACCACAACACATGCTCCTGAAATCTGCACAACACTAAAGAGATGTGCCATCAACAACATCCCAACAATGTCCAGAGCTGCAACCTACATCCAGCACATTCAGTGCAGCTCTGAGGTAAAAGCTGAAATCAGTGCAGAGTCCTCTCCACCAGGGGTCCTCAGCAGACATCCTGACAGTATGAACCACATTTAAATGTTTACTTACTTGTGTATCGAGTAACAGATTTACTCTGTCCTTCAGTAAGGCGATCATCTGCCACTGCAGTAACAGTTATGGTATACTGGACACCAGCAGTCAGGTTAGTAATGTTTATATCTGTTTGAGTCACATTATCAGAGTTATGGACATTTCCATCAGTCCAGTTTACTCTATAGAAGGAGACATTTCCCAATGGTTCAGTCCAGGTCAGAGACAAAGAGGATGTCGTTATATCAGTGACAGTGGGATTCCTGACAGCTTCAGGCTCTGTGAGTGCAGGATGAATGTAGGATGAGGGGAAAAATTAGAGCTGGTGAAAATATAATACTGACTGTAGCAAGTGCAAAATCTACAAGTGATCAGAGCAAAGTTGCCGATCCAAAAAGTGACTAATGACAAAAAGCTGCAATCTAAAATAAATTAAAGTTTTATTACTTGTGACTGAGGTTAATGTTTGACCGTCTCCTTCTGTCTGATTGTCTCCAGCAACAGCAATGACTGTGATTGTGTAGGTAGTACCCGGGATCAGGCGTGATAGCTCAACAGAGGTATCAGATGTTAACACGCTCAACAAAGCTCCACCATTATTCCACTCCACCCTGTACTTGAACACCTCACCAGGAGGTTTTGTCCAGGTCAGAGAGATGGAGGTGGTGGTTGTGGATACAGTGGGTACCCCAATTTTACCAGGTCCTAAAGAGGAGAGGAGAGGAGAGGACCGAACCAAGTGGTACAACCTCTGTGAGTGAAATCTGTACTACTTTGTGTAATTGTGTTTGTTGATTTAAACAATCACACATCAGTAACACTATTTATATTAAATATAGGTTGTTTTCATTTTACTTTCATCCATCATTTGTTCTTGTGATGTAATTGTTTCCACTTCCTTACATGGTGGAGTTTGAGAAAGGATGAGAAAATAGACTATAGATACTTTCATGAGCAGAAATGTGACTCATCATCTTACTTGTATAGTTAGAAATCTGAGCCATTTCACTTTTTGTTGTGTTATCTCCAGCCACTGCTATGACAGTAAAATTGTACTGCACTCCAGCAGTCAGCCCAGTGACATCAATATTATTGTCAGTGACATCAGTATCCCAGTTATTTGTCCCATCAGTCCACTGTACTCTATAGAAGGACCTGTTTCCCTCTGGTTCAGTCCAGTTCAGAGATATAGAGGATGTTGTGATTTCAGAAACTCTGAGATTCAAGACAGCTTCAGGCTCTGTGAATGAGAGGGATGATATAGCCAAGAATTTTTCAAGCGACACCAGACAGACTTTCTCTAAAAAGTCTATTATTCAACTGCATATTATAGCACATCCTGTACTGGCAGCACCTCCCACAGAATACTCAGAAGAACTGACTTACTTTTTGAAATGTACTAAAACTTATTGAAATCACAGATTCCTCATCACTGGAATGAAAACCTTTGAGGTTGGGAAACAAGTTGAATTCTTCCTTGTAGCAAATTGTTTTTGGTTCCCAAAGGAGGCTGAAGAGTGTAATTCCTTGACAGGAAGAACAAACCTTCTGGCTCATTTGATTTCAGACTAAAAGAGTCCAAAGCCATTCTTGTGGCTCTGTCAGTCCGTGCTTTTAGCAAAATGCTAATGCAAGCATGCAAATATTGTCACAATGTCTGTGCTAACATGCTGATGTTGAACAGGTGACCACGCTCCCCATTTTAGTTTCGACCTTGCAAATCTACATTGCCACGCCGACAGCCGTACAGCTACAATAAGATATATCCAACCCGTCTGTCAACCACAACACATGCTCCTGAAATCTGCACAACACTAAAGAGATGTGCCATCAACAACATCCCAACAATGTCCAGAGCTACAACCTACATCCAGCACATTCAGTGCAGCTCTGAGGTAAAAGCTGAAATCAGTGCAGAGTCCTCTCCACCAGGGGTCCTCAGCAGACATCCTGACAGTATGAACCACATTTAAATGTTTACTTACTTGTGTATCGAGTCACAGGAGTACTCTGTCCTTCAGTAAGGCGATCATCTGCCACTGCAGTAACAGTTATGGTATACTGGACACCAGCAGTCAGGTTAGTAATGTTTATATTTGTTTGATTCACATTATCAGAGTTATGGACATTTCCATCAGTCCAGTTTACTCTATAGAAGGAGATATTTCCCAATGGTTCAGTCCAGGTCAGAGACAAAGAGGATGTCGTTATATCAGTGACAGTGGGATTCCTGACAGCTTCAGGCTCTGTGAGTGCAGGATGAATGTAGGATGAGGGGAAAAAATTACAGCTGGTGAAAATATAATACTGACCGTAGCAAGTGCAAAATCTACCAGTGATCAGAGCAAAGTTGCCGATCCAAAAAGTTACAAATGACAAAAAGCTGCAATCTAAAATAAATTAAAGTTTTGTTACTTGTGACTGAGGTTAATGTTTGACCGTCTCCTTCTGTCTGATCGTCTCCAGCAACAGCAATGACTGTGATTGTGTAGGTAGTACCCGGGATCAGGCGTGATAGCTCAGCAGAGGTATCATTTGTTAACATGTTCATCAAAGCTCCACCATTATTCCACTCCACCCTGTACTTGAACACCTCACCAGGAGGTTTTGTCCAGGTCAGAGAGATGGAGGTGGTGGTTGTGGATACAGTGGGTACCCCAACTTTACCAGGTCCTAAAGAGGGGAGGAGAGGAGAGGACCGAACCAAGTGGTACAACCTCTGTGAGTGAAATCTGTACTACTTTGTGTAACTGTGTTTGTTCATTTAAACAATCACACATGAGTTGAACTTAATTGGTTTTAGGTTTTCATTCATCAGTCATTATTGTGATACAATTGTTTAAACCTCTGTATATAGAAGAGTTACAGAAAGGATGAGAAAATTAACTATAAGCACTGTCATCAGCAAAAAGGTCCAGCACATACAGTACACATCCAGTGGTTACTTACTTGTGTATTGAGTAACAAAGGTACTCCGTCCTTCAGTGAGGTCATCACCTGCCACTGCAGTAACACTTATGTTATACTGGACACCAGCAATCAGGTTAGTAATGTTTATATGTGTTCGAGTCACATTTTCAGAGTTATGGACATTTCCATCAGTCCAGTTTACTCTATAGAAGGATCTACGTCCCTGTGGTTCAGTCCAGGTCAGATACAAAGAGGATGTCATTATATTAGTGACAGTGAGATTCCTGACAGCTTCAGGCTCTGTGAGTGAGAGGGATGATATGGACAAGGATTTGTAATGTCTACTTGCAGTGCAATTTTCTCCGCCTCAGTATAAAACAAAGTTAGAGTAAAGATGAATCACAAAGTAGCTTATAGATACTTCCATGAGCAGAAATGTGACTCATCATCTTACTTGTATAGTGAGAAATCTGAGCCATTTCACTTTTTGTTGTGTCATCTCCAGCCACTGCTATGACAGTAAAATTGTACTGCACTCCAGCAGTCAGCCCAGTGACATACGTTTTATTGTCAGTGACACTGTCATTCCAGTTATTTGTCCCATCAGTCCACTGTACTCTATAGAAGGACCTGTTTCCCTCTGATTCAGTCCATGTCAGAGATATAGAGGATGTTGTGAATTCAGAAACTCTGAGATTCAAGACAGCTTCAGGCTCTGTGAATGAGAGGGATGATATAGCCAAGAATTTTTCAAGCGACACCAGACAGACTTTCTCTAAAAAATTATGTCATTCAACTGCATATTATAGCACGTCCTGTACTGGCAGCACCTCCCACAGAATACTCAGAAGAACTGACTTACTTTTTGAAATATACTAAAGCGTATTGAAATCACAGATTTCTCATCACTGGAATGAAAACCTTTGAGGTTGGGAAACAAGTTGAATTCTTCCTTGTAGCAAATTGTTTTTGGTTCCCAAAGGAGGCTGAAGAGTGTAATTCCTTGACAGGAAGAACAAACCTTCTGGGTCATTTGATTTCAGACTAAAAGAGTCCAAAGCCATTCTTGTGGCTCTGTGAGTCCGTGCTTTTAGCCAAATGCTAATGCAAGCATGCAAATATTGTCACAATGTCAGTGCTAACATGCTGATGTTGAACAGGTGACCAGGCTCCCCATTTTAGTTTCAACCTTGCAAATCTACATTGCCACGCCGACAGTCGTACAGCTACAATAAGATATATCCAACCCGTCTGTCAACCACAACACATGCTCCTGAAATCTGCACAACACTAAAGAGATGTGCCATCAACAACATCCCAACAATGTCCAGAGCTACAACCTATATCCAGCACATTCAGTGCAGCTCTGAGGTAAAAGCTGAAATCAGTGCAGAGTCCTCTCCACCAGGGGTCCTCAGCAGACATCCTGACAGTATGAACCACATTTAAATGTTTACTTACTTGTGTATCGAGTCACAGGAGTACTCTGTCCTTCAGTAAGGCCATCATCTGCCACTGCAGTAACAGTTATGTTATACTGGACACCAGCAGTCAGGTTAGGAATGTTTATATCTGTTTGAGTCACATTATCAGAGTTATGGACATTTCCATCAGTCCAGTTTACTCTATAGAAGGAGATATTTCCCAATGGTTTAGTCCAGGTCAGAGACAAAGAGGATGTCGTTATATCAGTGACAGTGGGATTCCTGACAGCTTCAGGCTCTGTGAGTGCAGGATGAATGTAGGATGAGGGGAAAAAATTACAGCTGGTGAAAATATACTGACTGTAGCAAGTGCAAAATCTACCAGTGATCAGAGCAAAGTTGCCGATCCAAAAAGTTACAAATGACAAAAAGCTGCAATCTAAAATAAATTAGAGTTTTGTTACTTGTGACTGAGGTTAATGTTTGACCGTCTCCTTTTGTCTGATCATCTCCAGCAACAGCAATGACTGTGATTGTGTAGGTAGTACCCGGGATCAGGCGTGATAGCTCAGCAGAGGTATCATTTGTTAACATTTTCATCAAAGCTCCACCATTATTCCACTCCACCCTGTACTTGAACACCTCACCAGGAGGTTTTATCCAGGTCAGAGAGATGGAGGTGGTGGTTGTGGATACAGTGGGTACCTCAATTTTACCAGGTCCTAAAGAGGAGAGGAGAGGAGAGGACCGAACCAAGTGGTACAACCTCTGTGAGTGAAATCTGTACTACTTTGTGTAACTGTGTTTGTTCATTTAAACAATCACACATGAGTTGAACTTAATTGGTTTTAGGTTTTCATTCATCAGTCATTATTGTGATACAATTGTTTAAACCTCTGTATATAGAAGAGTTACAGAAAGGATGAGAAAATTAACTATACGCACTGTCATCAGCAAAAAGGTCCAGCACATACAGTACACATCCCAGTGGCTACTTACTTGTGTATTGAGTAACAAAGGTACTCTGTCCTTCAGTAAGGTCATCACCTGCCACTGCAGTAACACTTATGTTATACTGGACACCAGCAATCAGGTTAGTAATGTTTATATGTGTTCGAGTCACATTTTCAGAGTTATGGACATTTCCATCAGTCCAGTTTACTCTATAGAAGGATCTACGTCCCTGTGGTTCAGTCCAGGTCAGATACAAAGAGGATGTCATTATATTAGTGACAGTGAGATTCCTGACAGCTTCAGGCTCTGTGAGTGAGAGGGATGATATGGACAAGGATTTGTAATGTCTACTTGCAGTGCAATTTTCTCCGCCTCAGTATAAAACAAAGTTAGAGTAAAGATGAAGCACAAAGTAGACTATAAATACTTCCATGAGCAGAAATGTGACTCATCATCTTACTTGTATAGTGAGAAATCTGAGCCATTTCACTTTTTGTTGTGTTATCTCCAGCCACTGCTATGACAGTAAAATTGTACTGCACTCCAGCAGTCAGCCCAGTGACATCAATTTTATTGTCAGTGACACTGTCATTCCAGTTATTTGTCCCATCAGTCCACTGTACTCTATAGAAGGATCTGTTTCCCTCTGGTTTAGCCCAGTTCAGAGATATAGAGGATGTTGTGATTTCAGAAACTCTGAGATTCAAGACAGCTTCAGGCTCTGTGAATGAGAGGGATGATATAGCCAAGAATTTCTAAGCGACACCAGACAGACTTTCTCTAAAAATGATGTCATTCAACTGCATATTATAGCACGTCCTGTACTGGCAGCACCTCCCACAGAATACTCAGATGAACTGACTTACTTTTTGAAATGTACTAAAACTTATTGAAATCACAGATTTCTCATCACTGGAATGAAAACCTTTGAGGTTGGGAAACAAGTTGAATTCTTCCTTGTAGCAAATTGTTTTTGGTTCCCAAAGGAGGCTGAAGAGTGTAATTCCTTGACAGGAAGAACAAAACTTCTGGGTCATTTGATTTAAGACTAAAAGAGTCCAAAGCCATTCTTGTGGCTCTGTCAGTCCGTGCTTTTAGCAAAATGCTAATGCAAGCATGCAAATATTGTCACAATGTCAGTGCTAACATGCTGATGTTGAACAGGTGACCACGCTCCCCATTTTAGTTTCGGCCTTGCAAATCTACATTGCCACGCCGACAGCTGTACAGCTACAATAAGATATATCCAACCCGTCTGTCAACCACAACAAATGCTCCTGAAATCTGCACAACACTAAAGAGATGTGCCATCAACAACATCCCAACAATGTCCAGAGCTACAACCTACATCCAGCACATTCAGTGCAGCTCTGAGGTAAAAGCTGAAATCAGTGCAGAGTCCTCTCCACCAGGGGTCCTCAGCAGACATCCTGACAGTATGAACCACATTTAAATGTTTACTTACTTGTGTATCGAGTCACAGATTTACTCCGTCCTTCAGTAAGGCCATCATCTGCCACTGCAGTAACAGTTATGGTATACTGGACACCAGCAGTCAGGTTAGTAATGTTTATATCTGTTTGAGTCACATTATCAGAGTTATGGACATTTCCATCAGTCCAGTTTACTCTATAGAAGGAGATATTTCCCAATGGTTCAATCCAGGTCAGAGACAAAGAGGATGTCGTTATATCAGTGACAGTGGGATTCCTGACAGCTTCAGGCTCTGTGAGTGCAGGATGAATGTAGGATGAGGAGAAAAAATTACAGCTGGTGAAAATATAATACTGACCGTAGCAAGTGCAAAATCTACAAGTGATCAGAGCAAAGTTGCCGATCCAAAAAGTTACAAATGACAAAAAGCTGCAATCTAAAATAAATTAAAGTTTTGTTACTTGTGACTGAGGCTAATGTTTGACGGTCTCCTTTTGTCTGATCGTCTCCAGCAACAGCAATGACTGTGATTGTGTAGGTAGTACCCGGGATCAGGAGTGATAGCTCAGCAGAGGTATCATTTGTTAACAAGCTCTTCAAAGCTCCACCATTATTCCACTCCACCCTGTACTTGAACACCTCACCAGGAGGTTTTATCCAGGTCAGAGAGATGGAGGTGGTGGTTGTGGATACAGTGGGTACCTCAATTTTACCAGGTCCTAAAGAGGAGAGGAGAGGAGAGGACCGAACCAAGTGGTACAACCTCTGTGAGTGAAATCTGTACAACTTTGTGTAACTGTGTTTGTTCATTTAAACAATCACACATGAGTTGAACTTAATTGGTTTTAGGTTTTCATTCATCAGTCATTCTTGTGATGCAATTGTTTAAACCTCTGTATATAGAAGAGTTACAGAAAGGATGAGAAAATTAACTATAAGCACTGTCATCAGCAAAAAGGTCCAGCACATACAGTACACATCCCAGTGGTTACTTACTTGTGTATTGAGTAACAAAGGTACTCCGTCCTTCAGTAAGGTCATCACCTGCCACTGCAGTAACACTGATGTTATACTGGACACCAGCAATCAGGTTAGTAATGTTTATATGTCTTCGAGTCACATTTTCAGAGTTATGGACATTTCCATCAGTCCAGTTTACTCTATAGAAGGATCTACGTCCCTCTGGTTCAGTCCAGGTCAGATACAAAGAGGATGTCGTTATATTAGTGACAGTGAGATTCCTGACAGCTTCAGGCTCTGTGAGTGAGAGGGATGATATGGACAAGGATTTGTAATGTCTACTTGCAGTGCAATTTTCTCCGCCTCAGTATAAAACAAAGTTAGAGTAAAGATGAATCACAAAGTAGCTTATAGATACTTCCATGAGCAGAAATGTGACTCATCATCTTACTTGTATAGTGAGAAATCTGAGCCATTTCACTTTCTGTTGTGTCATCTCCAGCCACTGCTATGACAGTAAAATTGTACTGCACTCCAGCAGTCAGCCCAGTGACATCAACTTTATTGTCAGTGACATCAGTATCCCAGTTATTTGTCCCCTCAGTCCACTGTACTCTATAGAAGGATCTGTTTCCCTCTGGTTTAATCCACATCAGACATATAGAGGATGTTGTGAATTCAGAAACTCTGAGATTCAAGACAGCTTCAGGCTCTGTGAATGAGAGGGATGATATAGCCAAGAATTTCTAAGCGACACCAGACAGACTTTCTCTAAAAATAATGTCATTCAACTGCATATTATAGCACGTCCTGTACTGGCAGCACCTCCCACAGAATACTCAGAAGAACTGACTTACTTTTTGAAATGTACTGAAACTTATTGAAATCACAGATTTCTCATCACTGGAATGAAAACCTTTGAGGTTGGGAAACAAGTTGAATTCTTCCTTGTAGCAAATTGTTTTTGGTTCCCAAAGGAGGCTGAAGAGTGTAATTCCTTGACAGGAAGAACAAACCTTCTGGGTCATTTGATTTCAGACTAAAAGAGTCCAAAGCCATTCTTGTGGCTCTGTGAGTCCGTGCTTTTAGCAAAATGCTAATGCAAGCATGCAAATATTGTCACAATGTCAGTGCTAACATGCTGATGTTGAACAGGTGACCACGCTCCCCATTTTAGTTTCGACCTTGCAAATCTACATTGCCACGCCGACAGCTGTACAGCTACAATAAGATATATCCAACCCGTCTGTCAACCACAACACATGCTCCTGAAATCTGCACAACACTAAAGAGATGTGCCATCAACAACATCCCAACAATGTCCAGAGCTACAACCTTCACCACATTCAGTGCAGCTCTGAGGTAAAAGCTGAAATCAGTGGAGAGTCCTCTCCACCAGGGGTCCTCAGCAGACATCCTGACAGTATGAACCACATTTAAATGTTTACTTACTTGTGTATCGAGTCACAGGAGTACTCTGTCCTTCAGTAAGGCCATCATCTGCCACTGCAGTAACACTTATGTTATACTGGACACCAGCAGTCAGGTTAGGAATGTTTATATCTGTTTGATTCAAATTTTCCGAGTCACTGACATTTCCATCAGTCCAGTTTACTCTATAGAAGGATCTACGTCCCTGTGGTTCAGTCCAGGTCAGATGCAAAGAGGATGTCATTATATTAGTGACAGTGAGATTCCTGACAGCTTCAGGCTCTGTGAGTGAGAGGGATGATATGGACAAGGATTTGTAATGTCTACTTGCAGTGCAATTTTCTCCGCCTCAGTATAAAACAAAGTTAGAGTAAAGATGCAGCACAAAGTAGACTATAGATACTTCCATGAGCAGAAATGTGACTCATCATCTTACTTGTATAGTGAGAAATCTGAGCCCTTTCACTTTTTGTTGTGTTATCTCCAGCCACTGCTATGACAGTAAAATTGTACTGCACTCCAGCAGTCAGCCCAGTGACTTTAATTTCAGTGTCAGTGACATCAGTATCCCAGTTATTTGTCCCATTAGTCGACTGTACTCTATAGAAGGACCTGTTTCCCTCTGGTTCAGTCCAGTTTAGATACACAGAGGATGTTGTGAATTCAGAAACTCTGAGATCCCTGACAGCTTCAGGCTCTGTGAGCGACAGACAGGTGGACGCAAAGAAGAAAAATATTGCAGCACAATGTACTTAATACATGATACAGTCAGGGACAACACTACAGAGGAAAAACACAATGTCTTCACACTTTCAACTCCATTGTCATATTCAGTTCGACATCTTACATCTTACAATGAAAGCCAAAAATTCGTCCTACTTACTTGTGTACTCTGAAACGGTTTCTGACGCTCCTTCAATACGCTCATCACCTGCCACTGCAGTAACAGTTATGGTATACTGGACACCAGGAGTCAGGCCAGTGATGTTTATAGATGTGTCATCTACAGTCCTGTTGTTTCCATTGTTCCATCGTACTATATAGGCAGAGCTATTTCCATTTGGTTTATCCCAGTTCAGAAACACAGAGGATGTTGTGACACTAGTGATGGAAAGATTCCTGACAACTTCAGGCTCTGTGGATGAAACAGAGGTTGTGGAGGAAAAGAAGAGACGAGCTCAGCATTATCATTTCACAGTCTGTGAAAGTCTGTAATAGAAGTGATTAAACAAAGTGGACGGACTTACTCGTTGTGACTTCTTTACAGCAGTTAAAACAACCAAAGACGATTGGATAGACTGCTCCAGGAATCAGATTACTTATCACACCATTTGAAGTGATACTGCCAGTGGATAAGGGGCAGGTTGAATTTGATACAAAGGTGACTGTCGTTGTTGTAACTGTTAAGTTTTCTGTACCAATGCTGGCACATGCACTGTCTAAAATATAGAAAAAGAAGCAGAAAAACAAGACAAACAATCACATATGAGCACAAACAGCAACACAAATTGAAGAACTCCTGCAATGACAAAATGTTGCACATAAAACACAATGAAGAAACAGCCGTTCTTACCACTGCTACATTGTGCTTGGCAGATCTGTGAAGACAGAGAAAAGCATAATGAAGGATTTTACACCAGCAGAGGTCAGCACTGAGTTTAAAACAGCTTCACAACAGCAACTAGAAACCCAGACACCGGCTCAGTGTCACAGCAGGGCATCAGCAACTGATAGTACAAGCCTGTTGAGTTAAAATGATTAAGAAGAGCTGCTGAAACAATTCTGTTGAGTCACTTTGATGTATATTAAGTCTAAAAATAGTGGATCCAGCCCGTAGAATAACCACCAAGACTAAGAGAAGTTCAACTTCTAGTAGATAAACTTGTGATTCGTGTAGCTCTAAAGAAACAAAACAAAATAAATAATAAAGATTGAATGCTGGTTCATTCATCAACATACTTCCTTGTCATTGGTGCAAACAAACACACAAAAGCTCAGTATTGTGGGATAAAGTCCCTTTGTACTTAACTGATGATAAGATCAGGTTTGAATGGCAGTCTGAACAAGGAAGTAAACCCTGGCAAAACCTGAGCGTCAGGTATTGACAGGGTATAATCATTATGTGGCCTCAGGTAACGTTATTTGAGGAACTAGTGTTTGAAAAAAACATTCTTCCCATTTGTAGCATTACATCCCAAACAACAACAAATGAAACGCTGCTCACAGCAAACACTCATATCACACAGTCACGCACGGCGACATCAGACTTCACGTCCAGCTCTGCATTTCCACTGTGGTTATTATCTGCATCCTGGTATCAGGCCTCTGATTCCACATTACTTATTAGCCAAAAACTTAACCAGCCCCGACTCACTGCTGACATGTCGCCTTTCAGTCTGTTTACCCCACAGCTAAACATTAAACACTCGGCATCATTGCTCAAACCTGCATCATTCTCTCACCCACAGGGTCAATCATTAACGCCCAACAATGACTTAACAGACCTCACAGCAGTCTTTCCATTGCACAAGATCAAATCAGGTTATACTTTTTATGTCGCGCCCTACGTGACGCGGTGAATCCTATATATTGCACAAGCATCAATCACTCAGTGTGCAGCATCTTGAGCTCGTCTTGGTTCTGTAAAGGAGAAATCTGAATTCAGATGATTGTATTTTTCTTTGTGGGGAAGAAAAAGGTGTAAAAGTATTTCCTTTCCTGACATTTTGTGGGTTTATTTTGTTCATTTATTACACTAAAGTAAAAAGAGCAAACATACCCTGGCTGGAACCACGGGGGGCGCTGTACTATCTGAATATTGCCTCGAGGTATTACAAGAGAGGACTGGCCAGCAGGGCTAGCAGGTTAGCATGCTAACTTCAGTAGACATCTCTGCATCAAAATACACGGACGATGTCTTACAAATTGCCCCTTTAAAATATCCAAATTATTGTATTCCCATTTTCTCTCAAAGCTCAATGTGACCCCCTTCAAGTGTCTTTATTTTGTTGTTTTGTTGGACCAGCAGTCCAAACCTTCCAAAGAGATTCATTATACGATGTAACGTAAGAAAGAAAAGCAGCTAATGATGAAAATGGAGAAGCAAATTCAAATATTTGAATAACGACTTAACGATCGGCTATTATTACGTCAGTATGTTTTACGGCTGTTAGGCCGGACTACATTAGTTTTAACTGCGTGTACCTCATAAACAAAACAAGCAGCTGACTCTATATTTGCAATTATTACAATCTATTGTATTATTTCTTATATTCACAGTTATATTTACCTGAATAAAACGGAAAAGAAAAGGTTCACACCTCGAAAAATACCAGAAAAAGAGAAAGAAAAGGTTCGTTCTGGATTAAACAGTTCACCCACCCATCCCCGGGGACCTGCTGTCCTCTCCTTCACTTTTTCTTTTCTATTCACCACAGTGACCCTTCCCTTCCTTCCACTCCTCTGGGACATCTTTCTGAAGAACAACAGTACCACACAGTGGTGACGGAGGAGTTCAAGGGTTCAGTTCTCTTTGAGGTTCTGGTGAAAGGTCTTTACATTGTGAGTAAGAGAAGCTCTCGACTATCAAATACACTGCGCGTTAAAACACATAATCATCAGTGTGACATACATTTAAATTAAATCTAATTCATATTTGTGTTTTATCTTTTTTAAAAAGTCAGTATTTAAGTCTTGAAAGTCCAGTCAAGACTTAATCTACTGTAGTAGTGTGACAAAAAACTCACTTTGGGTGTATTTTATGCATTTACAGGAAGAACAGCCTGTATGAGGAAGTACGTATCTACATCAGTGTACTTCTTCTGTTGGTGCAGAGTGTCAGCGCGGCTCGGCTTCACACTTACGCCCATCATGGAGAGTGTGAATGGGTGTTAGACTTTCTTATTTATTTCCTCCCTTTTTCTTTTAATAATTAGTTCTCAAAATTCTATTTATATCCAGCCTACATGTTTGTTCATTGACACCGATGTTGGGTTTTTTTTGCAGCATTTTCAACATTTTATATTAATTTGTGATTTACTTTCTCTGCAAATCCAATGTTAAAGAAGTACTGCTAACACACGCATCATCATAACATTGAAGGGAGTGAAGATGCTACATGAATAGAAGATGAATACACTTTTGAGTGAAGAGTGAGAACAATGCAGTTTGTGTTGAAATAAACTGTATTCAGTCACTCAAATCTGTCTTTACATGAAGAGTAAAGAGTGCTTGTGACTCTTATTTTTCTGATGGTCACATGGCACAATAAGTAAGGAAATTTGTGTTTGGCAGATTATTTCTTTGTTCTAACAATGCTTCTGGGCAATAAATCTTACACCGTTGGAAAGCCTGTTTATTTCCCTTTTAAATGGTGCCACATTTGTAAGGAACATGCATTAGTGGGATGAGCAGCAGAGCTGAGTATGTTGGTTGTGCCCATGAAAAATTTGCCAAATCCTCTCTGCCAAACAGCTTGTTCTGCTGTTGACTCTTGTTCGGTGATGTTTGGTGGCTTGGATGATTGAAGTCTGAAGAAACAAGACATATTGGCAATTTAACAATGTATTCATTTAACAAACAGGAGCTTCAGTAACATGTGGAAGAACCATACACAGCCACAACAGCCTGGCACCTCCTCTTCATGCTGCGGGATGGCATCCCATTCTTCGACCAGCATTTGTCGCAAGTCAGCCAACGTGGTTGTGTTGGTCACTCTGGCACGAACAGCAGGGCCAAGCTGATCTCACAATTGTTGAATGGGCTTGAGGTCAGGACCGCTGGCAGGCCATGCGATCCTCTGGAGGTAGTCTCTGAGAAACCCCACTCTGTGTGACGAGGCTGGTGACCAGCATGAGGAGGAGGTGCCAGGCTGTTGTGGCTGTGTATGGTTCTTCCACACACTACTGAGGCTCCTGTTTGTTAAAATGATAAACTGTTAAATTGCCAATATGTCTTGTTTCTTCAGACTTCAATCATCCAATCCACCAAACAACACCAAACAAGAGTCAATAGCAGAGTAAGCTGTTTGGCAGAGAAGATTTAGCAAATTTTTCATGGACGCAACCCACATAGTCAGCTCTGCTGCTCATCCCACAAATGCTTGATCCTAACAAATGTGACACCATTTAAAAGGGAAATAAACAGGCTTTCCAACGGTATAAGATTTATTGCCAAGAAGTATTGTTACAACAAAGAAATAATCTACCAAATATAAATTTCCTTACTTTTTGTGCTATGTTTAATTGAAAAGACCAAAACCAACAGTGAGCTGGTCCTTCTAACACGTAAGCACTTAGGTCAGCTGATCCCTCTGTGTTAGATCCACTGTCGTCGAAAAACTACTGAAAACATAACTGCTAAATTGTCATGGGATTCATTGACGATATTAGAAATATAGAAATTAGAATTAGAAGTATATTCAAGCCATTGACTGAAGTAGCGGCAGCATTAAATTCTTTGACAGCTAACTTTCTGTAGCCGTGCTAATTCCCTCCATCAGGGCTGGAGCCACACAAGCTAATAGTATCATTCATAATGTCAAGTCTTTAAACTACCTTGTCTCTACTGACTAGACTGGATCTTTCACCAGTGAAGCTCTGGAACAACAGGCTAGCTTTATATGCTAACGTAACAAGACTTTAAAAAAAAGACACATTCAAAACATGGTTGATTTAAAAAGGCTTAAATGAGTGTCTGTACAGTAATGTCAGAGGAACCCATGGAAATTTTCACCGCGCTCTGTAGCTCCAGTTTTTAGCTATCAAACTCTCAAACTCATAAGCTTAGTTTGGGTTTTATGGCTGCTAATTCTCAATCTCTTCAACCCCATTTCCAAACAGACTGCTAAAGGCCCAGATATCTTTCAGAGGAGCCGGTGTGGACCAGAACAGACCAAAGAGGTGAGTAAATATTGGACTTACATTCATCAGGTGTAAACATAACTCCAAATAAAAGCTCTCTGCGTTGGCTGGACGTGTGAATAGGTAATAACTGTTTGCTAATGTGTGAATTCAGCAAGACAAGCACAGGTGTAACCTATTATATCAACAATGGCTACGTTCCATTTCAGTGTGGCCGAACACGGAAGTCCTCAACATAAATTATATTCTTTGTGTTGTTTGTTTTGTTTATTTGCTATGAACAATGCAGTTTAATAAGTTCAGCCCTGTAGCTTTTGTTGTTGGTTGACTGAGGTTATTGTCATTATGACAATGTCTTTTCATTGGTAACCAGTCAACTACAGAAAAACAGACATTTACTTTTAATACTTGGCTTTGGATGGATAAGAAGTCCTTAAAGTAATGATGACTGGGCAAACTCCATCTGATGGAACCACCTTTTTAAAGACACATAAACACTTTACAATTCAGATATGGGGTATTAACTCATTTTACAAACAACCTACTTATCAAGACTTACTTCTGACTTCCAGGACTCACCCTGCAGCACTCTATAGGACCTTGTGGTGAGATTGTTTTCTCAACCGCTGTTTCCGAGGTCAACGACAACCTCAAAACCCTCGACCACAGATAATGTTTAGTATTTGGTAGGGGGTTCATATTTAGTAACCTCTATTTAAAAACTACTTCATGTGGCGTAAGACATTTTAATTTAGTGGTACATGAACTTGGTAAACACATTACAAAAGTTTGAACTTAAGAACAGCTGTTGCCGTCTCCAGATATAAAAAGCTGCTCGGAGCAGAATCTAACAAACGAAACCTCTTCGAGCTCCGCGAGAATAATGGTAAAAGGTCACATACCAGAATGTGGGAGCTAAATCTTGATACTATGACAATCTCATGTTCTCATACGAATGCATTCATGTTAAAATGACCTGTGGGGCTGTGACTTCTCAAATGTTTTATTTCCCTTGGCACTCTTCCTAAGTATCACTTATTTTCTCCTGACTAAATAAACAAAACAACGTCTCAGGCCATTATGCCTTGGCGCTGACTCAGAGTGCAGAAATAACCAAAGCTCAAATCCCATTTGGGAAATATTGCCCTAGAAGTGCTGTAGTTCAAATAATGGACGTCATTTTTTTTCAAGCATCCACTGGGACTCAGCTCCACCCATCTGTGCATCCTCCCACTATGCTTTAACCCTTAGCTTTAGTCTCAGTCCAGTGCTTCTCTTGCTTTTCTTATAGGATCACTTGGATTATTGGTGAAGTCATTTGTTTAAAATATTTTTTTTTCTTCTGTGGATAATAATTTAGCTGGTTGTTAGTTTACAAAGCTCATAGTCTGAAGATATATAGTTCTTAGAGGCCTATCAAGGGTTACTTCTTGTACCCGACTGTCACTCAACGAGCAATATTTAATGTTCATTGTGAAACATACTTGGCTAAGACTCAGCCAGTGACCCTTTTGCCCTGCGTACTGTATCCATGCCCTTTGACTGGCCCGTCTGCAGGACGAGGAGGAGGAAATGGCTGTACTGACCACTATATAAACATTACATCAACCCTAAAGGCAGCCTGCCTGCCATTCTCTGATCCCCCCCTTTCATTCCTAACAGTCTGCCTTCGCTGCTCGCCTCCTGATAACGCCCTGGTTCCTTCCTCCATAACAACACTCAGACCCAAAAACAATCAAGAAATCACCTTAAAAGCTGTTTGCTCAGGGATCGGCCCGTTTCACCTTAGTTCCTCACAATCTGATAAGTCGGAACAAAAACACAGAGTGGGAAGAAACGCACAATACTTCATTTCTGCTTCTTGAATTACGCAATGCTGCAGACGGGTCGAGGGAGTCGCTGGTGGTGCCCTTGTTGACTTGCTGAGTGGAGAAAGTGGATTCCTCTACAGCTGTGATTTCTGCAAAATCATGTTATCTGACTCAAACTGAAACATTTGTGTGTGTGTGTGTGTGTGTGTGTGTGTGTGTGTATGTGTGTGTGTGTGTGTGTGTGTGTGTGCAGTAGTACAGCAGCAGGAGACAAATCATTTCTTTGATCCCATGTGAATTGTGCCATTAATTACACATATGATGTTCATTACTTTAAAAGGTAATTCTCCAAGTCAAGAAAGTCGCAGTTTGTCATAAAAATAGTCCAATCCCGTTTATTTTTGTGTGCTTCGTTTCTCTTCTTGCACAATATAAGTCCCCAACACCGACGTGGCTATCGCCTTGGTACATTGTTCTTCAAGAATGAGAGAAAAGAAATGAAATCAACACAAGCCTGGCCACAGTGAGAACTGGATCCTGTGAAAGGAGAGCGAGCGTACAGGACGAGCTTTACCAGGTCTGATTGTCACCTGACTTTAGGGTGCGCAGTCTTTCTGATAACGCACTTTCACAATCTTATGATTCAAAATTCGGACTTTAGTGACTTACCAAAGATAGCTTTCAAACTCTCTCACCTTTAACTAATGTGCACATTTTTTCTAAAATCAGGTCCCATAGTGGTCTACCTGAAAGTAACAACCCCTGTAAACATTTGAATCCTGTTTAACTGTATCTATAAACATCTGTTCAACCAACTAAATGATCTGTATCTGTATCCGCGCTGAGAATCTACAGTGTTTTCCGGTTCTGAACCCGGAGGAGAGCAGGACCTTATAATTTAATCCTTAAATTGCTTTGCGTTGATCAGAAGTTTCTATATTTATTATTCATGAGAAAATTAGTCTCAGACGTAGTAACTTGTACTTGTATTAGTAGCTGTTTCATTATATAAGGAAAAATTAGGCAATGATTAATTCCCAAACATGCCGTTGTTTAGAAGCTGCATCTACATATTAGTATATGAGTTTTGTCGTGTATTCAGCTTTAAAGACTGCATGTGTGTGTCTGTGTCTTTGTGTTTGTGTTCCTTTACTAACTGCACTTCAAAATGCAGAAGTCCCTCCTCTCGATCCAAACATCACACATGATTGCGGTGAGATCTGCGAAAGTTGCTGTTCTCACTTTCTCCCGTCGGCCTCTAATGAATCGGCCGCTCGTTCTCTATTTAAAGTTCATTGCCTCAGTAGTTCATGAGCGACACACTCATTGTTTCTGTTCTAACATAACTTCCTGGCACTTCCTGAGCCCACCCAGAGACCCCTGATAACACATGTGAACAACATAAAGGGCTTTCATGTGAAGCATTACTCTGTACTTGGTACCTCCGGCTCATTAAGGTCAAATAAAGGAAGACAAGAGCCACACGACATTGGCTAATAAATCAACGCTTGTCCCTCTTAAACTGATCGAGGTTCACACAGAGCCGTCTGAGAGGAATGCTGCTGCCAGAACATCACTTGACAATCTGTACTGCTCCTTCCTGTGTCGTATCATCATAATGTCATTCTGGGTTCATCTTCCACTATCAAGCAACTTGTTTTTATAACTTGCTCTTTTACCGCTTGCCGTTTCCCTGAATAATGTGCATGACATCACACTTTTTGTATTGTTATTCACAAATTTCCCTGTTTGCGGGACTAATAAAGGAATTCTGATTCTGATGAATTCATATGACGGACTGATTGTGCCATTAAAACACTGAGATCTTTATCTGTGTATTTACAAGAACAGGGCCTACGACCTTTGACCTCTCCTAAAGGTCATATTGAGAACATTTTCATGTAGACAGATCTTTTTTTTTAATAATACGTCTACAAACTTGAAGAAAGGTGCAGATAACTGCATCTGTTTTCCTTAAGAACATGATTACGATTGAGAATCAATCATTTTAAAGTATTTGTCGGGTCAAAAATGATTGTTTTGTTCATCTTTCCAGCTTCTAACAAGGTTGGTGAACAGTATAACGCCGGCTGTATCACATGGCGTCTGTGTTTCGTCAGTGATCAAGAGTCTTGGTATTTGCCAGTTTATGGGGAGGAAATAAAATGCGTTTTTGTGTATTAATTGTTAAGAGTGTGTTAATTATCTGGTATCAGTTGCCAGGACGGATAGTGCAGCAAAATAGCGATTTATAGGTGTGAGTTAGTGAGAAAACCAATTTATCATATACAGAAACTTTTAAATTCTATTTTTTTCATTGGTATATGTGAACATGTGTCGCTGTTATGCTGCGACGTCCATGTTGTTTTTGGAAACAGTGATGTATGTTGTTCTGGTACACACTTACAAACAACCTACTCAGCTGTTTAGGTGAGTGGCTGTGTATTCTGTATAGTTTATATAGTTTGTGATAGCATATCAGTTCTGCATGAGAAATTCAATATGATCGCCCTCCTGTAGGATATCATAGGAGCACGAATCATAAGTGCAGATAGCCACGTCTAAAAATATCCACAGGCTCCAAACATTCCCAGCACATGATGGCTTTAGTTATGAGTGAGTGTTTGTCTCCAGGTACGGTATCAGCCACCCACACCTCAGTCCTGCCGCTCCTATCACGGGCCACATCAGCGACTATGGAAATGAGTGACGTAGTATTTACTGGGCCCGGCCCTGTGCTGCACTGTGCAGGGTGCTGAGCCACCGGCTGCAGATACCCATCTGAATACAATGTACTTGTACATGAGAGCTTCCTGTTAATCACTCTCACCGTGCACAGGAGGAAAAAAAATGTACGCGAATGCATATGTACCCACACCCACAGTGTCTGGATGCAGAGGGCTGGGCGATTACACCGATCAGAGAGGTGTGATCAGGGTGATGGCTGAAGGTGTTAAAGTGGAGCATGGGGTGTGATGTGTGCTTTTCTGCGGGGAAGGAAGAGCAGAAAAAAAGCACACTGTGGGTTTTATATCATGACTGACCTACTTGTGCTGTATTCAAGGGTGTAATTACTTAAGTTACCAAATAAACTATACCTTTACACGTCATTTCCACAAAAATCTAGACTCCAAAGGACAATGTATGCTGTGTCAAAGTTGCTAATCCAAGCTGTGGCATTCATTTCATTACAAAACCAGCATATAAAGAGGCTGTACGTCAGTGGTGCATTTTGGTGGCCACCTCAGGATTTTCACTGGCCCCCCCTATAAAAAATGTCTGGGGGCACCCCTGCTGTAAATAAGGTTAAGTAAAGAGTTGGTTAATTTAAATTTAGTTTGTTTAGGTATAAAAAAAAATGAAGTCAATAAAGATCTTCCTCCTCTTATTAAAAGTTCTTCCCCAAAAACTACATAGTGCACCTTTAAATTCATAGATTTACTCGTCAGACAGCAAGTAATCATCCGGCCATAATCTGGTCCGTCTAAAACAGTAACTGAACAGGCTGCACAGTTTACAACACCCTCCATCCCTGGACCTTTGATTCAAATAACTGAAACTCCCCCGTAAACAAACCTTTAACACACATTTTTTTTTTTTTGGGATGCAGTTGTTATATTATGACTACAGAATAGACCAACATAATAAAATGACACTTGGGAACAGACTCCAGTCACCTGACTTCCTCTCCACCAGGAAGAGCTTGGAGAGGACAGACTACACAAACTCACAAGATGCGAAGCTCAAGCACAAAATTCACACAGACTGAGAGAGAGAGAGAGACGAGAGGAGGCTGAATCTCCAGCCAGGGGCAGAGTGAGAGCGATCCCAGATGGCTCAGCGAGCGGTTTATACAGTTCAACGTGCTACTGTTTATGACCGAGTTATCACATTATGACTGTCTCTGTGGCTTTTGCGGCCTTTTGATATGCTTTCAACGAGGAAGTACCTCTTTGAATCGCAGCTGAGCAGACAACAGCGGTCTCCAGTGAGAGGTGGTTAGAAATCTAGTTAAGATTCATTCATACATGAAGTGAAGACCTCCACACTGTCGTCCTCAGAGCTACGCTTACAGTATTAGTCAAGTTGAGTCGAGCACCAGGTTGTCATCGATATAGAGAGCAACACCCCTCTCAAACGGTCACAGATCGCCTGTTAAATGGTCATCTTGTGCTAACGCGGCATTAAAAGTCTGGAAAGCCAGTCTGGAAAAGATGAGCGGTATGACCAAGTGATAGAGAGACAAGTGAATTAATAATTTTCAAGCTGCAGCCTGGCCATGTCTGGCTCAGAGGCCGCTGGTAAAAAGATAGCTATCTGCTGACAATAAGGCCTTTGAGGATGAGAGAGGAGCCTGTGTCTCATTTACATGGACTGGGGAACTGTGACTCTTTGTAATTCATCGTGTACATGCTGCGCTTCCAGACGCAACCGTGTTTGTGGAGGTTAATTTGAAGCCGGACCGTCTTTATGCAGACCGGTCGGGAGTGGGCGGAGGGTGAAGGAGGACTTGACTTGTGACTTTTGCACTTTAGCTCAGTAATGACATGCAAGACTCAACAAGCTTTTCTCATTTGTATACAGTGAACAGAGTACATTTCGGAGAAGCATACTGTTAGGATGCACATCACACGTCATCACACGTCACCCACATTTTAAAGCGGCGTAGAGCATTAAAATGGCAGCTATCCAGGAGGACTGTTCATCAGTCCACAGCCACAGACGGGACATTTCTTCTAAGTGTTAGCAAACGTCACATTTCCCTGTTCCAAGATGTTTCCCACTGATAGCAACGTCACCATTCTCTCATTTCTGCATGCCGTGAGGAGGCCGCAGACAGAGAATGAGACTGAAACACTGGATGGGAACAGAGGAAGGCGCCGTACCACAACTCATGCAAAGTGTTGAACTTTTTCCAGGATCATCAGCGTGTGAGTGTCAGCGTGTTACTTAACACTCATTCTCTCAAGACCGAGCGAAACAGACCGAGCTTTACTTTTTGGCGCCTTTTTAAGTCCAATTTCAGACAGAAAAACGTCTCTACAAGCTGCTCAGTATGAGAAAAAGACGTATATTATATTAACTACTGATTGGACTACAGACAGACAGGAATCATTGAAGGAGATTATGCATGAAGATGTTAAGATAAACACTTATATCAAACTTTAATGGACCCCATGGGGACACTAAGTTTAGCAGGGAACAGACAAATATATGAAATATATTGAATCAAACTCAAACTCAGAATTTTAATAATTATATTACTAATGACGTAAAACTCAGAAATATACATTTTTTCCATAATTGAATAAACAAGCTGTTATCAGAGGAAAATAAGGTCCCAGAACTCTGTTTGAAACTAGAAAGGTGGCAGGGTCCGCCACATATAAAGAAACAAAAGAGAGTTTGATTATTTATTGTACAGAAAAAAAAGTATCAAGTATTACATTTTCTTCCCTAAAACTACATAGTGCACCTTTAAATGTGAGACTAAACAGAAACAGAAAAAATAATTACATTTTTTAAAAAAACAACTCGAACTGTGTTTGATGCAAAGCTACATTAGGGGTTAAAAGAACAGCTAAAGTAAACAACAAGTTACTTAAATGTAAAACTTAATAACACAAAATAATGACGTCATATTAACTGAGGAGCTCCCGTCTGCAGCTATTCACAACTGGGCCGACAGAGTCCATCCCAGAATGAGGCTATTAAATGGCTAAACTGTAAAATCAGTTTTTACAGAACGTCTTTTTGTGTTTTTTCTACACACACATATATACACATAACTGATAAGCAAGTACTTATCGTTTGTAACTTAACTTAGCGTATGAACTTAAGTCTGTGTGTCAAAAACAAAAAGAAAAAAAACTATTATAAGTTGTTACAATCAGTTCCAGTGAAGGCTTCAAGGCGCTACCACCGATTCCACCGCAAGGAAACTGACTAACACTAAATAATTCAGTTTAATTTCATGTCAGCAGTGAGAAGGTGAGACTGTCACTGTCTGAAGCACCGGATGTGACCACAACAGGTGTTGTTTTTCAGCCACCTTAATATGGCTGTTTTTTCACCAATGCATCCCTGTATTATTCACTGAGAAATTAGGAGAAATATTGAAAAATATCCCATCTCGCAATATTAAAGAAAGTGACAAAAAAATTCCTGGATCCGTCATTTTTTTATGGATCCGCACCAAAAGTTAATGGGGTTTATTCTGGGCCGAGACCCATCCTCCATCTAAGTTTCATGTAAATGCGTTCTGTAGTTTTTGTGTAATCCTGGTGACAAACCAACAAACAGTTCGTAAAAACGTAACAATCTGAACTGAAATATAAGATATTAAAGGAAACTGAAGATAGCACCTCACCAGAAAGATTCACTTTAAAGGGTCCGTTAACACACAGTCTGTAGCGTGCACAGTGTTCATCATTGACATTTTTAACAGTGGAAATGTTGCATTTACAGGAAAGAAAATGTCAATATGCAAAAGATATTGTCCTTCAGGGAAGCAGAATATTTCCCCTTTTTCTACTGAAACTTCCCTTCGGCTCTAAGCCAGACTTTGTTTCCAAATTTACATAGTTTCTTATCTGACGGTAAGATCGAAAACCTGTGATGCATTCTGAGGATTACCCAAAAATAATCCACAACATGATACTGTTTTTGCAAAGCAAATTCTGCTGTGGTATTAAGTATCATTTATTAACAAGATGATTGAGATGGTCTGCACGCATCCTCTCTGACTTGTTTCCATGACCTGTGAGTGGCACAAAGTGATTTCTTTGGTGAATAATCATCAGTAACTGGGATATAATAGGTTAGCGAGTAAAGGGAAGTATTTGAACAAGTAGAACAGTTACTGTAATGTGGCCTTTTAGACCAGGAAAAGACAACACTTATTTACTTATTACATATTACAATATCCAAATCCATAACTCAAATCATGGCATATGGTTATAATATTGAAATACTGCCCAGCTCTGACCACAACAATGACTTCCAAGGTTGTACACAGACGTGCAGGATGCTCGTGTCCCCGAGGAACCCCGTGCCAGTGTGGGACTGACCCTGAGTGTCACAGTCACCAGACTCCCTTAAAAAATTGCTCCGTTTTGTGAGTTGATGAGTTGTAAGAAACTTTAGAAACAATGTAAAATGCTGTCCATGACAAATTCTTGACTATATGGTCCGTCTTGTAAATTCGGCAACTGCTGTAAAGTTTTCTCTGTCTTTGTGTAGAAGACATCGTGTGTCTTTGTCCCTGTGGTGTACGTGTTTATGAGCACGAACAAAGCGGTCACTCGACATGCACGGAGAGACGTATGTAAACGCCAGGTGTACGCTTGTCTACTCAGATCACTCAGGTAGGCGGTTATACCAGGTCTGAACAGACCGGGCGAGAACTGCTACTGTACCAGACAAGTGTGATATAAAGGAGGAAAATCAATACAGGATAAAAAATAAGAAAAAGGGAAAGAAAAATCTGAACGTGTTTTGTCTCTTTGAACCTTGTTGTGTTGGTCACAGTCTACATCATTTGACTAGAAGATCTTATCTCAAAATGTCTCTCTCTGTCTCTCACGAGCACATTGAATACATTTGTTTCTAAACTCTCTAACGTGCATTTGTTTTTATTTTTCTGTTTTATTCTTTGACACGTTTAAATATGAAGATAACACCAGAAACAGACAGACCACTCTTATATATAATTTCCTGGAGGGCAGATTTCAGGCGTCCAAAAGCTGCACAGGAGACAATCAGAGACTCTGATCTCTCAGTCAGAAGACAAGATGCTGGAAGCAGAAGCAGGTTTTTGTCTCTGAACGAGAAAGTCCTGACTGTCACGTCTCCTAACTTTAGTTTAATTAATAATAATTACGCAGCTTCAGGGTCACTGATCTTTAGGATTTATTTTCTTACATTTACATTTATTAACAATCTCTTGTTTTACAATCTGAAGCTGTGACCTTTGTCTTTACGGTATTAAAACCATCTGTGTTGGTGGCAGCTTCAACATTTGCATGTGTATAATGCGGCCTCTGTTCACCTCTGCCCAACATCTGTCCTCTTCAGAGGAACTGACCACACACACGTGTCAAGATTATCATTGTCATCTGGACACAGAACATCTGAGTGTCACCACAGCACAATTAATCACAACATTAAAGAACTAATAAGACAAAATGATCTTGACTGAGGTCTCGTCTCCTGATGTTTGATGCCAAATAAGAAATAAAAATCTCCGTCTTTCAAATTGGACAACTGAACATAATACAACCAAACAGGCCAAACCACTTTCACCTTGCAAAGCATGTGTTCAACCAAGAAAGCTCTTCTGAATGACTGCAGGAGTGGTCGAGGCTCGAATTAACCTGATTATTCGCCAATTTCATCACTTATTGTTCGACTAAATTCAACTTTGAGCTCTAAATCTGCTCTACGTGATCAAGATCCAGTGTCGGACAGGAAGAGGAATGTAGCGTGGGATAATAATTTGCCTGAAAGGAAGAACACCTGGGAGTTACATAACCACGATCATAACAAGATTTAATTACGAAAGATCTTAAAGGATGTACGCAGGTACCAGGTGAGAAAATTCATATTGCGTGTATTTAAATATTGAATGATGGAAGAGTTTCTCTGCTCGATGTGAAGACTTTAAAATTATCAGTAAATCCTCATATCTGAAAGTTATAAATGTGCATCACAGTGTTTTTTAATCTGACACCTCGATGGTGAAGTTCTCATTAAGGTGTGGCAGATATTTTAAAGGAAGCCATCGCTGGCCGTTGAGAGGAGAAGTTGCTCGAAGCGCAAAACTCTGGTGTCAAAGTCAAACGTTTTACATTTCCACCCTAAAAAACATCACCTCCGCCACTTCTGCCTGCGCTTTACAGAAATGACAAGTCCTGGCAGCAAGAACCTGCTTTCATTTGTGCAACAAAAAAAGAAAATGTTTAACTCTGCATATTAATGCCACTGGATCAGAATCCCCAGATTGATATCGGTGCCAATATTGATCTTATTTAGCAGATCGGGCCGTGATGTGACTACAGATTAGATTAGATGTCTTTGTCAATATAAGACTGTCCTGTTTCCACGCAGTTTTAAATGTGGGGGGAAAAAAGCTAACATAGGTGTCGTATTGGGAGAAAAAAGTTTAATGTTTTACACTTTGGCTGCAGCAAATAAAAAAAGTGGTTCAGCCCAGCGGCCAGTCGGCAGCACCAGGCCTCATAAGCAAAACCCTCGATTATTAGAAAGATCTTTACATTCGGCCTTTTGTGAGAACGTTTCACTGTTATTATACAGTCACTCAACACAACCCTCCAACTAATATGGTCTTTACAACTACCAGAGGTCACGACACACACCTCTCTCTGCGCTGGATGCCACCGGACCGCAGTCAATAAACTGTCAGGTGGGTTCGAGGTTGTGTCTTCAGGAGTGACAGGGACACTGAGCTGCACCTCATTCCAATCCTGACCCCTTTGTGTTTGGCCACACACACATCCTCACATGCCATTCTCAACCTCTCTCACCCTCTCTCTCTCTCTCTCTCTCTCCAGAAAGACCAGTGGGGCGAGGACAGGTGGATGTGCTGTTATGCAAGCTTTGTACAGGTCAGGTCAGCTGAGATATATTGATCTGTGCTGTCCTGAATAAATAACTGACCAATAAAAAGAGATTCCAGATATGAAGGATCTCATTCTTGTAAAAAAAAAAAAAGTATGAAGTAGAGAAAAATGCATTTTATCTCCATAACCTGTTACATATTCTCTCCACGTCTCCAAATAAACAGAGCAGCATTGTTAAAGCTCTCTCCAACTGAAGGTCGGCCTATTAATTACTTGCTGACATAAATTTGAATCCAATTAAAACTCTCAAAGGGCCATCATTCATCTTATAGGAAGCCACGACATTTCTCTCTCTGCCACCAAGCCTTCACTGTCCGCTGACACGAGAAATGAAACTTTGTCTCGTGCGTCTGCAGCTCCAACAGAGGAGCGACCGAGCTGAGCGCGCAGCGGCTACCTGCGCCAACAGGTGCAGTCACACCCCGCGCGTAAAAAGCCTGACCTTCATCATCCGCACACCGTCGTTTTTCCCCCTCTCAACAAAACATCTGGTTTTAATATGAATGTAAAAATAAGTGAAGTGTTGTTACCTTGAGCAGAGCGCCGAGGACCAGCAGGGAGACGCTGAAGCGCAGCAGTGGCTTCATGATGCCGGGGGGGGGAAACACTCTGGACACTTTCTCTACCAGCTGAGCGCTCTCATGTCCAAACTTCTCTCTTGAATAAAAAAAAAACACGTAAAACACTCTCGGTTGTATATTTTCACTCGTAACGCTGCTCACACCGACTGTCGCTACATCAGGAGGATTCAAAGTCAAAGAGGGAGAAACTTTTTCTCGTTAACGGGGGAGGAGCGGCGGAGGCGCGCGTCACTCGGGGAAGTTTTTTGGTGAAGCGTGCCACTCCTCTCATCTCATCATCACTTCTCTCTCTCTCTCTCCCCCCTCCTCTGTTTCACTAACTCCAGCGCTGTGTCACTGCTTCCACAAGACTGATCCGAGCAGTGTGAGGGGAAAAAAGAAGGAGGCTGCCCGGTCATGCAGAAATGAGAAAGGAGTCATCCCACATTCTTGCCATAACTTGGATGGAGGGTGGAGGAATGCGTCCGCGGAGGTCCCTTCACTGACAGCGCAGCAAAGACGAGCTGCCAAAGCAAATGCTTTTTTGGAAACTTCCCTTTAGCCTGAGTTACTTGGACTGTGTTGTCACTGTCACAAACTGAGGCCAGGGATGAGCAGAGGTGTAGCAAGGGATTATGGGTTCTTAAGGAGAAGAGGGGGCACATGGGTGGCTCAGGGTTTGTCATGTGACCACAGAGACTCGTGCCAAAAAGTACCCGAAAGTCACATTTGAGTAAAATTAACATTGTGTTAAAATATTAATTAGCTTAGTCATAAGAATAGTACTTGAGTAAATGTCTAAAAGTACAAGATATGTACTACTGATTGTACGTTTAAGTGTTTATGAAACAGTCTCATGATTCCTCTGATGATTATAAATGAGCTGTAACAGCAAACGAGACCATCAGCCAACAGACTGCTATTTTTATAGTTATTATTAAATTATTAGCCCATGCTTGGGTCCGATCACATGTATCAGTCACATATAACCTCATTATTTATATGTTACATTCACCAGAACCACAGCCCACTTCACCTGCTGAGCCACCTGCCTGAGCTCGAGCCTGAGCCTCTGTCCACTGCCTTCAACAAGAGCGTTTATAATAAAGGGCTGATATCAGTTTGGTCTTTGTGTTCAGCAAATAGATTTCCTGGTACATGTTAGATTAGCTCAGAGGCTCAGAGGTGTGAGAAGGCCTTTAACTCAAATGTTGTTGTATTTGTACTTTGGATCTAATGAGCTAGCTTGCTAACGTTCCCCATGGAAAGCTACCGTTTGAGAATCAGCTTTCAGCTATTACGAAGTGTGATGACTTCAACAAACTCAGCGTGGCTCCACCCAGCTTCATCATCAGCTGCGTTAAGTGAGAACACCTGTTTTCAGGACCTAAATTAGAGCAGCAGCTTGAGAGAATAATCATAATTACTCTTTTCTTGTGCATTTATGAGGATTGTTTCCATTGAACTCCGTATGAACTTCCTGATTTTTATTCCCTCTCGTTGGCTGGTTTCACATAATTCAACAGTCAACACCTCCACACCCAGATGGCACCTGAACACAGGACATATAAAAGGATACTGGATACTGAATATTGTCATTTTGTCAGAGGTCGGGCTGTCAAACATCGGCGTTGGAGCTGGTAAAAGATCGGAGTCTGAAGAGATGTTTAATTTCTTGCCCTCTTCTCTGTTCATTAAGAATGAGAAGTCAAATAAAAAGCCTGTATCGGAGAGGGAAAGTTATGGGGCTCATCGTGTTAAAGTTTATTTATAGAGCATTTTTTTATCAGCTTCGTCACAGAGCGCTGCACAGGAAGCAGCAAAACACACACAGCTGTTGTGCATGGTGTTTAAAATGAATATGTGAACATGAAACGCTCTTTAGGTGCAAGTATGTCGTTAAAGTGTGTAGACTGTTGAACAGTTGATCCTTCAGGTCTTAATATGATGTATACGTAGCTCATGGGGACGGTTACAGTGAACTTGTGCGACGCAGAACTGAACTGAAGTTTCAGATATTACATCTGCAGCCACAGTCTGGTCTGAAGGCCTCTGAGCAGCTGGTGATTAAAGTGTTAACTATGCTTTAAATAAACTACTTTGTAAGCGCCATTCCAACTAAAGGCCAAAAGTATGTATGTCTGTTCTGGAGGCAGGGCCGAGGACTGCTGTCATTGATAAGGGACAAGACTCAACATTGACGGAAACCATAGTGTGAAGACTATAAAAATGGAGTTAACGAGGTCAAACCCTGGTTACTTTCTCACCTCGGCCCACCCTGCCGAACACAATGTGAGGCAGGCGTGAAAGCCGGATTCTCGGTTTCGGAAAGTTACAGAAATTTGTCAGACGCAGTCCCACATGTCCGTTGTTGGTGAGGTGGTGGTTATTAGCTTGGGCAATAACCGCTTTCACTTCTCCCTCCGGAGAGTCTTCTGGTCCACCGTCCAGCTCAGGGTTGAGGGTTCGATTCTCCAGCTCCTCCTATCTATATGTCAGAGTGTCTGTGGTTTGCCTTTGGGGGAAAAACGCTGATCCGCTTGAAGCCCGGTGCTGTATTGTTTGCATATCAACAACAACTACTTGCAACCCTTAAAATCATTAAGCCATGTTTTATCAAAAGCATTTTGACATACTACAACGTTCTTACTCCCGACTCATCAGATATGTCAGCTTGGTCAGCAGCCGTTTGCTTCAGACTGACGGTCTTACCACCCTATTGCCGTCAGTTTTGCATGTGGATGGCGTCTGCAGTCAAAATAGCAGTAATAACTTATATGCAAAGTTTGTTTACACATTGAAAGTAAAGCATCCTGACAAACAGTTTGCATATTGTGACAGATTATGACTTTTAGATAGTAAATAATGCTGTCAAATTGCAGTTTGGTTAGCTTTACACACAAAAAAATTGCTACTTGGTTAGGCTTAGGAAAAGATGATGCTATGGGTTAAAATGATTACATTTAGTCTTGTAACTTTAGGAGCCACGTACTTATTTGTGCTGCACTAGAGCTACGCTTTAAACAAGTGACACTTGAGGGGAACCTACAGCCTCACATTAAGAAGCGTGTACAGAAATACAGAAGAGATATTTCAAGTTTTGTCGATATTTTGATCGTGTTTTTCACATTACACTTTCCGACAGACTGAAGTGAACCCTTTCTTGTTCACTTTTTGGTCTCTGGTGGAATATTACTTTAAGTTTCATCAACTGAAAAACCAATGTATTGAGCAGGACCGCTTATCTAGCTGTGAATCGCTCTGGGGTGTTAATGCAACATCAACACCTCTTAATGCTTGTGTTGCACAGCTGAAGTTGTGGGTGATTTTCTGACCTTTAAAATAGTACCGCGTTGTGAAGGACAGCTTTACATAATGGCTGCTGTAAGAGGCCCGCTGATGGTGACTAATGGAGGAGATAGAGACTCAGTCGAGGGTCGTTTGTTAGTCCCAGTCCATCCTTGGATAGAGACGATTTGAACTGGTCACTGTGACCGGCCATTTCCAAGGAAATGTTATGTAACCCTCTGGGGATTGTTGCAGCATGTTTGTATGTTTTTTCTCTCCATTTGTGCTGTTGTGTCCATATACATACTTTTTTTTTTTTCTGTGTTTGTATCATGTTTGTCTCCTGCTATCTCCCCACCTTCCTCTGTCAAGAGATAAAAGAGTCGTAGAGTTTAATGGGTGAGATGACGCTGATAATGTGCAGGCTGAGGGACTCAAAGGAGATGTTGTGTTATCTGCATGATTTTATAAACATGCACACATCATTTAAACTCAGCTGCACCAGTTTCTGAGTCTTCTTAGCTCACATTCCACATAACACGGTCAGTATCATACATTACATCCTGATGATTTATATGACTACACTTTAAAATACTGGCATGTTGGGGAAGTGGATGTGTTTCTCAAAGACGAGGGTTTCTTTCTCACTTTAAGGAGCTATTTCTAGTCTGTTCTAGCTCTTCACAACTTCCCTTTACACCAATGCTCTCTTTCGTCCCTACACTATACACACTATATGATTGAGTATGAGTATGATTACAACTAGATGACAAGGCACATCAGTTATGAACTTTCCCTGGAGGCTGTCAGAATTGGTTTTGCAGCTTTTTTTTGTACAAGAACTTACCGTAAACATTCACGCTTCATATTCACCTGGTTTCGCTTTTGTTGGCCTTTCGAACATTTGCAGAAATACAACCAGCAGCGTAGCTCCGACCACTCGTGTTCCCAGAGTACTCTCAAAAATGTCAGCGGTGTAGTTCAAGTAGCGGGAGAGCATCATTTGTAACCGTCCCATAAGAGGCTCCACTCATCCTGGTGGCATTTTAGCCTCACTTACATCCCTCTCGTCCGTCTAATTTTTTTGTCCTCCTCGTCATTTATTCATGCATCGATCAATGTACTCCAATAACTAATATAGCCTCACAGTCATGAAATAACACTTTTCTGCCATACATTGCTATGTATATAAAAACACTGGAATAAAGTTTTATTCCTTCCAATATATTCCTCCAATATATTGTTGGGCTTGTAGCATCATATGGTTTAGCAGTGATGTAGATCAGGGGTCTTGGGTCAATCAGCACCGGGCTGCAACCGCCATATATGCACTGCATTGAGTTGTTGTTATCTATTTTCCTGGAAATGCCAACCTTTTTATTACATATGACACAGGCAAATTTTTTCCATTGAACTTTAAAATGTTCAGCAGACTTATTATTTGCAAAAAAAGTTTAAATACGACATTGGAAACATTTTACTGTTTACGTTACGTGTTTGGGTCAAAGTAAAATAATTCTATCCAACCGAAAATATGACACGGCTGCACACAAGGATACCAGTGTGTCCTTAATAGATGGTTTAAGGATGTTAGGTGGGACAAAATGAAGAGAGATTCAAATGAGGCAAAACCAGAATACTGTGAATTTACGCTTTGATTATTCAAAACACTGAGCCTGAAAGACAAGAACAGTAAACAACACGGTAAGCTGAAATAAGGGAACTGTCTTTCCCGATGTTTATGTGGAACTATCCCTTTAGTGCTCAGTAAGCCTTTATTACAACAAGGCTATCAAGTTATAAAGTTTGCATGATGCTTTTTTTGGACTGGCTGAACATTCAGAATTGCCCAGTTTACAGACATAAAGCAAACCCAATGCAAATGTGTGTTGTCTGTTCTTTTCCCTTACAAAGGTAAATAAAGGTGAGCGCAAGATCCAGTTTTTATCCCACACAAATGTGATACATATATAAAATTCCCATATATGAAGTATATAGCATTTACATAATACTAGAAACCTGTTAGAAATTGAAATAGTGTATATAACAATATATGTTTATAACTTAAATTACATATTTCCGGCATATATGTCACATTTATTATGTATAAATGTGTACTGTAATGTACAAACTATACATATGTGCACAGAATATTACGTAAATATAAATGAAAAATATATATACGCATTTTACTATGGGTATTTCATATATGTTATAAACCCATACGTATATCTACACATATAAGTTACATATAAATTGTTAACATGTATGGTTGCAGTATATAATTCCATATAAAATTCAACACATACACATTTTTAATAGATTTTACTATAGGTAGTTTACATACAGTTTGTTATAAACCTATATCTCCATATACCCAAGGATGTATGCATGTATGTAAGGCATATATCGCCTTATAGGTATAGATTATAGGGGCATATGCATCATATATCTATATGGGATGTCAATAGTGTTTACAGATGACTTATAAGCATCACATCATGTGTGATTGTTTGGCACAGTGTCTTAACAGAACCACTTCCTGTTGATGGTTTTCCATATTCCAGTCCGTGTGAGACACAGATGTTATTCTGTATTGTAATAAAGAACAAACACAAAGAAAAGAAGGAAAATGAGAAAAGAAAAAGGGGCCTGATTGCGTTACACAATGTCTTTAAGATGAATGTCTGTATATTTTTATAAAAAAAAATTTTATCAGAGGAGCTGGAATGAGCTTCAAAGAGCCGAACAAGCAGACAAAAGTTTACCCGGTTCGAGTTCAAACATCAGTCTGAAGAAGGTGATCCTCAGAGTGTTTGCTCTCCTTGAAAGAAGTTCAAATCAGGAAAGGAACCAAAGCATTTCTAGTTCCAGACCAAATACTGAAGACAATGAAGGAATTTCCTAATTAAGGCAAAATGGCCACATGTATATACGTTGGCCGTCAGCCACAGACTCAAACCGGAGGTGATTATCCGAGATAAAGAAACGTTCCAGCTGAAGATGATGAGTAGAGGTGGTTGGTTGTATGGGATGTAAAAGCACATAACAATCAATATGAAGCCATATCTTTCACACACCTCACTGTTTGCTGACCCAATAGACATTTTAGGCACATTAAAACTACCACAGTTTATTAATAAGGGCTATCCAAGACATGTGACATATAATTCAATGTCTAAAGGTGCTGTAAAACAGGATTTAATTGACTTCACAGTTTGGGATGACTGTGTGGATGTTGTTAAACGGCTGCAATCTAAGTGAACTCCACCTTTTCCTCAGCTATCTGTGTGATAAAAATGATTATTCTCTTACACAAATGATCACCGCCTTTTGTAAATTGGCCTGAAACTTGCCGGGGGAAAAAAAGTGTTTGAAGTTGCTCAAACAATCTGCTGCCAATTGAGATAAGTTTTCTCTTTGGTTCCAAAGGAAACACCCAGGGAAAATACCCAATTAATCCTTTATATAGACAACGTACTAGACTGTTGTTATTCGATGACAAGGCCCTGAGATGTTTTTGGCTTTGGTAACAGCATTGAATAGAAAAACCTTTCAAAGTTTGTTGAATAATGTTGTGATATAACAGATACAGATACAAAATGGCTGTAAAAGAGTACCATGAGGTGGACTGGGCAAATAGTGAGCACCACAGCTGACTGAGACACCTGTCGACTAAGTAAATATGCTGTAAAGTATACAGTACAGCACTTCCTTTTAGGTCAAGTACTTCCTCTAAGCATTAGTATTTCCTTAAATGAACAATAATGTTCAATATACACACATTAAAACATGGAAAATAATAATAGAGCAACAACTTCCTGCTTTAAAGATTACTCAAACTTACTAACACTTGGTTGGGTGTTAGTTTCATTTAAAGTTTTCATTTATTTCCCCGAGACGAACTGTTTTTAATCTTTTCTCATCTTCCTCTTTTCCTTTTCTTGGCGTTGTAAACTCATTATGATTCATGCATCTCTATATATAAAGGTAGACATGAACAAACACTTTCCCCCCTATCTGTCTGCTTCTTCTGTTTATTTTACGTCGTATTTCACAGGGTTTGAATATTTTTTAATTCGGCTGACTTGAAAGACGTTTAATAAATCTAAAGGCTGTATGTACAACCCAAACAGGCAACTCCCAACTTCATAACTCTCCCCCTCTGGCTGGCAGCCAGGGAGGATGGAGGAAGCTGCGCTCTAGTTGTATTTTAATCAAGGGGGTCGTGACCCACAGGACAGGATCCATACTGTGAGTTTTATGGAGAGTTGTGAGGGAGCTTCCATGGAGACGAAAACCCCGGCGTGCAGAATGCTTGTCAATGAAATTCAGACCTTTTTTTCGACGCATGAACATCACAGCACAGACATTAACCCCAATAGTGACTCCAGACCACGGGATGGAGAGAGGCACTGAGACGAGGCACTCAAAGACGTGCATACTATCACATCTTTTGGACTTTTGGACATCTTTTCCTTTATTGTGTTATGTTGCATGTAAGGTGATACAAAATGAAGAGACATTCAAATGAGGCTAAACCAGAATACTGTGAATTTACGCTTTGATTATTCAAAACGCTGAACAGTAAACAACACAGCCAGCTGATATAAGAGAACTGTATTACCCTGTATTTATGTGGAACTATCCCTTTATTGTTTGATAAGGCTTAAAAAAGAAGAAGCTATCAAGTTATTAAGTTTGCATGATGCTTTTTTTGGACTGGCTGAACATTCAGAATTGTCCAGTTTACAGACATAATGCAAATCAAATGCAAATGTGTGTCGTCTTTGTTTTTTTCCTGTACAAAGGTAAATAAAGGGAAGAGCAAGATCCAGTTTTTATCCCACACACAAATGAAACACATATATATAAAATTCCCATATATGCATACATGTGCACAGACCATCTATGAAACCTGTTAGAAATTGAAACATTTTTGTCAGTCAGCAGACATACAGTTGCTTCTGCTGTAGCAGCGTTATTTTGGATCACACTACCTTGCTCGGCTTGACCCGCCCTACTCTGCCTCTGATTGGCTACATCCTGCCCGTTAAGTAATGCGCGTGTGCAACTCTCATCAAAGATTGAACAGAGGCGAGATGTCTCACTCCGTAGCTAAAACGGAGCATTCAAGACAAAGTGTGATAATGGATGCTGCAGCAATGCGAGAAATAATGTGTTTTTTGAAAATTAAAGTACGTAAACCTGTTCTACTAGGACCCCCAAATAAAAGTATGAACCTGCAAATTAGCATAATATGACCTCTTTAACAACAAAGATGTAATCTTAAGGCTTGTGTAGGCAACTGAGAGAGACACAAAACAATAAAAAAGTGATTAATACATGTAAATTGCTACAAATCGCTACATAGAGCCACTTTAAACAGCTAAAAGTCATGGATTAATAGTGGAAATACACTTTGAAGTCAACCAGACTGACCTTAACATTTGCATAGCATCCAGTTTAAAAATCTATTATAATGGACACATCTGGAACATGATGGGTGGCACAATAAAGGCATCTTAAGTTTATCTGACAGTGCTGTGAAGGTTTATCAGACTATAAAAGCTGGGAAGCACAACAATGTTGATGTTACTGCCCCCCCACTCACCCCTCCTGATGCTTCAAACTCTGAACTACTGAGGATCTCACAACAAAGGGAGCACCAGAGATGTTTCCCTTTAAAGCAGAGTTTAGATTCTGGAAAAGACTTAAACTTTCTAATTATGCTTGTACAACAAACGATCGGCGCAGGATGTTCCTGCTGTGGCTCTGCTCGCCATCACTCCATCAGCATGACTGTCTCTTGTTTCTTTGTTTATGCTGAGCAAATGGTCATAATTGCTGCTGTGACCCATCCACACGTGTGTTTACATCTTCGCTGTCGGAGCTTGTTGTTTAGATTTGAACTTTGGAGTAAACAGACACTCCTAATCTAGAGTTTGAAACTGTCCGATATGAAGTCTAACGTACTGTGTTGAAAAGAGGTCACTGACAACAGTGGTGGTGGAGATGCACTGAAAAGATGTTATGTCTGCACACTGCATTAACCCTTAACCCAGAAACTTGTTTTTCATGTCATGCCATTTACATTTTTAACTTGTCTTTTACACATTTTAAGAATTTTTTGTTTTTGTATTACTGCCCCAGGCTTCCATAAGTGGGTCAAAAATGACCCGCATGCATTTCCTATGAAATCTCATGAGAACCTTTGATTCTTACCAACTGTGGCTGGAATATATTTATATTGGACCAAACACTTTACATGTAAGTGTTATCTTCATCTTTTACTGCAGAAAATATTTCATATGTTACATACAACATACTTGCACATTCAGGTGTGGGTGTGTTTTATCCATATTGTGTAGAAAAGTAACCTTATGTACTGTATTATAATGTAGCAACAAATTAGCCTACTTTATAGTTAGCTTACCATAGCTAGCTACCTAAGCGTGTGTGTGTGTGTGTGTGTGTGTGTGTGTGTGTGTGATTCATGACTATTGTGTTAAAGAGTATGTGTGGGAGTATGTATTTGTGCAAGACTACGCCAATTTTATGGTAAGTTGACACTAGCTAGCCACGACCGGCCAGTTACACACACAAACACACACACACACAAAATAAAAAGAACTCAAAATTGATGATTGAATCATTCTTGTGTGGACCAAAATACAAAGCAAAATATAATATAAAGGATTATTCTCAACATAACTCACAAAAATGGCATAAAAACACACTGATTCTGTCATTTTTGAGTGTCGGGTCCAATCACTCGCGCATCCAAGGGTTAAAAACTCTGTGAAACACTCTAGGAGCTGTATCGTAGGCAACTGGACGTGTTTCAGTTTCTTGCAGACGTTTCACCTCTCATCCAAGAGGCTTCTTCACTTCTAACTAACTGTCTGCGTCTGTGAAAGACATGAGTAACTCAGTTTTTTATGCTTCGGATCGACTCGTGCTCTTCTTTCTCTGTCACAAACATGAACACACACACAATCCGGCGCACACAGACTCACCCTCATTCAATCAGAGATGAAGACACACACTATTGTGTCGCTTCCAATACAACATCACATAAACAAAGGCAAACTGAAACCCTGTGATTAATCCACTCATGGCATCACGCACACTCTCATGCAACCACCATTTGTTCTGGTTACTGTACATAACACAATAGTATTTAGTCACACAATTCATGATGTTGTATTTTCTTCCCTTCACAACTGTTGCACATTTACAAATTGCATTAAACTATTAGGTTAAAGTAGCTGTATATCACTTTTTAACCACCAGAGTCAAGTTCTCGTCTCTGGTCCTCAGGCGACAGAGACGTGACAAAATATTTTTACATAACAGCACGGGAACTGGGAGTAGGTGTTTTTGACTACTTACTGTCACTCTAGTGAGAACAGAACCCAAAAAGTCATGAGAATGATTTCATTTCACTGGTTACATTTTACCATGAAGCTCACATCATCCGCAGCGGATACCAAGAAATGAGCAGCAAAATACGGAACAAACTAACAAAGAGAAAACAAGTGCCAGAGTTACTGAATGACTTTAAATCAAGGACTAAGAGATAAATGATAAGCTGAAAGCAGATGTCTCACACAGTAATGATTACTCAGATGTGCACCATTAACACTCCCTTTTAGATGTGGATTTGCACCGTTAACACTAACTTTTAACAAATAACTACATGAGTTATTACTGTAATTGTAAAAAACAGTAGTAGAAAAAGCAATAATTAATAGTTTGTGTCCACTCAAGGATATCATTCAAGAAGCAGAAGATTACATCATTACAGTAATTATTCAGGACGTACCTGTCAGTCATTTGTTGGACCCCACCTGTCCAGCAGAAGCCCACATTTTTTTATCACAGGCGTTCTGTTTTTTTAAATTTTGAAACCCAATCGGCACAATGTTGGCAATGTAAGTTTCTTTATGTTGCATGAACATGTAACGTTAACGTGGTACGATGGTACATAGGCCTGCGACACGTACAACAATGTGGTTTAAAGAAACATTAACTGCCAACTTTTTTTTTTGCAGCTGGGTTAAATGTATACTTTTTTTGTATTCAAACTTAGATACACATCAGGGGTTACCATCCAGTGCAACTGGACCACAAATGTGCTCTCAGTAGAACTTCCCACGACCAGATGAGCAAAATGATGACATGAAAATTCCTCTTTGATTAGTTCACAACTTCTTTCTTTTTAGTCAGCAGATACTGCAACTATATTTGTTTGCCTTCAGTCACGTGGTACCGTTCTATCAGTTTGTTTTTGATGCCTGATGTGTGTTTTGCTTGAACCTGTGACTGAACATATTTTCACCATATTTCATTTAGCCTTCCGGTACATACCGTTTCCCCGCAGATCTAACACCATGTAGTATCGCAGTGTGACTATAGGAAACAAGCGGACTGTGGCAGCCTGCAGTCATCAGATGAGCACTTAACAGCTCCCTGATTCCCGCCGATGCAAATGTGCTGCGAGATTAGCCTGCCTGTCTGTGTTAGGCTGTGTTTTATGGCTCCAGATAGGCCTGCTGGAAGCTGACACCTTCATCTGGAAGTGATATGATGAGTCACAGTCAAATCTGAGATTGGCATCAATTAAGTAACAGGAAAAAGCTCAAGTCCAATTGGCCTGTTAGAACGCCACACTGAATATCACTTGGCTTAACACTTCAGAGGCACGTAGTAATGAGACAAACTCAGCTGGCCTCCAGTCGATTATGGAGGAAGCAGCAGTGAGCCGTCAGGGCCACTAGATGCCTCCATTTGTTTCCAGTAGAAAGCTGCTGCTCCATCGTCTCACTGACAAACACTGAGAAATGTTATCTTGTTTGTATTATCAGTCTGATTTAGACAAATTACAGCGATGGTGGTTTTGATACTATTATAATTGTTGCATGCACATACTCAGATTTCTGTCGCCTCCACCTAGACTCACAAATTCAAAACCCACGTTACAGTTAAAAGGCATCCAAAAAATGTCAAAGTGATCGCAGTGAGAAGAAAGTGAGGAAGTGATGTAACAGTTCGATGTTTCAGTGTAGCAGACAACTGAAGGCCACCAGATATCAATCTCCTTTTCCCGTATAGTTAATTATTTTAAATGATGCTTACACACTCACCGTTTACACGTTGACCTTGTGTGTGTGTGTGAGGTGAGATGAGGTGAGGTCATTTTAAAAAGGGGTGAGGAGGAGAGGACAAAGAAGGGGAGAGGAGTTCATTTAGTTGATTGGTGCTGGGGGAAGGCGAGCATGTGTGGGAGAGATATATGGACGGAGAGGAGAGGGCTCTGAAGTGGGTCATAAATAGTGACGAAAGGAGGAAGGCAGAGGGAGAGTGTGTTCGATAAGAGGAGATTTTATTACTTGACTTTGGTCTAAGAAATAAAAAAGAGATCAATTAAAAAGTATAAAAATAGGATATTTTAAAGGATTTTCATGATATGTGTGCATACAAATAAATCAACATGAATACAAATGTTACCTACCCACACTATTTTATTTGCAATGTCTTGATAAGATAAATCTTCCTGGGTATTTGCCTGTTGGGACCTTGCTAATAAAATCTCAGAGGAATAGTTGCTTATTTGCTGAGATTGAAATGACAGGATCAATACTTCTCTCCCGCTTGAACTCTAGCTCTAAATATGACACTAGCACCAGCAGCGTTTTACCTTAGTTCAACATTAAAAACTTAAAGAGGTCATATCATGCTAATTTTCAGGTTCATACTTTTATTTGGCGGTCCTAGTAGAATAGGTTTACATACTTTAATTTTCAAAAAACGCATTATTTTTCTCAGATGGTTCATTGCTGCAGCATCCATTTTCACACTGTGTCTGGGACACTCCGTTTTAGCTACGGAGTGAGACATCTCGCCTCTGTTCAATCTTTGATGAGAGTTGCGCATGTGCATTACTTAATGGGCAGGATGTAGCCAATCAGAGGCAGAGTAGGGCGGGTCATGCCGAGCAAGGTAGTGCGATCTAAAATTACGCTGCTACAGTATTAGCAATTGTTCGTCTGCTGACTGACTGGAGTGTATATATTTTATAACAATTATTCAAGAATATATATTTATATAACACCTGTTACATAGTGACTCACATAAGTTACGGAAGTAAAGGCTCGACTCCCATTGGCGTGGACTTTGTAGACCTTTTACATGCACAAAAATGATTCATAACACAATAAAGGAAAGGCAAAAACCCTAAAAAGCATCATATGACATCTTTAAAACAAGGGTTTCCCACCTGTTTCTGTGTTAAGCTAAGCTAGCTTCATATTCACCACACATAACCAGAAAAGGAAGCTATTCCCCAAAATATGGAACTATTCCTTTAGGCCGGCTCTGATTCCAGTGTGTGGGTACTTCAGTAAATGTTGAATTGTGAGTTGGTCAGTGTGTCAAACCTGGTAAAATAACCTTGGTATCTCTGTTATATTTTAATAAGGAACTTGGCTCTTCGACGGGCTGCTCCGTCTGTTGTTAGCAGAACTGACACAATCTGTTTTGCCAGGTTTGTGGTCACAGAGTGTATTTATTTCATTTCTTTCTCAGTTTCTGGTCACTCGCGGTGGCCAGATTATCTCCCACCTCGCATTGTCTGCTCAGTGCTAAACTCCATTAAAGTTTCACTCGAGTTGCTCGTGCGACAAGCCCACAGAGAATTATCACCCAACTCGTGCTTCCTCTTAGTAACTTCCAGCTCTTTTACTTTGGGTTTCAAATGTTGAAACTTAAAGTAGTTGGTTCACTCCTACTGCTCTGATCGGCCTTGTTTTGACACAGCAGGCACCAAAAAAGCTCTACAACCCTGCCGTAGGCTACCTGCCCTCCACAGCACAACAGCACACAACTAACAGGTGAATACTGTGGAGCATTTCGAAGGTAAAGAGACAGATATTTCTCTCTTGGTTTGATGTAAACAACTGTTTGCTAATAAGGCAGCTAAAAAGGTGATAAACTGTCAGTGTTAAACTGTCAGCTTGTTTCCACTTCCTCCCAAGTGGCCAAAATAATCTGTTATTTCAGCTTTTAAGTGATTTGTTTGCAAAGATGTCTTTCTTAAACTAAAGTCTACTATACAATATGCATACCTGTTGTTGCTTTTTTACATTCAGCATCACTACACTCACATTGTAAACCTTTCCACGACATTGCAATGCCAATAAAGCAAATTCAAATTTGAGAAAAAAAAAAAATATGACATTAGCATTTGTGTTCCCTCTTTTATTTGTGTTGATCAGATAGTGGCTGTTTCCTGCTGGTCAGTTCAGAGAGCTGACAGGGACAGGCTGCCATATGGCAACGCAGGAAGGAGGGAGAGCTAGAGAGAGAGAGAGACAGCACAACACACTGAAGGGGGGAGAGAGAGACGAGAAATGACAGGAGGTTGTAAGGGAAGATAGGGAGCAGCAGCAGAGGGGGAGGGCGGGAGAGCGTAGGAAGCAAGAAGGGACTGCGCGAGAGGATAAGCAAGAGCAGCGAGAGCATGGGGGACGTCAGGAGCGATGGAGACCGGAGAAAGAGTAAAAGACCTGGGTGGTGATGTGTTTCTTTACTCAGGATGAGTAGACAAAGGGTGAGAGAGTGGGTGGCAGAGCCTACAACTTGGAAGCAGAGGAGGTGACGGTGGGGGGTGTTCGCTGCTCGCTGATGTGTGATGATCCAACCCATCGCCCCGACACACACACACACACACACAAATCAGTTAGGAAGCATCATATTGTTTCGTATTCATTAATGAAGACATATCTGAAATGATAAGACTGGAAATATTCTATATATTTCTTATTGTCAAATTATATGAAAAGACCAAAACCACAAATGTGCTACTCTCTTAATATTTTCCAACTTCATTATGAACATAATCCCCTAAAAACAAGTAAGAAATACATTTTTTAAAAGCTGGGCACTGTAGTTTCTAGCAAACAGTACTTAAAAGTGCATTTGTTGGGGACTATTTTCAGCTGCGGATTAATACACATTTGTTGCTTCATTTTTAAGAAAAGGCTTAATCATTTCTGAGAACAGCTGGGCACTGTAGTTTCTATCAAACGTTTCTCGAGCAGGAGTAAATGGTGCATTTGTTGGGGACTATTTTAAGATGTGGATTAATACACATTTGATGCTTCATTTTACAAAGTATATACTCTCCGAGAACAGCTGGGCACTGTAGTTTCTAGCAAACAGTACTTAATTGTGCATTTGTTTCCAAACTATTTTGGGCTGAGGATTAATACACATTTGTTGCTTCTTTTTTTTAACATCTGGGCATTAGAGCTTTTAGCAAATGTATCTCAAACAGTAGTTAATAATCCATTTGCCGGGGACTATTTTCAGCAATGGATTAATACACATTTGTGATTTAATTTCTTTAAAAAAGTCCAGAGAACAGCTTGCTCTGTAGATCTTTGCAAACATTTCTCAAATAGTATTAAATAGTGCTTTTGTTTGGGGACTATTTTCAGCTGCGGATTGATACACATTTGTTGCTTCGTTTATTTTAAAGCCATGATAATTTCTCAGAGCAGTCGGACACTGTAGTTCCTAGCAAACATGTCTCAAACTGCATCATAGTGCATTTGTTGGGGACTATTTTCGGTAATTCGGATTCGTTGCTTTAATTAGAATAGTGTATGTGGGACTGACTCATCATAAACAACAGTGTTCATGTTTATGGTAATGAAGAAGTGTCGCCCAGTGCAGAGTCATTGATGTGTTTTTTAATAGTTTTTGGGGCAACGATCGAGGTCACGGAGGAATAATTATTAGTGAGCTATATTTGCTGTTGCTTTTTTACATTTTTACAGGGACAATTTCTAGAATATATAAAATCACCAGCGTTATCCTTTCGCCTTATAGTTTAATGGTTTACCATGTGGGGACCATCAGGTGAGTCCCCGTAATGTGACTGTTACGTGCCCATAATGTGATTAATACACACACACACACACACACAGTCTCTCTCTCTCTCTCCCTCTCCAGCTCCCTCACTCGCTCTCCCTCCCTCTCCCTCATCCTGGCTCTGTTGCCAAGGCTACCGTACAGCCTCTTGCTGCATATATCTAGACGAAGCTGCCGCCTGTGGATCTCTCTCTCCTCCAGGATACAAACAAAAGAAAAACCCATCAGACTTTTGTACCTCTATCGCTCTCTCTCTCTCACACACAGACACACACACACCCACATATCGCAGATCTTTCCTCTTCCTAACCCTCGCACGCGTCCTCTGCCTCGGTCTGTCGCCTTCTCACATGCAAACACACTCCTTCTTCTCCCAGACAGAGGAGCAGTAAAGGGATTGGCGTGGTTCTTGGTGTTTGGCTCCTGGTCTTTGGCTCAGAGGGAGAGCAGAGCGGCAGATGGCGATGTGAAGACGGGCTCAGCCAGGTAAGAGGACTTATCCTAACCAGACTTAAGGCTCTGGGGTGAGTGATTGCTCCAGCCCTCCTCTACTCCCCTTGTCTCTCCCTCTTTTCTCCCCCCTTCCCTGTGCGACATGAGGTGAATACCAATTCCTCAGCATAGCCCCCACGGTTCATATGGCTGCTGCGCTTTTTCCCGGCTGTGAAAAAAAAAGGTAGGGATCTGTGATGAAGCCTCTGTGTGTCTATTTTAAAAAGCTGATCATTTGCCAACAGGTTGGTCCAATCGATTGCTGCTTATAACTGTGTGTCTCCTCTCTCCTCCATCTAATATCATTCATTGCTTGATTTCCTCTGTGTTTGTATCATGTCTATGTGACAATGTGGGAGTTACCAGAGAGAGAGATGCAACAGTCCACCTCCCTGGGTGATTCATTACTAATCCATCCAGCGCTGCACTGTGTGGTCGCTCTAGCCCACCGTAGCCATATACGTGATATGAATGGTGTTTTGTCTTAGTATGAATGACTGCCAGAGAGAATGCCATTCCTTGCACTGGTGTTTTGATGCAGTGCAATCATGTAACACAACCCTTTTGTCACCGGGAAATCTACATTTATCTCCAGCAGCCTGTGAATCAATTCGCTATGCAGCACATTTCAATTATTCATACAGTATAGCTTGGGATGAATTGTAAGTTTATATGTGTGTTAATGAAATTTCTCTTTGAAATGTCCCCTGAGCTGCTGCAAGAGAGAGAGAGATTGTAGGAGTGTATGTAAACAATAGAGCTGATTGATTATCTGTCTCTGTGATATACAAGAGGAGGCTGCAGGCTTGCTGGCTATTTAATTTTAAGGTCATTGTGAGCTGATGTGTGTATTGATATCAAGATTTTATCTGTGTGTGTGTGTGTGTGACAGAGAAAGGTTGATGAGGCAAGTCTCGGCCCTCGTGACTTAATCTCACGTTACCACCCCATCATCACTTTCAGTGAGAGCTTCCTCTTACCTCGTCTCCCTGCCACATTCAGCACTTCGACAACACGCTCGATACTTCACGCGCTTTTGATTCGACCTGGGAAACAGGAAATGCTGCCCCGGGGTCTGAGATTTTCGCTGGGAAGATGGGGGACAAAGCAAAACTAAATCCTGACCATTATAAAAAAAAAAAAGTCGAAAAGCAGATTTAAACACATTATTTTTCCCAGATGGAGCATCATGAATGTCCATTAAAACACGAGCCAGCTGTCACCAAAATAAATAAATAAAACGAGACCATGTTAATTCCCCGTGTTCCCGGGACAGAGGCCACGGGCTTATTGTATGGCTCCGTTTAGACTCAGCTGGATGTTGGGTGCTCTGAATGGACGCAGATCAATGGAAACACTACACACACACATACTCTATTTGAAGACTGAGGGGGTGGTGTGTGTAAGGACCCAAAGACAGAAGACCTTCAGTGAGGAATGAGGATAAATCACCTGTCAGGCTTGACTTATTTACCATGAATATCCTACATTTTTGTCAGAATATTGTGTTTAATCGGGGTGTTATTGAGGTTTTTCGATCGCTAGACCATCAAATGTGTTTTATTTAAGGTAACAAACTACTTCCTGCTTGTTATTGAAGCTTGGTATAAGGTTAAAACAATCAACTTTATTTTAAATTCTAGTTGGGATCTCGACGTTTCAAAAGAGATAAAATATGTGAGTTGAAAAACGGCTGAAGCATCTAGTTAATTTCCATTTGATGGGTGGTGTCGCTTTAAAAACAAAGAAGGAGTCTTGGTTTGATCGTTTTCTCAGTTTTAACATCATGTAGCTTCAATGAAGAGCTGGAACAAACTCACAGAACGTGAATGACATGAGAACCTAAAGCGTGAAATAAGATCAGTTTAACGGAAACAAGAGGAAAACTGCAGGGCCATGAAACACCACTGAGGACACCGAGGTCATGTCCTCAGTGGTATTTCTGGTCCATTCAGGGACATCACATTCTATATTCTGCTTCCAGTATTTTCTGTATTACTTTATATGTACATTTATGTATAAATATTATATATAAAATACGGAAAATAATAAAGAGTGGAGTGAAAAATAAGAGGCTTTGACGCAGCATGTCGGGAAATCAAACGCAGGCGATGTAAACTATTTTAAAAGAATTTGAGACTTTATTTTTTGGCGTCGGGTCAAACTTTTTTCCACAATCCAAGCTACAGCCCCCGTTTTAATGTGCCAGACGAGCCACCAAACAACCACTCAGCAGCCTCAGAAAGTGACCGAGCAACAAAGATGTTTACCTCAAAGAATAACAGCAAAGAGAGGCCGAATTTATTTTGTAGACAAATGTGAATATTGTCACTTGTTACTCTCCCAGTGCAGATGTATGTTTGTGTTGTTTCATTTTCTCATGGAGCGTGTGTGTGTGTGTGTGTGTGTGTGTGTGTGTGTGTGTGTGCACGCTACAGTATTCTGGTTGCCACAGTTACCAAAACGCCAACCTCACTGCGTCATTGCTTCAGACAACCTTCACACACACACAAAAAAAGAGCCGCTTTTTTTTCCCTCCCATTCATCCCTCCATCCGCTCATCTACCTGTCCAGCCATTGTTTAAAAAAAAAAAAAAAACGGAAGCAGTTTCTCTTATACAACACAATCTATGTGCGCGCGTGTGTGTGTACACTTTGTACGTGTGTGTGTGTGTGTGTGTGTGTGTGTGTACATTGTATGTATGCACGTTGCCATGGCTACGGGCCGGGCTAACTGGCGTCATCACTTCAAAACCACCTTCGCAGCAAGCAAAGAGGGATAGAGAAGGAGTCAAAGCAGCTCCCCTCTGTTCAGCACCTGCTCTCTCTCTCACACACACACAAACACACACACACACACAGACACACACAGACACACAAACACACACACACACACACACACACACAGACGTATAGCTCCTGCTCCTGGTGTGGTCTCATATTCCGCTGAGCTCACCTCATTCGCTCAACAGGGTCCAGTGGCACAGAAGGAGAGGAGGGGAAGATGAGAGAGAGAGGAGAGAGAAGGCTTGACTTCATGCATACTGATGCAACTGGAGCAATCTGAATGTGCTTCTCAGGGTGTCTGCTTAGTCGGGTCTCCAATCATCCCGGCCTCTTTGGGAAGCAAAGAGAAAGAGAGAGAGGGAGAGAGGGAGATTGAGAATGAGAGGAGAGGGGAGGAAGACATATTGACAGTTTACTGTGTCACCTTACATCAACCATCCTCAGCTCATGAAAGCACAGCTGGGAGCTGACGAGGGTGCTACTCCGATCCATCTTTAGGTGAAACTATATTAACAAATCCGGTCTCAGCGTGAGTTGAGTGTGAGTCACGGCGTGTCTCTACTGTATGTGGAGCAGTTTTTGGGACTTGCGTTTAGAAATGACTTCCTGTTTTATTCCTGTTTTTCTTCTGTCCTTCAGTTTTTGACTCTGCCTCACGATGGCTGACAACGGCTGGTTGCCACAGGGTACAGGATTTCGCTTGATCATGTGATCTGACCCCCCTCCCACCCTCCCCAGTTCCCTGCCATCTATCATAGGTGAGTCATGTGACGGGCTGTGTGTATATCCCAGTAAGCTAACTGGGAAGTCTTTTTTTTTCTTTTTTTTCTCTGCATTGTTGGTCGGTTGTCATTGATGAAAACTGGTTCCAAACTCACTCGCTCGTGACAATTTTAGCCATCAGCAACACATTCAGACAGAAGTGATATGTGCGCAAAACAACACACCCCCACTCTCACACACAGGCCCCCGCGTTCACACATCCGCACCAGCCACGTGGCGGTAATCAGCCAAATGTACAAAAACACCTTTATTAATGGTTGAAGGACAAAAGTGTGGGGCGCAACAAAAGGGCTTTGAATACACTGCTGACTGATACAGAGAGGCTGTGTGTGTGTGTGTGTGTGTGTGTGTGTGTGTGTGAGTTTTCAGTAGATGATAATGCTCAGGACGGATGAGAGGGATGAGAGCCACTCTGTTGCCAAGGCGACGGACAGGGCTGTAAACACGCTACCCCTGACTCATCTCTCCACAATACAGCCTCTCTCTCTCACACACACACACACACACACACACACACACACACACTCGCTCTCTTTCTCTCTCTTTCTCAAACACACACACACACACACACAGACACACACACACACACACAATAGAGTCCAATCTTCGGTAGACAAGAGGATCCGGAGATGAGAGCCACTCCAAGCCGCTTAGCCATACATCTGAATAGGCCCGTGGAAAACAGACGCAGGCCTTTTCTGTCGTACACACACGCTCATTTAAAAAACACACAAAATCAGACGAACACGGCGAGCACGTAATTGAACTGGAAATCAATATGTAGGTTGTTGAATTTCTACTTTCATATTATTAGAAAAAAAAGCAACAAAGACAAAAAGTATGGGTTAAAAACATACATGCATATTAAAACATGCATTGAAAGAACACAATGTCAAACACTTTATATGAAGGTCCTTGTAATGTGTTACGGTACCCTTCGTACAAGGACCGCAATACATTACAGGGACATAATGGGTAATAAACCCTTTTTAAGTGCTTATAAGAGCCTAATTAACATTACTAAGACAATATATGTTCATAATAGGATAATAAACATGTTTAGTGTTTATAACTGAGTGATTATAAATAGTTCTAGGACATAAAAAGTTCAGATGTGCACAGTAAAGCACATATCAGCTTCAAAAAGCATAGTTAACTGTCAATAAATGCATAATAAAGTATGTATTCATCTTAATAAAGAAACCAAAAGAAGCGTTGTAAAGTAAATTAGTTAAACTCTACATGTGTTTGTAATGCTATTATATACACATGTAAGAAATTCAAGAGGCTTTTATTAACTTTCTTAAACTAATAACTCTTAAATTTTCTTAGGATGCTATGTTTAACACTCATAGTCTTATTAGTGGTAATAAGAATCATATATGGACTTATTAGCTATTAACTAATGCTTATTACAAGGATCTTAATATAAAATGTTACCCTATTTTCTTAGTAATATTTATTTATTGTTTGTGTTTATCTATTGTTTGCACTATAGCTTTATGTCAAAATGAAAAGGAGAAAGGAACACCTTCAAGATACTTACCCCATCCACAATTTAAAACAATCACATCGTAAGGACACTATCATTATAAATGTATTTGGTGATCGAACTGATTAAAAGAATTATGATATTGATACCATGTTAAAAGTCTCAAAACGACATAAAACCACACTACCCTCATTATCCATTGGAGTTAACGTAACAGCTACAGCACACGCTGGATTTATTTTCAGATCACACACTCTTATTCAATAAATAAGTAATAAATATAATAAATAAATTAAAGTCAAAAAGCAGAGTCAGCATCCTATAAAAAGCCTAATGAAGATTAGACCGAGGGAAGACATGTAAAGATCCCGCTAACACAAAGGTGCCTCATGTAACAGGGGGATCATGACCCGCCGGCTGAGCAGCTCCACCCGTTCCCACACTGAGGACTCCATCTTCCTGAGGCCCGACGAAGACCCCGTCTGGCTGGATGAGCCCACGAAGACTGAAAAACTAGGTGACGGAGTCCCTAAAAAAGACGGGCTCCCAAAATGCAAAGACGGACCCGCAGGGCGCCAAAGCCCACAGGGAGAGGAAGTGTTTATGCACAAGGTGTACGCTCTGGTGATTGAGATCCACTGCTGGGCAGCGCTGTTTGTCGTCTCCCAAGTCACGGTAGGTGAATGGACATCGGCTGAATGTGTAACGTGGATAAAGTCCTTTTCTTTTTTGCAGCTTTTTACGCGAATGTGTGTTTAAATTCAGTCCTAGCGCACAATCTAGACACGTTTGACGGATCCACAGCAGTGTAATTGTAACATTAGCAATGCAAATGACACCTTGACACTTGAGCACAAGGTATTCTCTCAACTTGACCTTTATTTATTCACAGATTTTCTTGTCATACGTGTCATTAAATGACATGCGTCCTGTTCTCTAAAGTGTACTTTATTCTCTGGAAATTCAGGGCTACAACCATTTTAGTATTCATTCCCTCTCCCCATCACTGCCTCTGTTGACTTCATGTTTGATTCATTCAAGTAAAAAAAAAAAAAAAAAGGACAGGTGCGACGTTACCATGAAAAAGAGAGCCTTGTAAATGCGGCCATGATTATGACACCAGACTCCATGTGGTCAATTTACATATTTTTTAAGCCTGCATAATAAGCCATCTTCATTCTTTTTTTTTTTTTGATCTGTGCCCACTTTCCACCTGAGAGCAGCCACAGCACTGCCTGATTACCATCGCATGAATGACTGGAGAGTGCACAGTGACAATCTGCCTTCCCTCCTTTTCTCCTCCCAGGGGTACTGGGTGTTTTTTGTGGTGGAAGGAAATGGACCACTCTCTTCCATCTACAAAGCCCTGCAGGTCATGGACTTCTACCTGGGCTTCATCTTACCCTGCCACCCGCTTTTTGGGATGGACGTAAGTGTCAGTCACGGATCAGACCAGCAGTAGAGCTGTTTGTTTTGCTCTGACTGTACAGTAACTCCCTCTTCTCCTGTATCTCTCTCGGCAATGGGCAGTCAATGGTGTTGATGAGGGAAGTTGTAGACACCAAACAGCACAACTGGATCGTCCATGGAACCGCAGGGATCGGTGTGGCCATCTGTGTAGTCATGGTAAAACACTGGAGCTCCTACACCCGAAAATTGTTGTTATGCTCATTTTTGCAAGAATGTGAGGTGTGCAGATCGGCTAGTTTCTTGCTCGCTTGATATATTTATTGACTGATAAAATGCAAACACATTTAAAGGGGGAAAACATGTCATTCACTGCGTTCTTCCTCCGGCTGCCCTCTCCTCAGGTCGTCCACATGGTGTGTAAGTGGCGGTACGGCACCGGCTTGTGGTCGTCAGGGACGGTGGTACGTGACGTTGGTGATCGGCGTCAGTCTGTGAGCCGCCAGCCCTCCTTCACCCTGTCAGAGTGGACAGACGCTCAGGAGGACCTGCTGGACATGGACCCTGTGCCCCAGACGCCAGTCTTTGAAATAGGCGCCGACACCAGGATGGAGGCAGACGCCGCCACCCTCACTGTCACACCAGTGGGGCTTCAGGAGAGGTTAGAGCGGGCTGCCATGGGGAGTGTGTTTGTTTGCAACCACATCGCCAGGATACATGTTGGCAACTTTACATTTCCTTAGGTTCAAGTTTCACTGTACTTACGCTCTATTCTCTGTTTTGGACACAAAATGCACTTGGTTAGGGTTCGGAAAAAGATCATGTTTTGGATTAAAATACCTTTATTGATCGCCACAAACGCAGCTGGAATTTGTCCCGAGGTCTCTCTAAAAATATCCAGTGGTTTCACACTTACAAATGTTGAAATGCACTCTTGAACCGTGGTCACTCGCTTGGCAGTCTTCTTGCCTAACTCCTCCACCATCCACTCCACCTCCAGATATGACAGTCAGGTCATAAGCATGTAATGTGAACGTGATATGACACTATTTGAAGAAATGTCAATATGGTACGTAGGCATACTTGCCAACCTCTAGACCTGAGTTTCAGAGGAAACAAAGTCTTTGTTGTTTTCTTGCATTCTGGTGACTTTTAAAGAATGAACATAACAAAGTAATAAGTGGACCGAAGCAGCATTTTTATGCTGAATACTTTTCATTTTCTTTTTTGAGAAAGAATACAGATCAATTTTCCACTTCTGGTGTGCACTTAAGTGAATCTTTAGCACGTGTAACATATGTATCAGTTGTTGTTCATTAATTTTTTAACCCCTGCCTCTTGGAAAGCAAGTCCATGCCACTGTCTTATGTTTGTAAGCCTCTCATGAGTGATTGACGTGGACGTGGTACGACAGTACAGTAGACTACACGCTGTCCAGTGCCAGAAACAGGTTGTGATAGCTTCAAGAGGAAAAAGGTTTAAACATTTGGTCATAAATCGAGAGAAATACAGGAAAATTGTGACCCCAGAAGAGACCAGGAGAAGGCAACGGAAAACGGGAATCTCTGATGAAAATCAGTTTAAAGCTAACATTGTATCCTGGTGACTGGGCTGTTGTTTGCATCTATCTAGATCTGCATTCATGCATTTCAAATCCATATTTACAAATACTGTATCAGATGGGTAAATACATACTGTACATCTCTATGATTTAAAATGTATCACACAGGAGGGGCTCCAATGTTTCCCTGACCTTGGACATGTGCACACCGGGCTGCACTGAGCCCTACGGCTACGGAGCCCAGCTCTCCCCCAGAGACCAGTCGGCCCAGGAGTACCTCCGACAGGGAACACACGTCCTGACCCCTGCCATGCTGCACACACGGGCCATGGATGACCAGAGCCTGCAGGCTGAGTTTTATGTGAGTGTAGCAGCAGCAGCAGCAGCTCACCCACCCACACGCTTTAGATTAACGGGAATGAACAGAGACTCACCGGAAAAGACGTACACTGACACATACAGACACAGGCACAAATGCACACACCCACACACCCACCCAGCGGATCTCTGCACACACCCGTAAGCTTTTCCACGATCTGTTAGTGGGCGATGGAAAGACAGATACAGGCGTATTTGCATACATAAAGCCACAGAGGACTCCAGTGTCTGCTAGGCAGAGAGATGTTTGTCAAGATCACACGCAAGTCGTCCTTAGCATTTCAGTCACGCACAATTAGACAGCAACAGCTTAGAGTGAAGGGCAGTGGATGAGTTAATGTTGGATATTATGTTCTTACTGTTTTGTTGGAGAAGGTAGGGCTAGGATTTCCCCCTCCATTTCTGCAAGGACTGATTGTTCTTGCACCTATTGTTCTGTGTCCATCGGCAGGAAACTCCCATGAACTTTGTGGACCCCAAGGAGTACAACTACCCGGGGCTTGTGAGAAAGAATCGCTACAAGACCATCTTACCCAGTGAGTTCAGCCGCAACAGGAACAGCCACAGAAAAAGAGAGATCATGCGGTTGTACATTCTGTAAAAGCTGCTGTTTTTGTGCTGCCTCTCTTTAATAATTCCACTTACTCATCAACTATTTAGCTCAGATGTGTCTGTAAAAGGTCTGAGTCTGTGCACCAGAATATTGATACTCACCCTGAGACGCAGCACACAAAAAGACATGAACCGACACTGTAATAAAACTGAGCCAGCATAGCATGCATGCATAAATATTATCTGCCATCTTCCTCTGCTGTTTTCTCTTTAAATCACGACCCGTCGTCCTCTCTATTCTCATGATAATCTCATGCTGTCCACCTCCAGACACACACAGCAGAGTGATCCTGAAGTCACAGGATGAAGAAGATTTCCTCCTGACCTACATCAACGGCAATTATCTCAAAGTAAGTGAAAATATGTGTGTTTATAAGCAAAGTTTTACCCCAGGGAGCCACTGTAACTTCAGCCATGTGACTTTATGTTTTCACTGTCTCCTCCTCAAAGTCAGTAGAAAAAGATGACACTAAGACTGGATATGTTTGTGTGTGCAGGGTTATGGCGATGAGGAGTGTGCGTACATCGCCACCCAGGGTCCAACCGTGAACACGGTGGGCGACTTCTGGAGGATGGTGTGGCAGGAGAAGAGCCCAATCATAGTGATGATCACCAACCTGGAGGAGAAAAACGAGGTGATGATGATGATGATGGATAAATGGACATACAAACTGATAACTGAATGGGTACAAATATTCACAGTGTCCATCGTGTCTTGCAGAAATGTGCAGAGTACTGGCCTGAAGAGACCGTGACCCACGAGGGCATCGAGATCACAGTGGTGACAGTAACACAGGAGGATGACTACAGTCTGAGGGTGTTTACTTTGAAGGTAAAACACAGAAAGACTTGGTAACACATTCATCCACAGCCATCTTAGTCTTAGTCTTGCGTGTGAACTAATGATAACCAACGCTACACACAAAGTACAGCTGTTGATAGGATTGTCATCATTTTTGCAGGTATTTGGTCATGAAGTAAAGTGTTGACCTGAAGATGGTGCTACATGAAAAATTATGGGCCCACCGAAGATTTTGTAATTCAACATGAAGGGGACATGAATGTCGCTGTTTCACTGAAAACCACAAATTTGAACCTCACAGTGGCTTCACAGCAGGGATGCCCAAACTTTTTCCCTGAGAGAGCAAAAACATAACAACATTTTGCTTGGAAAATCTGCAGAGCCAAATCGAACCTTATGGTTTGCCAACTGTGGCCTGTGGGCACCATGTTAGGCAGCCCTGCTTGCATCGCCACACTTTGTTTTAACGTGTGCCAGCGCTTAAGAAAGGTCTTGCTGAATCCGTTATCATTCTAATATGGAGGGAAAAAAAACAGCCTGACTTCGTACATCTTTAATAATCTCAGTGGTCTCGGGCAGTGAAGCCTAGGATTTAGCGATAACGCCCTTGAAAAATATGGTCAGCAACTTGTTTTGGTGGAACATTTGCATGTGGGATGGTGAACCCTGACATTAAAATGACTAAATCCTTGCAAAATAACCAAGCAAGGCCTGCTTCATTACAAACCCGGATCGTTGTCCAAATCTTGCCATGTTCAGTGTGTAGGTTGCACGCTCCGAGGTTGTTGTTTTTTGCCGTTGCAACTTTGACGAGGAACATGCAGCACGTTCTCACTCCCCACTCGTCATACACAGCAGCTTGGCCAGTGGCTGTCAGCTTCAAACTATGACTTCCTGCCTCTCTGGTGTCACTTTCACACATTAAGGGCTCTGCTGTCAAGTTTGTGATGTCCGGTTCGACTTTCAAAATTATTAACACTGTGAAACGGTCGCAGTTCGGTCAGGTTTAGGCACGGAAGTTAGTTGGTTAAGTTTAGGAGAAGATCACGCTTTGCGTTCAGATAACTATTTTCAGACACTTAACTTGCGTAACTTCAATCTTTACAGTTGGTCCTTGGGAAAAATCCTGTGTATGAGCTACCCAAGCACCCCATCCACCCCCTGTCTCAAACTTCATGTACTCTTTTGCTAGAGGGGCATTTCAAGAAGTGACACTAGAGGGGTAATCACAACGTCAAACTCTGAAGCGTAAGGCCACTGGCTGAAACATGCAGACAGTGCTGACTAAAATAGTCCACCAATGGCAGGCTTCAACTCACAACTTTCTTCCTGCGAGTGAGATTATGAGATCACTAAAGGTATTAGGATTCATCATCCGGGGACCATGAATGCATATTCAAAACTTCATGCCAATTCATCCATTAATTGTTGAGAAATTTCAACAGAGTGTGGGTTGAAACTTTTTTTAACGATTGTTAGCGTGCACACTTCTGATCTCAAGATTAATATTAGACCATGTAATAAAAACTCAGTGTGTTGCAGCAGACTTCTCTGCCATCACACCAGATTGTGATCCCAACATAGCAACAAGACGCTGCCCAAGTTTTCTTTCTGCTAAAGTAAATAAGTAAAGTATGTTTCATCACACTGTCAGTGTGCAGAGGACGGCGCTTTACTAAACGCTCCTGATGTAGACGTACTTTTCGGCTCCATTCATCGGCTCATGATGGGTGCCTTACATTTAATTTGGGGTCACAGTGGCGTTGGTACTTAGCAAGCCAAACATGATAATTCACTAAATGCAGCCTGCATGTGATTACTGAGCACCAGGGGATCATTATATAACTGAGTTAAAAGCTTGTTGTTTATTCAACCCCTCTGGTTTACGTTGTCTATCTGTTGGATTAATGAGCATTGTCAGAGCGACACTCGGGGAATAGACGCAGCTGATGGATTTGATTATGTTACAGTATACGCAGCCGAGGAATAGACTATGCAAGCTCTTTTTTTTCTAACCCTCGCTGTGTGTTCGTGTGTCGATGTGTTTACTAGTGTGGGGGTGAGGAGCGCAGTCTGCGGCAGTACTGGTACACCTCGTGGCCTGATCAGAAGACGCCAGATAAGGCTCCACCTCTTCTGGAGCTGGTGCAGGAGGTGGAAAGGGCCCGGGAGGAAGCCCCGCCCTCCAGCGGCCCTACGATTGTTCACTGCAGGTACGAAAGTAGCTTGTTTGCAAACACTTTGCAGAGTATTTTTTTTTTATTTGTCCGATCCTCCACTGTCTGATTTCCCCAAGGAGGATTTCACATTAACCAAATTAGCGGGATCAGTGCGAATCAATACACCAATCCATCCATTTTCTCCTCCTCCGTCCCTCTTCCCCTCCTACGTTTTGTTTCCGCAGTGCTGGAATTGGTCGAACCGGCTGCTTCATCGCCACCTCCATCCTGTGCAAGCAGCTGAGGACTGAAGGTGTGGTCGACATCCTGAGAACCACCTGCCAGCTCCGTCTGGACAGGTGAGGTATTCTTAGAAAGTATCACCTGCTCACCTCTATTCTTAGCTCTTGGCACCAAGTCTTTGAGTTCAGTGGATCCGGTTCCGAAATGACAAGTTACAGGAAGTCGCCACTACCCACCACTAGTTTCACTTCAATAAGGTATAAAATAATGCTAAAATTAAGATACAGGGGCTAATTATATTACTGCAGTTTGTACTGAACCTGAGATAAGCAGCTGGAGTAACTTCTACATTTTTAAAGACAGAAATAATCTGCCTCTGTAATACTAAAAATGTATTTGGTCAGTTTTGGGTTATCAACATCTAAATGGCGTATTTTGATTCTAATATCAAGAAATTAATTTTCAAATTTGGGTGAACTTGTTTCTTAAGAGGGAACAAACTGCACGGCTCCGAGCTACAGCAACAATCTATCTTTAGACAAAGAACAAGCAGTCACATTTTACATTATTGTCTTTCAGCTGATCTTCTGACACAATAAGAGGACGAGTGAAAACTGTATAATTAGTCACATTAATTACGATATCGACTTATCTCATCAGTGACGCTTAGAAATAAGTTAATCAATAAATAGTGAATTCAAGTTAATAAAACTTTAGTTTATAGTTATTTCACTGAACACAATTAAGTGCTTTATAAACCATTTATTAAGCAATTGTAAACATTTATAAACATCAGATGCATCTTTATATATAAACAGTTGCTCATGTTCATTTTAATGTTTGTAAACAGTGAGATAACTGCTAAATTAAGTTTAATTAACTACAAATTTACCATTTATTAAAGATGGTTATTATATCTCATCACATCTTATCAAATTATCGATGGTTTCGATATCGATGGTTTGTGTTCGTTTCCATAAAAATGCCACCAAAATTTTAAAGCCAGCATGATGCCAGAAGAACGAGCAGCTTTCCAACCATTTCAAGACTTTTTCACATTTTATTTTTTTTATTCTTAGTTTGGTTTTATTTCATTCATGTTTTATATATTTAGGACGTTTCGGAAATGTTTTCACACTCCAGTTCTAATGTCTGAATATTAAGAATTAAAAGTGCATTGCTCAAAAAGTAGTTGTCGTGACAACTTTCATACTTTATAGCCATAAAAAACAAAAGTGAGAGTCTACAGCCATGCTAGAAGCCCTCTGAGGCCTTACCTACAGCTAAATGCTAACATGCTCACAATGAGAATATGCTATTGTTCAGCAAGCACGATGCTAAACACGGTCACCATCTTGTGTCACCATTCCTCTCTGAGTGATTGTATTTGTGTGTGTTTCTCAGGGGCGGGATGATCCAGACGTGCGAGCAGTATCAGTTTGTGCATCACGTCCTCAGCCTGTACGAGAAGCAGCTGTCTCACACTGCCGAGGAGTAGAGTGAACACCGCTGCCACACCCAGACCGAGACACACCACTGTACACTGTACCGCCTCCGGTGGTATGCATCACTGTACCTAGCATCATCTCAGTCTCACCCTTTAACAAGTCCAAACCCATGTTAATCTCTCTTCACCCAAGACAAGGCTCGCTCAGACAGGACTGACATGAAATCTGTGCTTACTGGATGTCTTTGAGCAGGATAAAACACAGGGAGGAGGTGGGATGTGAGATAGCCCCTCCCCCCCCAAAATAATCCTGGATCAGACACACAAGGTGTCATCGATCCCGAGAGTCCTGGAGAGTCGTAACAGTCAGGCCCAAAAATAATCCAAGCCCGCACACCTGACATCATATCATTTGCACTGCTGAGGTTTTTATCACGTTACTGTACATGAGTCTCATTCATCAAGGCCTCATTTTAGTACTTGGTCTGAAATAGCCTCCCCTCACGCGCTTGTACGTACAGTTATCAAAAGGTTAAACTGAAGAGCTGAAACATAATCGGATCACCTGTCTGCAGGTAATTCGAGCTCACTCTCCTGAAGTTAGCGTCAGTAAAATAAGGGCCCCTCTACGGTATAAACGCCAGCATAACTTAAATCTACAGAAGCGATCAAATACCAGCCTAATATTAAACACTATATAGACGTAAAGGTTCTCATGAAATATAAGTTGACATATTTTCTCATTGATTCTCATTGACGCTCACACTTAATGTAAAAAAAAAAATCATTACAGAAGGCCTGTTTTCAACTTTTGATGCGTTCAGGAGCCACCTCATCTTCAGGTTGCATGGTGCTAAGTGTTCATTAAAAGGCATGTGCAATGTTATGGAACATAGGAATGTATAACAATTAGGTTTATTAATTAACTAATTAGGATTTCTGTGCAATCTTACAGTATTACAGTTTTTACCATGCTGCCTGTGCAGTCCTCATGGCCCATGATGTTTACAGTAAAAACAACTCGACTGCATTAAGGCCACATAGACGTTCACACTCGGAGGCGTCACGGAGCCGGGGCGACGCCGAGGCGACAGCGGCCAGAAATAGAAATCAGACCGTCGGAAAAATCAATGTGAAGCCCGATCAAAGCTCGGGGAGAATCTGACAAACAACACACACACACAGGCGAACTAGTTGGAAAACGTTGCATAATATTCCTGTAAATGTCCCATTACTATCACGTCGAAACCCTCAAGAGTCTCACGCTCCGCGACGCCTCTGCTTTTCAACAGTAGCTTGAACACATCCGTGAAGTAAGCAGCCCATGATTGTTGTATAGACAGGCCAGGCCTAATCTGTATGAAGCACAATAGACCAACTTAAGGTTGTCTCTGATGTTCAGCTGTAAAAGTTATTTTCTTTCCCGTATTGTGTTTTTCGATTGTGTTGAGTTTTAATGGATTGCATGTGCTGTATGGGACTCCATAGGTCCACAATCAAAGCGACGTGATTGGTTGTCCTGCTTTTTGTTGTGTAAAAGGGTTTTAAGCCTATTACTATATTGCTTGCTCTCGGCCAATGCTTTTGATACAGTTTGCTTTTGTGAAACCAACCAGAGATATTTTTAGAACATTTTGATACAATCCTTTCGAGTAGATGCCTTGTGTATATTTCCGTTTACACCATGATGGAATGTAGCTCATACTGTGGAATCAAACCATCGGTTTATATTTGCAAGATTTGACAGGACACAAATGTGACAACTACCTAAGTTACCTTACAGTACAGAAAAATAAATAGATTACGTTCAGTCTTCAGTATTATTACTTTCACGCCTTTAGGCTTTGCTTTAATATGCTTTGCTTTCCGTGTACGTTTTTATCGTTATTTTTCTTGGAGAATTTTACCTCAGACTGAGTTTCTACGCAGTCCCCCCGTCGAATCCATCTGTGACTCTTAGGCCACTCTCGGTTGACAACACGAGAAATAATTGCTATGTGTAAAAAGGCAGCTAAAAACGGTGAAGACAGTTTTTCTATGTAACAAAAAAGAAAAAAATCACACTTTTATCTCGACTTAACGCATCAGATCAACAGTCGTGAACATTATCAGAGGATGGAGTTAACTGTGTGGACCAATTCATAAAAAAACATCCAATCAACTAGCAAATTCAACTGCCAAAATGAACTCTTAAGAGGAAAAACTGTACTGGGATTGATCAGAAAAGCAACAATCTATATTGTCAAGACTTTTGACAGAATCCTCTGATAATGTCCAGCGTACCTGACTGTACAAGCTTTTATTTTGAGTGCTTGTTTTCAATGCTTACCTGATCAAACAACGGGGATGACGAAATAGCCAAACAGTCAGACATACAACCAACCAGCAAACCAGTATTTCTCTCCTCTGCTACAGTATCGCTTTAAGTTGTGAGTTTTTGCATCCAAATAAAGGTAGATTTTCATGAATCTGTGCTGCTGTCTCCGACTCTTCCTACCTCCCGATCAAACCATCCTTTGTTGGGGGCTTTTACCTCCAGGAAAACCTGTGTTGGCTGCATGTTGTGCTGCATCCAACTCTCTCGCCTGGACCACAGAGTGCAGTTAAACATCAGCACCACTAGGTGTCAGTATGCACAATGTAATTGCACCGAACAGCTCCATCACCCTGCAGCTTCCTCTGCTTACACACAAACACAGTTAATGGCAGAGGAAGAGGAACAAAGGCTTTCAATCAAACAAAAGAAGAATTCATGAGACTGAATTCAAAAACACCCGACACCCATTTTACAACTGTTTCATTCAGTGGTTATTAGTGAGAATGTGATACTGTGGACAGAATCAGTGTTAATGTCTGTAAACCAGAAGATATTGTTGTCTCTCTTTAAGCAGAGATGGATGGATGATGACGTCATGTAGCTTCACCAGACTGCCGCCTGATGAGAGTCGTAATCAGCCGGACTTAATTGAAACACCTGCGAGGCTTTAAGTCTCGCAGGTGTGAGCCTCGACCAGAAGATCACAGTCTGAGACGAGCATTTATTCTCATACAGCTACTTTATCAGAATATTAGTATTATTGGGCTCATTTATTATATAGCTTTTTCCCATGTCATGCAGTTAAAGCACGCAAACATTATGCAAACGTTAGGTTTTGCAAATTTGATAAGTATGATATGTTATGACTGCAGTACTTTATTAAAACATTGTCTTCAAGACATGAGGAGGAGGAGGAGGAGGAAGGTGAGCCAACATACTATTTCAGTGTTCTTCCTCTTGAGCTTGATGACGAGCTGATCGTTTGATTCAGGTGTGTTGGAGCAGAGAAACACGGATGGACTGAAGAACACTGTACGAATGATGTGTGACTGACTCTGGGAAGCTGGGCTGTGAGTTTACTGTCTTACTCTGATATAAATAACAATAATCAAGACAGTATCATATGATATATTCACAGTATTGTATTACAGTATGGCAACAGTCTATGTATGAGAAGAAGGAAACTATTCGGACACATTTTTATACATGTAAATACATATATGGCCTCATGAAGCCCAAACACACAGTATATATACACTATTTTAATGTCAGTGTTTTAGATTTATCGCAGCAGCGTTTAAATTGATGCTTTGTAAGAGATCTATAAGATGGTTTTGAGTGCAGCGTTTGATTTGAAGTGTTTTCAGTGTTTATTGTTCAGAGATTTGAGAACTTGAGCTTCAGCTTCAGGAAACATGTTCAAACGACAGGGAAAAACTGTAAAAGTGTGACTGATGAGGACCACGTGGTGTAAACACGGCAAAATAAAACCAGAACCAGTCCCTGCAGGAGAAGAGTCTGAACAGCAAGATCAATAATACAAAAAACCTGTGCTTACTGGGTCAAAAACATTTGACCCTACTTACTTACTTACTTTTAGAAAAAGCCAAAAATGATTGGTGTGCAGAACAACACTTAGCATCTACATCCTTTTGTCATCTTTTTTGATCTTCATTGATTATAGATCTGCGAGGATTTCGTTGCAACATCTGTGAGAAAACCCACATTTAGGGTTCAAGTTAGGGATGTAATGATACACCGATCCGGGTCGATATCGATTCAGTAAGCAATGATCCAATAGCAAATTGATAAAATGTTTATGGCAGTTAAGACCTCACACATTCAAATGTACCTCGGAAAATAATATAAATACATTGTGATATCAGGCAAATATCGTATCGTTGTGCAAAGAATCGATATAATATGGTATCGTCGATGTAACTTGCGGTTTACACCCCTTCAGCCTTTGTTTACATTTTTCAGTCAGTCTGTAAGTAAACAAAGAGGTGCATCCAGGAGCGACGCTGCAGTGACTGAGGATCATGACTGAATATTAAAATCAGCGCTGATGAGCTTTGGAGGACCATCTCTCTTTTGTCGATGTCTCCTCCTGCATCACTCTGCCCAGCAACTGCACCTCCCTCCTCGCGAGCGCGTCTCCTTTAAAAAAAAAAAAACCTCCGGACTGTCCCTTTAATCCGCAGCTCAGAGCGCTGACGTCACCCATCCCCTGAGCCGCCTGCGCTGATTGGCTAGAGGTGACGTCAACCTCACATATTTTTTTCTCTCTCTCCTCTCCCTGCTGAACCATGACCTCATCGCTTTAGTTCAAGTGCTAAAGTGCACCTTCTGTAACTAACCCCCCCTCCTCCTCCTCCACCTCCTCCACCCCTACACACACACACACACTAACAGTTAGCCTAGCAAAAGCTAACCAACTCCTCCACCAGCTCGTCCACGTTTCCTGGTCAGAAGGAGACACACAGAGAGAGAGGAGGGGGGTTTGTCACCGCGCTTTCATGTCTCGTTTGCTCCTGGCGCTGTCACCCTCCGTCAGCTGTGCCGTCCTCCTCCATCCCCCTCCAGCCAGGTAAACACCCGGGTGGTGCCAGCCTCATGAAGACACGGGCCGCGGTGCCCCCAACGCCCCCTCAACACACACACACATGGAGGCCAGCTGAATAACGCACAGGAGCAGCGTGGAGCCCGAGGTGAGTGTTCCCGATAAAAATGCGCTGTTATGGAGTGAAGTGCGTAAAGTGCGTCGCAGGGCTAGCTTTAGGTTAGCAGCTCGCTATCTGCTCGTGCCTCTCCTCCCTCCTCTCCCCCCCCCCTCCTGCGGCGAGTCTGTCAGCGCGCACTCCCCCCCCCATCCTCTCCATACACACACTTCATGTGCGCGCCCGTCTTATAATGGGAATTAAACCCCCGCGTCCTGGCTTCAAGTGATCGATACCTTTTTTATTTTGTATTTATTTTTACACCTGGCTGCTCATCATTTTTTTTAAAGGTAGGTGTTTTTTTTTTCTCCTGCGTTTCCTGTTTTTAATTTCATCACAGCCGCGTCCGATCAATGGAGAGGCAACATTTTTCGCATGCGGACACATCCGCGCGTCACAACAACACCGAGGGGGGAAAAGGTTTCCCACCTCCCCCCCGATAACTTTAAATGTCTCGATGCTGCGTTTGTGAAATGTCCCGCACTGTGCGCTATTCTTATTTCTAATCTGGGTCGGGTTTATTATAGTCCGCCACGCGCGCGCTCGCCGTCCATCATTGTTATTAACAGTGATCGAACAGGCCACAGTGTCCCGGCGTCTTTTCTTTGTGCGCCTCATCCCTTCACCTGAAGACAGGGATGATGTTCCCCGCATTTTTCTGTCTGTTATGTGCATCATGTCGTAATTACTGTGATGGCAGAGTGCGGGGTAGTCCCGGTTTGTTATATGACCCCCGCAATGTGCAGCAGCGCGCTGGGAGGGTATTGATTAAAGGGGCACCAGGATGGTTTTATACCTGCTTGTGTTGTTGACAGTGTGATGATGCTTCTGCTGCCAAACCAGAGATCGATTTTTCCCCAAATGACATGATCACTGTAACATCATGCTGCACTGTTTTTTTTTGTTTTTTTTAAATCTCTCCTGTATTACACTTCCCAGGCTTGTCACTCTACTAACCCCCATTTGTGATCACTGCATGTATTATTTACATCCAGCTTTATATAGCGCTGCCAGCCACACACAGGAGGCATCCAGTGTTATTTAAGATGAGTTTATTATCTGATTATTGTGGACGAGGGACATTCAGATTCACTTTATTGTCTTCACATACATAAAAATGAAACAAAACACCGTTAAGTGTTAAAAACTAGTTAAAAGACATGTAGGAAAGGAAAGAGAGACAACAGTTTAGCAGCATGGCAGCTGATATCAGGATTGTATTTAAGTTTTAGTCAGAGACTTATTAACTAATCAGTTTATTAGTCTGTTGACGGAAAAATTAATGTGCAGCTATTTTGATAACTGCTTCAACTCGGAGGTTATTCTGCTTCTCGTTGTCTCCTGTGAGAGTAAACTACGTGTGTCAGGCTTTCAGACAAAATAGGAAGTTTTAACATTTTTCAGACCGAGCAATTCATCTGTCCGTCGAGGAAACAACAGATTAAATGATCAGATTATAATCGAAATTGCAACACGGCTAAGTGCAATATACAAATCGTAAAGGTGCTGCAGTTTTTTTAATAAAGATAAAAATGTGGGACTGGACAACAAATGTCACATCGTCAAGATTTTAAAAGTGTTTGTCAGTGAAAATAAAAGAAATTGTAATGTACAATGATCCTATCCTGCAGCTCCGTTAAAGAATAATGGACATTTTTCTTATTTGCAGCCCGACATTTCCCTTCATTTCAAAGAAAAGTGTTCTGAGAAGTCGGCTCTAATGAAAACTGTCATTAAACGGTTTAAAAACAACACTTATCTAGCAGCTAATGATTCATTCAGCAGTGTTTTGAAAGCATATCAGCGAAAACCCAAACACGATCTCCAACTCTTGTTTCTACGTTCTCCTCCTGGTTCCGCTCCACCGGTGACCCTGTAATCCCTCCAGCAGCCCTGTGTTGATGGCGTTGGCCTGAATACCTGCAGACTCCCTTCATGTGGTCGCGTTTTAAAGCGTAAATGACACTCGACAAAGAGACGGTGTGTAAACACACGCACATGCAAACTTTTAGTCGGTGAGAGAGCCTGTGGCGCAGAGTAAAGGGCCCGACATGCTCGGGTGATGTCATTGTTTGTGGTCCAAACAAACAACTCATGTCTCTCATTGTGTGAGCTGCAGAGGCAGCTTGATATCAGTCTACTCAAGGCTCTGGCCACAGGTGACGTTATGCAGGGAGTTAATGAATAACCTGGATGGTATTACATCAGCGTTGGTTGCCCTCCAGTTGCTCTCTTTGTGTTTGCCTTTCTTCCCTGATGTCTGATATGGCATTATTGAGCCGGTCCATCGTGCTAGGCTCATGTTTTTTTTTTGTATGAATATGTCTGCATGAGTTATCCATTATGTGGTGATGAAGTAACTTTGTCTTTGTCTTACTGACCTCTCAGAGAAGCTGTTTTTATTTTATCATTATCACTCTTTTGTTATCAGCTGTAAAGAGCAACAGTAAAGTCTGTTGATGATTTATGAAAATTTCCAGATCTCTGGGATTTCCTCTTTCCTCTTTAGTTGGAAAACAATGTATTGCAGTCATTTAAAAAAAAATAATAATGCCTCTAAATCTGTAACTAACATTTCATTTGATCATCAAATCAGCTGTTGAGTGATGCACGATGAATAATTTAATCAGTTAGTCGAGAAGCGAAAGTGTTGCACTTGTCTTAGAGGTAAATAAAAAGTCTTCCATTTGAATATGTGACGTCTTAACTGCCATAAACATTTATCTGATTTAATTATCCATCCCTATAATCTGATAAACAAATATACACAGTATGTTTATGTTTAAATACCTGTCTTTTTACATTATACATGCACTTACCTGTTGGCAACCTGGTGTTCATTAACCTAACTCGCTCTGATAACCGTATTCCTATTTAAAACCTACCTCTGTCTGCACACCTACACATATACTACGTATCTTTATACTTGCAAGTTTCATCACGACACAATATTGAGTTTTTGGACAACGATACGATATTTGCCGATATCACAAAGTCTGCCACGATACGATTTCTATTCGATTCGATACATGGGCCTGTGATCGATATGAGATGACTTCATTTAACACAATCAGTTACATCTATATCAACTCAAGAAAAGAAACTAGGAGTTGCTCATGGACGGAAACGATGACAGATGTGCCACGGGAATTTCTAAACAAAGGCGTATCTTAATGATGGTGGTGATATGAATCGATGCTATTGGGTCGTGGATCATTAAATCGATATATCGTTCCGGACTGATGTGTCGTTACACCCCTGATGATAGTTCGTGTAGACACCCTGGGTCATGCATGAGAATGTTAACATCATGCTGGATACATGTGTACGCTGACGCTCTGTTTAAATGCAGTTTTGTCATCCATGTACATGAATAAATGCTCCTAGTGATGCAGAACTGAAAAGTCCAGTACTTTGGAGGCACTGAAGGTAGATTCAGATATCTAAATTCCCCAGCTACTTGAGAAAATACTTCAAAATGGACCAGTTGATCTGGTTCTCCTGCCTTCAGCCAGTACTTCAGGTGTAACCGCTTTGCTTCAACCTTTGTCCGCCTTCGACTTTTGGACTATGGTTTTGAAAAAGCGATCATAAGGATGTTGTTTTTCGACCGACTGTGGGCACGTATAGATGGAGTGATGCTAAATTTGGATGGGTCGGACCAGATGTCAGAAATATTTCTAATCAACAACGTGTAGCCGACCTCACCGTTAAACTCTCATCCTCTGTTATTTAAGGGAACAGTCACTTGGTTGTAGTCCCACAGCTGAAGTTGCGAGAGTATGTAGCGCTGTCAGTTTTTAGCTTGTATCCTGATCCAGCGTCAGCACCAGTAGCATCCCATCGCCATCGCCCTCCTCGTGCCCCCTGCTCGCCCCAACCGGGCTGTTTCTATGGCAACCACAGAATCTGCTCCGGGCCTGTGCACGCTGTCTCGGTCTCATCGCTCTCTCTGTCTTTCTCTCTCTCTCTCTCTCTCTCTCTCTCTCATCTCGGCTTGTTTTCCTCCGCTCAGCCTGAGCCTCGCAGCGAGCTCCTGGCTGCTGCCTATTTTAGTTTCGAGGAGCTTGTTTGGTTTTTTTTTTTTGTGCTTCTGATTGTTTTTCTGCCTGGATGCAAAGATGGAGGAAGAAAGATGGTTTTGCATCGGGGGGTCGGGGTTGTTGTGCTGAGTAAGCACACTGAGGTTTGTGCTCCCTCCTCGTATCATTCATCATCCTCTCTCTCTCTCTCTCTATCCATGTTATAACATTTTCCTTGTCTCTATCTTTTTCTGTTTCCTTGTACTTCCTCCTATCATCTCCTCTCTTGCCCACACAAACAGGGTCCACTGGGAGCAAAGTTATCATTGGATGGTTGTCTAGCGGCGTAGAAAGGTGCAGAGCACCAGTCTCTCCCTCCGCCTGCTGCCACACATGTAAACCTGCACACCCCTCCCCTCCCCGTCCTCGTTCGCTGCACAAGAGCAAGAAAAGAGTGATAGAGGAGGAAGGAGGGATTCAGAGAGAAAAAAGTGAGAGAGAGAGAGAGAGAAAAGCTGGGCGGGTGGGAGAGCAGTCGCCATTAGACATATGCAGCATCAGATGTTGTGCTCAGCGGCAGGGAAACAGGAAAAAGAGGGAGAAGGACTCACATCGCTGGAAAGCTGTGTTGTTAGCTGCTTGGCTAAAGGGCTCCGCGCCATATAAGGTATGGTATAACAGGTGATGGGGCAGGTCGTAATGTGGCAGGCAGGGGCTGTTGGTGGTGGTGGTGGTGGTGGTGGGAGGGGGGAGTGTGCTGGCATTGCAGCTACGCTTAGTGGTTTGTGCAGAATGGCTGCTGGGGTGCACATCATGGAGTAGTGGGGAAATGTCACTGTGTCAGTATGTTCATGTGCTTCATCACTGCAGGCTAGAAATTTATGCTTTGCAGGAAGAATGAATGCAAAAAAAATCCACATCCGTCTTCACCGAGACACACACAGAGAGATTAGAGATTAACTGGGTTTATTTTGTCTGTGTGGCTTTCTCAAGATATAAGCTGCATTATGTTTGCCCAGAGGACTTTGTGTACTAACCTTCTTCGCTGCATGACTCGACTATCCTACATTTTTTATCTGGCTAAGATGTGTCTGTTCTGGACTTGTTTGTGTCTGCTGCACATGCCTTTACTGTACAGCAGCTACTTTTCTGATGCAGCAGCTGTTTGGCTGTGTTTACAGTGCAGGCAGTTGCTACTGTCTATCTCAGATTTTCCTCCATGTTCCAGTGCAGCCTCGCTTGCATCAGGTACGTTGCCAGGCAGCAACAGCATGTGTACATCTATGTTCAGGCTCGGCCCAGCGCAGCCTGTAGCAGACGTATGATTATGTACTCCACATCCACGTCTTAGGTCTTGATGCAGTCGCCTGCAAGTTAGTTTATGAGAATGATTTCTTTACTCTTTCCCTCTCTTTCAAGCACTCTCTTCGTCTCTTTCCTCCTCGCTCCATCCTAACAGCCGTCCCCTCCCTTACCTTGAGCCGGCTGAGTTGCTAGGCTGGAGAGATTCTCGCTGAAAAACATCCTTTGTTACCTCCCTGCACGGCGCTGGTGTCAGAACAGAGGTGAAAAGTTACAGAGCAGAGCTGCCTGGACGTCTTCCCGAGACACTGATCAGAAGACCCAGTTTCTCCTCTCTCTCAGCTGCCCACCTTCTCGACAATGTTTTTCTTTTTCTGCTTCACGTACAGTAGACGCTTTTCTACCGTTTCCCGTCGCCTACATGAAGCGTTCTTGTTATTTTTGGCTCGCTATCTTGCCGTTTCTCCCCGTCGCTTCCCCTTTTCTCCCCTCTTTAATGATGTAATTAGTGCGCTGGTGTTAAATTGTGCCAAGGCTTTAATGTATTTCTACTTCATCCGTTTCTACACCTCTATCAGTCGTACTCTCCCTTTTCAGCCGCGGTTTAAAGCTCCCATTTAGGCTTTGGGGTAAATGAGAGGAGGCCCATTCATTTTTCATGACACCATGTGCCTGTAGATGAATAAAACAACACGACTGCATTCACATTCTGACCTTCTCACTTGTCGCATGACACCTGGTCGGCCAAGGAAGTGGTCCTCAACCTGCGCAGGACTTTTATTCATATGTTTGCTGGCATTTTTGTCATATTTTGTTCTCATGTTGTCGTCTGTGTGTGTGGATGTTAAATGTATAAGCGGTGAACGTGAGCGGGGAGGAGATCAGAGTGATTGGTAGTGATAGATGGGAGGAGAGGCAGTTCGTCAAGTTTATGGACGGCTCTCTGCAACACACACACACACACACACACACACACTCACACTCACATTCACACACTCATTCACACGCACACATACACAGGATGTCACACAGGCTGTTTGCCTGTGTCCAGACCTGCTCTCTGAATTCCCCCAGCTTAATTTATCTCACGCCCTCAGTTTCCTGTTTCATGAGCTGCCGTACAAGAGACCCTCGATCAACAACAACCAACCTTCACACACACACACACACACACACTTACACAGACACGCACGCGCGTTTGACTGTCGTGCACGTCTAAGTTAAGTCTTTGGATGTGTGATACTCCGTCAGATCTCGGGACTGACAAATCCCGGCGGATGATCCAGCCGGCTTTTAAGCCTCAAAATAACTCTTATATTCTTGTTTAGCATTGTGGCTATTTTTAATATTCAAGGTGCTCAAAGTCAGCTGATCAAAGATAACACGAATGCATAAAAATACGACGTGCGCTCGGCTGTGGTTTTGGAATGAATGCGAAATGAATCCGTCATGGTCGCTTCGTGGTCTGAATGTTTGTTATTTGTTGCGCTGGGCGTGAGTGGGCGAGCTCGGGACGAGAGGCGATCGCGCCCTTCATGTCCGATCATCCGCTGTCTCGTCATCAGCATCTCAAAGCTGACAGTGGCAGTTTTGAATGTCACTGCTGGCCAATAACAGCAGTGAAATGAACCACTGAATGATTCCTCTTTTCTAACTCTTCAATTTTCTGTTTCAGGCACCATGGATCTCTCAGCGACAGCTCCGTTGGTAGCCCTCCTCCGCTGACCTCCTCGTCCTCGTCCTCCCTGTCTCTTCCTCCACCTTTCCCTCTCTCATCTACCCTTCTTCCTCCACATATCCCCATCCCTTTGCTACCTCACGTCTGTGACCCAGGGTGACCGCTGCACCCCTCCTACATCATGGCAGGGGAGAAAGGGCCGACCAAGAGAAGCGCCATGGACATCAAGCGCCTGGCGAGCCTCATCCAGAGAGGAACGGGCCGCTTGCTGGTGATCGACAGCAGGACGTTTTCTGAGTACAACGCGTCGCACGTGCAAGGCGCAGTCAATGTCTGCTGCTCCAAGCTGGTGAAGAGGCGACTGCAGCAGGACAAGGTGTCCGTCACTGAGCTGCTGCAACCCAACGGCAAGGTGAAGGTGAGCGAGATCTTAGAAAGCCTTTCCCTGGATCCACACCAATTCACTAATCCGGGACACAAAATCCCAGTCACACAGCGAATTGTTGTTTTTACAGTTGAGTTTTTGTACAAATAAGTGTTGAGTATATAAATAAAAACGCATGAGACTCGTGTGGCTCACAAAGAAAAACCAAGCGACTCATCTTGCAAATGAGGGTTGGAAATTGAAATGGTGGGTTCACAGTACAGTGCGTTAGGACAAGTCAGCTTGATATTGCTTGTTTCGGCAGAGGCGGCAGAATCAGCAGGGGAATGCAAAACACGAATGCAGCAGAGACTTCTGTGACAAAATATCCTCTATATCCTGAACAACAGGAAATATGTTGGTCTGCAGCTCAAGGGTTTAAGTTTCAGGTTCACTCTCCTGTGCTTTAGTGGTAAAGCAATGCTGTATGTGTCATGTATGTAAAAGAGGAAGTTCATGGTATGTTTCTTTGGTATTTAGAAATACAGGAGACTTACAAGTTGTGATAGTAAGAGCAAAGACGTTTCCCTTTTTCTTTCACAAGTCTTTGAGTAAGACACTGACTCCTTAACATCTCCACGGGGTTCTTCTCAGAACATTTCCGACAGCCTAACCCGTGTGCCGCTCTGGTTCTAGATAGGCCTCCTCCGTGCTACACCACGTCAGCGGGGTGCTATATTTGGCGGGCGGACAGGCGGGCGTACTGTAGGTTCGTCTCTTATCAGCGGCCCTGTAATTGGATCCACGCGTTTTCCATGACTTCTCCTGCGAATATGACAGCCTTTTTTTTCCATGGCCTGTCCACCCCATGGCATGCTGTCTCCTGTATTTTTAGTCGCTGTGTGAAACTGAAGGAACTCTGAGAGGGGAAACCTAAGCAGGGAGGGGGGGGTGAAGTTTGTGTGTTTCGTGGCCTTGTGTAGTTTGCGTGTGCAACATCAGCCAACATTTTTACGTGATCGGACGAGCACGTTGGCACAAAGCTGAGGAGACGGCCGGCTGGTGATATCCTTCTTCCTTGTGGCGCTCGTTCTTCAGATCTTTTATTTGACAATGCAATAAAATGCTGAATCACTGAGGCCGACGATGACACATTACAAGTGGTTGACATATTTTTTCTAGGCGTGACACGCTGGGTTTGAATGACAGTCAATAAAATGACGATAATCTTGTTTTTGTTGTTTTACTTCCTGGTTGCCAGGAGGAGCAGGAAGCAGAGTTTGACCTGCAACGCGTCTCAAGTCTGCTGAACCTACTTACCAATGTGATTTATAACCTGCTCCCGTTTTATGCCCCATAGATACAGTATCAGTCCCCAGAGGGGCAGGGAACAAACTGACTCTGTGTTTCCATTTGGTGCACAGCTCGAGAGCTTTAATCACCAAAAACACGCCCTGCCCAGCAAATGGCAAATAATTACACATTATTGCTGTAGATTATTGCTTTTGCCGCTCCTGTTGGATTACAGCCGACGCTTGTAGGTGACTGACACTTTCCTTACGGTCAGACGGTAAAAATGGAGCAGAACTGTGGATTATTGTTACTTTCTCAAGTCAAATGACCTCCAGTTCAGCTAATAGCGTCTGTATAATTGGTACATTGGCGGAGAGTCCCCATGCGCCTGCTGTTTCTCACCGACTCTCTGTTATACCAATTAGTCCTAATTCAGCTTTATTGCGAGGGCTTCTGGCAGTGAAAACCCACATGCCTTTCTTCTCACTCAAAATTCACCACTATTAACTGTTGGACGAGGATCTTGTATAACACCTCTTGTGTTAGTTGCATGTACCTGGACACAAAAGAAGCTGCTGGGCCTGAAGGCCACACAGGAGCGATGCTTGCTTCTCATGACTCATCCCGACGGAAAAAGATCCTAGTTTTTGCTCGGATAATGGGTTTTTATTTCGGGTCATGATGATGCATGACCTGCTCCTGGAATCTACAGATTCAAGCAGCAGGGGAAAAAAAACAAGACGAACAAAAGGAAAGCTGGAGAGCTGGAGGGCTGTGGCGTGTGAGAGGTTTTTTGGATCTAGTCAGACTTTGAGTTTCATTACTTGAGTCAGTGCTGCAAGCCTGAGTGTGTTTCTACACCAGGTCTATTGGGTCCGTCGCTGTGTGAGGCCCAGTGGTTGGCCGGTCTCACACTGTGGCACCCCATCGAGCTGTGTTTCCTCCTGAATCCTCTCACTTACAACCTAATGTCTGTCTGTCTCCCACAATCTTGTATCTTCCTCCATCATTAATTCCTTGTACCTCTCCTCTTCCTCTCCCTATCTGGTGTTGCCCCAAGGCTGGTTTGTCATTATCCATCCCCCACCTCCCTAGTAAAGAGGATAAGGCTTGCGATTAATGCTAGGCTGGATAAAGCTGGAACTAGCCGTGTGAGAGAGGAGGGCCCGACGGACCCAGACTCTTTTGTTATTGGCTAAGCATGACATCATCCCTTTTGTGCGGCCACTGGCAGGCCGCGGGCTGGGCACGTGCAGACTGGCTGTGTGGTGTTAAAGCCGGCTCCCAGCTAACCCCTCACACACACACACACACACACACACACACACACACACACACCATCCTCTCTACCCCCCACATGGCTCTGAGCATCGCCAGGAGCCGCCTCAGCCAGCCAAGACAGCAAAGGACACCATTGTGGCTCTTTGTTGGGGAAGTGAATGCAGGAAGCGGGAGAGCAGCACTGAGGGTATTCATGGATGGGCTGCAGCCTCCCGCCTCCTCCCCGGCTGCCTCCCGCCTCACATCCCATTGAGCGCTAATAGCCTGCATCCCCCAAGGCGCTGCACTCACCCTCTTTCATAGAAGCTCCCAACGCTTCAGTTAACTGAGCTGAATGAACATCCATGAGCAGCACAGCAGCGATCAAAATGGTGTCCTCTTTCTTCTCCCTTTCACGTCCCATCCCCTTCATAACCTCTTTATTTATGCTCTCTATTAATGTAGGTCAGAGCGAGCTGGATACAGTAGGTTAGGTGATGGTGGACCTCTGCTGGGAGAGGGATGGCACAGGCTTAGTTTGGAACGGGGCTTCCTCGTGCCTTTTCTGACAGGCTGGAGGGCAGGCGGCTGGTTTCTTGGCTTAAACCCGGCTAATCCCTGCTGCTGTGGCGGGGACAGCCGGGCCAGGCAGACCTGACAGATGGACCCAGAGGTTTTCACTTCCAGCAGCCGGCCTGGGGAAGCACCCGTCCTCCTGTACGCTGGGCACGGACTCTCTGATGAATGGGACCAAGAGTAGAGCAGCCGAGTCGTAGAGACAGACGCTACTCTTACAAGCTGTCAGTGGAAGTTAAATATTTATAACCGCGAGCATGTTTCAAGTCTCAGAGGCTTTAGTTTTGTGGATTGTGCGGCACAAATAGAGCGTCACATTTTCCTGTGATTTGGCATTTTTTGGTCTAAACTCAACAATCGGCTCGATCGGCATACTGACCCAGTTAAGTGGATCAGGTATCAGCCAGATGTGACCCGTCCACATCAAAATGTTTTCTGTTTCTGTCGGTGACCTTGTAAAATTGAGTGTTTCCGCTAAACAAAATCTGATTACATTGACTTCCACATGTGTGGGGTGTGCAGATGTTTTGGAAACATTTTGGAAAAAGAGAGTTTGTCCAGCTCAAGACTAGAATCAGCACCACGTACTCCTTGTTGATGACTGATCTTTCTGCCACTGATTAAAAACAACAATTCAACTATTTGAAAAGCAAATAATCATTTTGATAAGATAGCATTGTGTGAAAGGTGGAGTCACAAACACTGAGCACTGACAGAGAGAATTATTAGCGCTGGTTTGTTTTCAGTAAAGTCCTTCCCTGGTAATGACTCTGATACGTCTTCACGTGTTGTATAACAACACACTCATCAGCTGTTGTTGTTTGGTATAATGGTTAGCAGCAGTGAAGAGAGAGCCCGGCGATGGGTCTGTGATCTCGTCTGTAATTTTATTTTGGTAGGACTGGCAGAGTGCCCTGCTGTCTCGCACAGAGGGGAGACTGCACGTGACCAACTAATGCATTTATGCAATGAAGAAGATCTTCCATCAGTTCCACTATGACGCACCGTATGTTGTGTTTATCCTCCTTGGAAGTGCTCTGACCATGTTGATGCGTGATGAGAGAGAATCAAGGGCGAGTATTCATGAGAAAACATGTTCTATGGCTGAACTTTATAGTAACAAAAGCATATTGCGATTATTTTTGACAGATTGTGATTGCCGTATAATTCAGGATTAGTGGGAATGATCATTTTTGCATCACAATTTTCATTTTTACTGAAAAAACCCCATTAAAATCACGATGCTGTGACCAAACTATCATGGTTTCTTACATCACTGCAGGACTATTGTAACGCTGTTTTGTAAAACCACACAATCTAAAAAACATACATAGATTTGACTGTTGGGCTCTGTTAACAACGATGTCATTTATATAAACATTTCACATTAAGCACGACAGATAGCTGCTCATTAAACATGCTGCCAGTCCAGTTTTTTGCCATTTTGTTCCTGAGGTCATGTTTGAGGCCATGTTCCTATAATAGCTAAGTCAATATAAAGACATAAACAAGGTTTTCATAATGGTATTGTTCTGAACAGAAGTTCCCTGTGTGGTGTTTCGAAATGAAGGGCAACACATGATGCATCATCTGCCTTGACAGTAGCTTCAGAACGGAGAACTTCAGCCGGTGACTCACTGCGTGGATTGTTTCCCAGATTACCCAGAAGGCAAACTCTGGGAATTTTTTCATATGTTTCATTCACATTTTTTTCTCTCCTTCTGCCAAGTTCAAACAAAGACGCCGTAGCTGGCGGTGGTTTTTCTACAGAGCCGGATATGTCATGTGTTTGCTTTGATGAGGTCATGGCATGAATCATTGTTTGCTCTGAAGATCCTTACTGTTTGACACAGACACACACTCACACTCTGGATATAGTTTCAGACTGTAGGAGCAAAGGTTTATGTTAAAAAAAACATGTATTTTTAATTCATGCATGCAGATGAAAGATGGAGGGAATGATTCGCAGATGATTTGCAGAAAATGAAATGTGGCTTTCATTATATACGGAGTGAGGAGGGTGACGTGGTGAAACCGGAGTTACAGCATGCATGTGCTCTTTATAGACAACAATTTAGTCTGTGTGTGTGTGTGTGTGACAGAAATTGTACACTTGTGTGTATATGTTTACAGGCGTTACTTGCGTATGAATGTGTAATCGACAGTATGTGGGGCCTGGTGTGTATATTTATATATATATGTGTGTGTGTGTGTCAGAGGTCCTCTGACATTCAGGGTGTGAGGGTGTGACCAGATCAGGTGACCACATCTCTTTAAATGATCAGTGATGAACTCACACTGCACATGAGGCATCAGGGAATTTCACCAGCCCTGACACATCCCTGTCTGAAACACACAAACACACACACGACACAGACGAGTGGTTTAATACTGTACTATTGAGGACTTTCCACTCATGACAAAGCTAAGACACAACAGGTGAACACACTGTTTTTTTTCATGCAGATTTTGTGCTATTTTGCTTTTCATGACATGTCAGGAAAACACCTGAAATACACATTTTTTTTGTTATATTTCTGTTTGTGCAGATTTATTTAGATCGTTCTTCAGTTGCATATTCAAACAGCAAAAATCAGAAAAACACAATTATTTGACTAAAAGGAAGTTTTATGGTGGTATCTATTAGTTAAAGTCAACAACTATTCAACAGTTTTGGTCTTAAAATGTATTGAATTGTATGATACAAATCTTTTAAAGGCTGTTTTCTCAAAATCATTTCACCCTCATACGCTGAGCCATGAACCTCTGCTTCAGTAGCAGTTACGTATTACCTCATTTTATATCCTGCGGGTTTTTACAGAGAGGTTTGTTTATATATGAATCATAGAGATATCTCTAACCCTAACCCAAAAATAAACTCTGTAAAAACCTTCAACTCTGATTCATCAACAAAATGAAACAAAAACTTCTGAAGTCTGAAGTATAAAAACATGTATGCACACAGAGACAGTGACTGTTACTGTACTTTTGAGGACTTTCCACTGTTTGTTAATTTTAAGATTTTCCATAAAATCTGCTCTTTCAGACAAGTGAAAGGAAAAAAGTTCAGATCAGTTTTTAGTTCTCATTCCTCTTTTGCCTGAAGTGTTTTGCTGACAAACAGACTTGCCTTGTTCATAGTATTTCCTTTAGTTAAGTATACAGTCTACTTCCTGTTTACAGTGGCACGTGCATGCCCAGTGTACGTGACTGGAGCTAAAATGCTTGTCTGGACAAAACGTTCCAGTTTTATTCTTACTTTATTCTGAAGGTGTGTCATTCATCAGTCATAGCCTGATCTGTTTAACATTTTATTTCTAAACACAGGTCAATGTTTTAAGGCTGTTCAACACTTTCTGATAAAAACAGATTAAAAACAAATTTTCAGTTGTGTGTTTTGGAAAATTTGAGAAAACTTGTAACACAAAGAATATTTCTCTTCATGCAAGTTATCAACTGAGGGAGATTCAAGGTGATATCTGTGCTAAAACATTTCCCCTGTTCACCTGTAACATCTGACCCCCGCGACATAACCCAAACCTGAACCTGTTACCTGAACACTTAACTCCAACCCTCTTTGTATTTGGCCCTCACAAAGATAGAAGCACAGCGGCCCTGTGACCCGCACATCACACCTACACACATGGAAGTGGCAGCTGCCGGTGCCAGTCAATGACATCATCTGGCCCCAGGGTGGTATCTTTACAGGGGCGGGTGGTATATGCCGCACCATGTGTGGTGGAGTCTTAAACCGACTGCTCGGAGAGGTCACTGCCTGTCGCAGCAGGTCCTCTGGTAGCATGTAATGTACTGTATGTAGAGTCAGGTGTAGAGTCAAGTACGTGAATTAAGTGCAGTGTTTTCTGCAGTGAACAAGCTCCGACTCTGACATCTTCCACATTCACAGTCCGAGCCGTTAGTTGAGGCGAGTTCGTGCCGCATTCGACTTGTTTTCAGCGGGACATCCCGGAGAGGACGCGCTGAGAGGACCCAGACTGCGCTTCAGGAATGTGGGGCCATTTTTAGCCTGTTTGTGCTGATGTTGTGTCACAGGCCGGTTCACACACAAACACACATAGTGTCTCGCTCAGCACTGACCTTGTCACCGGTCAGCAGCACTGCCGAGGTCGGGGGGGGGGGGACCATGCCTCACTTACCGGACACGCCGGGACTGTTTCCACCATTTTTCCACAGATAGGTTTTGTTGCCAAGTCGCTGCCTGTCATCTATGTTTCATGGTGTGTGTGTGTGTGTGTGTGTGTGTGTGTGTGTGTGTGTGTGTGTGTGTGTGTGTGTGTGTGTGTGCGTGTGTGTGTGTGTACAGTGCCTTCAGAGGAGCATTGACAGTAAGGCCGAGCCCTGACTCACAGCCCTGTGTCAGACCTTGGTTTCCTCCCACTCCTTGTATATTTTATAACGAGGGGTCAGTAAGAAACATGCAGGGAGTTTTCTCTCTTCCCAGCCCCCCTCAGTGTTTCCTCCTTTACAAATGTGAACACTTGTCCTCTTGGCTTTCTTCCACTCTCTGTCATGCTTTCCTTGCGATGTCTTGCCGACTGGAGAAACATAACCTCTCCCCGTGTCCTGCTGTGACGCCAGCCTTCAGATCCTTGGGTGAAAGTCCGGGTGCAGCAGGATCATAGCGCTTTGTCTGCCAGTGCCACCTTCTGTCTCTCTCTGCCTCCCCCTCCTCTCTCTCTACAACTGCTTCCCTCAGCTTCCCCTCTCATCCCCATCTTGGGCTTCCTTCATATCCCTCTGGTTTCTCCCCCCACTATTCACCTCTCTCTCTCTGTTTCCACTGCCCCTCCTTTTTTTCCTCCTGGCTGCCAGTGGCATTCCTTGTTTACCTGCAGTGTGCATGCGTCAGAGCGCCTGGCCCAGGCACAGTAGTAGTAGTGATGCTGTAGCACTGCAGAGGGATGAGGGATCTGTACCACTCTGCTGCAGTCTGACAGCCAGCCCCGCGCTCCCTCGGGTCGTTGACCTCTAACACTGCAGCAAACTTACTGCACATCACATACTGAGATGGAGTAGTTTTAAGCTTTAACAGTCTATTTGTATTATCATTCATACACTTCTATCAAGATCGAGACAGGGAACGCTTTCAAACGGGATAAGTGGAGGTGTAATTTCATCCTCTCAGCTGAAACATTGAATGATACTTCCACACTTTACGATGGATTTCCTGGAAACTACGGATTAAAACAATATTTCGACCCTTAACTTCGTCCTTTCCAGCTGAATTGTAGTTCTTTGTGACATTATATCAACAAAAAACAGGAACTTCAAGAGAAGTGGTAGTTAGTAATTGCAGACAGTGAGATCATGTGTCTGTCTGCATCTTCAGAAAAAATACTTGCAAGTGAAGATGAGTGACTCAGTGCTGGTCCGACAGACTGATTAACACTTCTATTTTTACTGCAGCGCTCATTTTTTATGCTTTCAACCCAGAAGTCGAACTCTTCTGCAAAGCTGACAAACAAGACCGCTGAGTATCTTGTACAGCGTGTGTGTATTTCTGCATGCACGTATAGTTAAAGGCCTTCGTAATCCTCAAGCGTTTAGAGCAGGCGCCCAAAATAGATCCGATCCCATTAGGATTATTAGCCAAAATTATCCAGGGTTAGTAAAGATGGAGGGTGCAGGGGATTAAAGACAGAGAAGGAGAGGCATGAAGATAACGTGCTGTGGGCAGGTGAGGAGGAATTTGGCAAATGCAGTGGATTTAAAGACTTATTAGACTTTGTCCTTTTTATTTCTTTGCTTTCCTTCAGTGTTCTTGTGTAAAAGGTTTTGAAAGTTAAAAAGCAGCTAGTTTGGCACATAAAAATCAATTTAGCACAGCTGCTTCGTTGCTGTTGTTGTTGTTAGTGATGCTGGCTCAGGTGTGTGTGAGCTGACCTATCAGAGGAGACTGGGTTTTCAGGAGGAGGGGCCTTAAAGAGCAATAAAGCATTTAAACCTTTTCTAGTAGCAACCGTAAATAAAATGATGAACCTGAAAATAAGCATAATGTGTCTACTTAAAGATTTGTAACACTGCATTGTCGTCTTTCACTGACAAATGCCTACAGCCACAGTGCTGCTCTATTTGATTATATCTCTTGATAAGGTGTATGTGGGCATATACTGGGCCAGATGGTTAAAACAGTCATCAATCAGGCTCATCAAGGCAAAAATCAGTAATCTAATTATCGGGCATGTAAAACTTTGAAGAGGTTATTGAAATTCTCTTCAGGCGTCATAACTGTGTCATCAAAACATCTTAAAGACAAGAAGACGAGCTGTTTGAAGTCGCCCAAGATGCCACATGATCAGTGTTTGTCAGCAGTGGAGCTGGGTGCAGGCAGGCAGAGCTAAACTACTACTACGACTGAACCAGAGTAACTTGTAACCAGACTTCACGGACTGACCTTGTCCTGTCTAAATCACCTGCGTGGCTGTCTGCCCAGGCGCTCTGCTGCAGCTGCTCTGTAAGCAGAAACACTGGTCAGGCACACTGTGTGCCCTGTGCGAACCATGAGCTATCATCACCAGTGTGGCTTTCAGCATACAGACAGTGAAGAAGAGACGAGTGGCACGCTCAGAGAAAGTGCCTGAACGCTAACAGTTCTCTTAGATTAGGATGCTGCGCTGTAGGTGAAGGTAAACAAAGGAAATGTGACGGGTTATTCTCCTCCTGCATCTTTCTCCATCTCCTCCGCTAAACCCCGCCCCCTTCATCCTCTCCCTTCCACTGGCTCTGCTTCCTCCTCCCTCTCTCCTCTCCTGTCCAGTGGCGGCTCAATGATGCAGTGATTCATAGCTGCAGTAGGCGCTGCCTGACGGTCATGTGACCAAAGCCTGCCTGACAACATGGGGAACAACACAGCGAGGCACATGCTCACACTCTCTCTCTCGCAAACGCACACACACACACAGGCGGCAGAAGGGCGCATGCTCACATCCTCTCATCTTTCTCCCGATCTGACAGTAACAGCATCTGATGCACGGATTGGACGTCTACGCCCTTCGCAACGCATCCAGCATTTATGATTTTACTGACATCACCTGCCAAACGACCCTCTCAGCAGTATCTGCACAGTAAATGTTGGAGTCACAGTTGCATAGTGCAACACTCAGCCGTCATGCATTATTCATAATCTTTATATCCTCATAACCGACTTGAGAATCACCTGTAGTTCATCCTGCTGACTGTTGCAGTCTCTTGCACATTGAGTGTTTATTGCCGTAGCTCCCGGCAGTGTTTTTGCTGCTTGCTGCTTCCTGGTGCATACTAGGGCAGCGACATGGTCAAGTGTTTGGGGAAACATGTATAATGCATAAGATATGTTTAATGTACAGCACTGTCCTGTTCTTGCACTGTCACAACATTTACAGTCACATGAACCAACTCTTCCCTGTTCGCTCTGGCAGCCTGACATACTTTCCCACAATAGCACTGAAAACCAACTCTCCTCACTTCCTTGTTGTTTATTCTTTGTGCAGGTGGAGCTGGGCAGGAAGCAGGAAGTGGTGGTTTACGACCAGAGCTCCAAGGAGGCGGGGCATCTGTCCAAAGATGGCTTCGTGCACATTCTCATGGGGAAGTTGGAGGGCACCTTCCACAAAGTCTCTCTGCTCACCGGTACGTGATTGTGTGGAGCGAGAGTATTGTCTTTCATGTCCTTTCTTTCTTTCTTTCCCTCTTTTTTTATTTTTTTATATATTTGTATGTCTTTATCACCCTCCTTCTCTTGCACAGTGGACAGGTGTGATCCCCACCTGATTTGAGTTTAGCTGTCGTTGCACAGTTTGCTCAGCAGATGTCACTGACGAGCACGAGTGTTCATCTCCTCGGTGACGTTATTCCAGTTGTTCCTTGTTTCTTAACTGGCGCTAAGACTTCCAGAGGTATGGGTGGAGATGGAGAAGCGAGAGGAGGAAGAATAAAAGGATGCTGCCTGGATACAAAGCCCCCTCTGATGACTCTTTGATGTTTAAGCTTCCCCCGGAGTCGTTCTCTTCCCCCAAGCATCACCGAAATAAAGCTGAAGCTTAACTTCAATCCTGTGGCCTTATTTACCACAGTTATTATCCTGTCATAGTGTCCACTAAGCACACTAAGACTTATAATTGAGCCCCAGCAAGACTGTTAATAGCCTCATTGAGTTAATAACATCTCTATTGCGGCGGCTGCACTTTTTTTTTTTTTTTTTTTTAAAGGGACGACATTAAGCGCTCCATCCACCAGCCGAAGCTTATGAACGCGTCCCAAATGTGTCAGCGCAGAAAGGGGGGAGCGTAATCTGCCTCCGTCAGGATTGGAAAGGAGACGGCAGAGACATGCTGTTCAGGGCAAAATCTGTGCTCTCCTCTCCGCATCCTCAAATTCTTCTCCTCCTCCCGGTTCTCTCTCTTCCCTCTCCGCTGGGAGATTAACACTTTTTCATGAGTCATTCATAGATGCCGAGGATTGCCTCAAAGCACCCGAGCCTCACAATTAGTCACAGTCACTGGGATGTACTGAGCACATGCTTAGGCTGGGCGCACCCGCATATACTGCACCCACACACACACACACTCATGGCCATGTTCAGTATCACACACACACACACAGACACACACTCACGGTGATTGTCTCTGAAAGCCAGGATTTTCCTCCTCAGCTTTTTTGATCACCCTTCTTAATAAAAAGACCTCTCGTCAGCGATTCCCCTCCTCTTCGGCCTTCATCAGTCTCCTCAGTTTCACGTTTCTTCAGGAGAAAGAAAGAAAAAAAAAAAAATCACACGTCTTCCATTTCTGTCCCCCGCTTTTCTGCTGTTTCCACGACAACAGTGGCAGAGAATATATTCCCCAGAAGGACTCAGCCAATGGCGTCGGCTGTTGTTTGGGTGGTTGTATTATTGGGGTCAGTGGAGCTAGCAGCCTGCGTCTGTGCATGCTAGATGGTTATATGCGTGTATGTGGGTGGGATGGGGAGGTGTTGCGTGTACACGAATGCATGCATGCATGCATGCATTCGTGCAGGATTACATGTGTGTGTGTGAGAGAGAGAGAGAGCTGCAGGATCTGTTTGTGTGTCGCAGAGTTTTCATGAGAGAGATGGCGTGAGAGACGAAGAAGAGGAAAATGGTTGCCAGGGAATTTTTAAGGCTTTTTGAACAGAGCTTCTCAAATCATTTTAATTAACGAGCCATGATGCTAATTAGAAAATGTATGGGGAAGACTGGTTTAATCATGGGTATTAGTTCTTTGTGCAGTCTTTGTTTTACAATCAACAAAAGAAATGAGCCGGTGGTCTGAAACGGTGCATGTCTTCATATATTTATATATATATATTTATCTGCAACAGGGCCTGTGGTGGTAGTACAGAGCAGGCTAAGAGGTCAGGGGTCACGTTTTGCCATCTTGTGTCATCCTCACACAGCAGACACTTCGAGCATGCAGAGTCTTAAAGTCTTATTCCTGAAATATTTGTTGCATTTTCAGGATTGTTTTGTTTTTCTTCTGTTTTCTCTCATTGTGAAGTGAGAAGTGAAAACTGTAGCCAGTTATTTTTTATTACAGAGGTGCAGTGTTGTAGAAACGTCTTCTGTTACACATCAGGTTGTTAAATACAGAGGAGCTCGTTAGAAGTCAGATTAGGACGATGTGGAAGTTATTTTTTTTTATTACTGTTTTCATTACTTTTATTGCCGGTGATGTGTTTTTGATTTCAGGATTGTGTTGTTTAGTTTTTTACGTTGAACGCCAGGTGATTCTTTGTCTTTTAACTGGGCGGTAGGTGAAGTAAGACCAGTCCTCGATTGGCTCTGAGAGACAAACCAGCTGCGATCTGATTGGACAAAACCAGCAACAAGCCTGTCTGAGCTGACGATGCTGTTTGCAGTAACAGTTCGACTGCTTCTTGCCGGGAGGCGGGAGTCTTTCCTCCTCTAAATACCTGAAGATGTCAACATAGTTTTTTCTTCCTTCCCCTTTCTCCTTCTTTCCCCTCATTCCTGGCTTCACTTGGCTTTACTCCCCCTCACCTCATAAAGATTCAAGGTGCAGTAAAATTACAAACAGTAATCCTCCTCCCTCTCTTCTCTTCTTCCTTGATCCTCTTCTTCTTCATCCTCCCCCTCTCCCCCCCTTTCCTTCCTCTTTTCCACCCCCTCTCCCCCCCGGCTGCCCCTCCACTGAACCTCCTGATATACGATGCTAATAATTCCTGCGATGACATCATATCTGACTGACGACTTATTTTCAGCCTCACGTACGCAGACCACACACGCGCACGCTCAACACACACCGAAACATTGCTGCAAATCAAGTGAGGGGTAACGTGAGTAGAAGAGGGGAAGGAGAGAGGTTCAGATACAGAGATGAGAAGAAAAGGATCCATAAATGGGATGGACGGGGCGAATAAAAGAATAATTACCGAGCTTGCTGTCGGAGGGGAAGAGGATTTTCTGCCTTAACTGTAACTTATGCAGAGGCTTGCCAAAGGGGAGATTATGGCACAGTCTTGCAGAGACACATTTATCTAAAGTAGGTTTATGTTTTTTTTTTTACATATTTCAAATCAAATTTAATGACGTAAACTTTCCGTAAACTGTGAGAATTGATTGCAGGACGAGATTTGGCAGATGAGCTGCACGAATGACATGTTACACAACCTGAGCGCATGTAGAGGGAACATATTGATCTGAAAACAATCGTTGGCTCCTCTCAGGTTTCTGTCCATTCACCAAATAATCAATAACTCGGGCTCAAAAAAAGCACGCCGCTTCCTACATGTGGATGATGTCATGGAGCACGGCGTGTTCCCAGCAGAGCCATTGTTTTTGTGAATGAGATAAATAATCTGTGTAGCAGATGAATCTCACTCTGATTTTCTGTTTGAAATATGTATTCACACAACATGCCGTGGGAGTTTATGTGAGCTGCTGCGTGTAAGTGCATGTATTCGAGCGGGTTATTCACATGCTCGTGTGCACACGTATGTTATTGCTTCACCGACTGTGTGAAAGTGTTTGTGAGAAACATGTCTCTCTGAGGACAAGCCGTATTTTTACCACAGAAATGATCTCACCCAGTTGGAGCTCGGGCTGATGTGTGTCTTGCCTTTTTCAGAGCTCTGTGTGTGTGTGTGTGTGTGTGAGATTGTGTGTGTTTTTTTTGTCGAGGAAGGAGAAACATCTCTTGGTCGGAGCCAGCTGCCTCCCCAGTGGGTCTAAAGTTTGCGTGTTTCCCACCAATCTGCAGCACGCAGCCAAAAACCAAAGACAACACTGCCTGCTAGTGTGTAGCTAGGTGGTATGTTAGCCGATGCCAACTGCGTAGCTGTGTCATGCGTCACATCGGCTCTGATGTGGGCCCCGCCAGGATGAAATGTTTTGATGATGGCCTTCGAACCTCATGTTCTAGTTTTAGCAGAAGAAGCTGCAGAGACGGAGTAGAAAGAGAGTAATGATCAAAACAGGGAAAAGAGAGAGAGAGAGAGAGAGAGAGAGAGAGAGAGAGCAGGCACTCCTGTTC